>NW_024429266.1:126152801-127386801 GCF_017639785.1 Mesocricetus auratus
AGTCAAAGACGCTTCATCCAAGGGATGCAGGGATGCTTTAACACACATGAAAAAATATCAATGTAATCTACTATATAAACAAACTGCAAAAGAAAACCACATGATCATCTCACTAGATATTGAAAAAGTCTTTGCCAAAATTCAGTACCCCTTCATGATAAAGGTCTTGCAGAGATCATGAATATCAGGAACATACCAGAACATAATGAAAGCAATATACAACAAACCAACAGCCAACATCAAACTAAAGTCAGAGAAGCTCAACACAATTCCTCTAAAATCAGGAACAAGACATGGCTGCCAAGTCTCTCTATATCTCTCTAATATTGTACTTGAATTTCTATCTAGAGCAATAAGACACTAAAGGATATCAAAGGGATGTGAACTAGAAAGGAATAGGTCAGACTTTCACTATTTGCAGATGATATGATACTTTACATATGTGACCAGAAGAACTCCACCAGGGAAATCCTACAGCTGGTAAACTCCTTCAGCAAAGTGGCAGGATACAAGATTAAGTCAATAAACAAAACAAACACAAAAAAACAGTACCCTTCTATTTACATATATTAAATGGGCTGAGAAAGAAATCAGAGAAACATCACCTTTTACAATGGCCACAAACAACAAAAAATATCTTGGGGTAATACTAACAAAAAAGTAAAGACCTGTATAACAAGAACTTTGAGACTTTAAAGAAAGAAATTAAATAAGATACCAGAAAATGTAAAGATCTCCCATGCTCTTGAATAGGTAGAATCAACAGTGTAAATACGGCAATCTTGCCAAGATCAAGCTACAGATTCAATGCAATCCCCATCAAAACACTGCCACAATTCTGCATAGAACTTGAAAGAACAATAATCAACATTATATAGAAAAACAAAAGACCCAAGTTAGCCAAAACAACCCTGTACAATAAAGAAACTTCTGGAGCTATCATCATCCCTGACTTCAAGCTCTGTTGTAGGGCTATATTACAGCATGGTAATGATACAAAAACAGACAGGTTGACCAATGGAATCAAACTGAATACCAAGACATTAACCCACACACTTATGAACAACTGAATTTTGACAACAAAGCTAAAATGATACAATAGAAAGAAGAAAGCATCTTCAACAAATGATGCTGGTATAACTGGATGCTGGCATGTAGAAGACTGCAGATAGATCCATGTCTATTACCATGCACAAAACTTAAGTACAAATGGATCATATACCTCAGCATAAATCCAGCCACACTGATGCTCTTGGAAGAGATAGTTGGAAGTATTCCTGAACAAATTGATACAGGAAACTGCTTCCTGAACACAATACCAGTAGCACAGACACTATGATAGGCGATTAATAACAGGACCTCCTGAAGCTGAGAAGCTTCTGTAAGCAAAGCACACAGTTAACAAAACAATAAAGCAGCACACAGAATGGGAAAAGATATTTACCAACCCCATAACTAACAAAGGGATGATCTCCAAAATGTAATAAGAATTCAGGAAGCTATTCACTAAAACATGAAATAATCCAATTAAAAATGAGATACATAACTAAATACAGAATTATCAATAAGGGAGTCTAAAAAGGCTAATAGATATGTAAGAGAGTAAGCAACATCCTTAGCCATTAGGGAAGTGCAAATCGAAACAACACTGAGATACAATCTTACTCCTGTCAGAATGACTAAAATCAAAACACCAATGACATTTTATGCTGTAGAGGATGTAAATAAAGAGGAACACTCCTCCACTACTGGTGGAAGTGCCAACTCATGCAGTCACTTTGGAATCAGTCTACCACAATATCCAGCAATTCTACTCTTAGGCATATACCCAAAAAATGCACATTCTTACAACAAGGATATCTGTTCAACT
Source organism: Mesocricetus auratus (assembly GCF_017639785.1). Lineage (NCBI taxonomy): Eukaryota > Metazoa > Chordata > Mammalia > Rodentia > Cricetidae > Mesocricetus > Mesocricetus auratus. Next base: position 126,154,672 of record NW_024429266.1, read on the forward strand.
ATGTTCATATTAACAGTATTTGTAATATCCAGAACCTAGAAGCAACCTAGATGCCCCTCATCTGAAGAATGGACAGACCAGGGGAGAGGAGGACATGGGTGAGCAGGAAGTTTGAGTCAGGGAAGAATATAGGAGAGCAGGATGAGAGGTAAAATAATAAAAGGAGCCATTTTAGGTTTAAAGAGAAATCTGACACTAGTGAGATGTCCAGAGATCTACAAGGATGACACAAACGGGTGATCTAACCAATAGTGGAGAGGCTACCTTAAAAGGCCTTTCCCTGATATTGTGATTGATGACTTCCTTGTATGCCATCCTAGAGCCTTCATCCAGTGATTGATGGAAGCAGACACCAACAGCTAAATACTGAACTGAACTCCTGGAACCCAGTTGCAGAGAGGGAGGAGTGACGAGCAAAGAGGTTAAGACTTGGGACCATGTGGGGAGGGAGTACAGGGATTTATGAGAAAGAGATGGGGAGACGAGGTGAGGAAAGGGGAGCATGAAGGTTGAGTTGGGGTTAAAAGAGAGAAGAGCAAGAAAAGAGATACTATAATAGAGGGAGCCATATAGATTTAAAGAGAAATCTGGCACTAGGGAAATGTCCAGACATCTACAAGGATGAGATCAACTAACAATCTAAGCAATAGTGGAAAGGTTACCTTAAATGCCCTTCCCCTATAATAAGAATAATGACTATCTTATATGCCACCCTAGAGTCTTCATCCAGTAGCTAATGGAAACAGAAGCAGACACCCACTGCTAAACTCTGAACTGAACTTTTGGAATCCATTTGTTGAGCATAGTAGTGATGATCAAGGTGTCAAGACCAGGCTGGTGAAATACACAGAAATAGCTGACCAGAACAACGGGGAGCTCATGGACCCCAGACTGATAGCTGGGAAAAACACATAGGAACATAGGGGCCTGGGCAATGTATGGGGCCTCTGGTAGTAGATCATTATTTATCCTCAGTATACAAATGGAATTTGGGAGCCCATTCCATATAAGGAGACACTCTCTCAGCCTAGACACAGCGGGAGGGCCTAGGCCCTGCTTCAAATGATGTGACAGACTTTCAATATCTCCCATGGAAGGTCTCACCCTTCCTGGGGAACAGAAAGGGGATGGCATAGGGGCTTAGTGGAGGGCAGAGGAGGAGGGCAGGGAGAGGGAATTGGGATTGACATGTAAAATGATCTTATTCCTAATTTAAAATTTTAAAATCTGGAAAAATAAAGAATAGTCTGCAGTGGCAAGTACATTGTCATGAATTTCCTACATTTGTGTCCTGAATTATTATTATTTCTCTATTTTAGTATTTAATTTCCTGGATATTCCATCCTGACTAACAAGAATTTCCTTTCCAGATTTAGAATGTATCATTGTATAGCTTTTAGGGTTATTAGTGACAAGTTTGACTTTTTTCTGATGTCTCTGCTTTTGCATATTAATTGGTGTTTTCCTTTCAGGCTTTACTATTGTTTCTTTGCTTTATAGACTTGACATCTTAATTATGAGATGTTTAAAGGGGATCTTTTCTACCCACATCTACTTGGTTTTCTAGATGCCTCCTATGCTACATGTCTATTTATTTCTCTAAGTTGAAGAAATTCTCAGCTCAAATTTTTAATGAACAGACGGTCACGGCTATTAGGCTGTCTCAGTTCCTTGACAATCCCATGTATTCTCTGTTTTGGCTTATTAAGCAAAGTTTATCTTAGATCATTTAGGAATGTAGTCATGTTCTTTTTTGGTGTTTGTTTTAAAGTCTCTGTCATGTCCTTCAACATCTATTCATATTCTATTTCTTACTCTATATTTTATAATAATAATTTCTGATGTGTGATTTGATTTTTTCCTTTCCAAATATTCTGCAGGATACCTTTCGTCTCTCCCTTTGTGAATTCTCCCTTCATATTTCAATTTCTTTACTCCAACATAATGATTCTTTTGTCTACTTTGGCAATAACCCCCTTTTCATTAGAATTTGTTTGGTAAGTTAGTGATCTATTGGCATAAATTATTTACCAGTTAATTTTAATCATCTACTTCATCTTTGAAAGTTCTTTTGTTGATTATCTGTATATAGATTTTTGTTGAGGACTGTAGGTGAACCACAGTCTCAGGCTTAGCTTCATGGAAAGACACTGTGTTCTCAACTTGGATCTCTTGAAGCTTCACTGGCAGGAGTACTAGGGACCTATTTGTTGATATGCTGGATACTGAGGAAAGGGCAATGTTCTCTGTTCGTTATCACTTGCTCTGAACTTTTTGAGGGTGCATTTCAACAACTCAGAAGGAATCCTTTAAGGTGACATCCAGTATTTTCCACTTCAGTGGCAGCTCAAACAGTCCCACCTCCAGTCACACATTCTCAGAGTGTCATTCTTGAGCTGTCATACCAAGTTTTGTTCTTGAGAGCCCTCATCACTTCCTGCCTTTCTGCTCCAGGCCTTCTATCTCTAATTTTTTTGTAAACTATTGCTGAGTTGTTTCTAAAATGGTTTCATTAAAAGTGGTTTCACATTTTGTCTTTAAAATCCCTTTGCCAAATTATAAATTCTAACTGGGTTAAATACACATTACTTAATTGTGATGGCTTTTTATAAATCTGTTTTTATGTGCCAATATACTTTTCTTTTTCTTATTTCTCTCAAGTCTTACTTATTGATACTAGGAGTCTTTATAACTGAAATAATTTTTCTGTTGCATTTTTATAAAATTTTTACTTAATCAATTTAATTTTTAATTGTAGCTATTTTAGTTGAACATTTCCAATACGTGCATTAAAAATTCTTTGACTTTTTTCATTGCAACAAAGATAAAATGAATCTGTTGACACAGTGTACAAATAATCCAGCCTTTAATTTTATTCAAGTAAAGATATTAAGGTTGTATGACCTACAGAACACATGTTTATATTATGTATTGTACATTTTTGGCAATAATAATTATTGGGTAGAAATATTTTTTCATCTAAAATTGGTTGTCTTTCACTGAATATAATTTCCTAGAAGTTATTTGTGACCAGTTTAATCTATGAATTTTAAAGATAAATGAGTAATCTATTGATTCTACCATGTATGAAAGAGATAATAATCTGGAGACTGAGCTAAGACATTGTAGCAATTTTCTTCCCTTTTTACCTCTTTTATTTCACATAAAATATATCCTGATCACAGTTTTCCTCCCTCTATTCTTCCCAGTTCCTCCCAACCTCACCTCCTATAGCCAACAACTTTCTGTCTCTCATTAGAATACAAACAGGCTTCTATGGAAATACAGCATAATAATATATAATATGATAAGATAAAAGTTAGACTAGCATATTGAGATCAGAGAGCAAAAACAGAAGTCTAAGAATCAACCAAAAGGCACAATTAAAAGGTACCCACTTGCTCGTACACTCAGGAATATCTTAGAAACACTAAATGATAATTTATAATATTTATATGGAGAACCTGTAGAATAAAAAGAGAGAAAAAGAGATATAAGTAAATAAGACATTTTTCTTTTCTAATTTAAATTAGAAACAGTATTGTTTTACATATCAATCCCAGTTCCCTCTCCCTCCCCTCCTCCCCTGCCTCCCACCAGCCCCCTACCCCATCCCCTTTTTTCTCCCCTGGAGGGTGATCCCCATTGGGGATCTTCAAAGTCTGTCATATCATTTGGAGCAGGGTCTACACCCTCCCCCATGTGTCTAGAATGAGAGAGCATCCCTCTATGTGGAGTGGGCTCCCAAAGTCCATTTATATACTATGGATGAATACTGATCTACTACCAGAGGCCCCATAGATTGCCTAGGCCTCCTAACTGACCTCCATGTTCAGCTGGTCTGGGTCAGTCCTATGCTGGCTACCCAGCTATCAGTCTGGTTTTCATGAGATCCTCCTTGTTCTGGTAAGCTGTTTCTGTGGGTTTCTCCAGCCTAGTCAATTTTTTAAAAAAGAGGAAGAGCCCCTAAAGGACATTTTTGAGTCAAGGAACCATCAATGATGTCATTGATTTCATTTTCTGCTGATCATCAACTCTTGTCCATGCAGCATACCATTAACGGTAGATTGCTTTCCCAGTAAGAATCTCTTAGAGGGAAAAATTTCCATTTCCAAGTGGTTATTAATTGAAAATTATTTCTGGCTTATAGATGGGGACATGTGTTCCAGTTCTTTCAATTCAGGCCCTCAATTGGTACAGACCAATTGGGCAATGTGTATGCTACTGAAGTCTCATGTGAGTTCACATGTAGATTGATCATGTTGCTTTAGAGGACCTTGTTTTCTTGATGTCCTCCATACCATTTGGCTCTTAAAATGTTTTCTCTTCTTCTTCCTGATGGTTCCCTGAATACTGAGAAGAAGCATTTGAATAGAGACATCCCTTTTAGGGTTGAGTATTCCAAAATCTCTCATTCTTTCATAATGTTTTACTGTGGTACTATATATTTGATCCCATCCAATGCAGGGGAAGCATATGATAGCGGAACCATACACTGATCTATGAATATAGTCAAAAGTTATTAGGACTTAATTTATTGTTATATTTTGTTTGTTTTTTGAACAGTAGTATTTGATTTGCCCTAGGTTCCTAGTTTCATGTTCTTGGTCGAGCAAACAGTTTCAGGCAAGGGTTGATTCCCATAAAATTGGCCTTCAATCAAAGTTGATACTTGTTAGTGTTCCCACAACATTTGTGGCACTATTGCATTACCATATCTTGTAGGCAGTACACAATTGTAGATCAAAGGATTTGTAGCTTAGTTGGTGCTTCCGGCTCTTCATTGGTAGCATGCAAATAAACTTCCTGTACAAATGATCCTAGAACATATGTATGAGGGCTCTGTGTAAGTATCAGTTCAACAAGTTCAATAATTTGTGTAAGTGTTGTGTTCAACCCTAGAGAATTGCAGTTAACTTTTGAAGAACAATCTATAGTCTTGTCAACTGCCTGGGATATCTGGGGAATCCCATGGAATCATTTTGGCCAACTACTCAATTTTATGTAACTAAATTTTGGTATTATAAGCTTCATTTGGTGACAAGAAATGTCCAGTTCAAATTTTGCCTTCCCTACTGTTTGACTGTTTCATTTAGATCTTTAACATACACAACATATATATGAAATAAGTGAACAAAATGTATACATTTGACCCTTTCACATAGATATTTTCATATATGTGTATTTTAAGAAGGTTCTAGTGTAAGAGGTTTCATTAATAACCATTTAATGCACCTTAATTTTAGTTGTCTTTCTAAACTCCTGCACTTGCCCCCTTCTCCTCCCCTGCCCCCACCCGTTCTCAGCTTGAACCTTGTGTTTCAGTATTACAACCCCCACACATTCCTAAGTATCTATTCTATTATCCTTTCCTTGGCATATGCATTTGACCCCATATAGTACCTTATTCTATACCTAATCTCTGTGGTTCTATGGATTATAGCTTGCTTATCATTTACTTAAGAGCTAATATCCATGTATAAATGAATGCATACTGTATTTTCCCCCTGGGTCTGTGTTACCTATATTAGTAGGGTTTTCTAGAGTAACAGAACATATAGGATGAATATATATTTGTATGAATTTATTAGACTTATTTATTGGTTGTGGTTCTGCTAGACCAACAATGGCTGACTATGTATGGAAAGTCCAAGAATGGAAAATCCTGGATGTTTCAGGTGGTCTTCAAATAAATAAGTACTGTCTAATACCATTAAATGCATGCAATCCTGAGTAAGATGAGAGCAAGTATGCAAAGAGGAAAAGCTTCCTTCTTCCGTGTCCTTATATAGTTTTCCAGCAGAGAGGTGGATTTTTCAAACTCAAAGATCTGGATTAATGGTGTGTCTTTTTCCCTCCATAACCCAGATTAAAAGTAGATCTTCCCACTTCAAATAAAGCAAAAATCTCTCAAATGTATGCCCTTCTATTTCTGTGTTTTAGTTCATTCTGAGTGTAATCAACTTGTCAACCAAGAATAGCCATCACAGTTACCTCACTCAAGATGGAATTTTCTATTTTCATTCTGTTACCTTCAAACTTTAAAGCTTCATTTTTAAAAAATGGCTGAGTAAAATATTACTGAATAAATGTATGACATTTTCTTTACCAATATTCTGTTGAGAGACATCTAGGTTGTCTCCAATCTCTGGATATTATGAATATAGTAATCATCAACATTGTTGAACAGTGTCTCTGTAATAGAATGAAACAATTTGGGGTATATGTACAATAGTGGTATTGCTGGATCTTAAGTTAGACGGATTCCCATGTTACTTAGTATCCACCCCAGCAACTTCCATAGTAGCTGTATAAGTATGCACTTCTGCCAGCAGTGGAAATGGATGAGCATTTCATCCTCACCGAAACGTACTGCCACTCTTTTATTGATCATAGCCATTTTCATTGCTGTCAGATAAAAATCTCAAATTTTGATTTGCAATTCCCTGACCATGTCTTTAACTCTTTCTTAGTCATTTGAATTTCTTCTGAGAATTTTGTTTAGATTTGTACTACATACTTCAACTGGCTTACTTGTTTTCTTGATATCTAGCATTTTTAGTTATTTATAGTTTTTTCATTTTATCCCTCCATTAGATGCATAATTAGAAGAAAAACAAAACCATTCTGTTCTGTTTGCTTCTGCTTTGTCCAGTGATTGTATCTTTTGCCATGTAGTAGCTTTTCAGTTTCATGGGATCCCATGTGGACTAATTGTTTGTGATAATGCCTATGTTCACGTTTCAGTTCAGAAACATCTTTGCCTGTGCCAATGAGTTCAAAGGTATCCCCCACTACCAGATTCCATTGAATCTTGTTTTTTGGTGAAGTCATTGGTACATTTGGAGTTTAGATTTGTACAGGGTGATATGAATCTGTTTCTTCTTTTTGCAGACATTCAGTTTGTCCAGCATCATTTGTTAAGATGCTGCCATTTTTATAATGTGACTTTCTGGCTTCTTTATCAAAAATCAGATGAAATAGTTGTATAGATATATCCAAGTTTTCAATTTGATTCCACTGATCAACATGACAGTGTTGTGCCAATATCATGCTATTTTATTAATATATCTCTTTAGTACAATTTGAAATTATGGTTGGTGATACCACCAGTAGCTTGAATTGTTTTAGACCTCCTGGTTTTGTTTTGGTTTTGAGATTTTCTTTTGTGACTGTATGCATCTGTGTGTATGAAGTAGACCTTTCATGATCTACGAAGAATTGTGTTTAAATTTTGATGGGGATTGCAATGAATCTGGAGATTGCTTCTGGTAAGATAGCAATTTTTACTGTATTAATCCTACTAATCCATGTACATGGAAGATCTTTCCATCTTCTTGTATCTCCTATATTCTCTTTCTTCATTGTCTTATATTTTCATCATGTAAGTCTTGACTTGCTAGAATTATCACAAGATATTTTTATTATTTGAGGCTATTATAAAAGATTTTGTTTCACTGATTTTCACAGCCCATTTGTCATTTGTATATAAGTGAGCAATTAATTTTTGAGTTACTTTTGTATTCAGCTACATGTCTAAAAATGTTTATCAATTATAGGAGTATCCCAGGAGAATTTTTAGAGAAACTTATCATAACATCTCTAGATAAAGCTAATTTGATTCATTCCTTTCCAGATTGTTTCTCCTTGATCTTCAGTTGTCTTATTGTGCTAAGACTTCAAGTACTATATTGAATAGGTGTGGAGAGAGTGGACAAACTTGGAATTACTTTGAGTTGACCAGTTCTCTATCTCTGTGCTAACTGTTATCTACTGCAAAATAAGATTTTCTGATGGTTGTTAAGATGAACTAACCTATGGCTATAACAATAACTCCTTGGAAGACTGTTGATCACTAATACTCTATCCCATTATCAGAGTTAAAATAGTAGGCTCTTCCATGGAATATTAGACACCATGTTTAGTTACATATCTTATACAAGATAGCATTTAATTGATGGCTTGATAACAGTTTCAGAGCCTTAATCCATTATCAGCACAGCAGGAAGCATGTTTGCAGAGAGCATGTCAGCAGGTAGGTGTGGTGCTGTAGAAGTATCTGAGAGCTACATCCTGATTACCGGAGTTGTCGACATACACACACACACATGAGAGAGAGAGAGAAAAAAAATATTTACTAGGCCCGGCATGCACTTATGAAACCTTAAATTCACTTCCTTCTATAAGGTCACATACTCCAAAAAGTCACACTTCCTTTTCTTTCTAATTCTTACAAACCCTTCCAATTCCTGGTGAGGATGCATTCAAGTTTATAATGGGGCCATTGTCATTTGAATGGCTACATTCCACTCCTTAGCTTGCATAGGTTTGTAGCCATATCATAATACAAAAATGTATTCACTTCAGTTTCAAAAATCCCCATAGTCTGTCACAGTCTCAATATTGTCAAAGTCTCTTCTGAGACTCAAGGCACTATCTTACTTTTTTTTTGAAAAGCTAGCCTTTAACAGCAATTGTGGCAGTCTCTTAAATCTAACCTTCTGTAAAAGCAGATCACATACTTCCAGCATACAATGCTACAGAATATACATTACCATTACAAAAGAGAAGGGAGCATGCTGCGGAAATACTGGTCCAAAGCAAGATTGAAAAGAATCTAGGCAAACTGAAATGTATACATTTCCATGTCTGATGTCTATAACCCCTTTTATCCTTTTTAAGAGAAACACACTCCTCTCTCTTGGGCTGTGTCTATGTTTTCTATTTCTCTAAATAGACACTAAGACTATAACATTTAGTTGGTGCTAGCTTATGTTTCAACATTATCACCATTGCAGGAAGCATGGTATCATGCAATCAGGAGTGATGTTTGAGAGGTAGATGAGAGTTTCACATCTGGATCCATAGGTAGCAGCAAGAGAGAGAGACAGAGACAGGACACAGGGGTTGGTTTGAGCATTAGAAATCTCCTGTGACATACTTTCTCCAACAAGGGTACACCTACTCCAAGAGGCCCACACCTCAATATGGGGACCATTGTCAATCAAGCCACCACAAGTTGATTCCACACCCTGTTAGTTTCACAGACCTTCCCTTGGAATATATGCCAAACTCTGATACGTCTAACATCTTAAGGTTTCCTTCTTCTTCTTTTTTTTATTTGTAGGTGGGTTGGTGTTTACATTTCTCCTTTGGTAGAATACAGAATACCTTTCAATACCATGTTCTATTCTCTTTCTTTTAAATTTAATATAGAAGCAAACTTGCTCACATGTCAATCCAAGACCCCTCTCCTTCTCCTCCTCCCCACTCCCCACCAATCTCCCCAACCCACTACCCCATCCACCCTCTGTTCCCCAGGGAGGGTGAGGCCTTCCATGGGGAATCTTCAAAGTCTGTCATATCATCCCAGGCAGGTTCTAGGCCCTCCCTCATGTGTCCAGGCTGAGACAGCTATCTTTATTTTTGTTTGTTTTTGTGACAAGCTTTCACTATGTATCCTTGGATGGCCTGGCAGTCACAGTGTACTCTAGACTTTCCTAAAAATCAGAGAGATGAACCTCCTGCTGGCTCCCAAGTGATAAGATTAAAGGCATGTGCCTCATGTTCTCATCCCTCATCCCATTTCCTCCACTGCCCCTGCCCCAGTTTGCCCAGGAGATGTCATCAATCTCCCCTTCCCTGGGTGATCCATGTGTCCCTCTTAGGGTCCTCCTTGTTATCTAGCATCTCTGGAGATGAGGACTGTAGCCTGCTTATCCTTTGCTTTATATCTAGTATCCACTATGAGCGAGTACATACTGTGTCTTTCTGTGCCTGAGTTACCTCATTCAGTATGATTTTTTTCTAGTGTCATCCATTTACTTGCAAATTATACGCTGTCATGTTTTTCCACTGAGTAATACTCCATTGTGCAGATATACCACATATTCTTTATTTATTCTTCAGCTGAGGGGCATCTATGTTGTTTCCAGGTTCTGGTTATTATGAATAATGCTGCTGGAAAATAGTTGAGCAAGTGTCCTTGGGATATTGTTCAGCATTCTGTGCATATATGCTCAAGAGTGGTATGGCTGGGTTTTGATGTAGATTGATTCCCAATTTTCTGAGAAACTGCCATACTGATTTCCAAAGTGGCTGTACAAGCTTGCACTCCCAGCAGAAGTAAAGAAGTGTTCTTCGTACTCTACATGCTCTGCAGCATAAACTCATCCGTGTTTCTGATCTTAGCCAGTCTGTCAGGTGTACCTTGTTAATCCAGGATTCTACTTGACAGCTACACACAGTGGTGTCACTGGGCCTCCATACAGGGACATTGCTGATACTGGCTTGGCCTCAGTGGCTTTCCTTAGCCTTTGGAAAAGATTCTACAACCTTCTTATATCCTTGACTCTAAAGCAAGAATAATGTGGTTGAAGCTGCTTGATTGACTGAAATATTCCTCCCTGGGTCAATTACTCTTTCTCAGCTCTCTGTTGATAATTTCCTTCACTGCTTAAGATGTCCTTTAATTCCTTTTCTAAAGTTGGAGGTTTACTGAGTGGGATCTTTCCTTGAGGTCACCACTTCCTTTATTCCTCTTAATAGGAGGCTTTACTTTAAATGTATCCCCTTGAGCATGGGGCTTAGCTTCAGCATCACTTTCCCTGCTCTTCTTTTTCTCCTCATACTATATTTCCTCTTGCTTCACTTGTTCCTTCTCATTTTAGATATTTGAATAAGAGTGATTACTAATAATCAAACAACATAGTCAATACTAGTCTGTTTCAATATTAATCTCCTTCACCAAAGCTGTTAACTCAAAACTCTTCAATTAGCCTCAGGCAGAATTTTAGGACAAAGGCAATAAACAGTCATTTTTTCCCTGAAATCTCACAGGAATGATCTCTAGGTCACTTACTAATATTCTTTCCCTCTGAAATTTCTTGCGCTGAGCCCCAGGGTTCAAATAACCCTCAACACTGTCTTCCATGCTCCTCATAGAATGACTGCTTCAATCCCGTTTAACATGTCCAACTGCTGGTTTAGTCCAAAGTCCCAAAGTCTTACATATTTATCTTGTCTGTTAGCATGCACAACACCTTCTAACATTATGAAAGTTAATCATTAAGGATAAGGCTTTCAGGTCAGTACCAGCTTAATTTCTCCATGTTCTATATCTCAAGTATGTGATGTCTTCAGCAATAGAGTTTTACAATCAAGTTGGAGATATCTAAGAGCATTGACAATAGCCTGAAATATTAAAGGAGGTCTATATGCATTCATTTGACAAAAACTCCAATCTGTATATCCAGGTAGAATGAATATATATATATATATATATTTTAATTTTAAAACATTACTCTGATGATATTGCAATAAATGGTATGCCCATGACAGGCCAGCTGTATTAATATGACGTGGTATATATTTGTAACACTATGTATCAGTGCCTTCCATTATTAAATGTTTTTATTTTTAGCTACTGTCATTTGATCTTGTATTATCATTACATTTTGTTTTAAATTATTAATGATGTACAGAATATGTCTGTGAATTATTTAGTTTAATAATGAGGTAAATACTATCTAAACCCTGGATAAAAAGTAAAATAAGATGTGTCTTCTAAAAACAATTTATGTAGTATTATTCACCATGTTAAATAAGGTATGATTATCAGTTATGTATATAGTTTAGTACTTGGGTTGATGCTTATTTTTAATTCCCTACTCTCCAAAAGCACAAAAAAAAGGATGTTGAGCTGCAAATCTTCCATTTGTAGTGGCAAAATAAAATTGGGCAGGCTGAAAATGAGAAGGATATTGGTACAGATGTGAACTACAGATGAAGAGGAAAAGTGACAGAGAGAAAATAATAGCTCTTTGAATATGTAGTATTAGTAAATTAACCAGTGAAAGAAATAAAAACGATTTCTACATTTCACATATTAATCATGGTTCCAACTTTCTTGGAAGTGCGTCAATAAAGCAGTGTTTCTTTTACAGTGAGACTTTCCATTTGCTAATACTCACATGGAATGTTATTCATAGTCATGTGTCATGGTGAATAATTGCCCTATTTGTTATTAGGACCAGAGTGCTTGCCCTATTCTGTCTCACCAATGAGCATTGTCTTCTGTATTTCATTTCTTTAGGTGGGGTAGTACAACTTCTTACTATGATTGAAAATCCATTCTCAAGATATGGAGTACATACCACACTGCTCAAAGGATGAGTTCTGTATTTTAGTATTGTGCTATAGTCTTGTGCTTGCTTTTAATCTTATCTGTAGACAAGATCCTTTTTAGAATATTAACTAGCTATAATGAGAATGTCAATAATTCAATTCATATTCATTTTCCAATATTTTTGTAAAAGTGGAGAAAATAGATAATTATTAAAATGTGCACTGCTTTTTTACAATGAAATCTTTACACAATACATATTATCTACCCTCAAATTATTATTATTTGTTTGTTTTTTGAGAAAGGGTTTTTCTGTGACTTTGGAAGCTGTCCTGGAACTAGCTCTTGTAGACAAGGATGGTCTCTAACTCACAGAGTTCCACCTGACTCTACACCACCACTTCCTGGCTCAAATTATTTTTATTAAGATTAAATATAATTAAACATATATCATATATGCAAATTATTTTTATATAAAACTTACATCTTCGTAGAGTTTTTCATCGAAAATGATAGTTCTAGATTAATAAGGGTTTTCTAATTTCCAGAGTAATTCTCCCAATTCCTCGCTTTCTCCCTAGGAAATTGAAAATCACTAAGTTCATAAGATTTGTAATTCAACTTGGGAAATAACTCTGACAGATGTTTTCTATTCAGAAGGCTCTCCTTTTTTGTGTATTCATTTAACAATAATCATTTAGTACATTTAATTTGCCCAACACTGTTTTGGGAATTAGAACAATGAATAAATTAGACAGAGCTCGTGAGTTCGTGGATTTTACAGTACTAGTGCATAGGGTAGGAAACACCAACAAGACATGAATTATTAAAAGACAGTATACAGAGGTGACAAGTAAGGTTTATTTGATAGATACTGGAGAACATATAAAACAGGTACTGGAAGAAACTAAGAATCCATGCCTTCAAATGAGCTTACAAAATGCAAAAAGGAGAAGAGGGTTTGGTTAGGTCAGGGAAATAGTAAGATGCCAAAGTTGTAATGTATGAAGCTTTAGAGAATTTGCAAGTATAGAAGGCCTGGGGTCTTAAAGAGAAAGCTAGAAAGGATAAGCAATCTAGCTTTATAAAACAGATAATTGGAATCCAGATGCTGATGAAAGCAATAGTTATCAGAGAAAAATCACAATTAGGACAATTAGGAATCACACTATTTTTAGACAGTGTAACAACCAGTCGTTTAAGTATGAGAGAGAGAATTTTGTGCAAAGACTTCTTTGGGGTTTTAACTAAGCAATCCTTATTGTGAATGAAGGAATCAAGTTTTGGGAGGGAAAGAATAGAACATGATTCTTTAGTTTGGTTGTGTTTATGTGGTATTTATTTATTTATGAGAAATATAATTGGAATAAGTGAAGTAGAAAATAGGGTATAGAAGTCATGAAAATATTACAACAAGGAAAATGTGAAGTCCTCTGAAGCACCTGCAAATGTTTTACCTCCTACACCTTTTCTGTATTCTATGTCATTTTTATCAAACACACACACACACACACACACACACACATATATATATATATGTACACACATATGTATTTTAAATGGGGGGGCTTTAATGGCTGTAACAAGCACAGGAAATCAGGGGGAGTAGTTTCAAGAGTAAAGTCTTCCATGAACAAATGAAGCTTAAGTATTTAATTAAGGGAAACTATACATCTTGAAACAGGATATACATTAGCACAAGAAATATTTGTACAAGTTGAGACCTAATCTTGAGCTGCCAACCCACAATACCAACCAATCTTCTAATTTTGCAGCAAAGGTAGATCCCTTTGTAAACTACCTTAATGTTCTTTTACAAATCCAAATTAATCCTTATATAGACTCCAGTCTCAAACTTTAAATACCTTATATAGTGATGAATAGTATTTTACAATACCTGCCACAACCTTATTCCTTCTATCCCAGGCTCAGATATCTGTCTATTCTTTCATATGTGTATTCTAAAGTTTCAAAGTACTAAACTGAGTGCATGTGCAGTACCCTCTAAATTTGATCTTTGGAGATCAGTCTAATTATAGGTAACTATGTTATATTGCTTGCTCAAATATTGTAAATTCTTACAGAATGTTTATTTTCCTTTTATATCCCACACTCCAATCTGTATGCTTTGAAATGCATGCCTCTACTGGATTATTTCCTATCACTACTTCCTAAAGCTCTGACCTTGGCCTTCATCTCCCCCCTGAAGGCGACAAAGGTTTCTGGACTGTTCTTTCTTCTCTCTTTGCTCTCTGTCTACTCCATGACCAGGACAAGAACATGCTTTCTAAGATACATCAAGTTTCTGCCATCTGCCCTCAGCCATCCACTGCATTCATTTCTTAAGCTTAATAAATGCCCAGTGTTGAAAAATATCTATATGAGTATCAGTTACTGTCTTACTTAATTTTCTAAACTTTTTTGTGTCCTCTTATCAAATTCCTATTCTAGGTATGGATGTCTCCTGTTTTTACTCTTATCAAGCTAACTACTCTATCCTCAGAGTGCCCCCAACTTTGTGTTCTTCAATTTGGTAGCTCCCAACTCTCTAAAAGCCTGTTGTCTCTGCTCTCTCATCTTCTCCAGAATCTGATGAATAATGAGATTTTCTCTAAGACCTGTGTAAAACAGCAACTCCATTTCAAATTCATAATTATTTTTCTTTCAGATTTCTCTATATTTTTATGATTGGGGAGTAACTTGTATTTGCTCATCAATTGCTTGTCCCCTACCCTGGAATGTGTTTACTTCAGTGTAGTATCCTCCAATGATGGATGGATAGAGCCCACTATGTAGTAGTTGTTTGCAAAGCACCTGCAGGAGCACAGAAGACAATCAATAGAGATCCTGCTTTACATGTAATAAACAATCTCATTTTCATTCTTACACCCTTTAATTTTGTTCATTATTTATTTTCCTTCACATCTGCATGTAATTATAGCTTGACAATACTTCAAATGTCCTTCTCTTCCATTTTAACACTGATACAGTATTTTCTGTGAACACTCCAATGTGTTTCAGCCTAACCAACCAACAAACTACTTACTTAACAGAATCCTTGTGGGTAATTAAGAGAACACTTCCAAAATCCATGTAAAATTCTACATATTCAAAGGATTCATATGGCAAAAATGCTTATACAAATATCTATATCATCTATTAAGGAAGAGTCCACAGGAGCATACGTTCTGCTGCTCTCCCCTCCACTCGCTCCTGTCTTTTCTTTCCCTTCATTATTCTCTACTTAGTGGCCTTAGGAATTGCATAAGATTCACAGAAGAATCCGCTCTTGGTTAGTGTTCTGTCACTGTCTAGAAATAATTCTCAATATAGTTTGAACTAAGGAGCATACATTTTTATCTTTAACTGGGAATCAAATATTATTTGCCTTATGTTCTATTCTGCTCTTGATTAGAGAACCTCCAAGAATAATAATGTATATAAATGATGCATCTAAAAAGAATGACTTTCATTTTCTGAAGCTCAAAAAAATCACAAAGCCATTACTTACAAGGGAAGTTTTCATGTATGTAAATATAATTGAGCACAGGAATAATAAGCTAATATGCTGATCTGATGTGTTGAGAAGATTAACAGAGGTGGGTGGAATTTCTCAAAATCGTAAATTAACACTGTGTTATTAATCTTCATAAATTTCACACCAAGGGCTCCCATTAGGTAGAGAGAGAAGCAGTTACAAATGATTAAAGCAAGCAATAGGGCACATAAATTATAAACTTTCCCAGGAAGCAGCAACTCATATCTCTTAAAACAAGAAAAGACGAACAAAAAGGCAACTCTATCTTCTTTGAACCTCATTGTTCAGTTCAGCATTTGCTATCTCCAAACTATTTATAAATGAAAGCCTACACCTTTTCTACAAATAATGTCTTTTAAAATAGATATTTAATATAATAAAGTAAATTGATGTTTCTGAACTTGAAGATATATTGAAACGACATCTTTCAAAAATGTAGACTCAGGCAGTAGGAGGGATACTAAAGCCTTCTTTTTCATTGTCACTAGTAGCAATATCCTATTGTATTATCACCCATATTCCTTATAATAGGATTTATTTTATAGTGAGCTGTTTGTCATTGTTTTCTAGAACTAAAATGAATAAAAATTTTAAGTACCAATGCACTAGAGTGTTTTTCACAGTGAAAGTGCCTTTAAAACATACAATATTTATGTTGTAAATTTAGGACATAGGATTACTAAAAATTGTTGTGTTAGAAATGTCAATAGTAAAATAATTATGTTTGTCATATTCTCCAACGTTTAATATGCCCCTAATACCTTGGATTACTTACGTAACAGAGTCATAAAACTATTTATCTGGATTTCCTTTTTGAAAACTCTGACTTGCTAGCTCCTTACATTCTAAGTTTAGCCGAGGTAACTTACTGGGCATGTGTGGCAGAGAAGTAAGTTTTATTCATGTGCCAGGCAGCTCTTTCCCAGAGACGCAAATAAAACTGCATGTGAAGTAACAGCTGCTCATGGAGCCTGTGTCCCTTCTGCTGAGGGAGCACAGCTGGAGAGATGTGCAGAGCATTATCTTCTGGAAATCAAACAGACCGAAAGGACGCTTAGTAATACATATGTAATTCCACAGCCCCTGAAAAGCCCAGTCCATTCTCCCCTTCTTTCCCCAATGCCCGTTGAAAGATATGGCCTCTGAAAGTGGAAAGCCTGTGAAGCTACATAACAATTGTTTAGAACTGCAACATGGATTTTTCTAAAATTTAAAGCTGTATTTCTTCCACTTTCTGTTCCCACCACCATCACTCTTCTTCTCTTTGTTCCTCAAAGCCTCCTTAGCACTGGCCTGGTTTTCCCTTGGCCAAGGTTATGTGGACAGTGCAGTTAACAGGTGAGGTTGCTGATAGTGGAAAGGAGAATCTAGTAGCTAAACTCCACCTTTCAAAGTCATTCTGACATCTAGAGATGTTTTAAATGAAGATCAAATTGAAATTATTTAAGTGATAAATGGCAGTAGAAACAGTGAAGGAAAGAAAGAAGAGAGAGAAAAGAAAGATGAAGAGAGAGAGGATGATTGCTTTCCATCACAGACAGATGAAAGGAATGGTATATAATTCTTTTTGTAAATACCCATTTGCATAGAACATAACCAGCTTGGAAAAGTCTGTCAAATGGGGGTGCAGTTCTGCCTCAGTAGGTAACAATATTTGATATTCTTAGATCGGTTCAGTTCTCAGCACCTAGAAAATAGACCCTGTAACTCCAATCCAGGAGATCTGACATCTTCTTCTGCTTCTTTTTTTTTATTATTATTTTTTATTTTCCATTTTAAATTTAGATAAGAAACAAGGTTGCTTCACAAGTCAGTTCGCGGTCCCTCTCCCTTTCCCTCCCCTCCTCCCGTGCCCTCCCCCCATCCCCCCTATGTTATCCCCTCATTCCCCCAGGGTGAGGCCCTCCATGGGGGTGTCCATAGTCTGTCATTTCATATAGGGCAGGGCCTAGACCCTTCTCCAAGAGTTCAGGGTGAGAGTGCACCTCACATTGTTCTATGGGAGTCCAGAGTACGTGTGTATACTTGGGATGGGTACTGATCTGCTGTCCAAGGCTCAATAGATTACCTAGGCCTCCTCACTGACACCCAGATTCAGGGGGTCTTGATCAGTCCCATGCTGGATTCCCAGGCTGATGCCTGGGATTCAAGAGTCAACCTTTGTCTGGTCAGCTGTTTCTGGGGGTTAAACCAGCCCAGTCTTAATCCCTTTGATCATCAGTCCTCCCTCTCTGATACTGGCTTTCTTGAGTTCAGCTCACTACTTTCTTCTGCTTCTTATAGAGGTAGGAATCTGTGGAATTTTCCTTATATATGTTGGCATGTCAACATGTCAACTACTCAGCCAGGCATTTGTGGTGGACATCTTTAATCCCAGCACTTGGGAGGCAGAGACAGGCAGATCTCTGTGAGTTCAAGGCCAATCTGGTCTACAGAGCGAGTTCCAAGACAACAGCCTCCAAAACAATACAGAGAAACCCTGTTTGGAGAAACAAAAAAACAAAAAAACAAAAACAACAACAACAAAAAACATGTGAACTACTGTTATTAACATGTGGTCTTAGTCAGGCAACAGCATTGTTGAGATTTCATGTGTTCACATTTTATCATATCTGTACATGCTATCTCACTAAGGGAAATCTGGGATCTGGCTGTCAAAATATTTCTGTACTTTAATCCATTTTCATTTCAACATATTTTTTTGAATTTCTGTCTCATTATTGAATTCATATTTCTATTCTGAGTTTTCTTTGTAAATTCTTTTAATCACATATTTATGTTTTCTTGGTATTGATTTAGGAGTTTATTCCTATTCTCTTTAAATTCATTTAGTTGTTTGCATCTTCGTTAAACGTCATGCATTGTTTGATTATGTTAGAATTATTCTTTTAAATTCATTTCCCTGAGATTCATCAAAATTATCCTACAGGAATAGTGGATTTGCAGGTGGGGGCAGCATAGTGTCCTGGGCTTCAATATTATTTGTGATTTTGCCATGTGAACATTTATAATTAATTGTATGTTGGATGTGATTTTCTTGGGTGCCTCTGTAGAGTGGAATTTTCATTTAGTTTTGCTATTAATCAACCAAAACAAGTTACATTAATTTCATATCAGGAATGGGGAATCCTTCAGATTCTCAGTATTGATCTTGATTTTGGGTTGTAAGAATGGGGATGATATTAATTCAGTGATAATTATGAAAGTATACAAAGAAGACATTCTGCTTGGCTAGCTACACACCCTGTACTATGTATGGGAATGTTAGGATTGCATAGCTGAGTCAGAGTCTTGGGCATAGCAGGCTAGCACACGGGCTGTTTGACCAAGATTAGGCCTAGTGGTTGGGGATGGTGTGAACCAGTTAGGGTTCAGCGGAGTCACCTCACTGCATAGATACACAAGATGTCCAATTAGGTATAACTCTAAAGCAGAGGAGCAATGTCTTGAGTCTAATGTTGTTGGATCATTGCATAGTTATGTCTTACTTTGAATTGGAAATGTATGATTATAACCTGAGCCACTTAACCTAGGCATCATTGCAGGAATATGGAAGTATTATCTAAAGAAGCTATGTAGAATTCCAGGGAACTGTTGATTTATAATTACAACATGTAATCTAAAAAGCAGTATTGAGACATAAGTTGTCATGTAGCATAGCTCTGTGGAGGGGTATTTTATTAGAGAGAGAAAATAGGCAGGAATCCCTTTAAAAAGGGAAGGTACACATACTCTTAGTGACTGCAGCTGAGAGTATGTCCTGTCAGAACCCCAAACCAGGAGTATGCCAGTGCAGATGTCTGCATACTAATAGTAACCCAGCACAACTATTTAGGTTGTGCCTTGACAAAGAATACAATATAATTTACTTCATGGAGCTCCAACTTCCCTCACACACATTCTCAGCCTCTTTATCCTTGTTTATCTTTGTAAAAAAAAAAGCAACAACAACCAACTTTATTTCAAAGCAAACAAATCCAATATGATTTAGTGTAAAAACAAAGTCCTAGGGTTCATATGCATGGTATGTCTTCATGTACCCAGGAAGGATCTTCCTAGACAATTATACCAGAACCTTCATGAGGAGGGAAACATGGATCAGTATTTATAAAAACTTGAAATTTTAAGGATGAGTAAATGTAAAACTAATATCACAAATAGAATTTAAAGTGTTGAAGTTATACATAAATGCCAAAGTGTAAATGAATGAATTAGATAGTGTTGAAGGAAAACATGTATTTTACTATACCTGTGTTTGACAGGAGAATCAAGTTAACCCTCTGAGACTGAT
The DNA here is from genome assembly GCF_017639785.1 of Mesocricetus auratus. Lineage (NCBI taxonomy): Eukaryota > Metazoa > Chordata > Mammalia > Rodentia > Cricetidae > Mesocricetus > Mesocricetus auratus. The sequence goes on from NW_024429266.1 coordinate 126,174,625, forward strand.
GAACGAGTCAAGTGTAAATGCTATTTCTGTAATTTACTGGCTCTGCTGGGTTCTTCTTCTAATTCTTCCTTAATTACATTTTCAGAATAACAAACTACTTAACGTTTTGGCTGACATATTCCCTTCGTGTACGTATTAGTACCTTTAATTAGATTAGTGTCAAGTGTCACTGGTTGAAGAGGCTGCTCTGTCTAGAAGTTGACATAACAGATATCTAACTTAACCTATTGATTTCCTATTTAACTCTTATGAAAAACAGCTTTATCTTGAGAAAAACAATTTAAGATGCCAGTTGCTATGTATAAAATAAGCAAACTTATATTCTAAATAAGTCAGTATGAATCGCTTAATACCAACATAGAACCTTTTTCATAAGTTGTTACTCATCTCAATACTCATGAGTAATGTTATATTTATCTGATGGATGATGAAATATTTGAATTTGTATTTCAATTATTAAGATTCTGATGTGTGAGCCAGGTGATGGTAGATCACCCAGCACATGGGAAAACAAAGGCAGGTGGATGTCTGTGAATTCAAGGACCAAAGGGTCTACACAGCTAAGTCCAGGACAGCCAGGGCTATACAAAGAGACCTGTCTCAATTTTTTCTATTCTTTTAAGACTTGAGCCTGGCAGAGGTGGCACATATTTTAGTCCCAGCACTCAGGAGCCAGAGGCAGGTGGATCTCTGAGTTCAAGACCAGCCTGGTCTACAGAGCAAGTTCCAAGACAGGTTCCAAACTTACAGAGAAACAAACTCCGTCAAAAAACAAAACAAAACAAAAAGCAACTACAACAACAAAAACGAAAACAAAGACTGGTGCTGTTCACATCCTTAGCATCTGCATGGATTTATTGAAGGAGTTTTCAATCTAAAGAAACATTACCATGATAAATTACCCTTTAAAATTTATTTCTACAATTAAAGTTCTATTGAGGTATACAAATTAGGGATGTTCTACAAGAATGTTAATATACCTTAAAACTGTTGTTTCCCAAATGAGATCATTATTAGCAGTTTGAATATGATAAAGACATTCTTTCATTTCCTTAAGAAAAATCCAAACAGTATAAATAGTAAGGTGTTATGGATAGATTACCTGCACAAGAATATAATGAAATATACTCAAGAATTTATGAAAATAAGTAATGTGTAAAATACAATTCAGTTCTCTCATTTTTATCTAAGCTAAGAGGAATATATTGAATGTTTGTGTTTCTAAAGATTATTTTTCCTTAAAATTTTCCATTTATTGTTTCTTTTTGAATATATAAGATAATTGTCTAGTTTTTAACACATGTAGAAAAAATAATTAGTGGCATCTTAGAAGAGATGTCAACTTAAATATTAAGTTATTGCAATGGATCATAGAATTTTGTCCTTAGGACAGAATAAGTGAATTCACATTCCTGCAACTATTTAAAGTGTCTCTGAATTTTATGAACAAATATATATTACTCCCACATGACATTGCCAAGATTGAAATATAAGATTTGTCCCAAGAGTACTTCAGGTTTTAAGAAAAGTATCCACTTGTGGACTTAAAATGCAGAGAGGCAATGAAATAGGTGGGTTATTGTTATTATGTTTTGTATGTAATAGGAGGGTGGGATATTGAGATATTGTAATTAAGCTACCAAATCCTTTATAATATATAAAGTAAAGAGAAGAGGAGCAGTTTGGACTATTGATTCTAGGTGAAGAAATTAAACAACCACCACAACAGACAGTTTCCAGAAAGATGTGAATGTCTGTTAATGAACTAGGTTACCTGAATTATAATGACTGAGGTGCTTTAATTCCAATTTACTGAAAATGGGGTATGGATTAGCAATTAGGTGTTTACTAGATAATTTTAAGAACTTTCAAAATTCAAACTGCAGCTCAGAAAACACCCAGTTAGATAATTTTGCTAATTTGGTATATATTTATAGAATTTCTGTCATGTGTTAAGTGCAGTTAGCATGACGATTAAAAATTAATGTCTGCACTCAACAGCATTATGGTTCACATGAAGTGAGATAGACACAGATCATCAAATGCATATGCCTTGCCCAAAAATGGAAGTGTAGGGTTGAAATGATGGAGGAGTAGTCAGAGACAAGCTGACATTGTCTCTGAAGAAGAGATCCCAGTCAATCCCTGCAGCAAATGGCAAATGGGTATTTTCTCAGACAGAAGCAAAGAATGGGTGTTTACTGGAGAAAGCTGGTGCCAAGCTCATAAAACACTTGACAAGCTCTTGTAAAAGTGTCTATTGGCTAGGATTGTGGGTACAAAGTTGTAATCCATGCACATATAACAGTGAGGCAGGCACAACACAAATTTGATACCAGCCTTTTGACTCTGCATTAAAGAAATAACTAAATGTAGGGCCATTGTATTTCAATAAATACTTGCCAAGTATTCACAGACCCTGAATTCTGTCCAGAGCAGTTCTTATTTTTTATTTTTAAGATTCATTTATTATTTTATGTGTATGAGCATTGTGCCTGCATGTATGTATATGCACCATGAAAATGTCTGAAGCCTATGGAGGTCAGAGGAGGAGTAAAGAGGTCCTAGAAATGGAATTCAAGATATTTGGTGACTGCCATGTGTGTGTCTTCTGCAAGAACAACTGCTTTTAAAGACTGAGTTAACTCTCCAGCCCCCAAGTATTCTTAAAAGTAAATAAAAATAAAACAATGAGTAAAGAAAGAAGCAGGGCATATTTTCCAGTAAGTGATGAAATCTGCTCATCATGGGACTGTGAGCAGTTATGTGATTTATTTGACAGAAGAAAATATAATTTAAAAAATATCAAACAAAGAAAGTGATGGTGTGACCAGAGTATTCTTTTATGCCCCAGATTTATTCTGACAACTGCAGAAAACCAAGAATACACATGACCCAGTCACCATGGCTTTTCTTCCCATAAGAAACCTCTTATGTTGATATGAAAAAGGCCTGAAATATATATATATATATATATATATATATATATATATATATATATATATAGTCTGACCTTGACCTACTAAGTTTCTTACCAATTTTATAGATTTTTAAACATAGAAACTTAGAAATAATTATAGCTGCGTCTCTGGGATGCATTAAAAAACATTTGAAGGACATATAGATGTGGCAAAATCCTTTTTGTTAAGAAGGCATTGCTTTTCTTACCAAGGAAAAATTATCTAAAAGTGACTATTGTCCTTTAGGTACAGAAAGGAGACTTGTCAGAATCTCCATAATATAGGAAACTCAGAAAAGAATATCTTTTTAAATGCATGCAATTTAGCTATTATAGAGAATAAAAATTGTGGTCAATCTCCTGAATTACTAGTTTTTGTATAATCTATATTAATTTTGATAAAGCATAGAGAATGGAAGATTTGTTTTGATATATGATTTATGATTTATTAAATTTTGATTGAAGATTCAGAAAGCAAAGTCAGCCACAAGTTGTAGAAGCCAGGCACACACCTTTAATCCAAGCAGCCAGAAGCTAGGAGGTGGTTATACACACCTTTAATCCTAGGACTCAGGATTAAGAGGTAGATGAATCTCTATGAGTTCAAGGCCCCCCCAGGGATACATGAGATTGATTCATTCTAAAAGTGTAAGAGATCACACACCTTTAATTCCAGTACTAGAGTGATATAAAAGATAGAAGCAGAGTCCTAGGTATTCAGTAGAGGGCATCCATTCTCCAGCCACACTTTAGATAGGAACATTCAGTCTCCAGCCATACTGAGGAGAGTTCATGGTCAGCCCTTTCAACCTGAGGTGGAGGTAAAGATTAATGGCCTGCTGCTTTGCTTTGTTGACCTTCAGCTTGAAGTTTGACCCCCAATATAAGTCTGTTGGTCTTTTATTTTTGATGCTAAAGTTTGTTGCTATTTTTGTTTAAGCATCTCCAAGCATGCTAATTAATCCATTGTTTATATTTTTTCCTTTCTTTTTCTAATAGGATTCTAGGTTCTTTATTAGATCCATTAGGGATCATTTAAGGGTGTTTAAGCAACAGATATGTAGCTAAGTTCATGGCATTAAAATGAGTATACCAGTCTTGTGCCTGCTTCTGGACACTGTGATCACTGTGAGTTGTCATTACCTTCACAGAGAGTTAGAGTAGTGTAGTGTATATCCTAAAGATGCACATTAGCAGCTTCCTGGGAAGCAATTATCTTCTGTCTTCAGGACATACAGAAAAGACTTTCAATTAAACAAATGCCTATAATGATTTAAGCTTTCTTATGCTGCAGTTATTGAGAAACAGTACTTGTTGCTATCCTTTTTTTTTTTCGTTTTTTTGTCCTAGATGTCAAATCATGACATGGTGAGGGTATTTCTGGAATCCTACTCACAAGGCACTCTATCTAACTTAAGAGAATCTGACATAGTGTTGACATTAGCTGTGTCTCAATCTGCTGCATGAGTAGATATATCTGTTCTGATTCTAAGGAACTACATTCAACATATAGAAATATGTAAAAGTCATAAGATGACAATGACACTCCTGACTCCTGTTTAGAGGTCATTGTGTACCCTTTTGATTTTTTTTTTACTCTTTGGCCTCCTAGTTCATATCTGGTCCTCTAGTATCTGCCAAGATTCTTCTAGTCTTACAAATTGACAACTCCCACCATATCCCAATGGCTCAAAATTAAATTGACTTTGTTTTACTTTAGAATTTCACCTGCGGTTATGCAAAGCCCAAAGTTTTCTTCTATTCTGGCCTGGGAGCTCAGATTGCCATTCAATATGAGCCTGCTGCCTATCACTATGAAATGCAAAGGTGTATCCTTTGTCCTTTTGAGTTTTATACTTTTAAGATGTATGTGTACCATGTGGATTTTCCTAAAAAATCGAGACCATTTAAATTGAACTATATAACATGACTGGTTATTTCCTAAGTAAAGCAGGTGTGGGCACTGCCTAGTGAGCCAGTGTTTTAAGACACAGTGTGATACTAGGAAAATAGAGAACTGTTTAGTTTGAGTATAGCTAATCCACTGGGGGGAAAAAGGTTTCCAGTGGAAAAGATGTAAACAAAATAAACATTCATGTAGAATGCTTGGGAATTGACTAGAAGGTAAGGCAGTGAACATAAGAGTAACACATGTCTTTGATGTGTTTGAATTCATGTAGTAAATGTTCATAGTCATGAGAGTTGTGAAAAAAATTAATCAGATTTCCCCAGAACTGTCAAAAGTGCCTATAGATCTGCAGTGTCATGTTCCTTTAAATTCCCTCTCAGTTTTCCATCCTTTTCACATTTTAAACGTGACCAATGATAACCAGTAACAATCTCAGTCAGTCATTTTTATCCACCTACCTTTTATAATAAAAATGCCAAGCTTCCCAACTGACTTTCTTGTAAAGTTCACATTTTTTTTTGGTCTGCAAGGGCAGTGTTGACTGAATTTCTGGAATATACCTTGATAGAAATTTAAATGCTGAAAAAATTTTAGCAGATGGGATTCCTACAAGCTTCTTAATGTGTGTCACAGTGCATATACAGAATGATTATAAAGTTTATGGCAGCTCATTGGAACATCTGTATAAATATACAAATTGTATTTGAAATTCCTCCTTGTGTCTGAAAGAGCACTGTGATTAATTGCCCTTTACTAGCATCCTCAGCAGAACGGTTTGCACTTAATCAGTCTTGAATACTTTTTTCACTTTTACTATCAGGAAACATCTCTGAAAATCCAACTTCCATTGACAGTTGTTTTTTATGAATTAGATTCATTTAAAACGAACCACGCAAACACTTAGAAATTTAGCTTGACTGCCTTTATTCTTCAAGTAATTGCTTAAAAATAATTTAAATAACAATACATCTAAACTGGTACATGTGATTAAATAAATAAATAAATAAATAGATAAATAAATAAATAAATGGAGAGCTAACAAAATGTGCTTGTCACCAAGGTTCAGGATCTCAATTCAATCCCCAGGAACCACATTGGAGAATGTGCTTCAAGTTGTCCTTTGTTTACTACAAGTATGCCATGATAAGTGCATGCTTCCCCAGCATGCCACAAAATAAATAAAGAGATGTAATTAAAAGTGAGTAGATAAAAAAGAGACAAGTTTTCTACATAAAAGAGTTATTCAATTAGCTACTCCTCTATTAGGGAAAAGATAACATAGTGCCTATTTTCCATAGTCTTACATATAGGAAAGGGTGTTTGAGAAGGGAGAAGTTCAGTAAGATTCGAAATCTGACAGCCAGGTGAACAAAATGATTTTAGCTTTCATAAAAATCTGTCTATTTTAAGTAAGTGCATTAATAAGATGACATGCTATGGTAAAATAAAAATGGCATTGTCCTTTTTGGTCTTGATGTAAGCACCTGTAACACCAGTCTCGCCATGAGAAAAACACCAGATATATACCAACAGTGAGACTCCTAAAGCAAAGACTCCACAGTCCTCAAAGCTCCCAAGGTCATCAAAACACAAGCCATGTCCAAGTCACCAGCTGAGCAGAATCAAATGCAGAAGGGAGAAGCCAATCAGTGCTTCCTTTTCCGTGCCTACTGGCCCTTTGTGACATGCTTCCCTTGGGTCCACACTATCCCTGCTCTGATGAAACAGTGAGCTAAAACAAGTTTTTGCTCTTGTAATTATTTCTGTTAGGTATTTCTCTTGCTGTGATTCAAAAAGTCACTAGTATATCTCAAGCAGTAAGGCATGCTTACACAGCAGCCACACAGAGACATGAAGGGATGTATCACAGTTACAGGGGGATACAGGGTGCTATCTCTGGTTAATTTAGTACAGAATAAGGGCATGAAGTAAAGCTATGGATAAAAGTTTAAAGGTGAAAAAAATAATAATTGATAATTGGTAAGACTTAGGTTCTCTTTTTGTGGTTGCCAAAGTTTAATAATGGTTAAATACTAACCCTTCCATACTTTCAAAAACTTCCCCCTTTTAGAGTATTTGTAATAATATAGAATTTTTATTCTTATATTCTAGGTCATGCTTATTTTTTATAATTTCCATATTAAAATTTCTCTGAATTAAATTGACATTAATGTCTGAAATTCTTTTTATATATATATTTTTTATTTTTAAATAAAAATTAGAAAATTATAAACATGGTTGCTTCACATGTCAATTCCAGGTCCCTCTCCCTTTCCCTCCCCTCCTCCCACGCCCTCCCACCGAACCTCCCAATATCTTAAATTTAACATGCATAACATGCCATTCAATTTTATAATATGGGAAATTGGACATGGTTTCTATTTTCTGTCTGTCTCAAGTTGCTTTTAAAATTAAATTTGTCAGTCTTCATAGCTGATTCCCTTGTACACCCACACACACATTTCATTTTAAAATACAATAAAATATTTTAAATAAAATTTGTATTTTAATTTTGCTCAGTGCTTCTCTGTTCTATTTTTTCAGTTTATTTCAACTTGTTAAATTACTAATTAGATGCATTCCCATTTTAAATAGTCCAATAAAATTAAGTCAAATATAGATCTCTGGATAATAGTTTATAATAATAATCAATGATGTAAAATATTTTTGAGATGCATAGATCATCTTTTGTTCATATTGACCTCTTTCCGTCTCCTCTCATTCATCCCATACCACTGCAGGAATTTTTTCCTCCCACCTTCATGTGTTGTTTGGGTATAGGGTCATATGCTGTAGCATGCTTAATCTCTCAGGGGTCACATCATTAAAGATATTTCTTCCCACTCTCCTAGTAGCCATCAATTGCTAATATCTCCTTAGCCAGGAATCACACTTCATGACTTCCTCTCCCTTCCATGCCAAGATTTTGTCTGACTTGTTCTTTCTGAGGATTACTCATGCAGTCATAGATTCTGTGAGTTTGGGTGTGCAACTATATTGTCAAGCAAACACTGTTACTCATGATTATAAACATTTGTTTCTTCATCTGCAAAATTCTATTAACCTTGGGAGAGGGTGATATAATAAAGATGTCCCACTAGGAATGAGAACAACATAGTCTTACTCTCTACATGTTGACCAGTTGAAGGTCTCTGTGTTACTGACCATATGCTACCCTGATGAAGCTTAAGAGTTGCACTAAACAAAAGAATCGAGGTAAGTACTTAGTGGCAATTCAGTACTATATACTTTTAACAAACCAATAGTACTAGGCTCTTCCTTAAAGCTTATGACTTATATATACATGGTTTCTTTGCCCATAAATGGTATGAGATGTGAGTTCTGTCTTGTGGAGCTATCTTTATATCTAACCAGAAAGCAAATGGTCACCCATATAACAATCGTGCCACTATTTCTCACTGGGTCTATAGTGTTTTATTTGTAATGCAATGCTTTGGATGGTCTGTGTTAATTGTATCTTGCAAGAAAAAATTGCATTTCTCACAACATTTTACTAGGTTGTCCCATTCTCAACTGTCCAGAATTGCTATGCATAGAAGAGTATGGTTACAATTTTCATCTGTACAAAAAAAACTACCCTAGCTTGATTCAATGTTATAAAAAATAAGCATTTATCTTACAGATATTCCAAACCTTTTCAGTTTATCTAGATCTTCAAAGAAATACTGCCCACTGATTTTTAGCATCAAACGTTGCTCATTTATAGGTGTTCTGATTTCTTAATTAGTTTGCGGAGAAATGATTTGGAAAAGCTATCTGAGGAGGAAATATAACTCTAACACTGAAGACTGTGATCCACTTCAACCCAGAGGTGATTTTAATATAGTTAATATCCATGTTAAGAGATGTATTTTTATATTTTTCTTTTTTTGAGATTATACTATAATCATATATCCTGCTTTCCCTTTTTTACCCTTTGAATCACTCATATGTTTCTCCTTGCTCCCTTTCAAATTAATGGCCTCTTCATCCTTAAGCCACACACACACACACACACACACACACACACACACACACACAAACACCACAGGTACATGCTACCTAATCTGTATAGATGTTTTCAGAGCTGACCATTTGAAATTGGATAACTATAACTACCTGGAGATTCTTCATTGGGGAATGGCAATTTCTGTAGCTCTCAGCATTCCTTGGTTGCTTGTAGATTTTGTGTATGGTTGAGATTTCATCAGTTTTACCTTATCCACATTAGCAAGTCTGTTGTTGTCCTTGTTCAGCTGATCTTTAGGCAGTCATGTCCATGAGACTTTATATGTGTGGTTTCTGACACAGCTGGGAGACAGCCTACATGTGAAATTTTCATTTAAACTCATTCTCTCTCTCTCTCTCTCTGTCTCTCTGTGTCTCTCTCTCTGTGTCTCTCTCTCTGTGTCTCTCTCTCTGTCTCTCTCTCCCTCCCTCCCTCTCTCCCTCTCTCTATCTCCCCCCGTCCCTCCCTTCCTCCCTCCCTCTCTCCCTCTCTCTATCTCCCCCCGTCCCTCCCTTCCTCCCTTCCTCCCTCCCTCTCCACCTTTGTGTGTGTGTGTGTGTGTGTGTGTGTGTGTGTGTATGTGTGCATGCACATGCTTGCACAGGTGTGTTTATATAATGATTTACATAAGGTATAGCTGTAAAGGGAAGCCTTTTCCTTGACAGAAGCCTTCCTACCAGCCTGGTTCCAGAGCCACATCAGTCCCAAATAAACACACAAGAGGCTATATTAATTATGAAGCTGTTGGCCTTGCTTGTTTCTTACTGGCTAGCTCTGACTTAAGTATTTATCCCATAATTGCTAATCTAAGTATTTCTCTTACCAAAGAAGTTTCCGGGCTTCCTACTTCATGGCCTTACATCTTGACTCTCTGTGTTTCTCATTCCCAGAGTCCTCCTGGACTCCTAGTCCCACCTATCTTGGTTCTCTATTGGCCAACAGTGCTTTATTGACATATACACAGAACATCCCCTATCATCTCCTCTTTTCTGTCTAAACAAAAAGAAAGGTCTTAACTTTTTTTTTTTTTGGTTTTTATGAGACAGGGTTTCTCTGTATTGTTCTGGAGGCTATCGGTCCAGCCCGGCCTTGAACTCACAGAGATCTGCCTGCCTCTGCCTCCTGAGTGCTGGGATTAAAGGCGTACGCCACCACCGCCCGGCGAAAGGTCTTAACTTTAACATAGTCAAATTATATATAACAGAACAGTTATTAAATAAGAACACAGTTACAATATTTTGTCTAGATTTAAAGAAAATATCATCCATCCCATCCTTGTGAGTCCAAAGTTCTATATGTAACTTTTCTTTTATCATAACTAAGGAAAACTACATTTATAACTATATGCCTTCAACTCTATCAAAGACCACAGAAGGATAATATATAAACACTAGGATTAACAGAGACATCTTGCTACCTGGACAGTCACCCAAAGTTCCTCTGTAATGTTGGGGCATCCATCTTCAGCCCATAGGCCACAACGTGTCCAGAAGATTTCTCAGCAAAGCAGGAAATTTCAAAACTGTCCATCTGCATTGGCAGTCTGTCAGTCATTTCTCGTGTCCTGCAGAAAGTCTCGTAGACTCTTCCATGAAGCAGGAACCCTGTAAGACTGAGTTCAGCAGTCACTTTCCTGCCGGCCCTGCATGTCCAGTTTATACAGCAACAATCAAGCAGTCCAGGCAAAAGCAGTTTCATGCCCAAATGGATAATCTTGCCATGTTGAAAGCAAACTCCATAACAAGTTTCTTTGATGCCCATCTTCCTCTTAGATGTAATTGGTGCTGCCAGGAGCAGACATTTCTCATTGTCAAGAAAAACCCTAAACCATTTTAAATGCCATTTTCTGAAGGTCTTTGAAAGGTTTGAAGACTGTTATCTATCTCAAATATATTTCTGTATATCAAGGAAACCTAACTTACCTAACTATAAATTCTATTATAAGTAACTATCTATAGTCTGTATTCAATTATGCATTACGTTTTAAAAGATCAGTATAAGCACAATACTTAATCAAGAGGAGAAATATACACATCACAAAATTGACCTTGAATTTGTATCAATAAATGAAAAACAATACCCATACCATAATTCCCCTTCTTACCATTAAAAAGAGATTGGCTGTGATCATTAGCCAATTATAAACAACCCCATTTAAATGAAAGCAAAGATTTATAAACAGGATAGGAATTAGGATGTCGCTCATTCCAAACTGCTTCGTGCTGGAAGGGGCGCTGTTCATAACATTGGGATCATGACAAAACTCAGAAACCTGTATAAGTCTTCATTTTCATGGTCTATAAAGCTCCATCATCTTAGCTGTCTCAATTGTTGAAACACCTGGCCCACTGCTTCTGGGGGTCTTGGTTCATCAAACCACAAAAGCCTGGAAGGAATCTTCAGCTTTTCATTTAATGTAGAAACATAAACAAAAATTCCTTTCCCAAGTAACATATCCTTATATTTAAATTTTGAAGTCAAGGCATTTCCAAAAGATATAAGTTGGATTAATTCAGCAGCATTTATAATCAAGTGTACTTTAGCAGTTGTTCCTTCCTGAGCAATCAAAAAACTGAAAAACACAATGGCATACAGTATCCAGACTCTCTGTGTCTTTTCCATCTTTACGTGGCTTATTTATTTATCTATTATTACTTTTTTTTTTACTTTTATTTCTTTATCTGATTCTCTGAGACAGGGTTTCTCTTTGGAAATCTGCCTGCCTCTGCCTCTGGAGCAATTCCTACCTACATGCGCCACCACAGTCGGCTTCTTTATTTACCACTATTCCGTTTTTTTTATATTCTCTCTCAATCTTACGTATAATTTTAAACACAGCATAAACCTTTAGAGGTTTTTCTTCATCCAAGTCTGACTTTACTGTAAATCTTTATGTTTTTCTGGACACATGTCTTATCTGTTAAATTCGCGGCTATTTAAACTGCCATTTTTCAAAGATGGCGGGCAAAGCATGACTCCAGGTGCCGGCTTGGAGATGTGGTCACTGCCACTTCCAGCTGTGCTTACACACCTTTCAATTGTTAGCAGAGCCTCTTAAAAGAACCTTGCTTTTTTTTTAAGCTGAGGAAGACTCCCTTAAGCGCGCCAAGTGAGTCTTTATTGTTGCTAGCAAAACAGAGCCCACCTGAGAAAATGCTGCTACCAAAAAGCCGTGCTTCTCTCTGTTCTTTTGTTTCTAAAATTCCTTTAAAGCTTTTTTTTATTTTACGTGTAAATTTATGATCCCACTTCTGATCACCATTTATGTAAAGGGAAGCCTTTTCCTTGAGAGAAGCCTTCCCACCAGCCTGGTTCCAGAGCCGCATCAGTCCCAAATAAACACACAGGAGGCTATATTAATTATGAAGCTGTTGGCCTTGCTTGTTTCTTACTGGCTAGCTCTGACTTAAGTATTTATCCCATAATTGCTAATCTAAGTATTTCTCTTACCGGAGAGGTTTCCAGGCTTCCTACTCCATGGAGTTACATCTTGATTCTCTGTGTTTCTCCTTCCCAGAGTCCTCCTAGACTCCTAGTCCCACCTATCTTGGTTCTCTATTGGCCAACAGTGCTTTATTGACATATACACAGAACTTCCCCTATCATATAGTTATTTTAGGTAGGTAGTTAATAAGATTAATTTTCTTTAATATCTGCAAATGAGAGTTACCAAGTTTTCTGAAGACATCTAGAAGAGCATATTATTTAATATGAATTTTACAGTAAGTGGTCTGCACTGAACGTGCCAAGGGACCCACTCATGAGGGCAATGCCCCCATGTCCCTGTTACTAAATCATCTTTGGTAATTTTCCATGGGCTACTAGCCCATATCAGTGATTAGCCACTGGGTTCCTCTCAGTCTCTAGGCTTCTAAATTTTTACTCATACAATGTATTTTCATTTTCCTCAGGAAAAGAACCTCATTTTCTTTAGTCTTGTATTCTAGTCTTTTCTGCTTCATAGTATCCCTGTAATCTTCTCATCCTCTTGTATTTTCTCTCTGACTTCCAGTAAGGAAGCCACTTCTCTGTATTAGGCACACAGCTCCTCTCTGAAGACTTTTTGAACAAATTCCTAGATACAGCAAACCATTGTCTTCTAGAGAATGTAGTCACGTGACACAACACTTAAAGATTCCTTCTCACAAGTTCCTCATACCTACCATGCACCTATTTGAAAGTAAAAAGTGGAGAAACTTTTGTTTTCATTAAAACAATAATTTAATCGAGAAAGCATGAAAATAAATATGAATTTTAATTGTATAATTGAGTTATATTCATTCATACATATAAGAACGTGTAAAATTTATAGCTATTTTAATTCATTTAGACAACTTTAACTTATAGGGCACACGTATAAATAAAGTTAGTACTGTAAAATGATATAATTTTGTCTTGTAAGGTTTCTTGTTTCCACACATTTTTTTTCTTTTTTCTCAGATGTTCTGGTAATTGTCAATAATTAATATCTCTCTCTTTCCCGTGTTACAATTAGACATTTTTAAGAACTCAAAAACACAGGGATAATTGACATTTGATATCAAAGAATCTTCTGTCTGAACAGGCACACTGAATGACTTAAAAAAAACTATACCATACTAACATTTGCAAATTCTTTTGTCTGAGTTCAGACTTAGCAACTGATGCTGACTGTTTGCTGAAAGCTGAAAGACCATGGTTAGAAAACAAACATCACTGTGTGACTTTGTATGTATCCTACAAGCTGCAGAAGTTCAGGGAGGCACCTTCATTTAATATTATTACCAGACTTAGTCAGCCATTAAATAAAAGTTCCCCCAAACCCAGTATCTTCTTCCATTCTTTTATTTTTAATTAAAGCTTCAGAGAATCATTGATTGAAATGTCTTTTATCATCTTATTGCTTAAAAAATTACCTCGGTCTTTTATACTGCTTCTTAATCATGAATGCAAATAAAATTCAAAGTGTAATCAGCAGCTGCTGCAAGAAAGCACTGAACAAACTGGGTTGCCATGGAAACCATGAAGTCAGTCCTTGACCAGACAAAGAATAATACCTGGTGTGTGAGGGCGCGCGTGCATGTGCGTGTGTGTGTGTGTGTGTGTATGTGTCTGTGTGTGTGTGTGTATGTGTCTGTGTGTGTGTGTGTGTGTGTGTGTGATATGTGTTGCATGAGCATAACGGCAATTTACAAAGGATGACTAAAATATCTCAAGGTCTCCCATGTCACCATATTATTCATCTTTAGATATTTAAGTTAATGGTGAAGGAATGAATTGAGCTATTACATTAAAATAAGAGCAGACTGATCCCCATTTGAGGCAGCATTGTCTATCCTGTATGAAGCTACAGGTAATAAAAATGGTCTGCTTAGACCAGAATTGAACACAATAAATATTGAAGGCATCACTTTGCAAACAAATAAACAATTAACATAATTATCTGGCTTATTATTGCTGTCATTATCCTTGCCTTCCTTTTTCCAACAAGCATTGCAGCATTATAATTTAATTTTTCTCCTGGGAAAGAATTATCTCCCGCTCTAAGCTGCTGGGGGAAAGTATTGTCAAGCTTTTGAAAAGTTGGATATAAAGGTCATCCCACTAGGGGATTTTCAGCAGTGAGTAAACACATACAGAGAAAGGGGTGCTTCTCCTCACTCTTGTTCAACATAAATGTAGTTTTAAACTGACAGGTGCAGAGTTTGAGTGTCTTAATTCGGCACATGCAAAAGTCATGACAGGTAACCATTACAAATGCAGGTTACACGAAAATTCATGAATAAGTCTTTACCAATGAAAAAAAATTAGCTCAATTTTGCAGTTAAAGTTTTGTTCTAGGTTGTCAAAACATTTAAAAAGTGTTCCTGATTAATGAGAAAGAAAAGTGGTTGCTTTTGTTGGCAGAGAATCAGTTTGGGACACATGGTCTAATTGTGTGCCAACAGCCAATGCAAGAGAAAATACACTGTTTTTCCTTCCAGCCCTTTTGCTGAAGGTGGAAGGGTCCTTATTTCTGTGCATCTTGTCTTATGCCTGGATGCTGTTTTCTGCCTGGTGCTTTCTTCATTAGCTGCACAAAACAGGTCAATGTGATTTCCCCAGATTTCCAGCTGAGGAAACATAGGCAGAGAAAGTTCAGTGACTTATCTGAGATGGCTGAACAGGTTATTGACAGGGTAGAAATCAGAATTTACTCAGAACAGAGTGACTTTGTCCCAGTTCAGCAGATTTGGAAAGGAGTTACGGAATGGCAAGAAGGTACACAATTGGAGACCGTAAGAGAAAAGAAAATAGCATTGCCTTCTAGTTGTAGCCTAAGTATCATTAAAAACCACACATTGTGTCTCAAGAAACATAGGAAGGAAAACAAGATTGTGGTTACCAATGGATTCACACATTTGTCTGCTCCTTTGTCCATTTAAAAAGCAATGATTCTTCTCACAAACTGTACTTTACTGTTGTACAGTTGGTCTTACTCAATTGTTTCAAAGTCATTGCCTCCTTCCAATACACTTTTAGGTCATCTCCAGTAATCAAGGAAACCACATTTGTGCTCATTGTCTGTATTTGGAAGCAGTCTTAAAGTTGGAGTGGTTATCTGTCATTCATAATGTACACAATGTTTTTTATCTGTGTTTATAACAACAGTTCTCAAAATGTGGGTTGCAATCCCTTTGATACCTAAAAACCCTTTCTTGGGGGGTTTAATATCAGATATCATACATACAAGATATTTACATTATGATTCATAACAATAGCAAAATCACAGTTCTGAAGTAGCAACAAAGTGACTTTATGATGAGGTTTACCACAAAGTTAGGGGCTGTGTTATTGGTCACAACAATAATAAAACCAGTTTTATAGAAATACTGCACAGTAAGATTATCTTCACATACTTTCTATAAAGATAGACCTAGTAACCTAATTGTTATCAATAGAATAAGGTAAAAATGACAGTGTGTTACCTCTATGTATAATACAAAAGAAAAAAAGGAAGGAAGAAGAAAAGAAAAAGTTTTAACTTTTTCTTAACCCATGGAGTCAGTGAGATGTGTCTGGCAAACTGGTGTCCAGGGAAGACACTTGCCATAAATCCTGCCTACTAGAAGTGAATTCATGGACTTAGAAATGTGAAAGACACAATATACTCCCACAAGTTTTCCAGAGGTCATCACACACAGGTTCCTGTGCATTCATGTGAACACACACATGCATTCATAAGTAATGATTTGAATTTCAATGTTAGGTAAAGGATTGTACATATTTCTGGTAGTCTCTTATTTGAAAAATACTTTAGTGTCTTTGAGACTGCATCTCTATGTTAAAATCCCAAAGGAAATTTAAGGACTTTAAAAATTTACTGCCAGAAAAACAAAACTTATTTAGTGAATTCCTGCTCTAACTACCTGCTCAGTCCTCCACACGCCTGCTCTATAGGCACAGAAACTGTTGCCAACACATTTAAACAACTCTGACAAATGTGGAGGACAAAGCCGCTCTTTTATTATCTAAGTTACTATGTCTGAGAAACTTAGATCATAAAAGCTCCACTTTTCCTTATCAGGACTCCACAGGACCACCTGGGCTGCTCCTGGATTCATTCCAGAGGCACTCCTCTCTTTCACTTCTGCAGTGTTGTGACATTTTAGAATTTTATCCTTCTCCCTATTACTCAGGGGATCACTTCCACATAAGGTTACTGAGCCCACCATCTTATCAATGTAGTACATAGGTCTGTTGACTGTCAGTGCAGAGTTTCACTCTTACACTGTACTGGGCACCAATCAATTGAAGGGTGTCTAAGGTTGTTGCTGAGCACAGTAACATGAGCTGGAAACTATGAAGAACACCTCTCTCAGGCTTCCCCAGGATACTGTATGAGAAGCAGTAGAGCCTGAGCCCAGTGATCTGTAGCCAATTCCTTTAAGTGGCGCTAGCCCCTGCCAGTAGTCAAAGACCACTTATTTATAGCACTGTTTTTAAAACCCACTTATGAGTATATGAATAGATTGTAGTTTTCTTAACACTTATATTCTTTAGCAACATACATGAATTAAGCTTCATTAGGAAATAATGTGAATTGATAAGTATTTATTATTTCAAAATAGAGCTGGGTGTCTGGATCTATTAAAATGTTATATTCTGAGAAAATATGAGAATAGAACTGTTAGATTTGTGTAAATAGAATGTTTAGGTGACAAGCAAAGCAAAGGTCAGGTCTGTGACTCCAAGTATGAGATAACAGTGTTCTACTATGCTAGAACACATTTAATCTCTTACATGTTACAGAATGACCAATATATGGAAAGTAAGGGAAGAAATGACCTGCTGGAAAGAGGAACATTACTGATTTTCCCAGATCTCCTCCTGCTAGCAATATCAAGTATAGGCTCCTGTCACAGTCGACTCCTGTAATTTATGAAAAGTTTCCAAACTTTTCCTTTCCTTCTAAGCAGGACATGTCAGTTTATTGTACTAATATGACAGGTCATTGATTTTTGTTTCTTTCAATATGAGCTAATTTTACCAATTAGTGAGGCAGTTTTAGGTATAAACTTTTAAAATAATTTTGGAAAAGTCAACATAGTAATAAAAAATCACTTTCCTTTCAAACCTAGAAGAGGGTGCAGCTAGAAATCAAGTCCTTTGTAAAAAGTCACATATCAATAAAAAGTTTAAAATTCAGCATCATGTTAAGAATGGAGAAAAAGCTGTAGTTGTATTGAAACATAAATGATTAAAAATAAAAGTAAAAGTTCCTCTTTTCCTCCTAAATTCTGTCATTTTAGTTTCTTTTATGTACATTCTGTGATGTAGATTTTGAGTATACTCTAAACTTGAGCCCATGTTCTTTATTGATGCTGAGATACCCGTTAAGAAAGACAGATCCATAAGATTTCTTTTTTTATATCATTTTTATTTTAATTTTAAATAGCTTGTTTTACATGTCAATCCCAGTGCCCTCTCCCTCCCCTCCTGCTGCACTCCCCTTAACCGCACCCTCCCACCCTATTGCCAAATCCTTCCACATAGGGGATATCTAGAGTCTGTCATTTCACTCTGGGTAGGGTCCAGGCACTCCCCTAAGAGTTCAGGCTGAGAGAGCATCCCTCTTTGTGCTATAGGCACACGAAGACTGTTTGTATTCCAGGGATAGACACTGATCCACAGCTCAGGGCCCCATAGGTTGCCCAGGCCTTCTCACTGACACTCACATTTGGGGGGTCCAGATCAGTCCCATGCTGGCCTCCCCACTGTCGCTCTGGGGTCCAAGGGCTCTCCCCTGTTCAGATCAGCTGTCTCTGCTGGTTTTGCCAGCCCATTCTTTGCCAATTTGCTCATCACTCCTCTCTCTCTGTCATTGGGTTCCTTGGGTTCAGTTCAGTGATTAATTGTGTGTTTGCCTCTGCTTCCATCAGTCACTGGATGAAGGCTCCCGGATGGTTATAGACATCAAGTTCATTATCAGGAATGGGCATTCGAGATGGTCTCTCCACTATTGCTTAGCTTGCCAATTGGTGTCATCCCTTTAGATCACTCGAGGTCACTCTGGTGCCTGATCTGTCTTCTAACCTATGATTCCCTCTTCCCCCTATTCTACCCCCACCCACTCAACTTCCTGTTCCCCCATGACCAACTCTCTTCCTCTTCACCCCCTCTCTTCTTCCCAGCTCCCACTCCCCCCCACCCCTAGACTGGCATGCCACTAGCTTTCAATAGATACTTCAAACCTTTACTTACATGGTAGATGGTTAAAATATATTATTTTCCCTCTTTTTCCAAGTTGAACAAGGGTCTGTGAACCACACCATCCTCTTTTCCAGAATTCTGGCCTCACCACTGCTCAGGTTCCACCTCTCTCAACACTTCACAGTACTGTGCCAATATCAGAGATGATTAAACAGGGCTAGTTCCATAATTCCTTGCTGGTCTATCAGTCTTCCACAGATGCACAAAAAAGGAAAAAAGTGTCTTAAAACTGACCTTGATTTTGACAGCTACCCCAATTTATAACTGGGTATGTAGTTTCTCATATTATTTTTCAATGTAGAGAAAATTATAGTACATTTTGCAACACATCCTGGAAGCCTTGATGATTCATTCTGCATTTAAAATCATTTTATTAAATAAATTAATTTGTAGCGCTGTAATGGCTCTGAGTAGCAAGCAAACAAGAAACACAGATGTACATTCTTCTGTGTAATAAAATGTTAAGACTGTTTCCTTTTGTGTATTAAAAAAGACAAATGCCATGCATGTTCCCTGAAACTAGCTTTTAGCTATGTGCTGCTGAAGTGACTCATAACAATATAGGGAAGACCCCCTCCCTTTTTGCTCCTCTGCTCCACTTTCTTAATTTACAGCATGTTGCTCTTTTGCATCCTTACTGCCTTAATGACACCATCATCTTCTGAACTCATTATGGTCCCACATAGGTTTATGTGTGTTGCGGTGACATCTTAACTTCTCAGAGCTGTTTGGAAACCTGCAGGGACAAAGAATTGCTACAGATGGACTGTTATGCAAAAGTGAGTTATCAAGTCTCCCATAAACTAGAAAGTAAAAATATTTTGGAGCATAAAAGCGGCATATGTTTGAGATGCAGATGTAAGTTGATGGAGGTCAGATTTGCACACCAATTTCTTTCCATTAGCAGCTAAGAGGTACCTGACCATAGGAACTTACTGATGACTTTATGAGGTCTGAAAAAATACATGTTGATCATTTACATGATTATAAACCTCCTGTTCTCAAACAAAATAGTGTAGAGATAACAATCAGCATGTACATGATTTAAACACGAATATAAATGCATGAAAATGAATGGCATTTTAATGCTGAGGGAGCTGGAAAAGAAATAAGCAAATGGCAGAGAAGCTCATCTAAAAATTCCAGTGTGCCTCAAAAGAATCCTCTGAATATGACTTCCTGAAGTTTCAAGTACAGTGAGAATAGGAGCATGTATCCACCACCCCACATCCCTTACTACCCACTACCAGTTACAAATCCTGTGTTCAGTCTTAGTGTATAATTAGTGAGATTATACTCTTTTCATCGACTTTAGCATTTAGGATACTGAAATAGTATCTAAAAACTGCTGATGCCAGCCAGAATTTGCATACAGTTTACAATGAAATATGGAAACTCAAGAATATATAAACATATCTAAGTAATCTCACTGAGAAGCACACAAAGGGCAGGCAGGAAAGAGGATTGGATTTTCCAGCTCTCCACTAAGATTTCTCAAGTGAAAACTGTAGGTTTAGGCTCATTAGTGTGGGCTGACAATAAACACCGTAGTACTATTGATGACATTCATTTCAGCAAATACACAAGTGAAAAACAGAGGAGAGCAAAGACACCTAAAGAAGATAGGTTAATCTTGCGGGAACTACATTCGCACTTCATGAATATGTATGTATCCTTGACCTCAAGCTATTGGATAAATTGCTTTTCTAGGGTCAGATGTGGACATAGTGATGAATTACAGGACTCAGTACTCCCTGACTCATCAATGGTTGTCTGCCTACAGCAGTGAAGCCTATCCAGTTCAAGAATGTTTAGACTGAAATATTCATTACTACAAGACAATTCAAATTATGAATTTAACAATGTGTGATAAGAGGGATCCTTTCATTATCAGAAAGAGGTTCGTCGAGCATTTGTATATCAGCGCAGTGAATGACTCATTAGAGATCTATGCATCACAATAAAGTGACTCCAATCTTTGTACTTTTCTCAGTGACCATTTTTATGGGCATGACTACAAGAAATCTTTTTTATCCTATTTATTCCTTATTCACTATTTTCCTACAAATTTACCTTCAGAATCTATGAAAATTTATAGCTGCTAATATTTATTTTTTATTTACATTTATAAATAGATAATGAAAAATATCGGACTTGTCAACAAAATTACAACTTTTTAAAAGTTGCTCTTCTGTTTCAACTGCAGGAAATATAACCTCCCATTTCATAAAATTCTATCTATAGTTTTTTTTCTGAAAAGAACATACTTATTTTTGTTAATTAGCATTATACATCCAATTTATAAGAATTAATAGAATGCAATTTGAAGATAACCATTTAAACTGAAGGTAATTAATTTTTTAAACTTTTTAAATGACAGGATAAAAGGTATATGTTAGTTGGCTCCTTTCAGATTAGTAACTTTCTTTACCCAATGAATTTAGTTCAATTTCAGTTTGTTAAAAAAATACATTATAGATAAGATTGGTATCAGGGTATTAGCAATACTCTGAAGAAGACTGAGTGTATTCAATCTGCCTGCCATTGAATAATTAACCATTTCATAGCCTTGACCACAGAGTGAAAGACATTATCTTCAAGATTTCACCAAAAAATGCATCCTGTCTGTGGAAACACTGGGGACTCTCAGTAATTTAAGTTTGCTGAGAGATGAGCGTGGTTGATGTAAATGCAATCAGTATGGTTACTGCAGGGAGCAACTCTTTCATTCATTTACATTTGTGCATCTGGAACCTAGATACAACAAATGTGAAAAGCATCTTAGTCCAGTAGAGGGGAGCAAGAGTGTCAGACATTCCATCTCACTCTAATCACTCAAAAGAAAGCCAAGATGTTTAGGTAAATGAACCTTCATGCTAAAGCAGTATCTCTGAGATTCACCACCCATGCCTCTGGAATGGATGCTTTCTTACAAACAGAAAGGGCATCCACCAATACACCACCTTGGTATCCAACAAATCAGTGCTGCTCACCTTACTGGATGCTTACAGCATCTCCAGCATCCTTAATCATTACCAATAGTTCTCCCAGTCCTACACTCAGCCCTGGTATGCTAAACACAGCCCATAGAAAGTAAACTTGCCCTTGGATATAAACTTAAATTCAATTATTTTTAGTTTAATGGTGATTGGTTTAGGCACTTCTGTGGCATGGGATGATCTATGTAATAGTGTGGTTTTAATACTATGGATCTAGCAAGGATTAGTATGGTAAGCACTATCTAACCTGCTTTATGCTGCATACAGAGGAAATGAAGGAAACAAGTGTGTTATCTCAACATACTCTCATATGTTTCTTATCTGTGGTCTCAATAGTAGGGTTTAAGAAAAAAAGGTTTCTATAGAGTATGCTTCTAAATTATCCTTCATAGTGCTTGACAAAAACATGTTACTGAATCTATAGTAATGGGATAGTTACCTTTTTATATTTGTACACCAATGCTATCCATTGTTTCATGCATATTTGAAGACATCTACAGATGATTTAAAACAGTCTCAGAACTGGAGAGATAGATCAGTAGCTAAGAGCACTGGCTGCTTTTAGAGAGGACCAAAATTTAATTTTCAGTTCCCACATGATGGCTCATAACCATCTCCAACTCCAGTTCCAGAGGATGTAATGGTCTCTTATGGTCTTTTTAGGCACTGTGCAGTCACATGGTCTACAAACCTTTGCAGGCAAACACCCATGTCCATAAAATGATCAAAGAATATCTTCCCCCAGGATTGTTTTCTGTATAGAAATTAAATCGAGATCAATAAGATGTATGTGTTTAGACAAATCGGAGGGATGTATTTGATGGACATGTTTGTTTTGCAATGAAATGCTGCCATTCGTTTGTAAATCTCCCTGTGTCTATAATTTAACAGCATTTTAAACTCACCAGTTAATGAGGCTAGCAGCAGCCTCTGTCCCCTGGGCCTTGTCAATATGAAGTCCCCTCAGTGTGGGCTGTCAAAACTGGGCTGACTTAATTTGCTTAACAGTGAAAACAGAGATTGGATGCTTCAAACTTAAAAAGTTATCTTTCTCATCCTCCTTCAGTTTTTCCCACTTCTATTGATAGCAGATGTTCGTATCCAGTTGTATTCCTACTAAATAGTGTGTGTTACTAGAAGGAAATACTACTTGGTATTTCCTTTTCATTCATCTGCACATCTGGATACATATATTTACTTCCTAAAGTCATATGTATAAAATAGTATCAACCACTACAGAAAGACTTGATATTATAATGAAGAGTTATTACTATTTATGATAAATGGCCTGAGCATAACTGCACAGAGTGAAAGTAAAGAGATAAAATTATTCTACTGTTTTTCAAGACAAACAGCTAAGTATTCACAATACATATGAGTTACTAAATTATTCTTTTCAAAATTAATGGTTGGAGTATCATACATTATATTTTTATCATATTCACTCACTTCCTGCCACTTCCCAAGATTTACATGCCCATTCTGTACTCATCTGTTTCCTCAGTGTGCTTGTTTCTATTTTTAAACTACTGAGTTTAGTTAGTGCAGTTATATATACTCTTGAATGCATGGCCATTGACCACAGAGAGCTACTTCTTATTGGGGCCACACCCTTGAAGAAAACCTGAATCCTCCTTTCCTGGAACCTAGCAATGAACAACTGTTCAGATAGGTATGGGACTTCCTGACCACCTACCCTGTCAATTATGAGATTATATCTGGTTTGAGCTTGCATAGGTCTCAATGGTACTGACACAACTGCTGATGAGTTCCTTTTCTTTGTCTTGAAAACACTTATTTCCTTGCAGTCATTCACCACATTTGGTTCTTAAAATAATTCTGCCTCATCTTTCTCAATTTTCTCTCTGCTTTGGGAGGAGGGCTTGTGATATAGCTGCTGATGCCTCGTTTAGGTATGAGTACTCCATAGTCTCTTATTCTCAGTACCATGTCTAGTTGTGAGTTTCTGTGTTAATTGATAAAAGAATGCTTATCTGGTGAGGTTTGAGAGAGGCACTAATCTGGGAATGCAACAGTAAGTCAAGAGGAGTTGGTTTAATTCTTTCTCCATTTAGTGAAGTAATGATAACATCTTCTTTCCCTAAGACTATGACCTTTCTAGCTATTCATTAGTTCCGGGTACTTACAACTGTTCCACATATTGATTCCATATTATGAAGTATATTTTAAATACAATCAGAAAGTTGTTGGTTACTCCCATAACATTCATGTCTCTTTTGCACCAGTTGGCATTGCCTGCTATGCTGGTTTTATTATAGTTCACAAGGTCTCAAGTTAGCAAGACTGATTCTTACTTTTGACTCATTATAACATGTATAACACATCTTCATGCCCTACTTTCTTCCCTGTTACATTCAGGGTTTCAGGTCTTGTTTTGAGGTCTTTGAAACATTTATAGTTGAATTGCATATGGGGTGAAAGATAAGGATCTAGCTTGACCTGTGGCTTCTTTTAAAGATGATACCTTTTCTCCAATATGTATTATTTGTCTTATTGCAAAAATGGTGGCTGTGTGAACAATCAAAAGTTAAAAGTCATACTGAATTAAATGGGCCTGTAATATACCTACAGATCATTCCACACAAACACTAAAGAATTCATATTCTCCTCAGTACCCTATCACACATCCTGAAAGATGGATCATTTAATAGAACACAGGGAAAATTCCAACAAATATAGTAGTAAAATCAAAATCATATTTGCATTCTATCTGATCATATGGAATAAAGCTATATATCAACAGCAATATAAACCACAGAAGTTACATGAATCCACAAGAACTAAACAAACAACATACTACAGAATGAAAATTGAGTCAAAGAATAAATGCAGAAGGAAATTTTAGAATTTCTAGAACTGATTGAAAGTGAAAATACAACATACCAAAATTTATGAACCATAATAAAGGAGGTTCTAAAATGAGTTTATATTTGCCTATATCAACATATTCCAGAGATCTCAAATTAATGAATAAGTAATGTTACTGAAGGTCTTAGAATAACAAACAAAACCCCTCAAAAAGCAGGCTTGAAGAAATTTTCACAGCAATGAAATAGAAAGGGAAGAATAACACAAATGATCAATGAAATAAAGGGTTGGTCCTTTGACAAGTTTAATGAGAGGTACAGTCTCTAGGTATTACCACATGACACTAAGAAAATATCCTGCATAATTAATTTTAATTCTTTACAATTTTCACTATAATCTTTGCACTCAAACTTAAGAAATTACTCTATAGGGCAAGGGCACCTGTAACAAAAGTAAAAACTGTCTTCAACTTTATATTCTAAAATCAGACATTTAAGTAATTTCAGAGTTAATTCAGTATGTTGCACTTTGCCAAGAAGCAAACATGAACTTATTTTTATATAGTTTTTTTTAAGTTCCTGTAAGTGGACATTTCAATATCAGTGCTATATGTTAATATTTAATTTTAAAACACCCATGTGTACATGTTCTTGTATATTCATGTCGAGGCCAGAAGACAGCTCTGGGTATCAGTCTTAGGGCATCATTAAGTGTGCTACGATCCCAGCAAGTCCCAGAGATCCAGCTGTTTTGCCCTCTCTTGCCCTGAGATTACAAGAATGTGCCACCATACCTTAAGTTTTAATGAGTGGTGGGCATGAAACAGGTGTTCAATGCATATCCTTTACACTTTAGGTTCTCAATTATCTCTCAAGGCCATAAAGAAGTCAGCTTTGTCGTAATATTATCCTCAATTAGATTATTCCTAACTTTAAATGTAAGTGATAAAATTCCACATATTTCCAACAAAATATTTATTGGAGTGAGTTTATCCTTAATTCTGTTGAACACATTGCATGTTGTGATGCAAGTCCCTAAACCCTACAGGGATGAGGTGATTCTGCTTCAAGGCCTTTTAGCTGTAGCAGTAATAGATGGCTTTTTGTCACTTTTTAGACTTTAAGAAAAAAGGCTTTCTTTTTGACAGAAGAAATTGAAAATTAAAAATTCAACATGTGTAAGAAGTTAGAATTATGCATTCTCATTTTGTTTCGAATTAAAGGAGATGGCATCAAGATGTACATGTTTGGAGCTAGCTTTTTGGAGCCTGGTCCCTATAGGGAGTTGCTATGCTGCCTCAACATGATCAACCAGGCTTTGTTGACTTTCCCATGGGAGGTTGTACCATTTGGGAGGTCTTGATGGTGGTTGGTTTAGGAGGAGGCTAGTGGCAGCTGGGGGAGGAGTGGGAGAGAGAACTGTGGTTGGAATGTAAAATGAAATTTTTAAAAAGATGTATGTATTTGTACTCAAGTAGAATAACTAATATTAAAGACAGAATATTTTCTATTTCTACATACAGTGGGGTCGTTGTGAGAACAATCATTGATGGATACCAAGAGAGGATGATACACAAAATATACTTACTTGGGAATACAGTAATTATTAGGTACTTTACTCAGGATAACCAGTATGCAATTATTTTCTCCAAACTCATTGCAAATTTTGTTTTCCTCCCATTTAAAATTTTCGCCAAAATATTTCCATTTACAGAAGGTAAGTTGACTGGTTGTGAGGAAAAGGCTGGTTACTATTACAAAAAAATAAGGGTGAAAATATTCACTTCTTAAATAATTACTTTCCTTTTTTGGAATAAATATAATTCATTTATATAGTTTTACATTTCTGAATCAACGAATTCATTGCTCTAAGCTTATCTCTTTCAAATATTTTTTTGTTTCTCTGTAGCTTTGGAGGCTGTCCTGGAATTCACTTTGTAGACCAGGCTGGCCTCGAATTCACAGAGATCCGCCTGCCTCTGCCTCCCGAGGGCTGGGATTAAAGGCATGCGCCACCAACCCCCGGCCCGCTTTCAAATATTTTATAATTTCTTTGCTAGTCTACTTATATGATCTCCATTTTCCACATGAATAAACTGAGACTGGCAGATGTTATTGAGGGTGGTTGTTCCCATTGATTTTTAAACTTTCAATGAAAGGTTAGCATTTTATACATGGATCCCATACTTCAAACTATAAGTATGTTTAATTAGAGGCACTTTCACTTAGTATCCTAAAACATGAGAAGACTGAGTTCTATATATAGTGCTTTTATACTTAATAGTAAATATATGCTGTATATGTAATCATTAAATACACTGCATATGTTAATACATTAACAACATAACATCATTAGGTGGAGGATGGAGTTCAGTTGGCAGAGTACTTTACCTATCATGCACTAAGCCTTGGGTTCATACCTGTACTTGGAAGAAGCATATAGTCACCTTCTTATATATAGTAAAATTTGAGGCCATTATGGGCTACATGATACCATGTTTTCAAAGAAAGAAGTAAAGAAAAAGTTCTCAGAATATTACATAAAAAGAATTACAGACAATAAGATCAACGACAATAATATTTTTCTATGTCATTTTCCCCAAGCATTCATGCTTTTGTTTTGAAATATTAGAGTAAGATGCCATCATGATGCTTTGAGCTTCAGACATGAATACTCACACTATAATTTTATAGAAACAGAATTTTGTTTTCCAGAAAAAAAAGATTATTTTGTATCAGCATTCACTAGCTATTTGCCAAATATACTAGTTAAATTCAGAGTCCCAGAATTTACAGTGTGAATTTCTCATTGTTGGATGGGCACCCAAAGTCCATTTGTATGCCCAGGATAAATACTGATATACTACCCAAGGCTCAATAGATTACCTAGGCCTCCTTTTTTATACTTTCTAGTGCTGGGATGAAAGGTGTGTGATACCAAGTGCTGAGATCATCTTTGTGTGAACTGTTTCTCTTAACACTGAATCAATTTTGTGTACTTAGTATGGCCTTGAACTAACCAGAGATCCATCTAAATCTTAATCCTGAGTCCTGAGATTACAGGTGTGTGCCTGGCTTCTGTGACTTGTGGCTGACTTTGCTTTCTGAATCTTCAGACAAGTTTTAATAAATCATAAATAATATATCACTACAGCATTCTTCATAAATGTCTCTGTTTCGTGTGTACACATGATGGGAGAGGCATGGAAGATTCATCATCCTTCTTTTATAAGAGTTCCCATCCAACAATGTGAGATGCATTCTCACCCTGAACTCTTGGGGGAGGGTCTAGGCCCTGCCCTGGATGAAATGACAGACTTTGGACACCCCCAAGGAGGGCCTCACCCTCCCTGGGGAAATGAGGGAATATTGGGGGAGGGTTTGGGGGAAGGACATGGAAGGAGGGGAGGGAAACGGAGAGGGACCTGGAACTGACTTGTGAAGCAACCTTGTTTCTAATTTAAATTTATTTAAAAATAATTAATAAAAATGAAAAAAGCAGACATCATAATATAAGATAAAAAAAGAGTTCTGAGTTTATCTCATTCAGTGTGAAAGTCTTCTCTCATAAAGTAACCATTTGCAAAAGGCCCTACATAGCTACTCTCACCATGCAGATTTAACGCGAACATATAAATTATAAGGAATACTCCCATTCAGACTATAGTCGATGTGTTTCATCTCAGATATAAAGAACGAGTCTGTTTTCTCTATTTCCTTTCTTAAAGTATTTTCAGGAATC
Source organism: Mesocricetus auratus (assembly GCF_017639785.1). Taxonomy (NCBI): domain Eukaryota; kingdom Metazoa; phylum Chordata; class Mammalia; order Rodentia; family Cricetidae; genus Mesocricetus; species Mesocricetus auratus. Next base: position 126,202,803 of record NW_024429266.1, read on the forward strand.
TACAAGAATGAACCCAGCTAATGCTCCAAGCAATAGTGGAGAGAGTGTCTGAACAAACATCCCCTTTTAATCAGATTAGTGACTATCCTAATTGTCATCATAGAACCTACATTCAGTAACTGGAAGCAGATGCGGTAACCCACAGCCAAGCACTGGGCTGAGTTCCTGGAGTTCAGTTGAAGAGAAATAGATCATGATGGGGAAAACCACAGAGACACCTGCCCAAGCTAATGGGAGCTCACTGATGATGAACCGACAGCTAGGGAACCTGCATTGTACCGAACTAGACCTTCTGAATGTGGGTAACAGTTGTGTGGCCTTATCTGTTGAGGCTGTCCCTGGCACTGGCACCAGGACCTATACTAGGCACATGAACTGGCTTTTTGGAGCCCATTCCCTATGATGGGATAGTTGACCAGCCTTAATACAGGGGTAAGGGTTAGGCCCTGCCTCAACTTGCTATATCAGACTTTGTTGACTCCCCAAGGAAGGCCTTACCTCCTCCAAGGAATGGATGGAGGGGCGGGAGAAGGAGACGGTGGGGGAACTGGGCTTGCTATGTAAACTAAAACTACAATTATTTAAATAACAAAAGAATTTTCTCTTTAGCTCTTTCCTCTCAGTGCGCTTTTTCCATTCTTTTCACTTACCCAAATCAAACTCCTTTCAATATACATGTTAGATATTCACTCAGCAAAGCTTACTTAAGCATATCCTATTGATTTGAAAGTGGTACTACGTTAGTCCCCATCCTCATTGCTGTGACCACATCTCTGACATAAATGAAGGCAAGATGCATTTTTGCCTTGAAATTATAGAAGGCTGTGTTTCCTTGGCTTCATGTGCTTGGGCAGAATATGGCAGAGGAGATTCTCTGCCTCCCAGCACACCGGAAATGAAATGTAAGGAGGCTACTGAGGACCAGAGAAGGCCTTCAGTGTGCATTCTTAGTGTCTAATTCCTCAAGATTTGACACAACAGCTAAGGATTTCAGAACCTCCCAAGATAACATCACAGAACATTCAACACTCGAAGTTCTAGAGGATGTTTCACTTTCAAACTGTGAGGGATACTCCTCTTGCCACACCTAATAGACAATATACTTCTTCAAAATTTCCACAGGCAATTTTGTAGACAGTAATGTTTATTATACACCATGTGGCCTACTTTAATTCATATAACATTATACGTTTAGGTGCATTTTCTTGTAAATATATATATATATATATACATACACACACACATATATATATACATATATATATATGTTTACTTGATTAGAAAGTGAAGGGACATACATTCAGTGAAACTATGGCCATATAAGGCATTCAGCACCTTCAACACTCATATTTTCTGTTTTGGCATGCTTTTAATAGTTGATGGGACAGCTAATTCTAGACTTTAATCTCCAACCAGCACCTCTACAACCACTTGATTCAAGCTGTATTTCAGGAACCTTGAATAAAGATTAAAATCAAGCGAATAATGATGACATAAATTAAAATACAACCTTGTCTTGGAAAATGTACTGTCAGAAAAAATGTTGTGATTTGTGTCAAGCAAAAGCCTATGAGAAAAACAGACCATAATAGTCATGGTTTATTCCACAGTTGTCTGAGGTACTGAACTGAAATTGAGAAAGTTTAGAGATGAAGCTTCAAAAATAATGAAAAATGCAATCATGTTATTACTACTATAGATAAAATGTTCCTTTGCAAGAACAATGTTTGATTCTTATTAAAACGATGTTTGTGTATACCATTATACCATTGTGGAAAGCATTCCCAGCGGTGTGTTACAGCAGATACTGTCAAGTATACTACATGAAGTGCCTCATGGAAAACTGCAGGAAAAGTAGTGTTATCATGAGAAGTGCTATTTCTAGGAATTGTGCCGCATGAAGCTCAACTGCTTTCTCGAAGTTCTATCTCTAAAACATGAAAAAGTAAACTCTTTGTAATAAGAATATTTGAACTTAATAGTTTTCTCTTCAGGGTAATGATAAATGTGCGTGTAACTCTTGTACACTTAATGGGATATACGTACCAGCTGTGCAATGGGAGTAAAGGAGCTATGATTATTAGGCCCCTTGATACTTTTCTTTGCTTGTGTCAATAGGTATGTCAGCCTACGTTTGGATTTTCACTTGCCTTGGAAAAAATACCACTTTTTCACTTTTAATTGAATTGCACCTGAAGAATATTAGTACCAAAGATTTCATATGTGTGCGTGTGTGTCTGTGTCTGTTTGTCTGTGTGAGTGTGTGTGTCTTTTCAACAACTTATACAATATAGTTTACAGTTCACAAGGAAGAGAAAGAAGACACATGACCTGCTGAGCAGCAGTCTTCTGAAAAACTCATCTTAGATTTCATGCTACAGCTTTCAGGAATTAGCTCCCTTTGCTTCCTAATTGGTATCAGCAAAGGTCAAACTAACTGATCAGTAGCATCCCTGCCCTGATGTTACCATGGTTCAGCTTGTAAAACACCCAGACCTTACTCCCTAGAGAGCCAAGTGCTTTGCAAACTGTTACATTAGTGACAGTACAATGGAGAAACAGATGTCAGGTGTCAAAAAAAAAGAGTAAATCAAACCTGACACATGATTATGAATGCACCATGATAGTAGCAATGGATTTATGAGTGGTGAGTGTGACTTCACTTATGCTGCCAATATAACTCCAACAAGGTAAAATAACGAATGAAAGACTAAGGACAAAGATAAAAATCACCTTACAAGAATTTAAGCAAATATACTATGTTACAACAATCATGTGTTTGAATAGCTGCCATCAAATTCATTAACCTATTTTAGGTGCATTTTAAACAAATGACCAAAATCCCTATTCCTATTTCAAAGTCACCTAAAACATATATTATTAAATAAGTGCTTTTAATTGAATGAAATTGCAGGCATTTAAAAAAAAAAGCAAATGCTCACAGCCTAAAATGATAGCAAACTTCTTTATCCACTGCAACTGCAAAGGCTTCCAAGGAGCACAGAGTATGCAACAATGACTTGCAGTGCGAATAATATTGCATTGACATTTTCAGATATATGCATTAGGTCTTCTGCATGCCAGGCACATATGACAGTGAAAGCTAAAGCAGGTCTCCCCATGCAGCTTACATATGCTAATCCTATTACTACTGAATACCAGTTTCTAAGTGGAGTGCCCAGGGAATACCAAGAAGCAGCTTGCTGTGAATGGATTCTTCTCACCTCCTTCTGCTGAAATGGAGCTGGACTGTGTAAGCAGAAAGCCTGGTGTCAGAAAAAGTGCAGCAGCAGGTCACTCAAGGAGGGGCTGTGTCTCTTAAGGGACCTCCTCTTGGGAGGCTCTAAGGTAAATATGGAAACTGACAGAGAAACAGACCACAGTATAAGAACCTGTAACATACTGAGTCCACTCTGAAATTCAATGGCAATCCACGCTGGAACAATTTGAAGCATGAGAAGGAAATAAAGAGAACGGGTAGCACGGTAGGCTGTTTTTGCTACTCAGGGACATTGTTTCTGCAGATAGAGTGAACCAGTCAGTCTGGGGCCAAGCAATACTTTGTGGCTAGGAGCTAATGCCCAGTAAGCCTGACTCAACTCCTCATGGCCCGAAGCTACCATCCAAAACAAGGAAGAAAACAAATTGTATATTGATTCATGTGCTTAGTATTTACACAAGCAAAAAGTTGCTGAAAACTCATTGTACTTGATATGAATAAAAGGAAGAAATGAATGGAAAAAAAGGATTTTTTAAATTTCTTAACTGAGATGGAGAGGTTTACCAGTGGTTAAGAGCATTTGCAGCACCTTTGGGGTGCCTGATTCCCGGAACCCACATGACAAGTCACTATCGTCTAAGGGGATCTGCTGCTTTCTGGCTTCTATAGGCACCATGTATACACACAGTGCACATACCAACACGCAGGCAAAACACTCATCTACATAAATTAAAATAAAAACAAAATTTTTTATCAAGCACTAAGCAGAAGGACATTTAAAGGAATTAAGTCAAACTAAATTCAAACTCATGTAAAGAAAGGAAATTGGGAAGATCGAAGTGGAAGTCAGTGAAGCAGAACAAAAAAGTAAAACAGGAAATTAATAAAAGCAAAAGCGGTTTCTCTGAGAAAATTGATAAATTACTAAACAATTAGTCAAACTGATCAGAAACAAAGAGCTATGTAAATTACCAATGGGAATGCTATAGACCCCTTAATGTAAACAAACTCAACAACTGAGATAAAACAAGAAAGTTCTTTGAGGTGTGCAGTCTACCTAAGCTCACCCAAGAGAAAACAGACTCACTATACCATAACTAGCTTTCAAGAGAAACTTTATAGTTATAAACTCTAGGTGCAAAACATTTCACTGGTGAATTCTAGCAAGCATTCAGTGAAGATGTGGCCTTAAGTACACACACACACACACAAACACACACACACACACACACATACACACTTATAGAAACTTGAAAAAATGTGACTATATTCTACTATTTATTGAGATGAGGAATCCCTGCAAGGACAACTTAACATTTGAAAGACAATTAATTTCATAGTCAGTAACAGCAAACTCAAACCTAAAAATATTATAGTTATGTAATAGTTGTGTGAAAATTAAACATTTATTCTCTTTTTAAAAGAATTCAGAAACTAGGAACATCTTTAATCCTAATCCTAGCATTTGGGACATACAGGAAGGTAGATACCTGTGAGTTCCAGGAGAGTCAGATCCACATAGTTTCAAGACTTCTAGGGCTACATAAAGTGACCTTGTTTTAATTTTTTTGAAATAAAAATATAATTATATCAATCAATTCTTTCTTTTCCTTCAAGTAGCTCTTCCCATACAGTGCTCCCCCACTTCTATTTCCTTAATTGTTAAGGTGTGCTGTGTGTGTGTGTGTGTGTGTGTGTGTGTGTATTTGTGTGTATCTAAATATATAAATACCACCAACTCAGGAAGCCTAAAAAATATCTGAACAAAGACAACACCAACAGACATGCTAACAAGCTAACATGGAAATCTCATGATGCCTCAACCCTAGACAAAGGTATACACCCAACTAAGAAAGAGTCCCTTAATTATTTATCCAATACGAAGAGATTTACTTTAAAGTCATATACTGCAAATACCATCAGCATTCATTCTTAGTAGAAACCTTAGCATTGAGTCATGAGAAAACAGAAATGAAAACAAACTTCCTAATTTTAAGGAGCACAATAAAAAAAAGTCTGACAAGGTTACTCATCAAAGATGAAGAAAAAAATTAAAGTTTTCTATACCACATTTATTCAGCATCCAATTCTTAGTAACAACCAGTCTAATAAGACATAAAGAAGAAAAGAAACAAATAAAAACAACTAGTATACCACATGAAATGAAAGAGGTAAGATGATTATATTTGAAGGCAACATAAGCACATATACAGAAAATCCACAGAGTCTGCAAACATGGAAGCTAGTACAGGTGCAATTAAGTTCATGACAGAATACATCAAAACAAGATCTTCTGTTGTTTTATTGTTATCACTTTTTATTTTAATTTTAAATAGCTTGTTTTACATGTCAATCCCAGTTCCCTCTGCTCCCCTCCTCCCGCACTCCCCATCCCCCCCAGCCTCCCACCCTATTGCCAATTCCTTCCACATAGGGGATATCTAGAGTCTGTCATTTCACTCAGGGTAGGGTCCAGGCACTCCCCTAAGAGTCCAGGCTGAGAGAGCATCCCTCTTTGTGCTATGGGCACAGGATGACAGTTTGTATTCCAGGGATAGACACTGATCCACTGCTCAGGGCCCCATAGGTTGCCCAGGCCTTCTCACTGACACTCACATTCAGGGGGTCCAGATCAGTCCCATGCTGGCCTCCCCGCTGTCGGTCTGGGGTCCAAGAGCTCTCTCCTGTTCAGATCAGCTGTCTCTGCTGGTTTTGCCAGCCCATTCTTTGCCAATTTGCTTATCGCTCCTCTCTCTCTGTCACTGGGTTCCTTGGGTTCAGTTGAGTGCTTAATTGTGTGTGTTTGCCTCTGCTTCCATCAGTCCCTGGATGAAGGCTCCTGGATGGTTATAGACATCAAGTTCATTATCAGGAATGGACGACATTCGAGGTGGTCTCTCCACTATTGCTTAGCTTGCCAATTGGTGTCATCCCTTTAGATCACTCGAGGTCACTCTGGTGCCTGATCTGTCTTCTAACCTAAGATTCCCTCTTCCCCCTAGTCTACCCCGACCCAAAATGAAAAATAGGAATAAAAATTGCCATTGGAAATCATGTATGGATGTATAAAATACTCTGTCTTACATGATAAAAATAAAGCTTAACCTCTATACCTTAAACACTGCTCCTTATTGGTTAGATTTTCTTTTAAGATAAAAATAAATGAAGAGTTTTGGTTTCAAATTGGAATATTTAGAATTGTTAATATGTCAAAACCATTTACTTACATAAACTTCTGCATTAAGAATATCGAATAGAGAACACATTTTGGCAGTGCAGTGTGTAATGTGATAGGAAGCCATGCTTGGAAAGTATAGGTATGTATAGATGGGGCCAGGCACATAAGAATTTCATATATCATGAGAATGTGGGCTGTTTCCAAACAATTGACAGTTATTTTGTTTTGATTTTTAAGTGAGTTTAAATTTATACAGAGTCCTCTGTGTTACTAACCCAGGTTTCTATAATTCTGATTTCCACACAGCTATAGTTAAATTATGGTGAGCAGTCCATTAACATGGAGCATACTGTTAGCTGAATTATATTGTTCACAGTTCATTAACTTTTTATTTATAATTTTTGTTCTCTCCCTAGTCCTGCTGAGGTACCACATTTTTTTTTGTCTATCATTCTGCCTTAGTCATCTTCTGTTGTAATAGTATCTCTATCTTTCGTGGAAGACCTTTAAAAAATTGGAATGGTGCTGGGCGCTGGTGGCACACGCCTTTAATCTCAGCACTCAGGAGTTAGAGGCAGGCAGAGCTCTGTGAGTTCGAGACCAGCCTGGTCTACAGGAGCTAGTTCCAGGACAGCCTCCAAAACCACAGAGAAACCCTGTCTTAAAAAACCAAAAAGGAAAAATTGGAATGGTATAATGATTGTGTGGATGAGGAGTAAACTGGAAACTGTGCAATCACATTACCTTGGTGAGTTTTTATCAAATCATCAGTAGTTATGTGTACTGAATGAAGGAACAGAAAGACAATTCTATACTTGCTAAGCCAACACTCTCTTAAACTAGATATACTATTATCTCTAACACATGTACCCTTTGAGGACCATATTATTTATATTTTCATGGTATATAATTTCTTCAAACATACTGCCATATATTTTAAAAATAATTCTAAATCCCAGACATTTCCTATTATAAAGAATAGCAATTTTATTATCCTACATTTTTGACATATATAGCATATTTGCCTGTATGTGTATTTGTCTATTCAGAGTTACACATATGCAGATGTAAATACACATGTGCAAGCATATATGTAGCTGACAGAGATTGATGTCAGGTGTCTTGCTTTATGCCTCTCAACCTTATTTTCTAGGCAGGGTCTCCCACTGGAGCCAGAGCTCACCGCTTTGCCTAGTACATCTAGCCTGACTGTGTTGGAAATCCTGTCTTTACTTCCCGAGTGCTTGGACTAGAGGCAGGCCTCCATGCCTATTCAGCTTTCTTTGTGGAGTGGGGCTTACAAGCCCTGGTCCTCAGACCTAATTGGCAAGCGCTTTATACACTAGGCAGCTCTTTTGCACCTAATTTGCTTTTCATTATTGCATGAGATAAAAATGTATATAAAAATAATGTTTTATCACATGTGTATATTGAATACTTGCTTGAATAAGACTAAATATTTGCCTGATCAAAAGGTAAACTTTTTCATGTTAAAAAACATGCAGAATCCATTCTTTGAGCTTTAAGAACAGGAAGATCAATACCTGTAATATCTACAACATGATGGGTAAAGTTTCAAAGTTAGAGGTACAATCAAATGAAGTACATCATTCTTACCAAAACTCATGTTAAATTCCCATAGTTCATTACTTGGGGCTAGGAAGATACAGATGGATTTTATCTGGCTCTTAGATTCCGTTGCTACATGTTCTGCCTGCTGAGGATCTGTTATGATTGTAGGGCAGGGAGTATTTTGCTTGAGACAAGCTTAACCCTCCAAACTCTGCTTTCTAAATAGTGTGAGGAGTAATGTTAAGAGGCAAAAGGTGACCACTTACACAGTTTTTAAACCTATGAAGACCTGCACATATTGTCACAGATTTAATATGCAAAACTATTAAAGCACATAGATGACAGTCACATATTTGCTAGTCTACTGCCCCATCTATATACTGAAGAAACTCAAAGCCAAAACCAAAAAAGAAACACCAAAGACCAGTACTCTATTCATACATAATAGAAAAAACAGGTAAAAACAATTTATGTAAGTTCTCCTTTAAATTATTTTTAGACAAATTTTATAATGTTTAGTTAAAACTAGATGGAAGTCGATATGAATTGATAAATTTGTTTCTTCACTTTAAGGCTGATTTTCATTGTGCATTGGTAATAGCTCTAATATTTTTAAATATTACATTCCCTGGATTTTGGATAAACATTTTGAGGACACCGAGATATTTTTGAGATATTATTTGTGTACTGGAAATCTAAGTAAAATTTTAAATGTGGAACTCAGTCAAACATTCTCTTTCATAGTTTAATGCAGTCTTGCAAATGAAACTATCATGAATGTCCATTCAGAACAAGAAGTTAAAAGCACCTGAAGCAAAAAAAAACCCAATACCACACATAAACAATATGATTTTATTAAAAGACCACCAACAGGAAACTATGCATTTAATAGCTGAAGATTATTCAGCAGAGAATATAGTAGGAACTAAAATTTAGTCTCTTGTTAGTCTGCTTTTGAAAATCAAACATAAAACAGTGTGTCATTTATATAAACAGACAGTTATTTTTCATAATTCTGGAAGCTAACCAGTTCAAAATCAAGACACTAACATCGAAAGGGTCTTCTTAACTCATCATCTGATAGGAAAAGAATGAAGAGAAAGCAGAAGGACAAGAGGGAGGAAAGAGGCACCAAACCCTTGATTTTAGAAGCACCTATTTTTAACTTGCAACCATTTCTGAAGATAGTATCCCATGACATGAATGGATCCTATTAGGTCCCACCACCAACAGTTCTGCATTAGGGATCAAGTTTTGACATGCTTCATATATCTTATTTTAACATCACCTTACCCAATAAAGAAAAGAAGGCTCGAGATACATAGCTTTAGAAATAGAAACAATACTATATGAGAACATCATAGAACTTGAATTTATAGAATTACACAGCCAGCTTCTCTTCCACAACTGTTTAATGTTCTAATGATAAAGTGTTGCTAATTGCAAATTCTATAATAAAAATAATTTTTAGAGAAGGTGTGCTCTTTCAGCAATTAGAACCTGCTCCCAACATCTCTGATGTAGAATCTCAAACAGATGGAGTTGCAAACCAGCAAGCTGTTGCATATGGTCTGGGTGGATTGATGTGCAGGGAATGTGGTCATATACATATAAATCACACAGCCTGAAATATTAGTGAAAAGAATGTGCCACTGAGAACTCCTTGGCTTAAATGGAGGACACACGGAGGCTCCTCTGATCTTCTGAACTCATTTCCCTCTCTCTCTCATGTGCTGATAATTGTGCTCTGTGGAATCAAAGTTAAATGACCCAGTACTTTAATTGTCAAGATTTGAAGTTCCAGCTAAACATGTGTTGTCTCTCCTCCTGATGCAACCCTATATATTTCTACTCTCTCCTCAGCTACCATAAGTAATGAGTAATGGTCCTTACAGTAGCCTTCACCTAGGACAAGCAGACTAAAATCGAGGCAGATCAATTAGATTCTTCTCTATTTCAATCAAGATTTTACATCGCTAATCAGTTTCACAGTACAGGCTCGAAGAGTCAATGGTGAATTGCCCCAGAGGCATGGTTTTTTATGTATCTAGATGTAAATATGGAATTGTGTTTTAGGGTCAATAAGTTCCACTCTTCCTGGGCAGGTATCCTTTTTCTTCTATTTTAATGAGACTATCTCTATGATAGTTTTTGTCAATTTGACATCAATTAGAGTCACCAAGGAAGGGAATACCACAACTAAGGAATTGCTTCCATCAGACTGAAATGTGGGCTTGACTGAGTGACATTTATTGATTGCTTTGATAGAGACTGAACCACTGTGGGAGGTGCCACTCCTAGGCCCCTGGTCCTGGGTTGCATAAGAAAGTAAGCAGAGTAGATGATGGAGTGCAAACCAGTAAGTGGTGCCTCTCTGTGGTTTCTGCTTCAATCCTTGAGTTCCTGCACTAGTGTCCTATGATGATGGACTGTAACTTGCAAGTGACATAAATTCATAAATTCTCCTCTGAGTCCCTTTTGGTCAGTATTTCTTGAAACAACACAAAGGCAAATTAGAGGAACATCTTTTTTCAGAGCTCTGACAATAGACAAACTCTGTTGAACTTTTCCGTGTGGAGAACTGTCTGTTCTCAGCCACAAATAAATGATTAAAATAAAAAAATAAAAAATTATCTTATTTACTTCCTGTGGTTGAAGGTAGAAAGAATCTGAGGCAAATGTTTAGAACCTAGGTCTTCTATATCCCCAGATACTTAAAGGGAATGATTATGTAATTATATTTTAAAAACTATAAGCTTTATAAAGTTAGAAATTTTGATTTTGTACAAGAAAAAAATCATTACTCACAGGTTGTAACTCATGTGTCCCTCCTTGTTAAAAACTTCACAAAATTATTTGTGTGTGTGTGTGTGTGTGTTTCTTGATGAGTATGAGTCTTTTTCCAGAATACTATTCTAAGATGTCACTTACAAGAAACAGCAGAGAATACACAGTTGCTTTCCACTCTTGGATTGCATGGCCTCTAAATTATAATTTCAACATGGTGCTTTTGTGTTATAAACATTGTTTGATGATTCTTATTTTAATCATGTGTAGATATTTCAATTATCAATGCTAATATTAGCATTAGGATGTTTATATGACACAGTAACCGTAAAATAATCTATAAATCACCTATATATTTTTACATAGGAAGACAATAAAATAATAATAAAATGGGGACCAAGTGTAGCAGCATGAAGATATAATGTCATCACTTGGGAGATAGAAGCAAGAAGATTAGAAGTTCAATGTCTTCTGCTATATAGCAAGTTCAAAACCAAACTCAGTTACATACAGACTATTTAAAAAGATGTGTACTAGTGATTAAGTCTTGTTTACCTGTAATGCCCCAGTGTCACATGAATGCGTTGGTGGCACACGCCTTTAATCCCAGCACTCGGGAGGCAGAGGCAGGTGGATCTCTGTGAGTTCGAGACCAGCCTGGACTACCAAGCGAGTTCCAGGACAGCCTCCAAAGCCACAGAGAAACCCTGTCTCGAAAAAAACAAAAAAAAATTTCTCTTTGATTTGAACTCTCTATTTCCTGTCACCCATGTTTTTTGTCTCTGTCATATGAGACTAAACCTTTTGCCTGCTTAAGTGCTATCTTGTGAATCTTTTTGCCTCTGTACTTGTGTATGCCTATTTTGAGGTGTGTCTATCTGTTGTATGAGCTGTATGTGTCTAGTTCTGTAGTTGCTGTATGTTTCTGTGTGCTTTTATCATGTCTGTCTGTCTGAGTGGTATGAGAGTCTGTGTTTCTCTAACAAATTACTTCACTCTGTATTTACTGAACAGCACAAAAAACATCACAGGAATGGGATACCTTACAGAAATCTTTAATAGAGTTGTATAAGGGGTCATCTCTGACTCCACCTGATACCAAATGACCCAGATACTACACATTGTTTATCAAATAATATCCATAAATGCTTGCTTTTCCAAATTAAAAAGTGTCTTTTGCCTACAGAACATACATTTTCTGGGTCAGGGACATGGGAAGAGTACATAACAAGATTGTAGCTGTGCATCTTGCTTGTGTTCTAAAAGTTTATTACATGGGAAATTCAGGCCAGTAAATTTGATTATCACATTGTTCTCTTAAAGACAGTCTAACAAAGAGTTTAAGTACATGGTAGGCTAGCTGAATTAAGTCATAAGTGATTCAGTTCAACAATAGATGTTTTCAGAATATGGCGTCACCACAGAGAGCAAAGCAAAGCAAACAATAAATATAAAGGATGACATAATAATATACAGGCCAATGAAAAATAGACTCCATTTTTCATCTTACTGTGGGTTTTGCTTCATTATTTTGATTTCAATTTTTGTTTTGTTTTGTTTTCTGGGAGAGAGAAAACGTAAAGTTGGTATGTGATAAGGTGAAGAAGATCTAGGAGGATTTGGGGGAGGGGAAAGGACATGATTGAAATATAAGGAAGAAATTACATAAAAAGACAGATTAAAAAAAAGAAGCAAGCAGGCTTAGGAAGCCATGTGGAGGGAGCCATTTGGCAGTGTACCTAGATGACTTCTGCTTCAATTCCTGGCTCCAGTTTTCCTGCCTTGAGTTCCTGCCTGACTTCCCTCATTACTAGACTGTGATGTAGATGCATAAGATGAAATAAATCCCTTATCCTAGCAAGACAGGCAGTAACAAATTTTGCAGCTGTGCATATGAACATGTAACTTTGCAAATTTATGTTTCTAAATGCTAAAACAGACAGTTTTCTTATAGTTCATACATGAAAAACATAATAGTTGGACACTTGAACTGATTATAATACTTTGAGTCTTGCTGTATGTATATTGGAGTACCCTTTTGCTATCTGAGTCAAGTGCTTATATAAAAATTTTAAGTATCACTTTCTCTTAAGGAAAAGGACAAAACCATTTCATTTTTCTAGTTTATTTAAAGAGGAAATATTATAAGGTTTGCGGGCACATGATGGCCAAAATTTCTCCTTCCAACTCTGTCTGTTATATCACTCACCACTTTTTACACTATCAATTCTAAAAATGTGTATTATATATTAGGCAGTTACTCTTTTGAATCATGAAGTGATAATTTTCCAAGTTTAGCTCCCAGTGATTGAATATTGCCCATGAGAGACAAATGATAGACACTGGTTTAATTCTAATCCTCACAGTAATCCCTGGATTCATGCTATTTTGCCCTTTTTAAGATGGCCAAGTTGAACCAAGGAAAGCTTGCACAGCACCACAGAGCTGATGGAAGCAGAATCCTTGAACTGGTTTCTAGCAGCCCTTTGTAATTCAAGGATTCCTTTCGTATACCATGCATGTGAAACTGTACATTTAAATAACTGCAAACCATTCCTTTTCAGAGAGGAGAAATCACACAAGCTCCACTGACCTTGGCATCACTGTGCTCTCTTGCAGCCTGTGAACTCATGAACCAAGGCATCTTGGCTCTGGTCAGCTCCATTGGTTGCACATCAGCTGGGTCCCTCCAGTCTTTGGCAGATGCCATGCATATCCCACACCTCTTCATTCAGCGCTCAACAGCTGGCACCCCAAGAAGTGGCTGTGGTCTCACGCGCAGCAACAGGAATGATGACTACACTCTTTCAGTACGTCCACCTGTCTACTTGAATGAAGTCATCTTAAGAGTAGTCACCGAGTATGCATGGCAGAAATTCATCATCTTCTATGACAGTGAATATGGTAAGTGCCGATTATTTCAAGAGTTTCAGCAGGTGATGTTTGCATGAAAGGAGACCTCAATAAATCCTAAATGTTTTTAAAGAACTTACTAATCATTTGCAGTTTTCTTTTTTCTAATACAACTCACAGCAATAAACAAACAGAACTATTTTAAATGTGGTTGTGCTCACTCTTTGTATTAAATACCTCGAAATAAAATGTAAATATAAATACCAATTGGAGTATACAACACACACCAGTTATCAGGCTGAGAGAAAGGATGGCAAGGTCAAGGCTAGCTTGGACTAGCTAGCAAGACCTTGTTTCAAAAATAGATAGAAGATAGATAGATAGATGGATGGATCTACACCTTTCACTCAATAAGTAGTCTGACCACAATATATATTGAAGTTTCAAAAAATAGGAAGTTTAAAGACAGTGCTATCCTTAAAGACATATAATTTTGTGATAATGATAGCAATGACGGTGATGAGACCATGGGCAGACCTTAGAGCACTGATAAAATGATAACCTCTTTTTATCTATTGGCTAAAACGTGACAAATTTGTTGAGACAATTGATGAAAATAGAAAATATTCTCTGCATGCTTTATTCAATATGAAGTTTTACAACAACAAAAACTAGTTTTAATCAATATTTCCATCTTCCATTGTAGCACACAGTTTCCTGCACTGCATTGTAATGTGAGGAAGAAACAACTTGTCTGAGAATCTGTTCTTGTGATACATAAACACATTAAGAGAAAATAATATTTTTGTTTAAATAATTTTCTGAAGCCCTTCCTTCTCTGAAATGAAAGCTCTTTGAATATAGTTCTCCCTTTATTTTTGTAAGTAAGGAGAGAAGTGAATGGAGTTGGAGATGATCTTCTGAGAATAAATAAACCCCTTAATGAAGAATTCATTTAGAAATGTGTTCCCTTTGAAGATTCCAAAATGTTTCTCTTCTGTGTCTTGTTTTTCCATTTTTATCAAAAGCATGTTTTTCTTGGCAAATAAGTAAATAAGCATGGAAAACACACAAACATTTAGAGCAATCCTTTCTTCTCATAATCTGGCTGCTCTGAAAGAGACAGAGTGGTGACAGACAAGTGGGATGGGGAGCAAAAGCAACATTGCTGAGAACCAGCAGATTGGCAAAAACCTGGCAAGCATTAAAGGACAGCCCCCTGGGGCCAGCCAGGAAGGGGAACAGGAGCAGTTACATTTGGCCCAACATAATCAAAGTAGCCTGGCCTTTTGGTTGCCAGAATAATCCCATTGAACACAATGGACAAACTGCAGGCAAAGTCTGTGTCCTCTCCAGAAAGACTCCTTTTGTCTCCAAGACGGAAACCAGTATTTCTGTCACTTAAATCGCATTACCTAAGGGTCACAGAGTAAGAACTAAGAGGCTGACATGAATAAAAGACACAGCAGTAATATTGAAAACAATTGGCTCATCAGCAGAAGGAAAGACAGGCCATGCAAGCCTGAAAGGCGGGTGGGATGGTATTTAAGCCCGATGATTGTGACTGTCTCTAGTGCTCACTGCCTTCATTTGCTTTTGCCCCTTAGACTGTGCTCCTTTTCAACTTTAAGTGGTATTCACAGCCTCTGGTCAAGTGTAAGCTGAAATAATAAATGTTTAAAATCTAGACCTTTAGTAGGAGAAAACAGTCAATCCAATAAAATAACAAGCACAAGAGTGAATTTTGATTAAGACACATTCTCAACATTAAAATGGGAAATTTACCCTTTGATTGTAGAAGTCTGTAGGATAGGAAACCACTTATTATCATTTATTTCCATGTCCTCTGAGAATTAGATGGAGTTCTTACAAGTGAAGACACTTTCATTATTGATGAGCTGAATGCAGTCTTGAAAGTGTCCACTTCACACTCAGACACAGTCTTCTTCTCATGCTTGAGTTCCTTCAGTTTCTGTAAATGGCTTGGCGTGGATAAAGACCTGTAACTGCACAAGGGATGGTTGTGTTCCTATTTAAACACAGAGTTTGTTTTAGGAACACAACAATTTCCATCTATTCTGTAGATAAAATTCCCAGCTTCTGTCATCAAGATTATATCTAACAATACTATTATTAAATTTAAGAAAATTGTCTTTCGACGCTTACAATAAATCCTGTTAGTAAAATATAGGCTGGGGTCCAAGACAAACCTCAGGTTCCCAGAGATCGCAGATCTGGAAGAGGGCTAATAATGCTCACACGCACTCCTCAGGGACAATATCTAAGTGGATTAAATTTGACTTTTATCCTGATTATCAGGAATTGCTTTCATTAATGAATAAATTAAGTACCATTAGTGGATGGAATCAGGCAGCATGCTGGGGCACAAGGTTATTGGAGATGTAGTTTGCTTAGAATTGTATATATGTGTGTGCATATATGTATGTATATATATTGTGCTGCATATGTGCATTTATATAGAATATATATATGCATATATATATATACACACACATTTTGAGAGAGAAGAAGAAGAAGAAGAAGAAGAAGAAGAAGAAGAAGAAGAAGAAGAGAGAGAGAGAGTTTTTCTAGGCTTCTATATCTGAGTAATTAGTGAAGTCCCTTTCTTCAGAAGTATTTAATCATGATAAAAGGTAATTTAACAAAGAAAATTTTCATCATTGATTCTAAGTAAATGGATGAAAAAATATGTAACAAGTACAGAAACTTAGAATGGATTAGTTAAATACCATTTTTCTCCAGAAGGCTTGAAAGGAAATCTTCAGTAATGTGCCATGTGTGAAATATCCAACTCTTCTTAACGCATTACAAAGTATAATTTTTGCAAAATGCATATTTACATTTATAGATTAAAAACCTTACAATCAATAAAAGAAGTAAATTTCTTATATATCTCTCAGAAGTGGAAACAGTGAGGTACATTATCAGTGGGTGAATGCTGGTGTTGTATCTCTAATGAAGACTTTAATTTTGGTAGCAATGGTTAACCAGTCTTCTTGGGTAGACTTTTATCTTAGTTACTAAGGTTAAGGAAGCATTTGGGCAGCAGCATCTGTGGGAAACAACCACTTCCATAAAGGAAAAAAATTGTGATCAAGTCTTAGAGCAGCTGAATATGAGAAATAGTTAATTTTTACTTTCCAGGAACTAGAATAAGTATTTTATATTGCATCATTTAGTGTTCTTGGCAGCCAAGAATGAAACAACAAAGGCTGATATATGTAGCCATTTTGCTAAATTCTTCAAAAGTATGCATTATCTAATAGACATAGCTGTTAATATTACTAGTATTTTTACCAAAGAGAAAACATGAAGTAAGCAATGTCAAAGAACTTCAAAATGAGATAAGGAGCCCAGATGGAGTCATCAGTGCTCTCAACATTATTCCAACCCTGGGCCACTAGTGTCTTTGACACTATAGAAAATAATAAGACAAAAAAATAAGAAACATTTAAGAAAACATAGAATAAGATTAACTTCTAACAAATTTCAAGAAAACTAAGTTCATTGACTATACAGAATTATCTTCATTAAAGAGACACAGTGACTGTAAGCCTGCAGAATTCATAGGTATTATAATAATGTAAAGGAAAACTGTACTACATTTTAATTAGGAAAATTTGATGATTATCAGAAGCAGAGAAAACAGAATTGGGCTAAAAATAACCTAGTAGCTCATTACCAATACTATCTGTCTATGCACAATAAGCATTATCACAGACCAGAGAGAATCCTAACTCTCAAGCAAGAGCAGGCAGCATGAATCTTGTGTTAATGTAATGACATAACTCCACCAAGGTCTGTGAACCAAAGTAGTCAATAGGTATGCTGTGGGCTTCCATACACTAAGGAAAATTTTTTCCTCCTACCTACTGAGCAATTCTATCTTCAAAGTGTGTAGTGCCACAAAAGCTTCTTAGGGAATGGCTGTCACTACATCTCTGTTTTAACACCTTTGGCCACTAGCAATTTTACCATAGACTTGAAATTCCTCTAATTAATCTGAATGATAGAGGCATTTGTGAAAGTGCTCAACATCCCAAGCCATCAGGGAAATGCAAATCAAAACAACTCTGAGATACCATCTCACTCCTGTCAGAATGGCTAGAATCAAACAACAACAACAACAACAACAACAACAACAAAGAAAAAAAAAACAACAACTAAAAAAACAATGACAGTTATGCTGGAGAGGTTGTGGAGAAAGGGGAACACTCCTCCACTGTGGGAACAACAGACCTTGGCCAGGGGCCCACTTCCCCATCAGCCTGGGAGCAGGCAGCTGTTAGACAATGTTTACTAAAAACAATAGAGTGCCCGGAGCAATAAGTTCCTGATAAGGGCCCACAGGAAAACCCTGAACTTAACCTTTTCCAATGACTAACCACCTCATCCTGACCCACCCACCACTGTATCTGGTGTGAGGGCATATAATAACCAGCCAGGGTAAGAATAACATGAAGCCTTCTTGAAGTTTTCTTTGCCTCACTGACTTTTCTCTGTGTCATCAATCCTGACACCCTCTGCACATTCTCAGACACAGGCTGTGCAGCAGGCGCAACACTCCACTGCTGGTGGGAGTGCCAACTCATACAGCCACTTTGGAAATCAGTATGGAGATTCCTCAGGAAAATGGGAATCAGCCTACCACAAGACCTAGCAATTCCACTCTTAGGCATATACCCAAAAGATGCCCATTCATACAACAAAGATGTCTGTTCCACTATGTTCATAGCAGCATTATTTGTAATAGCCAGAACTTGGAAGCAACCTAGATACCCCTCAGCTGAAAAGTGGATAGAGAAAACGTGAGACATTTACACAATGTAGTGCTATTCAGCAGAAAAGAAGCAATGGAATCCTGAAATTTGCAGCAAATGGATGGCAATTAAAGAAAACATACTGAGTGAGGTAACCCAGTCACAAAAAGAGAAACATGACATGTACTCTCTCATTTATGGATTTTAGACATAGATCTGGGGAGTGCAGCCTAAAATCCCATGACCAGAGAGTCTCGGGGACAAAGCATTCATTCGATGGCTGACAGAAGCAGAGGCAGACTCCTACGGCTAAACACTAGGCTGAACTCAAGGAACCCAGTGACAGAGAGGGAGGACTGATGAGCAAAGGGATTAAGACAGGGCTGGTTTAACCCCCAGAAACAGCTGACCTGAGAAGGGTTACCTCTCGATTCCCAGACTGATGGCTGGGAATCCAGCATGGAACTGATTAAGACCCCCTGAATGTGGGCGTCAGTGAGGAGGTCTAGGCAATCTATTGGGCCTTGGGTAGTAGATCAATATTTATTCCTTGCATAAAAATTAACTTTGGGTGCCCATCCCACAATGAGAGATACACTCTCATCCTGGACTCTTAGGGGAGGGTCTAGGCCTTGCCCTGCGTGAAATGACAGACTATGGACACCCCATGGAGGGTTTCACCCTCCCTGGGAAATGAGGGGGTACTGGGGGTAAGTGGGAGGGCAGGGGAGGTGAAGGGAAAGGGAGAAGGACTTGGGATTGGCATGTGAAGCAACATTGATTCTAATTTATATTTAAATTTAAAAATAAAAATAAATTAAAAAAAGGAGTTGAAATCAAATCCATTATATTTTTCTCATATTTTTATAAGACTATAGTCAACTTTTTAATGAGGAGAATAAACCCCAATAACAATCAGACTTTCTTTCAAAAGGTAGATGGCATTTTCCTTAAATTCCTGCATATACCTTCCCACTGAACACAAAGCATTAATCCAGGTACAACAGATTTGTTTGTGATCACAAAGACTCCACTGCTCACAAAGACAGTCTGTTGTCTGTAATGACCATTACCTGAGGGTTGAAGCTAAAAGACTGACCTCCAAAACAGACGTGCTGTCACTAATCATGTCACTTAAACTAAGAGGAATGTTTCCAATTGGACTTCTTCAATTGCAAGGAAAATTGAGCAGAATGTCTGTAAAGATGGATGGGGAACAGGGAGAGGGGTTGGGGGGAGTGGGAGCTGTGAAGAAGAGAGGGGGAGAAGAGGAGGAGAGAGTAGGTCATGGAGTCTGGATCAGTCCCCTGTTGCCCTCTTAGCCATCAGTCTGGGCTTCAAGAGCTCCCCTTTGTCCAGTCAGCTGTCTTTGTGGGTTTCACCAGCATGGTCTTGACCCATTTGCTCATCACTCTAAAGGGAACTTCTTAAAGGTAGCTGATACAATTTTTTCCAGATTGTCTACTTCAGGGCCAGAAAACTGCTGTGGCCCTGTAACTTCTTTTAATAAAAACATTCTTTGGAACATAATCATGTTCATTTCCTAGTATATTGTCATTGAGTTCTTTCAAGCTGCAATAGCATGGATAAACTATTTTGTCACAAATAGTATAATTCCCAAGCCTAAATATGTATAAATTTGTGTTCTGGCTACTACTCTGCTTGTCTTCTTACATTCCACATGCTGCATGAGAATATTGGTAGAGGAATTATAGGGGGGCGGCAACAGGTATTCTATATGCACAAGGATGCATTCTCTGCTGTTTCCAAAAGACTCATTGGTGAGATAACAGGAATGATGGTAAATGTATAGTGGAGGCATCTGGTAGGGTATGAAGATTTGAGAAGTCAGATTGACTTAAGTATGTAACTGCTGATGGGAGCTTCTGTCCCTCCTAGTACATTGACAATTTAGTCCCATATACTGACCAATGACTCAGGTTTCTTATTGTCTAGCTCTCTCTTAATTATTAACCCATTTATATTAATGTGTATACCTCCACATGGTCTTGCCTTACTGGTGATACCCAAGCCTCTTGCTTCCTTGGCAGCTACATGGTATCTCACTTGCAACTCACTATCTGCCTTTCTTTTCCCAGAATTCTCCTAGTCTGGTAGCCCTGCCTATAGTCCCTACTTAGGTACTGGATATTCAGTGTCTTATTAAATCAATAAGAGAAACATATATTCACAGCATACAGAGTATATCTTCCATCATGTATCCAGTTTAGGAAATCTGCACTAAAGCATTTTCTCATGCAGAAAAATCCCAAAGTAATTTTTAAAGAATAGGAATTCTCATGCCTTGTATGATTTTGTTGAATATGTTGTCTGCACCTTTCTTCATCTTCTTCAGTACCTATTATTCTCAGGTTTGGTCTTTTCACAGTGTCCCATATTTCCTGGATATTTTGTGTTACGGATTTGTTGGACTTAAGATTTTATTTTGTCGATGAATCTATTTCTCCTAGTGTATCTTCAATGCTGAGATTCTCTTTTCCATCTCTTGTATTCTGTTATTTATGGTTGCATCTGTAGTTCCTGATCTTTTATCCAGCTTTTCTATTTTCAGCATTCCTTCTGTTTTTATTTTCTTTATTGTCTCTATTTCAGTTTTCAAGTCTTGAACCATTTGCTTAATCTGTTTGATTGTTTTTTCTCCCTGGGGAGCAGAAATGGCATGGGATAAGGGGTCAGTGGGGGACAGGAGAGGAAGGGAGGGACAGGGAACTGGGATTGACATGTGAAAAAAGCTTGTTTCTGATTTGAATATATAGATAGATAGATAGATAGATAGATAGATAGATAAATGAATGAAGAAAGAAAGAAAGAGAGAGAGAGAGAGAAAGAAAGAAAGGAAGAAAGAGAAAAAAATTCTCATGTCTTTTCCAACTCTAGAAGTTGCCTTGTCAAGACTTAGAACTGTTTCTCCATACTTCCAGAAAGTTGGGGTACCCCATTCTAATAGCAACAAGTTGGCATTTTTCTGGAAAAAATAGAAAGTGTTTGTATTGCCCACCCTGGTCTGCATTGGTCGTTAAAACAGAAGTTTTCCAGCTATGTACTCACAAAATTCTGAAGACTGCTATAAACCCAGCTAGAAACTGGGAGACTGAGGGACATTTAAAAGTAAATCATCAGATACCCATCTAGTCCATAGGCCCTGCAGACTTGACTTGAGAATCAAGGTCATCATGGAATCTTGAGTAAGACAAGCAGGTCTACACGATCCCACACTGCTTTCATGATGATTTTACCTGGAATGAGGCCAAAGTGACACAGTTCCTCTCGTGGAATGTCTGTGTTAAGTGCACAGTCTGCCTTGGTGTGAGCACCATCAAAAGGTGGAAGAAGTCATATTCTTCTTTGAGGAGATAATTTCAATACCTAATATTTCCAGAATATTAGGTACTAAAAAAATCCAACAATTGCTAGAGTATTAGATGGTA
Source organism: Mesocricetus auratus (assembly GCF_017639785.1). NCBI lineage: Eukaryota > Metazoa > Chordata > Mammalia > Rodentia > Cricetidae > Mesocricetus > Mesocricetus auratus. The sequence continues at coordinate 126,224,643 of NW_024429266.1, forward strand.
GTCCAGTGATTTGAACACACCTTTGTCAGATTTCAAATTGTTAAATAAGCTAAAATCAGGACATAGATTATTAGTTTCAAAGGATGCAATATCATCCAATCATCCATGAACAACTCATTCAGGTGTCCCTCGGGGCAGAAAGTCACTTCCTAAGAAGAGAACCAAGCCAGTGTGATGTAGCTTTTTCTACCAGACCACAGGGAAAGAAGAAGAGAAAAGACCATCTATCTTCAGGAAGGACTAAAAATTCATTGAAGTGAATACTCCTGAATTTTGTGGACAAATTGTTATTATATTGCAGTCAGAGCTATTATTAACTTGTTATATTGGAATATCTAAATATTATATCATTCATTATAATTTATTTATAAGAGTAAACATATCTATAAAATTTAGACTTTTTATTAAAATTAGAAACAAGCTTGCTTCTCATGTCAATCCCAGCTCCCTCTCCCTCCCTTCCTCCCCTGCCCTCCCACAAGTCCCCTTAGCCCCCTACCCAATCCCCACTCCATTCTCCAGTGAGGGTGAGGCCCTCCATGGGGGATCTCCATAGTCTGTCATTTCATACAGGGCAGGGACTAGGCCCTCCCCAAAGAGTCCAGGCTGAGAGAGCATCCCGCATTGTGGGTTGGGTACCCAAAGTCTGTTTGTATGCCAGGGATAAATACCGATCTACTAACTAAGGCCCCATAGATTGCCTAGGCCTCCTCACTGACACCCGCATCCGGGTGGGTCTGGATCAGTCTCATGCTGGCTTCTCAGCCATCAGTCTGGGGTCCAAGAGTGCCCCCTTGTTCAGGTCAGCTGTTTCTATGGGTTTCACCAGTGCAGTCTTGACCCCTTTGTTCATCATTCCTCCCCCGACTTATTAGAAAAGGAAGAGAGAGTAGGTCATGGGGCAACAGGAAGTTTGAGTGGGGGATAAAATTGGGGGAGAACAGGATGAGAAGTACCATAAGAGAGGGAGTCAAAAGTTAGAAGAGAGATCTGGCACCAGTGAGACCTCTAGTGATCTAAAGGGATGACACCAATTGGCAAGCTAAGCAATAGTGGAGAGACCACCTTAAATGCCCATTCCTGATAATGAACTTGATGTCTACCCTATATACGCCATCCTAGAACATTCATCCAGTGACTGATAGAAGCAGAGACAGATACCCACAGTTAAACCCGGAACTGAACCCATGGAACCCAGTGACAGAGAGAGAGGATCGATGAGCAAATTTGCAAAGAATGGGCTGAGGAAACCAACAGAGACAGCTGATCTGAACATGGGGGAGCTCTTGGACCCCAGACCTACAGCTGGGCGGCCAGCATGGGACTAATGCAGACCCCCTGACTGTGAGAGTCAGTGAGGAGGCCTGGGCAACCTATGGGGCCCTGGGTAGTAGATCAGTTTTTGTCTCTGGCATACAAATGGACTTCGTGTGTCCATAACACAAAGAGGGATGCTCTCTCAGCCTGGACTCTTAGCGGAGTGCCTGGACCCTACCCTGAGCGACATGACAGACTCTGGATATTCCTTATGTGGAAGGAAGTGGGGATAGGGTGGGAGACTGGGGGGACGGTGAGGGGATGTGGAAGGAGGGGAGGGAGAGGGAACTGAGATTGACATGTGAAGCAAGCTATTTAAAATTAAAGTAATAAAAATTAAAATAACAATAAAATAAAATAAAATTTAAAAAGGGCAAAAAAAGAGAAAATTCTACAGACAGTTTAATTATTATAAAACTTAGTTTCCAATACAAGAATAGAATAAAATGCTTAAAATGTGTGAAAGAAAGACTGGTTAGTCTGGTGTAATCTCCAAATTAAATAAAAGAGAAATTTACTTTTCACATACATTTGAACACCTCTGTTTTTTCACTTAATTCCCTTTTATTCATTAATGTTTTATTATAAAGAACTTACAAATAAAAATTCCCACAGTAAAATTAACCAGGCCCATTATCTATACATCTCAATTAGGTTCTATACAATTAGAGTAGCCATACTGAAGCTGTGATGCTTCATGTTGGATTTTGTACTTTCACTAGCAAATATATCTTTTTGTGCACCAAAAATGAAAATTTTCTGAGAGTTGAAACAAAAAAACCCAAATAACAATTTACTTTATATCCATTTTATGACTCAAGTGTCCATTACTTAATTTCATTAAGTCTGATTTCTTTAGCTAGTATTTATTCTTTTTTGTGCTATTCTATATGTTATATTCTACCAACCTGCAGATCTGTTTATTTAAACCAATGTATCTATCCTCTATATGTAATATATATATATATATATGTATATATATATATATATCATTTGAAGCTTTCTCTTAGACGCTTTATATCTATTTATTTTTATGGACATGAGTATTTGTGTGTGTGTGTGTGTGTGTGTGTGTGTGTGTGTGTGTGTGTGTGTCTGTTTGGATTCATCACTTCCCTGGTGTTCACAAAGGTTGAATCCCTAGACATGGAGTTACGGATGGTTAGGAGCAACCATGTGGGTACTGGAAACTGAACCTTGTTCCTCTCTAAGAGCAACAAGTGCTCTTAACTGCTGAGTCATCTCTCCAATGCACATATGCACACCTGCCTGCACTCACTTGTGTGCGCACACACACACACACACACACACACACTGGGCTAGAATACACATTTTAGGGGGTAACATGTAATTTCTTTTTCCTTTCTGAGACTGTGTGACCTCTGTCATTAACATTCATTCTAAGTGCATCCTGAAATTTTACCTGAAAATTTTGTGATTTCATTTTCCCTAGAACTGGAGTATTCCATTTTTATATGTGTACTACATTTTATTTATCTATTCATCTGTTTATGGGCAACTACATTGATTCCATTTATATAAATCTTTTCCATAACAGCTTAACCCTTCTGAGAGAAATTTCTGTGATATGTCACAAACAAAGCGAAACAATATGGAAATGGCCAAATCAAACGGCAGGAAGAGAAATACATGTTACCTAGCACTTGTATGTACAAAACAACTTTCACTTCAGGAAATCACAAGACCATTACTTACACACTACTCTGCATAATGAAAACATTCATTTAATAATGCAAATTAGATTCTGCACACTGTTAGGTGACTGGTATATGTATGCAGATTCCCTCATTTTGAAATGAAGATTAGGTAACCGCCTTTACTAATCCATTCCTGAGTCATGATCTTTATTCCATGTAGAAGTGGTGTAGATTTAATCAGGGCCCATAGGGTAGACACTTTCTTCCTAATTGATTGCAAATGTTTATAATCGCCCCAAGGATGCTTTCACATGTCTGATAACTATAATAATCTTGACATTCTCTCCCAACAGCATGAAAGCTGTTTATGAGTCACTGGCTACTTTCCAGCCTTCAGTTCTCTCATTTACTCTAGCCTGTATTAATAAGCATGCAATTAATCCAAGCAGTTTATTGAACCGTTTTCTTTTCATTAATATATATTATGCCAAATGTATATAAAGAGTATATTCTCCTATTCAGGACTTATGCATCCGTGACTTGTGCTTTAAAAATATTTCTCAGCTTTACTGTAAAGATGGTTTCCATAGTAAAAATTTGTAGGTTTATGACCGAATGACAAGCTCCTGTCAAATGTAAGCTCTCAATGTTAGATCATAATTGCCAGGCTCTGGTGTGTCAAAGCCCAACACAGCATGTTATTATCTTTACTTTTTAAATTTATATAAAATATTCTAAAAATGCAAAAAGGTGCTTAATGACTCCAATGACTGTCCCGAGTTAAGAGTTCTTTTAAAACAAAACTTTTAAAATTTGTTGATGATTAAAAGCCTTGCCCACCCCCCTCAGGGGGTGGACATGGAAAGCATACTTTGCAATCCAAATATTGGGGAAAATCTGTTCTGGTTTTATAATATATCTCTCATATTCAGCACTAAGCCTTGTTCCAATTTGTAAAATGAGAAAGCCAGAGAAGAAAGTCACAAGGTCCTACATTTTAATTTTAAAGCTTAGCATGCTGTCATAATTTTAGAAATGCCATGCTTAGCCTGTGCCTTACTGAAGTCTTCCTGCTCAAATTGAGGTCTTCAATGCATTTAGTGATCAGAATGATTAAATGCCTTCACTTGCTCGAAGGAGGAGAAAATGAAAAAAGAAAAAACATGAGAAGGTAAACGTTACAGAAAATTTGGCTTCTATTATTCAATATTTTAAATGTGATGTTTGAATGCAATGATGAGACTATAAATTTCTATTTTGATATGTTTCACATAAAGACACTATAATTACTTAAATTGTTAATTTACTTTGAAAAAGAACAATGCAATGTTTCTTAATCAGCAAACTGTTCAGTGTTATCATCAGATGGTATAGACCACATTTCCCAGCTATTTTGTTTTGCTTTTCACTTTCTTAGCAAGTACCATCCACAGTGATTGGTACACAGTAAACTAAGACTAGCAAAAAAGTGATCAACTTTCTTATGGACAACTGGTACAGGTTCCACCAATGTTATCACAGTATCGTATTTTCTCCTTAATGTTCCTTTAAGAATATAAATTAACATTAAATTCTGGTAGTAATAAGACTAGTCTCCCTTAATATAGAACCATTTTACTAGGAAGATTAAAATTAATCCTACTTTAGAGATAATAATGTCATTGTTTTACGAGATTTGATGAATCATTAGCCTCAAATTATTCATTACATCATAGAGGATTAAAAGAGAAGGTGGTCTAAGAAGGTAACATAATTTGAGTGCCATAGAAGCTTATAGTTCTGAAGATGATATTGCTTATTTATTCAATTTTCTGTTTACTTATTTTATTAAGACTTTTTGAGGAAAGTCTACATAGTTTGTGGTGGTCAGTTTCTGACTCATCTTCACAGGCTAGCATGGAAATATTTGAGTCTCTTCCTCAGATTCCCATGTGCCAGGATGGCAGGAATATGCCATGATATCTGGCTTTTCTTAGAATATTTGATTGAAAGATAAATGATAGATGATAGATAGACAGAGATATGATAAACAGATAGATACATAAATGATAAATATATGATGAAGCTTGACTGATGAAGAAATAGATGATAGTAGATAGATAAATAGATGATAGACAGACAGACAGATAGATAGATAGACAGACAGAGATATGATAGATCACTATCATTCCCATTAAGGACTTTTTCTATTTTCTAATTTTCCATAACAAGTATACATGTAAAAGCAGAAGTTTTGACTGAGGTTACTAAAGTCTTGATTACAAAATGTACATTAACATGGAATTCTGAAGTCTAATACTGACTTTCATATTTTAGCCACTCTAATTTTTTGTATCAGAAAATCTAGTGCTTACATGAAATAAAAGAAATTTGTTGATGCTTGCATGTGTAGATTTACACTTCCCTGAAGCTTTTGCTGCTTTGCTACATTGCCTTCATCAGCCACTAGATGATTAAAATATGATTTTGTTTTCTGTTTATTCTGTCTGTAAACAGAAAGCACCTCAAAGACAGGAACGAACCAGACCTTCCTCTTCATCACCAAATTTCTTGGGCTGTGTGTGTGTGTGTGTGTGTGTGTGTGTGTGTGTGTGAAATGATTCAAACACTAAGTGCTCAGAGTTAGAGCTTCCTCCCTGCCTTCTGTTCCTTCACCTATGCTTCTTCCTCTTTTTCTTTCTCGATTCCTCCTCCTTTTATCTTGTAATTGGAAACAGACTGGGTCCATTTTTTATTTGCCTAACCAGATCCTCTGACTCTTGTAATCATAAACTACATCATTACATCTCAACACACAGGAAAAGCCATTCAACTGCATTATGGCTTTATTCAATTTTGGTTGTTTCGTAAGACTGAGGACTCAGGCTGACTAGCCTGGGAGCATAGGAACATCAAGCGGTAGAATGTGGAAGGCTGGACTTGTGAAATTAAAGGGTGAAGTCAGGGTTATTTAGTAAGTAAAAAGTGACATATTACTCTGTGAAGAGAGCTGAAACACCAAGAAAATGAAAACAGGAGACATCGATTTCGAAAGTGATTCCAAGCGAAAAGAGTTGTACTGTGGAAGCAACTTACTGACCCAAGCCTGATTTACTGGCACCAAATGTGGTGCATTTCCCCTACACTAAGAAATTATTTCCAAGAAGCAAAATACAAGGATGACTAGAAGTGACGTAGAGGGTCATTTTACACCTGAAAATTAAGATTATAGCTTTGGACTCCACAAATATGAAAGAATTGGCATTATGAAGTCTGAAATCTTGAAGAGAAGTAATATTAACCTGGGACTCATGCCATCCTCCAAAGGTAACAGGTAGATGAGGCTAAGCAATGTCAGCCAGGAAATGCTACAGAATGTTTGGGCTACTAGGGAAAAAAAGGATCTGTAGTCTTTATTATTCTCTCAAGTCTGTGATACATATTGAAGAACCATTTCCCTGACTGTTCTCTCAAGGACCACCGTGGGCTATGTCAGGGGAATTTCAGAGCTCACAGGAGTGGAGCAAAGCTGTAAAGCCCCAGAAACGTTTCCAGGTAATTCTGAAGTGAAATTCATTGGATATTAAGTTGAAACATGCTGGCTTGAAGCTAGCACAGGAGATTATCACAATTTTGGAGAGTCAACACAAGTCACACAGAGTTCTATGGGTCAGAAGTGTGTCATCAGATCTAAGCATGGAAAAAAAAACCAAGCATGCACTCTTCTCATAATTCTCAGGAAGAATCTACTTGTCTTATTGCAGCCTCCAGAGATGCTCACCTTTCTTCACTTCTTCCTCAGGGCAATCATCCACACTGCCTCTCTCCAAACTGTCACCCCTCATTGTCTCTTTTCTTTTGCTTCCCTCTTCCAACTTTAGGTCATCCTGATGATCCTGGACTCATGCAAGTTCTGGAGTTTGTCTTTCTATTTTGATCTCACTGGATTGACTGCCTGAAGCCCACCTTCAGGCTTGATTTTTCTTTGGAATATGAATTGGTATATCCACAGATTTCAGGGTTTGGGATGTGGGCATTCAGGGAAAGTGATCACGTTTCCACCGAGCACACAGCCTTCTGTGATGTTCAGGGGAATTGCCTTTGCTCATAGTCCTGTGTTTCATAACTCGGTTGATGAGCAGTCTAACAGTTGCTCTTAGGTATTTATCTGGTAAGTAGGACTAACAGCAGCTGGGAAGCAGCTGTTATCAATAAATCGCCCCAACTGACAACTGTAATCAGTCTGTCAGCTCCTCGAGGTCAAGAAGCATGCATTTTTATTTCTGTAACTTTTGGAACTTAGCTCACTGACTAACAAAATCAGAATGAAGATAATGTGGCTGAATCATTGAGATGGTTGATTACGTTCATGTTTAATTAACAAACCCAAAGGACTACTCTTTCTTTTAATGAATCTTTTATACACAGCTGCTAATAACATGATTTGGATCAGTGTCTTCACACACATATCAGTTGCCGCTCACAGTTAGCTGTATCATCTGCAGATTGGAAAGCACTTACTGCTTGATTTCTCTGTAATAGAGATCTCTGCCTTGGGTTGCAACGGACTGATCTGGAACTCACAGAGATCCATGTGCCTCTGCCTCCCAAGTGATGGGATTATTCAGTGAATAGGTTTTTAAAGGAACATTTTTTATATGAAGGAGTGAAGTTGCACCAATAGTTTACTTTTAGAATCACAGTCCAGAGTGTGAGCAATCTACAGGATCTCAGGTACTGTTCTGTGTACTATTTGTTTTATGCATTGTTTATGTGAATCTTTAAGTAATTCAAGTAAAAATAAAATGCAACCTTGCCCTGAAAATTAAAATTATGCTCTGGGTTTGAGATGGTACCCAGGCTTTTTTGAATTCTTTTTTAAAATTTTTTGTTCTTTCCATTTCATATAATCTAGATACAAAAAAGAACATATGAATAAGTGATGGTGAATGAGAACTCATAAATAGAATAGAGGATTAATTTGTTCAATTCAAAGTATAAGCAAAACTTGGAAGAGGTAGAGTTCCCACCTGCTTTTCTTTTTTTTTGTCCCTCCACCAGCCCCACCCCCATTCCACCATTCCACACCCAATCCCCACATCATTCCCTAGGAAGGGTAAGGTCCTCCTTGGGGGGATTTCCAGAGTCTGTCATTTCATCCAGGGCAGGACCTAGACACTTCCCCATGTGTCCAGGCTGAGAGAGCATCCCTCAATGTGGAATGGGCTCCCAAAGTTCATTTGTATGCCATGGTGAACACCAGTCTACTACCCAAAGCCCCAGAGATTTCTGAGGCCTCCTCACTGACACTACATTCATGGAGTCTGCATCAGTCCCCTGTTGGCCTTTTAGCCAACAGTCTGGGGTTCAAGAGCTCCCCCTTGTCCAGTCAGCATGATCTTGACTGCCTTGCTCATCACTCCTCCAACTCTGTTACTGGGTTCCAGGGGGAAAGTTCAGTGTTTAGTTTTGAGTATCTGTCTCTGCTTCCATCAGTCACAGGATGAAGGTTCTAGGATGTCACATAAAGTAGTCACCAACATTCTCATCAGGTAGGGGCTATTAATGTAGTCTCTCCACTATTACTTAGTTTTCCAGTTGGTGTTATCCTTGTACAGCTCTCTCCTCAAAGTTATAAAGACTCCAACTATTATGGTATCTATCATCCTGGTCTCCTCTATTCTTACCCTGACTCAGCCTTCCTTCTCCCCCAAGTCTTCTTCTACCCTCCTCTTATCCCCCTCTCTTTTTCCTGGCTCCCTCTCTCCTTCCCCAATGTTCCCAATCTGCTCAGGAGATCTTGCCTCTTTCCACTTCTCTGGGGTATAATGCATATATCTTGGAAATCTCCTGTTTCCCAGACTCACTGGCCCTGGAATTGTAGGCTGCCACTCCCTTGAACCATGCCTAAAATCCATATATGAGTATAAACCATTTTTGCCTTTTTGTGACGGGGTTACCACACTCAGGATGGTTTCTTCTAGTGCCATCCATTTGCCTGCAAATTTCAAGATTCCATTGTGTTTTTCCACTGAGTAGTACACCATTGTGTAAATGTACCACATTTTCTCTATCCACTCTTTAGTTGTCGAGCATCTAGCTATTACAAATAATGTTGCTATGAACATACTGGAACACACATGCTTGATGTATGAATGGAAATCTTTTGGGAATATGCCTAAGAGTGAAATTACTGGGTTGTGTGGTAGACTGATTCCCATTTTTTCTGAGGAATCTCCATACTTATTTCCAAAGTGGCTGTACAAGTTTGCACTCCCATCAGCAATAGACTAGTGTTCCCCTTTCTCCACATCCTTGCAAGCATAAGCTGTCATTGGTGTTTTTGATTTTAGACATTCTGACAGGAGTAAGATGATATCTCAGGGTTGTTTTGATTTGCATTTCCCTAATGGCTAAGGATGTTGAGCACTTCCTCAAGTATCTCTCAGCCATTTTGGTCTCCTCTATTGTGAATTCTCTATTTAGTTCAGTCCCCATTTTTTAATTGGGTCCTTTGGTGTTTTGGAGAATAGCTTCTTGAGTTCTTTGTAAATTTTGGAGATCACTCTCTGTCAGATGTGGGGTTAGTGGATATCTTTTCTCAATTTGTGGCTTGCCTGTCTGTCTTGCTGACTGTGCCCTTTGCCTTACAGAAGCTACTCAGTTTCACGAGGTCCCATTTATTAATTGCCAATCTCAGTGTTTGTGCTACTGGTGTTATGTTCATAAAGCAGTCTCCTCTACAAATTCATTCAAGGGTACCTCCCAATTTCTCTTCTAATAGTTTCATTGTGACTAGATTTATGTTGAGGTCTTTGATCCATTTGGACTTAAGTTTTGTGCATGGTGATAAACATGGATATATCTGCAGTCTTATACATGCCAGTATCCAATTATGCCAGCACCATTTGTTGAAGATGCCATCTTTTTTCCATTGTATAATTTTAGCTTCCTTGTCAAAAATCATCTGTTCATAGGTTTGTGGATTAAGCTCAGAGTATTCAGTTCGATTCCACTGGTCTACCTGTCTATTTTTGTGCCAATACCAAGCTGTTTTCAGGACTAGAGCTCTATAATAGAGCTTGAAGTCAGGAATGGTGATGCCTCCAGATGTTGCTTTGTTGAGCAGGTTTGTCTTGGGTCTTTTGTTTTGCCATATAAAGTTGAGAATTGTTCTTTCAAGGTTTGTGAAGCATTGTGCTGGGATTTTGATGGGGAATGCATTGAGTCTGTAGATTGCTTTTTGCAGAATTTTCATTTTTACTCTATTGATCCTACCTATCCAAGAGCATGGGAGGTCTTTCCATTTTCTGTTATCCTCTTTAATTTCTTTCATTAAAGACTCAAAGTTCTTGTGATACAGGTCTTTCACTTCTTTGGTTAGCATTACCCCAAGATATTTTATCTTGTATGTGGCAATTATAAAGGATAATGTTTCTCTGATTTATTTCTCAGTCCTCTTATCTACTGTATATAGTAGGGCTACTGTTTTTCTTGAGTTGATCTTGTATCCTGCCACATTGCTGAAGGTTTTAATCAGCTGTAAGAGTTCCCTGAGTTCTTTGGGTCACTTATGTAAGCTAACATATCATCTGAAAATAGTGAAAGTTTTACCTCTTCCTTACCCATTTGTATCCCCTTGATCTCCTTTTGTTGTCCTATTGCTCTAGCTAGAACTTGGAGTACAATATTGAAGAGGTATGGGGAGAGAGGATAGCCTTGTCTTGTTCCTGATTTTAGAGGAATCACCTTGAGTTTCTGTCCATTTAGTTTGATGTTGGCTGTTGGTTTGCTGTATATAGATTTTATCATGTTTAAGTATGTTCCTGTTATCCCAGATCTCTCCAAGACCTTTATCATGAAGGGGTGTTGGATTTTGTCAAAGGCTTTTTCAGCATCTAGTGAGATGATCATGTGATTTTTGTTCCTCAGCTTGTTTATATGGTGGATTACATTGATGGATTTTCATATGTTGAACCAACCCTGCATTCCTGGAATGAAGCCTACTTGATTTTGGTGGATGAGTTTTCTGATGTGATTTGCCAGTATTTTATTGAGTATCTTTGCATCAGTGTTCCTGAGGGAAATTGGTCTGAAGTTTTCTTTGTTAGTTGTGTCTTGTGTGTCTCGGGTATCAATGATATTGAATCCTCGTAAAAAAGAATTTGGCAAATACCCTTCTGCTTATATTGCATGGAATACTTTGAGGAGAATTGGTGTGAGCTGTTCTTTGAATTTCTGGTAAAATTGTGCACTGAAGCCATCTGGCCCTGGGATTTTTTTTAGTTGGGAGACTTTTGATGACTGCTTCTATTTCCTTAGGTGTTATAGGTCTATTTATATTGATTATCTGTTCTTGATTTAATTTTGAACTTTCCTCTTAGCACTGCATTCAACGTGTCCCATAAGTTTGGGTATGTTGTGTCTTAATTCACATTGAATTCTAGGAAGTCTTTAATATCTCTTTTTATTTCTTCTTTGACCCAGGCATGATGCAATAGCGTATTATGAAATTTCCATGAGTTTGTAAGGTTCCTGCAGTTTGTGTTGTTGTTGAACTCTAACCTTAAAGCATGGTGGTCTGATAAGATACATGGAGTAATTCCAACTTTTTTGTACCTGTTGAGGATTGCTATGTTGCTAGTTATGTGGTCAATCTTTGAGAAGGTTCCATGTGGCACTGAGAAGAAGGTATATTCTTTTGTGTTTGGATGGAATGTTCTATATATGTCTGTCAAACCCAATTAGGTCATAACCTCTATTAGTTCCTTTGTTTCATTGTTAAGTTTCTGTCTTGTAGTCCTGTCTAGTGGTGACAGTGTGGGGTTGAATTCTTCCACTATTAGTGTGTGAGGTTTAAATGTGGTTTGAGTTTTAGTAATGTTTCTTTTACGAATATGAATGACTTTGCATTTGGGGTATAGATGTTCAGAATCGGTACTTCTTGGTAGATTTTTCCTGTGATGAATATGAAAATGATCTCCTTCATCTCTTTTGATTGATTTCAATTTAAAGTCTAGTTTGTTAGATATTAGGATTCCTACCTCTACTCGTTTCTTGGAGCCATTTGATTGGAAAATCTTTTCCCAACCCTTAACTCTGAGGTAATGTCTGTCTTTGAGGCTGAGGTGTGTTTCTTGTATGCAGCAGAAGGATGGGTTCTGTCTTCGAATCCATTCTATCAGCCTGTATCTTTTTATAGGCGAATTAACACCATTAATATTGAGGGATATTAGTGACCTTTGATTGCTGGTTTTCGTTTGTTTTGGAATGGTTGTTCTTGGTGGAACTGTATGTGGATTTCCACCACTTTTCTCTTTTGGGTATTGTTAAAGTGGGATTATCTATTTCCTATGATTTTCTGGTTCTAGTTAATGCCTTTGGACTGGAGTTTTCCTCCAAGACCTTTGTGTAGGGCTGAGTTAGTGGATACTTATTGTTTAAATCTGTTTTGTTTTCATGGAATATCTTGTTTGTTTTCTCCATCCATAGTGATTGAAAGCTTTGCTGGGTGTATTAGTGTGGGCTGGCATCGATGGTCTCTTAGTGTTGATAGAATATCTATCTAGGACCTTCTGGCTTTCAGAGTTTCCATGGAGAAGTCAGGTGTAATTCTTATAGGTTTGCCTTTATATTTTATTTGACCTTATCCTTAGCTGCTCTAAGGATTCTTTCTTTATTTTGTATACTTAGGGTCTTGATTATTTTGTGGCAAGGGGACTTTTTTTGTGATCCACTCTACTTGGTGTTTTATAAGCTTCTTGTACCTTCATTGGCATGTCTTTCTTTAGGTTGGGAAAATTTTCTTCTATGGTTTTGTTGAATATATTTTCTGTCCCTTTGAGTTGGGTTTCTTCACCTTCTTCTATACCTATTATTCATAGGTTTTTTTCTTTTCACGGTGTCCCTTATTTTCTGGATATTTTGTGTTAGGAATTTGTTGGACTTCAGATTTTCTTTGATTGATGAATCTATTTTTCCTAGTGTGTCTTCAACTTCTGAGATTCTCTCTTCTATCCCTTGTATTCTGTTGGTTATGCTTGCGTCTGTAGTACCTGTCAGTTTCCCCAGTTTTTCGATTTCCAGCATTCCTTCAGACTGTGTTTTTTTTTTCTCCATGCCAGCTTTCAATCCTTAGATTGTTTGAATTGTTTCTTGTAATTTTTGCTTTGTGTTTTCCTCCATTTCTTCCATTTTTTTCTGGAATTTTTTATTTGTTTTTTTCTTCTATCTCTTGCATTTTTTGGTTTGATTTTTCTACCATTTCTTTAAGAGATTTTTCTCACATCCTCTTTGAGGGCCTCTATCATTTTCAAGAAGTTGTTTTTAGGGTTATTCCCTTCTGCTTTGACTGCATTGGGGTGTTCAAGTCTTACTGCTATAGAATCTCTAGACTCTAGTGGTGGCATATTTGTATTTCTGTTGCTGGTGTGTTCTTATATTTCCTTTTCTTCATCAACTCTTCCAGTGGGTGTAGACTCTCTTCCTTTCCTGGTGGGTAGGCGGCCGGGGTTCCCTTTTGGTGGGTGCAAGCAAATCCAATAGTCTCTGCCCTTTGCTCTATGCCCTCTGCCCTGGGTTTGGGTGGAAGTGGAGCAGCTCTCTGCAGGCTCCTGGTCACTAGGTCATCCTTCTGGGGGGAGTCAACCTGGCTGCTGTCCCCAAGCCAGGGGATCCGAGAGAGAGTAAGTGGGAGGAAATTGGTTCTAAGATGGGGACCTGATACTCACCTCTGACCTCTGCACTGAATGTGGGCAGAAGACTTTTTTTTAAATTCTTGGACGTGGTTGTGACTGACAGGAAACTTGCTTTGTATGTCCATAACTCTGATATTATTTACATACCAGTGTCTGCTGTGCTCCACTAGTTTTAACCCTGTTCAGTCCACCAGTCAACTTTGCACTGTTGGAAACTTTTGGACATGGTTGTTCTGTCTTCATCATTCCTACTCCTCTATTTCTTGTTTTCCTGTACCCTCTTTTGTCCTTCTATGCTTATAGCTCAGATTTGCAATGTAGTTAGTACTATAGACTGGAAGGTAAAGTTAATATAGACAGAATTACCACAGAAATGAATATATCACAACTGTGAAGTCATAAAAATGGAATCAATCATAAAAACACAATTTTAAAAATTAATTTGTAACTTTTAAATGCAAATTTTATTATCCATAATTATCACTCAATGTTTGAAGCTATTTAGTTTATGTCATATTATCTTTTCATACTGTTTACATATTATATATTTCACTTGCGAGGCAAATTTTATATGCATGCAATCACACACAATTAGAAATTTTGAGATAAAGTTCACTTGTGTTAAGTCCCTCATTTCTGATACTTAAACAACTATTTTAGCTTCAAAACTTTCATGCAGTCAGCACAAAATAAAAAAATATTATTTGTGTATTAATAAAATTAATTTGTTGATAATTACTTTTTGATACTGTGTTTTATTTCCCTCACTTGAACATGAGATGAACACAGAACTTTTTATTTTACAATTTTTTAGTAATGTCATATTTGAATTCGATGTATGATTTTTTAAATATTATTTATAAATATTTTGAATGTCAGCATACATTTAAAACCTTGGGTGGTAATTTCAAAAATACTTAAAATACGTTTTCGTTTGTTATAAACATGAAACCACTCACCTCCATAGTCCTAAAATAAAATTATCTAATCTACTACTGGACATTCAGATTTAAATATTTAATAATGTATTTGGTTTTATGTAATCACTGAGTAATTATTGAGACCATTAGAAGGAAACATCTCAATATATTCTTTTTATATTATGAATATCAATTTAGTGGCAGCGATAACTATTCTTGAGAAATGTTATCCAACTTCATCTGTCATGAACGACATTATTTCGGTCTTTTAATATGACTTCTAAATTATCCTCTTCCTTCTACTTGATCTAATACACTACCTTAACAGTAATGATAGTAATACATTTTGTGATTATGGATAATGATAAATGAAATGAATGAATTCTGTGGCATAAGAAAGAAATTGGAGGAAAATTAGCAGGTTGTATTTTTGCTTATTTTGAAACACAAAGGCAATTTTATTAGAGCTTGAAAGAAATACTCCAAGGCGGGAAACCTGTAAATCTGAGAATCTGCAGAGAAGAAGCTATGGAATAGCAAAACAGAAAAAACCCATGCCTCAGAGTTCTGTGTGGAGTTGTGCAAACAGCTACATGACAAAAGGGAGGGAAAAAAAGTTCAAAGTACCATAGACAGTATATTAAATACACTTAGGCTCTGTCTAGTAACAAAAAGAAAAAGAGAGAAAGGAAGAAAAATGAAGTCATGTGTCCTGAAGCCAAAAAGGTAGCGAGATGGGACAGAGTCCTGGCAGTCCTGTAGTTACTGTGCCACATACTGGGGTTCTGGGAAGGAACCTATATTATCTCATTAATGGGATAATTATTCCTTTCATCTCTTTCTTAAGGCATTAGGTGAATCTGCCTTCCATAGGGTACTCTCTAAACCATGTGGCCTAACTGAATTATCTTCTGTATAATATTAGATCTCTACTCAGGCCAGAGGTAGATTTCATTCATTTGATCAAAAGGAAGAAGCTTTCCCTTGATGGGCCTCCAATTGTTACTGTAATATTTCTCCCTCTGAAGAGGTAACCTTAAACTCATTTGCCATGGTAGGCTAAACTTGGATGAGAAGGGTAACCCATTTCAGCAATGAAAACCTAGATATTCAATACCAAAGCTATTAGGAGAAGGGATTAATGTCTAGATTGTTCTGTTTATTCCTTTTAATGCTGAAGAAAGTATCTGTGCTTTATTGAAATGAGCCTCTCTTCCAGCCCTCTCCCATGTACCAACTTTTCCCAATATTTAATTAATTTAGAAAGATAAGTAGATAGGAATGAGTCCCTTTAGATTAATCCCTATGCTTTTACATGTAAAGATATTAAGCAAATAAACGAACCTGAGAATTTATGTTTTGTTAAACAAACAGCTCAGAAATGAAGAGTTTTTCTTCTCCTGTGTTGTAATGTTCCTAGATATTCGTGGGATACAGGAATTTTTGGACAAAGTATCCCAGCAGGGAATGGATGTTGCCCTTCAAAAGGTAGAAAACAACATCAACAAGATGATCACCACCCTCTTTGACACCATGAGGATAGAGGAGTTGAATCGCTACAGAGACACCCTTAGGAGAGCCATCCTTGTTATGAATCCTGCCACTGCCAAATCCTTCATAAGTGAGGTAAGTACATACTGTCTTGGGTGGGGTATGGTACACAAGCAAGTGCTTTGGAGTGAACCCCACAGAGGATGTGAAAACTACAGGAAGAGAGAGAGAGGACTGCACAGCTCTCATTAGCACTAATGGAGGAGGCAGAGTGAGTTGTTTGCTCAACTCATTTACCCCATATTGCCCATCTAATTACTAGGAATGTCTGTACTTTTATATTTAGGCACATGGCCAGGACAAGTTTCAGAACTCTTACAGGTTTTCAAAGTGCTGTTGACTTGAATGAATCAAGCAAATTCAGAAATGCATCCACAAGTATGTAGCTAATCATTTTGGGTTGTTTCTGTTTTTACTGCAAGTTAATATTGTATTCCTGAGAAAAGATCTACTAGAATCAGACTCTGATTGCCAAAGCAAAATTATTCCACAAAACACACCACTTTTGCTCTGGGAATCTATACCAAGATGAACAATTAAGACTCTTTTAAACTCTGCAAAGTGATGTCCACACAGTATAATGTGATGCCGTGTCTGTAAATGTTAGTTGTATTTGCGAATGTGGCTAGATGCAATAAAATTTATTAAAAGTACCAGTGAGATTGCAGTGATTCAAATGACCTTTGTGTACACAAAAATGTTTGTGATTGACATGCAAAGATCCTTGCCATGTTTAAACGTTAGTTAAGATTTTAATTACATTTAATGATAGAACTGTTGATTTCATTACATATTTTCACATACTGTTTTTAGCTTTGTGGGATTTAATTGGTGAATTTTCTCCTTCATTTTCTTAGTTTTTTGGTTTTTACGAGACAGGGTTTCTCTGTATTGTTTTGGAGGCTGTTGGTCCACATTTTCTTAGCTTTATTCCATTAACTCTTTAAGCTCATGCGTCCTTTGCTAGTATATAATTTGGTGCCTATTAAGGATTTTGAAACAGAATACAAATCATTCAATACCGGAACTCTTATACCAATTGAATTTTAACATAGATTTGCTATGTGAATCTGAAAGCAAGAGAGAACTTTGACCTTGGGCTTAGCAAATAAGGCATAGACACTGAAGATTAGACTTTTCTGTAACAGAAAACAAATACTCTATTTTATAGTCCACCCTTTGCTTCATATGTTATTCACCTTTTCCATCTGTGACAAAATGTGTGAGAAAAAAAATCTTAGAGCATGAATGTTTTGTTGGTCTCCTGGTTCCAGAGGTGTCAGCCCATGAGGTGTAGGCCTGAGGGAAGTTGACCATCACGGTGGGTAACAAGTGGCCAAGGAAATCTCATCTCATGATGGGAAGCAGGAAGGCCCAGAAATAGGCTTGGGGTAAGGTATATTCTCTAAGAAGATGCCCCTCTGTGACCTTCAAACTGTATAAGAAAATCTGTCAACAGATTGTTACACCAAAATATATTAAAGGTTAACATCAAACATTTCCTCCCGTTAGGCCCCATCTTGAAAATCTTCTTCCACTCGCAAGAATGCCACGAGGAGGGAGAGGGAGCTAGGATCCACATGTGAAGCAAGCTTGTTTCTAATTTAAATTAAAAAAATGCTTCTGAAATAAAAAGAAGAAGTTTCTATCTCACTATTAATCCAATGATGAAGTAGAGCCCACACTGCCTGGTCATTCCCCACCTGAACATTGCATTTAGGACTAAGAATTTGGTAAAGTATTTGATAAAGAGACACTTTACATGGAAACTGCAGCATTTCAAATGTGTAAAGTCTTCTAGAAAATGGAATAATGAATAACAAAGTTGAAATAGCTCTGGTACTTCTATCTGAGATGATCAGAGATTTTATTAACAAGGCATTCTTGATTTGGACTTTATAATATGGGTATGAATTCCCAGGAAGAAATCCTAGGACAGATATTTTAAGTTTATCTGAGTTCCAATATGATCACATTTTATATGAATATTATCTACTATTTTAAGACTTTATTTAGTCATCAAAGAAATAAGAATATGTTGATTTCAATATAGTAAGAGTACAGCCGGGTGGTGATGATGCATGTCTTTAATCCCAGCACTCAGGATGCAGAGGCAGTTTGATCATTTTGAGTTCGAGATCAGCATGGTCTACAAGAGCTAGTTCCAGGACAGGCTACAAAGCCACAGAGAAACCCTGTCTCGAAAAACAAGAAAAAAAGTATAATACAAATTAATATGATAATATCATAATAAATCTCCAAAAGTACCTGGGGAGGCTTGATGACCAGTAAATATTAAAACAATAGTAATGTCTAGAAGTTTTTCCTGTTTTATTGTATACTAGCCTGGCATATAACAAATATTTACACATGCATTCTAAATTTAAAAAGACACAAATTTGAATAAAGACAAGGGGCTTGATTACAGTTAGGCATGTACTAGGAGAAGCCCTGCAAATAATGAGCTGAAAATGGATGGCATGCTCAGGACATGTGCTATTCATATTCCATAAATGGAGAGACACTGGGGACAGTTGATCCCCCTCTGAAGAAGAGGTAAAGACCTCTAAGGCCCTGGAGGATGAAGGATAAGGCCAAATGAGTAAGTCACTTAGTTGCAGATTATCAAAGTTCTAATAGATGGGAATTAGAAATCAGAAATTGTGAGCATTTTTAAACTGGGTCCCAGGAGACAGTGGAGCCATATTTGTTTTGCAGAGGTTCACTATCCAAATATGATTTTCTTCAACACAGGAAATGTACTACCTCACAATCAATGGTCCTAATGAACCAAACCAATGTACTGACAGACTGACTTCATTCTGAGTACTCTTTGCAAAGCTGCCAGCCTTCTGTTTGGGGTAGAAATGTCTGTGTTTTCCTCATGTTCCTTATCATTGTCCCTCTACATATGTGTCCTGACTTTTGTTTGTGAAAGGCAGCAGGTACTTCAAATTAGGGTTCACCCTAATGACCTCATTTTCCATTGATACAACTTAACCCATTAGAGATGCTGTAAATGGATATAACTCAATATGACAGGAGAAATAGGCTTGTATTAGTATGATACAATTAGAAAGTGGTAGGTTTGAGAGTGATACCAAGCAATCTGCCACTAGTGTACTTAACAAAGTTTTCCAGAAAGGGTGTGAGTAAGGCCATCACTGAAGTCCATTAGAAAGACCAAAGCTAAAGCTGTTGGATTTTTCCCTCTTTTGTTTTCTTTTAGTAAGCATAGCCTTAGTGTCTGTTATATCCTAGATATTCTCCTAGATACTAATGAGACTGTGGCCAGGAAGATCTGGACCATTCTTCCACCTTCTGGTCTTGTGCAAGGGAAGAACAAAGAGTGAGCTACAGGCATGGCAGGGCCCGCACCTTTGCATATTGCAACCCTAGGAAATGAGAGCCACTCTCTGTGTTTTTGCAGAGCTACAGTGTGGTTGTGGGAATGTTGACAGAGTGTGTACTAAGCAGTGTCCTGAAGGTATCATGTGGGTTTCATATCAGACAAATGACAGAAGTACATTCAAATCAACAGGACCACCATAAACAAAAAGGAACTTGGGTGTAGGGGCAGGGGATAGAGCAGGGCCTTGAAGAGTCAGGGAAAGAAAATGGACTGGTGTGTGTTGCATATTTACTTGATAGTTGAGTGAAGAAAATGTGTTTCTTAAACTATGTGATGAATATCAGAAATAGAAGATGTTTCATTGTTAATATACATAACAATGTATTTTATACATTGTATACAGTCTTGAGGCAGCAACAGCAAATAGTGGAATGTAGATGGGGTGAATGAAAGTGAATGAAAGAAAACTGACATGGTAAGGGCCCAGAATTTCTGATCCTTAGTAGAGAAGTTATGCAGGACCAGTGACCTACCGTTACTGGCAGGTAGATAGAGTCTGTTCAGACTTAGTTAAAGAAGTTTCTTTGCCCTTGCTGTATTGTTGACAGTTTGTTTTAACACCACTTGTCATTTTTTAATCTTATTTTGATGCCTGTCTTTGACCATAATCCTAAATTTCTGTAATAGTTTAATGCTTTCTTGTATGTTCATAAACACATAACATCTTTGCTCATGATTTTCCTTTGAGAATACTCTGCTATCTCTCATTCCCTTACATTTTTTCATACAAACACCTCCTTTGTGTAGATATTTATCCCATAGTCAATCTGCACAACAGTGAAGCAATGGCAAGAATACAGGCTAACCATTCTCTCCTGAAGTCACTGTGCATTCTAGAACCTGCCTGGTGCTGTTTCTCAGTCAGCTATTCTCAGAGGCTACTGTGCTGGGATTTCTCTTTGCTGGGTTCTAGGATTGTGCTGACTTCTTTGGGGGTAGGCTGCCTAGACCATGTAAATGCTGAATGTATCTAATTCCACTGGAAGTAGGTTTGCATTCAGGGACTATTCAAAAACCGATTTACAGTAGAGAGGGCAGGCTTAGGACTAAGCAAATAAAAAAAAGTTACAATGAAGAACTAACTGCAAAAAGCTAGGGTAGACAAAGATTCAGAGTCTCCACAAGAATCCTGGAAGATGAATAACAATTTGTCAGACCAGCAATGTAGAGCAAATCACAATTCAGACGGTGCAAGCATGTGTGAGACAGGGGTAAGAGATATCATTTGTCTGACAGTTTTCACATTGGAAAATGAGTTCCCTGCCTTCTGCATCTCTCATTTCCATCATCACTGTCAGAAAGAATAACATTTCTGTTTTTTAAGTTTTATTTACTTTTAGAATATTCTATAGATTCATATCATTTAAAATGTTAAATCTCTAAAAGAGATTTTTTATGTCTTTGCTAAAGTTTATGGTACAAAATAAAAACGTATGAATATGCTAACCCCTTTATCTTTGTAAGTTGTTTTATCTCACAACAGAGGATTAAGATATTAAGATCTTATTGAACTTTCTCGCTCAGCCTCTGGCTTTTTTGTTTTCATTAGTTTTTTTCTCTTTGTTGGCTACATACATTCTAGAGTCTTGTCCTTACTTACACTTCTCCAAATCCTGACTGAAAGCTCCCTTCCTCTAGTTCCCTTTTCTTCCTCTGTTCCCATCATTCATTCACCTCTGATATTTTTTAATCCCATGAATTAAGTTTCCCTGTCTCTCTCCTCCATTTGTGGAATATCTTCAAGCATCTTCTTAAAGACAAGAATTGCTAAATAGCATTAATTATTCTTATTTTTGAGAATAAGGATCTGTCTTATTTTTTAAGAATAAGAACTGTCTCTCTTGGTTCTGGAGCAATAGTTGTATAATTAAGAGCACTTGCTGTTCTTACAAAGGACCCAGATTCAGTTCCTAGCACCCACAGTCCTTAACTCCAGTTTCAGGAGGTCTAAATATCCACTTCTGGTTCCTTGGGTATTGGCAACACAGATGGTGCTCATGTGTATATGCAAACAAAACATACACACACACACACATACACACATTCACACACACACACATATATATAGTATATAGAGCATTAATCTTCAAAAACATGTTTAAGTTAAAAATGGATAATTTGGCTCATTATAAAAGGCCATATGAAATGCCCTATAATTCAGAGCACCTTCATTGGCTCACTATACTCTGGTGTCCCATATCACAGATTAAACAGATGAGAGGTTTTCTTTTTTCTGGAGATATTGCCAAGGGTTTGCATGTGTGAACTGCTTTGTTTTCGCTGGAATTACACCATTGTTAGTGGTTCTACTTCACTCCCAGAAAGTTCACTTGTGGCATGCATTAAAAGAGTTTGTACATGTGAGTGTAGTTGCCCACAGAGGGCAGATGTGTATGATCCCTGGAAACTGTAGTTGCAGGTGGTTGTGAGTCACCTGGCATGGATGTATGAATTTGAACTTGGGTTCTTTGCAGGAGTGATATGTGTTTTTAACCTGTGAGCCTCTTCTCCAGACCTATAACACTTGGTATTGTTGTTCTTTGGGTTACTTAGTTTAAAGGAGATAAGCCTATTTTGTTGCTTTTTTATTTTTTAATAAAAGGGTAAATGTCACTTTCAGGGACTTTTGGGAATAGCAGTGTATACACTTGATCTTTCCTAATCATTGACTATGCATTTACAAATTTGCCTACTCCCAAGAATTTATTTGTAAATCCAAAATCAATACCAGAGTTACAGACATTGTCTTTCCAACAGCCCCTGTTCCTAGCTAAGGTCAATCAAAGTCACTTCGCTAATAACCTTTCCACTCTGAAACTCTAAATAAGCATCCAATCAACTGTCTACTGAGTGCTTTATGAATTTTGTGTGTGTGTGTGTGCACATGTACATGTGTGTATGAGTGCATGTGTATGTGATCATATGTATATGTGCATGTGTGTGTGTCTGTTTGTCTGTGTGTCTGTGTGCATGTGTGTGTGTGTGTTTCCAAGTCAAGTGCTGAGGTGCTGACTAGTGCCGCTAAACTCAACAGAGCATTGCAATTCTCTCTACAAGAGAACATCTGGGTTCAGGCTTGAGTTAAGGTACTGTTTTCCATGAGTTCAGTGTTAACAAATTTGCAATATATAATAATAGATAAAATGACTTCACATGGACATGTGTAGACTCAGAGTTTATGGGAATGAAGTCTCATGTTCCCATTATAAGCAATAATACTAACCAAGAGTCAGTGTTCCAATGTTGTTACAAGGATGCATAGACAGGAGTGACTGGAGTCTTCTGTACTCTCATTTCTTTCCCAGTATGCACTGCTTCTTATTCTTTCCTTGGCTGGTGTGTGTACGTCTAGCACACGCACAGAGTGCCTTGCACAGCCCCTGCTCCTTCTGGTAGTGTGTAGTCCACTGCTTCAGCCTCCAAATTCTCCAGCAGCACCATTTCACGTTTTTGTCATGTACTTCAAACATTTTCCTGATGGCCTCTTTGCCCTCTCCAGGATGCTGTCTTACATACCTCTCCAGTCTGTACTGTCATTTTTTTCTATTTTTTACTTAAATTAGAAGCAAGCTTTTTTACATGTCAGGTGCTGAGTATTTGTAAAAATGACTTAGCACACGATGGATAGAAAGGCAAATGCTGCTAGAAGGGGTTGGGTGGATTGGGATAATAAGAAAGGTGGAGGACGGAAAGGTTATGACTAGGGCAGAATACTAGCCAAGCTCAGTAAGCACCTAAGACTGGGAGAGGCAACTGAGTGATGCTCTACTCTTGGAGAACAGCAAAGTTTCCAGCTCCATTGTTGCTATTGTGGTAGAAGCAGGCATGGGAAGGTAAATGAGTGTTCAAGAGAAATCCTAACTTAAAAATATTTTTAAATGAGTTTTAGAAAAGAAATTGCTCACTTACCATTGTCATTTAATTGCTATGAGAAAAAAATAGGCATATGAATTGAGTTTGGTGCCTTGACTTTTTTTCTGTCCCTGGAGCAAGTGTGTCATTGAGTTAATCAAAGTTCCTTTGAAGTCTTAGACACTTAATACATTAAATGTCTGCAGTCAGTGCTCCACCTCTCATTCAGGAGCATCAAAGCTTTTACAAAGATTGCAGTTATGTACAGCTGAGCAAATTCACCTACTGTGGCTTCCTAACAAAGCGTTGTCTGGGTGTGCCAGAAAGAGTCCTTGAAATGAGTGTGTTGGGCCTAGAGCAGTCCTGTGGCTTGATTTAGGTATGGGCTGGGATGATGCTTTCAAGATCAAAGCTTTAATCTTGTCACTGGTTACTTTGTGAGATAAAATCTTGCTGGAAAGGACAAGCATTGCATCCATAAAGTAAGATGTTTTTGACCAAAGATCATTTATTTTCCAGTTTCATTAGAAATATCAAAACACTAGTATGAAAGTCCATACCTATAACCCCAGTATTGAGGAGACTGAGGAGGAAGAATGGCTATGTGTTTTATCTAAACTTACATTGTAGAGTTGAGGTCATCCTGGAACAATTTAGTGATATCTCATCTAAATAATTCAGTACTTTAGAAGCATGAAAATTTATTATGTATGTGACAATGGATATCATTTCCACTTGGGATTTTTCTTTGTCAGAATTTCAGATATAGTCCTTGCTGTATCAGAAAGTTCTTTTATTCCACAATAAGAATAATGTCACTTATTCCTTAAACCTACTTTATAAAATAGTTTTCATTTTATTGTATTGTATCTAAGTCATGGAAGAATTTTGATTTATCAAATAATAAAAATGAATAGTTCTTTCTTCAAACATGTAAGCACCTTTCTAGAAATAGGCCTCAGGGAAGGTTAAGAAACAAATGAAGGTAATTCATCTGATAGATGTAGAAAGATCTCTAGTCATCAAAAGTCTCCACTCAGATTTCAAGGATAGTTATTTAAATATAGTTTAAAGAATTCAATTTTTTCCACAAAGAGATTATTTGGAGACATCAAATTAAAGTTTAAATGATAAATTCATTATAACCATGTTTTAAAGGAGCATTTGATAACAATTTTATCAAAAGATAGCCATAGAAGGAAAGTATAATATATGTTATTAAACTTAAACTGTGCATTTTCTAAATGACATATGTGTAATATAGTGCAGCATAAATTGTAAGTTTTAACACAGCAGGTTCCCATATGACCAGCACTCTTAAAATATGTTCATCATGAAAAGTGTTTTGTAAGAGTGTGATTTATCTCCAACTAGCATTTAATTCTGTAAAAGAGCATTTAATGTGAAAACTAATATGTGATATTTGAATATGTCATCTGGGACATGCCATCTGATGGTTAGTATGCCTAAGATTTTTAGCATTAAATGAGTGAAGAAGGTAAAAGGATTAATCATATATATTTAGGTATTTATAACTATTCATAAGTAAGAAATGAGTCAACTGTAAATGGTGTGAAGTAGTTGTCAGACTATGAGATGACAGTCAAAACATTTTCCTTCTATTATGTGCACTGTTTTGGGCTTTATGTTTGTATACTTCATAGTCACCATACACCTATTCAGCAAATTCAGTGTTTAGACCCTTTTTACAGATAAGAAATCTGAATCAAACATACATTGTGAGGCTACATTTCCTTCAGCAATTAATAGCCAAAGCATACGTATATTTGCAGTTTGTTTTGTTTGGGAGCTTGGGGATTATTTTATACTGTGCTTATGCAAAAAGTTCACATCACTAAGTCCTCATAAATGATTTCATAGGCATTCCATTTCCCTCTTTTGTCATAAGTAGCTATCTTGGATGTACTATGAATGAGAAGCAATGCAATAGAGTATTAATGATCTAGAGGCGTCAAGCTCAGTTGATACATGTTTATTTAGCATTCAGCAAGTCTTGAGACTGACCTCCAACAGAGCATAGGGTTAGGGGTGGTGGTGCACTTTGTTAATGCCATTAGGGAGGAGCCTGGGTCAGGAGGATCAAAACATGCAGGGTTACCTGTGCTTTCTAACAAGACACTTTCTCAAGATAGCTATCACCCTCACCAAAAAAGTGAAACTGTGAAATAATGGAAGGATTAACTATGATGATTATTAATATATTTTTTTCATGGTAGTGACATTTTAGCATAGGTAGAAACAAAATGTTGGGACCAGCAGGTATTATATATTATGCCCTAAAGTAATGTGGGAGTGAAAGATTTTAGAATTACCAGTGACTCATTAGATAATACTTCATTGTTGGCATGACAAGATCACTATATATGTTGAACATGAACTTGCAGAACAAAAGAATACTGCTGCTATTCCTTGAATTAAGAGATTCAATGTACCAGTCACTTTCACCCTAGCCTTACAAAGGAAACAGAGGGCAAGCTCGTGGGTATTGGAGCTAAATAAGCAGCAGGACTTGAAGCCCAGAGCACTTGGGGTCCATGAAGAGATATGGGCCACATCCCTCTTTAAACTTTCCTGTCAAGTCAAGGAGTACTTGGAAACAATTTACAACTTGGTCAACCCACTTGACCCTAGCTCTGTGCAGTGCATAAAAAGGCATCACAAACTTTAGGCAGAAATTCAATTTCAAAAAAGATACTGACTTTGATAATTAGAACCTAAGGTTTACATTTCTGTAACTACTTCTGGTGTAAACCTCAGGATGATCCTAAATTATCCAGATGCTTCAATCATTACTGTTTTTCTCAAGATAAAGTGCTGGGCTTAAAAGCAATATGAACCTACAAGATTAGTCCACTAACTAGCAGGCCAGCCTGCTTTAGGTATTGATTTGTATTGGGAAAAGAAAGGGCGTGAGAATAGGGGACAGAAGTAGAGAAGAGGAAAGCAGAGAGAGGGGAAGGCAGGAGAGGGAAAGAGAGGAGAAGTAAGGGGAAAGAAGAGGTGACAAGATGGGAGCAAAGGGGTAAAGAGAAGACAGGGTGGGAATGGAGCAAGCAGACAAACTTAAGAAAACCACAACTTGATATTAATTTAAATGATGACTAATCGTGACAACATAAATAAATTTTCTTTCATATAGTGTATAAGTAGCTAAGAAATCTGGCAATTAGTGTACCATTGCTTTTCAAAGGGTACGTAATTGCATTGCCTGGCCTATCTGCTGAGGCAGATTCATTGCTGAGATAATAACAAAAGAGCCATTGCCTGGTGATATGCACTAGTTGAAGGTTTAGAACACTGGTTTTCTAAACTGCAGGATCCCTATAGCTTTTCTAAACTTACATCTCCTTTCACCTTTCTAAAAGCGTTCTGGCATTGAAATGTAGGCAATAGCTAGTTTCTTCAAATGGGTGTTACAGTGTGTTATTGTCAATAACATTTCCAACTCTCTTCTCAGCATAGGAAAGCATGACCACAACCCAACCACACTTCCAGGCATTTTCATCAGCATCGGACCCTTAGCTAACTAAAGAGCAGTGATTCATATTAACTAAAGTCTCATGTAAAATGAAATAAAGGGAATGGAGTCTTCAGGCCAAGATCCCATCCAGTTAAGCTTCTATCTGGTGAAAAGGAATTAAAAAACAGCTTAGGTTCAGGTGTGGTGATACATGCTTTTAATACCAGTACTTAGGAGACAGAGGAATGCAGATGTCTGAGTTCAAGGACAGCCTGGTCAACAGAACAAGGTATAGGTCAGCCAAACTTAGGCAGTAAACGAAACGATGAAAACCAGAAAGCTGTTGAAGATGCAATGGAACAAAGGGGGGCTTGTTCAGGCCGAGAAAGCAGTAGAACTTGGTAACTTCAGCCACATGGTTCTGGCTTTAGAGTTAAGATTAGAAGAAAAGGGTCATGGAATCTCCCTCTATGGCTAAGGAAACCTTCTGAGTCAAGGTGTGTGCCACCTAACTTTGTCAGAGTTTCTATTGCTGTGAAGAGAAAATAGGTCCATAGCAACTCATGTAGATGATAACATTTAAATTTGTGTGTCTTACAGTTTCAGATGTTTATTCCATTATGATAGTGGTAGATGGCGGCATGCAGACAGAAGAAGTTAAGAGTCCATCTTGATTCTCAGTCAACAGGGAGTGAATTGTGACACTGGGTGTAGCTTGAGCATAGAAGACCTCAAACACACTCCCACAGTGACACACTTTCCCCCCAAGAAAGCCATATCAACTCGAATAAAGCCACTTTTTCTAATGCCACTACTCCCTATGAGCTTATGGGGGACAGTTTCATTAAAACTACTACAAAGACTGAGAGACACCATTGCAAGAAGCTGAGATGGTGATGCCTTGAATGCCTCTGAGACTCTAAGATCTTGGAGATCTCAGAGTTGTGGGATAGCTGCAGGTGAGAGCAGCTAAGAGGGAATGGAACCAGGCCAATGGATAAAAGTGTGTTGCGGTCAACAAAGATAAAAGGATTTGAATATCTGGATAGTGCTTTGACATTAGACATAGGAGTTAAGAGTTTGGATTATTCTCTGTTGGTCTTTGGTCTAGTATTTCCTCACTATGCTCCCTTTCCTGTCTTTTAGAATGGAAATATATATCCTGTGCCATTATACCATTATATGTTGAAAGTATGTGGTCTGTATTTTGATTTTGGTTTTACAGGGAATTAGACTTAAGAGATTGCATGAATCTCAGAAGAGACTTTGAACTTTGAACTTTTAAACAGGGTCGAAACTGTTATAGACTATGGGGACTTTTAAGTTGGACTGAATTTAATTCTGCATTATGTTACAGACACAAGCCTGTGGGACCAGGGAATGGAATGTGGTGCTTTGAATAGGAATGGCTGCCATAGACCTGTTTGATATTCAACCCATAGGGAGTGGAACTATTAGGATATGTGACCTTGTTGAAGTAGGTATGACCTTGTTGAAGGAAGTATGGCACTGTGAGGGCAGGTTTTGAGGTATCATATGCTCAAGCTATAACCAGCATAGTACACTGTCTCCTTATGCTGCTTACAGATCAAGATGTAGAACTCTCAGCACTTTTTCCAACACCATGTCTACCTACATGCTACCATGCTTCTTGTCATGACTATAATGAACTAAATTTCAGAAACTGTAAGCCAGGTCCAATTAAATGTTTTCCTTTATAAGAAGTCCTGTGGTCATGCTGTCTCTTCACAACAATAGAAACCTAAACTAAGACACCCATATCCAATTACATCATTTATCAACTTCCTTCACATTGATTTCAGTTGTTAATTGGTAAAATCTTTCAAATCTATTATTTCTTTAAAAGGACTAAAAGTAAGAAATTCTCTTTTGAAATAACCTCATATTTTACACTGAATCTCTTAGCTTTTCCCATGCTTCTAAATGAGTATTCTATGAAAAGATTAAATTAAGCAACATCTGAAAGTATCCAGTCTAATCTTACATGCTGTGTTATTAAGGGAAATTAAGATACCTGGTAAATACATGGATTGTATTTATTTATATTATTGTTTTAATTATCCCTGTGAGGAACTGGTTGTGTTCAAAGTTGTCGAAAGTCATGCCCCCACTTATGTCATAAGGTGGAAGGCCACATCAAATTTGAGTACACCATTTTATACAGTCCACAGTGAGGCAGAAATATGAGCCAACCACTCTCATCTATGAAAAGATAAATCGTTGACTTGTAGCTTTTCCTACATATAAGGTGACTGACACAAGAGGGAATTCTGGAGACACCAGCTATGGTTTAAATGGAAATGGCTATGACTAGTATGTCATCATAGTGTTATATGGGGATTCTGATTCCAGGCATAAATTTATACATGCTCACTTCATTCAGTTAGCAAGCAAGGAAACCAATGAAATGTCCTGAAGACCAATACTTGAAACAGAAATTGTTAGTGACTTACATATCAGGCACAATGAAAGAACTTTTGTCTTCAAGAAGAGAAATTTGGTTTTCATAGTACTGTGTGGGTACTGATCAGTGCTCCCAGTAAAAATTAATAACATATTCACATTATGGTATGTTTTGAACACCATAATCTCATCAGTCTTAGACATATTACCTTTATATAACCGATGCTTAATAAACATTTCACAGTTTGTATCATTCACAATATCATTATATCTTTCATTGTGCTAAAATTGAGCACAAAGAAAATGATTGCACGAGTTCATGTCATGTAAAATAATATGAAAATATTTTCTATTTTCTATGCAAACCTATGCTGTTATAATTTTGATGCTATTAAAAATACCTGATTAAGCCTACCCCTGCAAATTACTTCATTTCCTGTCAGGTTTTTCACTACCTGCAGGAATGAACCATTGATAATCCCTTGGGGGTTCACAGTTTAATATGGTGCATTCCCACAACACCTAGCATGGCAGCTAATTTCCAAAATTTACCTTATATCCTTAAGGGAAGGAACTGATTAACAGAACAGATACATCCTCAGCAGAAATGAACTTCAATCTGATATGCATTCACTAATTATTATTTTTACCTGGTTCTTTTTAAATATAAAAAGTGAAAAGCTAAAAGTATATCTAATTGGCAAAAGAAGACCATACCAGGAAGGTGTTTCTTGATTAGCAGTTATCTGGGCAGAGGATGGACTGCAGTGGTGATATTTGTCTAAGAATTCACAGAGAAAAACACTTCGTGCACGTGGAGACAGCTCAATCAGTACCCAGCATGCTGTGAAAGCCTTGACTTCCAGCATATTTTAATGAATTGAATGCTTACTTAGTAAAAGCACTCAATTGGGAGTACTCAGATCATGGAGTCTATTACTTGAATGCTAATTAACTTATCCTTTCTCTTATCCTTTCCATAGAGTTCACTTCTCTTTTAAACCGACAGGTTTTGCTGTTCATGTTTTCATTTTGAACATGAGCTTGAAATATTAGAAGAATGGCATTTGTTTGTAATAGGAAAATACCCTGTCAGCCACTGTATTAGCTCATTTATTCGTTCTGTCTGTCTCTGTCTCTCTGTCTTTGTCTCTGTCTCCTGCCTCCTTCTTATGTTTTCATGTCCTCCTCAGTCTTTCTGGCCTTTATTGTCTTGTTTGAAGTTGTTTTGAAATGGCTGAAATAGCAGTGCTGGCTGTGTTATTTGATCTGATGTCTTTTTATCCCTGATACATGGATCTGGTTTTTTTCCCCTGTGCCTTTTCAATCATTTTGATAACATTTCTCCTCAGAAATGCTTTTGAGCACTAATTTGAGTCTAAGAAACTGCATGGATGTTCTGTTCCTTAGGATCTACTTTCACCTTGGATGAATTCATTACTGCTTTGCTTTTTTAAGTTGGGTAGAAGAATCCAGCATAATAAATGAAATCCCCATTAACTGATTTACTTAAGAATGAATTTGAGCTGACAACTTTGAGAATGTTCTATGAAAAAATATGCTTTGCCTTTAATTACTGCTATCAACTACTGCTATAAATTGAGATAAAGGTATACATGCACATATTTTCTGTAGCAATTCCCAATAACTTTTATAAGAAGCTGCTGTTCACAGTTATGAGTGTGTGTTATTAAAACCATCTTGTAAGGGTGTGCATTTATTTTGCAAGTATACATTAAAAATGATTTATCAGCGGAGTTTGCTGTGTGGCTCCCTTTATCCATGTGTGCTGTTGAGTGTGCTTGCTAATGCCCTGGAAACCAGCTGACAGTGGGACCCATTTCCCCTGATTGCCAATACAACATGTGTTCCTGGATGGAAGATGCTTTTGGCACACTTTCTTTTCAGTGGAGAAAATGGCAAATCAAACTTAACCTGGCACAGTTAACACTGTCAATTGTTGATGTCTTTATGTACATGTAGTTTTTATCTTCTCTAATGAGAAGTTGCTCATGATAGAGAGTAAGAAATGTAAATAGAAAGGCAAATTCTCTATCACTCAGACAACTGAGCATAGTCATATTAAGTCAATAAAATGTAGTTTTCATAGTCACTAACACCAGGTCAGTGTTTTTACCCTCCTAGCCATCCTCTCAACCTACCAGTTTCCAAGACAAAAGTGACTTTCCATGTATAAATGTCACTGTAAACCCTTTTTTCTGGACTATTTTGAGCAGGGAGCCATTGAAAACTGAGCCTTCTTTTTATTCTTCTTGAAATTCCATCCCCCAAATAATTTTCATAACTTAGTTGAAATATATACATATATATCATAAAGCAAGCATCCTTTAGGCAAATGAATGAATATTCTAGAAAATCAGTTTGTTTTAATCCGATATATGTGAATATGATAGAAATCTCCCAGGGTTTGGAGAGATGTTTGGAGTAGAACTCACTCTGGATTTGGCCAATGTTCTGCAAAGACCAGGGGTTGCTGCTGAATGTTTGGGTAATTATTCAGGTTTCTGAGTCTATAGTCTTTAGAGTCTGGCTTGGGGTGATAATCAATTCAGAGGTAATGCTCATGCCACCATGAAGAAAACATACCAGACTTTTATCTCCTTGTGTGTATATTGAATTTCTGTGGTTATTTTCACAATAGTGCCATGCCCAGTTTGGCAAACACAATAAAAATGTTTACCTTGGGTAGCAGATCAGTGTTTACCATTGCGTACAAATGAACTTTGGGAGCCCATTTCACATGGAGGGATGCTCTCTCAGCCTGGAAACATGGCGAAAGGCCTAGGTCCTGCCCTGAATTAAATGACAGACTCTGGAGATCCCCCCAAGGAGGGCCTCATGTTCACTGGGGAATGATGTGGGTACTGTGGGGGGTAGCTGGGGGAGGCTGGCAGGGGGACAAGGGAGGAGGGGTGTGAGACAGAGCTGCAATTGACATGTGAACCATTCATATTTCTAATTTAAATAAAAACATATAATGAGGAGAAAATAAAACTACGAATATCATCATGAGGTCACAATCCCAATTTTTTTTACCTTTACCTATATACAAATATTAGATAAGACTTTTTGACTTTTTGATAAAAACAGATATTAGTAATCTTAGCTAACTCGCAATATTAATAATGTTCAATGAAAAATATCCCTTTTTTAGCTGGGTGGTCTTGATGCACCCCTTTAATTCCAACACTTTAGAGGGAGAGGCATGTGAATCTCTATGAGTTCCAGGCAAGCCTGTTCTACAAAGTTAGGCCTAGGACAGACTCCAAAGCTATGTAGAGAAACCCTGTCTTGAAAATATGGGGGAAATATACCTTTTTATAGAACAATATGAAAGCAACCAGATAGCAGGGTTTCCTTCCCAAACTCTACTCAAAGCTCTGAGACAATACTGTGTTACTGTTTTGCAATAAAAGGGAATAGAAGCATGTGCTTTTCCCCCTCACCTCATGTTTAGCATATTAAAATCTGCCTATTAAATGCCTTTACAGAACCCCACTGTGTTCTCTCATTCTAAAAATAAAAGTGAATTTAGCTTTCCTATTTGTATAATAGGAATAAAAGCTACTATACAGAACAGGAATTCACCTTGCAATCCTACATTCAAGTGATGTATTTACCTTAATAAACTACAAAGTTTTGGATGGTTTTCATCAATTTTAAACAATTGTCCTTCTGTATTTTTTTGGCCTAGTTAGATAATGAAGTGCAAACAGATTTCATTCAATAACAAATTAGAAAAATGTTCAGTGGAGTCTTAAAACAACTGTTTTAATATTCTTTTTTATCATTTTGTATTTTAATTTTAAATAGCTTGTTTTACATGTAAATCCCAGTTCCCTCTCCCTCCCCTCCTCCCGCACTCCCCTTACCCCCCACCCTCACACCCTATTGCCAAATCCTTCCACATAGGGGATATCTAGAGTCTGTCATTTTACTCTGGGTAGGGTCCAGGCACTCTCCTAAGAGTCCAGGCTGAGAGATCATCCCTCTTTGTGCTATAGGCACACGAAGACTGTTTGTATACCAGGGAGAGACTCTGATCCACAGCTCAGGGCCCCATAGGTTGCCCAGGCCTTCTCGCTGACACTCACATTTGGGGGGGTCAAGACCAGTCCCATGCTGGCCTCCCCACTGTCGCTCTGGGGTCCAAGAGCTCTCCCCTGTTCAGATCAGCTGTCTCTGCTGGTTTTGCCAGCCCATTCTTTGCCAATTTGCTCATCACTCCTCTCTCTCTCTGTCACTGGGATCCTTGGATTCAGTTCAGTGATTAATTGTGTGTTTGCCTCTGCTTCCATCAGTCACAGGAAGAAGGCTCCCGGATGGTTATAGACATCAAGTTCATTATCAGGAATAGGCATTCGAGGTGGTCTCTCCACTATTGCTTAGCTTGCCAATTGGTGTTGTACCTTTAGATCATTCGAGGTCGCTCTGGTGCCTCATCTGTATTCGATCCAATGATTCCCTCTTCCCCCTATTCTACCCCCACACCCTCAACTTCCTGTTCCCCCATGACCAACTCTCTTCCTCTTCACCCCCTCTCTTCTTCCCAGGTCCCACTCCCCCCCCACCCCTCACAGTGTTCCCCATCCATTCAGGGGATCTTGTCTCAATCCTCTTATCTTGGGTACTATGCATATATGCATATCTTTTAGGTTCTTTCCTGTTTCCCAGACTCTCTATCAGTGGAAGTGCAGACTGGCACTATCCTGATCCATGTCTAAAATCCATATATGAGTGAGTACATACCATGTTTGTCTTTTTGCGACTGGGTGACCTCACTCAGGATGGTTTCTTCCAGTGCTATCCATTTACCTGCGAATTTCAAGATTCCATTGTTTTTATCTGCTGAGTAATACTCCATTGTGTAAATGTCCCACATTTTCTCTATCCACTCTTCAGTTGAGGGGCATCTAGGTTGCTTCCAGGTTCTAGCTATTACAAATAATGCTGCTATGAACATAGTGGAGCAGATGCCCTTGTTGTATGAACTTGCCTCATTTGGATATATGCCTAAGAGTGGAATTGCTGGGTCTAGTGGTATATTAATTCCCATTTTCCTGAGGAATCTCCATACTGATTTCCAAAGAGGCTGTATGAGTCGGTACTCCCACCAGCAGTGGAGGAGTGTTCCTCTCTCTCCACATCCTCTCCAGCATAAATTGTCTTCTGTGTTTTTGATTTTAGCCATTCTGACAGGAGTAAGATGGTATCTCAGAGTTGTTTTGATTTGCCTTTCCCTGATGGCTAAGGATGTTGAGCACTTTTTTAAGTGTCTCTTGCCCATTTTAGCCTCCTCTACTGAGAATTCTCTATTTAGCTCTGTACCCCACCTTTTAATTGGATCCTTTGGTGTTTTGGAGACTTGTTTCTTGAGTTCTTTGTAAATTTTGGAGATTAGCCCTCTGTCAGATGTAGGGTTAGTGAATATCTTTTCCCATTTTGTGGCCTGCCTTTTTGTCTTTTTGACTGTGTCCTTTGCCTTACAGAAGCTTTTTAGTTTCAGAAGGTCCCATTTGTTAATTGTCCATCACAGTGCCTGTGCCACTGGTGTTATGTTTAGGAAGTGGTCTCCTGTACCAACTCGTTGAAGAGTATCTCCCACTTTCTCTTCTAAAACTTTCAGTGTGGCTGGATTTATGTTGAGATCTTTGATTCATTTGGACTTACGTTTTGTACAAGGCGATAAACATGGATGTATCTGCAGTCTTCTGCATACCAGTACCCAGTAATGCCAGCACCATTTGTTGAAGATGCTTTCTTTTTTCCATTGTACAGTTTTAGCTTCTTTGTCAAAAATCAAGTGTTCGTAGGTGTGTGGGTTAAAATTAGAGCTTTCAATTTGGTTTCATTGGTCTACCTGTCTATTTTTGTGCCAATACCAAGCTGTTTTCAGGACTATAGCTCTATAATAGAGCTTGAAGTCAGGTATGGTGATGCCTCCTGAAGTTCCTTTATTGTATAGGGATGTTTTAGCTATCCTGGGCCTTTTGTTTTTCCATATAAAGTTGATTAATGTTCTTTCCAGTTCCTTCAAGAATTGTGGTAGAATTTTGATAGGGATTGCATTGAATCTGTAGACTGCTTTTGGCAAGATTGCCATTTTTATTATGTTGATCCTACCAATCCAAGAGCATGGGAGATCTTTCCATTTTCTGGTATCTTCTTTGATTTCTTTCTTTAAAGACACAAAGTTCTTGACATACAGGTCTTTAATTTCCTTGGTTAACATTATCCCCAGATATTTGATGCTGTTTTTGGCTATTGTAAAGGGTGATGTTTCTCTGATTTCTTTCTCAGTCACTTCATCATCTGTATATAATAGGGCCACTGATTTTTTTGAGTTTACCTTGTATCCTGCCACATTGCTGAAGGTGTTTATCAGCTCTATGAGTAACCTTGCGGAGTTTTTTGGGTCACTTATGTAAACTATCATATCATCTGCAAATAGTGAAAGTTTGATTCTCCTTTTCCTATTTGTATCCCCTTTATCTCCTTTTGTTGTCTTATTGCTGTAGCTAGAACTTCAAGTACAATATTGAAGAGATATGGAGAGAGTGGACAGCCTTGTCTTGTTCCTGATTTTAGAGTAATTGTTTTGAGTTTCTCTCCATTTAGTTTGATGTTAGCTGTTGGTTTACTGTATATTGCTTTTATTATATTCAGGTACGTTCCTGTTATCCCTGATCTCTCTAGGACCTTTATCATGAAGGGGTACTGGATTTTGTCAAAGGCTTTTTCAGCATCTAGTGAGATGATCATGTGGTTTTTCTTTCGCAGATTGTTAATATGGTGGATTACATTGATAGATTTTCTAATGTTGAACCATCCCTGCATTCCTGTGATGAAGCCTAATTGATCATGATGGATGATTTTTCTGATGTGTTCTTGAATCCGGTTTGCGAGTATTTTATTGAGTATTTTTGCATCAATGTTCATGAGGGAAATTGGAATATAGTTCTCTTTCTTAGTTGTGTCTTTGTGTGGCTTGGGTATCAAGGTAATTGTAGCCTCGTAGAAAGAGTTTGGCAGTGAGTCTCCTGCTTCTATTGTGTGGAATACTTTGAGGAGTATTGGAATTAGCTCCTCTTTGAATTTCTGGTAGAATTCTGCACTGAAGCCATCTGGGCC
Organism: Mesocricetus auratus; assembly: GCF_017639785.1. NCBI lineage: Eukaryota > Metazoa > Chordata > Mammalia > Rodentia > Cricetidae > Mesocricetus > Mesocricetus auratus. The sequence continues at coordinate 126,261,086 of NW_024429266.1, forward strand.
TGGGCTTTTTTTGTTTGGGAGACTTTTGATGACTGCTTCTATATCATTAGGGATTATAGGTCTCTTTAGATTGTTTATCTGTTCTTGATTTAGTTTTGGCAAGTGATATCTATCCAGGAAATTGTCCATTTCCTTTAAATTTTCAAATTTTGTGGAGTACAGATTTTCAAAGTATGCCCTGATGATTCTGTGGATTTCCTCAGAGTCTGTTGTTATGTCCCCTTTTTCATCCCTGATTTTGTTAATTAGCATGCTCTCCCTCTGTCTTTTGGTCAGTTTGGTCAGGTTTATCTATTTTGTTGATTTTCTCAAAGAACCAACTCTTTGTTTCATTGATTCTTCTCAGTGATTTTCTGGTTTCTACTTGATTGATTTCAGCCCTCAATTTGATTATTTCCTGGCGTCTGCTCCTCCTGGGGGAGTTTGCTTCTTTTTGTTCTAGAATATTCAGCTGTGCTATTAATTCTCTGGTATGACTGTTCTCCAGTTTTTTCATGTGGGCACTTAGTGCTATAAACTTTCCTCTCAGCACTGCTTTCAAAGTGTCCCATAAGTTTGTGTATGTTGTGTCTTTATTCTCATTGAAATCGAGGAAGTCTTTAATTTCTTTTTTTATTTGTTCCTTTACCCAGGGATGGTGCAATTGTGCATTGTTCAATCTCCATGAGTTTGTAGGGTTTCTGCGATTTGTGTTATTGTTGAATTCTAATGTTAATGCATGGTGATCTGATAAGATGCAGGGGGTTATTCCAATTTTTTTGTATCTGTGGAGATTTGCTATGTTTCCTATTATGTGGTTAATTTTAGAGAAGGTTCCATGTGGTGCCGAGAAGAAGGTATATCCCTTTGTATTTGGGTGGAATGTTCTATAGATGTCTGTTAAACCCAGTTGGGTCATAACTTCTATTAGTTCTTTTGTTTCTTTGTTAAGTTTCTGTCTAGAGGTCCTGTCTAGCAGTGAGAGCAGAGTGTTGAAGTCTCCTACTATTAGTGTGTGAGATTTTTTTTTATGTAATCTTTTTTTAAATTTTATTTTCCAGTTTAAATTTAGATAAGAAACAAGGTTGCTTCACAAGTCAGTTCCAGGTCCCTCTCCCATTCCCTCCCTTCCTCCCGTGTCCTCCCCCCCTCCCGTTATCCCCTCATTTCTCCAGGGAGGGTGAGGCCCTCCATGGGGGTGTGCATACTGTGTCATTTCATATAGGGCAGGACCTAGACCCTTCCCCAAGAGTTCAGGGTGAGAGTGCACCTCACATTGTTCTATGGGAGTCCAAAGTCCGTGTGTATACTTGTGATGGGTACTGATCTGCTGCCCAAGGCTCAGTAGATTCCCTAGGCCTCTTCACTGACACCCAGATTCAGGGGGTCTTGATCAGTCCCATGCTGGCTTCCCAGGCTAATGCCTGGGATTCAAGAGTTAACCTTTGTCTGGTCAGCTGTTTCTGGGGGTTAAACCAGCCCAGTCTTAATCCCTTTGATCATCAGTCCTCCCTCTCTGTTACTGGCTTTCTTGAGTTCAGCTCAGTACTTAACCAAGGGAGTCTGCCTCTTCTTCGATCAGCCACTAAATAAAGTTTCTGTTTCCCAGACTCTCTGGCCATAGGATTGTAGGCTGGCACTCCCCAGATCTATGTCTAAAATCCATATATGAGAGAGTATATGCCATGTTTCTCTTTTTGTGACTGGGTTACCTCACTCAGGATGGTTTCTTCTAGTGTTATCCATTTGCCTGCGAATCTCATGATTCCATTATTTTTTTCTGCTGAATAGTACTCCATTGTGTAGATGTACCACATTTTCTCTATCCACTCTTCAGGTGAGGGACATCTAGGTTGCTTCCACGTTCTGGCAATTACAAATAAAGCTGCTATGAACATAGTGGAACAGACATCTTTGTTGTATGAATGGGCATCTTTTGGATATATGCCTAAGAGTGGAGTTGCTGGGTCTTGTGGTAGGTTTATTCCCATTTTTCTGAGGAATCTCCACACTGATTTCCAAAGTGGCTGAACCAGTTGGCACTCCCACCATCAATGGAGGAGTGTCCCCCTTTCACCACATCCTCTCCAGCATAAATTGTCATTGGTGTTTTTGATTTTAGCCATTCTGACAGGGGTGAGATGGTATCTGAGAGTTGTTTTGATTTGCATTTCCCGGATGGCTAAGGATGTTGAGCACTTTCTCAAGTGCCTCTCAGCCATTTTAGACTCCTCTATTGAAAACTCTCTATTTAGTTCTGCAGCCCACTTTTTATTAGGGTCCTTTGGTGTTTTGGAGACTTGCTTCTTGAGTTCTTTGTAAATTTTGGAGATCAACCCTCTGTCAGATGTGGGATTAGTGAATATTTTTTCCCATTCTGTGGGCTGCCTTTTTGTCTTGCTGACTGTGTCCTTTGCCTTACAGAAGCTTCTCAGTTTCAGTAGGTCCCATTTATTAATTGTTGATATTACTGCCTGTGCTACTGGTGTTATGTTCAGGAAGCTGTCTCCTGTACCAATTCGTTCAAGGGTACCACCCACTTTCTCTTCTAAGAGGTTCAGTGTGGCTGGATTTATGTTGAGGTCTTTGATCCATTTGGACTTAAGTTTTGTGCATGGCGATAGACATGGATCGATCTGCATTCTTCTACATGCCAGTCTCCAATTATGCCAGCACCATTTGTTGAAGATGCTTTCTTTATTCCATTGTATATTTTTAGCTTCTTTGTCAAAGATCAGATGTTCGTACGTGTGTGGGTTAATATCCGGATTTTCAATTCGATTCCATTGGTCTACCTGTCTATTTTTGTGCCAATACCAAGCTGTTTTCAGGACTATAGCTCTATAATAGAGCTTGAGGTCAGGGATGGTGATGCCTCCGGACGTTGCCTTGTTGAACAGGGTTGTTTTGGCTATCCTGGGTCTTTTGTTTTTCCATACAAAATTGATTATTGTTCTTTCAAGGTCTGTGAAGAACTGTGCTGGGATTTTAATGGGGATTGCATTGAATCTGTAGATTGCTTTTGGCAGGATTGCCATTTTTACTACATTGATCCTACCTATCCAAGAGCATGGGAGATCTTTCCATTTTCTGAGGGCTTCTTTAATTTCTTTCTTTAAAGATTCAAAGTTCTTACGATACAGGTCTTTCACTTGTTTGGTTAGCGTTACCCCAAGGTATTTTATGTTGTTTGTGGCAATTGTAAAGGGTGATGTTTCTCTGATTTCTCTTTCAGCCCTTTTATCATCTGTATATAGTAGGGCTACTGATTTTCTTGAGTTGATCTTGTAGCCTGCCACTTTGCTGAAGGTGTTAATCAGCTGTAAGAGTTCCCTGGTAGAGTTCTTTGGGTCATTGATGTAAACTATCATATCGTCTGCAAACAGTGAAAGTTTGACCTCTTCCTTCCCAATTTGTATCCCCTTGATCCCCCTTTGTTGTCGTATGGCAATAGCCTGAACTTCAAGTACCATGTTGAAAAGGTATGGAGAGAGTGGACAGCCTTGTTTTGTTCCTGATTTTAGAGGAATTGCGTTGAGTTTCTGTCCATTTAGTTTGATGTTGGCTGTTGGTTTACTGTATATAGCTTTTATTATGTTTAAGTATGTCCCTGTTATCCCAGATCTCTCCAAGACCTTTATCATGAAGGGGTATTGGATTTTGTCAAAGGCTTTTTCAGCATCTAGTGAGATGATCATGTGATTTTTGTTTTTCAGCTTGTTTATATGATGGATTACGTTGATGGATTTTCGTATGTTGAACCATCCCTGCATTCCTGGGATGAAGCCTACTTGATCGTGGTGAATGATTGTTTTGATGTGTTCTTGGATCCGATTTGCCAGTATTTTATTGAGTATTTTTGCATCAATGTTCATGAGGAATATTGGTCCGAAGTTCTCTTTCTTAGTTGTGTCTTTGTGTGGCTTGGGGATCAAGGTTATTGAAGCCTCATAGAAAGAGTTTGGCAAAGACCCTTCTGCTTCTATTGTGTGGAACACTTTGAGAAGAATTGGTATAAGCTGTTCTTTGAATTTCTGGTAGAATTCTGCAGTGAGGCCATCTGGACCTGGGCTTTTTTTGGTTGGGAGACTTTTGATGACAGCTTCTATTTCCATAGGGGTTATAGGTCTATTTAAATTGCTTATCTGTTCTTGATTTAATTTTGGCAATTGATAGCTGTCCAGGAAGTCATCCATTTCCTTTAAATTTTCGAATTTTGTGGAGTACAGGTTTTCAAAGTATGACCTAATGATTCTCTGGATTTCCTCAGAGTCTGTTGTTATGTCCCCCTTTTCATTTCTAATTTTGTTAATTTGCATGTTCACTCTCTGCTGTTTGGTAAGTTTGGACAAAGGTTTGTCTATCTTGTTGATTTTCTCAAAGAACCAACTCTTCGTTGCGTTGATTCTTTGTATTGTTTTCCTGGTTTCTACTTTATTGATTTCAGCCCTCAATTTGATTATTTCCTGGCATCTACTCCTCCTGGGGGAGTGTGCTTCTTTGTGTTCTAGAGCTTTCAGCTGTGATGTTAATTCTCTGGTATAACTGTTCTCCTGTTTCTTCATGTGAGCATTTAGCGCTATGAACTTCCCCCGTAGCACTGCTTTCAAAGTGTCCCATAGGTTTGGGTATGTTGTGTCTTCATTCTCATTGAATTCGGGGAAGTCTTTAATTTCTTTTTTTATTTCCTCTTTGACCCAGGGATGTTGCAGTTGAGCATTCAATTTCCATGAGTTTGTAGGTTTTCTGCAATTTGTGTTGTTGTTGAATTCTAATTTTAAAGCATGGTGGTCTGATAAGATGCATGGAGTTATTCCAATTTTTTTGTAGCTGCTGAGGTTTGATATGTTGCCAAGTATGTGGTCGATTTTTGAGAAGGTTCCATGTGGTGGTGAGAAGAAGGTATATTCTTTTTTATGTGGGTGAAATGTTCTATAGATATCTGTTAATCCCAGTTGGGTCATTACTTCTATTAGCCCTTTTGCTTCTTTGTTGAGTTTCTGTTTGGTATTCCTGTCTAGTGGTGAGAGTGGTGTGTTGAAATCTCCCACTATAACTGTGTGGGGCTTTAGATGAGATTTAAGTTCTAATAATATTTCTTTAACGAATGTGGATGCCTTTGTATTTGGGGCATAGATGTTTAGGATAGACACTTCATCTTGGTGGGTTTCACCTGTGATGAGTATGTAATGACCTCCTTCATCTCTTTTGATTGATTTTATTTTAAAGTCTAGTTTGTTAGATATTAGGATTGCTACCCCAAGCACCCAGACCCCAGGTCTTCTCTCCCACCAACGAGACCAGTGTGTGAGATTTTATGTGCACTTTGAGCTTTAGTAATGTTTCTTTCATGAATGTAGGTGCCTTTGTATTTGGGGCGTAGATGTTTAAAATTGAGACTTCGTCTTGATGTATTTTTCCTTTGATGAATATGAAGTGTCCTTCTTCATCTCTTTTGATTGATTTTAATTTGAAGTCTAATTTGTTAGATATTAGGATTGCTACACCCGCTTGTTTCTTGGGACCGTTTGATTGGAAGATCTTTTCCCAACCCTTTACTCTGAGATAACGTCTGTCTTTGATGTTGAGATGTGTTTCTTGTATGCAGCAGAAGGAAGGGTTCTGTCTTCGTATCCATTCTGCTAATCTGTGTCTTTTTATAGGCAAGTTGAGGCCGTTGACATTGAGGGATATTAATGACCATTGATTGGTGATCCATGTTTGTGCTTGATTTATTGTTAGTGAAGTTATTTTGTGTAGTTTCTCCTCCCTTTTTCTTTTGGTGTTTTGTAAAGTATGATTATATATTGCCAGTGTTTTTGTGAATGTAGTTATCTTCCTTGGCTCTAGGTTTTCCTTCTAGCATTTTCTGTAGAGCTGGATTCATGGATACGTATTGTTTAAATCTGGCTTTGTCATGGAATATTTTGTTTTCTCCATCTATGGTAATTGAGAGCTTTGCTGGATATAGTAGTCTGGGCTGGCATCCTTGTTCCCTTAGTGTTTGTAGGACATCTGTCCAGGATGTCTGATTTCATTGTTTCCATTGAGAAGTCAGGTGTAATTCGGATAGGTCTGCCTTTGTATATTACTTGGCCTTTTTCTTTAGCTGCTCTTAATATTTTCTCTTTACTCTGTAGGTTTGATGTTTTGATTATTATATGGTGAGGTGACTTCTTTTTCTGGTCGAGCCTATTTGGTGTTCTGGAAGATTCTTGTACTTTCATAGGCATATCTTTCTTTAGGTTAGGGAAGTTTTCTTCTATGATTTTGTTGAATATGTTTTCTGTACCTTTAAGTTGAATTTCTTCACCTTCTTCTATACCTATTATTCTCAGGTTTGGCTTCTTCACGGTGTCCCATATTTCCTGGATATTTTTTGTTAAGGATTTGCTGGTTTGGAGATTTTCTTTGGTTGACGACTCTATATCCTCTAATGAGTCTTCAACACCTGAGATTCTCTCTTCTATCTCTTGTATTCTATTGGTGATACTTGCATCTGTAGTTCCTGATCCTGTACCCAGCTTTTCTATTTCCAGCATCTCTTCATTCTGTGTTTTCTTTATCGTTTCTATTTCAGCTTTCAATCCTTCAACTGTTTGAGTTGTTTCCTTAATTTTTTTGGTTGTTCTTTCTTGGTGCTCTTTAGATTCTTTGAGAGATTTGTTTATTTCTTGAATTTTCCCCCCATTTAATGGATTTTTTTGTTTGTTTTTTCTTCTATTTCTTTAAGGGATTTCCTCGTTTCTTCTTTGAGGGTCTCCATCATCTTCATGAAATAATTTTTAAGGTCTGTCTCCTCTTCTTCGTCTATGTAGTGCTTTTCGGGTCTTGCTGGTGTTGGATCCCTGGATTCTGGTGTTGTCATATTGGTGTTTCTATTGCTGAGTGATCTCTTATTCTGTCTTCTTCCCATCTCTTCTTTCAGTGGGTGCTGGTGGGGTCTTTCCATCTCCACTGTTCTCCTTCATTCCTGCAGCTGAAGCTGGGGATGCTGACATGGAGTTTGGGTCCTGGTAGGGCTGATGTCTTTCCTGAAGCTGGTCTCACTGGGGTTGGGGTCTTGGAATTGTTGACTTCTTTGCTGTGTGGGCAGTTCTCCTGAAGCTGTACTCGCTGGGGTTGGGGTCTTGGAAGGGCTGATGTCTTTACTGAAGCTGGACTCGCTGGGGTTGGGGTCTTGGAGGGACTGATGTCTTTCCTGAAGCTGTACTCGCTGGGGTTGGGGTCTTGGAGGGGCTGATGTCTTTCCTGTGTGGGTGGGTCTTCTGGATGCCAGCAGAGGCCCGGAAGATCAAGGGGGATGGGTGATGGGCGGGCGGTCCCCGCCGGAGACCCAATCTCACCTGAAGCTGGACTCGCTGGGGTTGGGGTCTTGGAGGGGCTGATCCTGTTTTAATATTCTTAAACAATAGAAGGCACCAGGTCTAACTCCTGTGAGTTGTGAGTTTGTTTACCATCAGCTCAGATTTTCTTAGACATTCCCATTTCAAAGACATTCTATTTTCAAAACACTTAACATAGAGCAGGTGTGTGTACAGCCTCTTTTGACACCACAGCTTTGTTATTGTTTTTAGGGATAAGTCAGAGTTATAAAACTATTGAGAAGAATCAGTGTGTGCTATGTGACAGAAATTCATGATGTTTTCCACCTACAAATACTATCTTTTCAAACATAAAATTTTATGACATTGAATTAATATGCAAACAGTCACTATGGCTATGAATTTCTTCTAATGTGTGATCTGTTTTGTGATTGAAAATTAATAAATGCTTCCAACTGGTTCTGAAGTTTCCATCACATGAACAGATGTTGCCATTGTTTGTTTGACTGGAGCATTTACTTATGAAGATACCATCTGTATTGGAAAATAAATTAAGCCATAGTCATAATTTTGTATACTGATATCAGGAAAATATTTTGTTTTGCTTTGATTATAGTAATGAACCAAGAGAAGTTTCTACATATAAGTGTCTGAGATGAGGTATAATTATATTAGACTTTGTTTTTATTGCAAAGTTCAGTCAAGAGCAACAAATCATTTGTTATATGTGGGTAGTATGGAAATGTGTTAATAATTGTACTTTTTGTATATTCTGTGCTATGCCTGAATATAAATAGTTTTACTGAGGTTTTAGATTTTAACAAAAATATTATATATACTTTAAAACTATTAAACTAAAAGGCATGGCCATTTGAATATAAGAAGTCAACAGCATAAATTCCATTTGTGGCTCTGTTTTTATGGATGAAGATGCTAGGTGATGGAACTTAATTAGACTTTCCAAGGTCACACAATGACCATAGCTCAGGCCAGGTATCTCTGCCTTGTGTAGGCAATGGCTACATTAGACAGTGCTAAAACCTCAAAGAAACCCAGTTTTTATCTGATGAAAATTAGCTTGTTGGATATTTGATAATAAATTACACCATAAATAGCAAAAGAATGAAATGTCTAGAAATGACACTGGTATCCTTTACCAAAACTTCCATGGAGATTGTATTGAAAATGGAAAGGAAAAGAGACACAAAAGCAAGCTAGTGTCAGGCCATTCCTGAGGCCAACGAGATGAGATTGTCATAATAACAGTATGATTTCATTGGTCTTAAGCATTTAAAGTTGAAATGAAAAATAACCACTAAAAAGTCAACATGCAGTATAAACACTGACTGCAGGACCTGCATTTATTTACCCAGATGAAATGTATGCAGATGTTTCAGATGCATTATAAGTGCAAGGTAAGAGAAACTTAAAGAGAAAGTTAAAAAGAACCAGTCGTTGAAGCAGATTTACCTCTTTACATATACCTTGCTGTTTTAAAAACAAAGTTAATTGTTAATTGATTCCACCACTGCCTAAGACAATATTAATGTGTTCATATGTGTATGAGTTAATATAGGGGTGTTCAATACGATTCCATTGTTCTACCTGTCTATTTTTGTACCAATACTAACCTGTTGTCAGGACTATAGCTCTATAATAGAGCTTGAAGTCAGGGATGGTGATGTCTCCATATGTTGCTTTGTTGACCATGCTTTTTTTGGCTATCCTGGGTCTTTATTTTTATCCATATAAAGTTGAGAATTGTTCTTTCAATGTCTTGAAGAATTGTGCTGGGATTTTAATGGGGATTGCATTGAATCTGTAGATTGCTTTTGACAAGACTGCCATTTTCACTACATTGATCCTGCTTACCCAAGAGCATGGGAGATCTTTCTATTTTCTGGTGTCTTCCTTAATTTTTTTAAACACTCAAAGTTCTTGCGAAAAAGTTCTGGTCTTTCACTTGTTTGGTTAGCGTTACTCCAAGGTACTTGCAGATGATATAATAGTTTACATAAGCGACCCAAAAAACTCTACCAGGTAACTCCTACAACTGATAAATACCTTCAGCACAGTGGTAGGATACAAGATCAACTCAAGTAAATCAGTAGGTCTACTATATACAGATGACAAAAGGGCTGAGAAAGAAATAAGAGAAACATCACCCTTTACATTTGCCTCAAAAATCATAAAATACCTTGGGGTTATGCTAACCAAATGCTTGCTGACATTTTATAAGCTACTGTAGTATATATATTAACAAACAGTTAATGTAAGAAGATAGAAAAATGTAAGCAGAAATTGCTTAATGTCCAAAACTATATTTTAGTTATATTTTGATTGATATCCCCTGTACTGTATGTGGGTAGATGATGTGTGAGGTAGGGGAGAGAGAGAGAGTGAGAGAGAGAGTGTGTGTGTGTGTGTGTGTGTGTGTGTGTGTGTGTGTGTGTGTAATGGCATCTGTGTGGAACATAGAAGGCAACTTTTGTTAGGTAGTTTTCACCTTCCACCATGTTGCTATCAGGGATCAGTCTCAGGTCCTCAAGCTTTGTTTCAAGTGCCTTTTCCCACTGAGTTACATTTCTGGACCATGTTAGTTATTTTAGATTCTGAGTAATGAATGGACCTAGTCAATATATTCCTGCAGTCTACTGATTGTTGGCAACATCATGCTCACTCATTATAAAATTTCAGTAGGAATTAAGTCATGCACCTTGCTACTCTTGTGTATATGGTTAAAGCACTGCCCTGCCATTATTCATACAAATGCATGTAATGAAAGAAGTAAATCAAAAATAGTGATGGGAATCTCAAGAGGGAAAGAAAATGTAGATACATGAACCAGGCCTCAGAATGACAGTGACACACTTCATACAATATCATACATTTTTTTGGATTATCAACAAGATATAAGTATTGTACTTGAAACAAATGAGGTTCATTTGTGTGAGTCAGAAAATGTCATGGTGATGTTTCAAACATATTATCTTCAAAAAACATTTATTGTGAAAAGAGAGCATAAGGGAGCAGTGAAGAACCAGTTTGTTTTATATTTATCTACCTTATTAGTAGAATCTTCAAAACTAAAACACACATTTATTTTAATTAGAAAAGTAAGTGTGCCCTCATGAAACTCTGTGTGTTTTGTAATCCAAATGTAGTTGAGCTCTTTAGTATTGAATTTTAAAGTGTACTAAGAACTTCTCCTTGAGTTTCCCTATAAAGGTCTTCATTATATTTTTAAAACTTGTTCATATTACAACAAAACATAAGAGCATAAAGGTTAAATGCAAATATTTTGTCATCTCTGAACTACTCCTTATGTTTACTACTTGTAAGTGAATGACTAATTCATTGTAAGGTATCTCAGTTACTGTTCTAGTGATGTGAAAGAAACACTATTTCCAAGAGACACTATTACCAAGATGGTAAACAAAAGAAAACATTTCAACTGAGGCCTTGATTCTAGTTTCAAAGGGTGACTCCATATGTGTCATTGTGGGGAGCATAGCAGCAGACAGTCATGGTGATAGAGCAATCATTGAAAACCTACATCTGAAACCCCAAGTTGAAGGCAGAGAAAAAATAAGACAGAGAGAGAGAGAGAGAGAGAGAGAGAGAGAGAGAGAGAGAGAGAGAGAGAGAAGAGAAGAGAAGAGAAGAGAAGAGAGGAGGAGAGAGAGAGAGACTGGATCTAGCAAGGGCGTTTGAAAGCTTAAATCCCACCCCCATTGACATACCTCATCTAACTGAGTCATATCTCTCAATCATTCCCAAACTGTCCCACCACCTTGAGACCTAGCATTCAAACAGGCGATTCTATGTCATTCTCCTTCAATCTGCCACATCAAGCTTCCATGTTGCTTCTTTAGGCTCTATCCAGACAAATGTTTAGAATATAAAATTGCCACTTAAACCATAATCTAATTCACCCCCTGACTTTTTGTCTAAGTGATTCATTGAAGCTTAACTTCAGCTACAACACAGCATATTGCTCAGCTACATATACCTCTATCCATTCAGTATCTCAATCCAAACAACTGGATGTTTCTTCAGTCCTGTTCACCTCTCCCAAGTATGATTGATCCCTTTGCTATTATCCTCCTCTTTCTCTTTTCTTGCTTGCCACTTTATGCTGACAACTACTTGGTGTCTGGATTTTCTCCATATCTCCTTTCTATATAATATGTCCCGCGCTACCGTCTCGCCAGCAAGAACGATGCGGCACACTTAGGATCCTTCTGCAGAACAGCTTTAATGCGTCTTGAGAGGGAGAGCATAAGCTTACAGAGTGGAGACCCGGGGAGTGAAAAGCCCAACCCTTATATAGCTCAGCAGTCCCCGCCTCGGACGTGTCATCTCCTGACTGGCTCCTGCTCGTCAGCCCATATGAGGCCACGGGAGAGGCAGAGAGTAAGGGATGGAAAAGTAGCAGGCACATGTGCACCAAGGTTGTTTACTCCAACTGACAACTGGTGTCAGCGCCATCTTGTAGCAGAGAATGTGGGGGCGGCTCCCCACAATAATATCCAAGTAAATTTCTTAAAATGCAAACAGAACCATATTACTTCTTTATCAGAAGTCTGAGATTTTTATTTTAATATACTATAAAAAGCTATAAACACAGATTAGAAACAGAGAGTTTTATGCTAAACCCAACACTGATATTCTACAGATAACTGTTATTATTCTTGACCAACTCACTCGACCTCCCCTTTTCCTGAGGAAATATTAAACAGATGCAGACCCTTTGGGTTTTAATCTCTGTAAAATCCATTTTGCATCTCTGAAAATTGTAGTAAAATAGTCACTGTTGTATGGGATCGTGATGTCATTATGACAAAATTAGAATCTAAGAAGGCTTAATTTCTGTCCTTACTTCTTCTACCATTATTTAAAAATATTTTTATTGTTTTTAACTAACATACAAAGTAATGGTTTTCCTTGTGGCAGCATCATATATCTGTACTGTTATACATTGTCCCCACTCATTCTCTTCTTCACTGCCCTCTCAAGTTTGCCTTACCTCTCTCCCCTGCTCCTTTTCTCCCCTTAGTGACTCTTTTTCAATCTGAACTCTTATTGTATGTTCTCTTCTCTTCTGTATTTCCCACCTCTTGTAAGATTCCTTGCTCCTCTCTCAAATACCCTTTTCTAGTTTATCTCTTTTTCATACAGACATATACTTGGCACTGAAGAATTTAATAATGTTTATTACATTTCAGATTATCCTTAGTCTCAGAATTACATATAAACTATTTTACTTTAATTTTCTGTTACCTTCTATTATTCATCTTACACATTTTATAGTAATCTGTTCTGTGACTTAACATAATTCTAAATTTTCCCTAGAAAATATTTTCATTCGGTTTTTAGAGTCAGGGTTTCTCTGTATTTCTTTGGAGGTTGTCCTAGTACTCGATCTGTCGACCAGGCTGGCTTTGAACTCAAAGAGATACACCTGCCTCTATCTCCTGAGTGCTGGAATTTTAGGCATGTTTCACCAATGCCCAGCCATATTATAATATCTCAATCAGGGTGCATTACAATGAGTTTTAGAATAGTTTATATAAGTTACAAGTAATCAGGTCTACTGAAAATTAAGAACTGCATAAATATTGTCTCAAAGGGCATGAGAAGAAAGAAGTAATGTCATAGTGAAATAGAATTTCAGAGAGAGGAATTACTGAGGACAAGTGATGTTAGTGTTTAGTGATCTCTTAGGGAAAGACCAATAGAATGTTGACCACTTTCTTTTTCACTTTGGCTAGTGCTCATTGGAATCCAAAGCATATACTAATAGAATGTAAGGTCACAAAGTTGAAAATGGGAATGAGGAGTAGTTGTTCTGGAAAGTGGAATGGAAGTGACCAGAAGCAAAGCTTTCCTAGATCCTCCTTAAGCCTAGGAGGCGCCTTTTCTTGCGAGATTTTGCCACCCACATTTTCCAAAAATAGAGCATGTATACATAAGTATATCCTGTTAGACTGTAATACTGGGCAGGCCACAGGTAAACCTTATTTTTCCTTTCCTTCTGTCCTTTATCAAGAAACCCAAAATAGAATAAAGATTTTAAGTAATTTTTGGTATTGCTTTTTATAATGAAAATCTAGACTGTTCTGTTGAAAAGTATGCACACACACAAACACGTACACACAATTAAGCTGTTGTAAGTTAACTGAAGTCACACATCAGATGATAAAAATTCATGATTAAGTTATACAATAGGTAACAAAACATGAGCCACCTATAAGTACGTAAAAAGAAAACACACAAAATATCTCTGAATTCTTCTTGTGATTTTTAGAAATGAGCCTAGCAAATTAGCAATAGAATTTTGACCATAATAAAGACGAAGCATCAAGAGAATTTTGACCATAATGAAAGTTAAACATTGTTAGAACTTTGGCCATAATTAAGACCAAGCATCTGATCAACTGTAAAGTCTAACTGCATACTTGCAGGAGAAAAGTAGACAACAGATGTCACAGGAAAAGTCACCCAGGTTTGTTACATCCCTTCTCCATCAAATTTATATCATATGTTGTTTCAAGATTCTAGAGAAAAAGACATTTAAGTTACCCTAGGTCCTACAGCTTAGTATATTTTGATATAAAATCTTTTTTTTACATTCAGATTGCTATATAGATATGTTTCTATTGGGTGATGGTTCTGTTCATTATCTGTATGTTACAAAGGCTGGCTTCAAATATGGGTAGTCTATAGTCAGACTTTTCTGTCCCTCCTACAATTTCCCAAAACATGGCATGGAGACTTATTATTAATTAGGAAAACTGATCTGACAGCTTAGACTTGTTTTTAACTTGCTCTTGTAACTTAAATTAAGCCATTTCTATAAATCTGCATGTTGCCACATGGCCTGTGGCTTTTACTTGTTCTCTGCCATGTCTTGCTCCTTCTGTATCTTCTGTCAAGTCTACCTTTATTCTTCCCAGCATCCCCTGTACCTGAAAATTCTGCCTAGCTATTGACTTTTCAGCTTTATACTAAACTAATCAGAATGATATATATTTACACAGTGTAATCAAATGTCTCACAGTAGCAGTCCTCCTTCTTTAGCCCTTTCATTTGATAGAATTACAGCCACCACACCAACAAACTAACAAGTGTCTTGATACTATTTTACCATGTCATGAATAACACTAGTGCTAGTTGCATATTGTAGGTGGCACTTACATCCTTTCTGCACATGACAAGTTGCAGGATTTGCGATTTAGGATTTAAAAAATACTTTTAATATATTCAAGATATTATTACCAAATACTATAAAATTAGCTGTTTATAGCAGAACGAAGTTCATTCTGTGTAGTATTGGAGAATAGTCAGTCCAACCTAAATGTGTCTGGTGAGATCTTACTTCTAAGATAGCCATATTTTATCCTAGTCTCTCATGTAAGAAAGAGTGAAAAGGCTCTCTGAAGTCAATTTTATAAAGCTCTGCTTTGATGTGGATGTGGTTTTTCATACTAGGGTTCACGTTTTGTATGCCTAATCTTTAGCATAGTAATGCGAGGCAGTAGAACCTTAACAGGTAGAGCCTGATGGGAAGCGGTCAGTCATTAGAAGAACTGCCCAAAATGTGGATTAAGGTCCTGCTTTAAGAAGAGATGAGAAGAGAAGAGAGAGATGAGATGTGATAAGATGAGATGAATTTCTGAAAAACAAGCTTGACCCTCTCTTATTTACTGACTTCCTATATGGATATGATATCTCTTTTCAGTAGTGATATAATGCTATCCGTAATGCCCTCATCAGAGACCAATCCATGGAACTGCCAATCTTGGAATTTCTAGTCTCCCAAACTGGAGCTTTATATCTCCTCTTATAGTTGCATAAAATAGAATAACGTAGGCACTAAACTAAATGACGAGTGACATACCCTCACAGCTTAACCAGTTCCTCAAACATTATCTCCTGATATAGTAGACTAAAATATGGGTCTAACTTATGGATGCAGGCTATTTTGCAGCTTAAGATAGATACAAATAAAAACATTGCAGACAATAACGTTGTAAACTGACTTAAAACATTAACGTTAGTTTATACTTTTTTTTTTTTGGTTTTATGAGACAGGGTTTCTCTGTATTGTTTTGGAGGCTGTCGGTCCAGCCCAGCCTCAAACTCACAGAGATCCGCCTGCCTCTGCCTCCCGAGTGCTGGGATTAAAGGCATGTGCCACCACCTCCCGGCTAGTTTATACTTTTTAAACCTCAATTGGACAACTCTCAAGAGTGAACTTTGTAGATCACAAGATCATGTGACAATGACAAGAGATAGGGCATGCCTTAAGGTGGTTAGGATTTCAGCAAATCAATTTGAAAGGAGTAGGCAAAACATTCTAACCATAAATGGTGACCAGTGTACAAATGTTCCTTGATTTGATATGGAATTGTATTCCAGTATCCCTACTGTCAATTGGATACATAAGAATCAAATTACATTCTACATGTCTAGCCTGCCATGTATCAGTTTGGCAATGAGTTACACTGTGGAATACCAGTGATTATCCTCATGGTGGTCTGGGTGATGGGACCTGTGGCACAGTGCTGCTGCCCAGCACAAAGAGACCATATCATGGTACATATTGAAAACCTGTGAAAAGTTCAGAATGCAAAACTCACAATACCAGTTTGATTTTGTACATACTTCCTTTACACCATCATGAAGCTGAAAACTTGAAACTCAAAAAAAATAAATCAGGTGTTCTCTATACCTTGTATAAACCGGGCTTATTTTTTAATCTATTTAATTTGGTAGAGAATATAGAATAGATAGAAAATATCTTGAGATAAAACTAATGCAATTGTCTGTGTATCAAAAACTGACCTTTCTATTTCCAAGCTAAATAGTTAGTTTACTGGACAAGCCAGAAGATATACAGTCCCATAATCAGAGATGGATTATATCATCTGGAAGTGGCTGTAACTGCTGAAACAGGATTCATAATGTGGGCAACATCCATCCTGTGTGGGAAATGTGAGAGTTTCAGATAGGGGATGCATACAAGTTTTCACCACAATTGAGGAATTCATATTTAGGCAATTCAGTCTTTTGTAATCTCAAAAATCCTTGCACTTTGCTCCACAGGAAGACCTTCTCTTTAATGACAGCAGACACATTTGCCCTTTGCTCTTAAAAGACGTGTCTTGATAGGATCCTCTAGAGCAGAAGGACATTGCTTATAGAAGATGCTTCAAAAATATGAGAGCTATGAAGGAATATGCCTCAGAGCAATCTTCAATTTCAACCTCTATTGTCATTATTATTACTAAAGATAAGAGCCTATTATGAAGCCATGACTGGCCCGGATTTTTCTATGTAGACACATTGGCTTTAAAATGCAGTGATTTGTCTAGTTCTCTCCTAAGTACTGGGATTAATGGTGAAATCAACCACTCTGGCTCAATTTAAGCCTTTTAATTTTACCTAAAGATACCAACTGCCTTTGATTCAGTTTACAATGAGAAAGAATCATTATTTATTTAGAAGTATAACAATCCATTTATGCAAATAAAATACTGATGGAATCAGTTTATTTTTTCCTTCAGAGATTACATTAGGAAAAATGTTTTACTAAAAAATATGGAAAAAGTTAGTTGTACTAGGCATTAAGGACAAGATGCTTAAATAATTTTTTGTTACAACTGAGTATTTTCCTCACTTAAATTATTTAGTTAAATACAATTTTTTGCACATCCAAACATTGTGGAGGTATCCTGGATATACTCTTAATGCATTTTCTAATAATATCCTGATATAGAAGGAAAACATGTCATAGAATAAAATGTTTCACATGTTAAGGAGAATTTTGGTAAAAAAAAAAAAAAGAACCTTTCACCATTTCATGTCATTAAAAAATCCTGATTGCTTTTGAGCCAAATATTTTAATTTTGATGAAAGAGCAATTTAGCCATTAGTCATTATTGCATTGCATTTCTGAATAATATACCAATTTTTAAATTTATAAAATATTACAAAACCATTAATCATTACTATTTATTCTGTGGTATATTTTAATTGTTATTAAATTTGAATAATTTCAAATTGTTCCCAAGAACAATGATACATTCTTTAACTGCCCTACAAGTTTTCAGAGACTCATAAATTTATACAGCTATGCACATTTTGGAATAGAAGATATAGTTCGCTTGGTTACCATGCCTTTACTTGCAGTGCTTAAGCTTTGTACTAAGTATAAGTGGTTTGTTCAGAATAATACCCTAAGAAGCTTTCCTGAAAAGACATGGTAGATTTCTAAACTATTCTCTCCAGCACAGACATTAGAAATTTAATTATGAACAACTAAGAACAGACAGAATAATGGAACACATACCATCTCATGAATAATTAGCATTGGTTTCAGTGACAGGGTTTAGCAGATCAGAGCTTCCTGGGTCACACCTCAGGTGATGTCAGAGTGCTCTAACAAGTAACTTGTGATGCTCTTACCAGAAGAGGTACAGAGGTCTCTCTTTGAGGACACTGATGAAAAGCAAAGGGATGTGATGAGGGGGACAAGTGAAAACAGCAGCTGATGCACACTGTGTGGGGTCTTGGTACCTGGTAATCTGCCACATATACCCATGCATGAACAATATAAAAGATTGCTGTGTTTAAGGGGACAACATAAGCCCCATGAGGTTAAACAATTACCTAAGATCACAACGTTGAAAATCCTTGGCATTTTCAATGAAGGTTTAATTCCAATAACCATTATTACAAGAACAGTAAACTATGTTCCTGGACTCCTAGCCCCTCCTATCTAGGTTTCCTATAGGCTCAACAGTACTTTATTGACAAATGCACAGGACTTCCCCCAACATCTCCTCTTTTCTGTTTAAACAAAAAGAAAGGTCTTAACTTTGACATAGTCAAATCATATATAACAGAACAGTTATCAAGTAAGAATACAGTTGTAATATTTTGTCTATCAACATTTAGCAAGATTTAAAGAAAATATCATCCATCCTATCCTTGTGAGTACAAAGTCCTATATGTAGCTTTTCTTTTATCATAACTAAGGAAAACTATAATTATAACTATCTGTCTTCAACTCCATCAAAGACCACAGAAGGATAATATATAAACACTAGGATTGACAGAGACATCTTGCTATCTGGACAGTCAGAGAAGCTTTTTCTTTTGCTAGCCGCTTTGGTTTATCCCCCGCCAGTCGCCTGGGCTCTGCCGCGCCAGCCTGGTTCTAGATCCGCATGAGTCCCAAATAAACACACAGGAGGCTATATTAATTATGAAGCCATTGGCCTTGTTTGTCTCTTACTGGCTAGCTCTGCCTTAAGTAATTACCCCATAATTGTTAATCTAAGTATGTTTCTTACCGGAGAATAGTTCCCAGCATCCTACCCCCATGGCGTCACATGTTGACTCTCTTGTCTTTCTCCTTCCCAGAGTTCTCCTGGACTCCTAGTCCCTCCTATCTAGGTTTCCTATAGGCTCAACAGTACTTTATTGACAAATGCACAGGACTTCCCCCAACACTATGTATAGAGGAGAAAGGAAGAACTAATGAGGGAAAATGATTCCCAGGTCCATGAAGGTCTTTGGCTCTTCAAAACAAATGGAAGTGATGCTGTGAAGCAGGAGAAGCCAAGTGTATCTCATTATTTCTTCCAGGTAGCAAAAAATGCCCCAGGTAGCAACTGGGACTTCCAGTGTTGTTTTACAGTGGGTTAGAGACAGCCATGAGAAGTTTGCATGAGGGCACACATGACAGGAGGAAAAGTAAACACTAAAATCAGGTCACATAGACAGTTTCTTTATAGTTTTCATATTCAGAAATAAATGGTTTCTCTTACTTACAGTAACAATCTTTCTTCATCAATATATGGGAGACTGAAATGCTATGCTCTGTATTTTGTGCTCAATAAAAGTCTAAAGTGATGTATTTGAAAGAATGCCTATAAAAAACACTATTAATCATCTTTCTGCTCTGACAATGGCATAGACAAAGTATCATGTGGAATCTTCATAGCTAAGCCTCAGAATCAGAGCCATAAGCTAAGGCAATGCCATTCCTTCCCATTTTTACCTGTAGATCTTGGACATAGGTCCCAGAGAGACACAAGATTATGTCTCATTTCTGGATATAATCATGATTGTTTCATCTTCCCAGAATGTTCTTTTTTGCATCTTCATTAATATTAACTTTTTCTTCTTTTATTGAAAATGTAGACTTTAATCATACAGTATATCCTGCTTGCAGTTTCCCCTCCCTCCTACTCCTCCAAGTTCCTTCTCTCTCTCTTCCCATGTGTATCCACTATCTTTATGTTTCTCATTAGAAAAGAACAGATTTCAAAGAGATAGAAACTGAGCAGAACAAAATAAAATAAAACAAGATAAAAAATACATTACATCTAAGTCAGAAAAAGCAAACCTCTAGAGGAAAATAACATAAAAAAGACACAAGAATCAGAGACTAACTTGATCACACCCTCAGGAGTCCCATAAAAACACTAAACTGAAAAACTATTGTATATATATATGTATGTGTGTGTTAGTTATATTACATTATATAATGGTATAATAATATATAATATATGTGCATATTCAGAGGACCTTGTACAGATGAATACAGGCTCTATGCTTCAGTCTCTTGTGTGTTCAAATGAGCTTTCCTCCGTTTATCTATAGTGACTTATCATCCTACTGTCCTTCATCCCTTCTGGCTCTTACATTCTTTCTGAGTCTTCTGTGGGCTTCCCTGCATAATGAGGGGAAAGTTTTAATGGAAACACCTCCATTCAGAGTCATATGTTCCAAGGTCTCTCTATCTCTGAACAATGACTGGCTTCTGGTGTCTGTATTTGTTCCCATTTGCTGCAGGAGCAAACTTCTTTGATGATGGCTGAATAAGGCACTGCTCTGTGAGTATAGCAGATATCATTAAGAGCCATTTCCTTACTAATTTTTAAAGATCAGCAGCATTTGGTTTTAACCTTGGTCTCTGGGTTGCCTAATCTCAGGTTCTTGGTCACCCAAGAGTGTTATTTCCATCTCATGGATTGGGCCTTAAGTCAAACTAGATGTTGGTTGGTTACTCCCACAAGTTACATGCCACCATTGCCCTAACATATTTTGCAGGCATCACAACATGGTAAATCAAAGGGTTTGTGGGCTAGGGTGGAGTTTATGTTTCTTGTTTGGTAGCCTGAAGTGCAATTCCCTGTACCAAAGACGGTAGGGGTGAAGGTTGTGTGTATGTATCAGATAGACCTCTCCATGCACAATGTGTTGTGTGGGTGTGTTTTCAGCAATGGTGCTTTCCTGTCACTTTGTGAAATGCAACCTATTGTCTTGACAACATCCTGTGTTGTTTGAGGATTTTCATGTGAACACTTTAGCCCACAATTCAATTAGATGTAAACAAGAAGCTTCATTTGGTAACAAGAGAGAGCCATTTGGTAACAAGAGACAGCCATTTATGATTCTTTCTCCCTCATGATTTGGAAACTTCATTAGGATAATCTTCATATGTTTTAGGAAGTGTACACTGCAATATATTCCCATACTACTACACAAATTTACCTCAATTTTAGTTGTCTTTCCCAGCATTATTTCCCTGAATCCCATCTCTCCTTCCCTTCCATATGTCACCTAGTTGATCATCAAAGTTGATTTCAACTGATGCAGCTGGCTGGACAAATGTCTGCTTCATCCCTCACTGATACATGTACCTCCCTCCCAAAGTTGCACACTAGGATGACCCTCCCTGATCATAGGAGGAGATGTCTTATGTCAATAGTGTAATAAGTAGGAGTTTTAAACAAACTCCCAGAATCCTTTTGAATCCAGGATATCAACTATGTCTTTCTACTATTTAAAGTGCAAGGAACTGTGTCTAGTATCTATACATGAATGAATGAGAATATGTAATTAAAAAACGCTGATATTGCACTCCTTGAACATGGACAAATGCCCAGAGTTGTTATGCCTCAAATATTCACTTATGTAGCACACCTCAAACACAGGTCTCCGTCTTACCTCCATTCTTCACCAATTGTTCAATTCAAGTCAGTTATAGAGTTACTGCCTCTGACATTTGACTTCTTTTTCCATTACTCTCAATGTCAAAGATGAATATAGTGGTAGACACATACACAAAATTTGGAAATTGCAAACACATTTCATACTATTTCTACTATTTTTCTGTGAAATTTAAACAATTGGAAATTAACTTAGCTCCCAAAGTAATATGAATTAAATAGAAAAGCTAAGGCTTTAATTCCACTTTTCAGCTTTTTCAGGGAAAGACTCTAAAACCCACCAACATCCTTACATTGTTGTTAACAATTCTCAGACTCGTTGTACTCATGAAATCAATTTTGCTCTAATACTGACAAGAAGAGTTTAATGTAGCTGGTAAGGTATTTATATTTCTACTTGATTTTAATGTAATTCAAAGGATTTTGAAATGATATAAAAGGGGTCAGTTGATTCTGATTAAAAAAATGAATCTATGTATTTTCTCAAAGACCCAATTCTTTGCCTCATTGATTCTTTATATTATTATGTTGTTGTTTCTATTTTATTGATTCCAGCCCTTAATTTAATTATTTCTTTCCATCTACTCATGTTAGATGTAATTTCTTCTTTTTGTTCTAAGAGCTTTCAGGTATGCTGCTAAGTTAATACTATGAGGTCTGTCCATTTTGTTGATGTAGGTACTTAGTGCTATGAAAGTGGCTCTTAGATCTCTGTTCATTTTGTCTCACAAGTTTGGATATGCTGTGTATTTGCTTTTATTAAATTCTAAGAAGTTTTCAGTTTCTTTCTTGACACATTTTATTTCCTTTATTGTATACTACATCAATTCATTTTTTCTCTCTCTCATAAATTACAACCCAAACATAGTTTCCTTTATCTCATCCCCTCTTGTCTCCCTATGCCCATCTACATTTCTCTTCAGAAAAGGGCATGGCTGTCATGGATACCAACAAAGCATGGTATATCAAGTTTCAGTGAATATAGGCACCACTCCTCATATTAAGGCTGGATGAGGCAACCATGTAGGAAAAAAGCAGTCAGAGGAGTCAGAGACAGCCCCTGATTTGAAGTCCCACAAGAAGACCAAGTTACTCAACCATAACATATAAGCAGAGGGACTGTGTCTTACCCATGCAGACTCATTGACGGTAGGTTCAGTCTCCGTTAACCTCTATCACCATAACTCAGTTGATTCTGTGGGTTTTCTTTGGTGTTCTTGAAGAACACTGGTTCCTACAATCCTTCTTTCCCCTTATTGACAGGATTCTGCAGGCTCCACCTAATGCTTGGCTGTGGGTCTCCACATCTGTTTATATCAGTTGTTAGATGAAATCTCTCTGAAGATGATTATGCTAGGCTTCTGTCTACTATTATAGCAGAATATCCATTCAGTAGGAAATTTTTCAGTTTCTGTGAGTTTGTCATCTTTTTATTGTTTTTGATGTTTCTGGTATGGGGAGATGAAACAAAAATAAGAACCATTTGAGGATTGACAGAAAAAAATTATTCAGTAGAAGCTTTCTAAAATAAGTACAAATATGAAGGCAATCTAAATTAAATCTCCAAATAAGACAGCACGTCAACTCCCCATTTCCTGTAACCAAATGAAGCTTTCTCTACAAGGATGCATTATATCTCATTGAGTTATTGGCCTTAGGGTTCCAATGGGAACCCTCAAACAACCCAGTGTGTTGCCAGGACAATAAACTGTTCGCCACAAACTGAAAGCAAGGCTCCATTGCTGAAGACAACACCCCCACAACTCATTGAACATGGATAATTCAAGATGTTGCCTACATAAAACCTTCACCCTTATGATCTGGCATCTTTGGTACACAAAATTGCAGTGCACATCAACCCAGACACAAACCTTTTGATTAGCATTGGTGTTTGATACAATGGTAGCATGAAACTTGAGAAAGTAACCAACCAATATCTGATTTAACTTTTGGCATGTTTGGGAAGAAGGAACCCATTCATAAGAACCTGATACTAGATAGCCAGGGAAGAGGCAGGGAGGGGGGACAAATTTGTTTTAAAAAGTAGCAATAAAAACCCTAATGATAGGCTATAGCCATAGATCACAGTGCCTTGTTCATCCACCCTCAGAGAATCTTCCTCCTGTAGTACTGAACAAATAGAGAGACCCACAGTCAGACATTACTCAGAGTAAGACTTAGAAATACTCTGCCTTACATCAAATCCTGTTCCTCTGGACTTGGGGAAGCCCCGAGAAGAGGAGGCAGGAAGTGTGTAAAATCAGAGGGTATGTGAGACACAAGAAAACAAGAGCCTCTAAATCCACAGGATTGATGCACATTTGATCTCACAGAGACTGAGTTCATATGCAGAGGGTTTGCACTCTCTGCACAACATCCTCTGTGTATAAATTATGGCTTCAAGTTTAGTGATTTCTATTGATTTCTAAGTGTCTGAATGAGTGGGTCTACAATTTTTGTGCCTTAACTCTGGCCTTTTTCCTTCTGCTTATTTTGCGCAATTCTGGTGTGTTGATTTTTGTTTTATTTTCTTATATGTTATTTTATCATAAACCCATTGAAGCCTGTTTGTTTTCTAATGAGGGACAGAAAGGGAATGGATTCAGATGGGTGGGAGGGAGGAGAGTAACTTGGAGGAGTAGAGATTGGGGGAAACCATAACTAGGATATATTATTTGACAAAAATTCTCTTTTCAATAAAAAGAAAGAAAAGAACAAAAAGTTGAACGTATGGTGAGAACAATGTCCTGTAATCTCAGCTACAGCATCATTTTTGAAAAATACCAAGAATGGTACTTGCGGGAGTCTGAGAATTGAAGGCTCTCTACCATCGGTCTTTGTATAGAATGTGTCCAGATTGAATGACTCACCGTGTAAAGTTAGAAATGATGATCCCAAGAGTTTTTCTGGATTTCCCTTGAATGTGAATGTTCCTGTGAAGACAATGTTAGCCTGGGATGAAAGGGAGTAATGGCCGAAGCAAAGAGACTCCGAGTGTTCTGCATGCTGGCAGCCCTCAGCGTGCTTTGTGCATGCACACGTCCTTGCTTTGAGTTTCTGGGCAGCTGGCTGCCCACTTGTTTAGGTGCTGTGAGTTTTCATTGGGATAAAATAGAGATACTTCAGTGTTTCATTTGTGGACTTTACCTCCTCTGGTCACTCTAGAAAGCATTTACTCACTATCGACTTTTCATTGGTTAGTATTCTCAGTGTTATCTACCTAGAAACACAAGAATCATCTCGATTTCTGTACTATTTTTCTCAATGAAAAGAAAAAAACGTCCAACTGGGTTTTGGATGCATCTGAACCAAAATGGAGATGTTGATACAATGTATTTCATGATAGAATACACTTTATTTCTTGAGTGTAATATTTTATCCTAATGTTATTTTATTACTTTCAAAAAGTGTTTATAACAGACTTTAGCAGAGCTTTTTTTCCTGTAATTTTAAATGCAAGTCAGACACTATAAACCAGAATTGAAATACAAGTGGTCAGAAGTTACATATATTTAATCTGAATCTCACTGTATTAACTGTAGTCCAGGGAGTAAATTTATGAAAATGCACTTCACATTTATATATGTGTGTCAGAGAGTCATCTATAAGTGAATTGTAGGCTTAAAAGCTATATTTCTTGAAAACCAATGAATATAGGTGTATGTCCTATAAAATAAAACGATGACCTACCTTGGATGGCTGTTATGGCTGTCAATTGACTACATCTGGAATGAATTACAATCCCTCAATGGAGGGTACACCTGTGAGAGATTTGCCTGCTTGGTTTGAAGGGGGTGAATCCACTTGTAGTCCGAATCTTGAGATGGAAACTCACATGCCTTTGATCTAGATCTTAAGGCTGGAAGACCCATGGCTTTAATTTGGATAATGGGGCAGAAATACACACTTACAATCTGGGCTTTTCTTCTTAACTGTTTACGTTTGCCTTGATAGCATACCCATTCCTTCACTGGCATTAGGGCCAACTTCTTTGGGATTTCAGCATATAAAACTGAGAAATTCAGACTTGTGGACTAAAAACCTACTAAATTCTTGAGATTTCTGTTCATAGATAACCATTGTTCGATTAGCTGGACTGTAGCTTGCAAATCATTCCAATAAATTATACACACACACATATATATATATGAATGTACATGGGATTTATTATGTGTGCATATATTTTATGTATTACATGCATATATACATATAGTAATTCAGTGGAACTTATTATATATATAAATATATACACATATATTAATTATATACAAATAATTATCTATTTTTATGTATGTATTAAATGAAGATGGAGTTTTCTGTCCCACCAGGTCCTGATGATCTTCAGCCACAAATAGACACATGGATTCTATGTTAATTATAAAGTTGTTGGCCAATGGCTATGGCTTCTTACTGGCTATCTCTCTCTCAATTACTAATCCATAAATACTAAACTATGTATTTCTACATGGCCTTATCAGAGAACGCCTGGCACAGACTATATTCATAGTCTCTGCATAGTATCTCCCACTGCTGCTACTCTACCTTTTCCCCAGAATTCTCCTGGTCTGTTGGCCTTCCTAGGCTTCCTGCCTAGCTATTGGCCAATCAGTATTTTGTTCTATTCAATAACCAATAAGAGAAACATGCATAAGAAGGACATCCCCCATCAATTATATATATGGGAGATCATCTATCTACATGTGAATTGCAGGCTTAAAACATATCATTCCAGAAGATATCTCTGAAGAGACAGAGAGAGAGGAGGGGGGACGATTCATTCTATACATTCTGTAACTCTAGAGAACCCTGACTAATGCACAGGGAGTGTGTGCATTCTAAGATATCGCATGTGGAGCAATGTATGTTCATCTAATATTTTCACTTCAAATATATATGTTGACCAAAAACAATTTCAGAATCATCCTCTGAATTTCATAGTTTTTAAAAAGAAAACATAATTTCTTTTGAATTTCATACTGAAGGACAAACATCAACCATTCCACCTAGAAATCGCTTGAGACACAGGACTGATAAATTCATAGTGATGATAAGGATCTGTGGAGAGGGAAGAAGAAGCATTAACAAGGCCACTGGCTCATACTGTGAGCCATTAGCTGCCTGCTCCTGGCTCTGTTCCCAACAGCAGAGCAGGAGGGAGGTGGCCCTGATGGCAACAGGAGAGAGGAAAGGGAGATTTATTGCCTTCACTAAAGGATCTTATTTCATTCTATTCCAGTGCTCTGCTATAGAACATTAAGCAATTTCCTTAAGCCTTTGCTACTTGTACTCTTTGTGGTTTGGGAAAATGGAGATGTTTTGCTTTTAAAATTGTTTGATTTTTTTAAACATTTAATTATGTTCATCTACTTACAAATTTTAAGCACAGATTTCTAAAGACATGAATCAGAATCGGGAACTGGATTTCTATGATGAGAGATTTTTAACCTGGATTTCCCACTGTGGGCATGGATAGTGTTTTGACAATGCCAGCACTTAACATATTCTTGTTTTAGGTGTTTTAGGCATGTTACATGAATGACAAATTAAGTGTTCTGGAAGGATAGAAGCCACAATATGCATCATAAGAACAGTACAGAGTTCCCAGATCCTTTAGACATACAGTTACTTCAACTCCAGCTGATACTTTCTTGTCACTTGCCTCTGCATGTGTCAAAATATCTGCATACATGTATGTGTGTTTGCTGTGTGTGTGTGTGTGTTCATGTGTTCTCAAAGAAAATGTCAAGAGATCACCACTACCAGCTTCCTAAGTTGCACAGAGAACAATGTCAGCCCTACACAGATCTGTCAAAAGATGACTTTTTTTTTTCGTTTAAATCATCTGGAGCCTAACTGATCATGCTGGTATACAGCTTTAATACCAGCACCCAGGACACAAAAATATATTGATCTCTATGAGCTCCAGGCTAGTCTGGTCTACATTGGGAGTTTCAGGACACCTAAGACTACATACTTTTGTCAAGAAGGAAACATTTTGGAAGTAATAAAACATAGTGACACTTTCATAGAGAATAAAGAAAATAATAATGATATGTAAAAATGGAAATGGAAGAGACCATGTGAAAATATCTTAAATATTTAGTATATTATAAAATATTACATAAATAATTCTTCTTTAAATATTTTCATGTCAGCAAACTCTGATTTCTTAATTATAACATGTAGATATATCTCCAGATTCAACATTTACTCTGGGGTATGCTTTGAACAAGATTATTTCAGATGCAGCAAGTGGTATTATGTTGTGTTTGCTCTCAAGCTATGGGTATGAATGAGCTAATATCATTCATAACCGTCTGTAGCTGTAGGAAAAGTTGCTTATGATTCAATTGCGCTGCTGGTGTGTTTGCTTCATGAGGGCAGGGGTGTTTTTCTATTTATTTACAGTTAGTTGTATAGTACTTTGAGCATATTCTAAAACTTGCACCTATTAATTAAATATGAGTGGTCTAGAGAGCAGCAAATGTGAAGAGTGGTATGTATTTAGCGTTTTTAAGCAAGGTTTTGACATGTCTGCTGTAAACTAGTGTCAGGCAGCACCATATAAAGGGACAGTTCTGCTCCATGGTTTTTGCTTGGGAAAATGGCGTCATCAATTATGTCTAAGTAAGAAACAGTAGGAGTCATTCTATTCAGTGCCACAATCCCCTAGCTGCCAATTCAGTATACTCCAAACAACATGATGCTATAAGTTTCAGGTTTCTTGTCACCAACCTTATGTGATATTTCTTCACACATGATCTGCATATCTGAGGTTCCTAGACTAACAGTGCATATAAAATTCAAAGTCTTCATTTTCTCCCATAGATGTTAAATACCCCCAAGAGAACAAGGGGCTACAAAGAATCTGAATATGAACCTGCACGTTTAGCCCCAAGAGGAGATTTGATAGACATTTCAAATGTCTTTGAATTTTGAAACTCTCTCAAGGGAAATATTAATTAGGTGATTTTGCACATCTACAAAATGCCGACTAGGATTATAAGCAGTTTCTAAAGACACAGTTTTGACCACAGGGCTAAAGAAGTGTTCTTAGAGTATTCATTTACCCAGGAGTAGAGTGATAAGTGACATATTCTATCAGCTACTGTGCTTACTATCACTGTGAGTCTAGTTTCAGGGGAGAAGAGCTGTGCAGATGCAAATGTTATGGGAGTTTTAGTGAAAACACATTAAGATGGCATTCCTTAAGTGGTATCTTTGTATTAGTACGAAGCTGTGTTACAACAGTGTTTTAAAATATTATCTCTATTGCATGTTAGTGAAATTGGAGATCATGTTCAAATATACCCCTAAGAGCAATAACATAGTTATAGACTCTTCCTAACACAAGAATAAGATGCAGAGAGGGGATACCAAAAAACAGGATCTGGGTATTTGTATAAAACTGACAGTATATCTTGATTATACAGGCCCACTACATCCATCTCCCCAGAAATGTCTCTGGCAAGGATGTGAATTTACAGATCCTTTTTGTGAGTTGGGGGAGCTTGTGTTGGGTATGTGGTCAGGCCAAGCAGATGTATTTTCATGCCCCATGAATACAAGCAAATGAAGTGAAATCTGTTCTATCTGTCTTCATGTTTGTCTTACATCTACAGATACGACGTTCCTTTCTTCATTTGTGACATACTTGTAAATGGGGTCTCCTTTGTTCTGAATCATTGACCTTTGGTTTTCTCATATGTTTTGATTTTTTCCATAGTACATAAAACAGCTTGGTATTTATATTTTTTTAGAATTCTGTGCACATATACAATTGTTTGATAATATTTACCTCTTCCACCTCCCCTCCAAAATCACCCAAGTATGCCTCCTTCTTACACAAAACAAAATAACTCACAAGTCCAATTAGATGTTCTTATGGTATCTATAACATTTACCCTCTTGTCCTTTAAATACTAAAAAAAGTATTGAAAAATATTTTATACAGTATATTGTGACCAAGGTTTCCCCTTCCCCAGATCCTCCTAGATTTTTCCATCTCCCAAGTCACTGAAATCCATACACTTTATTTTCTCTTTCTCTTTATAAATTTAACAGACATACAACCTAGAATTAAAAATAAATAACACATACCATAAAAACACAAAATTAGAAACCATAATGTATAAGTAAAAAAGCAAGAAGATTTTTAAAGAATTTTATCAAACAGACCAATATCTGAAAATCTGAAAAGCTTTTTGTTCTCTCTCTGTGTGTGTATGTTTGTGTGTGTGTATATGTGTGTGTGTGTGTATGTAGGCATATGTGTGTATGTGTGCGTATTTGTGTGTGTGTGTGTGTGAAGCTACTGAGTTACTGATACCTAAACTTCTATACCACTTCTCAGTGCAGATCTTTTTTGAGACTTTCAGAAAAGTCTATGCAAGGTTGCATTCAAAATAAAACCACAGATTAATGCCAGAAGTCTTGCCTTGAGGACCTCTGCAGTTCTACCTCTGGGCATCTTTGATTTCACATGGTGTTTAAAAGAAGTGGGTTGTGATTTTACTACAGGTTTATATCAAATATCCCATGCACTGGGAGAGAACCGCAAGGGGCATTAAATAGTTATGCACTGATACACATGTTTCTGGCAACTTCCCAATACCATAAATACAGCAGGCCTTAGGAGTCCACTTTATTAGGGAAAATATGAACTCATGCAATTTTGGCTTCACTTTCTATGATGTTGGCAACCTTCAGCAAAACAATCAAGATTAGACATGGGTGCTTCCCTCTTTGTGTTACATCTGTGTAATTATGTCAACTGGGCACACTTCTTGATGAAGATCACAAAACTCTATCCAAACAGTTCCTAACATAATACAATCATGACACCTGTGAAATTTAACTATTACAAAAGGTGTTAGAGAAACCATTTAATTCTAATATTCAGAGACTACTAAAGTAGACCCTACCATTAAAACCTCCAAAGATTACTTTTTTCCCATAAAGTCAACATTCCAGTGTATAGTGTGGTTTCTGGAAACAAGTAACCTTCATATGTTAAGATAATACAAGTATTTCAGCTCACTTTTGGAGTTCTTACTTTTGTTATTATTATGTACAGATGAACACTATTATATGCTACAAGTAGCAGAACAAGGAGTTAATGAAGACTAGGAAGAAATGCCTTGCCTTAATTTAGTTTGGCTTCAGTCTCAAAATAATGAAGTGTGTCTGCACAATTCTATTTTAAAACTCGAAGATAAAATATGAGTATATTCATATGTGCTATCAAGTTCTTTGTCAGGTTTAAATGTTAGCAGGTTTCACATTATGAACAAGAATGATAACAATCAAGGGGAACACTCCTCCTCTGCTGGTAGGAATACCAACTCATACAGCCACTTTGGAAATCACTATGGTGGTGTTGTGCCCAAATTCTGAACCTGAAAATCACCAAGAGGCCCATTTCGATGCAAAAGTAAAGAGTCTTTTTTTTTTTTTTTTGGTTTTTACGAGACAGGGTTTCTCTGTATTGTTTTCGAGGCTGTAGGTCCAGCCTGGCCTCGAACTCACAGAGATCTGCCTGCCTCTGCCTCCCGAGTGCTGGGATTAAAGGCGTGCGCCACCACCGCCTGGCTAGTAAAGAGTCTTTTATTGAAGTTATTTAATGAGATAAGCAAATTAGTTTGGGCCCTTCACACATCCACCATGGCAGATGGTTAGGGAAAGACCCTGAGCAACCACAAGGCAGGGATCTTAAAGCGCAGCACTCCTGTCTAGGGGTATGAAACAGTCTCAGGACTTGTGTGCTTCCAGGTTTGGGTGACCCACCCTGTGTTGATTGGTCAACTGGTTGTTATGGCCCATAGGTCCTCCCAGATTGGCTGCTATGCTCTGTATATCACTGTTATGCACTTGTCTGTAAAGCACACCTAGAGCCATAAAGCACAGCCTCATCAGCTAACTTCTGATTGGCTCTTTGCCACGAGGAGGGCATCTGACTTCCTAGTGACCAGGACAGGAGGGGCAAGGTCATGCAAGCACATGGTAGCCTGTCATAGCTACTAAAACAGGGATGCTGGTCACTACAGGTGGTTCCTCTGGAAAATAGGAATCAGTCTACTACAAGATCCATCAATTCTACTCTAAGGCATGTAACCAAAACATGCACATTCACACAACAATGACATCTGTTCCACTATGCCTATATCAGCATTATTTGTAGTAACCAGAATCTGGAAGCAACCTAGATGCCCCTCAACTAAGAATGGATAGAGAAAATCTGGTGCATTGACAAAATTGTGTACTCAGTGGAAAAAAAAACAATGGAACCTTGATTTTTGAAGGCAAATGGATGGAACTAGAAAAAAACCTCCTTAGTGAGATAACCCACTCTCAAAAAAGCAAGCATGGTATGTACTCACTCATACATTGATTTTAGACATAGAGCAAAGGAGGAACCTAAGAGATACATACATGTTCCCATGGAGAAGGGGAAAGGGACAAGATCTCCTTGCTTGCAAATTGGGAGCATGGGGTGAGGGAGGAGGGAGTTAGGAGAAAGAGAAGGAGAGAAGAGGACGGGAAAGGAGGACATGAGGGAGCAGGAAGGTTGAATCAGCGGTAGAATAGAGAAGAGCAAGAAAATAGATACCATAATAGAGGGAGCAAATAATAGATTTAAAGAGACATCTGGTACTAGGGAAATGTCCAGAGATCTACAAGGGTGACACCAACTAACTTCTAAGCAATAGTGGAGAGGCTACCTTAAATGCCCTACACCGATGATGAGATTGAAGACTACCTAAATGCATCCTAGGGCTTTCATCCAGTAGCTGATGGAAGCAGAAACTGACATCCACAGTTAAACATGGAACTGAACTCCTAGAATCCAGTTGCAGAGAGGGAGGAGTGATGAGCAAAGGGGTCAAGACTAGACTGGATAAACCCACAGAAACAGCTGACCTGAACAAGGGGAAGCTCATGGACCCTAGACTGAGAGCTGGGAAACCAGAACAGATCCTCTGATTGTGGTTGTCAGTTAGGAGGCCCAGGAAATCTATGGGTCCTCTGACAGTGGATCAGTATTTATGTCTAGTATACAAATGGACTGTGGGAGCCCATTCCACATAGAGGAATACTCTCTCAGCCTAGAAACACGGGGCAGGGCCTAGGCCCTGCTCCAAATGATATGGCAGACTTTGAACATCACTCATGGAAGTGCACCGTCCCTGGGGAGCAGAAAAGGCATGGGATAGGGAGTTAGTGAAGGGCAAGGGAAGAGGGGAGTGAGAGGAAACTGGGAATGACATGTACAACAAGCTTGTTTATATTTTAAATTTAAAAAAGAAAAAATTTACAGCTGTCAAGTCTAGGAAAAGTGGGTGAAGATACACAGGAAATATGGCAATGGGACTGACAAGCAAAATAAATAAATTTGAAAAATCAAATTTGAAAAAAATAATTCCTTCAGCTTAATTGGACAGGTGCATAAATACAAGTTAGCATGTGAGATCACTGTGTCGACAAAGTTGCTAAATTG
The DNA here is from genome assembly GCF_017639785.1 of Mesocricetus auratus. NCBI lineage: Eukaryota > Metazoa > Chordata > Mammalia > Rodentia > Cricetidae > Mesocricetus > Mesocricetus auratus. The sequence continues at coordinate 126,293,917 of NW_024429266.1, forward strand.
TTTATTATTGCTTCAAGCCAAATTCTGGATCAAAACAGTGCTCAATCCCAACTCTCCATTGTCAACAGCTAAGAACTGCAGATGTAGAGCACTCTGCATGGACAATCATAGTAGAACTAAAAGGAGCACAATCTCACAGTAAAAAATATTGAAGAACAAATTGAGAGATGGTTTAATTAATAAAATGGTGTGTGTCTCTGGGAAGTAAGAGACCCAAGATTTGGGGGCAGTTGTAAAATAGATCTCATAAGGAGAACTTGCAAAATAATCCTAATGAAGGTGAGAGGACAATATGTCAAAGCAATCAATGCAGGTGGCTTTGTTCATCCATGTTTTTCTGGAGCAAGTCCTCTGGACTTTTTATAGCATGTTAATTCCTGTAGGTCAGACTTAGCGATGTATTTAACAAAGAAAAAGAACGGCTAGGTAGGAATTGGGCAGGAAAACCTAGAATGATGAGATATATGTTCAATGGTAGCCAGAGTCTAATTCAACCAGAGTAGGCAGACTAGATATGTATGGCATGTAAAAATAACAAGGAAATGCAAAGCCTCCAATTCCCCATAATATGTGATACCAGGTACCTGAAGGCTTTTCCATTATCCATAACTGAGACGGGATGCATATTTTAACTGTATCTTCATAAATACCCTGTAAAGTGCATAAAACATCTTGAGCTAAGCCAGATGGAGTATCTGTATTTCATTGCGAGCTTTTCAAAAATCAGTTAATTCTGAATGTTATTGTTTTGTTTCTTTTACTTTCAAAGCACAGCATATAGCCTAAAGTGTAGAGTGTAGTTTTACTCGAAGATTGATGGATTCTAGCTAAACGTAGGGCAGTTTTGTCATTTCCTAGAGCACAGTGGTGGATGCCATTTCTCAGATTCTCTCATAGTTAGGTATGAAGGTGTCTTATAGGTGAGTTGTGGATGAGGTGACATGAATGAAGTGTCCTATGCTTCTTTGATTCCAGGGTATTGCATGGTTTTTCCTTGGCAGGCTCTGTGGTCACATACTAAAACAGCAGGTTTACAATCTAGAAATAAATGTTTCCTGAACCCAGGGACAGGACAGGAACCACAGAGAACTGTATTACTCATTCTTAATTGTTTACTATTAACTTCCTTCTGTTTTTGTTTTTTTAAGAGAAATGACTGAGAGTTAAGAGTGTTAAGACACTTTCAGAATGATAGATTTAGGGAGGTTATTTTATTTTGGTAAGACACTGTTATATGAGATCTACCCTCAACAGGCATCCTAACATGGAATGTGGTGTTAGTATATTTAGGAACAACATACCACATCAACCATCTGGCACTAATGCATGAATCCCTCTGTATAGACACTTAGCAGTTTTGAGTGAATGAGGAAATGAATGAGTTCCAAACTACTTTTCAATGCACATAATCCTGCTATCAACTAAAGTCCCATTCTTCACTAAAACCATGGGATTAAAGTACAGGTTGCAGGGAATTATTGCTGGACAAATTCCTACACCTGGAACATCAATTAGCATCTACTCAGTAAGTGTGAGTACTTTTCACCCTAGTTGTTAAGATGGTACCACAGTGGCTCATAAGTGACTGTAGCTTTAAAACTTCCAGTTTTCTCACCTATACTCCAGGCCCTCAACAGAGTTCCACAGTCTTGTAATAAAATACAATTGTTTCTCCAGCTAAGCAATACTCAGTAGCTGCCACTTGTCTGCTTTGCATGGAGCTTACAGACTTAGCATTAGCTTTATATATTATAAATTTTTGGTCCTGTGTCACACCAGTGCTTACCTATTTTAAATGCCACCTCCAAATTACCTAACTACATTTTCAACCACATTTTCAAGTAGAACAATAGGGCTAGCCTAAGTAAACATCTTACTGTAGCACTGAAGCAGTAATCCATAGCTGTGTATTACAATGCTGCTAAGTAGGGAATTGTCTCTACAGTAACTGATTAAGGAATAATCCTGGAAGAGAAGATACTTGAGCATGGAGAAATGAAGGTTTTGTCTAATTGGCTTATATTGCATATTTTCAAATTTTCAGGGAGGTTTCATTACCTATTTTCTACATTTCTGGCTTCTTAAGAGGTTTGTTTATATCGTCTTTTACCCTTCCTATTGACATTGCTTAGGAACCAAATTATCTGCCTTTCTTCTCTTGATTCATAGTTATTTCTGAGAAATATGAGGCACCAATTTGCCTTACATGAATATATATATATATACACATATGTATATATACATATATATATAATACTGCTGAGGAGAATTGGAAAAAATGCCAGTAAAAGAGGAGAGCAGTAGTTCAGGTACAGTGGAAAAAGGTTGATTATAAGACAATGAATCTCCACTAGAGCAGATCTAGCCTAAGCCAAGCATGGAGAAAGGACGGGCTTGAAAGCTCCCACTCATTGCTGCTGATCTGTTTATCACTTGTATGGTCAGAAGGGGAGACATTCATTATCTTCAGTTGTGTATCCACTGATGACCCCACCTGGTTCCAGTTGATAGTTCCAACAGTGGCCACAAAGATGGCCCTGGTTAAACCAAATGAGTAACAGAATAAAACCAATTCACAAATCTTTGCAAGGGACTGATAGGTATAGGAAGGACAGTGGACAGGGTTGGAACAAGATAATAGAGTGGAGAATGCATACATATATGAATTAACTTGACCTAATAAAAGAACAGCTTGGGAGATAAAAATAAGGATAGTCAAAGGAGATTGGTGTTAGAATTATGAACAGGGTATCATGCCTATTTGGATGTGGAATATGAAAGACTGGGAATTTGGAAAAGTCTGATATTCAGACTTAGGTAGCTGGGGTTGTTTAACAAAACTGGGAGAAACACAGAGCTGATGTCAAGCTCAAGAAGACAAAGGATGATGTCTTGAGGGAGGCAGAAAATGGAATCCAATGTGAATCCAATTAAGAATCATTTAAAGATTTCTCTGGCCAACAGTGGGAAGAAACCCCTGGGTCCTGTGCTCACTTAGAAATTTTGATTTTTCATTGTATCCTACTTTTATGTTGAAGGGAAATTTTGTCCCCCATTGATTCTAGATCCTGTGTACCTATTATGCTCAACAGATAGAAACCTAAGCTTCATGTTTAAGTTGTATCCTATATGTCCTTCTTATATTTGAGACTGGCTATATTAAATGTGAGACCCAGTGCAAAGGAATACTGTGGGCTCCCCAACTCAAAGAAAAAAAATAAACATCACAAAAATCATGTCATCCTTTCTTCATGGCCTCCCCCTCTATTTTCATGTTTTACATTTTTCTGGTTTGGGCTGGCAAGATGGCTCAGCTGGTGAAGGGTTCTAGTTGCACAAGCCTTAGTTCAGTTTCCAGAACCCACAGTGGAAGGAGAGAATGAATCTGTAAGTTGTCCTCTGACTTCTATATGCATGCCATGGATCATAGGCCCATATGCACATCATATCTACTCTTACCCATACATTGCACACTATTACTTTCAATTTTATCAAGGTTAAAGGATAAAATTAAAATAGCAATAGCCTTATCCACCAACTTCCAATCATGAAATCCCTATTTTAAATGCAATAATGAGGAAATTTGCCACTGAACTGGATTCAACACTACAGACACTCTCTGCATACATAGTTCATTATTACCAGAACTTTTGAGCCACCACAAAGGCAGTTAGCTGTTTGAATTGTCATCTCTGGAGCAGGTACATCCTCACAACACCTATCTGAAAGTAGTTAGGAATAGGCAGGTTAAAAGAAGCCGCAGGCATGCAAAATCTGTGTGTGTGTGTGTGTGTGTGTGTGTGTCACTCTTTTCAGCAAACATACTAACTAATACTATAAAAAAAGCTCAAGTAAGAAGAGATGTGGTGGGCTTCTGTCATGTTGACACTTGCCTGTGGTCACAGTACTTGGAAAACAGAGGCAGAAAATCACACATCCAAGGCCTCCCTAGGTTACAGAAGAATGATGATTTCCTATTTTCAGCATAAAGCTGTTATGTCAGGCTTCCTCACTCACTTCCTCTTAGATTGCATTTTGAATATAATATTTGAGATTGTAATGTTATTACATCATTTTCTCCCTTTCCATTTTTTCTTCTACATCTCCTATGTACTCTTTCCCATTCTAAGGAATGCTGAGAGGGTGGGAAATCAGACTTCCCCAGGAAAGACCTCACCAATTTCATGTGCAATGCCTAGTGCTTATATTGCTTTGTATTTGTAGTAGACAGGAATTCGAGCTCAAATGGCAAGGCTCTCAGCAAGGATGGAGCCCTGCTTATTCAGCATCAGTAAAGTGCTTTGAACTCACGTTGTGCTCCTTGCTCATAGACTCACCCTGTGACCCTGCAAATGGTACACAGGTGTGGCAAACGGTCATGGTACACTGTCATATTTGCTTGGGTTCATGTTTCATTGTGCTTCAGACTTCAGTTTCAAAACTCAGGTTCAAACATAAAATCACTACAATTTCAAAGCAGCAGTAGCATAGAATTAAGTAAAGCTCCAGGCTTTTCTGAATTTGAGTCACGTTCAACTGTGTATCTCTGAAACTGGCCCCAGCTTTGACCCCATCCTGTGCCTTCTTCCTACGCCACAGTGCCTTACCTTTGGATGACCAACACTGACAATTTGAAAGGCAGCAAGAATTGTATAGAACAGCAAAGAGATGATGTGGGGGGAAGCGACTCCTCTTTACTCCTCAGTAGAACACTTTGTATTATATTTAGCTATAAAGAAAACTATATTATCAGAAAGCATGAACTACGTCTCCTGTGTCACACAACCCTCTGTTACACAGTATCTTCATTAACCTGGCAACAAAAAGATACCAAGATCAGTGAGTCATTTTGTGTCACCTTCATTTCACCTTTTGCAAGGTTCATTCTTCTGTTAGCTACTTGGACGCGGAAGGAAAAGCACTGTGGATCTGCTGCAACTCCTTATGCAGGGGAAAGGGAAGCATGTGTTTGTACAGGGAGGCAAGGAAGCAAATGTTCTTTCCTTAGTCATTAGAATTCATGCCTGTATGTTCCCTTTCTGTGTGGCATTGTTTTGAAATAGACAAAAGCTCTGGCAGTCCCATTATCTGACTCTGCACTGCTCCTGTCATTGTCACATAATAGCTTTTCATTTGCTGAGATGCTGAGGAAGGACAGCGAGAAGGTTTATTAAGGCCAGATGTGACTTTTTTCTCAGGATTTTGTTGCATGATCTTTAATATTTTTCCACATCCATGTCATATTCAAGACCTCTCTGCAATTATATATTTCTATTTCCTTATTAACTCAATTATTTTAGATATAATAAAAAACTACAAACTAGGCATATTACCATTCACTGTTCCAGAAGCTATGATGCTACATTTTGGAAAAGTGGATGAGAGCACAATGTACATATCTTTGAATAATGTTATTGAGAATTTCCCCTTTGCGGGTGCCAGTGTCAGAGTGGTGTGAATTTTCATGTTGCTGTACATGACTTGCATGAGTGTATGGCAGGTCGAGGTCAACACTGGGATTTTTACTTAGTGGTTCTCCACATGACCTTCTGACAAAGAGTCTCGCTGAACGTGGAGCTCAGTCTTCTGTCTGGACTGGTGCCTAGCCTCCAAAATCTGCTTGTGTCTCTCCCGTGAACTAGGACTTTCAGACTCCAGCTACCACATCCTGCTTCTTTGGAGCTCTGAGGATATGAACACAGACCTTGTCTATCAACCACTTCAACAACTGAAACATCTCCCAGCACTAGCTTTCTTTTTCATCCTTTAAAGGTTTATTCTTTAATATTGCAAACTTCCTGTTCCTACTTTATTATACTCCCTTTTGTAGTGATTATAAGCAAAGATACATGCATCTTGACACACTTTGATATATTTTGCTTTGTGACTATTCTGAAAACTATACATTAAAACAGGAGAGAGATTGTGGGCCATTGTACATATCTGTTGCAATCCCAGCTGTCAGAAGGCAGAGACAAGAGTATTGTCTCATTATTGATCTACACAATGAGTTCCATGTCAGCCCTGACTCAAAGTAAACATTTAAAAAGGAGCAAAGAGATCAAATGGTAAATTCAATTTTCTGTGTCATTCTAAGACTTTTAAAACATAACATTACTTTCTGAAATCAATGTGTGTGTTACACGTTTGTATAAACTGAAAATAGCATATTGTTTGAAAATATTTTGTGAATTTATAATGTGCATTACAGGTAGTAATCTCATAAAATTAAAGCTTTTCAACACTACCTAAGATCTAAGTCTGGGTTTCCCTGTGCCAAGGATGTCATACTTCTAGGTATTCCAAGATAGGGCTTGCTTTTATCACTGCCTCAACCACTATATAAGAACTAAATCTTATATAGAATATTCAATGATGCTATGAGTGTGGAAAAAAAGTCTGGATGCTTAGTCAGACTCCACATGCTATCTTCAAAAAACACTCTTCTAGTTTGCTTTGGCATGGAGATTGATTGGCCATTATTTCCTCCTGTAGGAGTTTTATTATGTAATGACTTGGCAAAAATATTTTAATTGTACCATCTGTTTGTGACAGTTCTTTGTTTTATTCTCCCTACTACCGTCAGAGCCTATGTCTATAAAATACACCTTGAAAGCTGCATTTCCTTCTCTCGTAGTTGTCTGATATCTACCTACAGTGGAAAAGAACGAAATAGCCTGGGGAAATAGATGATTTCACGTCTACTGTACAAATTACTACAGAACCAATAAGACCACATCTGTAAGATATTTATTGACAGGTTTCCCTGAGTGCTTAATTCTGCTTCCAGGACATATCTCGGGGAAATGCTGGATCCAGGATTATTTATACAACCTAGGATTCCTTCTGAGGAACCCTGGAGTAGTTATTACAACACAGTAGATATTTTCAACCCTCTGCTCAATTTCATAGATTGTAGGGATGATGCCCACTCAGTCTCTAGTGCTTTTGTAAAGGGATTCAGGAGAAACATCTGTCCTTTCCCCCATACACCTCAGTTATTTACTTTGTAATAGACTGTCCTTGAAGAGACTTGTCTTTAAGACAGAGATATCCAGTTTTCTACTTTCATTAATTTTTCTAGATACTTGAAATCAAATTTTTCCAGGTCTGTCTTTCTGTTGTTTTTTTATGCCCTACTTAGTAATTAAGTTCTTAGCTTAAGTGTCTTTTATCATGTTCTCCATAAATAATGAGCTGCTTCCAATAAAGTAGAATTTTGAGTTACAAAAAAAGACAGAGAGGGAGAGCAATTGTAGAATCTGTCTTAATAGAGTTTAAAGAACTATGTAGCTGCACAATCCATTTTAGTAGAAAACTTGAAAGACTTCCGCAATGTGGTTATCTCATTTCCACAGAATTAGTCACATCTCAGTTGCTATCCTAATCAACAGAGTATGTTCAAAGTCATCTATGTAGTGTGGAATGAGAACAGAACTAGTTTTCCTGCAGCTAAAAGGATGTATAACCACCTTTTCCATCAGGTAAATACTGCTGGCACACAAAACACATATGTAGTGGCTTGAACAGGAGTGGTCCCCAATAGGCTGATATGTTTGAATATTTGGTCAGTAGGGAGTAGTGCTACTTGAGAGGGGTTAAGAGATGTACCCTTGTTGGAGTAGGTGTGGTCTTGCTGGAGTAACTGTATCAGTAGAGGTAAGTGTTTCTAATGTTCATGCCAGGCTCAAGTGTGTCTCTCTTCCTGCTGCCTGTGAATCCAAATGTAAAACTGTCAGGTACATTTCCAGCAGCAGGTCTGCCTGCCTGCCACAGTCTTCTGCCATGATTATAGAGTACTAAAACTCTAACTGTAAGCCAGCAGCATTGAAATGTTTTCCTTTTAAATGATGTCTATAAACAGAAATAGAATATTGACTAAGATAAGAAGTTCCTTTTGGAAAGCTCAGCGGGACAAACCACATGTTGTGAAACCAAAACCCTGGTCTTCAGTATTAGAGTTAAGAAGGAAACAAACAAAAAATACAATTAAATGACAATTTATTATTACCATCCAAAACTTGAAATGCATAAAGTAATTAATGTTATTAGGGTTAACATTGTCAATTATCTAGGGAAACTTTAAACCTGGGGGAAACCCCAAGTTAAAGGGGAAAAAAGAGTTCCTTAGCTGAAGACTTAAAAAAATTTACCTCAAGAAAAAAAAAGTTAATATCTGAATCAATATCATAAATCCAAAACTAAATTCTCTAAAAGACCACAAATCTAGAGAATTGTTTGTCAATGGAAAGAGGGTTTCCTGGATTCCAGTTGCCCCTTGTATCAGTGCCTTTTGGCAAAGCCATTCCTCCTTTCTAAGACTGGCATTCTTAATGTTCCCTGAGCAAATCACTGAGGGCAGGCCTTTTGTAGTGCTGCTAGACTCTCTTCTCAGGCATCCTGCCTCTCTTCAACTAATAAAACATGACATGTTTATTCTGTTTTTAGGTACTTTTTCACTAGTGGGCACTGATAAACCGGGTACTCTTCAATTGATGTCTACCAGTGAGGGTGGGCCACAGTCACTGACAGCCAGCACCTGGCAGCTGTTGAGAACCAGAAATTCATTCCTGAGCTTTAACTCCTTCTACAGATCCTGAACCTGCATTTTAACAATAACCCAGGTATTTACTACACAGGTTAAACTCTGAAAAACAACATTGGCTTTGAAAGGATGACAACTTCTGAATGATGGCCAAGAAGAAAATCCCCCAGCTGCCATAATAACTTAATTTAAAGATAATAAACATATGGTGAGGATACAAACTTCATGGCAGGGTAGCCTCAGGGAAGCATATGGAGAAAACATGAAGCTCAAGACTTTTAGAACTGCACTAAGATAATAGCCACTTTCTTAGACTTTAACCTAATTTCTCCTTATTTTACTGGAAAATGTTGGCCCAGGAATGCAAACTCTAAGACTTTCAGTTTGTGACACAGGAAGAGAGACTGAGGGAAAGATAGAAGCTTTCTGTACGGAGCAGAAGTCTGACCTCTTTCATATCAGATCATTTAAGTACAGCATTGCCTTTAACTACTGAGGTTAGAACAGAAATCTAATTTTCCAGTCTTTAATCATTGATTTGACCTTTTCTAAATTTCTTCACATCTTTCATCATTACGAGAGTTTGAAAATGGGCACACAGGGTTCACTATGTTCTTAATGGAGGGCTTTGATTAATATTTATCATATGGAAAGGAACGTGGGCTCCCAATAAGAATTTGCAGCCTTCTTACGCATGCTTTCTCTTTTTAGCAGCATCTAACAACAGTTGTTCAATAACTGCTGTATATGTACATTTACGAATTTCTAGATATTTGCCTGGTGGTTAGGATACCTGTGATCCTTGAAGCACATTTTGAAAATAAGTCAACTTAAACCAATCCCTGGAGGAAATAGAAAGGATTGTTGTATCTCCTGACAGTAATAGAATAATAACTAAGACACCTTGTAAATTTTACTTCTAAAGTTATAATATATTCTCCATCACTTTGGAATATCACTAAGATGAAATACTCTTTCTAAAGTTGAAGTGATATTTAGTTTAGAATTTTTTTCTACAGTCTGCCTTTGTTTTATAGACAGTTTTCTTTTTTTACTGTAAAAGCAACTTATTCTGCTTCTAAGGTATCTTGAATGACTAATTCTTTCAACCTTCCTTGTAATCCCATTAATACTTCTTTGGAGATGGCCAGCAAAAGTGTTTTTACCAAACTATGAACACAAGTAGCAATATTGCTTTCCACATCCAGTTTCAGAGGTGTCTTCTTCCTATTATTTGTCAATTTAGAGATTCTTTTCTGAAGATTCCTGAATTTTAAAAAAAATCTGGGTAGAATGATGAAGGAATAAGTTTAGCTAAACTGTTAAACAGTCATTATATGTTTCTAGTTTAATGAAATTTTATTCACTTACATATATCCATTTTGAAATTATTGCTAAATTTAATCATTACTGATTTCAGATCCCTCCTCTTAGTGACATAGATATTCTTTTTAAAATAAGCATGACAGCTTTCTTTGATATTTAATAATGACATACATGAGGTAAAGAAATGAAAGTCATGTTTCAGTTCAATATCCTCTTGTGTTTTCTGTATATGACTGTGTTTATTTATATATTTCTTGTAACTTAATATGATAACCTTTTAAAAATATTTCTATGGATATCTTAACATGTAGTTTATCATCCATAGCTGTGTTAATTTTCCTGGGTAAATTCTCAGCAAAAACTACTAACCCCAGAAATGATGAGAACAAACCACCAAAGGTATAATTCCGTCCAAGTTAGTTTTGGTGAAATACTGATTCCATTTTCTTACAAGAACATATATAAATGGATACTGACAAGACTGTAAGTGGGATGGATAGTGTTTCCAGCTAGACAGAATATAAAATCAGCTGGAGATGAGCTTCTAGTTATGCTTATGGAAGATGATCTTAATTACAGTAACTAAGGTGAAAAGGCCATCTTAATTACTAATGGGACAATTCCCTAGGATCATGAAGTATATAAAAAAGGGGAACATATAATGGCCATTTTGTCTATGCTTCTTGGTTACATATGCATTGTAGCCAGCTGCTTCAAACTACTGCTGCCTTGAATTCTCATGGTAGACTGTGCCTTGAATTATGACCTAAAATAAACTATTTCTCCTTTAGGTTGCTTTTGTCAAAGTACTTTATCTCTGTGAATGGAAAGGACACAAGATGCTAAATGACACTCAAATGTGTCATTTGAATGCCTACTGCAACATGGTAGACAACTCACTGTAGCTCCAACAAGTGCTTGAGTTCCAACTCAGTGACAACTTGAATTTCAACCCCAGTCAACCTTCCAATTCCTGTGTGCTCTAGCACATTCCCAGATAACATCCATAGAGGACAGGATTATGTGGAGCTGTAGGGAAAGGGCAAACAAGAAGGCACTGGTGACTGCATTCTTGAGTCATAGCCTGGAGACAATCCTGACCTACCTCTGTGAGGCAATGATATAGAGTCTGTCCTTTGCAGATATTAACAGATGCTATGATACCAAGAGAGCAGTGGGCATATCAGGCTCAAACACTGAATTAAACTACAAATATAAATTGTATCATTATTGTGTTAGATTATTTCATTGTATCACATATATATTATTCATAGTTAAAGCTATGTCATTACATCACTTTTACCTGTTACACTTAGATTTCCATTTAGTGTCCTTTCAGATGTTGAAAGCCACTGTCTGGAAAATGTTATGCCTGAAAGAGTGATGCCTTTAGAAACAGTGACAAATACAGAACAATTCAAGAAGAAACATGAAGAAGCCTGTTTTCATTGTGGCCAGATAAGAAAGCTGATGAAATACTCATGAATTAAGATGGACAGCTCAAGACAAAGCTGAACACTTGTAGAGATGAAACCGAGAAAAGGGAAGTATAGCTGTCATTCATATTTACTCACACAGTAAAAATAGGCTCACCACATTCTATGAAATTCTCCCACAGTGTTTCACATTCTGCAGCCTTCCCTAGCCTTCAATAGCCTCCGACAGCCTCCTATAGTCCCTCTCAGTCTCTCAAGGACAAGGGGTTAGGACCCACTCCCAAACTGGTTCTTCTCTTTCCTGAATTTGGTTTAAATACGTATAAAATTATTTAAAGTAAAATATATGGTTGAAATACATACACAGTCTTGAGGATATTGATATTTATTACAGAATACATCTTCATATTTACAGGCATGGGCTTTAAGGTTTCAAAATTCCATGGTAGACCCAATTTCCTTCTCTCTCTCTCTCTCTCTCTCTCTCTCTCTCTCTCTCTCTCTCTCTCTCTCTCTCTCTCTCTCTGTGTGTGTGTGTGTGTGTCTCCAGCTCTCTTTCTCCCCCTCTATCTTCTTCTTCCTCTCTCTCTTTGTCTCTACCTATAGATTGGGATGTAGCACTCATCTGCCATGTGTGTTGCCATGCTCCCTGCCATGAAGGTAATGGATTAGGCCTCTGAAATTGTTAACAATCCTCCAAATGAATGCCTTCATTTATAAGAGTTGCCTTGGTTGTAATCTCTCTTCCCAGCAATAGAACAGTGACTAAGACACAGAGAAACATAGTATGAGTTATTGAGCTGTGCATGCATACAGTGAAGTCTTAGTAGGCTTATACATGCTTAGTATCACAATACATCTAACAAGAAGGTGGGTAATTTAGAAGAGAAATGAGTGTGCAAGGAATAACAGACAATAAGGATAGCATAAAGAAGTAGTCAGGGGACAGCATAAATAGCTTTTATGTACAACATTCTGACCAAACTAACCTATTTTGACACACTAAGAATAAAAAGCATGTCTAGTGGGTTTATAAGTGACAGAAAAAAAGGTTCTACTTCAAGGCAAATTAAGCTCAGAATCTTAAGATACCTTATGTCTTGAAATATTTTAATGAATTTGAGATATTCATAAAATATGCAGTTTTCTTTTAATTTTAGGAATAAAACAGGGGTCTTTAAAAATGTATGGTTCTCTGACTATGCCCTTCTCAAATTAGTCTAGAAATAAGGTTATAGAGAAATCAGATTTTATTATATTCTTTGTTGACTTTTTATAAAGTTAAGAGAATGATATGGGGATATCAATTATCTCTGAACAAGGGATAGAGCTCCAGAAGAAAAGTGATGACAGCCTCTTCATTTTTCTGTAAGTTTTCTGCTTTTATTTTAGAGAATTACATTCAGAGGCAAGCCTGAAAGTGGCTTGGATGTTACCAGAACAGAGAAATAAAGAAAGCAAGGTTCATTAGCTGAGACTTCAGTTTACAAATAACTCTGCTGTTGCTACATTTCTGGAAGTATCCTATCTAGAGACCAGTGCAGATACCTTTTCTAGATCTTTAACACCCAATAAAATGGAAATAGAAAATCCCCCCTTGCACCACAAAAGCACATAACCTGATTGATTCAGTACAGAATTATATGAGATCTTAAAAAATACTAATGTCAATATTCATCAAATATTTCATAAGATGTAAAATAGAAAAAGAAATAACACTTTCAATTTCTTTTGATGAGGCTAAGTGTCACTCTGATATCAAAACTATACAATCATCCAACAACAGAAAAATATAGACCAATATTTATGAGGGATACAAACCCAAAAATTCTCGATTAAGTACTTGCAAACTGAATTCAATAGCACATCAAAAACATTTCCCACCAATATTAAGTTGACCTTATACAAAAGATGTCAGGGTGCTTCAACATATGAAAAAATAATTGTAACCCATCAAATAAAGACTCAAGGAAAGAAACATGATCAGCTAAGTAGATACAAAAATCTAATATGCAAAATCCAAATTCAACATCGCTTTAAGATGAAAGTTCTAGATAATCTATGTCTTCCTTAGGGTTTCAATTGCTGCAACAAAACACTAAGATGAAAACATGTTGGGGTGAAAAGGGTTTATTTGGCTTATTCTTCCACAGCACTGTTCATTACTAAAGGAAGTCACGATGGGATCTCAAACAATGAAGAAACCTGTTGTTAGGAGCTGATGCAGAAGTCATAAAGGGGCACTGCTTATTGGCTTGTTCCCCATAGCTTGCTCAGCCTGCTTTCTTATAGAACCCAGGACTACCTGTCCAGGGGTGGTCTAACTTATATGGGCTTAGCCTTTCCCTGTCAACCGCCAATAAGAAAATAACCAACAAGCCTACCTCTAGCCCAGTCTTATTGAGGTGTTTTCTTAATTGAGGTTTCCTCATTTCTAGTGACTCTAGCTTGGGTCAAGCTGACATAAAACTAACCAACACAATCTACCAACACAGGGGGATACATATAAACACAACAAAAAGAAGAGATAGCAATTCTGTAGTTTTACTACTTAATAAAGTGTAAAACACAAAACAGTTTCACCAAAATCAGAAAAAGGAAAAGAATGTCTACTCTGCCACTTCTTATCCCATATAGTATTTGAAATTGTAAATAGGGAAATTAGAGAAGTGACAGAGATAAAGAGAGTACACATAGGAAGAAGTCCAAGTATTTTCTTTACAGATATTATTATTCTATACATAAAAGATTCTAAGGATAACACCAGAATTTTCCTACAACTGATAAATACATTCACCAAAGTAGCAGGATACAAAATTAACACAAATATAATTAACTTCCTATTCACAACCATACCCAGGAAATCAGAGAAATGATTATAGTCACAATAGCCTTCTAAAAGAAAAAGAAATACATTTGTGATGTAAATCTAACTAAGGAATTGAAAGACAGGTACAATGGCAGCATTAAGATAATGAAAACGGAAATTAAAGAAGACACCAGAAGTTGGTTAGATCTCCATGGTCATATTCACCTAGCATTTGGAATCTTCATTCTTACTGGGTACCTGTTACAATACTAGGAGGTGCTATCACCAGTGTTACCTCGGCAGTAGATGGCTAAAGGAAAAACTTTTTCCTGAAAACAGTAGGGCAGTTGCTCACAGGAATTTACAGGAGTTTAGGCAGAATGCCTAAGACAAGAAAAGGCTCAAGTCGCACAAAATTCCAGCAGGAGACCAAAGGAGGCTAGGAACCCATCCTTCTCTAGGGAACTATTCACAATTGATGCTTCTGGGTATGGACAGTCTGTTTTAACGGTTTGGCCCAGGCAAGTTAACAATTCTAGCACACACTCCAGAGTAAAGGTCACACACACAAAAGTAAAGGCCACAAACCCAAGAGTGAAGAGGCACCACAATCTGTATTTGAAAGAGGGAAATAAAGGCAGCTTTGGGTGCACAGGTAAGAGGGAATATAACTTGGAAAGACAGGAAGGTAGAATATAATCAGAACACATTGTACAAAATTCTCAAAGGACTAATAAAAATGAGAAACAATATAAAAACACAGCAAAATATAAAGCAAGTGCCAGGAGATATGAAATACTTGGGGTTTTCTAATTTTAAATTATCTAAGAAGAAAATTATTAACACAAATTTCAGCATTTAAGTTTCTGGGGCTTGGCAATTCACAACAGACACAGAAAGAAAAGGAGAAATGAGGAAGCCATGTGTGGTGGGCACTTGTCATCCCTTATACCTCTTACTGGAAACAGGAAGAAAGATTGTTGGTTTGGATGAAAGTGGCCCTCGTGGCTTACAGAGAGTGGCATTATTGAAAGGATTCTGTGACCTTGTTGGAGGAAGTTTGTCATTGGGAGGAGGCTTGAGGTTTCAGAAGCTGAAGCCAGATCAAGTGGCTTACTGTTTCTTCCTTCTACCTTCCTATTTAGATGTTGAACTCTCAACTCCTTCTCTAGCCCCATGTCTGCGTGTGTACTGCCATGCTTCCCACCATAATGATAATGGATTAAACTTCTGGATCTGTAACCAGCTGCAATGAGATATTTTTCCTTTTCCATAATTGCCACAGTCATGGTGTCTCTCAAAGTAACAGAAACCTGAAATAAGACAAGGACCAAGAATGTAGGAAGAAACATCTGAACAGAGCCAACTTCAAGAACTTAGAACTGTAGTAGTTAAATTTAATACACAAATACTAAGAAGAGAGGGGTTCTGGAATCTTCTTCTATGCCAGAATTCTCTTATCATTTTGATATTAAAATTACATCATTCCCCCCTTTACTTTCATTCCTCCAACCCCTTCCATGTACTATGCCCACTACTGTCATTCAAATATATGTCCTTTTTTGCTTTGTTTGTATGGGTGTGTGTGTGTGTGTGTGTGTGTGTGTGTGTGTGTGTGTATAAAACAAAAAAGCCTGATCAGTCTATATAATGTTACTTGTATGTATGTTTTCAGAGCTGATCATTTGGATAACTGTGTTAGTTTAAATGTCCCATGATCTCATAGGGAAAGGAATTATTAGGAGTTTGTGGCTTTGTTGGAGTGAGTATGGCGTTGTTGGAGGAAATACTTCACAGTGACGTGGACTTTGAGATTTCCTATGCTCAAAATACCTTCCAGTGTCTCAGTTGACTTCTTGTTGCCTGTAAGATGTAGGACTCTCAGCTACCCCAGCACTGTGTTTGCCTGCATACTGCCATACTCCCTGTCATTATGATAATGGATGAACCTTTGAAACTGCAAGTGAGACCCCCAATTAGGTATTTTCTTTGTAAGAATTGAGGGGTCCTGGTGTCTCTTCACAGCAATAAATACTCTAAAACAACAATTTCCCTTCCTCTCTGCTTCCTTAGCTGTCAGTAGTTCTTTTTCTATGGTTGTGTCTCTTGAACTTTGCTCTGTCCTCATTATCATATGCTTTGGTGACATCCTTTTTAGATCACATTCAAGCATCTATGTTAATAAGAATACATGAGTGTACCTGCTGACATTTCCGGGAGCACAATCTCATAGCAACCTTCCTAAAGACGCTTATGTAAAATTTTAACATTTGGGGCTGCCAATTTTCTCCCCAAAAGTCAAACTATTTAACCAAAAGCCAAAATCCAAGACATGGAGTTTTGAGTTACTAGAGTTGTCAAAGAAACTTCCAAAGCATTATAAGCTATTGGTATTGCCTTTGGTTGTCCTCAGAGGTGGAAGATATGTCCTTAATCGTGCAATAGTGTTTAATTGCACAATTTTTTGTGATTTTGTAACAGTGAAAGAAGGGAGTGTAAATGATGAGGGGGCTACTCAAGGCAGAGAAACAGAACTCATATTCTCCCTGTGCCTGTGGCATACAGATTCCCAAAGATCTTTGCTAATTGGAAAAAGACATAAAACTAGTGAGTTTAGTTGGGTTCCAACACTCAGACTGTCTCTCTTTCTCCTGCTCCCTTTCAGTATCTCTCTCCCTCTCTCTCTTCCTCCTTCATTCTTCTCCTCCCCTTCTTCTGCTGCTTTCTCTCACTCTAAGGTGACCCCACTTAGCAATGGAAGCAGCCTAAGTGGAAAGAAAGTTCCACAATTTAAAAAAATCCTTTTAATTAAAACTGCAAAACTTGTTAAAACTTGCAAGATTGATGAGCTGCTAAAACCATCTATTAGGGCCTAAAACAGGAAAAAAACCCTCAACACTTAAAATTAGACATCATTGGAGGTTGGAATTAACCGACAAATACTGTATTGAATATCTGCAGTGGTATAATACCAGCACTGGAGGTTATAGGATACAGAAAATTAAAGGCTTATTTATCTAAACGTGCTAAAGCATGAGGAATAGATAATTACAAAGCATTGCTGTATGTTATATAGCAACAATTATATCTTCCTGTTGACCCCAGCAAATGAAAGGTAAGTGGAATCAGCTCGGGCTACAAATTTCATGGTTCCCCTTCTGGTAAGGACAGACTGGAATTACAGATGAATAAATGTTAACTGGGGAAATGTTCTAGTTTGTCAGTTAAACCTTTCAGTTTCACCCAATGTGCTTCTTGTGTTAGAAAAAAACTGGAGAATTAAACATTTTCCTAAACCACTGTAAATAATGAGATGAAAATTGGTCAAATAAAAAGCTCCATTCCCCTTACTGGGATACAGCAGTTGAGGGGAAAAAAACCCAAGTGACATATGAATACTTTTCTTGATGGCTAAAGATGTTGAACATGTAAGTGTTTCTCAGTCATATGAGAATCCTATATTGAGAATTCTCTGTTCAGATCTGTATCCTGTCATTTTTTAAATATTGGATTAGTTGTTGTTTTGTTGATGTCTAGTTTCTTGATTTCCTTATATAGTATGGATAGCCTTCTGTTGGATATGGAGTTGGTGAAAAATCTTTTCTCATTATATAAGTTGTTGTTTTTTCTTATTGACTGTGCCTTTTGCCTTACAGAAGCTTTTCAGTTTCATGAGGTCCTAGTTATTGATTGTTTTTCTTAGTGCCTGTGCTGTCAGTGTTCTATTCAGAAAGTTGTTTCCTGTGCCAATGTGCTCAGTGTTATTCCCCAGGTTCTCTTCTATTAGGATCAATGTATCTGGTTTTATGTTAAAGTCTTTGAGCCAGTAGGACTTGAGTTTTGTGCAGGGTGTCAGATACAGAACAATTTGCATTTTTCTATATGCTGATATCCATTTAGGCCAACGCTATTAGGCGAGGATGATTTCTTTTTTTCATTGAATATTTCTGACTTCCTTATCAGAAATCAAGTGTCTGTAACATCCTTAGACATCAGGGAAATGCAAATACAAATGACTCTGAGAATCCATCTTACATCTGTCAGAATGACTAGGATCAAAATTCAAGTGACAGCTCATGCTGGTGAGGATATGGAGCAGGGGAACACTCCTCCATTGTGGTGGGAATGTAAACTTGTACAGTCATTATAAAAATCAATATCGAGGTTCTTCAGAAAATTGGAAATGAATCTACCTGAAGACCAAGCTAGACCATTCTTGGGCATATTATACCTGAAGGATGCACCATCCTGCTACGAGAACAGTTGCTCAATGATGTTCACAGCAGCTCTATTTGTAATAGCCAGAATCTGGAAAAAAAACTAAATGTCTCTTAACTTAAGAATCCATAAGAAAATGTGTTATGTTTACACAAGGAGTGTTTCTCAGCTGTTAAAATCTAAGGCAAGTGGATGGAACTTAAAAAGAAAATCATCCTGTGTGAGGTAACCCAGACAAAGAAAGGCAAACATGGTATTTATTCATTTGTAAGTGGATATTAGCTCTCTTAAGTAAAGGACAACCATTCTACAATAAATAAAACCAGAGAGGTTAAGGAACAAGGAGGGTTTAAGGAAGAATACATGAATCTCCCTGAGAAGGGAAAATTGAGTTGATTTTGTAGGTGCTCTGTGGCAGGCAGGGAGGGGAATAGAAGGAATCAGGTAGGGTAGGGTGATGGAGGGAGAGATGACTGGGATTTGGGGACATTTAGGGGAGCAATGTAAAAACCCAATGTAGTGGAAAATCCCTAGTAATGGGAAATACAGAACCCGAACTGGCCTTCTTCTATCACCAGGCAAGGCTCCTAGCAGTGTGTCTGGTACAACAATCCAGCCACAAAACCTTAAACAAACAACCAGTCCTGCCTGCAAGATGTGCTGGGGTAATGTTGATACAGAACTTGTGGGAGTGACCAACCAATGACTAGTCCAACTTGAGGTTCACAGAAGATGGAGGTGGGGCCTTACACTGCCAAGAACAAGAGGCAGTACATTCCAGAGGCCCAGGATAAAACCAAATACAGGCAATGGTGTGATTACTAATAATATTCTGCTATACTCTTAGAAAGGAGCCTAGCATGATTGTCATCAGAGAGGCGTTATCCAGCATCTGATGGGAGCAGATTTAGAGACCCACAACCAAACACTAGGTACAACCAGGGGCAGCTGGCAGAAAAATGGAGGAAAGATTGTAAGAACCAGAGACATCAAGGATGCATTTAAAACATGGCCCTCAGAATCAACTCAGCACACCTCATAGGGGATCACAAGGACTGATACAATAAACATGGACCCTACGTGGGTCTGAACTAGGTCCTCTGTATATGTACTATGAATAGCTTGGTGGTCTTGTGGGACTCCCACCAGTTAGAGTGGGTATTGTCTCTGACTCTTTTGCATAAGCTTAGGATCTTTTACATCCTACTGGGTTGCCTTATCCAGCCTTGATGAGAGGGCTTGTACCTAAACTTATTGTAACTTTTTGTGCCATGTTCAGTCGATATCCCTGGGAAGCCTGATCTATAATTTTGAAGGGAAATGGAGGAGAAGTGGATCTGGGGAAGATTGCAAGTGGGGAATGGATTGAAATGAGTGGAGGGACAGGAAACTGAGATTGGGGTGTAATACATGAGCAAAGGAAAAAATGACTTTCTTGGAAGGAAAAGAAAAGTATAAGTTTTCTTGCCAACATGAAAACAGGGTAAGGATATTTGCTTGGAGAAAATACCTGTGAAATTCTCTCAGCATGATGTCATAGCTAAGGTACTCTAACTTCAGAAACCCTGCCCTGTCAATCACATCACATGCCAGCAAGGAATAGTCTGGAGTAGAAAGTGACATTTTGTTAAATTCAAACCTGACTGCTTTGAAGGGGTAAGAGGTTCAGAAGCCTTATTCTGGCCAGGTGTGTTTGTCTGACAGGAGAAAGAGACCTGGAAGCTGTTTGAATGACTCATCTCCTCTTCTTATTACTTTTGGTATTTTCATTGTCGGCATACTTCAAATTATTTCACCATTTGTACTGAGTAAGATATCTGATTCACATGCATCAGATTTAAAAATCCAGTCAAGTGTGTTTGCTCATAGGTTGGTATATCACAGTGTTTATTTAGATTACAAAGAACAGATCCTAATTATAAGACTTAAATTCAGAGTCAGATAAGTAGTAAGAGGGGCAGAGCGTGGGCACCAATTTTACTACACTATTTGCCTCTACTAATAAGAACACAGGACTCTCTCTCTGGTGTGGTGTGGTTGGTGTGTGTGTGTGTGTGTGTGTGTGTGTTTGGCATTGAGGATAACACATCATCAAACATAGTAGGCTTGGTGAAATACCACTTAGAGTGAGTGTTGCTTACCTCTGCTCAACCATTATGTGAATCCAACAGCAGAAAGTTACTGAGATGGACTTCTATGTTTATTGCTGTGTTGTTTGGAGAACATTGTTCCTATATTTTAATAACAGTTTATTTTTATAATGTTCATGAGAAAAGTGAGTACTTAAAACCATACTACTAAAGAACAGAAGCCCTGGTTAGGAAAAGGTGTCTGCTTACAGAGCTATGGAATGCCATCCTTATGCTCTTTGCATAATTCAACAACAACACAAATTACCAAAAACCACAAACTCATGGAAACTAAACAATGTACAGCAAAATCACTACACAACATACTCAAACTTATGTGACACAATTAAAACAGTTCTAAAATTTCATAGCAATAAATGTACACATAAAGAATCTTGAGAAATCCTACACTAACAAACTAACAGAACAACTAAAATCTCTAGAACAAAAACAAGCAAACTAACCCAAGAAGAGTATAAGGATGGAAATAATCAGCTTGAGGTCTGAAGTCAATAAAATAAAAACAAAGTAAACAATACAAAGAAACAAAGAGTTGGTTCTTTGAGAAAATCAAAAAGATAAACAAACCTTTATCTAAGCTATCCCAGAGAGAGAGAGAGAGAGAGAGAGAGAGAGAGAGAGAGAGAGAGAGAGAGAAGAGAGAGAGAGAATATACAAATTAACAAAATCAGAAAAGAAAAGGGAGATATAACAAGGGACATAGAAAAAATCCAGAGAATCATCAGGCCATAATTCAAAAACCTCTACTCGACTAAATTGGAAAATTTGAAGGAAATAGACAATTTCCTGGATACGTACCACATACAAAAATTAAATCAAGACCAGATAAATAAATTGAATAGACTAATATCCTCAAGGAAATAGACAGAGTCATCAAAAGTCTCCCCACCAAAAAAAGCCCAGGAAAAGACTGTGTCAGTGCAGAATTCTACCAGAATTTCAAAGATATTACCAATACTTCTCAAATTGTTCCACACAATAGAAAGAAAAGGAACATTACCAAACCCATTTTATGAGGCTACAGCTACACTGATAATATCCAAATCACACAAAGATGTAACTAAGAGAATTATAGACCAGCCTCACTCATGAACATCAATACAAAAATACTTGAAAAAATATAGGCAAATTGAATCCAAAAGTTCCTCAAAAAAGCCATCCACCATGAAAATGGGCTTCATTCCAGAGATGCAAGAATGGCTCAACATATGGAAATCTGTCAATGTAATTCACCATATAAATAAACTGATAGAAAATAATAATCATTTCATTAGGTACTGAAAAAGCCTTCCATAAAATCCAACACCCCTTCATTATAAAAGTCTTGGAGAGATCAGGGATACAAGATACATACCTATACCTAACAGAGGCAACCCAACAGCTAACATCAAACTAAATGGGGAGATTTCAAAGTGATTCCATTAAAATCAGGAAAAAGTCCAATTTGTTCACTCTCTGCTTATCTATTCAATATAGTATTTGAAGTCCTACCTGGAAAAATAAGAGAACAAAAGGACATCAAGGAGAAAAAATTAGAAAGAAGAAGTCAAACTTTCCCTACTGGTTGATGATATGATACATAAGTGACCCCAAAAATTCTGCTAAGGAACATCTATACCTGATATACAACTTCAGTAATGTGGCAGGATACAAGATTAACTAAGAAAAATCAGTAGCCCTCCTATATGCACAGATGATAAATGGGCTGAGAAAGAAATCAGAGAAACATTACCCTTCACAACTGCTACAAACAATATAAAATAGCTTGGGGTAACTAATCAAACAAGTAAAAGACCTGTATGACAAGCAATTTAAGACTTTGAAGAACAAAATTAAAGAAGATATCAGAACATGGAAATGTTCTTATCTCCCATGTCCTTGCATAGGGTGAATTAACATAATAACAATGCCAATCTTAACAAAAGCAATCTACAGACTTAATTCAATCCCCACCAAAAAACCAACATAAGTCTTCACAGATCTTGAAAAGATAATACTCAACTACACATAGAAAGAAAAAAAAACCAGGATAGCGAAAACAATCCTGTACAATAAAGGAACTTCTGGAGGCATCACTATTCCTAACTTCAAGCTCTACAATAGAGCTACAGAAATGAAAACTGCTTGGTTTTGACATTAAAAACAGACAGGTGGACCAACTGAATCAAACCAAATACCTGACATTCATTCACACAGCTATGAATACCTGAATTTTGATAAAGAAGCTAAAATTAAGCAATGGAAAAAATAAAGCATTTTCAAAAAATGGAGCAGGCAAAACTGGTTGTCAACATGTAGAAAAATGCAAATAGATCCATATCTATCTCCATTCACAAAACTCAAGTTGATAGGTATCAAAGACTTCAAAATAAATCCAACCACACTTACACTCAAAGAGGAGAAAGTGGAAAGCTGCCTTGAAGAAATTGGCACAAGAGAACACTTCCTAAATATAACACCAGTAGCACAGACACTAAGAGCAACAATTAATAAATGGGACCTCCTGAAATTGAAAATTTTCTGTATGACACAGCAGAGGGCCAACAAAAAAAATGGCAGTCTTCAGAATGGGAAAAGCTCTAAATCAAACCCACATCTGACAGAGGCTTATCTCCAAAATATACAAAGAGCTCAAGAAAATGGACAACAAAATATCAAATAATCCATTTAAAAATTTGATACATTTACACAATGGAATGCTACTCAGCAGTAAAAACAATTATACATTGAAATTTGCAGGCAAAGGAACAGAACTGGAAAAAATGCTGAGTGATATAACCCAGACTCAGAAAGACAAATATGATATGTACGCATTCATAAATGGATATTAGACATAAAGCAAAGGATAATGAGCTTGCAGTCTACAACCCCAGAGAAACCAGGTAGCAAAGAGAATCCCTAAGAGAGACAGACACGAATCTACCTAGGAAGGGGAAATAGACATGATTTCCTGAAATTTCATCCAGTAACTGATGGAAGCAGATGCAGATATTCACAACTAACTACCCACTAGACCAGCTTCCCGAGTCTAGTCCAAGAGTGATAAGGTGAGCAAAGGGGTCAATGCCAAGATGGGAAAACTCACAGAAACAGCTGACCAGAATTAGTGGGTGCTCACTGACTTGTACTGACAATTGGGGAACCTGCATATGACTAAATTAATCCTGCTGAATTCAGGTGACAGGGCAGTTAGTGGGGCCACTGGCAATAGGACCAGGAGCTGCCACTTTTCTCAGCCTAGACATAGGAGGGAAGACCTTGGTCCTGCCTCAATGTGGTGATGATGTAACAGATTTCATTAACTCCACATAGGAGGCCTTACCCTCTCTGAGGAGCAGAAGGGGGAGGTGAGAGGAAGGTGGAGTGAGCAGAAGGAGGGGAGAGAGGGGCAATGATATGTAAAAACTAAAATAGTATTTAGGAACCAGTGTGACACCATTCTTCCAAGGGCCTATGACTATTTCAGCCTCAGGCCCTTTCCCAGATCACATTCCTCTGTTTTTAGTGGAATATGCTGATGTTTCTACAGTTGTTTTACAGTAATCCATGGATTCTAGAAACTTTGTTGCCACCAATGATGCAAAAGATACTACTTTTTTGACTTTTGTATGCAAATATAAACATATCTATGATTTCAATTTTTAGAAACTTAATTATGATGTCAACTTTGCAAAAAAAACTCTATCCAATTTTATTTTGTTGAGTTGAAAATCTATAGAAATTAACAGGCTGTCTTGGTCTAGGAATGAAAACTTATTGTTTTTTCATCTGTATACGGTCATATATTGTGCTAAGCATTTAAGTTCTTAATATATGCTTAATTGCAGAAACTACTGAAGCATAATATAAATAATGAAAATCTCATATATGTGTCTCCTAGGACACATGGTGGAAATAAGAGGAAAGAATGAGAAAATAACACTAGGGAGAGAATACAAAATTTGCTTGACACAAGGGTTTTTCCCCCTGAAACACACCAAGAAATTATTGTTCTCCATTTCTTAAGAAGAAAGTCTGTGGTTCTCTTAAAATGCACTTGAATTGTTTTAGTGAGAGAAAGTCCTACTTAAGAAGAAACCCATTCCTCACTTATGGCTCTGACTGTTCAGTAGTTACATGGAGATTGGTAAGTTTTCAAACAGAGTCATCTCAGTGGTACTAATTTTCACTTTTTTTCTAACAATTACCAACAAACGAATGTACTGGAAAGAAATGAATACAAGACAGAAGAGGAGATAGTACATTAAAACAGATTTTTCAAATACTATACCGTATACCCTACTTGGATACTAATTTAAATATGATGCGAAAATTAATCTATATGAGGCATGAGTTATCTAATAACTCCAACATTTAATGTAAATGTAATGTTAAGGAATTATTTATGTATGTGTGTGTGTGTATGTGTGTGTGTGTATGTGCATGTGTGCATGTACATGCATTGGGTATATGGACTCAGAGTACAGCATCAACTATTATTCTTAGTGTAGAGATTACAAGCATGGCAATACAACATGATTTTTGCTTGTTTGCTGTTTTTCTTTGTAGGATCTGAACAATGCAACTTAGTCCTTCATGCATGCAAGACAAGGCCTTTTCCAACTGAACTACTTTCCCAGTCAAATATCTCTTTTTAAATTTTACTAGATTTGATATTAGTATTTGGGTTATATTTTCAGGTTTAATATGTTTAGGAATATATTCTGAAAATTATTATAGATAAACTGTGTAAGGTGCCTGGAATTTTATTGGAAATAATATAAGTTGGTGGCATTAATGTATGCTGTGAACACTGAACTAGGATCATCAAAAGTTGATGAGTGGTAAAGTTGAGTGATGAATAAATGAGTATTTGACACAATAATCTGTCAAACTTGTAAAGACTTGCAAATCTTAAAAACAAAAAGCATGATTCAGAATCTTTATATTAAATCTTCACAGAAAAAGCCAGTTACCTTCAATTGAATTTATTAGTAATAACTTATGCCTTCAACATCCTAGCCCACAAATAGGTGTGTATAACTAGCTAGGCCCATAGTTACTCTGTAGAAAGAACAGTCAAATAGACAAAAGGTTGATCAGTACAAGTAAAGTAATGTGGGTATTGAATCATGAGATTGCATCAGTTATTTCTTTTGTAATAGCAACAATGCTCTCTTAAAACCTAGTCATCAGTGTTGATTGCTTGAACTTTTCCCTTGTATTAGGAGAAAAAAAATCTTCAGGATAAAGTTAGAAGTGTACAGAAAAAAGGAGAATTAAGTTATAACTATATCCCTTAAGAAATCATTTGTATATAAATGGCACTAAAATATGGTTTCTATAGTTATTAAATCAACACATTTTATAGTATGTAACTATTTTTTACTAAGGATATAAGTGTGGGAGGTTACTACATTTGGCTCTAAGTACAAGAACACAGGTTGGCTGTTAAACAATGAAGAACAAGAAAGTCAGCGTTATTTCACTTACCATTATATTCTAGGTCTAGCTCACATTTCAAGTTGCAGAAGCAGAATTGTAAATATACTTACAGGTGACTTAAGGTATCATCCAATGGTCTCAATTACTTCTTTCATAAAATTGCTCAAGTGGATGGACAATAACATGTGTTCATCCATTTGCAAGTTGTATTATTTTTTCCCAAGTGACTAACTTTAATAAAATAGAAACACACACACTCTCATACACATTTATATAATATTTGACGTCCATGGAAAATGAAAAAAGATAATGTTAGGAGATGGCTCAATGGTTAAGAGCATGTGCTATTCTTTTCTATTCTTGCAGAGGATCTGGGTTCAATTCCCAGAAATCACATCGTGGGTAACAACCATCTGCAAGAACACACAATGTACTCATGCACACATGCAAATGAAACACCTAAGTATTGCTTGGGATGTATGCTTCTTTGTTTTTAAATCATTAATTTAAAAGCTTGTCTCTGATAAATAGTTTTTAGACAAAAGTAAAACTTCATTTGTACATAATATGACAAAATTTTCTTTGTCATAGAGTCAACAAAATGACTTTTTCTTTTCCTTATTCATTGGTTCACTATTAATGCATTAAATTTGAGAAAGAGTAGCAGCTTCCAAATGGCAAATTGGTATTAAACTGAGCTAATCTCATCACATCTAATCAAGCTATTATATATATCTTTGAAAATGGTGTACAGTGTGTTTTGATCCTATTCATTCCTCCCACAACTCCTTCCTGACTTAAGCCCTTACTTCCATAACCCATCAAATTTTATGTACTGGAGATAAAGAAGATGCATCTCAACACAATAAGTAGAGAATACAGCAAGCTCACAATCATCATCTTGTTACCTGGAAAAAAACTCCAAACGTTTACACAGAATCAGTGTTTAGTGTTAGCTTGACCAATAAGAAAGTGAATGAGATAAAGTGAATTCAGATAAAAACAGGAAAAAGTTGCTGTGATTATATGATTCTATACAGACAGCTTCAGAAAAATCCTGTAACTGATGAACACATTCAACAAAGTAGCATGTTACAGTATAAACAAATTAAAATCAGTACTTTTCCTAATTACAAATAACAAATACATGGATGGAGGAATCATAGAAACAATTTCATTAGCAAAACTATCAAAAACGAAAAACCCCTTGCAAGAAATCTAACCAAGGAAATGAAAAACTTGGTCAATGAAAATATTAAGATGCTAAAAATGTCACTAAAGATGGTGCCAGAAAACGGAAAGGCCTCCCATGCATCAGTTGGATTAATATTGTAAAAGGAAAAATATTAGTAGAAACAAATTTCAGAGTCAGTGCAGTCCCCCTCAGCATCCCGACACGTTTTCAGTGAAACTAAAAAAAAAACCCTTAAATTTCATGTGGAAATGAGAAATGAAAGATACCCAAGGTAGACTAAACAATCCAGAAAAACAACCAGAAATGTGCTGGTGGTATCACCCCAGATTTCAAGTTATGTGACAGGAATATATCAATAAAACACAATTCTACTGGCATAGCAAAAGACTCATTGATCAAGGGGATAGAATTGAGGTCACACATGTAAATCTACCCACTTTTATAATTATTTGTTTGTTTGTTTATATATGTATTGATAGGACATAGTTTCTCTTTGAGGACCTGGCTTCCCTGAAACTCGTTGTGTAGACCAGACTGGCCTCTAACTCACAGTGTTCTGGCTGTCTCTGAGTTCCAAGTGCTGGGATTAGAGGTGTGTTCCACTACCACCTAACCTAATTCCACATTTTACTGATACTTGAGTTTTCATATTGGAGGAAACAAAACAAACCAAAAAACAAAAGAGACCAGCACTTTCATCAAATGGTGCTGATCAAACTCAATTGCATGTAGAACTGGATTCATATCTCTCATCCTGCACTAAACTCTAAACAATTGAAGGATCTCACCATAAGCCTTTATATGCTAAATCTGATAAAGAAGAAAGCTGGGCTTACTTGGCACCATAAAGGACTTTCTTAACAGGACCTCAGTAATGCATATATTAAGGCCAACAATTAATAAATGGATACTTGTAAAACTAAAAAGCATTTTGTGGCAAAGATTATACCAATTATATGAAGAAACAGCCTAAAGAACACCTGTTTCTTGCTGCTTATATGGTAATTTATTCATCCTGAGCGTCTCCTATATTTTCAAGCATAAATTCAGGATAAATGGATTACCTTCTACTGAATCTGGAGGTAAACTTAAAAACTTCATCTAAATATTATTACAAGGATCAAGAAAACAAGTGTAATTCTTACTCTCTTATCTGTAAAACTGACTGAATAAAATGTAGTCATTTTATTAAAATAAGATTTTTCCCTATAATATATTCTGATCATGGTTTTCCATACCTTTCCCTTTTCCAGAACCTCCCAACCTTCCTACTCAATCATATCCACAGCCTTTCTTGCTCTCTCATATTAGATACAAAGAAGTATCTAAAAATTAATAAATTAGATAAGATAAAAAAGAAACAAACCCAAAATGTACAAAAGAACCAAATGGACAACAACAACAAAGCCAAAATAAAAGCATGAGAAACACATACAGACACAGAGACACACACATTCTCAAACACAGAAGGTCCATAAAAACACAAAACCAGAAAATACAGCATATAAACAAATGCCCTGTAATGTATAAAAATTAAATTCCTAGAGGAAATCCCGTGAGACAGAAGACCACTCCAAGGCTACGCTTGAATTCATTTTTTGTTTGCCATCTACTGCTGGGCATGTGAAGTGCCCTTAAGTATGACTTTCTTTTTAATCCCAGTAAGAATCACCCCCCCCAAAATAATCCATTGGAGGAAAACTAAATTTCCCTTTGCAAGAGTTTATCTATTGGCAATAGCTTCTGGGTAGGGAAGGAATAATTTTGAATAACATTTGTAAGTATCCCATATCTAATTATAAACATATTTAAACTGCACTGAAAGGTAGTTCAAACTGGGGAAGCAAAACCACTAATTTTACATTCTGAATAGAGTATATAACCCTGGAAGACAATTTTACTTCTCATAATTTTCAATTTGGAAATATTCTTTTATCTTACAAAATTTAGATTATAACATACATTATCCAGTTTAATTCCCATGGCAGCCTTGGATAAACTAGGTTTATCTGTGGTTATTTGGCAACAAGTCAGGTATAATTTGTCACTATCAATTTTTACTGTCATGATTAAGGGACATAAATAAAGACTGGCAGTTAATTCTCTGTCTTCATATTTCTTGAGTATTATATGTGCCTCTTTCCAACTGGAATAGAGTTGAAGTCTGTGTGAGAACCTTTCTAACTACTTCACTACAATAGCAATTTCATTTCAGCTTTGCATTTTAGGGGCATCCGTTCTGACCCAGACTGCAGACACAAATGCTTGTATCAAGCAGGATCAATTTCTGTGTCAGGAAAATGATTTCTACAAGGCAGTAACTGGTACAAGCTTGGCATTTATTTTCAACTCACATATCTCATGATATGAAATTAACACAGTATACTTAGAACCTCCATTTAGATGACAAATGGACTTTAAAATGGTAAATGGTTGACCTCAAATCCTAATTTCCCTTAGCATCAGTTTGATTCACCGCTTTAGAATCGATTTAGATTTGCACCCCAGGACCCATATATTAATTGCAGCTTACTATTTCACCCATGCCTGTGTACATCAGACTCTTCACTTTTGTTTTTCAAGCCACTGTCCTCCTTATGTACCCATGTTCTATTCTCACGAGGAGCCATGATTTTACATTTAATCTAGACTACACCTCCCTCTGGAAAGATTTTCCCTCTCATTCTAAAAATAAAAACATTTTAAGTACTCAAAAAGATCCCATAAAATTTGCAATCCACTTTTTAGTCCTATTTAACTCTTCTTCATCCTGCTTATAAAATCCAGCTTCCTAATTTGTGTCTGTTTCTCACATACCTTACTTACATTCCCTTTTGCATGGTCTCTTTACATGTCTCAAAATAGGTGAAGGGATAATTCCCTCACATCCTTTGAGATATGTTCAATTGTCCTCTTCCCGTTGATGCCTCTCCATAAATTTTCAAACAACATTCCCTTAACTTATTCCACAGTTTATATTTCTCTACAACAGTTTTAAATCTGATAGTCTATATAGTTTTGGTTTGGTTTGTATTATTTCCCTTTCCCTTCAATACTTTACTAGAATGTAAGTTTTATAAACAACAGATATTTGTGTGTTTTGTTCCGCATCAAAGCTTTCTAACAAACATTTCATGAACCATTAAATCGTCTACCAAGGATCCATGTGCTGGGGTCAGGCCTGTATCAGTCCTAAGCTACAGGGCCATCTATTCCAGAATGGTGTCTTTGGGGCTGTGTTCAGAACCACCTGAACAGCTCCTGGGTCCAAATCTGAGTTTGGGAGTGTGGATCAGGAAAGTCCTACCTAACCAGTGGCATTAAGGAAGAGACAGAGACATTGTATCATCTCAGGTGGGCTCTCAGTCAATACTAGAGACCATGGTTTATTCAAGCATCTTCTTGAATAGCTTGCCAAAATCAGGGGTACTGGCAGAAGACATCTATTATCATGTATACAGGGCTGACTAGAAAATACTTCCTTTAACCATAGAGATATCCTACAATGCAGGTACACATTCCATAGGGGAACCAGTTTTCAGAAACATCCCACTAGCCCCCCCCCCAGCACATCCCACTAGCCCTCATGATGGGTGTGGGACCTAAGTCTATTACTACACAAACTAGAAGTCATTCTCCACTGTGCCTAGGCCGTCCGGAGGTAGCCAGCTGACATCTAAAAGACAATAGGAGATTTGAGCTCCTGGAATTGAGCTGAGACCTATATGGGAAATATCATATTTGGGTCCTGACATCCATGTAAACATGTCACTGTTTGGGAAGGCCATGGAAAGGGTCATGGAAGTAGATAAAGGTATCCACATTCTGTCATGTAGAAACATATTGTTCTCTATTCCCCAAAATAAAAGAATCAGTGTTCAATATCACTTGACTTTCCTAAGGCTATATGACTAATTAGTAGTAGAACAGAGTGAAACTTAAGCACTACATAATCCACACTCTTCAAAACTCTCTGTGACCTACGGTGTATTAGAAAAGAGACTGAAAGTCATAGTCTGTCTACATAGTTGTGAACTGACTTGGTAATTAGAACATGATTAGGCTCCCATTGAATTATATCCTAGTATATCCCTTGCAGCTGACGACTTAAGGTCACATACATTGTCTTACACAAATTTGGACCAAATTGGACTATGGTGATTTCTCCTGGTTTCAGGTCAATTAATTTTCATTTTTATCCTTAAAGGTTTAAATCATGTAAGGCAAGAAACTCTTAACTTAAATACACCCAAAATTTAAATTGCAGCTGTCGTGCTCTTCAGTTTTCTAGTGTGAAAAGTTCCTGATGATTTCCTTATGCTTTGTTGTCATGGTGCCTGTAGGAGGACCTGTAAAGTTAAGAACATTAGTTATCATTTACAATGAAAATGATAGGACTCACTCTGAGGAAAATGTATCTAATTCCAATTTTATAGTCCGCATAGAGATATACCCTAGTACAACTTACTACAGTGTAGCTACTTACAGCAACCATTGTGAGTGTGCTATATTAAAAATATAGACGAATGCTTTGTGTCCTTCAACAATGTCGTGGCTTTTTTTTAACAATAAATCCACTAGGTAGAACAATTACATGGGCAGCAACTCACTAGCTATTCCAGATTTCCAAGGCAAATGAATCTACGTTGTTTATTTCTTTTTAATTAACTCAGATCACACATTATAGTGTGTGTGTGTGTGTGTGTGTGTGTGTGTGTGTGTGTGTGTTAGTTTGAATGTAATTGACCCCCATGAGGGAGTGGTACTATTAGGAAGCAGGAGCTTGTTGGGGTATATGTGGCCTTATTGGAGAAAGGGTGTCACTGTGAGGGCAGGCTTTGAGGTTTCCTATGTTCAAGATATGCCTAGTTTGGACACAGTGATTTCACTTTCTGTTGCCTTTGGATCAATATGTAGAACTCTCAGCTCTTTCTCCAGCATTATGTCTGCCTTCATGTCACCATGTCCTGCCATAATGATCATGGCATAAATCTCTGAAACTGTAAATCACCCCAATTAAAGGTTTTCACCATTAAAAGTTGCTGGGGTCATTATGTGTCTTCACAACAACAGAAAGCATTACTAAAACAGTGTGTGTGTGTGTGTGTGTGTGTGTGTGTGTGTGTGTGTGTGTTTACTGGATGATTGTACAGGATACAGAGGCTATAGTGGAGTTCAAGAGATTTCCAAGACCTGAGGAATGGGAAACTGATTAAAACTTAAATATGGTTTCTGTGTATAGTATGATACCAAACAGAACCAAACTGTGGAAGATTCTAAAGAAAATGCTACAACTGTTTGCTATAGAATCAGGCTGCAAGTATAGAGTACAGTTGCAGAGTTGAGTCTAGCCATATAGGCAAAGTCCTGATAAGGAAATGATCGGATGAATGAATAACAGGCTAGTTAGATGAACAGAAAGATGGACAGAAAGACATGTTGAGAAGGCTGCACCAACAGCAGGTACATTGAAGTCACTGAGACAGTTGAGAAATGTTTGACTGTGCATCCCTTGACATGCAGACAAAGACTCACACACACACACACACACACACACACACACACACACACACACACACATACACACACATGGTCAGTGTAACTATCACAATTGCTTTGCTAGAAGTCAACCACCATGTAAGACTGTGGAATTCATGGAAAGGTGTCAGGTCTTTCCTCAGGCTTGTGTGCCTGATAAGTCCTTTAATCCTGGTGATCCTGAAATGACTTCACGTTCACATATACTCTTATAAGTTAGCCTCAATAAAATTATATAGAAAGTGATACACATTTTCTACTTTCAGGGATAAGTTATTATCAGTCAATATTTACACATTGGAGTACAACGCAGCAGTAAAAAAATATGACATATTGAAATTTTCAGGTAAATGGACAGAACTAGTAAAAAAAAAACTCCCTGAGTGATGTAATCCAGACCCAGAAAGACACATTTGATATGTACTCACTCATAAGTGAATACCAGATGAAAAGCAAAGGATTACCAGGCTACAATCCACAACCCCAGAGAAGCTATGTAAAATGCAGAACACGTGGAGGGTCTCAGGAGGAAAAGTAGTTAAGATCTCCTGGGTAAACTAAGTGATCAGCTAAACAGGAGGGAATGGGGGATGGGAACATAAGGAATCAATACAGATGAGAGAGCAATGAAAGAGATAGCTTGGTAGAGGGAGTCATTATGGGATTAGGGAGAAAACAGGGGCTACAGAAATTCTCAGGAAACTGCAAGGCTGGAACCCAGCTATAATGGAAAGAGTGTCTGAGCAGACCTTCTTTTTTAATCAGATTAGTGACTATCCTAATTGTCATCATAGAAGCTACATCCAGTAACTTATAGAAACAGATGCCGTGACCTACAGCCAAGCACTGGGCTGAGCACCTGAAGCTCAGTTAAGAGGCAGGAGAGATCATATGAACAAGGGTGATCAAGTCCATTATTGGGAAAACCATAGGTACAGCTGACCTGAGCTAGTGGGTGCTCATAAACTCTGGTTTGACAGCTGGAGAACCTGCAGAGAACCATAGTAATCCCTCTAAATGTGGGTGACATTTACATGACTTGATCTGTTTTGGGGGCACCTGACAGTGGCACCAGGACCTATCCTAGGGCATGAACTGGCTTTAGTAGCCCATTCCCTATGGTGGGATACCTTTCTCAGTCTCAATACGGAGATGGGGGATTGGTATGCCACACTTTGTTGACTCCCCAAGGAAAGCCTTACATCATAGAAGAAGTGGCTAGGGGCTGAGAAGGGAGGAGGCAAGGCTGGCAGGAGAAGGAGGAACTGGTATGTAAAATGAAAAAAATTTTAAGTAAAAATGTGGAAAAAAACAAGCAACACAAGTTAGAATAGGGAGACTAATTGTACTAATATCAAACGAGTCTCATAAGAATCACTCCAAATTGCTAAAGTGCAGGCAAATAATATTAACTGAAAATATTTGAATATTCACTTACAACTTTTAAGAGACATTGTCTTAAACTCTTTTCTTTTTCCTTTTTTTTAGTTCAAGTTTCTCTCTCTTAGGAAAACATCACTGATTAGAAGTGAGGCATATTCCATGTAGAAAATATTATTTTTCTATTCCTAACAATGGTTTAATTTTAAGTCATCAGTTAGATCAAAGAGTTAGATGGAAAACTAAGTTTCCTTAAAAATGATAATGCATTGCTTTCATATCCATGTATAGTTAGATATATCAATAGAGGGCAAATAAGAACAAAGTATAACTAAAGATAAATGAAAATGCCACAGTGAACATGTTTCCTTTGTAAAGTAGCACATTGTGGCAAGATGTAAAACCAAATATATGTAATTATGCGATACAATTCTTCCTGGGGTAGGAGGCAATTGGAAGTACTGCCTTAGTTTATACATCCAAGAAACAGAAAACTGGTGTTTAAAGGTAATAATGTTAGCTAAAAGGATAATTGAGTTTTCTTAATATATTAAAAAACTACTTAAAAACTTACTATGGTAGAGTTCTTCACTAATTTTCAAGGATAGACTCAAAAGAAGCTTGTCAATTTATATTAAAGTGGAAAGAGACCTTTATTTTTCTTATTTTTCAGCAATTTATTGGAAGATAAGAAAATGTTTCATTGAATACATTGAAACTAGATATAAAAATAGATGAGAAATTAACAGTCCATCACCTGTTTATTGTGGGACTGAAATGTAATTTCTTAGGTCATTTAATCTACATGTTTCCTAATGTTTTACACAATGCCCATCACTAGTATAGATAGAAATGGCAGGAGGGCAGGAAGGCATGGATGGAAGGAGAGTGAAGATACACAGAGAGATCATGAAAAAATGAAATGTAGAACAGTGAACTCTGGGGCCAGAGAGATGGCCCAGTGGTTACAAACAGAGGACCTGGGTTTGTTTCCTAGGACCCACATGGTGATTAACAAGAGCCTGGAATTCCAGTCTCAGGAGATCCACTAAGGATGTTGAGAACTTTCTTAAGTGTCTCTTGGCCATTTTAGCCTCCTCTATTGAGAATTCTCTATTTAGTTCTGTACCCCAAATTTAATTGGGTCCTTTGGTGTTTTGGAGACTTGCTTCTTGAGTTCTTTGTAAATTTTGGAGATTAGCCCTCTGTCAGATGTGGGGTTAATGAACGTCTTTTCCCATTCTGTGGACTGCCTTTTTGTCTTGTTGACTGTGTCCTTTGCCTTACAGAAGCTTTTTAGTTTCAGGAGGTCCCATTTGTTAATTGTCGTTCTCAGTGTTTGTGCCACTGGTGTTATGTTCAGGAAGTGTTCTCCTGTACCAACTGGCTGAACAGTATCTCCCACTTTCTCTTCTAAAAATTTCAGTGTGGCTGGATTTATGTTGAGATCTTTGATCCATTTGGACTTAAGTTTTGTACAAGGCAATAAATATGGATCTATCTGCAGTCTTCTGCATACCAGTACCCAATTATGCCAGCACCATTTGTTGAAGATGCTTTCTTTTTTCCATTGAATAGTTTTAGCTTCTTTGTCAAAAATCAAGTGTTCATAGGTGTGTGGGTTAAAATTAGGGTTTTCAATTCGGTTCCATTGGTCTACCTGCCTATTTTTTGTGCCAATACCAAGCTGTTTTCAGGACTATAGCTCTATAACAGAGCTTTAAGTCAGGGATGGTGATGCCTCCTGAAGTTCCTGTATTGTATAGGGTTGTTTTGGCTATCATGGGCCTTTTATTTTTCCATATAAAGTTGATTATTGTTCTTTCCAGGTCCTTGAAGAATTGTGATGGAATTATGATAGGGATTGCATTGAATCTGTAGACTGCTTTTGGCAAGATTGCCATTTTTATTATGTTGATCCTACCAATCCAAGAGCATGGGATATCTTTCCATTTTCTGGTATCCTCTTTTATTTCTTTTTTTAAAGACTCAAAGTTCTTGTGATACAGGTCTTTCACTTGTTTGGTTAGCATTACCCTAAGGGGAAATGCGAATCAACACAATTCTGAGACACCATCTTACTCCTGTCAAAATCGCTAAAATAAAAAACCAAATGACAAAAATACAGAGGATGTAGAAAAAGGGGAACAATCCTCCACTGCTAGTGGGAGTGCCAACTAGTACAGACACTTTGGAAATCAGCATGGAGATTCCTCAGGAAAATCGAAATCAGTTTACCATAAGATCCAGCAATTCCACTCTTAGGCATATACCCAAAAGATGCACATTCATACAGAGATGTCTGTTCCACTATGTTTACAGCAGCATTATTTGTAATAGACAGAACTTACAAGAAATCTAGATGCCCCTGAGCTGAACAGTGGATAGAGAAAAGGTGGTATGTTTACACAATGGAGTACTACTCAGTGGAAAGAAACAATGTAATTTTGAAATTAGAAGACAAATTGATGGCACTAGAAGAAACTATCCTGAGTGAAGTAACTAAGTCACAAAAAGACAAATATGGTGTGTACTCACTCATATATGGATTTTAGACATGGAGCAGGGGAGTACCAGCCTACAATACCACTGCCAGAGAGTCTGGGAAACAGGGAGGTCCCTAAGAAAGCTTTGCATTGTACAGCAGAGAAAGGAAATGGGACAGGATCTCCTCAGCAGTTTTGGAGCATGGGGGGAGGGTAGAGGGAGCTGGGAAATAGAGGGGGGCTAATAAGGGTAGAGGAGGACATGGCAGAGCAGGAAGTTTGAGTAAGGGGAAGAATAGAGGAGAGCAGTTTGAGAGATATCACAATAGAGGGAGTCATTATAGGTTTGAGGAGAGACCTGGTACTAGTGAGATTTTCAGAGATCTACAAGGATGATACCAACTGGCAAACTAAGCAATAGTGGAGAGGCTACCTTAAAGATCCTTCCCGGATAATGAGATTGACGACTACCTTAATGTGCCATCCTAGAGCCTTCATCCACTGGTTGATGGAAGCAGCTGCACACACCCACAGCTAAACACTGAACCGAACTCCTGGAACACAATTGCAGAGAGGAATGAGTGCTGAGCAAAGGGGTCAACACCAGGCTGGTGTAACTCATAGAAACTGCTGACCTGAACAAGGGGGAACTCATGCACTCCAGACTGAGGGATGAGAGGCTAGCATGGGACTGATCCAGATCTCTAAATTAGGGTGTAAGCGAGGCGGCCTCAGTAACCTATGAGACCTGGGATAGTGGATCAGTATTTATCCCTGACATACAAATGGACTTTGGGAATCCATTCCACATCAAGGGATGTTCTCTTATCTGGACACATAAGGGAGGTCGTTGGCTCTGCTCTGGATGATATGACAGACTTTGGAGATCCCCCATGAAGGGCTTCCTACATCCCTGGGGAGTAGAGTGGGGATTGGTTGGGGTGTTGGGAGATGGGGGAGGAGGGAAGGATGAAGGAACTGGGATTCACATGTGAAGCAAGTTTGTTTCTAATTTAAAATAAAAAAGATAAAAATAAATGTTAGGACCATCTTTATTCAAATCATATGACCTTGAGTTTGGATTTGAGTTCTTCCTTCAGCGAATTATTTAAGCTCACCAAGCTGCAGCCCTGTAAACACTATGGCTTTTGAGAGCATGCATCTTAGGAAGCTGATGGGGAATGTTCTTCTGTATATATGTTTCTCTTATTGGTTAATTAATAAAACACTGATTGGCTGACTGGTCAGACAGGAAGTGGCATAGCTGGGCAGAATCAGGATAGAAGCAGGTAAAAACAGGAAATAGCTCTCTTTATATAGACACTGAGCAGTCATCATGTAGTAAGCAAAGGAGTTGCAGGTTTGGCATTTCCCGATAGCCAAGACCACGTGGAAATAATAGTTCTTGGTTAATCACTAAAACCAAAATAGCCAACAACGAACCCTAGAAAACGCTCAACAGGTTTATAATTAATATAAGTCTCATGTGTTTATTTGGAGCTGAGAAGGGCAGCAAGACCATTACAGGAATCCAGGAGGACTGTTAGTGTGAAATCAGCTTTCTGACAGTCAGGATATATAACTGCAGGTGTGAAAACAGCCCTCAGTCAGTGCATATGTCTCAGGTGTGATAGCAGTCCTCAGTCAGTGCAACAAAAACATCAACAAGAAACACCAAAACAATGAAATGAAGAAGAGAACAGTAATATTTAAAAGATGATTTAATTTCAAATACAAAAACCAATGATCTCAGATATATTCGATTTTTTATATGATAAAATATTGTTAGCAGAATATTAGTAATCTTGTTAGATATTTGATGACCATATTATATGTATACTAGGTTTCCTGGGCTTGGCTCTCTAGAGTCTTCTACCTTTAGGAGCATGTCATGTGTTGGTCCTTCATTCTACATGCTTTGCTAACAATTCAAAGTAATACATATATTCCTATTTGAAATCCATTTTTAAAATTATTTTTATTTGGTACTGCTTCTTATTAAGCAATGGTAAGTCTGAATTGACTAGCATTCCATATTCTTTTTTCTTCCTTTTTTCTTGTTTTAGAAGGGAGCGGTTGAGACAGGGTTTCTCTGTTTAACAACCATGGTTGCCCTGCAACTCAGTTCATAGATCAGGTTGGCCTCAAACTCACAGAGATCTGTCTGCCTCTGCCTCCCAAGTGCTGGTTCACCAACTTGAACAATGCACAATTGCACCATCCCTGGGTAAAGGAAGAAAAAAAAAGAAATTAAAGACTTCCTGGAATTTAATGAGAATGAAGACACAACATACGCAAACTTAAGGGACACTTTGAAAGCAGTGCTGAGAGGAAAGTTCATAGCACTAAGTGCCCACATGAAGACACTGGAGAACAGTCATACTAGAGAATTAATAGCACAGGTGAATGTTTTAGAACAAAAAGAAGCAAACTCACCAAGGAGGAGCAGATGCCAGGAAATAATCAAATTAAGGGCTGAAAGCAGTCAAGTAGAAACCAGGAAAACTTTGGGAAGCATCAATGAAACAAATAATTGGTTCTTTGAAAAAATCAACAAAATAGACAAACTTCTGTCCAAACTAACCAAAAGACAGAGAGAGAGCATTCTAATTAACAAAATCAGAAATGAAAAAGGGGACATAACAACAGACTCTGAGGAAATCCAGAGAATCATCAGGGCATACTTTGAAAATCTGTACTCCACAAAATTCGAAAATTTAAAGGAAATGGACAATTTCCTGGATAGATATCACAATCAATAGCAGATAAACAATCAAAACAGAGCTATAACCCCTAATGAAATAGAAGCAGTCATCAAAAGTCTCCCAAACAAAAAAAGCCCAGGCCCAGATGGCTTCAGTGCAGAATTCTACCAGAAATTCAAAGAAGAGCTAATTCCAATACTCCTCAAAGTATTCCACACAATAGAAGCAGGAGGATCACTGCCAAACTCTTTTTACGAGGCTACAATTACCTTGATACCCAAGCCACACAAAGACACAACTAAGAAAGAGAACTATAGACCAATTTCCCTCATGGACATCGATGCAAAAATACTCAATAAAATACTCGCAAACTGGATTCAAGAACACATCAGAAAAATCATCCACCATGATCAAATAGGCTTCATCCCAGGAATGCAGGGATGGTTCAACATTAGAAAATCTATCAATGTAATCCACCATATAAACAAACTGCAAAAGAAAAACCACATGATCATCTCACTAGATGCTGAAAAAGCCTTTGACAAAATCCAGCACCCCTTCATGATAAAGGTCCTAGAGAGATCAGGGATAACAGGAATATATCTGAATATAATAAAAGCAATATACAGTAAACCAACAGCTAACATCAAACTAAATGGAGAGAAACTCAAATCAATTCCTCTAAAATCACGAACAAGACAAGGCTGTCCACTCTCTCCATATCTCTTCAATGTTGTACTTGAAGTTTTAGCTACAGCAATAAGACAACAAAAGAAGATAAAGGGGATACAAATAGGAAAAAAAGAAGTCAAACTTTCACTATTTCCAGATGATATGATAGTGTACATAAGTGACCCAAAAAACTCTGCAAGGCAATTCCTAGAGCTGATAAACACCTTCAGCAATGTGGCAAAGTGTCTGTACTAGTGGAGGATTGTTCCCCTTTCTCTACATCCTCTGTAGATTTGTCATTTGGTTTTTTATTTTAGCCATTTTGACAGGAGTAAGATGGTGTCTCAGAATTGTGTTGATTTGCAATTCCCCTTAGGGTAATGCTAACCAAACAAGTGAAAGACCTGTATCACAAGAACTTTGAGTCTTTAAAGAAAAAATTGAAAGAAGACACCAGAAAGATCTTCCATGTTCTTGGATAGGTAGGATCAACGTCGTAAAAACCACAGTCTTGCCAGAAGCAATCTACAGATTCAATGCAATTCCTGTCAAAATCCCAGCACAATTCTTTACAAACCTTGAAAGAATAATTCTCAACTTTAAACGTTAAAACAAAAGACCCAGGATAACCTAAACTATCCTGTACAGCAAAGGACCATCTGGAGGCATCACCATCCCTGAATTCAAACTCTATTATAGCTTTAGTCCTGAAAATAGCTTGGTATTGCCATAAAAATAGACAGGTAGATCACTGGAATAGAGTTGAACACCCTGATATTAACCCACACACCTATGAACACTTGATTTTTGACAAAGAAGCTAAAATTATACAATGAAAAAAAGAAAGTATCTTCAACAAATGGCACTGGCATTATTGGATGCTGGAATGCAGAAGACTGTGGATAGATCCACGCACAAAACTAAAGTCCATATGGACCAAAGACCTCAACATAAATCCAGCCACAATTAACCTGTTAGAAGAGAAATTGGAAGGTACCCTTGAACGAATTGGTACAGGAGACTGCTTCCTGAACATAGCACCAGTAGCACAGACACTGAGATCAGCAATTAATAAATGGGAATAAATGAGACATCCTGAAACTGAGAAGGTTCTGTGTGACAAAGGATACAGTCAACAAGATAAAAAGGCAGTGCAAAGATTGGGACAAGATATTAAATAACCCCACTACTGACAGATGGCTGATCTCTGAAATTTACAAAGAACTCAAGAAGCAAGTCTCAAAAACACCAAAAGATCCAATTAAAAAGTAGGGTACAGAACTAAATAGAGAATTCTCAACAGAGGAGTATAAAATGGCTGAAAGACACTTCAGAAAGTGCTCAACATCCTTAGCCATTAGCGGAATGCAAATCAAAACAACGCTGAGGTCGTAAGTTTTTCTATCAAAAACTTCCCCAGAACTTCAGAAACAAATTTAAATTACAAATTAGTAGGAACACTTTCACTGAATGTAGTAAACACTACATATAATTTTAGGAAAATATTAATCCCAAATCATATTTGTCGCCAGACAGCAACTACACAAAATTTGTTTTATTTAAACTAGATTCTTAAACATTTTTAAAATTTCTATTACTATCCATTTTCTATTTCTCTTGGTGCTTTGTAATAAAAATCATATTTTAAAGTGACAACTAAGTAATTTCAGCAAGTACTAGCATTTTAAATGATCATCAGTTTGCAGTGATCCAATAATTTTCAACAGAATACATCTATGCAAGTATATATCCTAAAAATTATAAAAGAACATTAATTTTGTTGAAAAATTCTTCTTTTAAAATTAAGAACTTTTCTCTTCTGATGTTATTTATTAAAGCCTATCCATTTTCTATTAATTTATTGTGTTCTTTTCTTAGTACTCAAAATCAAGTAATTATTTTTAAGTATAACAAAACTAATACTTAATAATTATGTGGTCTTTTATCCAAATAGTCTATAAATGGAGACTCTAATACAGACTCAGATGAACAGTTGCATATGCCTTTTAAGCCATAATTCTTCAATGCTCTAGTCTCAGCTGGAGCCTTTGTCTTCTCTGTCCTTCCTGTCCCTCCTGTCAGTAGATTTTTTCTCCACTCACAATCATTTGAAGAGACAAATGAGTAAGGTATGCTGAGTCCTGGCAAGGCTTCTCGTATATTTCCCTCACGTCTAGGCATCATGGGATGGAAACATTTCCTGAATGGTTTCCATCCCTGGAGGTGGTTCTACCTTCCCTGGCACTTTTGGCTCCTGTTTCTACAAAGTGGCTTTGCAAGTTCAAGAGGGTACCACAAGTAAAATATGCTCTTCTCATTCATCTCAAGAAGCGGAATACCAACTAGTATATGAATCAAAGTTTCTGGCTGTCTTATTTTAGCGTACATCGATAGCTTTCTTTTTCAGATATACAGAACCCCAAGGGAAACAGACCACTATGAAAGAGCAAGGGAAAAACAGGTTTATTAAAATTTCATCAGTTTAAGCAGAACCTGGGAGTAGCTGGGCCTGAGATGCAACTTCTACAATTGCATGTAGTAGAGAGGAATCACTGTTTTCGTTACATTTCAAGTTGCACTGTCTTTTCCAGCATAAATCAGATTGATATCTCATTCACAGACACTGTTGGACAGCACAGCAGTTGAAGATGAGGCAGAAGAAAGTGAAAGCTAGTATGATTGCTGCATTTCCTGGTATCTCTATCTTTTCTACAAAGGTCAATAATAACAGTTTCACCTGGGGACTGTAATATAGATAGTTAAAAATGAAATGACACAGCAAGTGCCACTTCCTTATTCTTTTTAATTCAAAAGCTTAGAAGTGAGAAATATGACTTCTTTAATCAGTTATAAGTGCAGAGCTAATAATTTGCAGCATGTTGAGTTATCTGCCAGTAGTAATTTATCCCAAAGAAAATCATGTGTTGAGCAGCCACATGTAAGCCTCATTGACTGCTTCCAATCAATGATTGTGCTAAGTATTCTTTATGTATTAATCTCACTTAATGTTTAATACAATCCAGTATAATAAGAGGTATTAAAACTGAGTAAAGATGTTGACCCAAAGCAAAGAGGCTGTTCCTTAATCTAGGAGACCCAGATAGTAGGTAGTGGATCAAGCCTTACTCACTAGACTTACTGCTGGAAGAAGCCAGTGTGAAGCTGCATCAACAATGGAGAG
This sequence comes from Mesocricetus auratus, assembly GCF_017639785.1. NCBI lineage: Eukaryota > Metazoa > Chordata > Mammalia > Rodentia > Cricetidae > Mesocricetus > Mesocricetus auratus. Next base: position 126,336,982 of record NW_024429266.1, read on the forward strand.
TCCAGTGCACAAACCAACAGTGCTGTTGACACTGGCTAACTCCCACCCTAACCCTTCTAACCCTCGAAATGTTTCTACAGCTATTCCAGTGACTCTTTAGCTGTACTGTCCATTTTACATCTGAATTTTGCATTCTAATTGATTGTTTGAACACCTCTCCCTAGGAAGCCTCAATTAAACTGATTTCAAAGACAGTCAAAAGCATCAGCCTTTAACCATCCTCAATTCTACCTTTTCTCTCACTGTGCCACTCAAAAGCCAGCAACAGTCTCAATATTTTCCTCTTATCAATGGCACCCCAAGTATCATTGCGATTCTAGAATTCCATGCCACCACTCTAGTCTAAGTGACAGTAAATAACATAGACTATGTTGATGTTCTTCCAGTCTTATCATTTTCTTCTACTAATAAAAGCAGTCATAACTTCTTTGTCTACACTGAGTCAACCTGCAAGTCTGTGCATCAGCAATGATTTGGTACCACCTTGACCTGGCTAGTTCAAATATTCCCATCTGCAGTCAAGGGAACCTGACTCTTCTTAACCCTCAAAGAACCCTTAGCCCTTCCCTATCCAGAGTCCAAACAGTTGACATTCCTACTTCTTGTGGTAACTTTCTAGCAGGAAATATATACAAGGCTGACCCTCAGTTTTCCTTTAGGTTTCTATTTTTCAAAGAGACTTTTTGTTGCCTGTTTAGGGAAACATAATTCTTTTCCTGGCACCACCTTATGCCCCTCCCCATTTCTCTCTCTAGCTACAACTATAGCTCTCCCTTACAGCACTCCTGTGCTATGCATGCTATTTGCTTTTTCTGCCACAGATCCATTTTCTTATCTCTCTCATGGCTCTGTGGCTCTTGAGGCTGATCCCTATGGACTTTCTCAGGAAGCCCATTGTCTTTTGTCTAGTGAGTGCATTGCTCACTGGGAACATCACAGAGATAACAGACAACAAAGGAGATATCTATATTTTAATGTCCACTTGCTCCTTATGTCGTCGTTCAGCTTGGTGACTTCCTCCAGGCTGACAGTATCCTCCATCGGTCCTTTTTCTACAGCTCCAATCTCTGCTTTTGCCTATAACGTAATTCTCTCCACTTGTCTTTCAGCTGAAAAAGGAATGTGATTTCTGCTATGTATCATTGCTAGATGATTCACCATTCCTTCTTGGTTTCCTTAGCCCAGCTCATATCTCTGTTGAAAAAACTCCCTTATTAATGCTCTTCAATTAAAACCATTGCCATCTCAATATTCCCTGAAATGTATTAGGAGCTCAGGTTTCTTATCATTACTTAAAACTATACAGTCTTATTTCTATCATGCAACTTCACTCTACAGAATGTAAACTTTTTAAGGCATAGCAAGCAGAACAGTTGTACCAGTTAAGGCATTAAAAACCATCTCAGAGAAAGTAAAATGTATTGATTTCACATTAAGAGAAGAAAAACAAGTACTTCCTCTTATGTTAATTCAACCAAGAGTGAGTCCAAATTTGAATTCTCCCCTTCTCTCCCCATGTCTTCTGTATGTCAGCAGTCTGTAATTACTAGCCTAACTCTAGTATATCTGTAGTGTGATTCTGAATCTGTGCTCTATTATTGGTGACTCTACCTATGTCTGCCCCTATGTTTATCTGCCTCTAACAAGGGGCTCTGCTCTGTGTTTATTAGACAACACAGAAAAAAATATGGCATGAGAAAGAGCCAAGCAATTCCTTACAGAGATCATTGTACCAGAGTTCTACAAGGGAAGAACTGATTCTAGTGACCAAGAGATTCTCAGGACAGAAAACAGATGTTATTAAACTATATCCACATGTTGTTTGCAGCATTTATGCTGGTATCAGATCTGTAAGGTTGCTTCCTAAATTTTGGTTGCTTTTAGTGATTATTAAAACACACGCACATAAAATATTCTTGTTAAGGGGTATTTGAGGGTGTATAGCTTAAGATTAACACTGGCATCATATTGATAAAACAATAGTTTTTAATGAATATTTTTGACATTATAAATTCCTTGGATATGCCTAAAATCTTCAACAGAATTGTTATGCAGCCATTTGTTGTCTTTGACAGACATTTTCCATTCATCAAGAGTTGAAATGTGTGAATAAACATCTAAATAAAGAAACGTATTTTTAAATTTAAAAAGGGTTAAAGCTGAGCGTTTGTTTTATATCGTAAAAGATAATTTCATAGGAAACCCAAGCCATAGTAAGTAAGGTTACATTATTCTCTTAACACCAGTTTATATTTAATGGGCTGTGTACACAGACTATTAACTGGGTAAGTACATAGTCTTAGATGATTCCATGGTGTACTATTTGCTGTGAGATCTGCCAAAATTTAGGCAGTTGTGGGGAGGAGGGTTGTGTCAAGAGATATTTCCAGAAAAATATATTACTACAACAGTACATCTCCCACTTCTAATAAGATCTATGAGAGCCTGTGACTATAAGGACTTATATGGTAAATAGACCACAGATGTGATTAGCGATCCAAACACTAAGATGGAAAACACCATTGGATTATATGGGTTCATCTGACCTAATCACAGTAGATATTTAAAAGAGATCCTTTCCTTGTTGACTTGGGGAGATAGCAAAAACAGAGAAAGGAGCTATGCAGAGCAGGAAAGTCTGTCAGTTTTCATTGCCAACAGCCTTTTTCTATTCTAACCTAGTAACAAATTACCACAGATTTAGTAGTTGATGTAAATAAATGAATAAAACATTCTCTGACACATAGTCTAGAGTCTGGGCATCTGAAACTCAAAGGATGCATCTGAATGGAAACCTTCTTAACTGAATCAAAAATTGCAGGACAGGCAAGTAAGTGTGACCCTCACAGAGAGAAAGACTTAGGAGCAATCTTAGCTCTTTATATCTGGAAACCACACTCACTAAGAGCAGTAGTCTATTTGCAGCATCCATTAAACTGTAGCTTGAATTTGAGATGGAAGAGGGAGCCACTGTTAAACAAACGGAGTCACAGCATAGTGGCAGTCAATGAAAGTAAACAGGAAATCCTACACTTCACCTTAAATTTTACCAGTGACTTGGAGTATAAAGGTAATGGCACTGTTGGGACTCCCCTAAAGGAACAAAACTCTACTTGTCTGTCAATTTCCTAAATTTGGCACTGTGACACTCATGTTGCTCTTTAGACATACAGAACTAGAAGATAAGGACTAATGTTTAAGTTGCTAAATTTAAGTGATTTTTTGTTTGTTATTTTTTTTTTGAGAGCAACAGAAAACTAACAAAGATTTGAAATTCCCCAAGCTCCCCTCAGGTACATTGTGCCAAGGACAGAGCCTGGGCATAGAGACCGTCTTTACACCTGGAGAATTGAAGACAGTCACTAAAGTGTAGTTTATAAAACTTCCATAAAAGAACATAATTATTTATGATATTTACAAAATACAGTACTATGAGATTGTCAAGATGTAAATGCACAAAGAGAATTCAGTTAATTTTACCACATTTTCCAGATATTTCTTTCCAAAACAAACATCCCAATTGTTCTGTCATTGGAGAATTCAAGTAGCATTGAAATGCTCTCAATTCTTATCCAAACTCAAAGTGCTATTATACTCTCCAGTGTTTAGGATGTAGTACACTGGATAATGATCTTTTAAAATGTGGATTCTTTGAAGTATCTCACGAAAACTTATTTAAATTCCTCTTAAGTTATTAAAATCTATTTTTTTAAAAAAAATTTTATGTAGATCACACTAACAGCCTTAAAAATTCCAATGAGTTTGTTTATCTGCAGCACACCCAATGAACTTAAAAAATAGAATTTATAACTCTGAATGTGTGATTTCTACATATGAGAAGTTCCTGCTCAGGCAAAGTATGTTTTACCATCTTTGAAATAGACTGGATTATCAATTTGAATATATAACTGATCAAATTAGAAGATTAGAAGAGAGCGAGTGAAAATAGCTATAGAACACACTCCTAGTTAGTATGAAGTTGAGCTTTCCCTGTCCTGCCTTTATATAGATATAGTTTGGAGGTAATATTACATTATCAGAAATGAATGATTTTTGAAATTATGTGCAAAGGCAAGTTTATCCTAGCCTAAATGTTGTAAACATACATGTTTCCTAAATGTGAAACCTCAACACTCATTTATTTATTTATTTACATCTCTGACAGATTTATATTTAAAGGGATAGCCTATAAGAAGAAAAAGAAAATAGGATACAGAATATAAGCTAGAAAATAAATACCAATGTAAGCTATTTTACTAATTATTTTGTAAGCATAAACTTGTATAGAGAATGATGCCAGCACAAAACACAACAGATTCAAAATATGGTGTTCCTTGTAGCAAGGCTGAACATTCAGGCTACCGTACTAGAAGTTACAATAAGGTCCTTGTTTTTGGATGGATCACTGGGTATTTGGCACAGTCTAGGTTTTTTAGGCAAATTAGAACAGAATGGCCGCCTCAGACAGTTGGAAGTAGATTAAGTATTAATATTATGTGTCTCATAACTGCCACTGAAGTTCAACCCCACATTGCAAGGCCATGTGTGCTTGTACTTCCTTTCAAACTTCTTGAAATGTCCTTTCCTGTGTTATACTTCTCCAACACTGAGAAACACATTCCACAGAGTCACGTTGCATCTCTTCTAACTCCTCTACAGTTTTGATCACTGCCGTCTGGTCGGTCGCATTGGTGAAGCAGGGGCCAATGCTACAGAGAACCAACCAGTCGCTACCGAAGCTGTGAGTTCATCATCAATATTTTGAATCATTACAAACTTTGAGTTTTTACCGTCAGGCATTTTCTCTGTTACAAACAATTAAACATTTTGAAATTGTTGCTAGACTTTAATGAAAACTCTGACCCCAACAAGAAAGAGTGTTTTTAATATTTTTAATATCGAGGGGATGATTCCTGTGGTCCCTAACTCATCATCACCAGGAAGAGTTAGAAATGCAAGTTATTGGATTCAGCCAAAGGGACCATGTACTGAAGTCCAGCTTTAGTGTTTACAAGCACCCAAAATCATTGCACATTCCTGCAGTAGCCCAGGAAACTGACTGGTAGTTGCTGGATTTCTCCTGGTCTTCACTTAAACTGAATTAAACCAAAACAACTAAACCAAAACAAAAAATGGCAAAACTAACAAAATACTTTAAATAATCACAAATTTCTCAGCATTGTTGCCTGAAATATAACTATCTATACATAATAATATTGCAGTTTTCACAAGTTCCCAATTATCAATCAGGGAACAGTAGTGGGGTGCTGCATGAGGATAGATATAGCCCTTTAGATATTGCAGTTTCTGTGCCTCCATGGCAGTTTTGGTCCTTTCATCTGTGTCTGTCTAGTGTATAAATTCCCATAGTATCAAGCAGTATATCATATGATAAAGAATCGATTTATTGGCCCTTTTAGAGATATATGTCTGTTTTCCCCAACACTACAAGATGACTGAATTGGGGTTTCAGGTGAGGATTTCTTTCAGTACATCTAAACAATGCTTTTCTTACAGCTGTCAGGGACACCTCACAATACCCTACTGACTGATTCACTCTCACAAGAACTATTGTGAACGCTTATACAGCATTTAATTGCTAGTAGACATTGGACAGGAAGCAAGAAATGGTAAAGCAATTTTGTCACCTAGGACCTGCAATTAAAAAGAAAGAAGAATAAGGAAGAAAAATCAAACATCTTCTTATACTACATAGGACAGAAACATGAATGGACATTTCACTCACATGTCACTCAAGGAAGTTGGCATTATTCCCATTTGACTAATAAGGACATAATAGCCTTAATATATGGAAATATTACTAATATTCATCAGAGAAGCGATTGATAGAGATAAGTTCAGAATCAAAAGGGTGTTCAGTCCATGTGATTTCCTATATAAGGCTTCTTAATAAAATAGAAGTAACAGCTCCCACAAGTATAAAGTAAGGACCTAAATGTGCATTATTGATTGGGGACTTAGAAGTGGGGATGAACCACAGATGGAAAAGGGAAGCTTGCCCCATAAACGCCCATTGCTAATATCCACTGGAAGTTGTCAGGGTCTGACGCTTTGCTATAGGTACAGGAGGAAATTGTATTTCAGATTATAAATACACATGGGGACGTATTCAGTCAGAAAGGAGAAAGGTGGGCCCAGAAGAGCAGCAATTCTCATCCTGTAGATGGCAAACCCTTTGGGGGTGGCATATCAGATATTTGCATTATGATTCATAACCATACCGAAATAACAGATATGAAGTAGCAATGAAATAATTTCAAGGTGGGAGTCTCTACAAAATAAGGAACTGAATAAAAAGGTCACACATTAGGGAGGTTGAAAATTACTGAAGTAGACCAATGGTGTCTGATTCCTATGGACAACTGTCCCATAAGTCTACAAACAATTCACTTGGCTATAAAGTATTTCACTTGCCTGAAAGGATGCATAAGGAATCACGGAGATTGGAGAACAGAACCATTTAGCCCACTGCCCAGAACATTTGCTATCTGTGTTCCTGTATTTTTGGCCAGTATTAGAAGGTACTTGCTTCTTTCTCCACGGTCTTTAGTTATATATTTTCATCTATCATGCATGAGATGATTCTGATTTGTTCCTTTGCAGAATTCAGCTCTGTAGCCATGTTGTTTCCAAAACCTCATAGGCAGTCTTTCATAATTCTCCAAGATCCTAAATCTTAAGAATATCAAACCCACAAATACCCATTTATGATGTTTCCATGGGGCACAATAGCATGGCTACACCTATGGAGATCCAGTATCTTTTCAATGGTAATAACTGCAGGATTTGAACAGTCCTTTTCTGGGAAAAGTTGGGAATGGTAAGCCAGGGTGAGTGGTCAAGAAATACTTGAAGGTTATTATGGTCAACAAGTCATCTGAATAAAAGATGTCTAACTGAAGTGAATTTTTACTTGTGTCTGTATTAAATTTGAAGTGAGTACTATATGGAATGGAGGAGATTTCAAGCTGAAATTTCAACAGTACATTTGTTTGCTTACACTTTTAAAGATTTATTATTCTCCATAGATAGAAACATTATGGACATTTGGTTGCTCTGAATTTCAAAAGAATTTCCTATGAAAGAATAGTGGATTCCCCAAAGATGTTTTGCCTATCATGGAAAATGTCATTGTTCGTAAAGAAGGCAATAAAATCAGCAAGAAAATAATCAACCTTCTCTATAGGATATCACCATCTTAATTGACTGCAGACACTTGAATTGATTTTTTTAATCTACAGACAGAGGACAAGGTCAGCAATAGAGGAATCTGATATTGCTTTACTTTCATAGAGAGATATTTAGTGTTCATAATAAAAACATGAAGCATGGTGTTTTGAATAAAACAGACTTTAAAACTACAGACATTAATTATATTTCACTGTGATTTATAAACACCATTTAACAGAAATTAGTTAGAAAACATTGTGCTTTAGTGAGATTGGCAGGGATACAGTAAGTTACAGAGTCTTTGCTTAGAACCCATGAGACCCTGTGTTCAGTATATACTTATGTGTTCAACATAAAATAAATATATAAGTTTTTAAAATAGAAATGAAGATGGAAGGGGAATGAAGAAGGGAATGTGCATCTGGAAGAAAACAGAGGAAGGAGTTAGGGTAAATGCCATCAATATATATTGAATCCTTGTATGAAATCTGTTTTTTATTTTTTTTATTTAGGTTAGAAACAATCCTGTTTCAAATGACAATCCCAGCTCCCTATCCCTCCCCTTGGCCCCCTCCCTCCCCACCAGGTCCCCCAGTCCCCCCACCCAATCTCCAGTCCGATTCCCAAGGAGGGTGAGACACTCCATGGTGGATCTCCAGTGACTGTCATTTCTTCCAGGGCAGGGCCTAGGCCCTCCCCCAAAAGTGCCGGCTGAGAGAGCATCCCATATTGTGGCATGGGCACTCAAAGTCTATTTGTATGCCATGGATAAATACTACCCAAGGCCCCATAGGTTACCTAGGCCTCCTCACTAACAGCCGCATTCGGGGGTCTAGGTCAGTCCCATGCTTTCCACACAACTATCAATCTGGAGTCCAAGAGCTCCTCCTTGTTCAGGTCAGCTGTTTCTGTGGGTTAAACCAGCCCACTCTTAACTCTTATGCTCATCAGTTCTCTCATTCTGACACTGGATTCTAGGAGTTCAGTTCAGTGTTTGTCTGTGGGTATCTGCCTCTGCTTTCATCAGTCGCTGGAGGACTCTCTGGCAGTGGGATCATTTGCTGGCACTCTCCTGATTCATGTCTAAAAGCCATAAATAAGTGAGTATAAACCATGTTACTCTTTTTGTGACTGGGTTACCTCACTCAGGATGGTTTCTTCTAGTGTCTTCCATTTGCCTGCAAATTTCAAGATTCCATTGTTTCTTTCTGCTGAATAGTACTCCACTGTGTAAATGTACCATATTTTCTCTATCCGCTTTTCAGCTGAGGGGCATCTAGATTGCTTCCAAGTTCTGGCTATTACAAATAATGCTGCTGTGCATGTAGTGGAACAGACATCCTTGTTGTATGAATGTGCATCTTTTGCGTATATGCCTAAGAGTGGAATTGCTGGGTCTTGTGGTAGGTTTATTCCCATTTTTTTCTGAGGAATCTCCATACTGGTTTCCAAAGTGGCTGAACAAGTTGGCACTCCCACCAGGAATGGAGGAGTGTTCCCCTTTCACCACATCCCCTACAGCATAAATTGACATTGGTGTTTTTGATTATAGCCATTCTGACAGGAGTGAGATGGTATCTCAGAGATGTTTTGATTTACATTTCCCAGATGGCTAAGGGTGTTGAGCACTTTCTCAAGTGCCTCTCAGCCATGTTAGAATCCTCTAATGAAAATTCTCTATTTAGTTCTGTAGCCCACTTTTTAATTGGATCCTTTGGTGTTTTGGAGACTTGCTTCTTGAGTTCTTTGTAAATTTTGGAGATCAGCCCTCTGTCAGATGTGGGGTTACTGAATACTTTTCCTCATTCTGTCGGCTGCCTTTTTGTCTTGCTGACTGTGTTCTTTGCCTTACAGAAGCTTTTCAGTTTCAGGAGGTCCCATTTATTAATTGTTGATCTCACTGTTTGTGCTACTGGTGTTATGTTCAGGAAGCTGTCTCCTGTACCAATTCGTTCAAGGGTACCACCTACTTTCTCTTCTAAGAGGTTCAGTGTGGCTGGATTTATGGCAAGGTCTTTGATCCATTTGGACTTAAGTTTTGTGCATGGCAATAGACATAGCTCTATCCACAGTCTTCTACATGCCAGCATCCAGTTATGCCAGCACCATTTGTTGAAGATGATTTCCTTTTTCCTTTGTATATTTTTAGCTTCTTTGTAGAGAATCAGATGTTCATACATGTATGAGTTAATATCAGGGTGTTCAATTTGATTCCATTCGTCTTCCTGTCTATTTTTGTGCCAATTCCAAGCTGTTTTCAGGACCTCAGCTCTATAATAGAGCTTGAAGTCAGGGATGGCGATGCCTCCAAATGTTGCTTTGTTGAATAAGGTTGTTTTGGCTATCCTGGGTCTTTTGCTTTTCCATACAAATTTGATTATTGTTCTTTCAAGGTCTGTGAAGAATTGTGCTGGAGTTTTAATGGGGATTACATTAAATCTGTATATTGCTTTCAGTAAGACTGCCATTTTACTATGTTGATCCTACTTATCCAAGAGCATGGGAGATTTTTCTGCCTTCTGGTGTCTTCTTTGATTTGTTTCTTTAAAGACTCAATGTTCTTGCTATACAGGTCTTTCACTTCTTTGGTTAGCGTTACCCCAATATATTTACAATAACCACAAACAATTTAAAATACCTTGTATGAAATTCTTAAAGACAATAAATATATTAAAGCATATTCTTAGGGATTATTTTTAATTTTCCATTTAATAACAGTCGGTCAAATACTAGATACCTAGTATGTTAAAATAACTCTCATTTTATTAAAAAGTGAGATATGATAAGTAAAAATATTAACTACTTTTAAAACTAATCATGGCAAATAAGTTTATGGGAGTAGAGGAAATGTTGAATCTGCAAAGTCTTTTTTTTTCTCTATAGCTCTATAATAGAGCTTGAAGTCAGGCATGGCGATGCCTCCAAATGTTGCTTTGTTGAATAAGGTTGCTCAACCAGGGGAAAGAGGGCGATGTATTTCTTTCCATGCTACTTCTTGCTGACTTTGGGATGAATATTGATTTTTTTATTTTTTATTTTAATTTTAAATAACTTGTTTTACATGTCAATCTCAGTTTCCTCTCCCCCCCCCCCCATCCTCCCACCCTATTGCCAATTCCTGCCACAAAGTGGATATCTAGAGTCTGTCATTTCACTCAGGGTAGGGTTCAGGCACTCCCCTAAGAGTCCAGGCTGAGAGAGCATCCCTCTTTGTGTTATGGACACACGATGTCTGTTAGTATTTGAGGGATAAACACTGATCCACTGGTCAGGACCCCATAGGTTGCCCAGGCCTCCTCACTGACTCTCACATTCAGAGGGTCTAGATCAGTCCCATCCTGGCCTCCCAGCTGTCAGTCTGGGGTCCAAGAGCTCTCCCCTGTTCGGATCAGCTGTCTCTGCTGTTTTGCCAGCCCATTCTTTGCCAATTTGCTCATCGTTCGTCTCTCTCTGTCGCTGGGCTCCTTGGGTTCAGTTCAGTGTTTAACTGAGGGTGTTTGCCTTTGCTTCCATCAGTCACTGGATGAAGGCTCCAGGATGGTCATAGGTTAGAATCTGCAAAGTCTTGAAAGACTGTATGTTGTTGACTTGAGGCAATTATGTCAAGGACCAAAGCATCAGATCCATGGACTGGCAAACAGTTTCTAGGAAAGGTTCAGAAGGATAACAAACCCTTCCTCTGTTCCAAGCACAAATGTTGACAGTGGGAACAGAAAATGTCCACAATAACACATACTCACCTGACTGATGATTTTGGTCAAAGACTGCTTCCCTACACCTACAGAGATTAGCAGAATCTGGCTCCTTGTTCAACTGTAAGTGATAGCCCTGCTTCCCTGTTCAACTGTACTCAATAAACACATGGAGCGTCCAGGTTTGCTGTGGCTTCCCCTTCAGAGAGCCCAGTCCACTTGATCCCAGGTTTTCCTCTGTCTCTTTGTCCTTTCATCTTTCCCCCCACTACCTCACTCAGGAAGATCCCTGGAAGCCATGCAAGGACAAAAATAATGAGTTACTTTCTATATTATTTTTCTACAAAAAGAGGAAAGAAATCCTATCCTTTTTGTTTCAGTATTAAAATCTGTTCCAAGTAGTTTTATTATTTCTTCTATTTATGAGGTTATAATATAAATTCCCTCTTCTCTTTCTCCAAAGCCTTTTATATACCCTTCCTGTCTTTCAGCTTCATAGCCTCATTTTTCATTAATTGTTACATACATATATGTGTATTCATAAATATTTATAAATATATAAATACACCCTGTTGAGTCTATATAATATTCCAGGACTGACCACTTGGTCTTGGTAACCAATTGTGCTCTACCAAGGGAATGCTATTTCTCTTGCTCTCAGAAAACCTTAGTTGACTATAACTTTTATTTAAACTATAGTTCTATGAATAGGGTTGAAGCCTTGTGGTCTTTCCCCAGTCCATTTTACTATGCCTATTATTGTTGCCTTTGTTCAGTTCCTGTTTGGGCAGCCATGTTAGTGAGACTTTATGAGTGTAGCTTCTGACATTACTAGAAGACACAATTTCTTAGCAACCCCCTGGGTTCTTCGACTGTGGTAACTTTCTACCCCTTCTGCTGCAATGATTCTTTAACCTTATGTACAGGAGTTGTTTTGTAGATGTACCCATTGGGACTGAGATCTGCCGTTCAGAATTTTTATTGGTTGTAGTTGTGCTAGTCTCTATATTTTGCAAGGAAAACTCTCTTGATGGGGTAAAGTCTACCCTTAGTTGTGGGTATAAGAATATAGTTTCCAGTTTAGGAATGTGATGCTTATAGATTCTCCTTCAAGATCCAAGACTTCACTAGCTCTCAATAGATGGTTATATTTCAGTACCAGGCTTTGCTTCCCTCTTGTTCAACCTGTCTTTTGTCCAATTAGAGAGTTATTGGTTACTGCCAGGGTTTGCATGCCATTACTATACCTTTTGTGTTATCATAACTTGCTGGTTAGTGTGCCTTATAGGCTTCTCTCCTTTGGAGAATTATATGACACCTTCTGGTATCCTGTTAACTAGTCCTCAAACAGAAGGCATTTAGGTCAGTTCCAGCTTGGGGATCTTTGGGATCTATTTCTGAAGCATATGGTATCTTAAGCAATAATAACTTACATTCTAACTTTTAGTACAACCAACAGCAATAAAGATAACCTATATTTCAGGATTCTCTTGGACAGGAATGACTAATGATTCAAAGACTGATATGGGGTTCTGTTAGACGGTCTTTGACACTTGGAGAAAGCATTGTCAGGTCAAATAGAAAAAATTCATTTAAACTATATATGTATAAATTCTCCCATAAGATATTTATAAAAATAAAGCATGCTAGTATATAGACTGTAACTAGTATATATACTTCACCATCAGATTTGGAACCTAAAATTTCTTTTGGAATTTTTCAAAATCAGCATTAAGTACTATTCCTTCACTGATGTGTGAGTACAACCATTTGGGGCTATTGATAAATAGAAGGTTTTGAAATCATAGGTGGAATAAAAAGGCCAAAATCTTTGTTGCCTTATATATTGTCTTCTTGGGTCTCAGTGACCAGTATGCTGTTATTTCCATAGTTGTCTTTAGATGACCATATTTACAAAAACTGAACTTTAAGCTTAGTGTGACTTTCAGATAGGTTTTGTGTAGTTGATAGGGTACAATTATGGTCTCTATTTCTATCATTGTTTACTCTATGAAATAAAGCATCTTAAGACATAAAAGAACCTTCTACTTTCATTTTACATTTGCTTAAACAGCAAATTCTTGTATGTTTAGATGGATTTCTTTGTTTATAGCTTTAATAACAGAATCTAATTTCAATTTCTTCATTTTATTAAACCACATTGGTAATCATTATTAATTCAATAGATTAAAATGGTCCACGGTTTTATAAAGAGGCTTAGTTCAGTTCTTAAGGAAAAATTTATCCTTATCCAAGCCTTACAATACATTCAACTTTTTTTGGAATTTAGCAGAATGATGGAGCTTTGACATTCTGCTGAACTGGGTGACAGTATCTGTCAATTTTGCTTTCAAAAAGCAAATATCCAGTGTTCTTTGGATTTCAAATCACACTGACCTTAAATCTTAAAAATAACATCTATTTGCTTTCTGAGAAGAGCTCTTTTTTTAAAAATGTTTTCTTTAATATTTATTAAAGTCATATTTAAATCTAAGGTGAAGGCTTTTCCAATAGATGGATCTTTCAAAGAGAGAACATTCCTGACTTAACCAAATGACCCCATTTTCTACCTTTGAAGCTATATCATCTTTTGATCTTTTTCCATTTTGGTCAATTTTAAATTACAATTTTCATTGAGTAGGTTGGATCTTTGATATAGTTCTTTTTTATTTATAGAGACCATCACTTTTCATAAAGTAAGTTATTGAAAGTGGCAATACAGCTTTCAATATCTCTGAAAATGTGACACTGATTAAGACACCAATTAACAATTTTTTATTATTTTAAAAACATTGGGAAAATAATATTAATTAATCTCAGATTTATTAACTATGAAATTATCAGTTATCTAGCAAAGTTAGTTGACCACATATTTTTAAAAATATCCAATCTAAAATTGGTTTGGAAGATAAGGGGTACAATGTTTATATTTATTTATATACTTTGTCTCACTTAGTCCTAATAGAGCTACCTATATGTGTGTGCCTGTGAGGTCATTCACTGGCGCATAAAGAATTGGCCAGTGGCTATACTCCTAAAATAAAAAAGGGTACTTTTCTCTCCCAGAAGCCATCAAGTACCAACTGCTCCTCAAATAGGAGCGAGCCTTTGGACCCCTCCACCCTCTGTTGCCATTCTTAACTAACTTGATCTTATGCAGGCCCCGTGTAGGCAATCATAGTTGCTGTGAGCTCATATGTACAACAGCCTTATCATGGTGAGGGACAGCATTTTGCAGCTCTGCTCAATTTCCTGCTCTTACACTCGTTCTTCCTCTTCCTTGTGGTGTTTTCTGAGTGCCGGGGAAGGGGAAGATACAGATGTCTCATCAATACCTGAGCCATCACAGCTGTTTATTCTAAACAATGAACAATAATGCATCTGTGCTTTAACCACTACCCCTTGCAATAAGAAGCCTCTCTGACCAAGGTTGGCAGAAAATTATATATATGGATATAAATATAAATATTTAGAATACAATTTGATAACATGGCTATTTAAAAAATGTATCAATGTGTTTTCCCTATAACACATCAAACTATGGGTTAAATCATATTTACAGTACCAGGCTCAAATCTTATTTGAGAGAGTGGTGGTTATCACCATAAACAGTCTTCTAATTAATTATACCAGTGGAAACATCTTGCCAGGCAGTTAGGTACTGTAGCATGCCAGATCTAGTGCTGGAGAAACTGATATGCCAAACAACCTGCCTGCCAGCTCACTCTCCATACCATACTTCCTTCAACAAGGCCACAATCTCTAATCCTTCTAATTCATTCAAGTAGTGCTAATTCCCAGTGTATAAACATTCAAATATATGAACCTCTGTGTACCATTCTTATTCAAACAACCACATTCCACTCCTTGGCCCGGACAAGCTTATAGATATATCATAACACAAAAATGTATTTATCCAACTTCTAAATCCCCTGTAGCCTTTCACAGTCTGAAGAGTATTTAAAGTCCTAACTCCAATACCACTTCTGATATTATACTCAAGGTAATCTCTTAACTATAACGCACTGTGAAATCAAAATCAAAAGTACTTCCAATGTACAATGGCACACAATACACATTACCATTCCAAAAAGGAGGAGAGCAAGCATAGTGCGGAGATACTAAATCAAAGAAAGTCCAAATCCCAGCAAATACACTATAAATTTTGCTTCTCTGTGTCTAATGTCAAAAGGCTCTTCTTACTTACAAAGGTTTTCACCTTTTTTGACTGCAACACACTTCTCTTTCTCTTGGTCTAGTTCCACACCCAGTTTGCAGCTTTCCTTGGCAGGTACCCTATGACTTTACATCTCCATCATCTTGGGGTCTCTATCACAATCACAGCTTTACCCAATGATCTCTCTAGGCCTCCATGAAGGGACACCCTTGACACAAATCTGGTCTTTGATATGGAGAGAGATACCACATCCTCTTTCTTATGACCTTGACTCTAAACCCAGAACCATGTTGCTGAAGCTGCTAAGCTCTGCAGCTTGATGGGCCTTGATCTTCAGCCCCTTGCGCAATAACATTTGGATCTGCACTCTGTTGTTGATACTTTCATTCACTGCTTAAGCTTTTTCTTTACTTCCTTTTTGCAAGTTAGGAGCTTAGCGAAGTAGGGTCTTGCTCTGAGGTTTTCTCCCTTTATTCTGTTTCACACCAGGATTTCCCTTAAGTGTTGTATTTCTTTGAGCACCAGAGTTAGCTTCATTATATGTCCTTTTCTTCTCAAACTGTACATTTTACTTCTCTAGTTGTTCAGTTTGTCCCTTTTCTTTATAAATATGCATAAAAATGGACACAGTCAGATTTTTCCTGAAAAGGGCAGAAAACAGCCACATTTTTTTGCTAAAATATCACAAGAGTGGTCTGTAGTCCACTTACTAATATTCCTCTCCTCTGAAACTCCTTGAACTGAACCACCACAGTACAAATTACCTTCATCACAGTCTTTCATGCTCTTACAAGGATGGCCCACTAAGCCCCACTTAAGGTCTATGATCACTTTTTCTAATCTAAAGTCCCAAAGCCTTCCATATTCCTCTGACAGGCAGCATGGTCAGGCCTGTTACACCAATATCCCAGTCCCCAATACTAACTTCTTCTTAGTCATTACTGTATTCCTATAGAGAGACACTAGGAAACCTCAAAGCTCATTCCTACTTATACACTTCCTCCAACAAGACCACAAACCCTAATATTTTAATTCTTTCAAATAGTGACATTTCCTGATGAGTAAGTGTCAAAGATGTGAGCCTGTGGAGGCTAGTCTTATTCAAACCACCACACCATTCCCTTGAATTTATTCTGATAACTGTTCTTTCAGTATCACAGCCCAGTTTTTTATTGCATTATTTGTTTTATTATTGCTTAGGGATCTCTTCGGTTTTTTAAAAATTTCTTTGTATATTCTAGGCACTCGTCTGGACACAGAGCCTCTAAGAGTTTCTCTAGGTCTGTGTTTTTAATATTTTAAGGAAATGCATGGGCAGTTTATTTTCTCGCTCTCTCTGTATGGTGTTCTGTAGGATTATTATACCTAGATTGGCATCTCTCTTATAAGTTTTAAATTTTTTATGTGTTGTTACTGAAAATATTTTCTATGCTTTTGATATAGTATTATTCTCATTTGATTCCAATGATACAAATATCAAATCTGTTCATAGAGCTGACTCATGCCCTGTAGCTGCCATTGTCATTGTTGAATTTTTCCATTGATTTTTTTGGGGGGAGTATGGTCTGATACTTCTGCCTTGTTATCCATACCTGTAATCAGTTCTATTGCTGAGGATTGGCACCGAGGCTTTTATTTGCCTGAGCTTTTCACTATCATTTCAGTTTGGTTGGCTTAAGCTAGCCTACATTTCTTAAAATTCTCTTTTCATACCTTATTCCATGTCATTATTTCACGCAGCTCTATGTTTTTGTTTTCCTGGATTATACTCATGTCTTCTTTGAGTTGTTTGAACATAAATAGTTATCTTTTTTTCATATTTTTTCTGGAAGTCCTTCCACATAATTTTTATAGATGTCATTTGTACAGGACTACCCACTTGTGGATGAGACATGTTATTTTGGTTTTTCATAGTGCTTTTGTTTCTCCACTGGGAGTTGCACATCTAGAATACTTTGCTAGTTGAATCTTTCGTCCTGCCAAGATTTTTATATATAAATGTGTGTATATGTATATTTATTTAAATTAGAAGCATGTTTGCTTCACATGTCAATCCCAGCTCCCACTCCCAGCCCTCCTCCCTTGTCCCTCCAATAGCACCACCAACCCCACATCCAATCCCCACACCATTCTCCAGGGAGGGTGAGGCCCTCCTTGGGGGGGATCTCCAGATTCTGTCATTTCATCCAGGGCAGGAACTAGGCCCTTACCAGTGTGTCCAGGCTGAGAGAATATCCCTCCATGTGGAATGGACTCCCAATGTTCATTCGTACACCATGGTAAACTCTGATCTACTACCCAAGGCCCCAGAGATTGCTGAGGCCTCCTCACTGAAACTACACTCAGGGAGTCTGGATCGGTCCCCTGTTTGCCTCTCGGCCATCAGTCTGGCATTCAAGGGCTTCCCCTTGTCTGGTCAGCTGTCTTATATGCCATCCTAGAACCTTCATTCAGTGACTGATGGAAGCAGAAGCAGGCACCCACAGCTAAACACTGAACTGAACTCCTGGAATCCAGGGACGAAGATGGAGGAGTGATGAGCAAAGGGGACTAGACTGTGCTGGTGAAACCTCCCTAAATATTTTATTCTCTTCCTCCTTCCCACCTTTTCTTCTTCCATTTCTTCCTCTCTTTCTCTATTTATTCCTCCCTCTCTTCATCCCCTTTCGCCTCTCTGTCCTTTCTTCCCACTTCCTCCTTCCCTCCATTTTCTTTCTCCATTCCCCGATCTATCCTTTTTACCCTTCATCACTCCTTTTCTCCTTCGTATCCTCCTTTCCCTTCTTTTCTGATTCAAGTCACCTTTCTTCTTTCAATGTAAAGGTTTATAAAGCTCAGGAGCTGATTACATTAAATGGTGTTGAGAGGTGGTTTTCCTCTGTAGGTCAGGTATACGATGCTCCTGGCCAGTATAGATATGCCTAATCAGGGCAAACCAGGATCCACTTTTTGATGAAGTATGTGCAGACTGGACTTCTGATGCAAAATTTCCTGAAACTATTTCAAGCCTGTTGTAGAGGATGATAAGGGCCTGATGTCTGGATTCAGGTTTCCAGAAATAACAAAAGACCTAAGATGGTGTGAGGACCTGTGTTTTTTTTCATGATACAATGAGAGCTTGGATACTGCTCAGAGGTTTTCTAAGAAGCATAGGCAAGCCAAAGCTGCATAAGCCTCTGTTCCTTATTTGGTGTAGGCGACTTTGCTAAGTTAACTCCCAGAACAAAATTCCTGGTAGATGTGAAGAGATTTGCTCCAGGAGGTTG
The DNA here is from genome assembly GCF_017639785.1 of Mesocricetus auratus. Classification (NCBI taxonomy): domain Eukaryota; kingdom Metazoa; phylum Chordata; class Mammalia; order Rodentia; family Cricetidae; genus Mesocricetus; species Mesocricetus auratus. The sequence goes on from NW_024429266.1 coordinate 126,355,308, forward strand.
GTAAAGGTCTGATGTCTGGAATAAGGTTCTTGAGACATGGAGGCATGCCTAAGCAAGAGTCACATTTACTCTCAAACATGATTTATGTACACATTTTAAAGAAAATATATCAAACCTGACAGTAGTCATTAAATTGTTTAATGTTATTTTGTATTTTGAAAAGAGAAAAAAATCATCCACATTAAATATTACTTGGTACAAAATACAGCTTGTCTGTCCTTTCCCACTCGAATCATAAATCACATCTTCCCACAACAATCTTAATTAAAATAGCAACTCTATTGCTTTGGCTAACACACTTCTCAAGTGTAGGCAGAGTAATTCTGGGTATAGATTCCTTAATTAGAAATATTAAGCTGTTGAACATGACTTATTCCATGTTTTGATTTTAAAATGATAATATTTAATAAATTTACAAAATATAGTTTATAATAATAATATATTACACACTGAGTAACTTATAAATATTTAATTTTTCATCACTAAGAAGGTTCTTTAAACCTTTTATAAAATAGCTTTAAAAGGCTAGGTGTATCCCTACATGGTAGAACTTTTGCCTAGAATATACAAGAGCCTGGGTTGAATTGCCTCAAAAGAAGGATAGAGGTGTAGGGAGAGACAGGGGGAGGAGAGGAGAGATGAGAGAGGGAAGGCTGAAGGAAGACATCTTACAAATAACTGCAGAAGAATTAATTGGACACCCTTGTGGTACCTGTATGTGGTTAGTTCTCCTGTTACTAATGGGCTCTGTGTAAAGATAGTCATTGACAATGTGCCACTTCTCTGGTTAGATATTGTCTCCTACAGAAGATTCTTATTCTGTGAATTTCATAGATTCCAAGCTTATATTTTGTTTATCAAAAAGTTTCAGAAAAGTTGTAACTCTCTACTATTTTCTGGCATGTTGCATCCACAAAATGTCTCTGTTTTACATTTATTCCCTGGGACCAACCAATGCCTCCACTTGCCTTCCTAATATGTCTATAGAGTCAATATTCTGCTCTGCCTATATACCTTATGTCTGAAGGTCAACAGCAGGGGAATTATGTTCAGTTTTTGTTAGGACTAGTTTCTAATGAAAATAACCATGGTTTTGGAAGAGAGGAATAATAATTTATCTAGAGAACAGCTGAATAAGAATAATTTTCACTTCTTAACTCTTTAACAAAGCAAGGTTAACAACCACCAAATTTCTGTTATTTAAAATAAGCTTATAACTTAACCTAAAGGACCTGAAAAATAAGGGATTTTTATTGGCCAAAACTCTTTGAGGGATATACAAATGTTCCCATAGTAAATAAAATGTATTCCAAAATATTTAAACAACTTGAATGATAAACACTTCAGTAGAATGCTTAGAGCATGTATTATAAAGATCAAATCAGCCTTTCTAATTTTTATCATTTTGTAATATGAAAAACAATAGATCATCATATCTCACAGGGAAATTTGAACACTGACCTAATTAATATGAGTGAGGTTCTGGCTTCAGACCTCTGTACCAAAAGAGGGGAAGGCGATTTCCTGTGAACACTTTTCAGAGCTGTCATGCAAAATATACTGAAATTGAGTTGTGTATGTCCAGGAATGCAATCATACGAAATATAAGTATTGCCTGCTTCTGTAGTTTCACAACACTGCTAATTACATGCAGCACAGCTTCTGAGACCCTGTCCAGAATGATGTGCATTCCCCACACTCTCTGTTCACATGTGTTGTGGCTCTCTGCCAGCACCCACATAGGGAGTCATGTGCTGTGGCTCCCCGTCAAGGAATCAAACCCTGGTCTCCCGTGTGACAGGTGGTACTATGCACTACTATACTAATTCCTGCTTCCTGGGGAAGGCAGTAGACATTTTTAAGCTTCATAAGCACTAGCCTGATGTTCATAACAAAAGAAAGTAAGCAGAGCACACAAAACATCAATAATTGTAGTTTTTACATCACAGAATGGACTTACTTCAATATGCCCTTGTTTTTCTCACAAAAGTAATTACTGCCTTCAGAAACATAAAGACAATTTTCTACTGTGTCTGCCATCAAGTCACTGGAAAGAAGGAATTTCAGCTTATCAATCCGTCTCTTTCGGATACATTCAAATGTTTGTATTGTGGAACATGGGTGGTAAACGGCGCTGTATCTTTCAGCTCGTGGTTTAGAGTCTAAAGGAAGCCACAGTATCATTTCCAAAAGACCTTTTCTTTTTTGCTCTTTCTTTCATGTTGCAAGCTAAGCAGACTGTAAATTGTGCTATCAAAATTTGCTGTGAAATAATGCGAAATATTTGAGTAGCCAACAAAAAATGTGGGAGTTTCAAGGTTCCTTTTTCTTTATAAAATGGCCCAGAGAAAAGTGATACAAGGCTCCAGGTGACCTTATGGCTTACAAATTTTAACATTGCCATTCAGCACTAATAGTCTCGGCCCTAGTGAGAGGAACACACCTAAGTCATAATGTGAAGCTCTAGATATGAACATTTATCAGAACGAAAGCTACTAAAAGGCAGAATGTATGCATCACTCTTCTGGATATTTCTCTTTTCACTTTATCTCAGAGGAATTAGCTGGAGCAAACTTTATCACACTGTTTGTTTAATATCTCAGTAGAACTTATCTTTACTCTTTAACTTGAAATAGCATCTAATAAGTAATGATGTATCTCAAAATGTAATTGACAACTCAAAGTGAAGACAGACCTTATCGCTTGTGATGAAAGAAGGAAAACAAAAGTTGACAGTAAAATAAAATTATTAATGACTACAAGTAGGAAATCCACTTCTAGCAAATAGTAACACATTATCCCACATGGAATAGTTGTAATCAAAATAATTGATGCATGGTTATGGTATGTAATGCAATTATTGAAATATTAATAACAGTGCTTCAGTGTGCTTTGAGAAGTTGTCTGCAAATAAGTTCTTTTAACATATGGGCTTAAACTGCAATATTTTTTCTAATCAAGTCTTTTGGGACTTTCCATTTTGGGCAGCGTGACTGCACTCAGCTAATCGAATGTTTTCTTCTGTGAATGTTGTCAGACATCACTGTACATTCTAAATTCCTGATCATAATCCAGTAGAATTCTATTAGCACATGGATCACAGCATCATTTTACATTCAAATCTCTACACAAACTATATTTCTGGTACATTTCATAAACACTGAAAAGGTCTAATGATTTTCTTTAAATCATTAAGTAAAATTACATCCATGTCAGGTCACTGTTGCCCATCACTGACTTTGCTCTTTATAAAAGATTTGGTACCAGCATCATCTACAGAATCCTTATTGGTAGGAATAAAGCACATGAGGGTCCTAGGTGGATTCCATGGCATGTGCGGGAGAAATCCACAAGTCCTACAGAGCTTAAGTGAGATGTTTTATTAGAAAGGAATGGGAGGTTGGAAAGGAAAGATAAAAGCTGTAAAGAGACACAGAGACAGAGAGGACAGAAAAAAAGACAGAGACAAGAAAAGTCCTATCTACAGAGGAAAAGAGAGCAGAACTGGAGGGAGAGTTGTTTTTGTTTTTGTAAGGGTCCTTTGCACCTGCAAGCAGACGACATTGTGATGTAGCAGCCATAGAAACCTGAGCTGAGCAAGATTTTGCCTGAGTTCATTCTGACAAGTGACAGGGTGTAGGCCAGAATAATACCTGAATCCTTACACTCAGCATGGCACTTCTGAGAAGTATACATTCATGACTTTGATTCCAGACCTAAATCTGCATCGGCCCACCAGAGTGAGTTACAAATGGTTCACGTGATTTAGGTGGTTCCTATACATGTTACAATGAGACTTGATAGTATAAAGAATTTCCAATACACTGCACACAGTGTTACTGGAATTTAAGAGTGTGCTAACAGTTTGCAATAGAAAGTGCTATTTTGGAAAGATTATGAATCACTTTAATGTCTTGAGAATTTTGTTCTTAAGATTCTCATTTAATGTTAGAAACCATTGTCTTTTCATGTAATAAATTGTGTGTTTGGTATGGGAAGACTGACTCAGTTGAAATTACTGGAATAGATCCTGAGATAAGCTTTTTTAATAGAGATGGCTCATTCCAGAGGCACTTCCAGAAACCCCAGTGAGATACGCGGTAAGGACAAAAGCTGGTTAATGATGTCTTACCAAAAAGTGAGCATGAATGTGAGAAGATGGGGCTCCACCTGAAGACCACTCTTGTAAAAATCTGGCTGCATATTTTACCCCAGAGATGGAATCCAGAAAGGGTTTGTCATCCAATGCACAGAAGCCAGTACTATAGCCATCCTGTTACAAAAGAAAGTTTCACAGTACAATCAAGCAAAAGGGAAGTCAGAAACTGAAGAATGATACACCCTGCCTTGGTCAGCTGGGAGTGGGTGAGTTTGTAGAGGGAGGAGAGATGCTGTGTGTTGATTGGTTATTGACAAGGGGAGTGCTAGGTGTCTTTATCACACCTATTCATGTTCATGTCACCTCTGTATAGGTTACATGTTTCTTTTCAGATGTGGAGCTGAGGGAGGGCTACTATCATGATCTGTCTGGCAGATATTGAACTTACAGCTTCAAAAGTGGTAAATCAGAAGAGCTGCTTACTTCTGCATGTGTCCATTCTTGGAAGCTATACTATCCCTTGGGTGACTTTTACTATCTCCTGAATGAAAATTTAAGTATGTCAAGATGAACACAGGCATTAGAGATTTTAGAATTACCCTACAAGCAGGAAGAGGATGAAGGCATTTATTTGCCTCCCGATTTGTTGAGCTTTGACTTCAGCAATTGCCAATGTTGTTCCATTTCCACTTAAGCTTCACTACAGCACTTTGCATGTGATACATGCCCATCACATTCTAGCTATTTTGCTCTGAATGAGGATTGCTTTGTTCACTTCTGATTTGGGAAAGGCAGAAATTGGAAGGCTGGGTACCATCTGCACCTGTTGAGCTTTGTCCATTTTTGTATGTTTATAATGAGCAAAGGTACTTATAACCTTATTAAACATATAGGCTAATAAAATTGGTGAAAGTTTGAATGTCAATGTCTTAGATAATGGGAGAGGAATAAAATTGAGTGTACATGATAAAGAATTCGTGGTCAGAATTAAGGGTGTAGTAGAAATTAGAAATCTTTTGTTTTCAGGACATCTAAAACAGGCCGTGTGCATTCTACCTTTAAGAAAGAGAAATAGTGAATTTTAAGATATATTAAGGCAACACTGATCATTTCATGGAAAGAATGGATTTAAAAACATGTACACATCATGCATATTGTATAAAATGTCTAAAAACAAACAGACATAAAAATAACAGCATAGGATCACTATCATGTCTCTGCTGAGTTTGTACGAGTGTGCCTAGTGTGAACACAACATGAGTTGATTTGTCAAATACTGGAATTCTTTTCTGTATATACTAGCATTTTGTTTGAGCAGTTAGCCATTGGCACCTCAGTTCCAAAAGGCATTTTATTGCTAAACACATTTTTAACACCTTGTGATAGTTTGAATGTAATTGGCCCCCATAATCTCATAGGGAGTGCTAGTATTAGAAGGTGTGGCTTTGTTAGAGTGGGTATGATCTTGTTGGAGGCAGTTTATCACTGTGGCTGCAGACTTTGAGGTTTCCTATGTTCAGGACACCAACCAGTGTTTTGGTTGACTTCCTGTTGCCTGAAAGATGTTGGATTCTCAGCTGCTATTACAGCAGCATGTCCACATACACGCCACTATGTTCCCTGCCATCATGAATGGACTGAACTTCTGAAATTATAGACAAGTCCCAATTAAAAGTTTTAACTTTTAAGATTTGTGAAGTCATGATGTCTCTTCATAGCATGAAACCCTAGCTAAGGCACATCGTAAGATTATTTGTCAGTGGTAAGAGAAGGTAATTCAAATCCACCATCCTGAATTAATGCAGATCAGAAAGCCCAATGCTTAAAAATCTGGACAACTGTTTTTACTGCCAACTACAAGACTGCTTTACTATTAGAAAGAATGGCTCCAGAAATTTGGAAATGCAAGAAAGTGTGAAGCTTTGATTACACAATCAAAGACTTTAAGGGTCAAACCTAAGTAAACATAAACACTTTATGATGACGGACACCACAAACAGTTTAGGCAATAGCCATAAATGTTCACATTTTGAATTTGTATTCACTTTTCTTAGGACAGTCTGTAACCAATGAGAACTATATTGACATCTTCTGATTCTAAAAACTAATGTATTATGTATTATGATAATGTATATTGATACTCTTGTATTATGATACTCTTGAAACTTCCAGAACCCAAAATCTTAAAATAATATAGGCTGACCTAAACGATCACAGAAATATTGAATGACATATTCCTCATAATGATAATTGTAAGCAATCGCCTTCAACAATGATATGTTATGAGTATTGCAGGATAGAGCCAAGCGACACACAAAGTTACTATGTGAATAGCAGTAAACCAATTAACTGCCCAAACGCAGACACTTCATGCTTAATCATCATGTTGCTCTTTGCCATAGTCCCTGGGAATCATTGTCTAATTCGTCCTATACTAGCATTTGAGCCTTCTTTGTGTGTTGCCATTGCTACGTTCTGCTGAGTTGAAATTGCAGAATAACTTTCTTTGGATAAGGATCAGGTAAAGAAATACACACAAACAGACATACAACAAACATGCATATGTACTCACACTGAATAGACGTGCTTGAAGCTTTTAATCTGTTGATCACTGCAGCACATCGTCCACAACCTGAGAGCAATGTGAGGACCAAGAATCACTAAAGCAGAGTTTATTTCTCTACACCACATCGGCACAATATGGGCGTGTGATGAAACTGTAGTACCATGCTTTAACTGATCAAGTTCCTTAATGGTTTATTGCTTACCTCTCTGGGGTGTACAGGGTTCATAAGTAAACAGAGAGGTGCATTAATAATGAGAACTCCTGTGCCCCACAGACTGTTATACAATCTTCAGTTTAATGACATTTCTCATTTAAAAAAAACTGCACAGCAGTTTCTGCAACTTTGAGAAAGAGACATAGAAGAGCATTTTCATATAAAAGAACTTTGAACATCACTGCCTTCTACTTATGTTTTGAAAACGACTGTCTTCTACTCAATGTTCTGTTCCCTCAGTCTCTTTGTATTTTTTTACAAGTCTGAGCCTGCCTGCATGTATTTATGTGTACAATGAAGGATAGAGCCCACAGAGACTAGACGAGGGCTTCAGATATCCAAGAACCATGTTGGATCTGGGAACCATATCTGGGTAATCTGCAAGAGTAACAAGTGCTCTTAACCACTGAGCCATCTCCAGCTGTGTGTGTGTATGTGTGTTTATGTATACTGCATATCATAGGACTTAAATGATATGGGAATTTAGCAAAATATTTACATACATGTAGATAACAAAGTTTACACACACACACAGAAGCATGTTTGTATGTTATACAATTTTGTATTCAGAGTATCCATATATATATATATATAATTCTTTAGTGCCTGACACTTAGTAAGTACTCAATAAATAATAAATTGAATTACTTTGATTACTGAAGGACTGCAAAAATTGTTTACTAAATTTCACTTAGTAAATTCTGTATTTAACCTTGGCAACAGGCTTATGGAAATCTTACTGTCTACTGCTTATCATTGAAAAGGATACACCAGTGATGCAAATAGTGTTCTTCCTCTTGGGGAACTTACAAATGGGAATGAAATAGTATAAAATGCAACATGTCCTCTCAACTACTTGCATAATTACAATTGTGCAATAGATAAAAGGAAGAAAAGAAGTTACCATTTGAAAAGTAGCTGTCCATGGAAGTATAGAGAAGAAATAAAAATGAGGGCCATGTGGCTATTATTGCACTGTCTTTGAGAACCTCTTTTAATTCTCCCTTCCTTTCTAGTATTCCATTTCCCATTCCCCTTCTCTTTCTTCTATCTTTGCTTCACCCTAGGAAAAAAATTTATAAACCTTACCAATTAAGTTCCAATATGTCCCCAAACTGTCATTTTAAATCTTGATCAAACTCCCACTAAAGGCTCAGTCATTTATGTTGTCAATCACATTAAGGAGCTAATTTATCCTACCAATTAGCATTTCGTTATTAAAAGTAAATAAATGCTTTAATGGTATTTCCTAGTTCCTCCACTGCCTTCTACTCAATGTTAGCATGTTAGAATTTGATGAAAGAGAAATGGGCAGATGAGCTGCTCTTCATCAGAACTTTCAGAGGGGTTTGGTGTCCAAGGAGGTTCTGATGGTAAAACGCTGCATGTACAAACAAACTTGAGGCGCACTGACGTTGGGAGGCCAGAATCCATGTAGAAATCCAGATGGGGCAGATGTGTTATGGCATAATTATAATTCCAAATAAAAAGGAGGATCCTTTGAGTTTACTTGGCCAGATAGCCTGCCTGAATCTGTGATGTCCACATGCAGCTAGAGAACCTGATTCAAAAACTAAGAAGAAAGCTGGGCACGGTGATGTATGCCTTTAATCCCACTTCTTGGGAAGCAGAGGCAGGAGGATCTTTATAGAGATTGAGTTCCAGGACAACCAGGACTATATAAAGTAATCCTCAAACACACACAGTCACACACACACACACACACACACACACACACACAAATGCACGCATAAGCACATGTTCTCATGCATGAAATACCTAGGGAGATGCCTCAGCAGTAAACAGCACTGGCTATTTTTTCAGAGGATCTAGGTTTTATTCTGTAGGGGTTCTCAACTGTCTGTAACCCTATAACAAGGCTATCCAACTACTATCTGGCCTATGCAGGTTCCAGGCATTCACCTGGTACACAGGCATCTATGCAGAAAAATACTATTTTATTTTAGAGTAATATATAATATCATATATGTGTGTATATATATCATATATAGATATGTATGGTAAAGGGTGATTGAGAAAGAATCCAAAATCAGCCTCTGCCAACCACACCACCCAGACAAAACACAGAATGTTAACATAGTATATCTTTGCTTGACATAGAAAAGATATAAGGAGCCTACATTGTCAACTGAAACTCCAAAAGAATTAAAAATGGAGGTAGATGTGATGACAGCAATCTATATCCCAGCATTCTAGAGCTGAGAAAAGTATGAGGTCAATGCCAACCTCAGTTACACAGTGAATTCAAGGCCAAATAGACAAAAACTAAAGGTGTTTAAAAGAGAAGTAGAAACAATAATACAGTAATCCATTGACATAATGACAATTGCCAAGCCTTTATATTCTCAGCAAAGTATTGAAATTTTGACTTTACTTTTAATCACTGTTTAGTCTTTGTTGAACTGTACAGGAAAGAGGAAGATGGTCTATGTCATTTAATGAAGGAAAGTGAATTCCTTTGCATCGGCACCTATCCTTACGCATTGAGAAGCAGTTGGTATTACAGTGCTGGCCAACTCTCAGCGGTGGCATGATTCCATCTCCCAGGGGGTGTGGGAAGACCCAAGTGCACAGCAGACACAATAAATCTAGAAAATCCGTTTGTGAAATAACTTTGGCAGTAATGGCAAGAGGTTTTGAATGGAAATATCCATGGTCTTCCAGCTGGAAGATGAGATCACAGCTTCCAAAACAAAAGGCAGACAGAGTAGGATGGCAGATAGTGGCTGCTTGGGGAAGAATAGAAAAGAGCCAGGGCTCCATGCTGAGCCCAGGAGAACCAGACAAGGCAGTGGGCTCTGGAACAACCCCTGCTGCCCAGTAGCAACATTGGGATTTCTGGCGCCATCTGCTGGATAAGGGTGGGATTTCAAATCCCCTGAGCACTAGCACTTGTTTGCCTGCCTATACCTAGCTTAAGTGCTAAGGGGAAGGCTGCAGCAAAAACAAAAAAGCAGGCTAAAAAATGGCACTCAAAAGTGCAATAATGTGAACATGTTTATCGAGCCTTGGGAAGTGTGTAGCGCGGTGTGGTCACTAATTACAGATGCATTGTGTTTCTATGCTTTGGGTCTATAGCCCCCTCTATGATCCTATTGACCAACACAGACCACTAGGGCAGCTGGTTGGATTTTCTACACAAAATCCATAAATTCCTTACTAAAAACTACTTAGGGACTATAGACCTTATACTTTTTACCCTCTTTCTATATTTTATTGCAGAGAATACAGTGGTTTGATTTGGTTTTGCTTTTGCTGTTTTGAAAAAAAACACTGGAAGACAAGCTTGGTCTAAACTATTATGTCTAATGGGATTTAAGTGAACATAGCAGTTCACTGGCTATTCTTTCTTTGTGAAAACAGGCCAACACATTGGGTGTGCACTCCGTAGAGCTAGTACAGATCTCTCTTCTCATATTGCAGTTTCTCATATAGTTCGGTGAATTTTCAATGTCTGTTGTGGAAATGTATGAGTACATTGAAATTGATTCTAAACTGTAGTTCTCAAAATGTTTTAATCACATGAGATCGGCAGCAGAAAATAATGATACTTTGTGAAACTGCTTTGGAATTTTGTCATTCTAGATATCTCACACTGGAGACCTCTAATGCATATGTGAAGACACTAGGAGAGGATACTCATTGCAAACTTAGCATGGTTCCTTATCTCTTATCTTTCTGATGATAGTATTATGTAGGAATAATGCTTATTCTCATTGACAAACAGCAGACTAAGGCTTACCACTTGATCTTTTATCTATGGTTACACTGAAAAAAAAGGAAGTATTGATGCTGACTTTAAACTTCATGTATATGAATGTGGAGTGCTACAATACGAATTTCATGTTCATTATACTTCTGTATTGACATTCAGCACTTTGAGGAGCAATGCAGTAACAACCTGTGTTTAGCTTTGTTTAACCTACTGTTTCTCAGTGGATCTGATTGCAGAACATTGAATAATTTTTGTGGGAACACTGTTACATAGAATGTGGTGCTGGCAATGCTTATGTATGTTATTATATTATTATAGGGGAGGAGCAGGAAGCTAGTCTCTTCCATATTTCTCTAGGGGCCTGGGCCTTCTGCAGACGCCTTCCACCTGCTGCTGTGGCTGCTGTGATGCAAGAGAAACCCTTGTATAAATATTCAGGTCATCCTGCAAAGGAAACAAGTGTAATTTAGTTGAGCCACAAGCCTGAGTGAAATAACAGCATGTTGCTGTTATTGTTTAGTCAATTAAATTGTCCTCTGTACTTGTAGGATCTGTTCCACATTTAATCCCAGTGAGATGCACTCTCTGGCAGTGTGGTTGATTTCTTTGCTTAAGATTGTCGTATTTAGCACAACTAACGATTTGAGAATGAACACCGGAAGACACGATGACAAATTTGTTGGGCCTTACTAAAGACTCAGAAGTCCTAAGGTCCTGCCAGTGACAGATGGTCTGTCCGTACTCATGGCTTGTCTCCCTGACAGGGCTTGATTCCTCCCTCGCCTTCTTTTTTGCTGAATTCAATTAACGTAAGCTCAGCCTTGTGGAAGGTGGAGGGTCACCTTTGTGATAATTACATTGCTAAATGGAGAAGTGGAGCAGGCTCCATAGTGCTGCACTGTAAATGGGACAGGCTCTTTGCACACCACTGAGTACCCATGTCCATTGCTGAAAGAGACTTGCATGGTGAGAGGATTTGAATCAGATTAACCAGAAAAACCCCATTTTCCATGTCTCCTGTTACTCTGCTGGGTTCAGTTGCTGCTCCCACTGGCGGCTCTGCTCTGCTTCGCTGTGCTCCCTTCCTTCAGCTTGCTGTTTGCTTTGGTTTTCCCAGGAGTGATGCAGACTCTCGGGCACTTTTTCTAATGCATCGCAGTAATAAATACTATTACTGAATTACGAATACTTCACTATTTCATTGTGACCTAATCTTTTTGGTATTTTATTTAAAAACCACAACCACAGTTTACTAATAATCCACACGAGGCCTCGGAATTGCAGCACTGATGTGCTTGGATGCAAAAGAGACCCTATTGCTAAGAAAGAAATGAGGAGGGGAATTTTAAATTCAGTTCATTAATCCATCTCACTGATTCAAAAAGTTCACGGATAAAATGTGAGTTGTGTTGCTTAAAAAAGAAAGATGAAAAGAGATGTATACTTTTCCAGTTGCTGAGAAAAAACCAATCAGCCGAAAACTACTTAAGGAAGGACTGCTTTATTTTGATGCATTGCTCAAGAAGGAACAATACCCTTAACTTCTGGGCTGTCCCTCCAGTCCCCTCCCCTGTTATGTTAGATCAGTATAACATCGTATTTATTTTGAAAGCATGGGATCTCTTAGTGGATGTAAAGAAATCTGTGCCCCTAGTCCAGAGGATAGTGCTGCTCACATTCATGGTATGTCTTTCCAGCTCAGATAAGCATTTCTGGAAACAACCTCATAGATATACCTGGAGTGTATTTCCATGGTGATTATTTTCTCTTCTTTTATTTAAATTAGAAAAAAACACTTGTTTTAGATATCAATCCCAGTTCCATCTCTCCCCCTCTTTCCCTGCCTCTCACCTTTTATCCAGTCCCTTTTCTGCTCCCCAGGGAGAGTGAGGCCTTCCATGGGAGAATATTCAAAGTCTGTCATATCATTTGGAGCAGGGACTAGGCCCTCTCCCGTGTGTATAGGCTGAGAGAGTATCCCTCTATGTTGAATGGGCTCCCAAAGTTCATTCTTATACTAGGGATAAATACTGATCAACTACCAGAGGCCCCATAGATTGCCCAGGCCTCCTAACCGACACCCATGTTTAGGGGGTCTGGATTGGTCCTTTGCTAGTTTCCTAGCTACCTGTCTGGGGTCCATGATATTACCCTTGTTCAGGTTGGCTGTTTCTGTGGGTTTCTCCAGTTTGGTCTTGACCCCTTTGTTCATCACTCCTCCATCTCTGAAACTGGATTCCAGTCGTTCAGCTCAGTGTTTAGCTGTGGGTGTCAGTTTCTGCTTCCCTCAGCTACTGAATGAAGGCTCTAGGATGGTGTATAAGGTAGTCATCAATCCCATAATCAGGTAAGGGCATTGTTTAGATTGATAGTTGTTGTCATCCTTATTGATTACTGGACATTTCCCTAGTGCCAGATTTCTCTTTAAACCTATAATGGCTCCCTCTATTATGGTATCTCTTTCCTTGCTCTCTTCTACTCTTCCCCTGACTCAATCCTCCTGCTCCCTCATGTCCTCCTCTCCCCCCCTCTTCTCCCCTTGTCTTTCTCTTAACTCCCTCTCCCCTCCCTCCATGCTCCCAATTAGCTCAGGAGATCTTGTCCCTTTCCCCTTCTCCAGAGGACCATGTATGTCTCTCTTAGACTTAATCCAGTCAAGTTGACATCAAGAATACATTGTTGAAGAAAAAAATCTTTCCTAATAGAATTCTGACATAAGTGCATAAACAAATACAAAGAATTTAGAAATTATAGCATGCCTTGAAACAATCAAATTAATAATGTCTCCAATCCAGAATTTGGTCCTTTAACTAAGCAATGCCAATAATCTGATATAGCATTACTGAACCTTAAATGTCATGACATGGAAAGAGATTAATGTTACTATAATATTTAAATTATTAGAGAAACTGATTTGGATTTCCAGTGGTCATTCTTTATCTACACTCAGCTCCAAAGTTTCTTTATGTAAATGTGTCTTCCTCAAGAATGATCACTGTCAGCTGGGATTGGTAATCTGTGAGGATAACATCCTCCCCCTGCTTCTCCTTTTATTCTCTGCTGGTTTTCAGCCTTCCTGTTACTCGGTTAGTAGTCATTAAGTTCTAAGGTCTAAGCTGTTGATCTCTGACCTCTTTTATACCCCTATGTAAATGGTCTTCCTAAATTTCTAATGAGTTCCTTAAATTGCCTTCCTTCAGTAACATTCTGTTAAAAGAAAAATCCAAGTGCTCATGTGATCTTATACTAATTTATGAAAAAAATAACCTTGACCTAAGGAAATTCTATTCCTCTTTTATTGGACATTTCTCCAGATAACATTTTGCATGTATTATAGAGGGGAAAGTGTTTATTTGAAACATGATGCTACAGTACTATGTAGATTTGTTTGCATAAATATTCTTCATTGTTTGGTAAAGAGATATGACATCTCTAACCATTACTAAGTATCATTCTAATAGCAATGCTTTCTGACTACAAAGAAAAATACACTTGTAGAAGGAAGTCTCAAATATGTAATAATCACTAAATGTCCGGCATATACTCAGCTCAAAATTTTATCAAATCACAAAGGCTCAAGTATGCTAGTTATTGTGTCCATTAAAATTTAAGCTAATTAAAAGGTACAAAGCAGATATTAGTGTCAGTGATTTACCTTATACAAAACATACTAAATTACTTGAGAAGTAGACACAAAATATAATGTTTCATATTAGCTCAGTGTGACAGCACAGACAGACTGTGAAGAAAAGTTTTTCTCTGTGCCAGAGTCAATGTGATTTTCAATGTTCCCCTGAGAATGACATAGTGGCCTAGTCCACTTGCTGCAAGGTATAGAGAGTAGGCACCAGCAAGTAGGCTCTAATACACAGGCACAGGTATGCAGACATAGGCATGCATGTTTGGAAGTGTCCTGTATCACTTCTGTTCACAGTATGTGGACTAGAATCATGAAGGTGGCTTTGAAAGAAAGATATGGGCTCAATGAGTTTAAAATGCCATCTCAGAAAGCCAGTAGAAGACTTGCCAATTTGAAAACCTGCAAAGGGTCCTAGAAAACACTCTCTCCCTATGCACATACAGCTTACTCAAACAAAGGGGCGCACAGGTGCCCAAACATGGAAAAGGGGTCTCTGTTGATGACTTCAAAAGGAACTATGTGCACTAAGTGTTAATAACCTTTTCCTGGTTTCAAATTTATAGTGCTAAAATGATGCTGTGTTGTAGTATTCCTGGGAGGAAGGAGAGTACTGAAGATTACTTCTGTACTGCCCCTGAGGGAAGGCACACTGCATCATGGTCCAGGATGAGATGGTTGCCTGTCTTCTTTGCTCTCTCCTGTTTATTTCAAACCATGGGTGAGAGATTACTTTCACTTTCTGCACAAACTCTCCGTGTTACCATGTAGTCATCCCTCAGTCCTTCACTAGAGTAATTTCTTACCAATAATGACATGCCAGACACCCACAGCTAAGCACTGAGCCATATTCCTGGAATCTAGTTGTAGAGAGAGGAAGTAGGGATGAACAAAGGAGTCAAGACCATACTGGAGAAACCTACAGAAACAGCTGACCTGACCTAGTGAGAGCACAGGGACCCCTGTGGTATAGCTGGGGAATGAGCATTGGACCAAACCAAGCCCTCTTAATGTGGGTACCAGTTAGGATACCTGGGTAGTTTATGGGACCTCTGTCAGTGGAACCAGTATTTGTCCCTGGTGAACAAATGGTCTTTGGGAGCCTTTGGAAGGATGCTATTTCAGCCGAGACACACAGAGGAGGTTCTAGGCTCTGCCCCAAATGATTTGACAGACTTTGATGATCCCCCATGGAAGACCTCACTATCCTTGAGGAATGGGTGGGGGTGGGCATGTGGGGATTGGTGGGAGCATGGGAGGATGGGAGGGACATGGAATGGGGGACACTGATACGTAAAGTAAGATTGTTCCTAAATTAAAAAAAACAATAACGACTTGCAATGTAGAATTCTTATAGTTGAATTTTCTTAATCTGTCTTAAAAAGGACAATTAATTCCTAAATTATTTCTTCTATTTTTTGCCACTAGTAATTTAGAATCACTTTTGGGCTGTGTCATCTGTGCTAGGCCTTAATATTTTCTAATCCATATTTTAAGTTTAAGGTTTTTCTCCATATAAGCATGCATTATTCCATTTTATACAGGGATAGATTTTTCCTAAACCAAATGCTGCTGCATTTATATTTTTGAAAATTCTTATGGAACTTCCATTAATTTTCTAATGCTTTTCATTGTTGCTAAATCATTGATATGCCTTTATAACTATTAATGAAGAAAATTAAAAGTGAAAACACTTTGCTATTATTGATGTGAAGTTTAAAAAGCATTTTTCTCATTAGTTAAAACTGGAATTTGTCACATTCTTTATCCTCCATAAAAAAATCTCACCTGTAAGTGATTGTGTATACTTTAAGAATAATACTCATAGAACCTGAAGATGGAGAACAAGCTTTCATTTTTCTGATAACACATTATCTGTATTACTCAGCAAGCTTATGGGATTTGGAGGACATATATTAAAATAGTAAGAGATATCAGTGTTAAAAACAAGTGCAAACAATTATATATTTGAACTGAAAAACATGTAACAATATAGCAGTTGTGCACTGAATTACGTTTCTTATTCAAGATGCTCTGAAGCAATGCTCTTCCATAGGACAAAGAGTAACACTCAAATTCATTTCACATTTTAAAACATCGTAGATCACTCACTAATGGAAAGCATCCTCACTTGAGACCAAGTCTTGTCTACAAATACTGCCACTGAAAATATAATAATAATTTATTTGAAAGCAGCTTCACTCTTTATGTACTCTTGATATGAACTCTAAAAGCATCTTATAAAATGTATAATATGGATGTGTACAATGGAAAATTTGTTAGAAAAGCATCACATACATATGTACATACTTATACATACATATGCACTTACAAATCCGTTTGCAGACACCATAAACCCCCCCCCCCCCCCCCACACACACACACACACACTTGTTTACAGCCTACTAAGCCTATTTTTGGACTATGCCAACTAGTCAATGTGCATCAGTGAAGAATGCTACCCCACCAGGCATGGCGGTCCACACCTTTAATTAGCAAGAACTCCTTAAGTACAAAGCTACCCTGGTCTTGGTTTATATCATGTGTTCCAGGTCACCAGCCAAGGCTACATAACAGATATCGTGTGTCCATAACACAAAGAGGGATGCTCTCTCAGCCTGGACTCTTAGGGGAGTGTCTGGACCCTACCCTGAGTGAAATGACAGACTCTAGATATCCCCTATGTGGAAGGAATTGGCAATAGGGTGGGAGGATGGGGGAGATAATAAGGGGGGTGCGGGAGGAGGGGAGGGAACTGAGATTGACATGTAAAACAAGCTATTTAAAATTAAAATAATAAAAAATCAAAAATAAATAAATAAATATACCTAGACCTATTGTATTTCTTAATAAAAATGAAAATTACATTAAAAAATTGACACTTATATATTGTTGATCCATTGTATGTGTTATAATTTGTTGTGAATGTAATATAAATTGCTTTCACTGGTTTACAATTTAACTTTAGAACTGAATCTACCTCAAACACAACACAACTGTTCTTTTTTTTTCAGAATATAGTTTACTCAGAACATTAGTATATGCAGAGAGATGATAAAAACATGAATTTGTGATTGAATGAGTTGTAACACTACTTGGACATTTATCAGGTATATAATAGCTTTGAAATGTATTCAGAACAAGAGATATGATGTGAGATTTGAAATCTGTGAACTCTAAAAACATTGTTACTTGAATGTTTTTCTTTTTGAAGTTTGTATTTTCTAACATTGATAAATGTTCTTCAAGCTTTTTAGCAACTCTCCTGTGCATCTGCCAGCAAATATTGCTGCATCTACATGACTTTGCTGATGGCTTTCCATCTGTAACTGACTCATGACTTTTTTAATAGTATTTTTGTCCATTTACAGAATAGGTTCTTTTAGAGTGACTCCCTCTTTGTGATTAATTCTGACATCTTGTTTGTTTTCTCTTCTAGGTGGTGGAGACTAATCTGGTTGCTTTTGACTGTCACTGGATCATTATAAATGAGGTAAAGCCACCCCACCCTTGCTATCAACTGTCACCTTTTCACACATGGAGTCACAGAAGGCCCCCCCTCTAAGGGGGAGTAGAACAGGAAGTAAAGGTTCAGTGTACTGTATGAATGCTCTCTAATAAAAATAGAATCCAGGTTTTTATCTGAATTAAATAAATGGAAAAAGTCTTCCCTACTGAGTCTCTTTTAGCTTTTCCTGCTGCATTCATTGCCTACTTAGAGAGATGATCTCTATGAAAAGTTCAGTTCTTTATAAGCAATGTGAATCTCCCAGGGGATAGTCTGTGTTCCATTTGTATTTTAATATCTTTTTGGAAACTTTCATATCTATCTCCCTACCTGAGGATTTAATGGTTCAGCATGAGCATGAATCAACAAAGAACAGATTTTTTCCCCACAAAGAAATACAACTGTTTTAAAAATCCAAAGTCTTGTCAAAGTCCTTCAGAAAGTTTTCCTAACATTTGGCAAAAGCAATACAAAGAATTGAGAGTATGTTGTAGTCTAAGAAGACTGTTTCATTAGCATTTGACAGTCACTACCAGCAAAAATAGCAACAGACAAGACCTGGACAAATAGTGTGACTGTGCCAGGCAACATGCTATGTCCTCAGAATGATGTGGTCTAACCCTACCTATTATTTATAAAAAGTAGTGTATCATTTATGTACCAATGATTTTGATGAGGTTATATGATGACAAAAATTGTTTTAGGGATAATATAGCCTTTTGAATAAAACGTTTGGTTTTGCAGTCAACAAAATTAGATTTCACCTTGCCTTGTTATCTGTTACAATGGACTTATTGTATAAACTGACAACATGACCAGCTGTGGTATGGGTTTTATTGTAGATAAAGAGGAAGAGTTTTATTGTAGAGGTGAGAGACAGAATTGCCAGAGCACCTGGAAGAGTCCAAGACAGAGAGAGAGAGAGAGAGAGAGAGAGAGAGAGAGAGAGAGAGAGAGTAATATACTGAACACAGCCAGCAGACAGCTCTGGCCAGGAAAGAAGCAAGAGAAGAATAGTGATGGAGAGAAAGGAACAGAGTGTGGAGGGAAGGGGAGAGGGAGAGAGAGAACACAGTGATACTGAGAAACAGTGGGGTTAGAAGAAGAATGAGTTGGTGGGGGAAGAGAAGTCAGTGAGCTGGAGATTTAGGGTATTGAAAGAAGTGAGGAGGCTAGGATGCTATCATGGACTTTGAGATGTGCAACAAGCACTTTTGATACTTTAGGAACCTAGAGGCTATCATGTGCTTTGTATGCTAATAGGCACCACAGATAGCCATTTGTCCCTTCTGTCAGTGATAAAAGAAATGGCTCCTTTTGCTAGAGGAAAGACTGGATTCACAAATTCAAAAGTTCCTGATGGGTGCTGGCTTTTCTCTCACCACCAGAAGCTCTCCTATAGTCTGGGACTGCGGTTTGGAGTCTTAGAAGTCGGTGTTCCCTTTACACCTAACACAACCTTCATATATATATTCTCCCTGGAATTTTTAAAAAGAATTCAGTAAGGTTCTATCTTAACAACTCCTGAGGTGTAACTCAAAAAAGCCGGACTCAGTATCTGTTGAGTGAAGCCTTTTCCTTGCCAGCAGCTTTGATTTTTCCCCACCAGTCGCCTGGACTCTGCAGGCGTTGTAGTCACCAAGTAACACACAAGATGCTGTATTAATTATGAAGCTGTTGACCATTTGTTTGTTTCTTGCTGCCTAGCTCTGATTAAGTATTTAACCCATCTAAGTATTTCTCTTACCGGAGAAAAGGGTCTGGACTTCTTACCCCTATGGCAGCTACATTGTGATTCCCTGTGTTTTTCCTCCCCAGAATCCTACTCGACTCCTAGTCCCAACTCTCTTGCTTCCCTATTGGCCAACAGTGCTTTATTGACATATACACAGGACTTCCCCATCAAGTATCCTTTTTTTCCTGTCACACATCCCCATCACTCTACGTAACATGATTGACTATGAAATTGACAAGGCTGTGGTGGAGGTCTGTAAAACATAGACGCCTTTCCTCTTCCAACACAAAAATAAAAATACTGCTGTTTCAGCATTTCTCCTACACAAGGCTTCACTCTTTTTAGCTCAAGGTAAAGATATTGGAGCCATTTTCCCATCTGGTCTGGGAGTGCTTATATGATTTGTCACTATGGTATTCATGCATTCTTTTTTGAGATTCCTACAAGCAGTATGGATGCACAAGATTTCTTTTCAATAATCTTCTCGTTATACCTCTTAAGTTCCTGCCTGATGTATAGTTTCTTAACTTCTTTATACAGTTTTGAGATCAGCCTTCTGTCAGATGTGGGATTGGTGAAGATCTTTTCCATTCTGTCGGCTATCATTTTGTATTATTTACCATGTCCTTTACCTTATAAAAGCTTTTCAGTTTCAGGAAGTCCATGTATTGATTGTTGTTCTCAGTATCTGTGCTGCTGGTGTTATATTTGTGAAATGGTCTCAGGTGCCAATGTATTCAAAGTTATCTCCCACTTTCTCTTCTATCAGATTAAGTGTACCTGAATTTATGTTGAGTTCACTTGGAATTGTGTTTTGTGCATGGCAATGGATATGGACCTATTTGCAATCTTCTACATGTTGACAACCAGTTATGCCAGCACCATTTGTTGGAAATGCTACCATTTTTTTCTTTATATGGTCTTTATTTCTTTCTCAAAACTCAGGTGTTCATAGGTATATGGGTCTTCAATTCCAGTAGTCCACGTGTCTGTTTTTATGTCAATATTAAGAAGATTTTTTATGATTATGGCTCTATAGTAGAGCTTTAAGTCAGGCATGGTGATACCTCGAGAAGTTCCTTTATTGTACAGGATTGTTTTAGCTATCCTGGATTTTTTGTTTTTCTATATGAAGTTGAATATTATTCTTTTGAGGTCTGTGAAGGTATTTGTTGAGATTTTGATGGAGATTGCAATGAATCTGTAGATTTCATTTGGTAAGACTGCCATTTTTTATTATACAGATCCTACCTATCTGGGGTGTTCATGGACTCTAGACCAACATTTAGGGAGCCTGCATGGAACCGAACCTGGCCCTCAATATGTAGGTGACAGTTTTGTAGCCTCATCTGTTTGTGGGTCCTATGTCAGTGGGACCAGGATCTATCCCTAGTACATGAGCTGTGTTTTCTTCAAGTCCATTCCATATGGTTCAATGCCTTGCTCGGCCTTAATGAGGTGGGGGTAGGAGGTTTGGTCTTGCCTTATCTTAATGTTCCAGGCTTTGTTGACACCCCATGAGAGGCCCTACCCTGTAGTATGAATTCTAATTGGTCTTAGTAATAAAAGCCCAGAGTCAGACATCTAGGGGGTTGGGGGAAGCTGAAACATCAGAGAAGCAGAATGGTCAGCCACTAGAATGTTCTTATGTCTACTAATGCTGAGACCAAAGGGGTGAGCCTGTCCTCATAATACATCTCTTTTATCTCCTCCTGCTTTATATTCCTCTCTGTATCCAGTCATATCTCTCCTTTCTCCACCTCCTCAATGCTAGAATTAAAGGCTTGTGATCCCAAGTTCTGGGGGCACCTTTGTGTGAGCTCTGTTTCTCTTTTAGACAGATTCAATCTCATGTAGCCTAGGATGGCCTTGAACTCACAGAGATCCATCTGCCTCTGTCTCCAGAGTGCTAGGATTAAAGGTGTATGCCACCACTGCCTGGCTTCTATGGCTAACTACTGTGGCTAGTTTTGTGCTTTGATCTTCAGGCAAGTTTTATTTCTTAGATCATAAACAAAATATCACACCTTATTGGGATGGGGATGGGTCAGGGAGAGGTGCAGGTTGGGGCAGGGAGAAGTGAAGGGAGGAGGAATTGTCATTTGTATGCAAAATGAAGTTTTAAAAAGTTTCCACCTGATTGATTATATACCACACTAGAAAGAAAAGCAACAATGAATAGAATATAGTGAGCTTTTGTAAATTTTCACATAGGCTTCTCCATTTTTGTTTTTCTAAATGAAAACTAAAGTTTGAAGACATTAAATAGTCCACCAAGTATTAAAAAAATATTAAGCAGAAATAATGGAATTTTAATAGCACTCTTACTAATGTAAAGCTTCAGTTGCTCTTGGGTTTGTTTTACTTCTGATAATTCCCCTTTTGACTTATACTTTTGAGATCTCTGTTGTATTTACTTTAATTATTTTGTAAATTTCTTTTTCTTTGTATGTAAAGAATCCCCCTAATCCCAGTTTTCACCTCACACCCAACTTTTTTTAAAGACCACATGGATTTCAAGTTGCAGAGCAAACAGAGTTCTTCTACTTCTTTGTGTCCTAAAAGCTGGCTAGGAAGAAAAAAGTAACTTCTTGTCCCCTTGGAGGATAATCATTTTTTAAATCAATTTTATTAAAATTTAAATTAAAAACACTTATTTTACATACCAATCCCACTTCCCTGTCCCTCTTTTCCTGCCATTACCAGCATCAACCCCCCCATTCCAACCTGACCACTCCCCAGGGGGGATCATCAAAGTCTGTCACATCATTTGGGCCATAGCCTAGGCCCTCCCCCCATGTATGTAGGCTGAGAGAATATCCTTCTATAGGGAATGGTCTCTCAAAGCCCATTCATGCACTAGGGATAAATACTGGTTCCACTGATAGAGGCAACAAAGACTGCCCAGGCCCCAAAATAACACCCACTTTCAGGGGTTCTTTAAATGGAATGGTCATTTTTTCCACCTTTTGGTGAGATGGAAAAAGGGACCCTTTCACTATTTCTTTTTCCCTATCCAATTTTGCTCCTACAATAATACTTGAATCCTCATAGTGTGAAGGTGGCTAGAGTTCAAAGGTCAACTCCTACTTCAGAGGAAAGTTCCCATTCATCATCTTATATTACAAGCTATATTACACATACATAGTTGAGTAGACTAACATCGTTGATGTCTTAGCTACCACCTTGCAAAATGAATTATCCAATAAACAAAGAAATCTAACTGGTCAATTACTCATTCAATATTAGCACTACAGAAGGTGATAGAAGACCTCAATTATTTGCTCATTCTGAAGATTTTGCTATGAATGCTTTCAACGATAGTTTCATTTTTTGATGTCTTGAAACCCTTACTTTGTTTTACTTATGATCATATTTTGTAGTCCATGAGGAAAATGCCATCTCTCACTAGCAATTCAATACTGTTTAGAATAAAAACTAAAAAGTTCACAGCCTGCGTCATTTACATCAATGATTGGTTTTATCTGAACCGAATAGCAGTATAAAGAATGAACATGGTTGCAAGGAAAAGTATTATCAGTCAGAACATCCAAGGTCTGTTCTTTCCTTCCACCCAATTTCATTCTGCCACCTTATCTTCTAGAAGTTTCCTTTAGGAAATGTGGTCCATATCCTTTTTTCTTATGTGGAAAAAAGTTAATAGAAGAACCATGATTATTCCCAATTTCAATAAAGGAAAAAATATGTGCTTTTCAAATTTGTTAAAAAGTTGAGTATCTCCCAAAAGAACAAACCCTCACCACTATGCAAATGCCTATTTGACTGAACATGAAGAAAGTGATTTTTTTGTAGTTCAGTTTGAATAACTATGGTTTAGCAGCTATTTTAAAACAGGTTGCAAACATTTATTTAATCTTATTGCACCAATAGTTTCATAAAGAGGGATTATAAATCAAAGTTGACATTGTGCATTATGGCAGAAGTTGTAGAAACTTGAAAACAATATATTTTGTTTTAATTTGTACCAAGTATGCTGTAATAATGAGAGGCTGTGCAAGCTCACAGGAAGCCATCAATCAAGTTAGGACTTGGTGAGGGTATTTCTAGTATCTCTGCACTTGGTGAGTCCACCTCACAGTAGACTTTCCATATCTGTGATAACCTCCTCTTAGGGCCCTGAAGCAATTGCTTTCATGCCCTGTTTTACAAAAGCAAGGACCTAGATAACATATGCAATGCTTTGCAAATTCCTGGGGCTCCTGATGATGCTGACCCTGGTCTTCAGGGCCTCATATCATTCCAGTGACTAAAAACAAGTTTAAGCTATTATTCTCAGTCAGTGAAGACTGTGTGTAAAGACATCAAAGAGAAAGCCTTTGGTTTGAGAGTTTGGATTCTTGTTTTGAAATTTTAAAATGGAAGTATAGTACATATTTTGCACTTTTTCCTAGTTTAATGATGAATTGATCTCTATATCAATAATTAAACCAGAAATTAATTGCCATTATGTTATTCTTCTACTGACTTTATTTCAGAATCCAATATAAGGTTTTCAAATCTGCTTCATGTTAGCATTGGACTTTCTGTAAATGTCACAGGGTCATCTGTGCCACAGCATGAAGAACATAAACATAATAGAGAAAAAAATCTTTTCAAACTGCACCATAGCGGAATACAGCATCTCATTGATGAAATGTTCTATGTCAGGATTATTTCTCTTTTCAATGCTTCCTGAGAGTCTAACGTCAAATTGTCAGCTACTGATTCTGTTAAAGTAGGGTAAAGTAAAACCTTACCATTGGTTCACACAGTAAATTTCAGTTTCCATGAATTTCCTGAATATTTACTGTGGTCCAGGAACTTTATTTGATATGCCAATATGAAAGAATGAGAAAGGGAACAAATGGAAAAAAACAAATTTTTTCAGAAATAATTAATGCAGTGCAGATTGTCAACTGATTTGATAGCTACTGAAAGTCTTTCCACCTGCCCAATTTTTGTTAATTTCACCCTAAAGTTGACCTACTTAAAGGTTTCAGAAATGACTAAATTCCAAAGGATTTGTTCTGGGCAATATCTGTTTCTGTGTTCTTATTAGGTAACTTTTCCCATGGTGGGCTTTACACATTTGAGAGTCCAGGTTACATTAAACTATTAGTGTAAAGTGAATATTACTTGTATATGTTAATTCACCACAATAATTTTGATTATGAGTAATTAGCCTTTGGAAAAATCTTACGATTTGTTCCTAAAGAAGTAAAACTGAAAAGACACCTATTTGCTTTTTTTGAAGTATTAATTGTATGCTCATCAATATATGCAAGCAAAGACAACAAAAGCAATGTTAGAATTCTGATTCTTAGTAGTATTTTCAATCAGAATATTTCAGTATCCCTTTATAGGAATCAATTAGCTCATTTGGCATGCTGAGGGACAGTACTTTTTCATAGACTAGTTCCTCATGGTATTGCTTTCAAAATCCTGCAATTAAAATGGCATTTAAAAAAGAATAGAGCAACAAAGACCTTGTTTGCACAAGAGTTTGATACTTCAACACAGTCACTAAGGGAATTTGTTTTTACTGTTTTGAAAGGATTTCTGTTTTAGATTAACTGATCATTTGTCATTGAATGTTTATTTGACTTCCTATCTGCTACTGTGGAAATGCACCTTTTGGAGAACAAAGGAAAATTCTAAGCAAATGAAGTTAGTCTTGATGAAGCTTGACACCACCCTGAAACCATTTTAGAGACCAGGTGTCAAAACTAAAATTAGAAGTAAAATGTTTGAGACAGTTAGTTTCCCACAGAATGGCAGCTTCTTTCCTCCCAGAAAATTACTTTCATTTTCTTCCCTCAAATAATAACATACAAAGTATATTCTACTCAGTTGGCATTTCTTCAGATTTACTTGAAGTTAAATAATTGAGAACTTCATCGTATGGAACATTTAGATAACAACCAACCCTTTCTGGGTTTGGAGACAGACCTAAAAGAGAGTTTGTCTCTAGATGGAGGGTCTTAGGAGATATTTCAGACAGAGGATCTTACTACTTTAAAACTATCAGTCACTAAATGCTGACATACTGTGTGCTTCTTATCTTCATTGTTCTTATTCTTCAATGGTAATCTAAGTGATTCCTGTAAGGAATTCTGCCTTCTTATATAATTAGTGCACATTTCATTTCTTTTCTTGTGACATTTTAAATTCTTACATGAATAAAAATAATCTAAATGAAGAGCTTTGAGCTTAGAACCTCCTTGGTTCTTATTTATAAAATGTTAATAAACAGTGAGTCAGTGTCATTTTTAGCAGAAATTGAGATACTAGACAAAGGAACTAGGATTTTGCCTGATACAAAATAGGAGTCCATTATCTGCAGATTTTTAGCTTTAGTATGCTGGCTTGTAGTTCATCACCGTGTGAGGTAATGATGCAGATGGTAGTGTTTGTCAAGTTTGGGTAACTATTTATTTGCTTAAGAAATAAGTAGAATATATTATTATTATTTAAAAATCACTGTATCTTTTACTACCTTCTAGATGAAATTTCCTGGCTGTACAATATGGAGCAACAATATTGATATTAATCCACTTTTAAAATGTTGTAATTTATTTGTATCAAGTACTAAAGTAGAATTGACAAGACACTGTTTACTTCTGCTTTGTGGGAAGATAGTGGAAAATTAAAATTTTCCCAGACCAAGTTTAGGTGGCCAATGAAATGACACAGACTAAAGGGAAAAGAGGGCTTTTAACCTGCTGAGAACCATTGTTTATGGTGCATTGAGGATTAATCGCCTAGAACTTCCTGATATTACTGTGGATACAGTTGATGGCAGGGGACATTATAGTTTTAGAAAAGCCTATATTTCATAAAGAACATAAAGAAAGAATGAGTTCTCTGGCTTACATGCCACAAAGAATTATAACTTATAATTGACATGATAGAGAAAAGAAGAAAATTAGTTCCTTGGATATCCAGGAATGCACACCACAGTTAATAATTCATACCATGTCAAATCACTTATTTTCATTGCATAAGAATTGATTCACACCAAAAATCAATGCATCACAAAAGCTTTATTGGCTTCAAAACTTTCCAGTGGACATGATGCAGCACACGTTGCTTTAGCAAAGACTGCCAGGAAATTGAAATTTGTGTTTGTCACTTTTGCTCTAATTCCAAGTAAGACAGTAGTATATATGAAGCTATCATTTTTTTATTATTTTAGTGTCTGCTATTGAGCCTAATTATTGTATCTAATTTTGGAATAGGGACATGTAGGTGAAGGGAATAGAGGATGCATTTCTTAGACTTTGTCAAGCACACATACAAGGTCAAATTCATTTACATAGCCCTGGGTTTTGTTGACATGGTTCACTCCATACTAATCAACAGAACTTTCTACATAGATTTACCAACCACAGCAAGAGGTAAATTCTTTCATTAGTAGTTGTTGAGCACCCATTCCTTCCAACATATGGGGACATCAGTACAAAGACATTTTAAAACAGTGTTTCCTTCTGATGCCTTTGCTTAGTTCTTGGAAAAAACCTCAATTTTTCTTGCTAAGAACCACATGGATCCTTCTTACATTTCATCTCCCTTCCCAGGTACACAAAATATCTTGAAAACTATTAATTAATCATAAGCTATATTTGAATCTTGTTTTTGTGAACTGTCAATATTTTTCTCTTATATTTTCAGAATAATCAGTTGTTAAATTGCTTTTAATAAAGTATATTTAAGACACATGGTCCATGTAGACTTGTTTATACATCCATGCTCATAATTTAAAGCAACAGAAAACAAATGTGAATAAATTCATCTTTTTGCTAAATGCACCTAATTTTCACTTGAATGCTGGTTAAATATGAAGCAGATGTGTTAGGGCAACAGATTTCTTTGTACCTCCAAATAACAGTTCAGCAATTCCTTTGCGTTTCTGTTACTATATTTGAGAACTTGCTAATTATTCTCCTTCGTATCTTTTAGGAAATAAATGACATGGATGTCCAGGAACTTGTCAGAAGGTCCATTGGAAGGTTAACAATTATTCGCCAGACATTTCCTGTCCCTCAGAATATAAGTCAGCGCTGTTTCCGTGGCAACCATCGAATCTCTTCAACACTGTGTGATCCCAAGGATCCCTTCGCGCAGAATATGGAGGTGTGTTCCAAGGGCGGAGTGTCTCCCAGGGAGCATCTTTAGGAGCCTGGGATGATATCTCTGAGTGACACTAGACAGGGATGGCATGCATTATTGTTCTTCGGCAGGTTCCCTCCCCTGGCATTTAAGTGCCCGTGCAAAAAGCCTTTGTCTTTTATTCCTTTGATCCTATTGTTGAAAATAATGCACACTTTCTTAATAAAAACACAATATGTAAATCTTACTTCCCTCTAAGTAAGCAGATACAAGGCATTTCCTGAATCGTGGACTGTGACTGACACCCAAAGCTGTACTTCAAAGTATTAAGTGAATAGAAATGCTTGGCATAAAAGACAGATATTTATTCTCTTTCAAAAGAATTTCTAGATTGAAGAACTTCAACTTAAAAAAAGAATTCTTATTTAAAATTCAAAAAGTGCTGTGGTGCTGTGTGCCCCTCCCCAGCTCACACAAGAGACACTGGCACCTTCCCTGTCCAAAATCCACAAAGCATTTCAGATGAAACCCATATTTCTGAATCAGAGAACACCAAGTTCGCGAAATTACTCACAAGGCTATCCTTTGGACAATTCACGCAGAGCCAATTTCTTTTCGTTTTGAAGGATAATCCTATCAGATCTTTTTCTCTTGTACTGGAGGTCTGTCAATTGGAAGCTAGTATCATAGAGAGCAGGCACCAGCAGCAGGGAGCCTGGATAAGTTCTCCAGCCAAGCAAAAGACAGGAGGAAGAAAGAATCAATTTGTCACACTCATTTACACGTGGTTAGTAAAGGGCCTCACTGAAAAAAACAGACTTGTGTGATACAACAGACCCTATGTGTACTACAGTAGGATCATGCTAGCACCTGAGAATATTTAAAGGGTTATGTGATATCACCAAAGATTAGTCACCATAGATTTTACAAATCGGGAAAATATCATATATTACAGAAATGTAACCCCTTAAAATCTTTAGTATAGGAAATATTTTACTACCTAGAAGTGTTTGAACTATGTTGAAATACAATATAACCTTGGGAAACCTTATTTATTTCCCATGATATCCCACGTCTTTGATAGCTAATTCCACAGCCCTTCCCCCCTTCATTTACAGGTTGTTTAGAAGATTGCCATTTACCCTAGAATTTCCTTATATTTATTGGTATTAAATCCATGGTTCCTTACTGGATGTTAAAGGAGCTTAGCTTAAGCCTCTTCTATCATAAGCTACACTGAAACCTTAACATGCCTGTCTAAATGTTAGTGCCACTGTTAATTTTTCATTTGTGGTGGATTCTTTGTGTCACAACTGATTGTGAGCATAATTGGTATGAAAATAGTAGGAATGAAAATGTAAAGTAATTATGTTAGAAAATTAGGAAATATTAAAAGCTGTTCTTGTCCAAAGAAGTAGCTGGAAATTTAAGCTGCAGTTAAGAAACCTCATGGACTGTCTTTTGTGGAAAGCAATAAAGTGTTCAAGTGCTTTGCCTAACAGTATAACTCACAGAACAATTAAATTTCTCTCTGTGTGTCCCCACGCTTAGTGGATAGACAAGAGTTATAAAGAACCACAACCCCTGCTTATCCATTTTTTCATTTTGTTCTCAAATCCAAGGGTGAAGGAGAAAAAAACAATAATAGAATTCTACTAAAAATTGACAGAATTTTTTGATGTTTATTTCTGTTATTTTTGTTTGTTTGTTTCTGTTGTTGTGTTTGGTTTGCATTTGTTGTTGATATTGTTGTTCTCTCATGTACTACATCCTGACTGCCGTTTCCCCTCTTCTTTTTATCTGGGAAAATTTACATAATTAAGAATATGTATTTCCGGCTCTTAAGTTTAAAGCATTCCAAAAACAGCAGAGGACCTGATTGGTGCTCAGCCCTTCCTAGGTCGAAAGCTTTATCTCCTTGTAGTTAGAGAAAGTGACTGGACCAAATGCTCCTTTGCATTAAGTTCTCACTAGGTTCCCACTGATAGATGGTTCAGGAGTGGTGAGCATCTTAGGAAAGGAGGGTTACTCAGTTCAGCTCTGTAACAATGCAGGTGAGTGGAACCGCAGATGGATTTTTATCTCAGAGCTCTGCAGTGTCCAATTAAAGGTAGTGCCTAAGAATACAAGTGTGCAAATAGGGCTCAGGTGCTCACTAAAGCTAGAAATTGAATTCTACATCATGCTGATCTACATGCTGAGAGAAGATAAGCAACCATGGACCTGTGTGGTGGTCTCCTAGCTATTACCTTAAAAATGTATTTAGAAAGAGTAGACAGGTTTTGGAAGCAGTAAAGACAAATCCCGTGAACCTTAAATTAGTAATCAAAAACAGAGTAATCCAAGATTAGCTGACTTTGCAAAATAAGTAACAAGGACAATGTGAACAAAGGAGTTTGAGAGAAGCAGCCCTCCCTGCATGCTGAGGCTTTGTTAGTTTAGGTGCTAATAAAGAGAAGGAAAAAAAAAAGAAGGCTCCCTATATTTTTCCAAGAAAAACTGTCTTCCAGTTGATAGTGTTAAGGTTGTGAATGCAATTAGTAATACAAAGCTGGCTTTGCAATAGCAAAAGTCATTATAAAGAGTACTTAAGTGGGTTAGGAAACACACAGGGTTGGAGATTTTAAGGGTACACCTCTTTGCTTGAGCAAGGCTTGCTGAGGAATCAGTCACCTAGCAG
Organism: Mesocricetus auratus; assembly: GCF_017639785.1. Classification (NCBI taxonomy): domain Eukaryota; kingdom Metazoa; phylum Chordata; class Mammalia; order Rodentia; family Cricetidae; genus Mesocricetus; species Mesocricetus auratus. The sequence continues at coordinate 126,385,592 of NW_024429266.1, forward strand.
ATGAGATTACAGTACTACTATAATGTAATTTAGAACAAAAAGAGAAACTATGGCAAAAGGAGGTACAGAGTAATCAGTCACATAGCAGATGCAATTACAATACTACTATAATGTAATTTAGAACTAAAAGAGAAACTGTGGCAAAAGGATCAAAGATCCAGAGACAGACTTACTATTGCAGTTTTCAAAACAAAGAGCAGCTCTTGTAAGATTAGCATACTAAATTTTCATAGTCTACAATACTGAGTATATTTTAAATTTATAATTTAGAATATGTTAGTAAATACTTTGTGTATCTTACCTATGAAATAGGGCCTTCTTTATAACAAACAAGGTCAAAATAAACTTTTTTGAATAGTTTTTTTAATCTGCTTAATATGTTGGAGGACTAGTAGTGTTAATCATTACATATTGAGTTTATGTGATATTTGGCAATTTTCTTCAGCTAATACTAGGGAAGACATAGAAAAGTGCAGCAAGGTAGATAAAACTCAGACATTATCAATCCTAAGGTTAAAACGGCAGTCCACTGTGAGTAGAAAAAGTTCAAGTGCTAAAAATGTTATCATATAGTTACTTTAAAAAGTTATAAAATTAAAGATTTTATAAAATTAAAATACTCCAAATAACCTGTCAACCAAACTATATTTTTCTCTTTGTCACCTAGGGAAATGGAATTCCCTGCATTTGTCTATCAAATCTAAAAGATTTGATCTACCTAGAATATACTTTAAATGAATTCTGTGGCACTGAGTACATTCTGTTGTCCATAGTCTGCCACCAGCTGTTCCTTTACTGTCAGTTTGAGAAGTGTGGAATCAGAACTTTCATGCTTGACTGGGCAAATAACCTCTCCATGGTCATTCACAAGCTTCTGTCCTCCAACTTAATTCTCCAAGGGACAATCTACACTTGCTCAAAATTGTAAAAGATATAAACATATGAGAGAAAGATTAATAGATTGCATAAGCAACGTCAAAATTGTTAGTATTGACTTGTAGTAATTTTTAACGTTGGAATTCCATAGAAATAATGTAGTTCTAGAGCCAATTACATAAAATCTAGGTGGAAGAGCCTTGATCTGACATCTCCTCAAAATCATTACTTTGAAGGCAAATTCAATATGATTACAGCACAAGTCAAATCTGCTATGAACTACTCTAATACAGTCTCGGACTCTGTGTCAAAAGCACTTTGCCAAGATCAAGAGAGAGATCATCTCCCACTCCTATCTCCTAGGCAGCTCACATCTGCATTACTGTGTCAGTTCTAGTTACTAAACTTTTTGTGGAAAGGAGAAACAAGAGACAGACAAAGGAAGAGATGTGTCATGGCAAGCAGCCTAAAAACTGTACCCAGCAGTGATCAACAGAAGGACAGAGGGTAATTCAGGGCAAGTGGCAGATGGTTCCTGGAGGTTTGCTGGTGTCAGAGGACAAGTGTTGTGGCAGGAAAACTAAAGAATCAGTGAATCAGTTATGGAAGAATGGATGCTAGAGTGAAAGATTTTTAGAGGAAGCATATTTTTGTATTTTCAGACAGTTATTCCAGGGTAAGGTTTTATACACATGTTTATACGTGTATATAAAGCTTGAAATTACCTTTTAAAATGCTGGCATCGTGGTGTGGGAGGAGTCAAAGAACTCATAAAGAAAGTGACCTTAAGATCAGTAATTGTGTTAGAAAGGAGTTGAGAGAACATGAGACTCAAAGAAAAATGGGTACCTACTTGAGGAAGAAGAAAGAGACGAGGGGAACTAACAGGTCAGAAAAAGTCAAGACACCTTTCTGGGCCAGCTGTTTGCAATGTAGACACATGGAGAGAAGTGGTTAGGGGTTGAAAACATATATCCTATGTCACCATCAAAAGGAGATAAAGATAGATGATAGACAGATATAACAAAAGTAAAAAGAAAAGAAAGGGCATACCGCATGTATCTCTATTCACAACTTTAGAAAAAAACTTAGGACTACAATAGTTTTTAATAGAGAGATGAACTGAGTGATCTTAGAGCCACAAAAAGAATGACTCTGTAAGATAGTCAGGGGGAGAGAAGTCATTGTCTTCAGGGACTGATATGGCTTCTCCTGCTTCAGTAGATAGCCTCATACCATGTATAGGAGCGTCATCCTGGTTAAACCCAGTGAATCAAAGAAGAAACAAAAATGGTATAAGCACTTGAGGGCAGTAAGAGGATGGATGGTCAGGATGGAAAGATAAGGGAGTGTGGAAGCACTAGTGGGACCAGGTATTACCAGATTCCTCTATGAAACCATCATGAAATAAGTTAATTTTTAAAGGAATGCCTACATCATCAGACAGACTGAAGGGCTTTTGGGGAAGGAGTCTCCTACAGTGTAACCTTTGAACAGAATGTGAAGGGAGTTAACAATTCAGGGAAAGAAAAGGCACATGGAAGCATTCTGTCAGACCATCTCACATGGACACTTAAAGAAAAGGAAGAAGCAAATATAGATGAAGATGGAGGAAGTAGGTGTGAGGAGTGGTATAGGATAGGATGGGAAGCAGGTGTCAGGAGTGGTCCAGGACGGGCTGGGAAGACAGTCGGCATAGTAGTCCAGGACAAGTTGTGAAGTGGATGTGGGGAGTGGTCCAGGACAGGCTGGGAAGGGCAGATCATTGCAAGTTATTTTGAGAAATCTGTCAAAAGATTTCCATGTTTTATCGGATGTGATCCACTCATCTTTCATGTGCTTCAAAATTTCATATTGATCCTTGCAATGTTCTTCTAACATAAGTTTGGATTCATATGTTTTAGCTTCAGATCTCACACCTCATTCATAGTAGATTTAAGTCAGTCTAGCCTAGCTCCTCAAATAATTACATGTGGCGGGTGATTGTAACAACAGCCCACCCTTATATTTCCTGATAAGAAATACTTCAGTCTCATGTAACACATAAGATTTTTTATACCTCTTTAAAGAAATCCCCACATCTACTATAAAGTCATACATAAAATGATGGCTATCAAACACACATGCATAAAGATTCTCTGAGATGTGAAAGGAAACCCACAAGGCATTATTGGAACATTCTGTCTAATAGCTATGCATAGCATCAAACTCTAGTTATCCCAATGGTTGGATCTCTTCAGCATTCTGTAATGTGCAAGCACAACATAGTGAATTTTCTTCTTGATTAATTACAATCACTGACAATCCACATAGCCTCTCCTTGGTTTTCAAAAAAACCATAAAGATAAACAGTGATGATGTGACACTTCAAAACCTGAGGAAGCCAGAGTGCTTCAAGGTGAAGTTAGTTTCTATCAAGTCATCTCTTGCTTAATTTTATTTAATATCAAGTTTTCCTTCTGAGAGGCAGTAATGTAGCATTTGCAGTTTTCATTGGCTTTTTACCTCTTTTCATGTTCATTATTCCTGAATAAGTTCTGATGTACTTTTTAAATTAGGCAGCTTTAGCAATTAATTGATAGTGTGGATGGTAGTCCTGGTAAGTGTTCCTCTAGGATTGCAGTATATTCTGGAGGAAAACTCAGCTATAATTCATTTACCAATCTCAGCAGAAAAAAATAGTGTGGTTACTATAGACAAAAGTTATCATACACACACCTGCACAGGCTATGGGTTGGTTCAATGCATTTGTCCTGACAGTGTGTCAGAGTGTCTATGTATCAGTACAGCACTCTGATGTTTGTAAATGTTACCAGTAGCTGTCCTTTGTAATACAGACTTCTCCAAAAGCACACAAAAGTGACTGCTTCTCACTTTGGGTCCGGTGCACTCATGGAAGATGAGAGTTGATGAAACATTGATAGTTGATTCCATATGAATAATCAAAATATAGAAACTTGAAATATTGAGAAACTTTATTACTCGGTGTCTCTTCTGGTCTGAATCTCTTAGATGTCTTCCTCTTCAGAGAGGAATGAAGGCCAGGGGATTTTCTAAGGACCGAGACTGACAGTATCCTTGCCTGTACCAAAGCTGCTCTTTCTTAATCTTGTCTTTCATAACCAAGTAATCTTGGAGAGCAATTGAGGTATACAATTAGATAGACCTTGTTCCCAGTGGCAAGATAGCCTCAGGAACGAAAAGAGAAACTTTCTGCTTGGTACATGACTCAGTGAAGCAAGCATGGATGGCATGAGAGAACGGCAGAGCTGTCTCCTCTCCATGTGAGGGTCTCCTTACCACTGTATAATGTCTTTCCAGATTTCTAACCTTTACATCTACGACACGGTGCTTCTCCTTGCAAATGCTTTCCATAAGAAGCTGGAGGACCGGAAGTGGCACAGCATGGCAAGCTTGTCCTGTATCAGAAAAAACTCGAAGCCCTGGCAGGGAGGGAGGTCCATGCTGGAGACCATCAAGAAGGTAACTATCCATGTGCAACATTGCCCTGCTCTGCACGGTCAGGCAAAGCTGGGTGAAAAGGCATGAGCAGCCAGGTGCCTTTCCCAAGTTTGTTTACTTTCTTACGGCTGCTTCTGCAAACTCAGACCAGAAAATGGAGAAATGCAGCTCTTATAAAAGACAAAGATATATAGAAAGGGGAAGTCATATTTAAAAGATCAGATACAGGAGAAGGGAGATGGAGGGTGTGACATTTAAATTGTCATGGTTATGCTTTTAGGTTAAAGAAACAGGGATTTTTTTGTTTGTTTTTTGATATTACAAGTCACAACACGCTGTTTCTTTGTCATTTGATTGATTGACCACACCACCAGCTGAAAAGTCTCACAATAGGTTTCATGGTTTTTCATTTGAGCAGCATAAGATAAGCCACTTGATGTGAGAATATTTATCTTCTAATAAAAACATGATTCATAAACAGTTAATATGTTACTGCACTATGAAGTATTTTATGCACCGATTGTATCCTTCTTCTCACTATCAGAGTGTGGCCTGCCGAGTGGGTGACCTGCTTGGGCATAGCTATTCCATCCCCAGAAGGTAGTTTATGCCATTCATCTCTCCTTGGTGGGATAAGCACACCCCAGCCGATTAGCCTCTTTGTCATGTCGTCCTTGCTGACATTCTCCAGTTGTCTCGTGCAGCTTCTTTGATTTAAAATGAAATGATTAATAAAACAAACAAAGTTTTCCTGTACCCTTTGCACAAGGAGAAAGCGGTGAGGAGTTTCATGATGTTTACTTACCCATCCATTTTATTTTCTCACATCTTTACCTTTCTTTCCTGAAACAAAAAAGAAAAATGGCTAGTCATTTGAAATATGCACACATTTATAGAAGATGGAAAAGTGTTTATAAAAATTGTAGCCCTGGCTTTAAAATGAATGAGCAAAGAACAGGAACTAAAGGAAGTAGATTCTTCAATGGGACAAGAGCCTGGAGTTTCCCTTGGAGCCATTTGCTCTTGACAAAGAATCACTTTGCTGAGAATTCAGGCGATCAACCAAAGTAGTAGAGAATTAAATGTGTCAAACACACTGGCATAGGAACTTTTTTTTGGTTGAAAATGAATAAAGCAAACAGAAACTAAGGTGTTGCTAAAACCTCTGAACTCTATTTCTGTAGAGAGCTGGCAGGTGTGAGTCCAAGGGAGGTTGTTGAACATGAGTCTGATCTGCCAATTTATTAATTCATGATTTGAAGAAAACTCGGGAACTTACATCAGTGTGTTGTTCTGAAGCTTCTCACAAAGAGAGAACTGTGGCCTAGGGTTTTCTTAGGAGACACTGTTACATGTGGGTGTTTCACATGTAGCAGTTAGATATATAAAAAAGATTCTGTTGTACTTGTATGATTGAGGCAATTATTCAATACAGTAATTATGAGATATTATCTTGAAGGACGATTTGCATTTATGTCCTGCAAGAATCCATCTTATTTTCAAAAGGGATGTATGAATTCCATGTCCGGCAACAATAATGAAGGCATGATTCCACATTACATTTTTGGCTCACAGTTTAAATTGTACTTAAAAGGGTGGAATTAATTTTCCTCAATTGTATCTTTCTTTTTTCTCCCAGTTGAAGTGTTTTGGGTCATCCTATTCAGATGTTGGGAATGATGAAAATGCCCACACCAAAACAATATTGGGAGTATTGGCCTTATACAGCAACTCATGAAAGCAGAGTGGCTGTGGGCAGATCCAGCATACTTGGTCAAAGCCAGGGACTGGGTAAACCATTGCTGAGAACTGGGGCTGAAGAAATTTGTCATCTGTGGTGACAGTGTAGCTGGAGACATTCTGCATTAGCATTAAATATGCAGATGTAGTATTGACTTTCTTAGCAGCCTGTCCAGATGTGGAGACAAAGAGGAAAGGATGGGCAAAGACTAACAAGGGAATAGCCATGCACATCACAAATGAGTTCTGAATTTTAATTGTGATGTTAATATTCCTGTGCTATCATTGAAATTATATTCATGTAAACACAGTGTATCTATGTTAAGGGCATGCTATATACACTTTACATGGGTGTACAAACAATATTGGTTCACTTTATATACCCATACAGACTACAGATAAGTTCCAGAATGAGCTTCTGGCCTTGAATTAATTGTAGTCCTAATACCAGGATGAAACAAAGGGTTTGCAAAGTGATGTGGCTGAGATGTCATGCTCAGAGACTCCTGGTGTAGCTCTGAGATCTATTGTTGGAGATGGTAATATAGTATTACAAGTTAAAGAGATGATCAACAAACAGCAAGTAAAGTAAGAACTTCTCTCTCCCACGAACTAGAAACGTATGGTATCACATCTCATGGCATTGTTGTCTACACATTTTTTGTATATGATCTTTAGAAGAATTATTACTTTTTTATTTAAGAAACAATCTTATTTTACATATCAATCACAGTTCCCTCTCCCTGCCAAAGTCTAATGCCCCCCACTGACACCCCCTTTCCCCATCTTACTCCCCATTCACTCCCCAGGGAGTGTGAGGCCTTCCATGGGGGAAACATAAAAGCCTATCACTTAATTTGGGGCAGATGCTAGGCCCTCCCCCTTATATTTAGGATGAGAGAGTATCCTTCCATAGGGGAATGGGTTCCCAAAATCCATTTGTGCATTAGCAATAAATGCTGGTTCCACCACCAGAGGCCCCTTAGACTGCCCAAGTCTCTGAACTGGCACCCACATTCGGGGCCCTAGTTCCTCAGGTGCCTGTCAGGGATCCATGAGCTCCCACTTGTTCAGGTCATCTGGTTCTATGGTTTTCCCAGAATGGTCTTGACCCCTTTGCTCATCACTCCTCCTTCTCTGCAACTGGTGTCCAGGAGTTCAGTTCAGTGTTTAACTGTGGGTGTCTGCCTCTGCTTCCATCACCCAGTGGATGAAGGTTCTAGGATGGCATATAAGGTAGTTGTCAATCTTATTATCGGGGAAGAGCATTAAAGGCATCCTCTCCACTATTGCTTAGATTCTTAGTTGGGGTCATCCTTGTAGATTGCTGGACATTTCCCCAGTGCCTGATTTCTCTTTAAACCTGTAGTGGTGTCCTCTATTAAAGTATATCTTTTCCTGCTTTCCTCTATTCATCATCAACTTAAACTTCCTGATCACTCATGTTCTCCTCCCCCTTCTCTTTCTCCTACCTCTTTCTCCACTCCCCAGAGCTTCCAATTTGTTTAATAACTCTTGTCCCTTTTCCCTTCTTCAAGCAGCCACGTATGAGAAGGAATAATAATTTTAACTAACGAACTTTCTACAACACAGAATCTATTCTGTCCTCTTTTTATAGTCATCCTGAAATATTTAGACTCTTCCATTTCTCCATTTTACTTGGTCTTAAATATATTTATAATATCCTGTATTTGTATCTATATGTTAGTGTACATGTGTGCATGCATATGTATGTTGTATATATGTATGTTTATATGTGGAACTATGTATATGTATATGTATGTGCTTCCGTATTTGTGTTGTATGTAAATATATGTGTATGAGCTGTATATATGAGTGTATGTGTTGTGTATGCATAATTTGAATATGTACATGTGTGTTTCCTATGTAAGTATAATGTATAAGTATGTGTATATGTGTTTGCCGAACATGTGTGTATATGTACTATATGTGTGTAAACAAACATACTATCATGAATGGGATATGCATTCCAGATGAGGAAGTTTTTGGTGTTTAATTTCCTTTTGACTGGTCTAATAACTGAAAACTGCTTCTTGTGTGCTTGTCAAGTACATGTAGATATCACTTGAAAATGAAATTTTACTTATCACGTCATCCTCTTAAAGCATCTTAAAAATTTCCTAGTTTAACTGTATTCACTTCCACTTCCAAATGTATAATTTATATGGTAAACATTAGCTTACAAAGAATCTTTACAAGAATTAGGTATAGCAAGGTTATAATTTGAAAATGTTACTTTTTTAAAACATGGAACAGAAGATTCTTGTTTTTTAATTGTTTTCTTCCTTTTTAATTTAAAATAGAAACAAGCTTATTGTACATGTCAATTCCAGTTCCCTCCCCATCCTCTCCTTCCTTATCCCCCACCAGTCCCCTATCCCATGGTGAGGACATCCATGTAGGATTGTCAAAGTCTGTCATATCATTTGGAGGAGGGCCTAGGCCCTCTACCATGTGTCTGGGCTATGTAGAGTAGGCTCCCAAAGTCCACTTGTGTACTAGGGATAAATACTGATCTACTACCAGAGGCCCCACAGATTAACCAGACTTCCTAACTGACATCCATGTTCAGGGGGTCTGGAACAGTCCTATGCTGGTTTCCCAATCATCAGTCTTTGTTCCATAGGCTGCCCTTGTTCAGGTCAGCTGTTTCTGTGAGTTTCTCTCGTCTGGTCTTGACCTTTTCTCATCACTCCTTCTTCTCTGCAACTGGATCCCAGATCTTCAGCTCAGTGATTAGCTGTGGGTGTCTGCTTCTGCTTCCATTAGCTACTAGATGAAGTCTCTAGATAGCACATAAGATAGTCATAAATCTCATTATCTGAGGAGGGCATTTATGGTAGCCTCTTGACTATTGCTTTGATTGTTAGTTGGGATCATCCTTGTAGATCTCTGAACATTTCCCTAGTCCCAGGTTTCTCCTTAAGTCTATAATGGATCCTTCTATTATGGCATCTCTTTTCTTGCTCTCTTCTATTCTTCCTCTGATCTTATCTTCATGCTCCCTCATGTAAAATTTTAATTTTTACTAGTAACATAATTTTATGGTGGTGAAGTAGAATCAAATTAAATTAACCTATATAATCATATCATTCTAACTTATTTAATAATACTAATCTAATCTATATCTCCCAATTTTAAACCGTAGATAACTAAGTCTTGGAAAAAGTAAATGATTTAATAAGGATTGTGCAGATTATTAGCTTTAAATACCAGATTTCCTGACTGAAATTTTCTGTGATTTATTTTATTTTATCACTTTCCTTGCTAATGGCACTAATGCTTAAAGACTCTAGCTATAGTCACTTGTTTAAAGAAACTCATAAACTTTAAAATGACAGAAATTGCAATTTTTCTCATTGTAACGATCATATCTAAAGTTCCACTACTGTTTTTGTAGTCTTTATGATTAGAAGCTGTGTTTACTTGCAATGTGCTTCTGTTTAGAAGGAAGGAGTAATATAATATATTAAACTTGTTAATGTTTCATAACATATAGTGAGTTTTCAAATATATTGGCCAGATATGGAAAGTGGAAGAAGGTGTTCATAGATAGGCAACAAACCCAAGAACCACAGCTGGAAGGACTTCTTTAGAATGTTTGGAAATTATTATAAACAAGACAGAGCATATCAGTCCTCAGGCCGATAACAAAGCTGTGTCACAAAAAGGGTAGCCTGTGCTTATTTATAGAATCCTCAGTGCTTTAATGGTAACCTGTGCCACTGTTGAAAAGTATTAATTGCTTGTAAGTTTTATAGGTTTTCCTATTATCTTTTAATTTGTATTATATTTTTCTTTATTTTTGAGATTTCACATGTATATAATTAAATATGAAATTGTACACTTCTTATGTCTTCTCTGTAACTCCCACTGTATCCCTTTCAACATTCCATTTTCTCTATATTATGTCTTGTTTGTCGTAGTTTTGGCAACCCATTAAGTACAGCTAACCCTGCCCATAGTACTTGAGTATGGAGTCATCCACTGGAACATGGGAAACATACAAGGGGGATACCCTCAAAGAATGAAAAAATCTTCCCCTCCAAAAGCTATCAACTCTCAATAGCTCCTCATTAAGGGGTAGAGCCTGGAAAGTTATCCCCTCCAGTTATGCTGGAATTTTGAATGGCTTGATGTTATATAAAACTTATGAAGATAAACACAGTTGTTGTAAAGTCGTTAGAGTGATAGCCACGCAGTATCCAGAAGATTGCATTTCACAGTCTATTATTGTCAGCACTTTGGCCAATTATGTATCTGTGCAGCAACTGCTACCCCACTGCAACAGGAGGCTTCTTTGACCTAGTTTGAGGGCAACCCATGTAAAGGACATAAATACAAATATATAGAATGTAATTTGACATCATGACCACTTAGCAAAATAACTATAGCAGATTCTTGCATAGGATCTATGACCACTCTAACCCTGGGTTCCTGATCATAATTTCTGTAGAAGGCATGAAATTTTCTATTACGGAGCAGGTCTCAAATCTAGTGAGAAAGTGATTAGTAACCTTATGACAACCATGACACTATTGCACTAATATGAAGATCTTACCTGGCTGTTTAGTACAAGCAAAGCTATGCACTGAGTGAGACTATTAATTTATTTTCTCTACCAGCAGCCCACATAGAACCTTCCAGCATTATGAAAGCTAGCCAGCAGAGAAGTGTGTCATTTGGTTTGAAATTGGTTTCTCAATATCATGAAGCAAAGAGAGAGAAAGAGAGAGAGAGAAAGTAGAGAGAGAGAGAAAGAAAGGAAAGAAAGACAGACAGACAGACAGAAAGAAAGAAAGAAAGAAAGAAAGAAAGAAAGAAGTACTTTCAGTAACATGGTCTTCCCATGTAATTTTGGTGTGTTACCAAGGGTAAGGGAAATATCCTGGATTTTTTAGGTGACTTCTGTGGCCTCCCTGACCAATAATACCCTGTTCCTGGCATTGTGATTATCACTTTATAACCAATGTCATATGGGAGCATTGTCTACTTATGCATGGTAATTCTATTCAAACTCTTCATTTTGAAATTATTGTACTAATTAGTGCCTTTCCATAAAGCTTGCATTCTTAGTTTCAGTTAACTCACTCATACACTATCCTATCTCTCGTTAGCCACAGTTAATCCTGTAACCTCTGGAAGCCACCACCTCTTCTTCTTCCAGAGCATGTCCATGCAAAAGCCCATCCAGTCATTTTCACATCGGGCTGTGAGACAGCAAGCCTCCCTATGGCTTTTCATATGTTCTTCCTCAGAGCTAGCCCTCTCCTCTCTTCCCTGACTTCCCTTATCATCCATACCCTTTCCTGGTTAGTTTTTCCATTCCCAGTATTATATACCTCTATTATCTACCACTAGTCCTCACTTAAAGTACCTTTTCAACAAAAGACCTGTTTCTGACTTCTAATTGTCCTTCACATTAAGCAAAAATAGAATATGTATATATTCTATTTTTTAATATATGGGAGAAAACATGTAGGAATTCTTTCTGGACATGAGTTACTTCACTCAATATAATTTTTTACAATTTCATCTGTTTAACTGCAAATTGTATTTTTCTTTTCAGCTGAGAAATGTTTCACTGTGTATATATACCATTCATCTGTTGATAGATATCTAGATTGATCCTGTGTTCTTTCTGTCTATTGTGAACAGAACAGATATGAACATGAATATGTCTCTCTGTAGGGCTATACAAGCCTGTGAGTAAAAGCTGAGGTGTATTACAGCTAAGTCATATGGTTTCTATGCCTTTGATAAAATATTCTTCTCCTTCTATGATCATAGTTAGACTTCCTCATTTCATGGTATCTCAGAGCTCTCTTGTTTACTATAAATACACACACACACACACACTCACACACACACACAAACACATGTTCATTGACTTTTACTGAATGATCTAATTACTCTGCCTGCTGTGTCCTTTACCATAATATTCTACTTTCCTTATGATCTTCTTTAGGATCTGTTTTACATATTGATGAAGCTTTCCACTGAGCTTTTCATTTGGCTTATTGAATGTTTCATTTCCAGCTTCAATTTAATTTAGTTTTTCTTTTTCAAATCTATCTCTTTAGTGAATTCTAGTTTTATATATTGGATTGACCTCATCACTTAGCTTATGTTTGTGCTATTGGAATGAAACCATACTGCCTTTTAGTTGTTTAAACATAGTTGTAATAATTCCTTTAAATTCTTTGCCTGGAAGTTCTTCCAAATCACTCTCTTTGGGAGCCATTAGTGTGGAATTAGGACTTTCTGGGAACGACATACTATTTTGGTTTTTCCTTTTTTGTTTTTGTTTTTTTTTCTGTGCTCACATTTGGACATCTAGAGTTAGTTTGTTGGTTGAGATTTTCATTTTATTTTATTTTCCTTTAATTTCTCCTTTCAGTGGAGGCATAGACGGATTGAGATATCACTCTACTTCATGGAATTGATAAGTTGGATCAGAAGTTTTATCCCAAATCCTGGTCTGAGGTTTGGTTATCATCCTGTGTAAGCTCAGGCCTCCTGCATGGGTCTGTAGCTTGGTGTAGGAGTTGTGAGACTTCCTATGTTTGTAGTCTTATTCTAGGGCAGCAATGGCATCCTCCCTAAATTTTCAGCTCCCCACACAGCTGGTTTTTGATTCTGTGTATGACTATGTTCTTTCTTATACTGGGTCAGTTAAGCTATCTTGCCTGCCTGGAACCAAAACCAGGATCTTAGGTACTTCTGGGTCCTATCAAATTAAACCACACCCTGGGTTTTGAATTTTCTGTTGCTGGTCACTGTGAGGTGAGGAACTCTGCCAGTGCCTGAGGGTGTTCTAAACTTGGATCAGAAATAATGTTAAGAATCTTAGTATTGAAATAACTGCAAAGACTGTAGACTATTTATGTATCCATCACTCTTTCGACAGATGTTTGCAAAGATAGGGAAACATGCCTATATAACGTAATTAATAATGCAAAGTCTTTTAGAATATTAACTGAAAGTTTATAGCTTAGTATTGAATATTGACTGTATAAATGACTGCTCTCTAAGAGCTGAGACAGTAAAGTAACCCAGACATATTGGTAACGCGATACTAAAGACTCAAAGACTGCTGCGTTACAGTTCAAACTCAAGCTTCATGAGAAGGGCATGAAATGTCTGCCAAGCCACACAGCAAATAGAGCTGAATTTTTGTTTGTTTGTTTGTTTGTTTCTCTAGCTTCTCTTACCACTTCCTGAGAGAATTCAAATACCTAATGGTCATTAATGAACTAGAATGATAGAATCCCCTCCCTTTCTTTCATCTTTCTCTACTTACAGACTGACCCTGGATCACACATATTGACTTCTTGCCTTTACCTATTGTTTGACCCAGCTGCATCTTTTCGTCTCTTTATGTTGTTTCTCCCCAGAACTTTAAGCAAACTTCTGTGTACAATCAAATTTCCATCACAGAGCTGGTTCCTGTGGGACTTTGCTTAAAATAGAAAATAATTAGAAAGAGTTGGAGGGACCCCATGGCATTGCAATAGAGGCCTAAAAAGTAACAAGCTGGGCTATGCAGAGCTATGAGGGAGATATTCCAGATGGTGAGACACTAGCTGACACCTCTACTGGAATCAATCATGTGCACAATGACAAAGGTTGATTAATTTTTCAGAATGCATAGAACAGAGGAAGAAAATTATCTGGTTTTGAAAGAAATTGACAGGCAAGAACTTATTTTGTGGATAAATAAAAGAAGTAAATATATTTCAGATGAAATCAGACCCAAGTTTTAGAAAGAAACTGCTTATAGCTTTGTAAAAAAAATAAAACAAAAAACTACGAAAAAATATTACCTTGAAAATTAACGATTATAAATAAAAATTAGTTAACATTATACAGATATCTATATGAGTTAACTAAAATTGACTAGCTCTTTACTTTCTTTCCACATTGGCTTAATTGTTCAATTTCTTTTTAAATTCTTATAGTAAATATTTTTAATATTTAATGTAATAATTTGAATGTTCGAGAGGTTTAAGTTTCAGTGTATTATCTCATTTTTGTTTGTGCTGATAGTTAAAAGATATTTATTGAAGCATTATGATGTTTGACATAGTATGTTTTGAATGTCAAGAACATTGAAATGCCCCCAGTTCCTAAATGTAGTATATTCATTCGTTAAATAATGACTAACTATTGCCATATGTTGTACTTTGAGATTACAGAATCAGGGAGGAAAATAGAAATATAAAAAATAGTAGGTGTGATCAGTTCTGTATAAGGAGAAATGCTAGGTGCTCTGAAAATATGTGACTGGTGTTCCTACTTATCATTGAGTGTTGTTTAAGGTGAGGAGGCCTGAGCCAAGAAAGAAGGGCAGAGAGTCCTAGAAATCAGGGGTGGGGAAGAATGTTTCATGAAAGTCTAGGTGATGTTTACAGCTTGGAGGAAAGAACTTAGGGTGATATAAACAGGGGAAATAATCACACTACATTGTGTTGCCCTTAATTTGAGGGGTGACACATTCTATTTTATTATTTCTTTTATTTTTGAGGTTAAGCTATAGTTATATCATCCCCCTTCCTTTTTTTGCCCTCAAACCCTCTAATATAACCTTCCTTTCACTCATTCAAATACATGACTTACTTTTTTTATTTCTTTTTGCATTCCAACAATAGTTCTCCCTCCCACCCTTCCTCCAAACCCTCTCATCACCCCAAATCCCAACTCCCATCTCTCCTCCAAATGGATAAGGCCTCCCTTAGCGAGTCAACAAAGGTGGCATATTCAGTTGAGGCAGATATAATGTTAAGACTAAGCCCCTCCACCCTGCATCAATGTTGAGTATGGCATCCCATCATAAGGAATTGTCTCCAAAAAGCTAGCTCACGTGCCAGGAAAAGATCATGGTCCCACTGCCAGGGATCCCTCAGATAGACAAAACTACACAATAGTCTTCCAAGTGCAGAGGGTTTGGTTCCGTGGAGGCACCACAGCTATTGATCTAGATTTCATTTCTCACTAGCTGTAGATTGGAGGGGATATGGAGTAAGGACAACACTGCTCAAATTCTGGCAGAAGTGAAAACTGGTATGTTAGCATGGTGGTTTCATAGGAAATTGGGAATCAATTTACCTCAAGACCCAGGGATACCACTCTTGGGCATATACTCAAAGGATGCTCAATCATACCACAAGGACACTTGCTCAACAATGTTTATAGTAGCATTATTCATAGTAGCCAGAAACTGGAAACAACCTAGATGGCCCTCAACTGAAGAATGGATAAACAAAGTGTGGTACATTTACACAATGAATTATTACTCAGCTGTAAAAACAATGCCATCATGAAATTTGCAGCCTAATGGATGGAACAGAGAAAATCATCCTGAGTGAGGTAACAGACTCAGAAAAACAAACATGGAATGGACTCACTCATAAGTGGATACTAGATGTAAAGCAAAGAATAACCAGATTACACTCAACAGATTCAGAAGAGCTAGATAACAAGGAGAATGCTAAGAGGGATGTATGGATAACCCTGAGAAAGGGAATTAGATGAAACTTCCTGGGTCAACTTGGGGCGATTGGAGGTGGTAGAGGGTAGGGGATGGATGGATGAGAACAAGAGGGAACAGGATGGTGGTGTTGGGATAGAGGGTGAAAGAGCAATGAAAGAGATATCTTGATAGAGATAGCCACTATGAGGTTAGGGAGAAACATGGTGCTAGCCAAATTCCCAGGAATTCACAAGGATGACCCCAGATAAAACTCCTAGTAATAATGGAAAGAGTGCATTAACTGTCCTTCCCCTGTAATCAGATAGATGAAATCCCCAACTGTTACGAATAGAGCCTTCATTCAGCAACTGATGAAAACAGATGCAGATATCCATAACCAAACACCAGGTCAAATTCTGGGAATCCAGTCAAAAAGGGAGGAGGGAATGTATAAGCAAGGCAGGGTTAGAGTTAGTGTTAGGATTAGAGTTAGGGTTAGGGTTAGGGAAATCTGTGTGACCTCTTGTTACATTAATTGTTGTCATATCATATATATATATATATATATATATATATATATATATATATATGGTCATAACTGTATATCCTTAAATATAACTTGCTCCGTGCATATAATGTTTCTTGTATGTATTTTTCAAGGCTGACAATTTGGTATTAGATAACAAGTTGGTTGGTCTTTCCTGGGGAAGTCTATTTTTTTTCCACTGTCAGCATTTCCCAGTTGTCTGTAGTTCTTTCTGTAGGACAGAGTCCTCATTAACTTACCCTGGTTCATCTTGTCCTGTCTATTACTATCATTCTTGTTAAGATCACATTTTGGCTGTCATGTTGATAAGATCTTATGGGTATACATTCCACCATTACTAGGAGACAGAATCTCTCAATAAGCTCCTTGATTGTCTAACTATTGCAATCTTTCTGCCCCCTATTCCACAATTTTCTATGAGCCTTAAGTGTGGGAGTTATTTTGTAGATTGGCTTCACAACCTGCATTTTGATTGGTTTTGGATTTCTGTTATGACCTCTGTCTGTTGCAAATAGAAGTTTCTATGATGATGAATGAGGATTACACTTATCTGTGGGTAAGTTAAGTTTTGATTGCTGAAGGCACCATGTACTTCAGATGCAAGGACCAGAAGTCCTTGATTTGAAGGTTACCTGAAAGCCTCCTCCCCTATGGATAGTTTTCATAGTACTGGATACTACCATGCAAATTTCCAAAGGAGAGAAGCAACCAACACTCCTAATTTTACTTCTGCAATCACAACTCTTGAGAGGCAAAGACAAATCTAGCAGTGCAGCTTTCTGTCCAATCAGTGTAGCAGAGTTGGCAAGTTCTAGGTTAAGAGAGACCCTTCTTCAAAAAACATACAGGATATGGGTTGAGGAAGACACAGTACGTTGACATTTGCTTTCCATATACACAAGTATGGGCCAGATTGTGCATGGGTGCTCATGTATGAACAAACATCAGCAAGTATCTTTTATACCCTTTGAAAAAAATCTCAGAATTCACCACTGAACATTTCAACTTTAGTCAATTTTACTTATAAAGCAGGTAAGACACAATTTTAATTTAATTTCATTCAAATATTTATTTTTGAGCAATTCATTTTAATATACATATGCCACATGAGACAAATAGTATGTATGCATACTTTTGAGAGAAAAGTAGAGAGGACTGAGATCTTTATCTGTGTGAGCTCCTCGATGAATGAATGAACTGTGGTTGTTTCCTTTAAGGCATAGACAGCATCATCTGTATGCTACAAGTCTATTGTGGAGGAATTAACTGACTTGTGTATTTCTGAACTTTCACAACATTTCTCATGGTGTTGGTCTATAATAGTCAAAGCTTGAGAAACGTTTATCACAAAATTTGAATATTAGATTGGATAACACATTTCTAAATTGACCAAAGCTTCTTGATCCCCTGTGGCCAAGAAAAACTGGGGAAAAGGAGAGTAAGAAAATGATTACTCAGATTAACTGCTGTTTGATTCTCACTTTATACTTTTCTTTTTTCTTGATATTTTTCTCTATTCCTTGTTCATGATACTTCTATATTATGTATGTAAGATAAAATCCCAAGTGACATAGTCAGTATTTTTTAAGATTCCTCTAGCAGCAGTTCTGACAGTCAGTGTAAAGGACACATAAGATGCTACCTCACTGTTAGCTTTATCAATGACCCATTACCTTATGTTGTTTACAATGTGCTGTGTCACAAAGAAATTTATAAATACAAGCATGCATGCACAATGATAATGACCATTCATCACCCCCAGCCAGAGTGCTTTTACCAAGCTCTATTTTCAAGGTTAACCAGAAGATAGATGAAAAACAGCTTGAAAGTGCTGGAATCTTTTAAAACAACAGTAATTAAAAAATCAGGTTAAATCTAGCTGAGATAACAAAGGATGTTGTTTAAAGGGCTTATTTGCTTAAGATGTTGACCTCTTGAATAAAATCCAGACACCTTCCTGAGGGCAGAATCCTCTCATTAAGCATGTCAAAAGCTCATTAATGATAGAGCAGAAAGAAGATAAATTACAAAGTCAAAAAGGTGAGCTAGGTAAGGCTGCAGCAATCTAAGAGCACATCTTCTGATTTATGGATTTTGTGCTTGTTTTCCGTAAGTGCATTAAAGTCACACAGTGGAAGCTGTTCCCTGCAGAGAAGGACCTGGCCCTGCACAGCCATAGCATACTGACTCAGAAGAATAAGAGAGTAAAACTATATGTTTAAGACTTTCTGGTGTCAGATATTTCCATAGAGTAATCAGAAGGCATCTCTCCAGTTCCTTTTTCTAGAAGTGAGACAAAAAGCTAGAATTATTGTGTAGTTAGGAGATACTATTGAAGAAGGTTGAGAACAAAAGAGTCTTGTTGTTGATAGTCCTTTGACACTGGGTCTCACTATATGGTTGTGGCTAGACTAGAACTCAGTATGCAGACAATGGTTGACTCTAGCTCACAGAGTTCTTCCTGCCTTTGCCTTCCAAGTTCTGGCACAGAAGGTGTGTGCTGCCAGTCCCAGCAACAAAATCTGTTACCCAGAAGATTCTATGGGCCAGTAACTAGCCACCAAGCCTGATGACCTGAGTTCAATTTCTGTAACTCACATGATAGAAGAGAAACTTACTCTTTGCCATCCCAACTTGCAGTTTTACTTGTGCCGTGTCCCAATGAATAAATGAATATAATATGTTTCTTTAAAAAGGAAATTTTTGGAACGATATTAGTTGGAGCTCGTATATAATGATGTATGCTACATTCAGAAATATATTTCCAACTTGGAGATGTCAGTGATAATGATATTCACTCCATTTAATCTTTATTGAAAATAGTAGGGCATATTAGGTATTTTGTGATATGGATGCTGATGTAGAACATGGTATAAAATTGAATAACACCAATTGAATGTATTTTCTCTGTAAAGACAGCAGCAAACAGGGGACACATGCAAATGGCAGAGTGCATGGAGCATACTTCATTGCCCCCTTGGACCATTCTTCCCACAGTGAATTCTATCTCCCAAGGATTCCTCTCATCTACTTGTGACGTCTACACACATGTACAAAAACACTCAGACTACACTCACACAGAACCATATAAATGAGTCTTAAAAACCCAATAAACTGTAACCAATAAAAAGGCAAGATCATACCTGAGTTTTATAGAATTAGACAGTCTCTGAAAATAAGGGCCAGAAAAACACTGGTCTCACAGTGATAAGGATAGTAACCCAGCTCTCAGCGCAGGAAACATGCTCCTCGTTGCTTGCAGGTACACTGTAGGAAAACCAGTAATAATCCTGTGAGGTAAGTACGTTATTGTCCATCTAAGAGATAGAGAAATTGAGACAGAAAAGCAAATCAGTTAGTTTCTGCACAGCTTCTATATTCCTATACCATGGGTGAAGTCTTAACTCATATAAAAAGAAAAGACGACAGGCACATCAAATTCAACAGAGTCAGCCTAAAACTAGATAATATTAATTCCTATCTGAATCAATAAACTACTGATAAAAAACTTGTTAATTATAATGCTATAAGAATGAAATAGATTAATAATTGAAAGTCATAGAAAGATTGCAAATACAGTGAGTCAATAATAGTTTTCTGAACTTCTTTTATTAAGTTAGCATTCTGCATGTGTCTGGAAGGTACAGATGAAGTGTGAGATATAGCAGACAGTGTAATACCAACCAAAAAGGACTAAACTGGCACTACAGGCTAAGACAAGTCTTACACATTTAGAAATCCCCACCATAGACGTGATAACTGGAGCAGTTCACAAGCTGAGATGATTTGTTGTCAAAACAAATGCCATTACACAGCCAAAACTTTACCCAGAGCATACAATAATGGTGAAGTGATTGTAAGCATCACAGTGAGCTTGAAACCCTAAGTAATGTGAAGGTTGACAGAGCAAAGTGAGGAAGAGTTTTAAGGAAGAGATGGGTATTACGCACATGGTCAATGCTAAAGGAAGTGAGTATCTTTCATGCTGAGTGAACAATGAAATTTCTAGTCTCAGGACCAGTAAAAACACCTGAGGACACAAAGCATTTTCAAGTCTGAGTTACCCTTGCTTATGTAAATTTATAATCTATCATATTTATTAAATGTACCTCCATAACTGTCATACAAAAACAAAATTATACGCATTGATGGGGTTCTATACAATATTTTGAAACATATGTATAAGTTTACACACATTGTTTAATATATAAATCAGGCTAATAATATATTTCTCATGAAATAATTTAAAATCTTTTCTTTGTTCTTTTGGAAATAACATACTCATTATTATAGTTTGGAAAATAAATTCAAAGGAAGAAAATAAACCTCTAATATTTTAAATGGTAAATTCAAAAATCCCCAGATGTAATTTTAGATTAAATTTGAATGGACCTGTCTCTATAATAGCTTCTTTGGATTTCCTGGAGCTTGCTGTGTGGTGATATATTATTTATTATTTAATGAAGAGTGCTTGAAGGATCAGAATGCAAAGCCAGCCATACTAGTTATCTACAGAAGTGGGGCAGTGGTGGCACACACTTTTAATCGCAGAACTAAGGAGCTAGATGCAGATGGATCTCTGAGTTCAAGGCAATCCAGGTCTACATTAGAGTGAATCAGTATAAATCAGAAATATCTCATGCCTTTAATCCCAGCACTAGAGAGTACATAAGGAGCTCAGTGCAGTCTCAGAAGGCAGTCTAGGATTCTGAGGCTTGGTGGAGAGTGATGCAGTCTGGAGATGCAATCTGAGATTTGGTGGATCTCCCCTTTGGTCTGAGAATTGGTAGAGGCAAGAACTCTCTAGTTGCTGGCTGTTTTGCTTCTCTGATATTCAGCTTGTACCCCAATATCTTTCTCTGGGATTTTATTATTCATGCTACATTGCTGTATTTTGGTGATACACACCTCTGTGTTACAATGTGTGGTGGCCATATCTTCATTATGGAACTGAGTCTCAATTCTCACCAGGGATATTTCGAGAAGCCACTCGTTCTTAGGGCATGGATCAATTTTTGTGGCAAGTTGCTTAAATTGAATTGAATCAATTCAAAGGTAACTTTCAGTAGAATTACTGGGTATGCTGTGCATCTACTAAAATTAGCCTGTTAATAAGCATCTTCTTTGAAATTTTATTTTATAAGTGGAAATAGAGTATAAGTTCTTTTTATCCTTTATTACTAATTGTTTGTTTTTCTGAACTTTCAAATAAGTGTCTATTTCTCTCATTTAGGGTGGAGTTAATGGATTGACTGGAGAGCTAGAATTTGCAGAAAATGGAGGTAACCCCAATGTGCACTTTGAAATCCTTGGAACTAACTATGGAGAAGAACTTGGCAGAGGTGTCCGTAAAGTAAGTATAGACTTGTTATAAATGATTTTTTCTATAGACTAATATGGGTTTGCCATATAATTTTCTGCAGTGTGACCACAGTATCATTAAAGTGCATGAATTCCAAAAGAGAATGGGAGGAGAAATAAGGAAGGGAAGACACATCTTAGACAGTGGGTCTGGAGCTTAGAGTACTCTTACATACATGAGATGTATAGAACAATTAATTGGGTTCATACTTTAAAATAATATAAAAGGAGAGAAGGTGGTGGCAAATGGAAGTAGAGACAGGCAGATGTCTATGAGTTTGAGGCAAGCCTGGTCTACAGAATGAGTAACAGGTCAGCCAGGACTGCACAGAGAAACCCTTTCTCAAAATTAATATAAAGGAAGAAAAAGCACAGTTCATGCCAAGGGAAGGGGTATCACATTTCATTCACGATAATAACACTTTTATAAAATGCTGAATTCAATATTTAGACAAAACATAACTTTGAGTTTTACTTTGTGACATGCACAAAATCAGAGTCAGTGTTTGGACAAGTTTAATATCAAAATGCAGAAAGTCAGCTTTGGAAGGTAGCATTATAGTAGAATTTTGTGTGTGGCCTATCCTCAGGAGATCATACTTTTGGGAAATGATTCTTAGTATATTCTGTAGATCACCGAATGAGGCAGATAAGTACCAATACAGGATGTCATACAGAATGCTGTAACTTCTGCTCTAGCAAGGAAAAATACAAAATTCCTTGGCGAAATGACTCTTGTACTTTAACTTACACTTTTTACACATTTCTAGGGCAGGGGGAACTGATGGTGGGTTTGTATACAGAGCTGATAAGTATAATGGCTTTGGTGTCTGAGATTGACTGGGTTGAAAGGGACTGGTTTGGACGAACATCCTTCCTTTGCTGACATGTGTCAGGAGAACAGTCAAGGTACGAGTTGTTATTACTGGAAACAACAATTCCTCAGTAAATTTGTGCTGAGTTGAAATATCTTGGTGCATTTTAATCTTTGTTTGCTAGTGAAGTGTTCAAAGATACAGAAAATGGCATAAACAGAGAATACTAGAGTGAATTGTTCTATAGGAAACCATCCCTGCCGTGGTAAAAAAGGAAAGCAGGTACGGGAAACACCATCAAGTACTCCCTCAACGGAAAGCCTGATCACAGTAGTGGAATGATTAGTCTGAATTTAATGTGACCACTGGGTTATAGTTCAAATTACTTTATCACCTTATGAAGTAAAATTTGCCAATATTAAGAATTGTACTCAGCTTTGCATATTATATTTCTAGATTCTAAAATTCTACCTTGTTTGTCTTATTCATCCTTGTTGTAACATGTAGTAGAAATTCATTTAATCTATATTGTTATGTTTTTTATATTATATGAATGTGCCAGAATTTATTATGCTGTTTATATTTTAGACTGCTATCAGTAGAACACTTGCAATGTTCTTCCTTACATGTATTTATTGGCCATATACTGTTGTACTTCTGCATACATTTTTGTGCATGGAAGAGAACTGCAATAGAAGAACACATGCTTTAGACATTCCTGGATAGGATCAAACTCCTTTATTGAAATTTACCAACTTCCACTTACCACACCAGTGTGAAATAAGTTTTTGATGCCACATGATCCAACCACATCATGGTTTGTCAGACTTCTAAGCTTCTGCTAATAGCTTGAGATAGTCATGTGTCTTCATGGACTCATTTTAAATTCCCTAGCTATAAAATATTCTCTTTCCTATTTTGGCATCTCATATTTCTCTTTTACTTCAATTGCCTTTCAAGTTTTGTCTTTTGGGGATTTGTTGTTGTTTTTGTTTTGTCTGGTTTGTCTTTGGGAAGGTAGAGATGCCCTTTGTTTTTTAGTAATGACAGTAGCAGATATACAGAGATATATGCGAACACACCAAAGACTTGTTCTTTGTTACTTAATTAAATTAGAAGAATTAATTTTTTCTCTGAAAATTGGTCTTTCATAACATTCTCAGCACATATAAATTTGCTTTTATTATGAATATTTTTCCTATGGTTGTTGATGTTTATTCTTATTCAAAAATCATTCCCTACTCTAGTTAAGTATGAGTTGTTATTTTGTACAGTTTTGCCCTTTTATGTTCAGGTCTTTTGACTCCCTAGTATCTTATTTGAATATGTAGACTATGAAAAAATAAATTCCATTTTTCAAGTGCTATTATGTTTGCATCTGTTTTTTAGATATGGTTTAATTGCATCCCCCTACAATATTAACTATTCTATTAAACATATTACCAGCATGATCTACTTTACGATGGAGTTAGTTACAGGACATTTTGTTACCCAGAACATGCCCGCATTCTCACTTCCATTCTTATGACACAAGCATCATGCTTAGTCTGAAGGTTTAAATACACAGAAATGGACTATTTGATACATAATCATTGGATCTTCTTCCTTTACTGTATCTTTGTGACATACTATTCATATCATTTAAGAATACTTTGGGAATTTATTTGAGAGAGTTGTCATTTAATTTATATTCTATGACTAGGAAATTACATATTTTGAATTTCTTTTTCTGTTCATTTCTAACCTATTAAAACCACACTGATATTTTGATTGAACTTTATATCCACCTTTCTTGTTCAGCTTTTAATTTTTAAATAATCTGTA
This sequence comes from Mesocricetus auratus, assembly GCF_017639785.1. Taxonomy (NCBI): domain Eukaryota; kingdom Metazoa; phylum Chordata; class Mammalia; order Rodentia; family Cricetidae; genus Mesocricetus; species Mesocricetus auratus. The sequence goes on from NW_024429266.1 coordinate 126,409,710, forward strand.
GATTCTTGTTCACTTCCTCCTGATTGCCCTATCATCTGCATTTAATAAAAGTGATTAGCTCTTTCTTTGTAGCTTCTGAACTATTACATTTTTCTTGTTTTAGTATAGTTGGACCTTAGTTCAATGATAACTGGAAATATTAATAGTAGACATCTTTGAATCATTTTCAACATGTTGCTACAAAATGCACATTCATTTTTCAGCCAAATTCAGGTTATTGAGGCCTTACCTATTTCTAGAATATAGTAATATAATATTTCATATTGAATGTAGACAAATATTCACACTTACATAAACCCTATTTGCCCTGTTATCATTTTACCTATCAATGTTATTGATGATTATGATTTCGGTTTCCTGAAATCATTCACTCAGTTGTATTTCTATGCTGAGGTTAAGATGACCTGAGCCACATGTGTTATCAAGTGAACAGTCCAGAATGATATACAGTACATAAAGACATTAATCAGTTGTTGTTGTTAGACAAACCTCAGTGGACGACATTGTCTGATATTTAAAGAACAAAAATAGAAAAGAAATGAAAGGTGAAATATTCACATGTTTGTGCAGAAACTAAATATCTTCGAGAAGATGTAGAGGAGCACATTTAGAATGTAGATAAACAGCATGTTTGAATTCTAAGAGATAAACCCATTTAAGAGAGAGTTGGAGATAGAGCAAAAGAGTGTTGAGTAATGATTGATTTCCATTACAAAAATAATGGTAGGGCACTGGATCGAGAAGTATCTGTTACCATTGACCTTAAGGGAGATGGGAGTGGTTCTCTAGAAAACTAGAGGAAGAGGTGAGGCAGGAAGCATGGGTTTACTGGTGTTAGGGAACTAAGGAAATAGTTATCACATACAATTGATGTCTTTTGCTGGAGAAATGGGAGTGATATTATCTACTAATAGGGAAAGGCACCAGTGTATCTAAGATGCTGGAGATTTGGACTCTAGAAGCTTAAAGTGACAAGCAGCAGGAAGAGGAAGAATTGCCCAGCAGGGCTGATGTCACATATAAGGTTAAAAACAAACAGTTCCCTGTAGCAGTGGTCATGGTAGTCTTTGTCAGCAGCCATCAAGCAGGATGAATGGGTAGATTTTCCTCAGGTTACTATCGTCTTGTTTTCTTTTTTGTAGCAATGTTCTAAGACAAGTGAGTTTAAAGACAATGGTAAGATATGAAAGAAATGACAAAGCTTGATACCTACCCTTGACATGGTAACAATGGATATAGAAAGATTTTCAGCAGTAGAAACAAATTATGGCTTGAATGTCTCCATCCTGGGCATGTCTCTAGCCTCTATCATAGCATGAGTGAAGTAGGAGATTATCTCATCCAGAAAACTCTTTGAGGATAGACTACCTAGATTGAGAATGTTTGGGGTGAATGGATGTTTGTGTTTGTGAAGGTGGCAAAGGATTATTTCTAGCCTTTCTTGGCCCTGGAAGTCTTGTGTGGTCCATAATGTTTTGAGGTCAATATAGTTATTCACTTTGACCTGCTCTTAATTCAGTCTATGCTCATTATCTATCATTAAAGGAAAAATAATTCATATACATCATAGCATGCATACATATTCTTTTCAAGAAGATCAGATAGCCATAGGAACTGATCAGATTTCTACACTCTAGCTTCACAAATGGATTAAAGCTCTTCTAGGAGCAAATACCATTAAGGTGTTCTACAAAAGGCTGTTAGGATCTTTATAAACATTTAACTCTAGGGTTCCTTTGATACTGTTGACATCCTCAAAATCTGTGAATCCAGATGTGATGACGCATCCCTGTAATTTCAGCACTCAGAAGGCCAAAGCAAGACAATGAAAAATTTTAGGACTGCATCAGTTCAGAAAAGAGACCCTGCCTCAGATTTTTTCTCCTTGTTTAAAAAAAGTTTTAAAGTCTTTATTTTCAAATATTTTTCTTTTACCTGAGAAGTTTGTATATTCATTTAGCGTCTGTGTATACATGTGTATGTCCATGTAACTGTAGTCACCATTTGTCATCATAACATTTGTTTATAGAGCTCATTTTTCTACTAAAACATAATTTTAATAATCTATTTAATTAATAAATTCTATATCTAGCAGTTTTAATATCACAACCAATTAGCTGTGGAGGTGGAGTTTAGTGAATGTGTGGAGGAGTTCTTTCATGCACTGATATAGGCAAGGATGCTTTCAAAGATGCTTAGCAAAGAAAGCCTTGCCCTCCAAGTCACTGCAGCTGAGATTTACTACATATCTGTACAGAATTAAAGTTCCAGTCACTGTTACTCTAAGCACATCTCAGAAAGAGTAAGTGGTTTTCTAACCGAGGAACTGTCAAGTTGTCAGCCTTTCTTGCAGGGCCAGGGGCTGAATGAGCATGATGTCCACATACTTATCGCCTCCAGCAGGGACCCTGTCAGACTTCATGAACCAGACAGAGTGTATCTGTTAGGATTTGACCACAGTTTCAAATTCCTAACTGTTAGATCAGGATGTGCTGTGTTGGATTATGGGAGTAAGGACTTCATTCTCCTGAGTTTGATGGGAAATGTGAAAAGGATGAATTCTCACTGTTGCTAAGTAAAATCAATAACTTTCTAATTTTATAATTTCAAATTAATTGCAGTAGTAGCATTGCATCAAGAAACCTACAGTTAAGTTTGTAATAGAAGTATATGAAAAGGAAAGATGGTGCTGAATGATAGCACAAAGAATCAGTGTGGTTCTCCTGAGACGAGGAATTCCAATACAGCTTTTGCTTCTCTGAATTTTGTTTTGTTCTGTTTGCCAGCACCACCACATTTTACAGAGAAGGACTGAGTTATAGAATTAATGTATAACACTCTGACCTTAAGGTCTTTGAACTTTATCTCAAAAGGAAAATAAGGTCAGGAAAAGTGGATTAAAGCTGGCTCCATAGCCAATCTTATCTAGACACTAATGCTTAAAGTACTGCTTCTCAACCTTCCCAATGCTGTACCCTTTAGTATAGTTCCCCATGTGGTAGTGACCTCCAACCAGAAAATGATATTTGTTGCTATTCATAACTGCAGTTTTGTGACTGTTATAAATTATAATGCAAATGTCTGATATGCAGGATAGCCTATATGCAGCTCGCAAGGGGCCGGGATCTAAAGGTTGAGATTTGCTAGCTTAAAAACACTGTAAAGAAGTTTACACATTGTTTTCACATAAGCATCTGCAATAATGTGGCCAAGGTTCTGAGATCTTAGGTTCAGGGATTTCTCTGGAAGATTTGTAATCCTCAATCAAATTTCCTACACCAAATCACACCTAGAAGAATTGTAGCTGCTCTTTATTTGCAAAGCTCATGGTTTTTTTTAAAAGACCACCATATAGATAATTGCTGGTCTAGTTTTAATGAATTTCTCTTACTGTCTCATATTCAGAAGACAGAAGAAACGCCTTAGCATGAAATGGTTAAAGATAACATCTTTCTCTGGTATTCTTCAGCAGAAGCTTTCTGACCCCTGACTATCTAAACAGCACCTTGCTTTTCACATTACACTGTCCTATGATTCCTTTTAGCAAATCAATATTATATGTATGTGTATATATATATATTTGTACAAATAATCGTTGTACATGTATTTATACATAGATATAATTAAAGCCTTTTCCATTGCACTGTTACTTAATGATATCAAAATTATCCTTTGCCTGCTATATTATCCAGGTATGTTCCATAGTAGGTGCTATAGTACTCAGTGAAAATGCTAATGAAAATATATGCACATTAACATAAGAATCCAAAGGATGATTGTCAACCATGCTCTTCCTTTAATCAAGTGAAATTTAATAATTTAATTTGCATAACTTAGTTGTGATCATACCACACTGGAATGCGAGTGTGTGATTATATTATTTACAGATTTACACCCTTAACACCTATCACAGTTAGATACTGGAACATCAAAAATAAAAATAATTTTGTATTTTTAGTTCATAATTACTTTGTAGATACCTTAGACTCAGCAGGTAGTAGTTCAAAAAAGGTTCTGTTTCACTGATTATGTAACTCTTAGAGCTTCTATACAATGTGAGTCTAAATTTCTACATCAGTGATATAATATCATTTGTCACTAAAGTTTATAGTAAAGTTCAAGGGAAATTATGTTTTCAGATTACACAGTGAGAGAATTTTTAAAATGTCTGTTTAAGAATATACACTTCTGTGGTTCAAAGCAGTACAAAATCCAGGTGCTGCTCCAACAAGAAATTGTCATGTAAAATGAATTCACTTAGGTGTGATGAGCAGATAATTATATACAACATCACAGTGGTAACATGCAGTATTTTGTTTTCTTTAATGTCTTTTCTGACATAAAATTCTACAAGTCTATCAATCAAGCTTAGAAGCTATAGTTTGAAAATGTATCACTTTTTATTTATTGTCTCTGTGTATGTCTGTGTGTTTCTGTCTGTATGTCCATCTGTCTGTTTCTGTCTCTCTGTCTCTCTGCCTCTGTTTCTCTCTGTCTCTTTCCCTCCCTCTCTCTCTCTCTCCCTTCCTCTCTTCCTCCCTCCTTCATTCTCTCTCTGTCTCTGTCTGTCTTTCTCTCTCTGTCTCTTTCTGTGTCTGTCTCTCTGTCTCTGTCTCTCTCTGTCTCTGTCTCTCTGTCACTGTCTCTGTTCCTCTCTCTCTCTTTCTCTCTCTCTCTTTCTGTGTGTGTGTGTGTGTGTGTGTGTGTGTGTGTGTGTGTGTGTTTGCTGAAGATCAAACCCAGGACTTGTGCAGGATAGGCAGGAGCTCTGTCACTGAGTTGTATCTCCACACTTCACTGTCTTATTTGAACACTAAATTTATGTCTTGGAAAATGTTATTAACCCAGTAGCCTCTTTTTATTCTATCATCCCTTATATAGAATTTATAATCACAATAATTTTGACTTTACTACCTTTTCTTAGGATGGCCATTATAGAAATATTTAGAATCATAAAATCATGTGATTTCCAGGAAGCCTCATACTTTATGAAATTTCCAAAGAGTGTTAGATTGTAAATAGTATTGATCATAGGCATCTGTGAAGAAGGAAGTTCCACTGTCTTTGAAGTATTCTGTACAGGCAGATCTTTCCTGCTTCTAAGATGTTCCATGTGCCATAGCTGGAGTTTGGAGAATACAGCTACTTGTGCTGATGTCTAGGTTTGCTCCAGCTTTTCAAAAAGAGTTATTTACATTTGTACTGAGATCACTTCTTCAGTAGTGCATGTTTGGGTAAGCAACCTCTTGGAGAGAGATATAAGGCCATCACTTATGGAGTTTGGAATGATGTGTATTCCTCCATAACACAGCAGAGATGCCTGACAAAGATGAATTCCAGTACCAGGTTTTGATACAAAAGTTTTTCTGGAATAGTTACAAAATTTAGAAAGTTTGCCGTAATGCAATGATAATCTTTATATGGGATACTTGGATCACCGATAAATATCATTTCTGAATGTTGCTGTTGGGTATTTGTGACAAAATTACATATGGTAGTACGAGTAAAAGGCCATCTTCACCCAAGATTGGAATGAAGATCATCAAGTCAACTCAGCCTCATGTTGAACAGAAATGCAGAGGAAAGAGTAAATTTTCTCTGTGCTCAACCTAAGACAACCCTACATGCATCCCTCAGAAAAATATTCTTCATTCTCACATCTCTGACTTCCAGTTCAGAATTACCTACTTGGTCTCAGTTCTTGGGCCTTCAACTAAAAAAGGAATCAACATTGTAGTGCTCCTGGGGGCTTTGGTGCTTTGACTGGCTTTATTCAATCTACTTTCTGTTTCTCTAACTTGCAGATGGCTGATCGTGAAACCTCTTCACACCATAGCTGAATAAGCAAATCCTATAATATATGCATATATTAATTTATTGATTTATTTTATGTGGATGGGTATGTTGTTGTCTGCATGTATATCTGTGCAGTACATGTGTGCCTCGTGCCTACAGAAGCTAGAAGAGAGTGTTATCATTCTCTGGGGACTGGAGTTACAAACAGTTGTTAGTTACCATGTAGGTGCTGGAAATAGAACCAAAGACCTCTGGAGGAAGAGCAAGTACTCTATCAAGTATATATACTTTTTATGATTATGTGCCAACAGGATTGTGCATGCTGTAATTTCCGTATGAAAAGAACACAATATATGTGGGATATATTCATATTTTTATGGAAAGAAAATATTGCAAAGGCATTGTTGAGTGAGTCAGCTCTTAGAGCACTTGCTGCTCTTACAGGGGACCTGAGTTCAATTTCAGCACCCACAAAGTGGTCCACAACCATCTGCAACTACAGTTCCAAGGTTTTAGACACCCTTTTCTGACCTCATTGTAAATATATATTTATGTGTATGTGTGTGTATCTGTGTGTGTGTGTGTGTAGTCAAAACAACTATCTACATAAAATGTCATAAAATATAAATAAATAAATTTTTAAGAAAAAATAAACTTTTGTAAGAAAAATGACTACTATTGCTCTGCATAATGCAAGATATGCTGTGTTCATAGATAGCCTCCTAGGTTCTTTTGACATATACAGTCCATGTACTGAGTACTTTCTGGGTAGGACTCAACAGTATAAGAGATAGAGACATAAGAGGAAATGTTTAATTTTCTTCCATTCCACTAGATCACACCCAGAACTGAAGAGAGACGTCTTCTCATACCAGACTTGGAATACACACACGTGGTGATATTTTTCTTGCACAAACAAAACCTATCTGGGGGAGGGGTCAGAGAATGTAGATTGCCACTAGCTAACCATTGAGGTCTGGAGATCTGTAAGACAGGAAGTGAGGTAGCTGGACAGACACGGGATGTAAGCAGAGAGAAACAGGAAATTGCTATCTTCTCTTCTGAGATGCTGAGGAGGTAATGTATGCTGTGGTTTGCCCCTTCTCTCTGATCACTCAGTATTTTCCTCTATATCTAACTCCAGCTTTTATTATCTAGACAAATTAAGAACTCTATTTACACACACACACACACACACACACACACACACACACACACACACAAACCTCCATGCAGTTCAGATTCACACAAGCAATATGATGGTACTCACTCTCCGATAAACAACTACATTCTTAGCTTTGGTCATAAACCATAATCACTGTCCAGGAGTTCATATGAGAACAGCGATTCTGCCAGGAAATGAGACTGTGAATTGGCAAAAGTGAGAAGAGTTCTTATTCAGTCCTTGCCTCTTGTTGTGGCAGGTATAGAAGCTTATTTCAAATAGGTGGCATGAAAGTATCTATGGTGGCTGTAAAGTGCCAAAAAGGAAAGCATTTTCTTCTCTATAAACTCTTAGAAGACCCATGTATTGCATTTTGACATTTACAACATGGTAGCCTCAATAGACACATAATCTCAGGGGATTCCCAGTCTATCTCAGACTCCCAGCATTTCCAACCTCTGAATTGCTCTGATGTCTGCTCACATATTGAGTATATATTTCTTATTTTCTCAGGCTCATCTGGTTTCCTTAATGGGGCTATAAATTATCCTTTTACAAGGGTACTATACAATTATGATGAGTGCACACCTTGTACAGTCCTAGGAACAGAATCTGACAGCATTTACCAATACAGCTCTGTGACCCATTGTTCTAGGATAATGGTGGAATCTGCCATTCAAAGTAATACTGTGTCTGTATTGATGATGGAGCAGGCTATAATCATGGTTTTTAGCAACAGCTGCTTAACTGCTTTTTTCTATCTTCCTTTCCCCTTTTCAGTAATTTTATCATTTTTCGAATGATTACATATAAACCAGTGTAGCTAACATGACACCATTAATACTTTAATCTTAATTAAGATGATATGGCGACTGAGAAATGATTGATATTTGTTCATCTGGTTTTGTTAGACATTATTATATTAAGAAGTACTTCTTTTTCTGACTTTGGGTAACCTAAATGCATATTCTTGTCCCTTTAAAATTTCCACCATTAGTTAATTTCTTTCTTCAGAAAAGGTAACAGATTGCAATAAAAATAAACAACCCCTGTTGTTGCTCTTTCCAGAGAAAAATATGTTGATTTTATGCTGGTATGTGCAGTATGCTGTTATTGCATATGATCCTACATATATGTTATTTTATACAAAATACAACTAATCAGAATATAGCTCGAATTGCCAAATAACTTGGAGTATTTTCCTACATGGCTATGACCTGACTGTATGTCTTTCATTATAGCACTTTTTCTAAGGAAAGGACATTCAGAACTAAAAAATTTATAAACACATATTGATACATTAAACCAATACCAACAATTAACATTAACCAATTCTATTTACAGAATGGTAAGAGCTTTTGAAAACACAGAGTTTCTCATTTACTTGTACCTTTGAAAGGCATGTAAATGTGCTACCCGATAAAGCAGTGTTAATTTCGAGCTGTGAGACAAGAAGTAGTATTTCTTTCCTCCACTTTCACTTTAGGTCTGTATTAAGGTATGGCACATTTAAAATTTTTTTGTGTACACTGAAGGAAGAAAATACTCATCAAGGTTTATTAGAAGTTATCAAGAATTATCAGAAACATTATGTGCTTTCTCACTCCAATACTGCCTTGCATCCATAGATAATTCTGAAGAACTGTTTATTTAACAGAAGTCTTTTTATTGATACCCAAATATTATCTATAACACTAGACTGTGCAGTGAATCATGCTAGTAGAAGCAAGACTAAGGTATTTTGACAATTTGCAGTTCTGTCCATTAAATATTCCAGATTTTAAAGTTGAAAATAACTTTACATATGAAAATTGTATTACTTCTCAAATTTAGTTTTCATTATTGTATGAGCATGTGTATGACATGTGTATGAGAACTTCTCAAAAACTTTTATCAACTCCAAAAATGTTCTAAAAGCAAGTTTTTCATGATGGTAGATTCAAGGTAGTAAATGTATTTATTCCAAATCAATGTCTCCATATTAAGATCTCACATATTTACCTATTATCTACATTTATGCTCATGAGAACACCCAAAGATAAAAGATAAAACCATAATATATAAGAAAAAGATCTTTAAGGAAAAAATAGCCAGAAAAAGCTTATTGAGAAAAAGATCTTTAAGGAAAAAATGGCCAGAAAAAGCTTAGTGACAAAAAACCTCCAGAAATATCATGGAGTTTGTTTTATGTTATTCATCTACTGCTTGGCATGGGGCCTGCCCTTAAGTGTGGTTTGTGTACCTAATGAGACTCCATTGGAGAAAACTAATTTCCTTTGGGGGCAGTTATCAACTGGAGTTAGTTTCAGGGTTAGGAATGGAGGCTCTGTCTATTTCCCCTCTTTGTACTGGGATCCCATTAGTCCCAGCCCTGAGCAGTCCTGCATAAGGTGTGAGTCTCTATGAGTTCATGTGTGTCAGTTCTGTTATGGCTAGAAATCTGTTTCCTTGATGTCTTCCATCTTTACTGTCTCTTACATTTTTTACCTACTTTCCTTCAGTGCCTGGAGTCTCAAGGGAAGGGATTTGATGGAGACATCCCATTTAAGACTGAGTGTTCAAAGGTCTCTCACTTACTGCACATTGTCCAATTGTACATCTCTGTTTTTGTTGTCATCTACTGCAGATAGAAGCTTCCTTGGTGATGGCTGAGAAAGATGCTAATTATTAGTATAGCAGACTTTCATTCAGAGTCGCTTTATTGCTACATTTCTTTAGCAAAGTCTGTGAAGACATGGTCTATGTAGTCTCAGGTTCTTGACCACCCGGGCAGTGGGTTCCATCTCATGCAGTTGGCCTGAATTCCAATCAGATAGTGATTGGTTACTCTCATAACCTTTGTACCACATTTGTACCAGCATATCTTACAGCCACGTGACCATGAAGCTTTCAGGCATCTCATAAATAAACTTATAAAGTTGTACTGGAAGCTAGTGCTGTTTAGAACTGTATCCATTATGAGATAAACATGTTGCTTGAGTAATTGGTAGTACTTTATCAATCATAATGACTCAGATGGAGTGAGGGGTCTTTATGTTCATTGGAGGTAATTTTGATTTTTAAAGTTCAGTAAATATGCTATTTTCAGGACTACTAAATTTTATTGTCATAGCAAAATAGCATTTTTCAAGTTCTTTTTCAATAATCAAGGGTGAGAAGTGATTCCTCTTTTAGCATAATTCAACAAACAACTTGGATTAATGTGAGCCATGCTTTGCAATGTGTAATTATTAAGACGAAGGCATCTGTCTGAATGTAATCATCGTGAGTAAGTGACTGGATCATCCTGATGAGAATGTCTCTCATCACTCAGGCATTTCTGAAGTGTTGTTCAGTCAGAAGCTGCAGAAGGTTGTAATACCCTCGAGTACCCAAATAAAAGCATTTTTATGCTTTAAATGGAAATGTATTGGTAATGCTTTGCCAGAAAATTTCTTCTCTTTACTCTTTCAAGGTGTTTATGAATTGTATCCTGGACTGAGATGAGAAATCATTCAGTCGCAGGCTCAGACATTTCAGAGTGGCTGATTGTAGTCATTTGGAACAATGACATGATTTGAATAAGTACGCTCCTATTAAGCAGGATACAATTTTTGTTCAGGGCTATGGAAAATTGTCATACTCCTCCCTCTTATGGAGAACACATTGTATTAATATATAATTTTCCTCACAAAGAAAATTGGAAGGTATACAATTATTTTTAGGAGAAACACAACATTTATAATGTAGGGGTAGGTTCTCATCCTAAGTGCCTTTGTATGGAAAACTATAGAATAGTTTCTGTTCACCTTCTTTGCTTTTCCATGGTTTTAGCAGTTGCTTATTCCTCAAGATCATTCCTTTTTGTTCAAATAGCATTAGACTAATTGTACAATTTTAATATATATATGCATATATATATATTGATCTACATTTTAAAATACAGAAACATACCAAAACTTCTTAATAGAGAATTCTCTTGATTTGCCCATAGTTTTGTGGAAAACCCAAAATTAGAAACAGAATAGCAAAGCTTGGTATAACATCTCTTCCTGTCATATACAGAGTTGTGAGTTTGGATGATTTATTGTCTTATCTGGGAACCTTTAGTTTGTTAGAAGGACCAAAAATCAACTTTTAGATAAATGCCATCACCCTTGGCTGTGTCTTCTCCTGCACACAAGAATACACAAGTAAAGGTCTGCATTTTCTTTCTTTCATTAAAGGTGCAGAATCCTTCTCCAAATATATTTATAATTATAGTTTTATTAAATTTATATGTGAATATGAAAATGAGTTATGTTGACTGTGTTCCCTGACAAGAAAGACATACAAATAATGTATCCTAATATTCTTCTGTTCTTCTGTTTTAACAGTATCCTAGCATATCATTTACATGGCAAAATTCAATCAAAACACCAGAAGCTTGCTTCATATTTTCATGTTGGCATCTTAATCTCATTAACCATGTGATTAGAGATAATGCTTGCTTTTGATACATGTATAAAAACAAGAAATATAAATGATACCAGGAAAGGTACAAGAGATTTAATGTTTTTCAATTAGGTTTAATAACTACTAAGTGGAGGAAACCCTTTCTGGATGGTGTGAAATGCAGATTACCCCAAGCAAGCTAAGCTCTGTCCTTAGCATCATCAAAAACAGAGGCCACATCAAAGCTAGGATGGATTCAAGAAGCTAAAAAAGGCTTTGTTGTCTGCCATGCCTGGCTTGGCAATTATATCATTAAGAGCAAAGGACTCTGCAGCAGTAGCAGTACAACAGGTGTCTTTCACTGAGATGAAATAACACCGTGTTTGAGTAAGACATTCAGTAAGAAATGAAAATCCCGTGCTGTATTGATTAGTCTCTTGATAATAGTTTTGAAGAGAGAGTAACATTTGGGAAGCATCTTTACTATCATAATGTACATATACTAGGTTTAAAAAACAATGAGTCTCAGTCGGTAGCAGGAATTTAAATCTGGAGGAAGTAAACTGGAAGTGTCCTTTTTAACCTTGTAATCAATTAAAAATTTTACCGATATTAATCATTTACTAAAAAAATTTGAAATATACTATATGATAGCTATTTATGAATCTCATTCATTTATGACATTTTGTGGATTATATCTCTTGCATTATGTAAAAAACACTTCATGTTTTTTTTCCTTTTCTCCAAGTTATTTCTTACTTTAACAGGACAAACAAACAAAGAGATTCTTCATTTTATACTGCTGGGAATGGAAAAACAGCATAAACAGTTGACTATTACTGAATTGTTACCTCTAGATATAGAATGTATGCATTCAGTAAGAGCTACATTATAATTAATTGCAAGTCACACTTTTCAACAGTATTTTTCTCATAAAAGTCTGTACTTCATGATGAAATACAATCAAGCACTGACATTCTTTACTGTTATCAAAAGGACAACCAAGTGGCCTCAGATGTTATAAAAAATTGGACAGAAATAAAGGCCAAACTTTTCTCTGGTGCTAAGAAAATATAATGGCTATGATAAAAAAAAACCTGCAGGTATTTCTTAATAGATATTAGGTTGAAAGGAAAAAAACCTGAAAATTTTAGTTGATCAAAGGCCAAAAGAAACAATACCAGAGTTTACTAAAAACATCTATGGTGGTTACTAAAGTCGCTAAGAAAACTCTTATTTAAAAAAAACTAACAAAGCAATTAAAAATCTTTCTGCTAAAAAGTAAATGATCTAATATTATTTTCATGTGTTTAACGGTTAGCGAACAAACAAAAAAAGAAAACTTAATGCTATTTAGTGTGAAAAGGAAAGGACATCATAAACTAAGGCACCCTCATTGCCTGGTGGAACAATGGAAAAGAAGAGTGCCTCATCCTTACACTTATGTCCATAGAATATGACAACCTGCTCTGAGCTAAGTGCAATTGCCTGTGGAAAACAGCTGTGCAAATCATCTAAATCTATGGCTGACCACTCAGGCTGCAACTGATCACTGTAGCTAGTGAAAGCAGTCATTCATTAGCTTCATTGTTTTCTGACCAGAATGTGAGTGTGTGGAATGAGGTAGCAGGAAAAAGTCCAATGATAGCAGCCTACTGGAAGAAGCTGGCACTGGCCCAAGAGTCTGGCTGAGAACTGATGTGTAGACTCCTAACCCTTACGGTCATGATGCCATATTCTCACAGAATGAGAAAAAAGGTATAAGGTAGAAGAGTCAAATGGACAAGCTTGCCTACCTTCTTCTTTCACTCCAAGCAGGTCTCAGTTACTTTCTTAGATTATAAATATTTAAATAACTAATATTCTATGAATAAATGAAAAATCAGTGATAGTCTACATGGAAAGAAAACTAGTTAATTTGTTTGACCTAGTAACCCTGTATTCTGTAAGAAACAGAACTAATAATAAATATACGGTAGCATTTGATCTGAACCAAAAGACAGGAGAGAATGTGTGTTTCCAAGGAGGCTTTGGTAGGCTGGCTTACCACCCCCTTAAACCATAGAGGTTGAGTTATAAGCAAATGGCATACTGGAGAGACAGAGAACGTGTTAACTGCTCAGTCCACAACCAAAGCCACCACAGTTTCAGACGGGTACTGGAGCTGGGAGTTTCTTGGAGAGTCACTGATCTTCAGCTCACCTTGAAAGACGAAGAAGCTGGATTCTCATGTTAGCCAAGGAGAGCAGCAACAGAGACTGACACACTCATCAGCAAAAAGCAAGGGCAGTGAGCCAGTGGCAGTGCCTTTCCCTCAGACCTTTTCATAACCAGGCCATTGAGAAGATGAGGCCAATTCCCGGGAGAGATTCCTCTTCTCAGTTAATCTTTTCCCAGAAGTACCATTCAGGAATAACCAATAGCCATTTATCTTCCTTAATTCCAGTTCCAATCAATTTGACAATCAAGATGAACAATCTATGACAGACCTCTTGCAGGAATAAGAATCCAAACTGCAAAGGGATTTAAGTGTCACTAGATTTTCAAGTAATGATTATTGCTGTATGAACATAGCATCAATTAATCACATTAGGCATCAAAATGGACATGAGTTAGTCTATCACTAGCTAGGTTTTCAGGGTACTGAGGAAGAATGCAGAAAAATGTATGCACCTTTAAAACATAGAAATCTTTATTTCTGAAAAATGTCAGATTTTATCAAGTACACACTCCCAATGTGTGAATTTAAGTCTTGGTAATGATAGTTCACTGAAGAAATTTGAAAACATAAATGGCAGAAATGAATCAATGTTTGTGACCATGAGCACCACTGTATTTTTATGGACATCCAGGATATGCTTAAGCAAGGGAGAGCTATAGTGAGGAAGTTCAGTCATGTCTGACCCTATATTCCACATGTCTGCCAAGAAATGTGACTGCAATGATCACATACTGAGGTTCCATATCTATGTTTTCTTAATTCCTTCAATAATAGAAAATAGGCTAAGTAAGTACCCCTTTAAAGGTGTATAGCTCCAATCTCCTGAGATTTCAGTTTTCTTAGTTCTTTGAAGATTATATTTAATATTAAGGCTTTGCACAAGTCAGTTTTCCACTATGATTGCACAATAGCAGAGATAATAAACTTACAAAGAAGGAAGGATAATTTGGTGGAGAGTTGGAGTCATTTGATCCTATTGCTTTTAAGCAAGACTGACACAGGTGATCATTGTATGAACACAAGGTACAATAAAGGCCATTAGCTCCACAGATGAATGAAAAGGAAAGTGAGGGGTGAGAGATATCAGTATTCTATATTCCCTTCTAAGTCATGCCCTGTAGATTTAATTCTTCCTATGAGGCCATGGCCTTTGCAGGTTCCTCCATCTTCTCATAAGGTCAAAGACAAAAAATACCTTGGAAACAGATACTCTTGAACTATTACATACATTTATAGTTCAAGATGATTTACAGGTTAATTGAAGTCTACCCACTTATTGGCAAAACCTTAGGAAATAAAGAAGGAAATTTATCATAACCTACTATCCTGAAAAGAATTATTAGTATTTAGTGCTTCCCCCTTATTTTCCATGCTTGATAGATTAACTATATAGATTTATTTTAACATGCATACCTTTGGGGGAACATTCCAGATCAGATCCAAACGACAGCAGAATTCTGGAGGTATGTTCTAATTAGCTTTAACTGTCATCTTGACACAGCATAGATGGGTGTGACAGGAAAGCAATGATTACAGAATGTCACAGGTCAAATGTCTGTGAGCATTTCTGCAGAGGCGATGGTCTTGATTATTAACTGACATGGGAGAAACTTGCAACCTGCAGGTAACATCATCCCTAGCTGTAAGGGCTAAGAGACCTGCTCCAGTCCCTACACAGGGTTCCAAAGGTGAAATTCTTCTCAGGAGTAAAGGAGGGGCGCAAAAGATTTCTATAGTAACTTCACATACAGTCTAAGGGTCCTGTTCTTTTTTTCAGGTACTCTTTATCGTTCTGTTTCTACTCAAATATTCCTATCCTACTTCTAACTTCTCCATGCTTCTTCTTCTATTCTAAAACCTCTTCTACTTCAGGAGTCCTGAAGTGATAGATACATTTCTCTCCTTAGTCATAAGCACATTCCTAGAGCAAGTGATAAGTAACAGAGTCATATACCATAGCAACACATGGGTCTAAGGCCAAAGGAGCAAAACCATGAGAGGGAAGGCACAGTGCCCAATGACAACTCTAAGATACAGATCTACTGTTAGTAGGCTGGCAAGTAAAGAATAGGCATGCTTTAAGGCTAATATGAGGTTAGCTTGGGACGGCACTTTCCTATTGCTGGTAGAGAGAATCTGGGAAACACTTGTTCTCTTTCTATTTGAGAGCTATGGCTCAGCGACTTCATACATGTCATAATTTTTTGCTATTGGACACCTGTGAATGTCTCAGTCGAGGTCTCTTTACTGAGACATTAACATTGACCAGCTGTCCACCAAGGAAGATAACTGCAGAGGTGCAGGCTTCTCAGTTTACAAAAGACATGGTTGAGAGAGCAAGAGTATTAATTGTGATTAGTTTCTTGCCAGAATCACACATAGCTGACCCCCCAAGTATACCAATGCATAGGGGAGATTGTTCCCAGAAAGCAATTAACACAGTGTAGTGTGGGAAGAATCCCCAAGTTGTAATGTGAAGGAAAGAACCCTTCATACAAGAAGTCTGCAAAGGAGACAGCTCAACACATTCAGAAGGTAATATTCCTTATTGTCTTGCAGATAAGGTTGAGATATGCATCTCTGATGATGATGTCCCTCATGCCTTATTAAGTAAGGTATGACCTTCAAGAGATAAATCAAACTCTGATGGATTGACCCTTGAAATGTGTGCATAATTCTGTAGTTTGGTTCATAGCACCCATGCTGGTCCCTGGATGTATAAAATGCTAACTAAGTATACTTGAGAGGGAGGGAGCTAGAAAGCAAGCCAGCAAATATCATTTTAACACGGTTCCTGTTCCAAGTTCCTGCTTTGAGTTCCTGCCTGGACTGTGACCTGAAAGTGTAAGATGAATTACACACTTTCATTCCCTAAGTTTCTTTTGGTCATAGTATTTGATCACAACAACAAAAGCCAAACAAGAGCTCCTGTGTGTTTAAAAATAAGTACTTTCCCAGCTCCCTCCCCCACCACTGTCACCTATATTAAGGGAGTCTAGTTCAGTATTATGCAGGTTCCTCATTCATCAGACCTGAGTCAGTGATCTCTCACTAGCTTGGGTCACCTGATTCTGTGGCTTTCCCCACCATGATCTTAACTCCTTTGTTCATATTATCATGTCTCCCTCACTGCAATTATATTCCAGGAGCTCAGCCAAATGGTTAGTTGTGGATTTCAACTTCTACTTCCATCTGTTTCTGGAAGAGGGTTCTAGGTTCTCTGGGATTGTGGATTGTAGGCTGGGTATCTTTTGCTTTATATCTGGTATCCACTTATGAGTAAGTACGTACTACATTTGTCTTTTTGTGTGTGTTACCAGTGGCAGTGGGTCCAAGATCCAACTCTTACGCCCAAACTGACTTAGTGGTGCTCAACCTAGACACATGGCTGTGGGAAGTGGAGAGGTACCTTGGTCCTGCCTCAAAGAGATGATGGGAGAGACTTAGAAGACTTGCTGGGAGAGACCTTACCCTCTGTGAGGAGCAGTTGAGAGGTGGGGTGGAGGGAAGGGTGGAGTGGGAGGAGAGGAGACCGAGGAACAGGAATTGGAATGTAAAAAAATAAATTAATAAATAAAAACTAAGTATATTTCTGTTCTCATTGACACAATTAAATGAATAAGATAAGAGACTTTAAATAAGTTTATTGATCTTATAATACTAAAATTTGTAATTCTCTGGTTTTCTTTTTTTAAAATAAGTATTTACATGTTATATATACAGTGTTCTGCCTACAAGCCAAAACAGGGCACTAGATCTCATTATAGATTGTTGTGAGCCACCATGCAGTTGATGGGAATTGAACTCAGGACTTCTAGAAGAGCAACCAGTGCTCTTAACCTCTGAGCCATCTCTTCAACTCCCTTTCTTTTTATTTATGTGTGAAGATTTGTGTGGTTTTGTGCTTTGTATGGGATATATATGTAACAGAATGTTGGCTATGAGATTATTCTAGCATGGGTCAGATTCTAGTGGCTTGGTGCTTTGTGTGGGATATAAATATATGCAAAAGCATGTTAGCTATGATATCATTCTACCATGAAGAATGATTATTCTGTTTATAAATAAATACTTACTTTAGAGCTAAGAATGCATGGTTTTTACTAGCATTCTGATCAAAGGTAAATGCAAAGCTTATTTAAAAAAATCAGTTTTACTTTAGGATCAAGGTTTCCACAATATTCTAAAATGCTTTTTTTAAAGTTTCCATGTAATCTCTATGAATGGTACTGATGCAATTTATTATATGTCAAATTTTAAAAGTATAAAGTTCTATTTTTAAAAAATAACCCAGTATAGAATGTTTTGAAATAACACAAAAGAATCATGTAGGTATTTTTTTATTAGAAGTTAAAGAATGGCAGCCTCTGCATCGCATTGTCTTAAAATAATTCAAGTGCAGGTAAATCTAAGTGATAAATAAGGAAAGGGGAATAAAGAATCTACTAATACTTCTCCTCAAATGTATGACTACTTTATGCCATGACTTCTGGTAACTGTTGAAGGCCGAGAATTAGTCCAATGTTCTATATCCTAGAGGTTAGTTATGAACACAAGTTTCTAAGTGTCCCGGATATCCTCCTGCTGGACCACCTACAGATTAGCTGAATGCTTTCTGCCTTATTCCTGGTAGGATGAGTAAGAATGTTAAGGGATGGTCTTAGAGATCCTCTATTATCAATACTGAAATACAGAAGGCAAAGCATTTTGGTTGGTGTGTAAAATACCTCCACAGGCTTGTATATTTGAGCCATTGGTCCACAGATGGAGACATGAGCAAGAAGCCCTACATTCCTGTCATCTTGCTTTCTGCACTGACATGGACTGCACTCTCAAGTACAAGCCCAAAGAGATTGTCCTCTTGACTTGCTTCTTGCCAGGCACTTAGCATCAGTGGTATTGTAGAAAGTGCCCTGCAGAGATCGTACCTAGTCTGAATCATGGACACTTGAAGCTGTTTCTAGCTGCAATGTTGACCATACAGAAAACAAAGGTAGCTACCAAAGTTAACACTGGTGTGTGGCCTGAAACACTTTTTCTTGACAGTAATGAGTGAGGAGACCTAAGATGGGTGTGCCCTTTGCCCTACTGCACTCTCACTGCAGATGATTCTGAGAGACACTGAAATAGTTACTATGTGACACTCTCTCTACATGGGAGTAGATGGTGTCCTCTAAATATTTTAGGTTTTGTGACACTTCCTTTGTTGTTTGTGTCACCTCTATGGATGAATGCACGCACATACATTTTTATTTTTCTCATTCTTTAACATGGTAACTACAACACAAACAGAAACAACAACAAAAACACAGAAATAAACATACAAAATCTACAAACAAAACAAAAATACGAATCTAAGGCAGAGGACCACAAAAACTTCGTACATTTTTCTACCTTGATCTTAGCTATCCTGTTTCTAGCTTTGTCCACAAAGAGTTTTGGGTGAATAAAATCTACATTGAAGGTATTAAAACTAGTAATAGCAAAGTAGCAAATAAGTGACCTACCAGAACAAAGTCAATATGTAACAAAGCAGAAATAAGAAACAAAACAATGGAAGTATGGTAAGGTCATAAATTTTATTTACCATGCTGCAGTTTAAGATTTTGGCTCAAGTCCATTATAGTTCTCCCATCTTTGAAAAGGGTACCATCAGCCATGCAAGCTTTCTGGCCAGGTTGCAGAGCACAACCTTCTCATTATCCTCTTTTATGGCAGTGTCCTTAGAAGGCTTCCTTCCCGTCGTTGGCTTGCAAGCAAATGAAAAGATGTCTCATTTGCAGTTACCTCTTGGTAGAATCTGAAGTGCAACTGAAGGCCTAGGGAGGTGGTTCTGCTGAGGGTTAGAGAGATGGTGACCAAGTATAGATATAAGTTTCTAAATTGATTCAAAAGGATATATAAAATACTTTGGACACAGATATTCTTAAACTACTACAAGCATTTATTCCACACGGTGACTTACAAGTTAATCTAAGTCTACCCGCTTGTTGGTAAAACTTAGGGAATACAACAAAATTATTCATAACCAGTTACTATCCTGAAAACAATTGTCTAGTATTTGAGAGATTTTCCCCCCAAGCTTGATACAAGATAACTATATAGATTTATTTTAAGATTACAAATAATATTGTACAACCAAATATTTTAAAATGTTATACAATATATTTCTATTTTCATTTTCTAAATATATTACACTAAGTGCAGCAAATATTTTTTTGAAATTGGCATACTAATACATGTGCACTGCCCGAAATTAAATGGAATGACTTAACATAAAAATGGAAAAAAGCAATATATTTATAACTATGATTAAAACTGAGGGGAAGTTTTCAGTCTATGTCTACCTAGCCCAAAGCAGTGTTAAAACATGTAGATTGTGGGAGGTGGGTAGCAAGTGACTCAGTGAGTAAATACTTTACTGATGACCTAACACCTGAGTGTATTCTTGACACTTGCTTGTCAGAAGTAACCAGAATCATAGCAATCTCTGTGAGGAACGCAGCCAGTGTACCCTTCCAAAGCAGCTAGTGTGGCTTGCGACAATAGCTCCACACCATTGTAGAGAAATACACGTATCTTAATTGCTGTAAAATAGGAGCATAAAAATCAACTGTAAGTGATTTCAGTTCATTAGAATGGATTTCTTGGATTTAAAACAGGTCAGGAAACAGTCCTGTTTTGTGTAGTTTGAAACTGTTACCTGATCTACAATGAGCCTTCTTGCTGATCTTGCTTCTTGTCCAGTTTTTTAAAAAAATGCAGAATTCACTCAAGCAGCTAATGACTGGGATTCTATGCTGAAGTCAGATTTAGAAAAAAAAAGGGTTTTTTTTCAAGATAAATATTCAAGCAAAATATTATCTTAGCTTTTTTATGACTGTGGCTACATACAATATTGCAAGCAATGCCTACAATTTTTCTTCATTAAAGACTACACAACAGACCCAAGAGTTTAAATAATTTATAGGCACAATAATGGCCCTGTCATTTTATGGAAGTTGACTTCTTTATTTGACATGAATTGTAGTATGAAGCTGTCTGCACAAGGTAACAGCAAAATTATGCTTAACAAGTTGAGTATTAGACTCCTTTAGGCTTTGAACAGCGGCAAAGTTATCAATTTTTATTTCAAGTTAACCTTCCTAACAAAACAAGCACTGTGAGGATCCATGTTGACACCATGACTGAAAAGCCTCAGGTAGCTCACATCTGACTGTTTCATATGAAGCTTGGGAACCAGAGGAAATGTACTTCATGACTGGTACCAGCTTTCTAGAAACCCTTAATTCCTCTTTCTTAAAATGCCCTTTTGGTGACTACATCTAGTATTTGGACACACTTCCAAGAGATGTTGCATTTAGGTTTAAATATAATCAGTGGTAGTTGATACAATTTAAATTTCATAAACATCAGGCACCCATTGGAATTTCAGTTTGTTTTGTTGGTTCCTTCATGTGACTTCTTAGAGATCAGCATGGTTTTAGGAACCTTTATCAAATCAGGAAGTAGAAAGGCAAGGTCCACATTTGCCTGTGTTGAGCCACGAAGCATGTTTCCATTTACTCATCCCAATAAAACCATATCCACTTACAGCAGGTGTTCCCTTCTGTAAGACTTCAGAAAGGTTCCCACACAATTCTCTACTCCCTAATGTTATCATATCGATAGTATGGGAGCATTCTGCAGGGCCATCTTGTCCAACGAGCAGCAAGAGATGAGTTTGGAAACGTGCCAGCATTCTATAGCTGATCAACTATGTGTATTCTTTAACACTGCTGTGTTTGAAAGGGAGTAAAAGCAGTATTATCTTTGCATCTGCAATATAAGCTAGTTGTAGTATCCAGAATGCTACCACTCTTATCTTACACACACACACACACACACACACACACACACACTATGAAGGGTAGAATTGTGCTAATTAAGTTGTTCCAACTAGAATTCTTTACCTTGGTGGATTTTTAGAAGCAAATATATGAAAATATATCTGTTTCTTTTATATTCTACTCCTTCAAAACTAAATTCGTATCTACTTTAAAAATATAGCCAAAATTCTCTGAGAAGGAGAATTGTTGCCTGAAAGGACTGAGTTTCTGTACTCAGAACCTAATAGGGTCCTTACTACTACCTTGTTATGTAAAGTATTTAGTTTAATTAGTATCACCATTTGGAAGGAAGATCAAGTTTTTGATATTCCATTTTAAGAAAGGTCCTGACAAACATTCCTGACATTTAAGTCTCATTCATTTCTTCAATCAACAATCATAACAATAATATTAGCAATATTCATTAAAAGCTAGGTGCCATTAACTGTTCTAATCCTTTCAACAGCTACATCAGGTATGTTGCCTTGATCAGTGTATATGAAGTAGAATTTAATCAAGCTCTCTATAGACTATAGATTTAACATTGAATCTTATATCTGTGTAATTTCACAAAAGGAGCCCTTAACCTGCCAACTGCTCGGCATATTCCAGTGTACCTGATATGTGCCAGGAACAGAGAAAGGATTAAGGAATTTAAAATGTACAAGAAGTGTCTCTGCATCTCAAACTTTAATGTGATGAGAGACAGAGGTAAACCAATAGGTGTCCTAGAAAGTAGCTTGCTATCTACTATATTTCATACTCTAATTTATAATAATACTGCTTCTTTGCATAACAGAGGTTTATAATTTATTTTATGGTTTGGACGACTTAAATTCCAAGATCAAAATGCCAGCAAAGTTTGTGTGTGATGAGGGTTTTCCCTTCAGATAAAAGATAAGCAGTTTTTTGTTGTGTGGTCAAATGATCTTTTACAATGCATTTGGTGTAGTGGGATAATGAATGAATATGAATGAACAAGTGCTTTGCCATCCCATCTCATAAAGCCACAAATACTGTTGGGTCAGGGCCAAGTGCTCATAACCTCATTTAACATTTACCAATTCTCTTCCCAAATCTTATTCTCCAAACCCTGCAGGTTTTATCATTATCATAAGAACACTAGAGAAATGCATTAATTCCACAACAAAATATAGAAATCTTTAGAAATACCTTTATAGAATACCTCAATTTGCAAGGAAGTTATGTTCCAATAAGTGCACTTTAAGTTAAAAATGTAATTTGGCTATTTATCTAGTATATACATATCACCAAAGCTTAGCAGTGCAACTGACTAAGTAAGAATTATTCACTCTTGAGATTGAGTGCCTGACTGGGAATCTCAGCTCCTGCCTCCACCCAGCATTAGGAAAGAAGATTGTACTGCATATTGCCAGCCTGGACCAGAATTCTAAGTATAAGAAGAAATTGCCCTGGTGTGTGTTTCATTTTGTGCTATTTAAAAGCTGAATGCTCTGTCATCCAACCATAAGATGAGAATTATCTATGTAGAATATTGACTCTGTTAGAGAAAATTCAGTCCTTTGTAAAACTGTATCACTAGCTCAGACAGGTTCTCCCACTATATCCATTAACAAAATAAAAATTAGAGTTCAACAAAACAAAGATTCTTTAATTTTCCACTACCTCTTCTCTATTCCATTTCACCTAACTCAGGCTATGTAGATAACAGAAGAAATAATCACAGAAATGGAATACATATGATAAAAGGAATCCAATGATTCATTACATCCTAACACAGTGTCTATACTGACAACAGATAGCTTAGCTGGAAGAATATGGGGACACTGAGCCAAAACACATCCATCTTAACATAGAGTCGATTTAGCATATGAGAAATCCCTGGTTTCACATTCTTAGAAGATCATGGATGACTCTGTTAAGTTGATAGAAAGCTAAGGGACACCTATGCCTATATTCAGCTAAGTGGGAGAAACACACATTTTGCAACTGAACATCATAAAGTTATCATGCTAAATGTGTCTCTTCCCTGAAACCATGAAGCTTACAGATACACAAATTTAAAATAAAAAATAAAAATTATCATGTCAGTATCTCTTAACACTGGCTCACATCCAGGCATTTATCAGATCATTAGTCAATGACAGGATGACTCCAAATTGTCCATATCTGGATTCAAATTATAACCAGATTAATGCATTGCTCCTCAATCTTTGTTGTAAATTACAGCCACCTGAGAAGCTGTCTGAAACATTCTCAATGCCTTTTCTCCATCTAAAAGTCAGATCAGTGGGCCTATGAACTGGCCTTTAAAAGCCTTGTATTTTGGGAAGATATTGGCCAAGTTGATTTCTGGGACTCAACAGAGATTGTATACACTGAATTCAACTTCCTTGCGGCTGACTCCACAGATATGATTATTTTGACTAAGCAATCCCTTTGAAATGTAGCTGGAGTCAGTTATAAGTAACACTAGGGTCAGGCATGTTCATTGCAGCTCAGAGCTTGAATTCTGTGCAGGGCTCTTTCTAGGATTCACATGCATGTGTGTGTCGACATGCTGTTGTCGTTCTCTCTAAAGCAGATGTGCACTAGAGTGTGAAATGCTTCCCAGGCTTCCCTCATGTACAAGAAACACAGAAAAGTTATCATGACAATGGGTGCTGTCCATTCTTGTTTCCTTGAAGTTCCAAGATCTTGAGGTGATTTCTGCATAACTTTCCAGGAAGACATCAAAATGAGTTTCGACTTACCTTGTACGACAAAGGAAGCACAAATAGGACTCTAAAGAACTTAGATAATTTTTTAGGAATCAGAAAGAACCATTAAATTCTCTGAACAAGTAAATTGTGTGGCATAAGTAGCAGTTCAGTATATTAAATCTTTTAAAAGTGAATGAAGTACATCAGTCAAGAATGTGATTAGCTAGAACATCACAATAACAATTATCCCAAGGCAGTTAGAACTTTCAGTTCTACTCTTTCTTGCACGTATGCATGTACATAGTTACAAACACATATGGTTATGAGCTCCCTTTCACATATAAGGTTGCAAAGAAGATTTAATAGAAATATAATGACATGATGAATAAAAACAGCTAAGCTCCATCAAAAGATGAAACTTCAAAATGGATAAAACGCCAAAACGAAAAAAATATCAAATTAAACAAGCAACTCTTTCTACTGCTTTTAAAAACTTCATGTGCATGTAATACACAAACATGATAAAAAGTAGACAAGTTGTGGTTTCTGTTGAGTGGTTTCTTGGCTCCTTGAGGCTTGGTCTCTCTACGTAGCCCAAGCTGGCTTTTAGTCTTTAGTCCTCCCAATTGCTGGGTTTAGGAACATGTGACAATACCTTCGATGTAGAGAAGCCTTTAGAAAAGCTATGTGTGTTTGTCCCCAATCAACTACCCACAGATGCCCACCCAGGAGTTCTAGAGAAAGTTTCTAATTTTCCTTAGCAAAGGGGGAGTCTATAAGGGAGTTGCAATGAAAATATAATGGTTATTTCCTGCCCATTGGGCTCCCAATAGCTTAGTAACACATTCGTTCCTGCAAAATCTTACAAGAGAGACCATCGATTACTCTATCAATTAGGCTATATGCTCAGTCTCTAATAGATACTGATGTTACATTATATAATTGAATTACTTAATGTTAAGACTTTGAAGAGTAACTCAAGCCTGTGTCTGTGTCCCATGAGAAATGTGCAAGGCATGTTGAAGTCATGCTGGCTCCTGTCTGTTCATGTTGGTTCTCGTTCTAAAGGGGACAAGTGAGATCTTTCTAAGTAGAACCTGAAGGTATTGCCAATGCCCCATGAATAAAAGGGAAGCTATCAAGCAAGCTTCCAGAGTAAAACTGGATGGAAGTGGGTGAATATCTGTGCACCCCTAAGAACCAATAGCAGTTATAAATTTAGGACCAGCAGCCGGTACTTGAGAACTGACTTGCCCCATTTCTTTGAAACGTTTTGTCTTCTAATCCAGAGATACCACCAGCCACAGGAAACACAGAACAAATGTCAACTCTGTTTCTTCATCTATCCTTTTCTCCCCTATAACAAGCAAGGAAATAGGAAGAGTGTAAACCTCACCTCCTAAGCATAGACAGGAATGGATGTTCCTTTTTTACTAAGGTTGCAGAGTTTTAAATTATTTCACCAGGAATATGACCATAAAATTGTATTGTTTAGAAATATACAAATTTGACCTGATAGACTATATGTAAAAGGACATGAAAGATAAAATTATTTTATTGTATTTTATGAACATTACATATGAAAACTAATACTCATAAAACTGCAGTTTAATAATTACAAATGACCATGAAATGTGCCGACTGATAATCACATTTTATAACTTTTCAGCATCTTAATCCTAAATATCCTAAAGATAAGTAAGTTTCAAAAAATAACCTGGAAATCAAAGTAAGTGCTATAGACTAGAGCAAGAAAAGAGATACCATAATAGAAGGAGTCTTTATAGATTTAAAGAGAAATCTGACACTAAGGAAATGTCCAGAGATGTACAAGGTTGACCCCAACTAACAATCTAAGCAAGAGTGGCTACCTTAAATGCCCTTCTCTGATAATGAGATTGATGACTACCTGATATGCCATCCTAGAACCTTCATCCAGTAGCTGATGGAAAAAGAAGCAGACATCCACAGCTAAACTCTGGAATCCAGTTGCAGAGAGTAAGGATTGAGGAGCAAAGGGGTCAAGACCAGGCTGGAGAAACCCACAGAAACAGCTGACCTGAACAAGCGGGAGCTCATGGACCCCAGACTGATAGCTTGGAAACCAGCATAGGACTGATACAGACTCCATGTATGTGGGTGTAAGTTAGGAGCCCTGGCAATCTATGGGGCCTCTGGTAGTGAAACAGTGTTTAGCCCTAGTACACGAATGGACTTTGGGAGCCCACTCCACATAGAGGGATACTTTCTAAGCCTAGACACATGGGGGAGGGCCTAGGCCCTGCTCCAAATGATATGACAGACTTTGAAGATTCCCCCATGGAAGACCTCACCCTCCCTGGGGAGCAGAAAGGAGTCTAGGTGGGGAGCAGGGGAGTAGGGGAGGGAGAGGGAACTGGGATTGGCATGTAAAACCAGCTTGTTTCTAATTTAAATTTAAAAAAGGATTTTAAAAAAGACCTTATATGTGTTGAAGCACAGTTGAAGTTAAGAAGAGAGTTCACTGACCGTCTCTACATCTTACTCACATGCACAGCTCCTTGGGTGAGAAGTATTCTTTTCCATGTTTCTAAAAGCTATCTTCTTCGTCTTCAACAATATCGACTGATTGATTTTAGTATGCACCAGGGTTTTTAAGGAATGTTTAGGGAGGAAATCAAGAAATTGTACTGGCCTCATAGGACTCCCATTTTATTTATTTATTTATTTATTTATTTTATTTTCCAGTTTAAGTTTAGATAAGAAACAAGGTTGCTTCACAAGTCAGTTCCAGGTCCCTCTCCCTTTCCTTTCCCTCCTCCCGTGCCCTCCCCCCAACCCCCCCCCCCGTTATCCCCTCATTCCCCCAGGGAGGGTGAGGCCCTCCATGGGGATGTCCATAGTCTGTCATTTCATATAGGGCAGGGCCTAGACCCTTCCCCAAGAGTTCAGGGTGAGAGTGCTCCTCACATTGTTCTATGAGGACTCCCATTTTAATCCAGAAAGAAACCTACATTAAATGAACAGAGACTAAGAAACTATTAGAAAAGTAAACGAAAATACACGAGACAAACAATATAACCATATAACTCTGGTAGGATACAAAGGACCACAGGTGTGAGGAGCTAGGCACTGTATGTTAGCTGGCTGGAGAGCCAGGAGCCATCAGTAGACCTGACCTCCTGATGACTTAGTGTGCTAGAATTCATATTGCTCTGCCTTCCCAGGAAGAAATCACTCTGCACACCTGAGAATAATAAAGAAAAGCTCTGTACCAACAGTGTGCATCCTGCTCTGGCTAATGTACAAAGAAGAGCCGGTTATGAATAGATTTTTTAACAGACATATATGCATCCCATATATACTGTCATTCTCAAACTTTTTTGGGGGTCACAGCCTCAGGTTACACTTTGAACAATTTAAACAGAGACATGAGAATGCAACTTTGGCCACTTGGATAAATGCTACACAGCAAAGATTGCTACAATTATTTCTTAAGGGCACCAGCATTGTGCTTTTTGAATGGTTACCTGGGGTAATCTTGTCCGCCTGACCCGGCAGAAATATATTTTTCCTGTTAAGAGCACAGGGTACTTAATGGCAGACCAGAACTTAGTAATGACTGTGATCTTGAACTGCCTCCTTGAGCTGCCTGTTAGAGGTTTTTTTCTTTGCGGGGTGGACCTGACCTAATGACTAGGATGTAAATCAGGGTTGTCTCCTTTCATTATGGGAATAGAACCCAATTGTAGGTCAGTCTTGGAGAACAAATAAAAGAATCCTACATCATAAATTTTACTTATCTCTTATGGTCCTGGTTAGCATGCGGCTTATTCTTGGGGTACTTTGGAGGGAGCTCTATGTCACTGCTATACAGACAAGGGCCATTGGACTAGAGTGGAGTCAACATAGAAATGGCACTAATGATCCTTTCACAGCCTGAATGAGTCGAGACTTGAAGACCTGGGCAAGCAATGGGATTTTGCTTGCCTTAGCTGAAATATAAAATAATATAAAATGACCTCATTCTGGCTGATCAGTAATTCAGATAAGCCATGGTGGGAGTGGGAAGAACAGTGTGGAGGCTACTCCATGCTCAGCCTGAATGAAAAATAAAAAGAAAGAAAGAAAGAAAGGAAGGAAGGAAGGAAGGAAGGAAGGAAGGAAGGAAGAAAAAGGAAAGAGAAGGGAAGAACATTACTGCTCCCAGGTATGGTGGAGGAGAAAGTTTACTGTAGATAAACAGGAGAGCAGAGGCAGAGTCAGGTACATCTTGGAGAGTCCAGAGTGGTCAGAACCATGAGCCATGTGAGACAGTAGACAGAAAAGGAGAGGGGAGGAAGGGGAACCAGGTGCAGCAACCAGGAGGTCAAAGGAGCAAAGGGCAGCTAGAGGAGTGAGAGAGGTAACCAGAAGACTGGATCAGTAGGGAAGAACCTCTGTGGAAAGGACAGCCCAACCCCTGGAAAGTTCAGGGTAGAGAGGATGGGGTCTGTCAGCCATTACCAGTAAGAAGCAGGTGTTGAAGGATGCTTTGAAATGTTAAGCAGTCACCTCAGCCATTTGAAATTTAACACAGCCATCACCCAGGAGATGGGCAGAACAGGGAGGCAATTTTCACTTCCTCCATTCTTTTGCTTTGCAGTGAACCTTGACTAGATCACATTTGTGTTACTTATAAGAAAAGATGTCCTTTGTTTAGAAAGCAGAGCAGACATTGCTCCCTATGTTTAAAGCACACATTCAGGAAAACCCTCCCATCCTTTGAAATCATCTCTATTTTGCATAGGTGCCATTAGGATTTCCCTACTGCTGAAGTCTTTTCTTTAAAGGGGGGTTGTGAACTGCAGTTGCTTATCTGTCATCTTCAATGGTTATTTTCTTTTCTCATCCTTTAAGAAGGCAGGGTGGCCTGTCATTGTTGGCTCAAATCTTTATTCCCAGCACTCTGGAGGCAGAGTTAGGAGGAGCTCTGAGGGTTCTAGGCCAGCCTGGTATACAGAGTGAGTTCCAGGACAGGCTACAATGCTCAAAACCTGCCTCAAAAGACAAACGTACAAACAACAACAAAAAAGGTAGGCTGTATTTCTGTTTCACTTATTTCTATCCAAAGAAGGCCTAGCTTTGGCAACATAAAGAAATATTTTTGTAGCACTGTAACACATATAATGTCAGCACCCAGGAACTGAAAGCAGAAGAATCAAGAATTTCAGTATAGCCTATTACATAGCCACTTCTTCTCACAAAAATAAAAGAATGACAAACTATACATCTATATTTATTTTATATAATAGGAAAAATAATATCTCTTTACATCTTATTCAAAACTAAATTAATTCTATTTCTGATCTCTGTAGGAAAAATTTAATACCAAATAGTTTACTTTCTGACCTGCAAAACTGAAAGGTAAATTCTTCCTGTACTAAATTTGTGGTTTTAGCTTGAAAACAATTCTTTTACTTATGAGAAAACATTCTCTCTCTCTCTCTCTCTCTCTCTCTCTCTCTCTCTCTCTCTCTCTCTCTCTCTCTACACACACACACACACACACACACACATACATGCATGTGTGCACGTGTACACAATTCTGTTCCAATACCTTCGATTATATTACATAGCAACCTGAACTATGTCCCTTCAGATATATTGTATCCACAACTCAGCCTTTAGAACATCTGTATATGTTACATTTATGAGGAATGTTAGGGAGAAAGGGAATTACCCAGGACTGAGGGATTGCAGCAGCAGATGAAATTTAGGCTGCTAATCAGCTAGCATTCTCCAACTTGGCAGGAGGTCTGTTTACTTCATCATTTATAAAATAAGATTGCTAGTTTGGATAGGAAAAAAAACAGTGTCATCTCATTCCATTTGTTTTATAGATGGATATGTTGGTATATATAAGGAACTACTATACCAAAAAAACAATGATTTTTCACTTGAATCTTACAATTTTTACAAGTTTTCTTCCACGTTTAGCTCTATGAGCCTTTTTGAGTTATTTTCAACACCATAACATGTGGAAGAGTAGCCCGCGCTGTTATTTGATGTGGAATTCCAAATGCTGTAAAACACTTGTTGTAAAGCTCTTCTCTACTCATGGAGATATCTTTTGCGCCTTGTTAAAATGAACTCTGCTGTAAAAGTGAAGCTCAGGTCTTCAGCATTGCTACATGTCAGACTGGAGGCCAATAAATAGCACACCATCTTGAGCATTCCAATTTGTGCTAAGTTTGAGTTCAGAATATGGAGCTATTCCAGTTTTCTACCACCCTTTTAACACTGCTTAGTCCCTTCTGAGTTCCTTTCCATGTGGATTTTAATACTAGCTTGCTAATTTTGGCCCAGTCTAGGCTTTTGATAAGCACCATGTTAAATCAGTAGAACAATTTGGGAACTATCATCACCTGAATGGAATTAAGTCTTATAAACAGTGAGCATGCTTTTTTATGCTCACTCAGAACTTCTGGAATTTCTCTCCATGTTTTCTTTTGACATTTATTAAATTAAATTTATTTATTTGTGTGTGGGGGTAGGGGTGTTTCTGTACCTTAACACACAGATAAAGGGTACTTTACTAGAGTCTTTCATGGTGTATCCTTAGGAGCCCCACCACGAGGGTAGTTGTAACTATTAAGGCACTGTTCCTCGGCCTGGATTGGAACACGTTTCATTCTAAAAGCCTCTCACAGTACACCTCCCCAGCTGTTCCTCCTCTACCTGCTCTAACCACTTGTCTCTCCCCTTCTACTGGGTGTCACCACGGAGCTTTGTCTACTTTACTACAAAAGTCACATTGGTACACCAGAAAGCTTGCTCTTACCCTACTCAACCAATGTTGTGTTGAAACTTACCGTTCTGGTTGTCAGTTCAGTATTGGTGAGCTCCTATGAGTCCAGGTTAGTTGATTCTATGGGTTTTCTTGTTAGGTCCTTGACCCCTTTGGCTCCTACAATCCTTCTTCCCTCTCTTCAGCAGGATTTCTAGAGCTTGGCCTAATGTTAGGCTGTGGATCTGCAACTGTTTCCATCACTTGCTAGACGAAGCCTCTCTGATGACAATAGAGCTAGGCACCAATCTTTGAGTATAGCAGAATATCCTTAGACATCATTACATTGACTTTTTGTTCGCCCATCCTGTTTAGTTCTATTCTAGGTCTCTGGTGCTTAATTTTAATCTTGTCTATAGCTCTGTTGTTGAGTAGTTTTATAACTTCCCACTATGGAAATGTACACCACCTCCAACTTTTAATGTTTCAATTTTAAATTGCTGCCAGTTACCTTTTCTTGGTCAGCCAGGGAAACTCATGAACATCAGCATGGGCTCATTTGTATTCCTCTCTCCAAACATCAAAAAAAGTCATTCACAAATATAATAAATTATATAAAATAAGAAAAGAATCTAGTCCCTCTGCTCCCTCACAGCCCCTCCCTGCTCTTTGTGGAACTTCCTAGCATCCCCATGGGAGCTGCCTCAGTCCTGCAGCTTCTTTAAGTCCTTCTGGGCCTCCACAGCCTTATCCCTCCTGTCTCTCAGATTCCTTCCTAAATGTCTCTGGAAGGTAGTTTATTGGGACCCTCACTAGGAGGAGTGCATTTTTGGACCCATCATTCTTTTCTCCTCAGACTCAATTCCTTTCTCAGATTAAGAGATTTTCTAAAAGCCTTTCTGTCTTGCTGAAATTGCATGATCACAGTATAGTACAATGGATAACACACTCCAAATTATCCAAAATTGTAACAACTTCCACCACCAAACAAGCAAATAATCCTAAAGTCTATAATCTATAAGATTCTACAACTTTCCATTCCTAAAGCATTTATTCTCTGAGTTCTCTATACTTTGTTCTCAAGAAATCTTTTAAGAGTATTATGTAAAAACAGTGTTTATCTCAGGATTTCTAAATTGCTTGGTTGTGATTAAAGAACTGTAAAATCTGTAACAAAATTTGACAAAAAACTTATATGTAGGTAGATACCTAAGCATCTGTGCTGCTGACCAGGCCTGTGTTGGGCGTGGCAACAGGTGTGTGTGGGCTTGTGGAATAATGGGCTTAGGAGAGGGGCACTTGCCCTCTCTTGGGGTTCCGGTTGCTTCTCAGAGAGCAACGGAGTGCTGACCTTGGTTCCTCAGTTTCTAGTGTAAGTGATTTCTTCCTAATAAAATAGCATATGACATCCCTATCCTGTGTATGGTAGTCTTCCTCATATATATATATATATATATATATATATATATATATATATATATATACAGGCTTATCGTTAAAATCTATACATTGCTAAACAGAAAATGAAACAAGGTTTTAGAATTTAAAAAAATAAACTTGTCCATTTTAAATTATACCTTTTAATTATATGCTTAACTAAAGCATTTTTCTAATAAGTTCTGTTTCACTGACCACCAACACATTCTCATAAAAAACTCTACTAAGAAAATGGAATTTAAATACATCCTAAGCATATTCTATGTCTGTCTACTTACTGAGGAAAGGATGACACAGTAACACACCTGGTTATCCTCCATCACTGATGTCTGTAACAATCTAGTTCTTTATATGGTTATGTAAGCAAGCCTACTTACCATCTCATTCTTGCCAAAAATCCTTTTATTTGTTTTGTTTTAAGATTTTTATTATTCACCTATAAGTAATATTTGTAAATAATGTGTCTATTAACTTGAAGTTAAAGCAATAGCATAATGTAAGGGAGTCAGGCAGGCTGAAGCACGTTTGTAGTTTGCTAACTCTAGAAGATCAACAATGGTGCACTTTATGTCCTCTTTCTTTCATTATATTTTAAACAGGTTTTCAACTTTTGAGACAGTTCAATTTAGTTTTGTAACAAAAAAATCACAAACTGTTTGCTATTTGTCTTTAAAGCTTTCAACTGTATTTTTTAAAATAGCCTTGTAGTTTAATAAATATTCAAAGTTCTTATAGGTCTTATAAAATGACAAGTCTAAAATGTAATGATAATTTTAAATGTATTTATGCCATAACTACTCCTTAGTATTGATGTCTAAATTGAGAAATTCATTAAATGCCAAATACAAGCTAGGAGAACCATATTTTTATTGTGTCTTAAACTGAAGCCCCTTCAATGCAGCACCTGACTCTGTCCCCATACTACTCTGATTCATTCAACACTTGTCACCCTAAATTTTCTACTCATCTTCTTTGTCATTAGTGCCTGTCATACTGTCTGGCTAGTGAGCTTCTGTTAAAGCATTCTGTGAATGAATAAATGAACAGAAGGAGAGAGTATTGACCTTTCCAAGAAAAGAGAACCATTATGAAACTATAATGTGTATTAAAGGGTAACCAAGGCTCAGGTGACTGATCAAGCCACACAGGGCACTTTCATGATCAGAGAAGAGTGCACCCTTTGCAGTATATAGGGTGAGAAGGTGAAAGTGAGACACATCTGGAGAAAATACTCAAATTAATCTGACTAGATTAGATACAGGTAAAGTATTTTCTCTGAATTTGTCAAATGCAAATAGACTAGATATTTTGTCTGAACTTATCAAATGAAAATTAACTAGACATTGCTGATGAAATTATTGCCTGTATATATTATATATACTATTGTATGCAGTTTTCTTATGTCAGTTGTAGCCTTCTTTTTTATTAGACAAAAAGGGGGAATTGTGGTGATATACTATTTATGATTTACTAAAGCTTGCCTGAGGATTCAGAAAAACAAAGTCAGCCACAAGACATAGAAGCGAGGCACACACCTTTAATCCCAGCACCAGAAGCTAGGAGGTAGTGGTATACATCTTTAATCCTAGGACTCAAGATTAAGACGTAGGTAGATGGATCTCTGTGAGTTGACGGTCACCCAGATCTATACAAATCTGATCTAGTCCTAAAGAAAAACAGTTCATACAAAGATGATCTCAACACTTGGGATCACATGTCTTTAATCCCAGCACTAGGGGGGTATACAAGACAGGATCAAGTCTTCAGCAGGCTCAGTCTCAGGATTCATTGTCCTGCCACACTGAGGATAAGAAGACATTGAAGTCTCAGGATTCTATAGCCATGCTGAAGAGAGGTTACTGTCTGAGTCATAGTGGAGGACTTGTGGATCGTCCATTCTGTCTGAGGTAGAGGTAAATGCTAGTGATCAGCTGCTTTCCTTTTCAGATCTTCACCTTTAAGATGAACCACAATGTCTGTCTCTGGGTTTTTAATTTTTTGTGCTGCTGTCAAATTCTGGCCCATCCTGATACTCAGTGAAGTGTCTTAGAATGTAGCTGTGTCTGCTCAGTCCTGTGGCTGCTTTTTCCTAAAATGGTGGAGTCTAGAGCAGAGACGTTTTATAGCTCATGGGGACCACAAACCCTGAAATATTTACTACTGAGCCCTTTACAATGCGTTTCCTAACCACGGATTTAAGTGTCCTTCAATAGGAAATAGTGGGAAATGAGACTGTAAAATTACTAGGATTCTAGAACACAGAATATAAATTTGTGGCTGACTTTGGACATGATGTTTATAATTGATGAGAGAAGTCACACATATTAAGGTGACAGATCTCTGCACTTTCACTCAGTCTCATGGGAAACAGATTACAAAGAGAAAGAACGCTGGAGGGAATGGCCACTGCCAGACATAGAAGATGGTAAGGATAGGAGTTATGGTATCAGTAGCCAGGAAAGGGAGAGATAGTTACTATGGAAGTGGAATATTAAAAACACACAGTCAACATAGACACTCTGCTAATGGGAGAAAATAAATGCAATTAAGAAAATGTCAGTAAGCAGTCCAAGTTTCAACAGTAGATTCCTGTAAGAAAAACATAAAAATGAAAAGCAAAAATAGAGAGCAACTTGGTTTTCAAAGAATAATTTTAACTTTTGAGAACTCTGTGTCGTTGGGTGCTGCCTAAACAGAAATATTTGACAGGCATCCAAAATATAGAACCTGAGGTCAAAGACAAGTACTAAAGTCGTGATTTTTACGAAACATAAAGATTAATCTCTAAAGATAGAATGGCATTCTGTGTGTTAGTCCTAAAGAATGTCACTCCTGATGGGTGAAAGAAATAGTGACAAAGTGAACAGCAAGAATTTCAAGTATAGCAGACCACTGAATAATTCAGAAAATCAATTCAGGATGAAGGATATAATTAATTCCATTCAAACTTATTGATGAATATTCAATGGAAATATATAACATACCTCAAATATCTCATATGCTTCAGGATTAAGAAGCATTTTACATAGAGAAAAAGGATTTTTGTAACTGTGAAGAAGAAATCTCTCTATAGGATCATAGCAAAGATGAGTAACTTTTCATAAGGAATTTCAAGATTGTTTCCTCCTGATATGTCAATGTTTTAAAGGTAATTGAGGGCAGAATAGGGGTTTCATTGGCTTTGAAAATTAGTAGGTAGCTTATTAAAGTTACAAATTAAAAACTCTATTTCACTATTAATCTTCCAACTTTATAAGCCCTCAATCTCATTTCTCCCAACCATTGTCATTCTCCAGCCTCCTCAACAATGGTTTTTGAGCCTTTTGATAATTTTCCATCATTGTCAAACAATTAATTAAATACTTTTGTATGACTAAACTTTAATTAAATATCAAACTATTATATAACCTCATAATATGTCCTGTTTCATTTATGATGAACGTATTTAGATACTTATTATAAAAATATTTAAATACTTATAATAAATGAATAATATAAAATTAAATGTTAATAAATTTCATACTAAACATATACTTAGTCAAATTTCTTTGTTAAAATGTGTGATGAAATTAATTGCTCAGCTGTGTATTACTCAATTTAGACACATTATAAATCCACAAAATGTTGACCATTATTAGTTCATAAAATAAGATTATATTTACAATCTGTGTGTGGTATTAGTATATCCTGGTTTGTTCCCTTGAAATTTCCTGCTATTAATTTGAAATCTCTCTAAGGCTGAAAGAAGCTCACTTATTAAACTGTAAGTAAATAATCCTAGGCAATTTGAGATGTTGACAAGCTCTGCCTGGTATTATACCAGAATATACTGAAGTATAAAACTAATCTTTAACTATAATTGGAAAGAATCGTGTGATGCGAGTTTCTAATCTAATTATATGAATCTGTACCCACTTTACATGAGAGTTCTAGGATAGCAGGGCTGTGCCGTAAAATCCTGTCTCAGGAAAGAAAGAAAGGAAGAAAGAAAGAAAGAATGAAAGAAAGAAGGAAGGAAGGAAAAAAAGAGAAAAAGCAAAACAAAACAAATGACAGTCTTATTAGTTTTAGATGTGCTTTATTGGACTTACATGTTTCCAAAACATGGCAGCAAATTAAATGCAAAACTCTAATAAATTTTGTGTGAAGACTGTGATGCATATAAAGTGAATGAAATAAATGTGACTAAAAAAAAGAGCTGAAAATGTGAAGGGCATTGTATGCTAAACTGCAAAGTTTGAATTATGCACTGGGTGACAAGTGCTTAAGTGATTAAAGATGTTGTAGATGACAGAAATGTAAAGGATGCATTGAAGAAGCCCTAAAGAGTAGTAAGGACTTAGAGAGTGTTTGCAAATTTATGAGAAAGAAATGTTGAGTGTGAGTTGCAAAAGTTATGTGCCAAGAAGGAAAGTTGGAATTGGAAGTACCTATTACAAGATTCTCTAAACTATTAGTTGCAATAGGTTGATATAGCAAAGAATAAAAACTGAACGAGAACATATGGCTTGAGTAGTGATGGTGTAATTAATCAGGCTCCCGCTGCAAGCTTGTGGCTATCTTCCCAAGTTGTCATACTGCATGCACTTCTCGCTGGCAATTTGATACTCAAGGCATTGCTCCATTTATTAAGGATTGCTATTGCTCAGCCTCAGTAAACTCTATGTGAATAAACGTGAAGAAGCTCCATACATGAGTTCAATTTTGATGTCATTTGTGCTTTCTTAGGCTTCTGAATTATCAAAAAGTCAGGCTGCAAAGAAATATCATCTTAGGTGGTTGAAAAGATTTTCTAAGAAAAAAACGTAGAATGTAATAGTTAATAAATTTCCCCAAGAATATGTCTTAATCTCTTCATGATTCTGTAATCTTTTAGTCTTAATAAATCTTGTTTTATGACTTTATATTCTCTTGGCTACTAGATTTACATCTTCCTTTTCAAGTGTGTGTTTCAAATTTTGTGGCTTAGTAAAGGACCAAGATTTTTTATTATCTGGTTAATTTTTGAGGAGGAGATGCATCGATTATATAGCAGTCAACAGTTTTCTCTTTAAGAATTTTACAAAAAATCTGATTTTGAAATACATGAATTAAAAAAAAAAGAAGATAGTTCCCCGAGATGCTTTCATTTTGCCATGGCAATTAAGAAAAAAAAAAAGAAATACACGAATTATTCAACTCTGATAATACTACAGTTTAAACTGCTTCAAAAGAAGTTTGTTTTCTATCAGATATTACTTGGAATAAACCTGCTTGTCTTTTTTTCTTTCGTTTTGTGGTAATCTGGTCTAAGAAGAAATAACTATAAACAAATGTTGGATTTTTAGTATGTGGCAAACACTGCTGGACTGCTGGCAGGAACAGGGAACATAATCTACAGGGGACACACACACACACACACACACACACACACACACACACCCTTAATACATATTTAGTTGATGATAAGTCCTCTAGTGAAAATAAAACAGAGCTGGGCCTTGGGATGAGGGAGAATGGAGTTCATGGTATTTCTAGCAGAGGTTTCAGAGAGAAGACTTATAAAACTAAAACACAGAAACTGGCAATGCAATCAGCTGGAGTCAATTTAGGGAAAGTAGCCATACTGAGTGCTCCCCAAATGTATTCTACAAACTAGGGTGCTAAAAAGAAAGCAAATAAAGCTAGCTTTGGGAATTCTTAGCACAACATTTGAAATGTGAATGTACAATGGAAGTTGAATAATGCAAAATGTATCTTTGACAGTTTCATTCTGTTGGTGGGTAGCAGAATAGAAAAGAAGCAGACAGAGAGGAGTTGAGTGTTTCTTTCCTTCATCAAAGTGCCAAATTGTTTAAAATTGTCTCCTAAGACTGATTCTGTACCTTTGGTAGGTCCCCACATTTAAGCTACTTTCAACAGAGAAACTTAATTTCTTAAGTGTCTCTTTGCTTAAATACAGCATATGATCAGTTTTTAAAAAGTATGACCTCAGGTAGTTCAGAGGCTTACACAGTACCCAGACAGAACCACTCCCGGACAGAAAACATTTCTGAAATTAGTGTGCACCACACATGGAAAGGCATTATCTAATCTTAACTGGTCATGATGTATGCTATGTTATTAATATTATCATAGATTCTTTCATCAAACATAGCCATGAGAGTCAAATGTGCCCCAAAGGTCCCTTTATGATCAAAGATGTTTTGTTCACACTAACTCAAACTCTCCTTGGACACATGTTGTATATAAATCCTGCCAAATTTTTGTTCAGAATAAGTTACTAAGTACTAACTTAACTTAAGATTCTTGGGATTCTGTGAACATTGTGAAATAAACACAGAATTCCAAAAATGGAACAAGAATGAGAATGAACCATGAGAATATATATGTATGATGCTAAATATTTATTATATTTTATAGTTTATAATACAATTACAGAATTTCTTCCTTCACTTTATCCCAAACTTCCCTTAAACTTCTCCTTGCTATTTTTTAAATTTTGGCATCTTTTCACATTAATTACTCTTACATTATATACACATATGTGTATACATACGTACATATATGCATATATATCCCTTTATATAACCAGTTGAGTCTGTATAATGTTGATGTATGTATGTTTTAAAGGCTGAATGTTTGGTATTAGGTGACCAGTTGGTGTGCGGTTTGCTAAAGATGACTATTCCTCCCACTCAAAACATTCCTCAGTTGCCTTTTTGAGACCCCAGGAGCCTTCCCCAGCTACATTAGCATGACTATTGGTGTCCTTATTCAGCTCATATTTAGGCAGCTATGTTAAGTGAGACGTTATGGGTGTAGCTTCTGGCATTACTAGGAGACACAATCTCACAGACTCTGTGATTCTCTGGCCCTTACAATCTCTCCCACCCCTTTGCTGGCAATATCCCCTGAGCCTAAATGTGGGTGTTGTTTTGTACATGTATCCATTGAGACTCCACAACTCTGCAGTTTGATTAGCTACAGTTTTATGTGTTGGTCTTCATCTGTTACACAGAGAGTTTTCTTTAGGACTACATTCAGCTGTGGGTGGAAGGACAAATGTTTGTAGATTATTATTAGGTATTACTCTGGTTTAGAAAAGTGGTGGTTGTGGGTTCTCTTCCAATATCCATAATTTAATTAACACTGAATAGCTGGGTCAGTTTCTAATACCAGGCATGCTTTTCCTTCTTGCTGAGTGTATCTGAAGTCCAATTACAAAGCTGTTGGTCACCACCAAGGTATGATGCCACTGCTACAGCCTTAGAGTTATGCCATGGTGATCACTATTGTGGTTCATAGGCATCATGGCTGGATAGAACTGTGGGTTGCTTCCCTCATTTAGAAACTTACCTGGTATGTTCTATGCTATGGTACCTTGGGAAGGATTCATTCAGGTCAGTTTCAGCTCAGGAGCCTCTGAGTCCTCTTTCTGAAGTCCAAGGTGGCATTTGAAACAGGAACTTGCCTTACTCTTCTTGGAGACAATCAAGGGTAATAACAACAGACTGTGTTTTGAGATCTGTTGAATGGCTCTAATCAACAAATTAAAAATGCACTTCTTTTGTATGGTATTGAAGTTTTTGTTCCTGAATGTGAGTGTCATTGAGGAGGCCTAGGTAATCTATTGAGCCTTGGGCAGCAGATCAGTACCCCATCCCGAGTATACACATGGACTTTGGACTCCCATACAACAATGTGAGGTGCACTCTCACCCTGAACTCTTGGGGAAGGGTCTAGACCCTGCCCTATATGAAATGACAGACTATGGACACCCCCATGGAGGGCCTCACCCTCCCTGGGGAAATGAGGGGATAATGGGGGGGTTGGGGGGCACGGGAGGAGGGGAGGGAAAGGGAGAGGGACCTGGAAATGACTTGTGAAGCAACCTTGTTTCTTATCTAAATTTAAACTGAAAAATAAATAAATAAAATTTAAAAAGTAGTTAATAATGTGACTCCTGATGGCTTTGCCAGACATCTTTACTGTCATTTTACCCTCCTCCCACCTTCTATATGCATCTTCCTCCCCATGCTTAAAGAGTCTTCGTTGATCCATGTCCTCTGTCATTTCACTTTTACCCTGATTTTCTCCTTTTGATTGGTCTTCAAACCCCATAACCTTAGAATGTTCCTTTTTATTTTTCAAGCTTCCACAGTTACTCCAAACTCTAAATGTACTCCAGATGTACTCACATATGAATACTTGGAAAATAGGTGAAATCTCAAAGTTGTTTTGACTTGCATGTATCTCATTGCTAGAGACACTGACCATTTGTGTGTGTGTGTGTGTGTGTGTGTGATATTTCTTACCTATTTTTTTTCTTCTTTAGGACACAGCCCCATTTTTCACGGTGGTTGCTTTTTTTATTTGTTGTATTTTTCACTCTTAGTTTTGACTATTCTGAGTATTAATCCTCTGTCTGATATGTAGCCAGCAAAGATTCAGAAACTTTTTTCCTATGCCTGTATCATGTAGGATATTGCCTATGTTTTCTCCTAGAAGTTTCATTATGTCAGGCTTCATATTTAGGTCTTTAATACATATGGAATTAGCTGTATTGTTCTGGTTTTTTTTTATTTTTTGATACAAGGTTTCTCTGTGTAGCCTTGGAGGCTTTCCTGGAACTAGTTCTTGTAGACATGGCTCCATGCCTCTGCATTCAAAGTACTAGGGTTAAAGGTCTGTGCCACCACCACGTGGCCTAGAATTAGCTTTTATATAGTGTGATAGATATAAGTTTAATTTGATTCTTCTACATGTGGACATGTTGTTTACTCAGCACCATCTAATTTTTGTCATCTTTGTTAAATATTAAGTAGTTTAATTACAAATTGTTCATGGTTCGGTCTTTGATTTTGTTCTCTTGGTCTATATGTCTGTTTTTGTGGTCATAGCATAATGTTTTATTACTATGGCAGAGTAATGTATTGTAAGAATTGGTAATCCCTCCTCTAGAATTACTCTTTTTGTTAGGAATTTTAAAAGCTATTCAGAGTATTTTGTGGTTCCATGTGAATTTTAGGATAGCTTTTTTTTCCTGTATTTCTATGAAGAAGAATAAGATAGAGATTTCAATTGGGATTCCATTGAATCTGCAAATAGCTTTTGGTAAAATGGTCAGCCCACATTATTACTTCTATCAATCTATGAGCATGGGATGTCTTTCCATTTTCTTGTATCTTTTTCTATCTCTTTCTTCAGAAATCTAAAGACATTGTTGTAGAGGTCCTTCATTTCTTAGGTTTATTCCTGGGCATTTTATTTTCTTTGAGTCTATTGTGGATGAGAATATGTCCATTATCATCTCTTTAAATTTGTTATTGGTGTGTAGAAAGTTATTTGATTGTGCAATTTGATTCTGCTTTCTGCCATGTAACTTCATGTGTTTATCATTTCTAGAAATTTTCTTGTAGAAGTTTGGGATCTCTATGTACGATATCATTTGTAAATAGGGCTCCTTTCCCTATTTTATCCCTTAAATTCCTTCTCTTACTTTGTTACTTCAACTAGTACTTGGAGAACAATATTAAAAAGGAGTGGCAGTGAGGGGAAGAGTAGGGGACATCCCTGTCTCACCTCAATTTCAGGGGATTGCTTCCAAGTTTACAGCATTGAGAATGATGTTGGTTCTGGGTTTTTTGGAAGTAACTTTCATTCTGTTGATGTATTTTTCCTCTACACCTACATTTAATAGGATTCTTACCATAAATACATGTTGGGTTTTCCTAAATGCTTCTTCTGCATCTACTAGATGATCATGTAATTTATAGTTTTAAATCCATTTATGCAGTTTATTACATAATGACTTGTATATGTTGATTCATCTCTCCACTTCAGGGATAAAGCCAACGTGATTGTAGTGTATAATAATTTTGTTGTATGTCTGTATTCGGTTTTCAAGTATTTATTGATTATTTTTTAGTGTAGGTTCATGACAGTTGTTGGCCTATAGTTTTTTGTTTGTTTGTTTGTTTGTTTTGCTCTTGTATCTTTATCTGATTTTGTGTAAGAGTAGTGCTGGCTTCATATAAGGAGTTTGATAGTGTTCCTTCTATTTCTTTTCTTTGAATAGTTTTAAAAGGATTGGCTATAGATATTATTAGAATTTTTAGTAGCATTCTTCTGTAAATCCATCTGACTCTGGCCTTTTTTTTCCTGAAGACTTTTAATCATTGTTTCAATCTCCTTATTTGTTACAGGTCTCTTTCTTTCAGCTCTTGACTTCTTAGTGGTTTCATATTGGTGGTTTGGGTGAATGTAGAAATCCATCCATTTTTAGTTTTTTCTGATTAATGGAACACAGATTTTAAAATATTGATTTACAATATCATATATTTCCTTGGTGTCTTTTGTAAGGTTTCTCTTTTGACTTCTAAGTTTGTTCATTTGTGTCCTTCCTCTTTCCTTCTTTTGATTAGTTGTACCAAAGGTGTGATGGTTTTCATCTTTTTAAAGAACCTGCCCTTAAATTCGCTGATTGTTGGTATTGTTTGCTTATTTGCATTGTTGTTTATGTTTCCATTTCAGTGATTCCTATTCTGATTTTTATTATTTCTCTCCATTGAATCAATTAGGATGGTTCATTCTTATTTTTCCAAATTTCTGTGTTGCATCACTAAGCTATGTTTTGTTCTCTATCAAAATTTTTGATATATGCACTTAGAGCTATAAAGTTCCCTAATAAGACTGCTTTCAATGTGTTCCAGAGGTTCTATTATATTGTTTCATTTTTACCTAGTTCCAGTAAATTTTGTTTCTTTATTGACTTCTTCTTTGACCTGCTTATCATTCAGTAAAGTGTTAATTATCTCTGTGAGTTTCTGAAGTTACTGGAGATTTGTTTTCTATCAATTTCAGTTTTATTACATTATTGTCAGGTAGGATACAAGGAATGAGGTATATGTTTTTGAATTTGTAAGTATTTGTTTTGTGTCCCAGAATGTGGTCTATTTTAGTAAAGCTTCATGGTGCTGCTTAGTAGAATGTGTGTTATTAATGTTGGTGGGATATTCTGTAGATATCTGTTAAGTCCATTTGATCTAAGACATCAATATCAATTAATTCTGATATTATTCTGTTTACTTTTGTCCAGATGACCTGTCATTTGGAGAACATGGTACTAAAATCACCTATTATTATTGAATTGATGTTAATCTTTGTCTTTGAGTCCCCTTGTAGATGTTTTATACATTAGACGCCCCAGACGTTGGTGCATATGTTTAGGATAGTAATGTCTTCTTGGTTAATTGCACCCTTGATTGGAATGAAGTGTTCCTCTTTATTTCTTCTGATTAGTTTTTGTTTGAAGCCTATTTTGTCAGATGTTATTATAGTAATGCTTGCTTGCTTGCTAATCCCATTTTTTTTGGAGTGCTTTTGTGTTTTGGTGATACCTATCTTTAAAACTAAGATGTGTTTCTTATACATTACAGATAGATGGATCTTCTTTCTTGATACATTAGTTCAGTATGTGGCTTATGATTAGAGAATTGATGTCACTGATATTTAAAGTTATAATTGAAATGTGTGTGTTAAATGTGTTCTCAGTGATATTTTGTGTTTTAGCAATTATGGTAGTGTATTTCTTTCCACATTTTTTTCTGCTATGCTTACACCTCTCCTCCTTCCAAACTTCTACCTACTGTATTTTCCTTAGGTTTGGGTTCAAAATGTTTTAGGTTGTTTATGTGGTGGAAATTTTTTCCTTCAATTTTGGCAGAAAGTTTTGTTAAACATAGTAGTACAGGTTGCATAATCTTTTTAGGAATTAGAATGCTTTGTTTCATGCATTTTTTTTTTACTTTCAAAACATACATTGATACATCAACTGTTATTTGGGTTTTCCTTTATATGTAAAAAGCATTCTTTTCTCTTGCAGCTTTCAATATTCTTTCTTTGTTATGTGTACTTAGTGTTTCAACTATAATTTTCCATGGAAATTTTCTCTTCATGTCTTGTCTATTTGATGTTCTGTGTGCTTCTTGTTTCTATACAGGTTTATCTTTCCTTGTCTGGGGAAATTTTCTTCTATGGTCTTTTTGTATATCTAGTCTAGATCATTGACATGGGAT
Organism: Mesocricetus auratus; assembly: GCF_017639785.1. Lineage (NCBI taxonomy): Eukaryota > Metazoa > Chordata > Mammalia > Rodentia > Cricetidae > Mesocricetus > Mesocricetus auratus. The sequence goes on from NW_024429266.1 coordinate 126,454,101, forward strand.
TCTTCTCCCTCATCTTGCGTATAATTCTAAGTTTCATTTTCATTCATGGTGTTCCACATTTTCTGCATGCTCCCTTTCTATGTTTAATTAAACTGTTGATATTCCTTGCTTATTTGTTCTAGGTACTATACTTTAGCTTCAAGTTCTAATATTCTAGCTCCTGCTTGATACATTCTACTGGCAAGGATTTTATTTGCATTTCTAGTTGAGTTAATGGGTTTTTGAATTCTGTCTGTTTCAATTTGAGTCCTCGTCTATGTTTTCATCTCCTTATTGAATTTCCTTCTCAAGTGCCAGATTGTCTTCATTTCTTTGTTTTCTTGGTCATCACTCAGGCATTTATTCTCCTTAAGTTTTCTCCTCTTCTCTATTACATTAGGCTAAATGAGATGTGTTTCTTCTTTAAACTTCTTGATTTCTTTGATGGAATTTATGATTGCTCTTCTAAATCCTGAGTCCTAATGTTCATCTAAGTAATTCTATTTGGAAAATATTTCTATAGGACAGGTGGGTTTTGAAGAGAAGATGCTGACTTGATCTTTCATGTTGTTGATATTCTTACAATGAGATCTGGGCATGTGAACTTGTTTTGTAGTTATAAGTCTGATACGTACATAACCGTTTGTGGCAGGAGAGAGGTTGGCCTAGAGTTTAGGAATAGATTAAGTGAATTGAAGTCAGGTAAACATAGGAGAGTGGGGTGGTATTCAGGATGTGTCATGCCTGGAGTTTTAGAATAGATATGACTATGTAGAACGGTTAGATATGATATGTGAAGAACATTTGATTTGGGGATTGGCTATGGTTTGTCCCAGTCAATGTCCAGAGTTTTTGATGCAGGCAGGAGAGTCAAGACTATTGGATGTGGGACTTTGAGTAGGTTTGGCATGTTAAGAAGAAGATGTGGCCGGGCGGTGGTGGCACATGCGTTTAGTCCCAGCACTTGGGAGGAAGAGGCAGGCAGACATCTGTGATTTTGAGACCATACTGGTCTACAAGAACTAGTTCCAGGACAGTCTCCAAAGCCACGGAGAAACCCTGTCTGGAAAAACCAAAAAAAAAAAAAACACACAGAGAGAAAGAAACCCTGTCTTAGAAGAAGATGTGTATATGGACAGGTAATGGAAGTCTCAGAAGAAGATGTGTATGGACAGGTCATGGAAAGTAATATGTCTAGACCCTGGAGAAGAAAGTGAGAAGTCTGACTGTGTAGAGTGATTGTGTTCAGAGAGACCTCATGTTAAGCATTTCTAAATGTGGAGGACTTTTAGCTTGGGGGATGTGTAGTGGAAGACAGTGCCTGTTGCTCTAGAGAATTTATGTGCTGATTCCAAATCCTGAGTTATAGCTCTAGAATGCTATGCTAGGTAGAGTGGGACACAAACACACACAATCTAACTCAGATCTAGTGCCCACTTTTTTAATGAATAAAATCTATATAGGAAGCATGAGCTTCAAGTCACTTATAGGACACTGAGCAAGGAGGTGAGTAATCACTAAACTTCAGCACATTAAATTCACAAAGATTTCAAAACCCATTCTTAGGCAGCAGCTTAAATATTGGTGAGAGCCTTGATCCCTATAATATTTCCTATTATACAAGTCTATTACTGGGTGTACTGTCTAGTTGCAAGTATTAAAAAATTTAATAGTTATGCTTCACCATTCATTACTTTTGCACCAACATTCATTTTTTCACATCTAGTTTGATTTTCTGTTCTTTACAAGATAACATATTTTTCTACCATTTCCTACTTTCTTAATGGCAGTCTTTTGTCTTCTTTTATTAATGTTTATGTCTTCAAGTACTTGCTCTGATGTATCCATGGAAGAATATCTTGGTTCATTTGCATCAAAGGGAAGAAATGAACACAGAGCTGTATGTTTGTCTTTCCCTTTTTTAAGTATAAGTTAAAAGCATTAGAAAAAATAGATTAAGTCACCAAAGCTTTTTATGCCAATTGGCTTATTTTTAAATGAACCACAGTAAAATGGCTCTATTTGCAATCAATCCCATTACCACATAACTGTTTGAAGGTGGTTGAAATGTATAGTGACTATAAGTTATTAATGTAACTTATTTACATTAATATATAATTGTATCATATACACCTTATATAGAAGAAATAATGCAATTATATATTAAACTTGGATCAACATGGGTACATTTTTCATGTATTTGTGTTTGTAAGACCTTGTTCCTTGAAAATTCAAATGTAATTCATTCTTTATACAATACCTGATCAACTAAGTGACACCTAAAATATATCAAATGAAAGAGCAAATGAGTAAGTGCTTATGTAAATTGATGACTTGTAGACATTCCTTCAGGTAGCTAGGTAGCTGAGGATGGCCTTAAATTTCTATTAATTCTGCTTTTACCTTTGAAATGCTGGCATTGCAGACATACATCACCATGTTCAAGTTAATATACACATTTTTTATCACAGAACTGACTGCACAACCTTTCACTGTCCACCAGACAGTGTTTTCTTTCACAGTCCATGTTTGATAATTAAAATGCTCAATGATTACATGTTTACAAAGGAACCATTTCCCTAGAAACTGTGGCATAATAAAAATATATACCATATAAATCACGTAGTTGTACGCCCAGTGACTTTTTTACCTCACTCTGATTTCCTGACTTGAAAAATCAGCTATTTTATAGATGGTTGGAATCCTTGAATGCTATAAGACTCGGGGTCCATTCTTTCATTAGGTGTGAGCAATGCTCTGTTTTTGACATTTGTGTCCAAGAGATAAGATGAAACTTCTCAGAAAAGGAAAGATAAAACATACATTAATAAATAGAAGTGTCACTATCTACGTTTTTGTCTCTAGTATTAGACCAAATTTGCCTGTATAACTTGGCAGGTCAGAACAATGTCAAGTAACTGATATTGTAGACATTCACCTATCTTTACAACATGAATGATTTTACACTCTTTGATATAGTTACTGAACACTAAAAATAAATTTTGTATGAGAATGTAATTTCAAAGTTCCTAACATGACTGAAAATAAATATTAAGTTAGTAAAAAATGCTAAAAACTTATTTAAGCCAGACATGGCAGTGCATGCCTTTAATCCCAGCACTTGGGAGGAAGAGACATATGGAATTCTATGAGTCTGAGACCAGCTTGACCTACATAGAGGGTTCAAGCCCAGTCAAGATTACATAGTGCGATTCTGCCTCTACAACACAACAAATCAAACAACAAACTTTTTTAAGGATGCTGGAGAGCTAACTCGACATTTGAGAGCATGCACAGCTCTCACAAAAGACCAAGTTTTCTTCCCAGCACTCATGTTATATAGCTCACAGCTACCTTTAATTCTACCTCGTGGAGGATCTGTCACCTCTGGTCTCTGCAAGTACCTTCAGGCATATTCACACACACTCTCACACCACCTGCCCCACACACATGTGTACAGACATAATTTTAAGAACTATTTTACAATTCTGGATAAAATTAACAAAATTATAATAGTTACAAATGCTAAAATACCATTCATTCTTCTTTAGTGGCTATTTGGAACATGTGAAAGTCAAAAGTTCAGAGTAACAGTGTGATTTTCCCAACTACCATAGAAATAAGACTATATAATTGTAGTCAAACCAATTTATGTGACTTGGAAACAAAATCTTACCCTTGAATTGAATTTACCATGACATCGTTCTAAATCCTGAGAAAGTAATTTTCATTTTACCTAAATTATTGTTTACTAAGATTTTAATAGGTTTTAAGTATCAATAAACTGCATCATTTCTTTAGAGCCATGCTATAAATTGTACTTAAATGTATCTAAATTTCAAATAGCAATGACTATCAGAATAGAAACACTTTTCCTTGCATACTGAGAATATGCCCTTGAATTTACATAAAACGCGGCAGTATGTTGTGAGTGAAGTGAAAAACAAATACAACGGGACTATTGTGTAAGCAGAAGGCTGAGTGCACTGTAAAAATAGATTCTCGGCTCCATGCAAGCTGGAAGTCAAGGTGATTGCAAAGCTGGCTTGTTGATAATGAATGAGTGGTGGCACCAAGGAGAGCCCATTAAGAGAAGGGATTAACCAAGAAGGCTCACATGAAACCGCTGAAAACGACACAAAGGCTTCATTCTCAGCATTAGCACACTGACTAAATTGTCGTGTGTCTCAGATTAGTGCTATGCTCAAAGCTTCTGTTTCCTTTTTATAGCTTAACTCTACACTCTGGTTTTCAGAACTGCATGTCGTCTCCTGCTTTGTGCCATTCTTTCTTACAACCTTGCCTGTCTGTGGGTTATTTCAAGAGAACGCTTCCTACCCTGCTTCCTCTACTGTCACACTCTAATGCACAAAGGAGTCCCTGACACAAAATCACTCTGTTAGCCAGGCCCTTTCAAAGACTTTTTTCTCTGATGGGGGCTCTCCCACCAGGAAAAGCCTCCTGAAGTGTTTGTGTCTGCAGAGGGTACCATGCACTGGGTCAGAGAGATCATTCAGCGTATATTACCATCACTCGGTCAGCTCCTCCCGGTAAGACTGGACCTGATGGCTAAGTTATTGTCCAAATTTCACTTTTATTTTGGATGAAGTTGCTGATTCTACTGAAGTTAATATTTAGAGAACTAAATTCTACCATAGACAGTGTAAGAGTAGATGGAATTGCCTTTGTATTCGGATTATGGGAAGGCTAAAATAAGAAAAACAAAGTTCTAGCGGTCCCTTCGAGTAAACCTAAACTCCCGGTTTCTGTTTCTTACATCCTATGCAAGAGAAAAAAGAAAACGAAGGGACTTGATGTTTCAGTTTGGGTACCCGAACAACCACTCATCATGTTAAGGAAAACAAAAAGCAAACAAAACGCAAAAAAGCAACAACAGCAAAACAACAAAAAACAAACCAACAAGAACAAAAAACCACTCTGGTACCAGGGTTTGAAAAGACTTCGAAAGAGATGCTTCTATACTTTGTTATTGTTAATGAAAGAACATGGAGTGGACCTGTTAGGCAGGATAAGGATGCATCAGCCTCGGCCTGGATTGCTTGTGTGTCTGAGACTACCTGCAGCCCTGGCCAAAGAAGCCAGAGCCTCCCTGAAATGGGTGAGATTCCACTAGTCAGCATTGAGCACTGACCTAAGGCAGCCAGGAACATCACAGCAGGCAGATGGAAACAGCACTCCCAGGACAGCCCAACCCCCATCAGGGGGAGACCATACATGGGAGCAAATTCTAGGAAAAGAAAACTATTTTTTTAATTACACTGAAAAATGAGAAGAGGTGGAGAGAATTTAACTATTTTTAATAAAAAGGTTTGCTTTCAATTATGTTTCTACAAATGACAATTTAAAACGTTTTGTTAATATGCAAACATGTGATGTCTTTAACATAGACAAATAGTTACTGTTAATGCTCTGTGAAACTAGCAGAGGTAAAATTCTGAATGAAGTTTATCGAATGAACATGTTTGCTATATTCCTTAATGATTGGTTTGATATTGTATTGCCAATTCTTGAAATAAGAATAAGATGGGTTTCCTATATTTTACGGTTTCATCAGTATTGATCTGTCAATATTACAGATACAAAAACTCATCATGTCCTGAGCAGACAATAGAAGGAATGAATGGTAAATTAAGTGTTATTCCCTTTCCTATTGCCCTCCCTAATAAATTAACTCAAATGACTGACAACTAAAGCTGTCTGAACCTAGTAAATCATCCACACATTAGAATTTTGCAAAGTTTATCTCTGTTTGTGTATTCTGCCAAGAAAGCTCTATTTTTTTAATTTTAGAGAATTTCTATTTTATCTCAACATACTTTATTGTTGATGTCTCAGGTGATGTCAGGCTTTCTTCACTGAGCACTTGCTATAACAGGAAAGGGATACAGCTATCATCAGAGCACTGCATCCAACAGCTCAGGCTTACAGTTATTTCCAGTAGGATACTGTGTAATGATGATGCAGTTGGACCATGGTGAGTACAAACGTCAATACAATAACTGTGGAGTCACTATTTTCAATAGTGTATATCTGAGCTACCTCCAAATGGAGGACTTCCATTGATATCAAGTGTCAGCAGGGTATTTGACACTTAGTCCAAAATGAAAGAATTTGTTCTAAATACATGCATGCGGTGCCTGAGGTGCTTCCAGTGTTGTTACAGACAGACAGGTGGCAACCTGCCCCTTTGCAGAACCAGCATTCCTCTCTGATGGGCACCATCTTGCAGGGTAAATGAAGTTTAACTGCTTCAGGTGTTCCATATGTCCAAAGAAAATAACTCATTTGGACTCTGAACTCTGTCTTCTACATCTATTTGTGGAACGTACCAAAGAGACAACTTACTTTTATACACATTTTCTTTAAAATGTTAACATATATTCTAAGTTTGGACTGGGGTCAATTTTGTGTTTCTCATAAATATTCTAACTTTTTGTACTGAAGGTTTTCAAACAACTTTCTTATGCATTTCCCAAACTCACTTGTTTTCTTGAGTTTCCTTCAGTAATTGCTTAATTTTCATGTATGTGTGCATATTATATAAATCCCGGACTTCTTCAAATGAGAAGTGAGTTTGGTTTTTTGAAATATTGGACTAGTTTTCTGCTTCTTTACTGATTCACAGTGATCCAAATTCTTTCACATAATTTTTCTACAAAGATAGAGTATTGGTTTTATTAAGCATGAAACAATATGCATTCTTTTGTCAAAATGTGATCATAAAAAAGAAACATTCTTTTAGGAAATCGAGTAAAGCTATTTTTCAAATAATAATTTATCACACATATTTGTCAGGAATAAGTGCTCATTTATGATCCTGTTATGTGTTGCATAACACTGTAGTAAATCTGGTGTCAAGAGGCTTAGTAGCTTGACAATGAGCTATTAGCTACTTTGGCAGAATAGAATCACAGTGAACCACTGGGCTCTATTGTCACAATAAATTTATGAACGAAAAATATTAGTTGAAGCAAAGAAAATTTCTCTAAACAGCTCTTTCATACTTTTTATAAGACTTAATTCAGTACAAGTCCAAACAAATTGACTATGAATGGCATCTATTACATGCTATTGAATGTCCAGTAGTTTGGCCCCAAAGGTCCATGTGTGAAAGGATGCTAGTGGCAAGTGGTGGAAACATTGGGAGCTGAAGCATAGTACAAGGAAGTTAGGTGATTATAAACATTACCTTAGAGAGGTTTTAGTACCCTGCCTCCCTTTTGTTGAATACCGTGAGGCAGACAGTTTATCACTCCCTCAGTCTACACCATGACATGATGCCTCGCTACCGGTTCAAAGAAAAGTGACCAGTCTGTCACAGACTGAAACTTCATTAGCCAAAATTAAACATTTCCTTTTTATAAGTTGATCATCCTAGGTATGGGTTTCAGTGCTAGAAATGTGACTAATGCAGAATGCTCTGGATGTTTGATAAAAGCAACATTAGGAGGCACTACACTTCTTCAATGTACTGATTTTCACTCTATGAAAGATGCCCAAGAAAATGAAGTGTCACATGTATCTGGACCTGTGAGTCTTTATTTTGAGAATTTAAAAATATTAGAGGTGCATTTGATTTGATAAAAACACACATATATACAGACAGCTCACAGATGTTAAACATAGAAAGAAATAGAGAATTATTTTCCAGCATCCTTTCCTGATTTCTATTCTTACTACATTTTCTATAACATTTAAGAAATAAGTATCTACTTATTTTTATTTTCATTATTCGGACTGGCATGCACAGCTTTTATAGATGACACCACATGACATGATTTTTTACAAAGGAGGTTTCTGCCATTTTTGTTTGGATTCAGTGTTTTACTCACTTCTTATATCCCTTTATCATCTTACCTCTCATATTTGGCTTTTCACGGTATATTCCAAGACTAGCTCTGGTGAGATGTATCAGTGAATAAAGGTGTTTGCAGTCTAGCCTGAATAACTGAGTTCAAGTCTCAGAATCCAAGTGAAAGAAATTCTCTTTTGCAGTCCCACAAGTTGTCCTCTGATTCCACATACCCCACCCCAACACACACACATAAACAGAGAGATGATACATGTAAAAGTAATGTAAATGAGGAACAAAAATAAATTAGGCATAGTGTTACTTTTTGTATTTTAATATTTATATACACCTTTATAGATGTATATATACAGTATGTATAAACATATTCTTGTCTATATATATATATACATATATTACGTTCATTACCATTTTACCAAAAATCTTGTAAATTTTATTGATGATTTATTTTTAATGTCTAGAATTATTTCACAGAAACCTCTGTAAGAGGTTAAGTCATTGATACTGTACTAATTTGCATTTGTAATTATTGTATAATAAAGTTAAAGAATAAAATATCTATAATATATTCATCACTTCCCTTATTCATAGGTAGTGATTTTGGATGCAATTTTGTTTACTTCAAAAGTCCTGATCTAAGTATTTTAGTATGATGACATTGTATATAGAATGACTTGGAATATATTGTAAAGATGGAAATGCTGAAGTTATGCATAATTTTGATTTTAATAGAAGCTGATAGATTGCATGCCTAAAAGGTTTGGAAGCTACACATTTCCACTAATGATGTATATTAGTACCCTTTATAACTACACACCCATCAGCAAAAAGATGATATGTCTTAGCAACTGTGTCTGCCTATGGTGAGACAGAGACTTTGTTCTTCAACTTGTTTTTCTGCTCTTGGCCTAAAGCCACTTCTCATGGACTTCCAGCTGTTTTGTCTCTGTGAATGATCTTTTCGTTGTACCCACGGGGACATCTTTCTGTTATCTGTTCAAAAGTATTCTTTGAATGCAGAAATTTAGTCCATTTGCTTTGCCTTAATTACAGTAATTTTTCCAAACTATTAATTTTCAACTGACAGTTTTACTTCTGTTATAAAGAAGGTTCCATTATATTTATTTAAACAAATAATATCTGTACTATATTTTATATCCTATTTTTCAATTTTAGTTTCTTAGAATTTTCAAAAGCATAGATTGTGTACTTAGTCTTTTATATTTTAATGAATTATATCTCCAGGGACATATGTTATATAAAATGTAACCGTGTGTATGGCTTTGTTTGCAACATCACTGTATGTGTGAAAAGGGATAGACTATTTTATTTACTAAATGCTATGTTATTAAGAACAAAATGCCCATGCTTAGATAAGGAGCACAAAAATATTCTTTATCATGGGGTTTTCAGATTTAATTATGTGTGTGTATAGTTTAAGATTATGCCGTTCAATTTCAGATAAAACATCATTGTGACTTCAGCTGAAATTACATTAAAGGCATATGTTAATCTCAAGAGATATAAATTGATTTTTGTTAAGATTACTAAATAGGATCTATGGAGATCATTCAGATATTAAGGGTACCAGAGGACTTTCCAGAGAACTCAGCTTCAACTCTCAGCATCCATATGTAGCTCACAGCCATCTGAAATACAATTCTGGGGCATTCAAAGCCCTCTTCTTGGCTCTGTGGGTACAGAGAATGCATGTGCTGAATAAATATGATACAGGCTAAAGAACCACACACATAACCCACAAATAAATTAGTAAAAATTTAAAATAAGATTTCTTAAATATTTTATAAAAGTTATTTAAAATGACCTTCTGCATATAAGTGATTTGATGACTATAAATGATAAAAATGATTATTTAAAAACAGAAATTTCATGGGGAGGAGAGATATGGTTTGGTTGTTAAGAGTTCTTGATGCTTTTCCTGAAAAGCTAGGTTTGGTTCCTTGCATCCATATTGTAACTTACAAACACCCATAACTCCAGTTTCAAGGGACCCAATGTCCCCTTCTGGTCTCTGTGGGCACTGAATGAAAGTGGTATAATTGTATTCACATGGGCAAAGCATTCTTATAAATAAAAATCTAAACTCATAAAAATTTTATAACTAGATATTTCAGTTAAAAATGTATTGTAAAAGAGTTTTGCTCTTCTTTGGACCTTCATCAGCAATGATGGTACTAGAAAATATGTGCCTAGCATCCTATGCATTTTGAAATATGGTGAATTTACTCATAGGATTTAGTGATGTGAGATATATTTGTGTGTGTGTGTGTGTGTGTGAGAGAGAGAGAGAGTGTGAGTGTGTCTGTGTTCTCTTACAAATTACTCTTAGATGTGAGGGTTTGTGTATTTTTAAGAAATTAGAATGATATATTTTATAATTGATGGCTAGTGTAACTGCCTTGATAGAGCATAAAGTTCATTAGGACAAGTGCTATGTCACAAGGTCTTGTCATAATTTTTCAAAATCTAAGAACAAATGTGTGACATTCAGATGCCAAAAGGTGTAAAAACTATTTGGAGCACATATGTTCGATTTCCATGATGCTTCCTTCATAATACTAATCATATCAATTACTTGAGATGATGACATTTACTAAGACATATTTACAGTTCAGATACAACTAGGAAAAAATACACAATTCACTCCATCAAGTCATATTTTACCTGTGACAAATGCATTGAATTCTATTGTTATTTATTCCATTGTACTTCAGTAGTTCATAGTTGGTGAAACTTAAGAATTGCTTGATTTCATTAGCTTCTAGCAAAATGTAACTTCAAAAATTGTACATTTAATATTGATATGTTTGCATCTAAAAAAGTAAGATAGTAAGACAGTGGCCGATGCAGGTACTTTTTGTGTTTTACATGAATTCACTCATTAAATTCTTATGATTAAGTGTGTTGCCTATGCTTGTTTAGTGTAACACAGAGATTTCAAAGTGACTTGTAAAAAGCAGAATAAAAGAACATGGAACTTGAGCCCCAGGAGCATCACTGCATAGAGATGCATCTAACCATGACCAATTATTACTCCATTAGCAAGTTCTTGGCTGTGCAGTATCAGTCTGCTGTCACATGAGTTACATGACTAAGAAGGGACAAGGTAGGCAAGAATGAGGTAGGGAAACAGATATGATCAGCCAAAGCTCAGCTGCAACTGATGAGTAGACTGTTCTTCTATCTGTGTTTTCTGATATGAAATACCTATACAAAACACTTTAAGCCAAAGGGTGATGGGGATTGAGTAATTACTTTTGTTCTTACCAGCCATGATTTGGGGCTTGTCTGATGCACTATGGTGCCTTGTAGAGATTGATATCATTTAATTGGAACAAGGTACAGTTCCAGGCTTCAGAGGACCCCAGGTATCATGATAGGGCAATTTTTGTAGTGTTTTCAAAGCTAGCTACATGCTCTCTTGGATGTTTCTATGGTGTTAATCAAAGCAGGCTATGGGATTATTGTAGAGAAAGCCCACACGGGTGACTAGGCAATAAAATTGTCTATGATCTCAGGCTTGTTTTTCTCTACTGTAACACTTTCAAAATTGCTCTGATTATAGTTCCACAATTCAGAATACTGATGAAGAGTTTAAAAGTCTACAAGTCCTATTAAATTACTTTTACTAACATGTAGCTAAGATTTTGGTTACCACATTATTTTATCTTACCAATATATCATGTTGTTATATGCTTTTTAATATAAAGCATTTTAAACTTAGGTCATGGTATAGTCAACAGTCAACAGAGTAAGTGCGTGTCTCTGTTGTATAATTAGTATGTTTGGGAAGACAAGATGTTTAATACTCCTAAATTCTATAATATGTGCAGTGATGAAAATCAAAATGCCTTCTCTCAAGTTTTGTTAGGATTTAGTTGTCGACATGTCTGACATGGAGTAGACACTATAGATTAACCAAACTTTCATTTTTCAAAAGTTGTATTCAGAAGATAAATTACCTATAAACCATGAATCTGTGGCAACTAAACTAAACTGCTAATGGCCTCTTCAACAGTGATAGAAGCACACTTATTTTGTTAGTATGACAAATGCATGGATTACATCCATTCATTCTTCAATATAGTCTTACCAAGATGGGCTTTTAAAATTTGTAAGTACATAGCCATGTTTCTTTATTAATTCTCATTTATTTTATGTGCCTACCAGTTTCCCCTCTCTCCTCTCTTTCAGTTCGCTCCCTTCCGGCACCTACCATTTAACCCCTAACAAATCTAAAAGAACATGAGTTTATCAAGGATGGAATGATATTTTTAAATGCATATACAATGTGGAATTAATTTACTCTTTATTACCATATATAGGCATCACTAATATGCTGAGAGCCCTTTAAATCTATTCTGAGCATTAATCAACAATACAAAATATTGCCATTAACCATTCTGGGCATTTTTATTGCTGCTCATATGGCTATTGAAATGAGGCTGTGAGCTCTATGAAGCAGGACAGTGATTGTTCATCCCATGAGACGGGGTTTAGAAATGACTTTGACTTGGGTAACAGATTGTAGCGCTGTATTGCTGTAGTATATGCTCCTGTAGGAACAGCTGCACTTCTCCCACGCTTATCACTGGGAAAAACTCACAGGATCATAATCATGGTGTTTCCTCTCCACATATTTGGTTTCTAACTGTTCCGTGCAGTGTGTGTGTGTGTGTGTGTGTGTGAGTGAGTGCGCGCGCATGCACTTTTGAGTACTGAAAATGTACTTCATCCTTAGCATTGGACTTGGCGCTGGGAAACTTCAATCTCAGGGGATTTTACAGACACAGCTATGGAATAAGCAGGCTGAGAGGTGAGCAGACACCAAAGTTATAGGCTTACCTAAGCTGCCCGAAGGGCACAGCTGCTCTTTCAGCTCCTTCCCTTTCATAAGCAGAACCAAAGTTTGAACAAAGTTGGGGGAAGATTTTTAAATCAGATAAATTTTTATCAGCAACTGAGTTTTGACACTCAAATGACAATAACAAAATAAACTAACTCCAGCTTTGCTACAAAAGTGTATTTATTGGAGGGTGTAAAGACTTATGTTATACATTTTAAAAATATTGTTTTTTATCTTAAAATGTTTTTGGCCCCTTTGAGATTCAAAACTGCCACATGGTTAAGAAAATGGCCATTACGGAAGTATAAAGTTTCTCTTGCAAGTTCACAAGTGCTCTCCCTGCTTCATTTCCTCCTAGATATAGGTCCCCTGAGCTTCATTGAAAGTGGAATCTTCTCTGTTATAACTGGATAAATACAGTAAGCCTCAGTAAAGACAGACGGCTGGTGTGATCATTTTTAACAACCCTGGAGATGCCCATATGCTATTCAGTAATGTGGCATCTGCATGGCCCTTTAGCTGTGGTGTATACTTTAAACATAAGCAATTTTTAAGCAACAAGGTGTCAAACTCTCCATCCATGTGAGGCAAATCAGTCCTTCTGCACCCCTGAGTACAATCAACAGAAACCCTGAGAGAGCTCTGAAGCGCCATCCTCCCCAGGCTAATAGTCTGTTCCTTTTAGTACAATTACATTATTGTTCCTCCAAGCTTTACAATTTTCACCAGGTAAAATACTCATTCAATTAACAGAGGAGTCGCTAAGCTGCTTGCTGTGTTAGCATTCCTCAGCAATAGATGGTACATTCATCTGACTACAGACATGCTCCTCCAAGTCATGCTCACACCGATGTTTTTTCTGAATCTAACAGACACAGTACCCCACTTATGGTAGGCAGAACATGGAAATGAGATAACTTTAGTTCAGAAACTTAGGGTAGTGCCTGTTTCTTTCATCTCAAAAATTTAACTGAAGTAAAGTTTTATAATTATTCTAAGATATCCCTCTTGTTCCTTCCTGCTAATCCCACCTAATAGGAGTAAAGAAAGACTGCTACCAAAACTCTAATTGAAATAAGCATGCTTTATTTTCTGTCAAACAAGGCTATCTCCCTCAAACAGCGTTTCAGAAAATAGCATCAAACATAGGAGAAGATGGGGTTTGTATTAGCACACCTCCCTCCAAACTGCAGGGATAGGAGAGATTCCTGGGTTTTTGGTTATATAGGAACGTGACAGAACATTTCCAATTATTTGGCCAAACATCTTATCCGTGTAGGGGTTATGGCATCGGGTGTGGAACATGTCAGATTTCAGAAAATAGGTTAAGATATGCTCAATCCTAAGTTTTAAAGAAAACAAGAATGAACTTATTTTGACCTAGTAATAAGAATGTTTTCAATCTTAAAATGTAGTCAGGCTGATCTGTCATTCACCCCTTTGTATTCTCCTCTACTACACTGCCTGCATTAATTACTCTTCTTCTACTTTTCCTCCTCTCCTCCTATCCTCATCCCCCCACTTCTCATCCTTTCCCCTTCATCTCCTCTTCCTCTACCTCTTCCTCTTCATCACTTCCTCTTTCCTCTTCCTCTTTTCCTCCTCCTTTTCCTTTTCCTCTCCCTCTACCCTTTTTCTATTCCTCTTTCTTCTTCTCTATCTTTGGATTTTCAGCAACAGTAACGTTAAAAAGAACTCTTCTATAGAATGATGACATTCTAGTAGATAATGATGGTAAAAATTAGGGCTAATGTTATAGTACATTGGTGCAGTATGCAACCAGTATAAATGGACCCCTGGATTTGATTCCTAGCACTACACACAAGCACACGTGTGTGCGCGCATGCAAACACACACACACAATCACACACACACTGTGATGAAATAACTTTTGAGATATTCAACTATGATAGTTACCCTTGGTACCAACCTGACTCTATCTGGAATTGAGTACAACTAAAAAATGGAAGTCACACCTGTGAAGGATCTTTGCTTAATTTGGAGAAAAGATCCATTTTTAATCTGAATTTTTGAGGTAGTAAGACATACCTTTAATCCAGATCATTTAGGATAGGAAAAGACTCTAAGAAGCTACTAGATTCTTGGACTTTCCTTATGTAGCCAACCATTGTTGCATTAGCAAAACCATATCCCAAGTCATTATAATAAATCTCTTTATGTATATATATGTAGTATATATAAATTATATCTGTACCTAAAAACTGTATATAAGAAGAGAGATTCATTGTATAAGTTCTGTTACTCAAGAGAAGTCTGACTAATACATCAAACCACTAAGTAGTATCAAAAAAATTTTAAAATTCCTAGCCCTGGCCAAGTTGTGTATATAGGTATTTATGTGTGTATACATACAGATGGGCATATATGTGCATATATAGACCAGAGGTTTATGTCCGTGTTTTCTTCCATTTGTGAACCTTGTTTGTAGAGATATGCTTTCGTGAACATAGAGCTCAGCTCACTGACTGGGCTCGGTTTTCAAGGATCTTCAACCACTTTCCCAACAATTCTGAGATCATAGATGTGTGTTACTACAAGTAAATTTCACTTGGTGTTAGGGATGAAAAATTAAGATTTCATGCTAGCACAGCATCTACTTTAATGAAAAAAATCTTTCAGCCCCTAGCAATGTTTTTGTGTGACTGTCCTATTAAATAGTTGCATATTTATTCTTATTGTTTTATAGATCCATGTTGTGTAACAGGCTTTTCCTAGGAGGACACAACAACCAAAACAGCACAGACACACACACACACACACACACACACACACACACACACACACACACACACAGACACACACTTATACTCCAGAGATTAAATCCCAAGACAGACAAAAGTATCAATTGCACCAAAGTCCAACTTGGTGAACCAGTAAATTTTTTACTGGAGCTACTAACATGAATATGGGTGAGAGTTTACTGGCAGGAAGAGGAATAGCTCAAAAATCAGTACACTGGAAAGCCCACACAACTCATGTGATATCTCACAAATCTGCACCCCTAGAGTTCTCAGCACAACTTAAGAAATCCATCCCCTATACAGTGTGGCTGGCAAGAGTCTCCTGCAGTGGCTATTCACCTCCTTCAAAACTGGGGAGGGGTCTTTAAGAATATTTCAGGGTTCCACTTCACCAGATATGTGAATTTTTATTCACTATATAGGTCTCAAAAGCTTTCTTCTCCTTCCAGGAAGGAAGTTTACAAATAGGAGAGACAATTTTAACTGTTGTACATATATTTCATACTATTGTTTCCTGTTCAGATGGGAAAACTAAGACTTAAGAACAAATTTTCTGAGATTGATATCAACTTGATGTTTCTTTTGAGAGAAGGAAATATTTGACCAGGGACAACATTTGTATACAGTACTTTGCCCAAAGTCAGAGCAATACAATGAAGAAACTCCTTGGGCTCTAAAATAATACCAAACTGTTCATTGCAGTTACATTTGGCTTTCATTTGTTAGATTTGTCACGTGTGTGTGTGTGTGTGTGTGTGTGTGTGTGTGTGTGTGTGTGTGTGTGTGTGTGTTTAGGGTCGAGGATTCAGGAGTTGCTTTTCTAATTTTACCTTGTGTCTTGATGGCAGGTGCATTTTTCCACTGAGCAATTTCCTGGACTTCATACTCTGTCCTTAGAAAATTAATGGGGATGATATACACAAAGGACCTATGACTATGTCAAACACCTAGTGTTAGCTAATAGTTTCATCAACATTATCCTCATTATCACCATGACCACTGGAAACTACATTTTACTTGAGATTCTAGAACAACCAATTTTTTTCACTTTATATAGCATTAATATTAATTTTCTTTCATATGACAAAATTGGCACATAATTTGTATGCCACTTCAAATGTGGCCTGTGTGGGCAGGCAGTGGTGGCACACGCCTTTAGTCCCAGCACTCGGGAGGCAGAGACAGGCAGATCTCTGTGAGTTCGAGACCAGCCTGGTCTACAAGAACTAGTTCCAGGACAGCCTCCAAAGCCACAAAGAAACCCTGTCTTGAAAAACAAAAAGAATTGCCTGTATAACAATGAAATTGTAATCTTTCTATCCTATATTTGATCTCATTTGGTCCTCTCTAGCTGTTGTCATCTATTCAGTTGGGAAAAGCATGAGTCAGTTGTTCATGGCATTTTTTTTTGACCAAATAGCAGGCTTCTTAAAGTAAGCATATTTTTTCCTCCTCCCAAACGGGTGGGTTGTAAGCATTTGTTTATCATAGAGCTGGGGGCTGGAGGGCCAAGGTCAAGGTGCCAGTATTAGTGAGATTCTAGTGAAGGATCCTAAGGAAGAAACAAACTGCCACCTTCACAGTGTGTCATCACATGGCAGACACAGGGCAGAAGAGATGTCTGTTTTCTTAAAAGATCTGACATCATGAAATAATCAACTCCCAATATCCCACCTCCTAAAGCTGCGGCATTCAAGGTTAGTCTTCCACACGTTAGTTTCATAAAGATACTCTCACT
Source organism: Mesocricetus auratus (assembly GCF_017639785.1). Lineage (NCBI taxonomy): Eukaryota > Metazoa > Chordata > Mammalia > Rodentia > Cricetidae > Mesocricetus > Mesocricetus auratus. The sequence goes on from NW_024429266.1 coordinate 126,471,278, forward strand.
AAATAAAGCACCCTCAGATTTTCTCTTACTCTTCCTCAACAGTGCGTTAATAGGCCCTCCTAATGCCTCCAGACACCCCAAGACACATGCCAAGCAGGCTTTCTTTATCACTTTTCTCTTCAAGCCCATGAATATCTGATTTATAACTGTTATGAGGATAATTATTGTATAGGTTTTTTAAAAAATGATTTATACTTTTCTAAGAGTGTCTAGGAAAACATAGTCTCTTTTACCTCACCGATGTATTTTCAGAATTCACTGTTTGGCAAGATGTCAGTGAGAACCCACTAAGTACCCAAATCATATAAAAGAAAATTCTCTTTTGTCATTGTCTTGTAACAGTTTTATCAAGAGCAGATAAAATATAGCATATGTTTATCTGTATCTATGTGTGCATTATATATATATATAAGTCATAAAACTAAGAAATAGTTTTCAGCATGCCTTTTATTAATAATTATATATTTTGTTCAGTTCTTGATGTAATGTGCATTCCCTGCAATAGCTATCAGTCAAACCTTACAAAAGCATAGCTGTAGAATCTACAACTGACAACAAACAGGCTATTAGCTAATACATCTAATTTTCCCTTCAGTTAGTACTTTATCTGGCCTGTAGACTTGTTGATAGGGCTCACAGTAGTGGTGTCAAACTGTGTCTACATTTAAAACATTACATTGCTAATATACAAGGCTTCTATCTCAATTTAATACCAGTCCAGTCAGTTAAAATATGATTATTTTAATTTAACTTTGATATTAATTATGTTTGTAATGTCATAATAGAATTTTATTCAATTTCCACTGGTACCTAAATTAGCACTAATATATTAGATAGACTGTTTTATAAAATAACACTGACAACTTTGTCCATCCATGTTTACTGTACACATTAATTTCATGTCAAGTTTATGCAAGTATTGTGCTATAAAAAAGAATTTGACAATCCTAATGTGCACTTATGCTTAAAAACTAAGAAATTAATGCAAGAATTATCTGTTAAGTACACACTATGTTCCAGAAACTGTAGCCTGGCATAAATAAAACACATTGATGCAGAAATAGATATAGTCTGTAACTTTGAGTGGTGAATTCAAGTGTATGCAATTTATTAAAGAGGTGACTTGGTCTTGGGACAACTGAAATGGAATAGGCAAGTCAGGCAGTGGGGAGAAAGGCAGCCCCTGGTTATTTTTGAGGAAGTCACTGCTGCTGTAGGAAACTGGACTCAATCCCACTGGGAACTCTGAAAAGCAACCATTCACCTCAAGTGTCACTCATGTGAAAGAGACTAACTTTGAGCAGCTGCATGGCCCATCTTTAGAGTGTGAAGGCCAGGCCGGGAGATGCAGGTTCTACTTGTACCTGGGTGTGATTGCATAAGCCATGTGTTAGGTTTCATCCTGTCAGCACAACATGGAACAGATTAAATATCTTTAGATATTTGAAACTGAAACTGAAATTAACTATTTTTCTGCTTTTCCCTCATATAACCTTTATTATTAAGTCATTAAATTACTTCCAAATTACATAAAATTACTTTATTACTCTATGTTCAGTCTTCTCACACAAGGCTAGAAATTTAAAGCATAAGAATGCATGCTTTAATCATTTAAATAACATGAAATAATATATCTTGAAGATCAACACAAATGTGAATAATGATATTTCTCTGAAAGTCCTGTAAGGGGACCAGCCAGGGATTTTTTGTTAAACCAAGAGTGCTCAGTGGTGCTGAGGCAAAGTCTGTGAGTAGAGCTGATAAGCACTGCTGATGTAGGCTCAGAGCATTTTCATCCACCGTAGTGCTAGCCCATTTATAAAAACACCAACGCAGGAAAAAGGCAAGCATACACTGCTACTTCTGTGTGAACAAATTTGGCCTTCAAGAACTCTTCACAAGGTCTCCAAATACAACTTTGTCAGCTTCTCATTCACTGTACAAAAATTGCTTCAACACATATAGAAAGTATCTTATAATAACAGACAAATAACATGTTTATGTGATATTAAATGCTTAACCCTGAATCTTCCTTACATCTAAAATGAGCACATTTTAATGCACCATTTATTATTTCTGCTCAAATTGTATGTTTTCAGTAATGCTTATAAATAAGAACTCTCTTGACCATTTCAAACATGTGGATCCTTGTCCATTGCTCACATCTGCCTCTATACTCCCCCACCTCCCTCTCACTCCAAAGTGGTGCCTTCCTTCCCTTCATTCCCCCTTTGACTTTCAGGTCATTTCTGCATCCACATGTGTATATATACATGCATAAGTGCTATCTAAATTTGACGTATGAGAAAAAAATAAGTGCTATCTAAATTCGACATATGAGAAAAAAATCTGTGATATTTTACCCTTGTCCTCTTTACTGTCTTCCTTATCACCCTCCCTTGGGAACTCTTCTCCCCAAACCTAAAGATTTTCATATGTTGAATTTGTACTTACTTGTGGAATTAAAGGCACATTCATTTGGAAATTGTCAAAATTGATGAGTTTAGTTATTTTATCATTTTCCCACTTTCAAGAGGCTTATTAAGGAGACTCAATTAATTATAATGTTCTGTAAACATGGAATGCGTTTTGTAATTGTTGCATTGAGGTCCTGGGATAGGCCTTTCCTTAGTTATGCTTAGCCTCTAACTGGCAAACTAGCTCAAATTAAGCAGGGTAAACATAGTAACCACACACACACACACATGCACACATGCATGCACACACACAAGCATGCACACATGCACGCACATACACACTCAGGCACAGAGGAACGCAACTCTAAAGTTCATAATTTAAATTAAATATTTTAAAGTACTTTGATTATTCATATACAGCAGTCCTATTTATTTATTTATGATTATGATTTTTGAGACAGAATCTTTTATGTAGCTCTGATTGTCTGGGTCTCACTATGTGGACCAGGCTGCCCTCTAACTCACAGAGATCCATCTGCTTCTGTTTCTAGACTGCTGGGATTAAAGGCATGAGGCATGTACCACCATGTATGGCTTCCTTTATACAAAGGAATAATGTGAATGTGTATCTAAAACTTAATTTTAATGATTCATTAGACTTATGTGTATTTTTAATAAAACCAATAATATATATAATTTAATAGTACTAAAAGAAACAAATTGTGATAGTAACTATTATGGTGATGATTACATGTGAATATTTTCATTTTTCTTCATAGTCTGAACTTCTTACATATAAAGCTCAATAAAGTGTGACTGAATAGCAAACACATTTGAACAGCTAGATTTATTAGTAGAGATTTACATACACCTTCTACAGAACCACTAGTTGCATTAGGTATGGTGTGAGAGAACTTCAACCCACTTTTAGGGGACTTGTTTACATTTTTGGGCAACTATCTTCACGGTTCAATAGACAAGATATGCCAGTGTATTAGCTTCTATTCTTGAATTCAGTGCTAGTGTGATTCCCTATAACTGCCTGAATATGGTGATATTAGACAAGCCATGTTCCCCTGGTGATCAAGACACAGGAACCAATGTTAAGATGTTATTCTTTGGTTGATGGATGTTAAGTTTCTGTTGTGGAATAATCTTTTTGTAAACTGTGAAGATTTATAACTCATATTGTTTAATAAAAAACTGAACAATCAATAGCTAGGTAGGATTTTCAGACCAGGGAGGATGCTGGGAAGAAGAATATCAGAGGAGTGGAGATTCACCAGCCAGAGCAAAAGGAAGCAGAAAACAGCATGTGCAGTGCAGAGTAGAGGTAATAAATCCACAAGGCAGAAAGTATATTAGTGTGTTAATTTAAGTGATAAGACCTAGAAAAAAGGAAGCCTAAGCTATCGGCTGAGCTCTCATAGTTAATAATAAGTCTCTGTGTCATGATTTGGGAGCTGGCAGGAGGACAGAAAAATCCACCTACATGTTTCTTGTCAGAAAAATGTATTAATTTCTCCACCCTCCCACTCACGCATCCATCCATCCATTCATACATTCATATGTACATCCAAGCATCATTAGCCTGATCTCACTTTAGACATGATTTTGTTTATTTCTTTCTTTGCTTTATCAAGCAAGATCTAAACCATAGCAATGATATAGTGTTGTGGTTTCTAAAACAAATATTAATTTTTAAATCATTTCAAAGTTTTAAAAATACTTCTTTAAATTTAGTAGTTTGTTGACTTGCTCTATTCCTAATGTTTGTATTATATTCACAAGTAGCAACTATAAAATGATCATTAGATAATTTAAAAAGCATTTTAAAATATGGTTCAAGTAAAACATTAAGCTCATAACTCATACAATGACCTCTTTGAATGAAAATGCATGTACTTGTTCAATTACATCTTTAAAAATACATAAATCTAACTGAAACTTAGAAATATTTTATGTTTTAATGTAGCAGTGAGAAATACATCTACAAGAGATAATCCTGATACCTGATCCACAATGACTGGGAATTTAATATATCAGAGACTTTGTGGGAAAGAATGAAGTCTAGAAAGCCTTTAAACAGGACTCAAAGAGATGAGACAACACCACAAAGCTATGATCTTTGTGGTGCTTTCTCTTTTCCTTGAGAAATCATAGCTTTTCTTTGGGAAAATTCAGATTGCTCACACTTCAGATAAGCCTTTGATAAGTACTTTGATGTTCAATAAGAAAGAAAAAAGATGTTTTCACAAAGAGAATCAAGAAAATAATGCTAGTCTCAGCCAAAGAGCCTTGCCATCAATTTATGTACTTAGCCGGGAAAGAATTTTCATTGCATTAGAGCAATGAGTTTTGTTGGAAAGCAAATAGTACACACCCATGGAAACAATCAAATTAAACCAAAATAGCATCCTAATTGTCTTGTCTAGACTAGGGAACCAGTGGTACATGAGTGTGTGTGTGTGTGTGTGTGTGTGTGTGTGTGTGTGTGTGTGTGTGTGTGCGTGTGTGTAAACTGAAGAAGAGATTAGCAAATGAAATAAAACTACTTGGGTTAGGGCACCATTTCCAGTAACGTAGTGCGGTTATAGAAGAACAGCATCAGTGTAAGGCAGAGTGTACACCTGATGTTTTAATTAAGATAAACAAGATGTCTAAGTAGGCGAGACTGCAGTGTTAGACTAGGCATTAGAAAATGTAATATTAGACAATCTTTGTGATATGACCTCATTCATGTAATGGATTGTTGTCAATTCAGAGATATTTGCTAATACATTTCTTCAAGGAAATTCCCAGAACTTTCCATTTGGACAGCATAAAAATATTTACACAAATCAGGACATCTGCCTCTTACTTTAATGGAATCATGGAACAAAACCTATAGGAACAAAAGTTCTAGCAAGAAAAGATTTAATATAGCTGAATAATTTACTGTACCAACAAGAAAGTATTGTGGTAACATGTACAAATAAATTTAAGTTTCCGAATGAGTCAGTTTCCCTAATTTCCAAGCACTAAAGTATGTGTAATCTTTCTGTAGGTAAGAGTGATGATACAAGTGTATGGGGAGGTTTTCCTAATAATGAGAAAGGTATAATTGAAGAAAATGCTAAGTTGAACTAAAAAAAAAATGCCTGAGGTCGTCTAGTTATGTGACTTCAGTGAAATAAAAAGAAAAAAACATATGAGGAGGATAGCTTAAAAGTCACTGAAAATCATGATGCACATAAGATTTTAGTCTAAGGACAAGGAAAGGTAGGAGAAACCAGGCTGATTTCACAGGAGCCACCAGCATAATTGATTTGGTATTGTTGATTGGAAATTAAGGCTTTATTACCTCTTGATTGGATTAATTTAATAAAGTCTGAACCAAATCCTCTGCTCTTGATAGACTGTGTATCTAACCTCTGCATAATACTGCTTCCCAGTGTCACAGGTCAGACTCACAAGTTAATCATCAGCTCATGGTGTAAAGGTCATGTCACCCAAGGCCGTGTCCTCATACCTCTCCATCTGGAATTAATGCTGCTTACGCTGTCCTGTAGTACTGCACTGGGATTGTACCTCCAGTAACTAATTTAAGTCATAATATAAGCTCATCTACCCAATTATCTTCATGTCTCTAGCATGAAAATGAATGTGATTTGAGCATTAGGATTTTGCCTGTTACTATTTTATTTTTGTCTTGTTTAAATAAAGCACAACAGTGAAAAACAAAAACAAAAGAACAAAGTACCCTAAAAGAGAGAGTCAGGTAAAACCAGGGCTTGAACTCTCCAAACGATCATGAGCTCCAGGGGTGGAGTCACACAAAGATTTCCTGGTTAGGCTATGACATGATGATGATCTCAGAAAGAAGCTTTTGACTCACTAAACCTTCCCCAAAGTTGGGATTTGCATTCCTGTCATCCAACAGTGTTCTGAATTACCGCATGCTATATGTAGATTGTGAACAGAAACAAAGATAGAGGAATTATTTCTGTAACACATTCTCCTCAGGGAAAAGTAAGCAAGAGTGGATTTCAATGAAACTTTTCTGAAGGACAGGCTACGCTTGCTCCAGTGGCAGCAGCTCTGAGACAATTGGAAAACAGAAATGCTGCCAGCAGGTTGGTGATCTCATGGCTTTCAAGGGATGTTTTAAAATACTTGCTCAGCACAGAGTGGTAGAAGATGAGCTACTTTGATTAACAATGACATGGGTGGTTTGGAGATGAGGTTAAGTGATGTGGGAAAGGCAATTCATTACATTAAGTCACTCATGTTCATTATATGAATACAACCAATTAACATTCTGGCAATAAAATTGTTTTGTCTTTCCTTTATATATATTTTATTAAAATATTTTTTCATACCATATATTATGACCTTGATTTCCCCTCCCCATCTCTGCTCATTGGCTTCCCACTACCCTACCCACACAAATTCAACCATTTCTTGGTCTCTCTCTTTAGAAAGCAAACAAATAAATCCCTGGAATGAAAAATGAAACAAAGAAAAAACACAAGACACACATATAGAACAAGACCAATAAAAATACAAGACTGGGAACCAAAGTATGAAGGAAAAGGCCAGTTAGTCAAAAAATGACCATACAAAGCAATTTGTGACAAAATGTTACAAAAATGCAGTTGAGTTCATTTTGTGTAGGCCATCTCCTGCTGGGTATGGGGCCTGCCTTTAAATGTGATTAATATAGCCAGTGAGACTCCATTGGAGAAAATTAATTCTTACTTTGAAAGCAGGTATCAATTGGAGATAGCTTCTTGGTTAGGGATGGGAGATAGTGTCTGCCTCTCCCTTTCAGTGCTGGAACTCCATCTCATTTTAACCTGAGCTGCTCCCTTGCATGCTGCCACCGTCTCTGAGTTCATGTGTGTGTGTGTGTATCCTCTTTGTCTGAAAGACACTGTCTCTTTGCTGTTATCTGTCTCCCCTGGCTCTTACAAACTTTCTGCCTCCTCACTTCCAGAATATCCCAAGCCTTAGGAGAGTGGTTTGATGAAGACCTCACATTTAGGATATGATATTTGAAAGTGTCTCACTCACTGTCTCTGTGTTAGTTCCCATCTTCTGCAAGAAGCTTCTCTGACGATGACTGAACATAGAAGTACTGATGTGGGTGTGGAAAGAATGTTGTAAGGGGTCATTTTATTGCCATATTCCTTTAGCAGAATGATAATACTAATACTTGGTTTATCCTATATAAACTCAGGTTCTTGAACATGTAAGCAGTTTCAGGCATGGGTTACATCTTGTGAAGTGAGCCTCAAATCCAATCAGAGGGCAGATGGATAATCCCACAATTTTTGTGCTACTATTGTACCAGCGTATCAGGCAGGCAGGTTGATTTTCCTTTTTGCAAGGCTAGCATATCTTGTTTTCTGTTAAAAATTATTTTTCAAACCAATGATTTTTTTCAGTATGTACAGTGAAGTTTAAAATTTTTATAATGAAATTTTAAATTGAAAAGAAAAAAAACTGTTTCTTAGAATGTATCCCATGAGGTATGTTTTTGGCTTAGAATCCCAGTGTTGTGACTAACACCCTATCCTGTAAGTATGTAAGTCACACTATTGGTCATCAAATCCTATTTCCAAATGGCTCTCACTTCAGAATAAAAGCACTTACATGTTGGATTTAATATAGATCTGTTATAAACCCAATGCTATGTGTTTGTGACAGTTTTGACTGTGTTTATTTAAATTCCCATATTGTCTGTGAATCAGAGGTACAAACATTCAGCGTTAGTAGATGAGTTATGGGTGATAAAAATGTATGTTTCTAGGAAGAAGAAGTGACATTCAGCTCTTTCACATGGGAAACATTCAGTGAACTAGTGTCTTGCTGTTTTCTTCACATGTACTCCCTCTTTATTTTAAAGCAACTTAAAATTTATATTCCTTCATGCCCCAGTAGTTCCTTGTTTAAGTTGTTGTTTGCCTCATATTATGCATTCCTCTCCTAAAGCTCTACTGTTGATTGCTGCTCTACTGTTGATGCAGATTCTACAAACCATTGTTTTGCAACATAGAACAGAATATTTCATTTAATTTAAATACAATTTATATGTAATGATAACCCTCATCCTTAGAAGTTGTTAATAATTTATCTCTAAAAACTTTGAATCTTAGTATTAGCACAAACCACTTTTTATTGCTGTTATGCAATGAAGAAGACTCATGGTAAACAGAGACACTACATGACTCCATCCTCAGTTGTCACTCCCGATGTCATTTTTTTCTAATTTGTTCTGCAAATATCAGGATGCAACTGCATCATACTATTTTCTTTCTAATACCTTACTGCTTTGCTTTTCTTGTTAGAGATTTTGGTTTTTCCAAGTACTGTCTAGTCTATGAAGCAGGACTCACTGTCAATTTAGCATGGTGTTAAAGCTTCATTCTGCCACATCAAGGATAATTGTTCCATTTGAGCCAAAACATCGAAGATATTCCCATTTTGCAGGTTACTTATTAGAGAGAATATTATAAATAACATAATAATCAAAGTAGATTCTTCATTACATATGTTATAGTGATCTGATAAGACCCATTAATTATTCTGCAAGCCTGTTTCCATTATTAGCAATAATTTGTTTTGATGATGATTGTTTATAAGATCTGTGTCAAAGATCTTCTTAGACTTTCATTGGAGAATGTGTTTGTGTGTGTGTGTGTGTGTGTGTGTGTGTGTGTGTGTGTGTATAATCTAAGGTAAGTTTTGTACTACCAGAACTGGCTGGCATGACTTGTGGACCTATTAGAATTGGAAAGCTATTCTGTTCTTCTTTCAGGGGTTCACATTCATATCCATGAAAATGAAAGACTTGATAGAACAGCACATTTTTTCAGTGTTGATCCTGGATGATTGATACATTTCCAGGAACAGGCCACTGTTCCTTCTTATGCAAATTGTAAACTCACAAGAAGCAGACAGATTCAACACTCCTTATTTAATGAAAACAAGGAAGTCTGTGTTTCCCATATATTGCTAAACAATTTCTAACGTCTAAAACTAGAGTTGAATAAATTTACATAATGAAAAAAGGCAGTGATGTGAAGGGAAAATAGTAAGAATACAATAGAAATGCCAAGTTTGTGAATAATTTGGGGGAGCTTATTGAAAACTAGACTTCCCTTCAATGTATATAAAAACAAATGTTACCCATGAAAAATCATTGTTTACCAAAATGTTTTCTTATAACCTAGACAGCTGATGCCTAGCTTCCCTGCCAGTGTCACAGAATAAAAACAATTTCATTATAAAATATTCCTTAATCAAAGAATTTGGAAACATACACAACTTCAAGAACTCTTGGGAGTGATGATAGATAAGTCTAAAATAGATGAAGTGGTTTACCCAGCTGCAAACAGATTTTTTAAAGTGACCACTCTCTGCAAAGTCTAGCTCTCTACTGTACAAGTACATCACCTTTACTCCTCCTATGCTTTGTTTTCTTACATTGCTTACTATGTGTTTTATTTACCAAGCTATATGTCTGTGCGCACAAACAAATCTGTTATTTGCTTACCATGTTTGTTGACTACTCTCTTATGAGTCCAAAGCTCTTTGATGGCAATATATGTTCTTTTGTGTTCATAGTAATTTCTTAAATTCCTAGAGTAGAAACTGGCATATAATTTTGCTGAATAAATATTTGTTGAAACTAGAGTGTTTAATTCAAGAGAACCCTAAAGTTGCCAGACTTTTGTTCCAAAGAATGAATGATACCCATCAATTCTATAGTTAGTTACTGCATTTGGGCTGAGATATGTAATCCTGTTAATTCCACCAAGTGAAAGTAAGATCACTACCATAATTTTAAGTCAAATTTGAAGCAAGCTTGATTTTTACTAGGGTACACCTGAGAGCTGGCAAGTGGCTGCTTCCTGAGCCTAGCTTGGGTTACAGAGAGCAGCCCTGAGTCCATTTCTTAGGGCCTTTATGAGGAGTAAAACCACAAGTAGTTGCAAAGTAGGAAAGAGGCACAAAAGAATCAAAAGAAAAAAATACTCACAAAACAGCAGCCCAGCCGTCACCATGTGGTCACCATGCAGCTGAGTGTTGTTTCCAAAATCTGAATCCCCAAATCACCAAGAAACCCAATCCTATGCAAAAGCAAAGAGTCTTTAATTAACAAGTTAACTATATTAACTTTGGCCCTCCATCCATTCGACACAGTGGGTGAAAAAAGAAGGACCCAGAGGGACCATGGGGCAGGGAATATATTGGGGTAGAGCAAGGGGAGTGTCTGAGGTCTGCAACAGTCTCAAGATTGGTGCAGTTCTGGGCTTAGGCAACTTGTCCTGTGCTGATTGGTCAAATGCAGCTTCAGGTAGGTTGCTATGGCCTATAGGCCCTCCCAGGGCAGTTGCTATGCTCTGCATTCCACTGTTACTGTAAAGCATATCTATAGCTCACCAGCTAACTTCTGATTGGTTCCTTGCCACATGGAGGGAATTTGGTGATTTTTTCCCGGTAAATAAGAAGGCTAGATAGATCAGCACATGGGGCTGAGTCAGAGGCCTACATCTTGCTGGGTCTTTTCTGTGGTCTGTTATGGCTGCCAAAGCAAGGGGCTAGAAGAGAGTCTGGTCCCTTTATAGGGAGGTTTGGGTGTTCTCAAAAATAAGTCAAGGTCATGGGTTAGCGATGATCAGGTTTCAGGAAAAAAAAGATTTAAAGACAGATATTCAGATCTCACAGTAAATGGAAACTTAATAAAATTATTTAATACACATTAATTCTTTTGCCTGCATGTTATTTGTGTGAAAGTATCAGATTTCCTGAAATAGGAGTCACAAGCCTGAACCCAGGTCCTCTGGAAGAGCAGTCAGTGCTCTTAGCAGCCAGTGCTCTTAGCCCCAGAAACGTATTCTTAACAATGCAGCATAATGGTGCCTGCTTTTAAAATAGAGCCAGGCAGTTTCCTCTATCCACACAGATAAAGCTTTCAAGTGGCAACTATCTTGGCTGCAAGGTACACCTTTAAAAATAAAATAAGCAAATTACATGGAATAAAGTCAGATACTAGCAAAGCAATTATGGGTCAGGTGATAAAAACCTGCCTCTCCATGAAAAATATTTGTTATTGAAACCATTAGATAATTATTGTGTTGTGATGAAAAGTTGGTGGGTGTCCAGTTATATTATTGCTTGTAATTACTCTTTAGAAGTTGCACAGTCTCATCTCCTTGGACAGCTTAGTTGGCAGAGTAAAGGGAAATAGAAGATGCACAGTTGCCTTGCTCCTGAGTACACACTGTCCCCCTGACATTCTTTTTCTCCTCCTGATATCACTCAAGGTGGGGATGACACACTAGGATATAATATGCACTGCCATCTTTACCTTGTCAATTTATTCAGCTTTTAGTTTCTAGATTGATGAGGCAATACAATCTGCAACTTCAGAAATGTATTCTTAAAGGGAGAAACCCACAAGCTTTTTTTTTCCAAAAAGAATACATGAGTTGGTTTATTAAAATAGAGAATACTGAAAGATAAGCAGGTTTGGATAGAAAATCCTTTAATTCACTCACAATAAGTTGAATTCATTTGTTGAATTTCCCACATGGTCGTTCAACTTATTGTGTATACAATACTCTGAGAGCATCTTTTGAAGATTCCAAGGCATGTATAATTATGGTCTTAGTTAGGGTTTCTATTGCTCTAAAGAGACACTGTGACCATGGTAACTCTCATAGACAAAAACATGTAATTGGGGTTGGCTTATACTTTCAGAGCAGGAAGTAAAGCAAAATGTAGACAGACATAGTGCTAAGAAGTGGCTGAGAGTTTGATATCTTGATCTGAGGACAACAGAAAATAAACTGATCCATAAAGGGTATAGCTTAAGGATATGAGACCTCAAAGCCTATCCCCACAGTTGACACACTTCTCCAACAGGTCAACACCTAGTCTAACAAGGCCACACCCCTTAATGCCAGTCCTGATAGGCCAAGTATTCAATTACATGAGTCTGTGGGGGGGCCATACCTATTCAAATCACTACTTTTCATTTCCTAGCTCCCCAGACTTGTAGTCATAACACAAAGCAAAATGAATTTAGTCTACCATGAAAAGTATCCCCCATCGTCTATCATAGTCTCAACAACGTTTAAAGTTCAAAGTCTCTTCTGAGATTCTTGAAATCTCTTTACAGGAATCCACTATTTTTAAAAAAAATCACATATTCCTGAGGACAGTGAGGAAATACTGGACCAATGCAAGACCAAAAAACACTCAGCATCTCCATCAGATGTCAAGGAGCTCTTCAGATCTCCAAATCCTTTCCGTTTTGTTGACTGCAATGCACTTCTTTGCCATTCGCTCCATGCTAGTAATTTCCTCGGCAAGTGCCCCATGGCTCTGGCATCTCCAACATCTTGGGGTCTCCAAGCCAGTACAGGCTTCAGGATTCACCTATACAGCTTTACACATTGGACTCTGTCAGCCTCCTTTCAGGGACACCCCTTATAGAAACCTGACTCCAGTAGCTTTCCTTAGTCACAGAAGGAATTATATATCCCCCGTTTTCTATCCTTAACTCCAAGGTCCAAACCACATGACTCATGCTGATGAATTCTGTTGCTTGCTGGGTCTGGAAAGTGACCTGCTCATTCAACTTCATCTTCACCAGCTTTATGATTTTAATGGTTTCCTTCACTGTCCAAACTTCACTGTCCTGAAATTTGATCTATAGACTAGGCTCAGCTCTACTCAGAGGTCTGCCAGCCTCTGCCTTCTGGGTACTGGGATTAAATAAGTGCACTACCATGCCTGGTCCTAAATTTTTCTTTACGCTCTTTTCACAAGTTGGACACTTAGTTGGGTAGGAGCTAGCTCTGAGGTTACCACTCCTTTTATTCCATTTCTTAATCTGTTTATCTCCTTAAATACAGGCTTTTACTCTTTTACACTTACTGGCGCCTTTCTTTTCAGACTACATTTTTCACTTTTATTTGCTCAGTTTTCTCCTTTTCATTATAAATCTTCGTTAGAGTTAACATAAATAACCACATATCAGAGTCTATAGTAGGTTATTTTGAAATTTCTTCTGCCAGTTAGTAAAACAGATAGGAAAGGAAACATTCTCTACAAATCTTGACTAAGAAAGCAAAGGATAAGTTGGTCTCTATAGGAAAGTAAGAAATTAACTTTCTTTAACTAGAAGAATATGGACTGTATTGGACATGCATCTTCTCTGCTTTCATTGTCACCAGTCTCAGAAGCAAACAATATATCTTCCTATCCTCCATCATAGCTACTTGCCTTATGCTGATTCACTAACAGACTTTCTCCAGCAGAGCATACAAAGGACCTAAGCATTCTGCAGTCTCAGGGGAAAATGTAAATGCAGCAGTAACTGTCCCAGTCTTGCTTCTGCAACATTACTATGAGTGCAGATTGATCTGAGTTTTGTTATACTCCAAGGTGATGTGTTTTCACCACCTTACAATGCAAGTATTTGATGGAAAATTGGCTTGTGTTTTGAAACTTCAGAACCAAATTTCCTTCAGGCACAGCTGGCTCATACAGGGACAAAAACTTTTGACCTTGAGCTCATTAGCATGATGAAGCAATCAAGTGAACTAGCAGATACAAGACTGAAACAAAATAAAGAACATCAATTTTTTGATGAATTGTAAATGCCTAAGTGGAGAATAGGGGAGTGAAATTTGAATTAGTGTGGGCAGCATGCCCTTTACAAATGCACCAGAAATTATTACTCAACCAAATCTGCTCCCATTTAATGCTAAAAGTATCCATGTCTCCAAACCTCTATCACCAAAGGTTCTATAAGCAAACTAAAATACACACAGGAAGTCATGTTGCAGTCTTGGGTTGCTAATTGGAATTTTGATTATATAATACAGAAGCAAGACAAGACAAGAGCCAAGTGTTTTCATTAGCTTCACCATTCATGTTTCTGCATCTTAATCAGTTGTGTTAATATTTAAATATGCAGTGAAAGCCCAAGTGCATAGGGAAGCATGGAAGCTTCATTAATAGCTGTAATTTGTAGAAAAGAATATAAACCAATGGTCAATGCTCAAATATAAAATTTAACTGGAGTTAAAAATACTTATATCATACCTTATAAATATAAAATTGCATTATTAGAAACTTTTATTTAGTCACTAACATATAGCATAGTTTATCATTTGTGAAAAATTCAGAATCTAGTCTAAAAGATCTACTTCTCTGTTATCTTTATCGTTCTTTGTTTATGTAATGTTATTTGGAACATGGAAATGATCCACAAGGAAAAGACATACAACATTTCCTGAAATGCCTGAGATTCTGTCATCTCTGAGCTGTGCATGCTTCAAAAGGGACATAATGGAGCAGAGAGAGCTGTCACTCTCAGCTGTGACTTTCTCCTTCAGCAGTCATGCTTCAAATGGGTCCTTCTGCAGAAGAACGGCTGGGAGTGACAGTCACTGTGCCTTGCTCACAGCAGTCTGCCACAGAACAGAACATTCTGGAATAAAGGCTCTTGGAATGACTCGGTGTGCCTTTTCTATATATCTACAAGGGCACTTGCCTGGTGTCTTCTGACTTCTGAAGAGAGGGATACAGTCCATTGTTAGCAACAGCTCTTAAGTCTCCTTACTGTGTCTAACTTTCATTTTTATTAACAAAATAATGAAAACAAAATTCCCACACATAACTAGACAATGAAATCCGACTCAAATATTGTATTACATGGAATCCTAGTGAGGAATATTGATCTACATCACATTCACAAAGAAGAAATGTATTCATTTTTGGAGCAGTAAGTTAATCACTTATGAGTCTTCAATCAGTAACAGGAGGAAATGTTAAACTAAAATCAGCTGAGTTCCTTTATAAGATTTACTTTTATTTTTTAACTATTAATAGTTTGTGAAGGGGTGTGTACGTGTTAGCTCAGGGGCTTGTACAGGACAGAGGTGTCAGATCCCTGGAGATGGGTCATGGGCAGATATGAGGCCCCCAGCAAAGGAGCTAGGACTGAATTCAGGGTCTCAAAAGAATGGAATATTCTTCACCATGAAGTTCTCTCTCCAGCACTCAGACTGAGTTTTTACAGCCTCAGAAAGCAATTGGTTCAGAATTCCTACCAACATTAGTTGACTGCACTGTTATTAATGATCTTTTGATTTGATGCAAAGCCCGTACTGAATTGTACATACCAATTATATCTACTAAGGCAGCTTGCCTAAACCTGTATCTAGTCTTTCTAATGTCTTACAAAATGCCATATGGTGGCACTTCCCTGTGTTTTTCCCACTTTGTCTCCAACACACTTGGCTCTGTTCAGGATCTCTTTATTACAGTCACACCTCATTGGTCATGAAAATACTTATTTAACTCTCTCATCTAAAGACTTTCTTCTCAAAACAAACAACTATCCTAGCAACAACAACAACAAAAAGTTTGCTATCTTTGCTACCTTGTTCATTGTTTACCTATAATGTGATTAGTCTTCTACACGGGCAGTGTTCTGTCTTACTAAACAATGCAACAACCCCTACCTCCTATTTTACACTTTTATTCTTTTAACTTGTCTTTATTAGCAAGAATTCAGGCTGAACATTCTATTTGCTGCTTTAAAAGAAGATAAAAATATGGTAAGTTTGAAGTCTGACTGAGTTACAAAGCTTGTTCAGGGTTTGCTTGGGCAATTTAGCTATTATTTCAAAGAGGACTTAGGATTCAGCTCACTGATAGTGTACTTGCCTAGCACTCAAGGACCATGAGTTTAAAACGTAATGGTTGGAAATGCATGCCTGTTGATTAGCATATCAACTTAATTGAAATATGAAGTCACTAACCACACTGAACAAGTTATGTATTAGACCCCCAGATTCTACTTGTTTTATTAGGGCAAATTAATACTGACTGGCCAATATCTCTCCATTTGCCAACCCACTACTACAGAACACTGCTGTATTCTTTTTCTCTAACAGGCCCCATTCTGAAAACACTGTCAGAATTTGTGCTAAAGTTTATTTCAGTTATTTTGTCTCTAGCCAACAATAAAATTGCTGCATGAATTATGCTTATTGCTAATTGGTCCTTCCTTCCTGAGACAACCACCCTTACATACAGACATACCATAGATAAAAGTTGAAATCTTTGTCAGTTTTTCTTCATCGTATTGAGATCTGTATTTGGCATATTGTAGGCACTTCATAAATATTTATTGAATGATTTAATGAATGGAATTATTGACATGGTAGAGGGCTGTAACATCTGAGAGAGAAACAGAGAGAGGGAGAAAGAGGGAGAGGAAGAGGAAGACAGAGACACACACACACACAGAGAGAGAGAGAGAGAGAGAGAGAGAGAGAGAGAGAGAGAGAGAGAGAGAGAGAAGGGAAAACTGACATCTACTCTGTTTTCAGGTTCATGTGATAGACTGTCAGAGAAAAGAATCCAGACATAAAATGAAATAAAGAATTAGGGGTCTGGGGAGAGGGATCAGCAAGTATTAGATTAAGAGTTTGGATCCCCAGATCTCATGTTAAAAGCTAAGCAATAAATGGAAATGTTTATAATCCCAATTCTTGGGAGGTAAAGATGTGAAATATTAAGGGAAAGTTGGCTAGCTAGATCCATGGGCTCTTGGTTTAATTGGGAGATGTTGCCCCAATAGATTAAAATGAAAGCAATCAAAGAATACACCAAATGTCAACTTTCAGTCTTCACATACACTCTACACATGTGCCCATACAAATTCAGTCATAAATAAACATTCATCCACACCATCCACAAAACAACATGGAAATTAACAATTAAAGAACTGAGAGGGACCATTCATCACAAAGCAAAGTATACTCAAGAAGGGAGTCTAGCAGTTCAGAGTGAATCATGCCTACTGGACACAGCTATTTACCAATGGTAACAATTATTCATAGGCTGAGGCATGGGGAAAGATGAGACAGTTTCAAAGTGGGATGGCGAATTCTGAGACAGCATCTATTGTTTTTTCTAGCTTTATGTGGAATCTTCAAAAATGTCATTGTGAAAATTTAATGTGAGTTGACATAGGAACAAACAATGAAGCAAAGGACACTTAGGGTAGTGTGGGTCAGCTGTATTAGTCCAAGCAGGTTTGACAAAGTCTTGCTGTTCACGAAGCGGTCACATGGTATCCTACTGTGACACTGCTCTGCTGACAGAGGGGTCATTACCTGCTATGTAGGGCTTTCTTCTCCACACTAACGAGCTTCCCTGAAAATTTTCTATTTTCTTGATCATTCCCTTGAAAAACTCTATATATTGCTATAGAAAATTTCAAGAGGAATAGAGTTAGTAACTTCATTTCCTTTTTATGAATAGTCAGGCCTTTGGGTAGAGTCAGATACTGTAGCACCAATATCTTCTAAAACTAATACATTTCGAAAGTTGAAATGAAATAACACCTTAGAATACTCACTGGTAACTAGTTATGTACTGTGCTTACCAAATAATTTAATTTATTGTTTTTTATTTGATTAAAATATAATTACATCATTTCCCCCTTATCCTCTCTATAATTCTTCCTATCCTGCCATACCCTTTAAAATCCATGGCTTCTTGTCCTCTACTTAGTTACCTAATTGCTGTTGTGATGTATGTCTCTGTGTGAATATTTATATATGTATAAATGCAACCTGCTGAGTATGTTTCGTGTTTCTTTTATTTATATGATTTCCAAGTTGATCACTTGGAAATAACAGATTGGGGGGTCTCATCTTTTAGGAACACTAATGTTCTCTCAGCAGTCATTAATTGCTTGTTGCTATTCATTTAGGGAGGAGGCCGCATTAGCATTTCCCTACCAACACTGGGCTATCAACTATGTCAGAATCGTGTGAGTCTAGTTTAGACAGCCATGTTTTAGATTTCCTGGATGCAGCTTCCCTGTCATATTTAGAAGACATATTCATACAACATGGGTCCCCTGGCTTATATAATCTTTTTACATCTTCTTCAACGATGCTCCTTGAGGCTTCGGTGTAGGAGATATGTTGTAGATGGATCATTTGGGGCTGGGCAGTTCTGTATCTCCATACTAATCTATCACTGCAAAATGAAGCTTTTTGGATGACAAGTGAAGCCTACACTTATGTATGGGGATGATGGGAATTACATAGAATGCAGTGAGGAATTACACTGGATTAGGAAATTGGCAATTAGAAATCAAGAATCTGAGATATTCCAACTACAAAATAAACTTTGCTGAGACTTGAGAAGAAAGTTTCTTACTACAACATGGTGGAGACAGTAAAATAATTCAGTCTCCAAGGACATGTGCATGAGAAAGAAAGGGGCTCAGCATGGATTCTGTGCAAAGAACAGTGGGGTGAACAATGGCAGAGAATGATCAAATGGAAAGGAGGAAAGTCCTCAGAGTATATAGCATGACAAAAAAGGGGTTTGGGTAGTGAGAATGCTGAATTCATTGATTGCCTTTCCTTTTCTATAGATTAAGCATTGCAGGGCCATTTTTGATAGTCTCCTCCTTGGCATAATATTTTATAATTACTAAGGGAAAATGAGCTTTTGATAGCAGAGGTGATTTTTTTCATCTAAATTGATGTATCCATTAAAGAATGCATTATTGCATAGCAGATGGAATTAAATGAACCATTGTGTGAACTTGGCATTTTCAAATCAAGCTACCTGAATGTAATTACCTGGAGACAATTTCTAAATATGCTGTTCATAAGGGATTAGGCTTTATGGAGAGATTCTTTCCAATTCTTCATAGCTTTTTTCCCTGCAATGTTTTTAGTCATCTTAGCTTATTGCAACATCATGTTCTGTCAATGATAATAGTGAAAATTAATCTGGAAACACAAGAATTGATGACACAGAACCAGTTGACAGCTGTTTTAAAAACAAACAGATAGATCAGGTTTGACTTACTGGAGGGAAAGAATGTCATGGCTTTATGCCATAGAAAATTTGAGTAGAGGTCTCACTGGTGCCAGATCTGTCTTCTAACCTATGACTCCCTCTTTTATGGTATTTCTCATCCTGTTCTACCCCCGACTCAACCTTCCTGTGAGACCTCTAGTGATCTGAGGGGATGACACCAACTGGCAAGCTAAGCAATAGTAGAGAGATGACCTTAAATGCCCATTCCTGATAATGAACTTGACATCTACACTATATGCCATCCTAGAACCTTCATCCAGTGACTGATGGAATCAGAGGCAAACACCCACAGTTAAACACTGAACTGAACCCATGAAACCCAGTGACAGAGAGAGAGAGAGAGAGAGGAGAGATGAGCAAACTGGCAAAAATGGGCTGGCAAAACCAGCAGAGACAGCTGATCTGAACAAGGGTGAGCTCTTGGACCCTACACCGACAGCGGGGAGGCCAGCATGGGTCTGATCCTTACCCCCCCGAATGTGAGTACCAGTGAGGAGGCCTGGGCTACCTATGGGGTCCTGAGCAGTGGATCAGTGTTTATCCCTCGAATACAAATGGACTTCATGTGTCCATAACACAAAGAGGTATGCTCTCTCAGCCTGGACTCTTAGGGGAGTGCCTGGCCCCTGCCCTGAGTGAAATGACAGACTCTGGATATCCCCTATGTGGAAGGAAGTGGGGATAGGGTGGGAGGCTGAGGGGGACGGTGGGGGGTGTGGGAGGAGGGGAGGGTGAGGGAACTGGGATTGACATGTGAAGTAAGCTATTTAAAATTAAAGTAATAAAAAAGAAGGGAAAACTGAAAAAAAAAGAAAGGAAAAGAAAATTTGAGTAGCTTGCTCCAATCCCAATAATACTGAACCTTAAGAAAATTTCTGAATGCATGAAATAGAAATCTTTAGGACCTATCCACAAGCTGTCAGGCTGTTTTCATTGCTGTTGTCATTTGGAATTTACAGTATTTGGTGACAAGGAATCCTATGTTTTTTATACCAGTTTTTTTATGAATAAGCAGAATTTTAGCTTGGTGAATCATTTTATCACATGGGAAATGTACCTGCTTGGTGACATTTACTATGAGGGTGATAATAACCTTCTCAGTGTTTATTCTAGTAGGGAGAGAAGCTTATGTCTACTTCTTGACAGTAAGTAAACAATTGGAGCAATGACTATTCAAAACTCCATTTAAAATTCTCAGCGCTAGGTCATATTTATTATTTATTTTAAGAAGTGGATTCTCAACTAGTTGTAATGATAGAAAAAAGCCTGTAACCCCACACCTGGGGGGCTGATGTAAGGAGGTTCAAGAGTTTAAGTTCATACTCTCTCAACTGTATTACAAGCTCTTAACTCTGGACTACATACCATCCTGGAAAAATGAAAAAAAATCATGTTATTTCTCAAGCTATTACTACTCTTTGGGTATGCTCTTAGTCAATGAGGACATATAATCTGCGTATGAGAACTTCACGTTTTATAGAAAATGGACTTATAATTCTATATTTTAATGTATTATTTACTTGAAAGCTTCCCAATAATTCGAGTCAGCCAATAAAAGAGTGTAACATGTTTCTTCTGTTTTAATGAAGGAGCATTGCTATGTCTCCAATGGGAATCATTTTTTTCAAATCTCAACTAGTATTATAAATACATGGTTATCTGGAAAAAATAACGCTGAGCACTTTCAGCATTATTTTGAGAACTTTAAGTAAGTAAATATATATTTATAGTTTGGGAATAAACTGGTGGTAGATAATGTTAAAAATAAATTCAAATGGCAAAATAACAACATTTTTGTTGTTATAAACCTTTGTATGTATTATACTTTGTAACTTGCAAGCCGCATGATCAACTTTGATGACTGCAAGCAAAACCACTTTGCAGAATGCATGCCAGGCTCATTCAAACAACAGTCACCAAAACTACTTAGTGTGGATTTCCAGGAAGCAAGAAAAGTGGTGATTGTGATAAGAAATCTGGGATATTTTTAAAACATCTGTTTTGAGATATAATTAACTCATATAAATTGTGTCCATAGAATGTTTCAAAATTCTGTCATTCAAAACCCCAAGTCTTATAGAAATATCCAGCTATAGTGGTCTGACACTATATCTCTCACAGTCCCCCAAAAGAACAGGAAAAAACTGAGAAACATGCTGTGCGCTAGACAAGTCAAGCATCCCTGTTATTTGGTAGCATTTTTTTCTGATAATTCAAACAACATATATGAAACTCTAAGAGGAAATTTAATCTACTGTGTACCTGGGCATGGTGACTTATGTCTGTAACCCCAGGATTTGAGAGGCTAAGGCAAAAGAATTGCTGCAGATTTGAGATGAACCTAAACTGAAGTGTACGGCAGGCCCTGAAAAGATCAAGGTCATGAAGGGAAAGTAAAGTAATCAGGTGACTTTCAAATAGGAAGGTTGGTCTTACTGTGTTTGGCCTATCAATCACATGGAGCTTTCCTCCTTTAAACTATTACTTTTATTCATTTGTGTGTGTGTGTGTGTGTGTGTGTGTGTGTGTGTGTGTGTGCGCGTGTGTGCATGTGCACCAACACATAAGGTCAAAGAAAACTCACCAAAATCCATTCTTTCCTTCCACCATGTGCTCCTGATGATTGAACACAGTTTGTCAGGCTTGGCTCATCTTGCCAGCCACTACATCAGACTTATCAAAGTTGAGTTTTCTTTGACTAGCAATTGTATCCAGACAGGGTTTACAGAAGAGAGATCCGCTTCCCCGACAAGTTCTAAGAAATCCAGACCAAATGCTAAAAAGAACAAGCAAGGGAATACAGCCCTGATGACCACAAGACAAGAAGTAGATCATCCCTTCCAACTCCACAAAGTGCAGTTTGCCCACTGCCCACTGCCCACTGCCTTAGGAGATACTAGGAGTCCTTTCTGAATTTCTGATCTTCAGAACAGAGGAACTATAAAACTGGAGTTGCTTTGAGATGCTAAGCATGAGGGAAAGCCTCACTGACCAATGGAAAACTATTAAGACTACCATGAAGTAAACACTTTGACATGAGCTTTGGTGGTACAGATGTCTGCAGAAGTCTGTAGCCCCATATGTAATGAAGAGAAGGATCTTAAGTGCACTGTCCCAAAAGAAAATTCAGAAAAGGATTGATTTATAATGAACATGAAGTCATAAGTAGATGTGGTACATTGAGTGAGAATTTACACTATGGGCACATGTATTTGAATTACTAAGTCTCAGTTGGTGGAGTTGTTTGGGGGATGTGTGACCTTGTTTGAGGATGTGTTTCACTGGAGGTGGACTTAGAGAGGTTAATGACTCACACCACTGCTACTTTCCTCTCTTTGCTTGATGCTTGAAATTCAAGATGTGAGCTCTTTTCATTCCACCCAGCTCCAGGCCTGTTTGCTGCCTCTGCACTGCTAGGATGGACTAGAACCATAAGCCTCAAAAAATTGTTTCCTCTAAAAGTTGCCCTGGCCATTGTACATTATTACAGAAAAACAAGCATTATATGTAAATTGGAAAAAGAAATTCTATCAATGATTGTGCTGGCTAATTTTACGTCAACTTGACACAAGCTAGAGAGGAAGGCGCTTCATTTGAGGAAAACACCTCAGTAAGAGCTGGCTCTAGGCTAGCCTACAGGGCATTTTCTTAATACTTTATATCAAAGGCATGGACCATTTTTGGTGGTGCGATCCCTAAGCTGGCGGTCCTGGGTTCTATATGAAAGCAGGCTGATAAATGACAAGATGAGGGAGCAACACTCCTCCATTATCTCTTCATCAGTTCCTGTCTCCAGCTCCCAGCCAGAAACTCTAAAGTCACCCTCATCTCTTAAAAATGTGAATCCATGTGGGATGTATACATCTAGGCACCAGAATAGCACTTTAGCATAACACAATCAGAATTCTGGGATCTTCCCCTCAGCTTAGTTCTTTTCAAGTTAACAAAGGTGAGGTTAGGTAGTGAAATTAGGTATACCTAAAGCTAAGTGAGGGGCGCTCATGAAGATTATCAAATTCTTGAAAATGCAGTGAATGAAGATCTTGTAAGTCTTCTCTCTCCTCTCTCCCTTCTTCTCTTCCTAGTATAATAGAAAGATAAATCACAACTTTTCTCTTTTTTATAGCAGTATGTATATATAAAGAAACAATACCATAAAAATGAAGTACTAAACCTGACAGAACATTATCCCTGGTACAGCAGAAATTTATGTGAAATACTTGGATTATTATAATCCTGAATATAATGTTTTAAATTATGCATCTTTATATGATATTTTCATAGTATCTGTGTTAGTCTGACTTTTTAATCACACCACAGTGAGGAATACCTGAGAGAAACATTCTATGGGAAAGAATATTTAGTTTATGATTTTAGAAGATTTTTGTCCATTTGGGTTGTTTACAGGCTGCGATCTATCTAGCCCAACCATGGCTGTCTCCTAATAAAAAGTTTCAAAACCCCTTGGTTGTTTACTCCAAGAGGCTCAATGTTGCAGCTGGTCTTTAGTCTATGTTGGAATCTAAAAGAATCAGATTCTAATACCAGTAATGAATGTCTACACAGCAGGATAGACAAACTTGCCAGTGAAACTAAGGGCAAGCAGGCAAAAAGCAAATGCTTTCTTCTTCCATTTCCTTTTGTATAGGTTGGTTCTACTTTCAAGATTGCATAGCTTGCTTTTGATAAGATGACCATTTTCAAAGCAATTATCTTTCAATTCATGAGCCTATAAGGTTTTTCTATCTTTTAATGTCTTCCTAAATTTATTTCATTCTTGTATTAAATTTTCATTTTAGAGGTCTTTTGTTTCTTAGGTTAGGGATATTCTTAAGTATTTTTATTTTATTGTGAATAGATGTGTGTGTGTGTGTGTGTGTGTGTTTGCGTGCATGTGTGTGTATTGTGAATGGGAATATTTTTCCTACGTCTTTCTTAGTATGTTTGTCATTGGTATACAAGAAGGCTACTGATTTATGTGTGAGTGTTCATATTATATTCTGTCACTTTGCTGAAATTGTTTCCCAGCTCCAAGAGCCTTTTGGTAGCATCTTTAAAATATGTCAGAGATTGTGTTGCCCACTACTCTGTGGACACTAAGGTTTCTGCTTTTCTAACTTATGTGCCTCTCAATGGAATCAGTTGACATTCAAGATTAATCACTGTAGAATCCCAGGTCTTATTTCTCAGATAGCAGGCTTTCTAGCAAGTATTAATATGTAAGGCATTATTAAAGAGTTCTTTTGGGAGCTATACCTCTGAGAGGAATAGTAGACAAGGCTATGAAGTATTTCCCACAAAGATGTCACCTGCAGAATTATCAGAAGTTATTTAAACTGCAGCTTCCTTTGTACCCCTGTTGTAATTCATAAAATGTGTTATACTAATCTGAATTGTAGCTTTGATGTCTTTTTTTAATGGCAAAAAAGAACATTAATAGGGACTACTATAAAGTCAAGCAATAAAGTGGGCAGGACATTATTACTACAATAATGGAAATTTATGTAAGATTGCTTCATTAACTTACCCACTGTTATAACTACATTTCCTGCCTCTTTGCCTGCTTTTGATCCCAAGTCTGCCATCTCTCCTCTCCAAAGCCCTTAAATCTCCAAGATTGACCCGAGGAAGGCAGTGGCTTCAGCATTTGCTTACCCTGGTGAAGTAGACTTTCTAATAGTTATTCCTTCAAATGTTATAGATTCTTTCATTTCAAGACATTTCATTCAGTGGTTTCCCTTATGGGACCTAAACAGAATTCCTGTCTCATCCATTTTATAAATACAGAATATGACCTAGGTCAGCAATTAGCATGCCACTGATCCCTAGTTCTCTCTCACTTTTCCTGGTTGTTTCTCTTCCCCAACTTTCATTGTTGACATTGAAAAGTCTGGTCTCAGGCTCTTCTTGTCTATGTTTGTCTTCCTTGTCTACATGGTCTTGCCAAATACTAGCCTTTACACATTACCCATCTGTTCGTGACTTCAAAATCCATATTGTAAACTCAGAGCTTCCTGTTCTGTCTATCTGTGCTATAGATTAATTTTTCTCAGCCCTCCCCTCTTTAGTTCAACTTTCCCTTTAATATCACTGTTTATGGTTTTACTTGACATATGTTCACTATATATGTTGCTGCTTACACCCAAGTACAAATGCACTTCCATTAATGATGCATATTTTTGTTTGGTTTTTCAAACAGGGTCTGCCTTGTATCCCACACTATCATTGAACTGGTTTCTAGGTTACTTACTTTATGAGGGCAATGCTCTTAGAAGGCTGCTAACATCTCACCTCTTACCTCATATTTCTTCCACTGTCCCAAGCTGTTGATCAGAAGAGCGTTAGTAGTGATGATATGTTTCAGAACAGAACATCAATGGCCATAGCTTTTTGTTCCTCTAAGTATCAGAATGGAACATTATCACAGCAGAACACTATCACCGCTGCCTCAGTATTCTTTACTCCACTACTTTCAGTTTGAGCAGCTAGAAAGTCATCTTAATTATCAGATTGTGAGGTTGGGGATGGGGCTGAATGAATACAAACATCTGATGTACATACTTGATAATCTTGGTTCAATCCCCAGAGTTCACATAAATGTACAAGAAGAGACTGCCCTCCACAACATTGTCCTCATTCTCCATCCACATAAACATCATAACACTCATGTATCCAACCCTCCTGCCAGGCACACACCCTGACACAATACAACATTTTTAAAAAGTTGTATGAGATCATAATTATTCTGTGATGATAACTGTCCATTCTTCATTCAAGAGCAGAGTCAAATCCTTCATCCCACCTTCACTTTTTCTATATCATTTCTTCTGATCCTTCCTTGATATTTCTACTCCAATGACACCAAGTGCTAGAGAATGTGAAGCCTGTAGATTTCTGCCTCACAGATAAAACCATTATGATGGCCCAAACTAACTGCATACCATCCCTGGGAAATTCTTGCTCCTAGACATCACTTTGCCTCTTTTCCTCATTTCTTACAAATTTTTGGTTCACTCTAACATTCTTCTGGGACCCACATTCATGGCTCAGTTTTAAAGAGCCCCAGCATGATACTTTTGATTTCTAAGACTTTTTTTGTAGCACTGCCTACATGTATATACATGGATATATTTATTACAGAAATTTTCTGTTATTACCAGAATTTATGTTCTGTATATATAGGATTTTAATCAGCTCAGTCTCAGGACCTTCAATAGTATCAAACAATAGCTATTTAACAACTATCTTAAGAAGAAATGTATGTACAAATAAAAAGACACCACATTTAGAATTTGCAACAGCAAAAAGCATCAGCTGTCAGGAAGTAGATATAACTATGAGACTTAATTATCTGTTGTAAAGGTAATATAAATAAATTCATTAAAAGTACCTAAAACTCCCCCATAGTATTTTTAGGAGAATACAGCTAGCAACTACCTATTTATTATAAAGAACACAAAACAATGCCTGAAATATATTAAGTGCTTATGTTTACCTCTGCTATATGCATATAATTTTACAAATAGTAATGAAATTATAATCTATGCTCAGTGCTCAGTTAGAGTCCCAAAGCAAAGAATGGCTCCACCCATTTCAGAACTCCCAAATCAATTAATAATCAAAACAATATTCCATGGGCATGTGCACAGACCAACATGACCTAGACAAATCTTTTTTGAGAGTCTCCCCAAGTGATTCTATGTTGTTTTGCAATAGTAATTATTAACCACTAACATCATTTTGCCAAGTAGCGCATACTGTTCTCATTCATTCATTCATTCATTTATTGATTGACTCAATGAATTTCTTAAAATACTTACTATGGGCAAATAAGACATCCCCATACCATTTTTTTTATTTCTGTTATTCCTCTGTACTATATAGAACTTGTATGTGACCATATAGTCAATTGCCTAATAATAAGTATTTTAATAGCCTCTAGGTTTTATTATTTTCTCTTGGAGCACAATCTAACAAAGTTAAAGTTTAGTGTGGTAGTGCTATAATCTGCCTTTTTATATACTTTAAATAAGAGCATTCCTTTTAAAGTTATGTCTGGTACTATTTCAAAGATAATACTTATCTATTCCTCTGAAGAAAAAACTGTATGTGTTAAGTCTATTTTAAAACCAGTGCATGTATATACTCAATAGACACACATTATTTTATTGGCCGAGTCTTTTTTCTTGCATACCCGCTCTTATTTTTCCCTTCTTTTTCCTCACCATTACTAAGTTTCTACAAAGTAGCCACTTTTTACTATCTACTAATTTTCCATTTCAGTAGTACTTAAAGCTCTATCCCCACAAAACCCCTACAGGGTGGTAGTGGATTAATCCACAAAAGTCTTCCTGTAATGTTGAAATATGATACCTGCCAGAAACCTAGATCACAGAGGGATGTCAACTCTATTTCAATGATAGGACCTCTAGGAAGCAAAACTAAGAGACATCGACTGTCTTTCTACTGACCAAAAAACAATGATGTAGGCAAAAGAAAGGAAATAAAGCCCACCCTCTGATAATACAATTTAAGGGGGATTGGAGAGAGGGGGAGGGCAAGGTTAGGGCATGAGAGTATGAGAATATTACATCTCGGGATGTTTGAGGTCCTGCTTCTACCTGGCCGTATATCTTAATACTTTTTACAATACTTGTGAGGAAATTGAGTCCTTTCTTATATTCTTCCAACAGTTAAGCTATTCTTCTCTTTTCTAAAGAATATCAAAGTATGACTCCAGTAACTCACACCCAGAACTGTATTAATACATACCATATGTTTTGCTTTAAAGTTAAAGTAGAGACAAGGATACATATTCTGATATCATCTACAAGAACATAGTTCATAAAGAAATTTATTATGTTGTGATATTCATAAAAATACTTCAATGACTTTGGTAGGAGACATGTTATGAGATATAAATTAATTA
The DNA here is from genome assembly GCF_017639785.1 of Mesocricetus auratus. NCBI lineage: Eukaryota > Metazoa > Chordata > Mammalia > Rodentia > Cricetidae > Mesocricetus > Mesocricetus auratus. The sequence continues at coordinate 126,499,547 of NW_024429266.1, forward strand.
GGAGGCAAAGGAATATATTTGAGGGTACAAACCCTCCACACTATCATTTGTGAACCGCCTCACTAGGTTAAGCAGATTGTAGCTTTCTTGTTTTCTTGGGCCTAGAGGCTGAATGGAATTCCTAATGAGAAGCTTTTCTTCATGGTGCCTTTCCTCTCCCCAGGTAATTAATCACAACTACTCAGAATCCTTGCTCAATCCCATCCTTTTGATGTGCAGCTATCACAACCAGCCATGACTATATGCAATAGAAATTTCTTCAGCCAGACTGACTTTGATAAAAGATGCTTTTTTCCTAGAAAATTGGTCAGTTCAGTCATCATTCATTTGATGATCATAACAATGGTAATGATCTGTTGACTGTTAGCTTCTGGGCAAGCTAAGCCTTTTTGGAGTCTGACAAGAAGGCCTCCCTGCCATCTGTTCCTCAAGGGAAGTAAACAACTCTCCAGAAAGTCTCCTGAAATTTTCTTTACCTCATTTCAGAGCAGTCTTTTAATCATTAATGCACAGATGAATCACCTCAGGATGCTAGAAAATGTGCATTCTGACTCAGCAGCTGTGAGCTGGGGACCAGAGTCTGCATCCTTCACCAGCCCCCAGGTGATGAGGACACTCTGCCTTCTTACTACTCTTCGATTGACAGGGCCTAGAGAATTTCTTATTTACTGCTCTAATACAATGTCAAAGCCCCACAAATCCTTCAACATGTTGTTCTTACACAGGCAGCAAGCCCACCACACACCTTCAAACAGCAGGATAGTGTCAAACTTAAAACTCTTTTTTATCATTTGTCTCCTTCAGAGAGCTGAAATGTGAATGGAAAGAAACCCTATTATCTGGGCACTAACCTCACACCATTGATTCTTTGTAAAGATTATGCAACACATATTCAGTAGTGTGTGCAAAGGAACCACAGGCAGGTGTGTGGTTACCTGCAATGCCATTTACGTTTAAATTTGAGCTTTTAAAAAAATTAATATATTCTTTGGTAATGACATATGTGAATACAGAGCATTTTATTATAGTCACTTTTATATCTTCCCTTATCCCCTTTCTACTCTTAATGATTTCTTACTCCCCAACAAGTTCCTTACTTTTCAGTGTGTGTGTGTGAGAGAGACAGAGAGAGAGAGAGACAGAGAGAGGAGCCCCATGCCTCATTAGTTTTAATTAGAGACCATTGCATCATTAAGATTTGAGGCTTATTCACTGGTCTATAGGCGACTTGCCAATGGCTATTCCGCTGATGAAAATGACTCCCACACTCTTTGATCTTATCAAAAATAATAATAAAAGAATTGTCTCTGGCTTATGTGTATTTTTAAACCTTTACTTCTCATTTTTTCTTATTGGAAAGTTTACTTATAGATTAATACATTTTCTTTCTTTCTTTCCTTTTGTTTGTTTGTAGAGATACCAAGGACTCACACAAGTAGAATCTTGAAGGTATTAATCACTCCTTGTAGAAACAATAATGACATCATCTCTTGTGAAGCAGAGTCCACTATGTGCTATTTCAGAGTCATATCCAAAGACAGTGCTGCCTAGAGTATTAGACTCAGCTCTGGTGGTCACCACAGGCATTTCTGGAAGACAATCCACATAAGAAATAATGAGAGGACAGACTCTCCTTTGGGGTAGAGGTACTATCATGTTATATGTGGTTTGAGAATCTGTCAGAAGTATGAATCCCAGGTAGATCTGTTCCAGCTGACTGTAGTCAATACTACTGTCAAGAGCTGTTCTATTACTAAAGTAAACCGTAGAATGGCATTGACCTAATTCCTTCCTGACAAATACCACATACACTGAAGACTATTACCATCATTTGAGCCCTCCAAGGCAGCATTTGGGAGGTCAAATGGTATTTTTAAATGAATCTTTATTTATTTATTTATTCTTAGAGACACTCATATTTACATATCCGTCCCCTCATTCCCTCGCCCTCCCATCCTCCCATGCTTCCCACCGACCCCTCAACCCACCTACCACCTACTCCCCAGGGATAGGGAGACCCTCCATGGGGGATTAACAAAGTCCATCACATCATTTGTGGGAGGACCCAGGCCCTCCTTTCAGTATTTGGGCTGCAATAGTATCATCTCTCCATTGAGAATGGTCTACCCAAGTCCATTTGTGGTCTATGAATAAACCCTGGCTCCTCTGTTAGAGGTTCCATAGACTGTCTTGGCCTCCTAGCTGGTACCCACATTCAGATGGCTTGGTTTGGTCCAATGCTGGTTCCCCTTCTTTACAACTACAGTCTGCGTGCTCTCATTAGGTCAGGTCAACTGTTTCTGTAGGTATCTCCAGTTCTGTCTTTGTTCATTTGGTCATCTCTCCTCACTCTCCCCAACCAGATTCTGGTAGTATGGCTCAGTGCTCAGCTGTGGGTGCCTGTTTCTTCTTCAGTCAGGTACTGGGTCAAGGTTGTAGGAATGGTAACCAAGGTAGTCAACAATCTCATTATAGGGAAAGGGCAGCAAAGGCAGCCTCTCAACCACAGCCTAGATTCGTAGTTGGGCTTATCCCAACTGTGGATCCCCTGCCATTTCCTCTGTGCTTGACTTTGCTAGTCTTCCTTTGAGACTAGCCCCGAAGCCATTAGTCTGTTCACTGGAAGACTGCCACAAGGAAAGTATCTCACTTCTATGTATCACCTGCTCTCCAAATATTATACGTTTAATTCCTAAAACAAATTATATGAACCACTAAACTGATCATAAAAGTATTATAAGATAAGATAGTTCTCTGCTTTTACACATATAAACATTTCCTGCAAGTGGAGGCTTGCATGGAACACCACCTCCCTCGGCAGTCTTCACAACCAGCTTTAGGAGCTGAAGGATAGTGTTCACCTTTAACATGTGTGTTTCAGGCAAAATTATAACCAGCTACCAATTCCTGGCATTTAACTGATTTTTTTAAAATAGAAATTTCAATTATGCTACTCTTTTCTAGCATAGCTACATGTGTATATACCTGTCAATTCTAAACACAGATCATTTTCTCTCAGGATGTTATTTGTTAACATTTGGAAACAAGGTATGTCTGGATTACATAGGCCATGTCTCACAGCAATTATTTTAAATATTTTACTACCAATTTCTATGGTTTGACAATCTTTTGTAATAGTCTACAGAATCCCTGATCCCCGGGGCAGGTTAGCAGAAATAGGAGTTTTCTGGCAGCTGGAAGATAAAGTAGTTATGACCACCTAGGGTTATATTTTGTGAATATACAGGTAGAAGAAGGAGAAACTCATCCAATCATCTAAGCACCAAGAGCAAAAAGAAAGAATTATCTCTGAGAAGATCTACCTATAAGGGAATTTTACACACCCTAGCCAAATGGCTTAGAGGAGATATTGTGTGTTGTGTGCATGAGTACACATGTGTACAAATGCTGTACCCATGTGCAGAGGCTAGAATGAATTTTTGGTGCCCTACAGTATTATACTTCATCTTGTTTTTATATTTGTTTGAAACCAAGTCTCTCTCTAAGCCTATAGCTTGACATTTCAATGAGGCTGATTGGTCAGCAAGAGTTTGCAAGCCTTCTATTTCTGTCTCCTTTAGTCTTGGGCTCCCAGTCATGCAAGACTGTATGCGTCTTTTATGGGAGTTCTGGGAGTCAAAATTTCATGTCCTTATGCTTTTTCAGTAAGCACTTAATCCACTAAGTAAGTCCTCAGCTCCTCTGAGACCTCAGCCCACAGAATGGTGCTATCCACATTGGCAATAGGCCTTCCCTTATTAGTTACACTGCTTGGAAACACTCTTAGGGTCTTTTTTTTTTACTTTTTTTAATACTTTAATTTTAAACAGCTTGCTTCACATGTCAATCCCAGTTTCCTCTCTGTCCCTTCTCCCGCAACCCCCCTCACCATCCCCTTTAGCCCCCCAACCCATCCCCAATTCCTTCTACATAGGGGATATCCAGAATCTGTCATTTCACTCCAGGCACACCCCCAAGAGTTCAGGCTGAGAGAGTATCCCCATTTGTGTTATGGACACATGAAGTCCATCTGTATGCCAGGGATGAACACTGATTTACTGCCCAGGGCCCCATAGGTTGCCCAGACCTCCTCACTGACTCTCACACGCAGGGGGTCTGGATCAGTTCCATACTGGCCTCCCAGCTGTCATTCTTGGGTCCAAGAGCTCACCCTTGTTCATATCAGCTGTCTCTGCTGGTTTTGCCAGCCCATTCTTTGCCAGTTTGCTCATGGCTCCTCCCTCCACTGGGTTCCATGGGTTCAGTTCAGTGTTTAACTGTGGGTGTTTGCCTCTGCTTCCATCAGTCACTGGATGAAGGTTCTAGGATGGCATATAGTGTAGATGTCAAGTTCATTATCAGGAATGGGTATCTAAGGTGGTCTCTCCACTATTTCTTAGCTTGCCAGTTGGTGTCATCCCTTTAGATCACTAGAGGTCTCACTGGTGCCAGATCTGTCTTCTAACCTATGATTCCCTCTTCCCACTATTCTACACCCCACTCAACCTATCTATTCCCCCATGACCTACTCTCTCTTCCTCTTCTCCCCCTCTCTTCTTGCCATCTCCAACCCCCCACCCCTTGCAGTGTTCCAAATCTGTTCAGAAGATCTTGCCTCATTCCTCTCCTCCGGTGTACCATGCATATCTCTCTTAGGTTCTTTCCTGTTTCCCAGACTCTCTGTCAGTGGAAGTGCATATTGGCACTATCCTGATCCACGTCTAAAATCCATATATGAGTGAGTACATACGATGCTTGTCTTTTTTTGCCTGGGTTACCTCACTCAGGATGGTTTCTTCCAGTGCCATCAATTTGCCTCCAAATTTCAAGATTCCATTGGGTTTTTTTTTTCTGCTGAGTAGTACTCCATTGTGTAAATGTACCACATTTTCTCTGTCCACGTTTTAGTTGAGGGGCATCTAGGTTGCTTCCAGGTTCTGGCTATTACAAATAAGGCTGCTATGAACATCCTGGAACAAATGTCCTTGTTGTATGAATTTGCTTCTTTTGGATACTTACCTAAGAGTGGAATTGCTGGGTCTTGTGGTAGATTGATTCCCATTTTCCTGAGGAATCTCCATACTGATTTCCAAAGTGGCTGTAAAGTTGGTAATCCCACCAGCAGTGCAGTAGTGTTCTCCTCTTTCCACATCCTCTCCAGCATAAATTGTCTTTGGTGTTTTTGATTTTAGCTATTCTGACAGGAGTAAGATGGTATCTCAGAGTTGTTTTGATTTGCATTTCCCTGATGGCTAAGGATGTTGAGTACATTCTCAAGTGTCTCTCAGCCATTTACGACTCCCCTATTGAGAATTCTCTATTTAGTCCTGTACCCCACTTTTTAATTGGATCCACTGGTGTTTTAGAGACTTGCTTCTTGAGTTCTTCGTAATTTTGGAGATTAGCTGTCTGTCAGATATGGGGTTAGTGAATATCTTTTCCCAATCTTTGGACTGCCTTTTTGTCTTGTTGACTGTGTCCTTTGCCTTACAGAAGCTTTTTAGTTTCAGGAGGTCCCATTTGTTAATTGTCGATCTTAGTGTCTGTGCTACTGGTATTATGTTCAGGAAGCAGTCTCCTGTACCACTTCGTTGAAGAATATCTCCCACTTGGAGTCTAAGAGTTTCAGTGTGGCTGGATTTATGTTGAGTTCTTTGATCCATTTGGACTTAAATTTTGTGCAAGGTGATAGACATGGTCTATCTACAGTCTTTTGCATGCCAATACCCAGTTATGCCAACACCATTTGTTGAAGACGCTTTCTTTTTCCCATTGTATAATTTTAGCTTCTTTGTAAAAAATCAAGTGTTCATAGGTGTGTGGGTTAAAATCTGGGTTTTCAATTTGATTCCTCTGGTCTACCTGTCTATTGTTGTGCCAATACCAAACTGTTTTCAGGACTATAGCTCTTTAATAGAGCTTGAAGTCAGGTATGGGGATGCCTCCTGAAGTTCCTTTATTGTATAGGGTTGTTTTGGGTATCCTGGGTTTTTTTTCCATATAGAGTTGATTATGATTCTTTCAAGGTCTGTAAAGAATTGTGCCGGAATTTTGATAGGGATTGCATTGAATCTGTAGACTGCTTTTGGCAAGATTGCCATTTTTATTATGTTGATCCTACCAAACCAAGAGCATGGGAGATCTTTCCATTTTCTGGTATCCTCTTTGATTTCTTTCTTGAGAGACTCAAAGTTCTTGATGTACAGGTCTTTAATTTCTTTGGTTAACATTATCCCCAGATATTTGATGTTGTTTATGGCTATAGTAAAGGTTGATGTTTCTCTTATTTCTTTCTCAGCCACTTTATCATCTGCATATAATAGGGCCACTGAGTTTTTGGAGTTAACCTTGTATCTTGCCACTTTGCTGAAGGTGTTTATCAGCTCTAGGAGTTCCCTTGTGGAGTTTTTTTGTGTCACTGATGTAAACTATTACATCATCTGCAAATAGTGAAAGCTTGACTTCTTCTTTTCCTATTTTTATGCCATTGATTTCCTTTTGTTTTCTTATTGCTCTAACAAGAACACCAAGTATGATATTGAAGAGACAGGGAGAGTGGACAGCCTTGACTTGTTCCTAATTTTAGAGGAATTGGGTTCAGTTTCTCTCCATTTAGTTTGATGTTAGCTGTTGGTTTACTGTATATTTCTTTTATTTTGTTCAGATTTGTTCCTGTTATCCCTAATCTCTCTAGAACCTTTATTAGGAAGGGGTACTGGATTTGCCAAAGGCTTTTTCAACATCTAGTAAGATGATCATGTGGTTTTTCTTTTGCAGTTTGTTTATATGGTGGATTACATTGATAGATTTTCTAATGTTGAACCATCCCTGCATTCCTGGCATGAAACCTACTTGATCATGGTGGATGAGTTTTCTGATGTGTTCTTGAATCTGATTTGCTAGTACTTTTGAGTATTTTTGCATCGATGTTCATGAGGGAAATTGGTCTATAGTTCTCTTTCTTAGTTGTGTCTTTGTGTGGCTTGGTTACCAAAGTAATTGTAGCCTCATAAAAAGAGTTTGGCAGTGAGCCTCCCACTTCTATTGTGTGGAATACTTTCAGGAATATTGGAATTAGATCTTCTTTGAATTTCTGGTAGAAGTCTGCACTGAAGCCATCTGGGCCTGGAATTTTTTTTTTTGGTAGGGAGATTTTTGATGACTGCTACTACTTCACTAAGGGTTATAGGTCTATTTAGATTGTTCATCTGTTCTTGATTTAGTTTTGGCAAGTGATATCTATACAGGAAATTGACCATTTCCTTTAAATTTTCAAATTTTGTGGAGGCCAGATTTTCAAAGTATGCCCTGATGATTCTCTGGATTTCCCCCGTGTCCGTGGTTATGTCCACCTTTTTATTTCTGATTTTGTTAATTAGCATGCTCTCTCTCTCTCTGTCTTTTGTTTAGTTTGGACAAAGGTTTGTCTATTATGTTGATTTTCTCAAAGAACTAAGTCTATGTTTCATTGATTATTTGCAATGTTTTCCTGGTTTCTACTTGATTGATTTCAGCCCTCAATTTGATTATTTCCTGGAGTCTACTCCTCCTGGGTGAGTTTGCTTCATTTTGTTCTAGAGCATGCAGCTGTGCTATTAATTCTCTAGTGTGACTATTCTCCAATTTCTTCATGTGGGCAATTAGTGCTATGAACTTTCCTCTCAGCACGGCTTTCAGAGTGTCCCTTAAGTTTGGGTATGTTGTGCCTTTATTCTCATTGAATTTCAGGAAGTCTTTAATTTCATTTTTTTATTTCTTCCTTTACCCAGGGATGGTGCAATTGTGAATTGTTCAATTTCCATGAGTTTTTAGGGTTTCTGTGATTTGTGTTATTGTTTAATTCTAATTTTAATGCATGGTGGCCTGATAAGATACAGGGAGTTATTCCAAGTTTTTTGTATCTGTGGAGGTTTGCTATGTTTCCTATTATGTGCTCTATTTTAGAGAAGGTTCCATGTGATGCTGAGAAGAAGGTATATCCCTTTGTGTTTGGGTGGAATGTTCTATAGATGTCTGTTAAACACAGTTGGGTCATAACTTCTATTAGTTCTTTTGTTTCTTTGTTAACTTTCTGTCTGGAGGACCTATCTATCAGTGAGAACGGAGTGTTGAAGTCTCCTACTACTAGTGTGTGAGATTTTATGTGCGATTTAAGCATTAGTAATGTTTCTTTCATGAATGTGGGTTCCTTTGTATTTGGGGCATAAATGTTCAAAACTGAAACTTTATCTTGATGGATTCTTCCTTTGATGAATATCAAATGTCCTTCTTCATCTCTTTTGATTGATTTTAATTTGAAATCTAATTTGTTAGGTATTAGGATTGCTACATCTGCTTGTTTCTTGGGTCCGTTTGAGTGGAAAATCTTTTCCCAACCCTTTACAACCCGTTACTGAGGCAACGTCTGTCTTTGACGTTGAGATGTGTTTCTTGTATTCAGCAGAAGGATGGGTTCTGTCTTCATATCCATTCTGCTTGTCTGTGTCTTTTTATAGGCAAGTTGAGACCATTGATATTGAGGGATATTAATGACCATTGATTGATGGTTCTTGTTTGTGCTTGATTTATTGGTAGTGTAGTTACTGCGTGTAGGTTCTCCTCCCTTTTTCTTTTGGTGTTTGGTAAAGTAGGATTATCTATTGCCTATGTCTTTGTGAGTGTAGTTATCTTTGTTGGGTCGAGGTTTTCCTTCCAGCACTTTCTGTAGAGCTGGATTCATGGATAGGTATTGTTTAAATCTGGCTTTGTCATGGAATATTTTGTTTTCTCCATCTATGGTAATTGAAATCTTTGCTGGATATAGTAGTCTGGGCTGGCATCCTTGTTCCCTTAGCATTTCTAGGACATCTGTCCAGGATCTTCTGGCTTTCATAGTTTCCATTGCGAAGTCAGGTGTAATTCGGATAGGTCTGCCTTTGTATGTTACTTGGCCTTTTTATTTAGCGGCTCTTAATATTTTCTCTTTATTCTGTAGGTTTGATGTTTTGATTATTATATGGTGAGGTGACTTCTTTTTCTGGTCCAGCCTATTTGGTGTTCTGTAAGATTTTTGTATTTCATATCCTTTTTTTAGGTTAGGGAAGTTTTCTTCTATGATTTTGTTGAATATGTTTTCTGTACCTGTGAGCTGTATTTCTTTGCCTTCTTCTATACCTATTATTCTCAGTTTTGGCTTCTTCGCGGTGTCCCATATATCCTGGATATTTTGTGTTAGGGATTTGTTGGTTTTGAGATTTTCTTTGGTTGATGACTGTATATCCTCTAAAAAGTGTTCAATACCTGAGATTCTCTCTTCTATCTCTTATATTCTATTGGTGTTACTTTTCTATTTCCAGCACCCCCTCATTCTCTGTTTTCTTTATTGTTTCTATTTCAGCTTTCAATCCTTCAACTGTTTGAGTGGTTTCCTTCATTTGTTTAGTTGTTTTTTCTTGGTAAGCTTTAGATTCTTTGAGAGATTTGTTTATTTCTTGAATTTTTGACTCGTCTTTTCCTCCATTTCATGTATTTTTTGTTTGTTTTTTCTTCTCTTTCTTTAAGGGATTTCCTCGTTTCCTCTTTGAGGGTCTCTATCATCTTCATAAAGTAATTTTTAAGGTCTTTCTCTTCTGCTTCATCTATGTAGTTCTTTTCAGGTCTTGCTGGCATTGGTTCTCTAGATTCTGGTGGAGTTATCTTGGCCTTTCTATTGCTGAGTGAGCTCTTATTCTGTCTTCTTCTGTCTCCACTGGTCTCCTTTCCTGGCTGAAGCTGGGGATGCTAAAGGGTGGGGTCTGAAGCTGGGGATGCCAGAGGGTGGGGTCTGGAAGGACTGGTGCCTTTCCTGTGTATGCAGGTCCTCTGGATGCCAGGAGTGGGGGCCCTGGAATATTGAGGGGTGGGTGGTGGGCGGGGGCTGTGTGGTCCCAGGGTGACTCAAGCTGACCTGAAGCTGAGGTTTTTCTCCATGGTCATTCTAAATGCAGTAAAGCAACAATGAGTGTTAATCATCAGTACAGGTTTTAGCCCAACCACGGAAGTGTCCAAGGCTAGTGTGCTGCTTGCCCATTTACCAGCATACCAGGGACACTCAGACACAGAAGGGTGGGGGTCCTAGTCAAGCAGAAACTCATTTATTGCCCCACAGCAAGCATCTTCTAAAGCAAAAAGCCACAGAATGGAAAAAGAGCCAGACAACGGTTTTAAAGGTCAGCCTATCATGCTCCTAGGTGTGTATTTTACCTAATGAACATGAGCCATTCATGCAGTGACCTCATCTGGGTCAATCTTGGCAACCAATAACCCCCTTTTTTTTTTAGATATCTCAGGACTTGCCCTCCTTACTTCCCCTTGGGCCATCTTTAACTGGCTTATGTGTCCTCAATGAAAGTGATGAATAGTGTTTTTGTCTTACTTTATTTCATTAAAGTGTCTTACACTAAAATTTTGAAAAATGAAAAATTTAAAATATGTAATATCCAGGTTTTACTACCAAGAGTAAGCAGTCATTAATATGTCTCACCCTCACCCTAGTGAAAGACAATTTTTCAGATAGATAAAAGCACACATCTGGTTGCTGTCCTAATCTATCACAGACTGAGGTGATGAATAATTTCTGTACAATGAATTTTATTTCATTTGCATATTTGCTAAAATTTTTCTGTCTTACATTGTAGGCTTCAAATTCAGAGCAAGCCTAGTCCATATTTTAAAAAAATTTCCTTCTCAATATGATGATGCCACTACATGTTGACAAAAGTAGCATTTTTACTTGTGCTATTATATCACATTCCATTTCACGAATAAACCACATGAATCACAGTTATTGCTTTTGTAGTCCTACAGAGAGATAATTAGGTTATTTTTCTCTTCAACTAAAATACCTGATGCTTCATTAAACACTGCAGCACAAACCTTGGGTAGCTGTGTGGACTATTCTCCAGGACAGACACCTATAAGCAGGTTGTTGATAATAGGAGGCTTTTCAGATTCTGTGATGCTGCCAATTCTGCTCCCAGGGTGATTTCACCAGTTGTCACTCCTGGGGTAACACAGAAGCCCCCATCTTCCCATATTCTGAATTTAGTCTCGATGCTGTCTACCTCCTGATCAAAATGATTTTACTGTAAATATCATCACACTTCTTTTAGTTACTTTTTCATGAATTATCAATGAGAGATTCATGTATCATATTGTCATGAGATAGTAGAAATGTTTATTATTTTAAATTTGTATTCTTTTTAATCATTTGTTGTTATTGTTTCTATTTATAATCATTTTATAGATACTATTAGCTTGCAGGGAATTGTAGCACCCTGCATGGCATGGAGATTTTCTGAAATATGCAGTCTCAGACAAGTGTTAAAGTAATTCAAACCTTTATGTGTTCACTGTTGTAGAGCAGTTTACAACAGTAGTTTCTTCTACTAATGCTTTTGTCCACCTTAGTATTGCACTTTAAAATGATGTTCTAGTTCCACACCACTATGTAGTAGTGGATAAATGAAAAGAGAGAAGATTTATTTATGCTGTCTGGATAATTTAATAATGCTTCCTTAGAAAATGAAGTTAGGTTGCTTTAAATTTAATTCTTAGCTTGACGGGAACTTTTTTTGAAGGAGGATGCTTAATGTTAAAGACTTTGTAGAGTTTCGTTTAAATAAAAGCCATGAAGTTAGCACTATAGTTTCATGTTTACTGGTGAGAAGGAATGAAGTTCTAGGTGACAGACCAAGGAACTAGTTCTGTGAAGCCTGTGCACAAAGTTGACTTCTGCACTGATGACTTACCTTTCTCCCCATAATGGTCTCACATCAATGACACACAGAGGGCAAGTTGTAACTCTTTTGTGGAAACTGAAGAATCCTGTCAACCCATATGTTCTCTGATAAGCAGTGTGAATTACTATTTAACCTGAAGGATTTCTCCTACTCTCTGATGCTGGGAAACAGCAAACCTTTCCATCCTCTGCAAGAACAAAAGTTTTCTGTTTTCCCAGGATTTTCTGTGTGGCACTTGGTGTGTGAAGATCTCTCAGAAAGGAAGAGGTAGTTATTTCCCCTTTAATATAATAACAGATAAAGGAATAAATAACAATGACTATTCCCTCCACAGAATAATCTCTGCCATTTAAGACTGAGACACAACAATTGACTGAAGATCTGTTTTATTTTAGAAAACCTTCTAAGTATTTCATGTTTTATTTCTGGAAATATTCAGTAACTTTTCTAAAACAAAGCTTTCAGTTCAAGATAAAGTATGTCTGTTAAAAATTGTCAAATTAATGATTAGTTCTCCAAGTTTATCTAATCAATATGAATGCAAGTTGACATTTAGATTATCAGTATAAACCAAACATTGAAAATTTCACAGTTCATGAATGACAATGCTCACAAGGGTGTGGTTCTCAGGCACAAAACATCCCACCATTGTCCATGCTATTTATAATGTGGTGACCTCAGTAATGACACTCTTTAAAATTTAATCAGCATTATCAGCATGGCTTCCATTACTTGCTTAAGTCTAGACAATATGCAAAACAATAAATCAAGCTGTGATATATAGTGCTTGAAGATATTTTTCTGGAATAAATATTCTCACCCTGATTTCAAGCTACCTGGCTGACGTTACTGTGTACACAGTTAGGAGTTGTGTAGCAACACAATATTGCACAGCATCCCATCATACATATACAGAGAACAACAAGAAAGTAGGGATAACAGGAAACTGTAAGTAAATAATTTGAGAGTGACAAATTCAAGTATTACTGACTTTATAAATTTATGTAATTTTACTTTTATTTTTAATTTTAACTTATTAATTTTTTTGTATGGGTGTTTTTTCCAACCTGTTCATCAGGCAACTCCTAATATTGAGTCAGTCCCTCTACCCTTAATTGTTCTAACTTCTTTCTTTTGTGGGGGGGATTATTTATTTTTATATTATGTGCACTGGTGTTCTGCCCTCAGTATTGTACCCTGGAACTGGAATTACAGACAGGGTGACCTGCCATGTGGGTGCTGGGAATTGAACTCTGGTCCTCTGAAAGAGCAGTCAGTGCTCTTAACCACTGAGCCATTTCTCTAGAACCGTAATTTTATTTTTTAATATTATAATGCTCACTAACAAGCTCACAAAAATTTCTAAAACATTAAAAATTGACCTGTGAACTTCTAAGAGTGAATTCTGTCACACCACATCTCTGTATGTCTTGAGACACTATTTGACCCACTATTTTTTGATGTGTTAGTTCTACCTGTTCTGTTTTCCTGCTTTATTAGATGAAAATAGAAAGAGGTATTATTTGTTTTCTCCATGTAGTATCCACCTTCCAATATGTTTCCCCAAGCCCCTATCTTGGTTTTCAGTTATTTGTGTGGTTTCCTCAACCACAGACTGGGGCAGAGCAGAATGCAGGGTTAGTAATAAACCATATGGAAGACATATCTAAGCAGAGACATCAGTGAGTGTAGACATGTGAGGGAGGATGGGTCTTGTCATGTCTCAGTGAGCCTCAGTGTCACTTCATCATCTTTGCACATACAAGCAGACTCTTCATAAGTACAACTGATCTTTGATAGAGACTTTGGCTCAGCATTATGTAAAATGAAGATGTTCAATTTTACAAATTTCTCTTTCCCTGACCACCAAGTTCAGTGATATAGTATCTAATCCATATGATATTGGTTTTGTACTTTTACAATCTATATTTTTGTTCATTTGTAATGTTAGCTAATTTATCTCATTCTAAACTAGAAATGAGTAGTATTTATAGAATAGTAACTTCATTATCATACAAACACGGTTTACTCGTTTTTGTTGTGATTGCTAGTCCTTGTCAAACTCAGTATCATCATTTATGTATGTAACCAGTGCCTGTGTTTCCATGCCCATAGTGACTAGATCCCTCTCTTTGTATCCAGTAACAAGAGACTTCTCTAGTTTCTTCTGAAATCTCTGTGTATTCTGTTAGTTCCATGTTCTCTATATATCTTCCTCACGGAGTTCTTTCCTTAAGAACAAATTATGGACAAATTTTGTCTGTGCAAAGCTATAATTTTTCTCTGAGTTTGGAAATATTGTTTCTACAACCTACACAAATTTCTCATATTTTGTCAAAAGAAACTACTCATGTGACTTCACACAGTGATTGTGTTAGAAGAAAGCTTTCTAATGATTTAAATATCTAAAAATATCTTCATCTTAATCCCCAAAATCAAGGTAGGCATCCCCCTCCTCACTTGATAGCCCCCATCCACACACACATAATTCCTTGGAGGACATGAAATTGATGATCACTACACACACACACACACACACACACACACACACACACACACACACATACACTTACTTTAAAAAGATGGCTTATGTGGGCAGTACTTACTTTTACTAACAGGAAGTCTCATACCAATTTAATTGCTTTAGTTTTCTATCTGCTTAACTACTGTCTGTCAACTGCATACTGAAGTATATCTCTGAAGATTTATTTTGAAGTTCAAGCCTTTAGAATTTTAGAACTTGATCTTATTTGGAAATAGGCTCTGCTCATACATTGACTGATTTTATTAATATGCAGTATAGCTTGGATGGATAGGGTACCAATTCAATATGACTGGTGCCCTTTAAGAAAATGGGTTAAATAAATAAATAAATTTAACAAAGAAAGAAAGAGAATGGCATAATGGACTGGAGAAAGAGCTCAGTGGTTAACAGCATGAAATGCCCTTACAGAGCACAAGAGCTCAGTTCTTAGCACCCCAACTGGGTGGCTCAAAACCATCTGTAACTCTAACGTTAGAAGGTGTGGCTGCCTTCTTTGATACCTTCACTCTCTCATACACATAACTCCACACAGACATACATTCTTGCACATTTTTTCCTTTAAAATTGATGGTGGCAGAATCACATGGATTGGGAATAATGGTGCACCCACAATTGTAGCACTTGGGTTCCTGGGGAAAGAGGATCATAAAGCTGAAGGCAACCTGGGACATGAACCTAAGGCCAACCTGGGTATGTTAAAAGAAGGAGGAAGAAAAGAGGAAGAGAAGAAGGAGAGAAGACAATGAGGGGCTAGGATAGGTTATAATAAAATGCATTAGTATAAAATATACATATAAGAAAACAAATTACCGAGTGAAAACAAAGACAGGTAAGGAGAGTGCTATATGATGAAGATAGGGATTGGAGTTAAGCAGATAAAAGACAAAGTTCCTAAAATTTCTGGCCAACCGAGAAATGATGACAAGATGAAAGAATTTTCCTGAAGCCCTAGAAGAGGCTGGCCCAGGGAACACCAATATTTCTGTCTTGTACCTGCAAAATTGAGACAACAGATTTTCCAAAAATTTAAACCTCCCAGATTATTAATACAGTTTCCTAAGAAGCTAGGAAGTGGCTTTGTCTCTCTTGGAAGAAAAGACAGAGGGGTAGGTTCTATTTATTTTTTGACATACACTGATGCTCCCAAAAATTGTTTAAAAGAAAATTTACTAGGTAATCATTGTTTCAGTGTTCTTGTGCCTTCATAGTGTTACTAGAAGTTTCTCAGAATTACAAACTCAAACTCTGAGAAATCCTTTGCCATAATTCAATAAATTCATCTTCTTTCCTTTGCTTTTTTCTTTTCAGTTTCCTTTCATTTTTTAAAAATTCCTGTTGAAAAATGATTGATATTTCTACATTGACCTTAGATGTATCTTTTTGTCTCTTTTCGTTTTTTTTATTGCCATATTTAAAATCTCTCTACCATTGATATAAATTGTTAAAATTTTCTCAAGTGCTTGAAATTGCTAATTGTCCCTGCAGTTTACTGTCTTCTAATTTCTAGATTATAATTTTGTTAAAGAATAATTTCTGAACCTTAGCAGTGCTTAGAGTGGTCCTGGTATATTTTTAATATAATCTTGTGTTTGGCTGATTCTCAGTTTGATTTATATCTTCTTTTACTTTTTGTCTAATGCTCTTCTCACATGTCTGGTGAGTCTGTAAGTTCAATGGTTGGCAGAAACTCCAGAGGTTCCCTATTATCCTGGGAGCACCAAATGTCCTGAAGATGGAAGAGTTTGGGTTTTGTTTGTTTGTTTGTTTGTTTGTTTGGAAGGCTTTGTTTTTCTTTGTTGTTATTTGTTTGATTTGGTTTGGTTTTTCTTCATGTTCTGGGTTTTTACACAGGGTCATGATATCCTGGTTGACCTAAAATGTTCTATATCTGAGGATGACCTTGAACTCCTGATCTTCCTGGCTCCAGTTCCCTAGGGCTGGAACGCACAAAGCCCTGTCTAAAAGTAGAAGGGTTTTATTAGGAAGGGTCACTTAGACTTAGGGGCCCCAGAGGGTGGGATTCAGCTTCTCATTGGAGGAAAGCCTGAATGAAAACCCCAGCAGCAACGGAGGATGGCAGTGGAGTAATAACTCTACCTACTAAAGATTTCATTCAAGACTATTCTATTCTACTTTTAGCTTGTGCTTTTCTTTCTGCTAGGTTTTTCAAGTCCCACGCTTTACTTTGGGCTTCATACAGTATAGGTTATAGAATTCATCTGGTTTTAGACTTTACCAATAACTTTAATTAATAGTCTCAGGAGAAGAAGCAAATGCAGTTTAAAGTCTTGAACCAGAAATTCTTCTTTTATCAAATTAGTTCTTAATTACACTGATTTGGAAAATATAAAAGCTGTCTTTTTTAAAAGGGAACAGAATTAAAGGGATCTAAATTTCACTAGATACAGCTTTACAATGTGAAAAAAATCTCACTCAGCTTGCTTATTTTTCCAGTTGTTTTCTATTTAAACAGCTGCCATCCATACCTTTCTTGGTCAGTTAGAGATGGTTTCCTAGTGTATGGGAACCTGTTCCTCATGCAAACATAATGGTACAGGAGACTATTATGCTTAGTCAAGTGGTCTCCCTCCTATGTGGAAATGAAACATTTTATCCAAGGATTAGGGCAGAATGGGAGTGTAAAGAATGAGAGATGTACTCTAGCTGCTAAAGTGATACTAGAAGTGTCAGTACTTAGAGTTTGAATATTTTCCATAAATCCCATGCTTATATAGGATAAAATAACTTTTGAGTGATAAAAATTAATATTAAAAGAGAAAGATATCAGTTCCCTACCTCATGATGTGAACCACTGGTAAGGGAGAAATCTATTGTCCTCAAGTTTTATGATTCTGCAGATTAAAGTAACAGCTTGCTATTGTTTAAAATATATTATTAAGGAAATGGTAAATACATTTCTTGTTTTCACTGAGAAGAATGGAGACTTTTATCTGGGTGTGCTATTACATTGCCACAGTTATTTTTTGAATCGTCTCTTGTAATCTTTTGTTACCACGTTCCTAGTCATGGCATGTGACATGCTGTGTCCTTGCAGATGCAGAAACAGCTCCTTATACCAAAAATAATACTATGTTCCTCCCCTGTAAACCTCTTTAGT
The DNA here is from genome assembly GCF_017639785.1 of Mesocricetus auratus. Classification (NCBI taxonomy): domain Eukaryota; kingdom Metazoa; phylum Chordata; class Mammalia; order Rodentia; family Cricetidae; genus Mesocricetus; species Mesocricetus auratus. The sequence continues at coordinate 126,516,969 of NW_024429266.1, forward strand.
GATGCTCAGCATCCACAAGGCCTGTATCTGTACCAAGACTTTGACCCTGCTTGAGTTCTGCCCTTATCCCAATTCATCGCATTTGCTAAAGTCAGGCTGGTCACTCCCACTCTTCAAACATACATAGCCCTTCCTACTATTTTCTCTCTTCTACATATCTCAGGCCTAGATAACTCAGAACATAACTCCAAAGTCCTTTCTTCCTAAAAGACTTCATATACCACCCACCCTCTTTCCATGGTTTCCTTGACCACAGCAGAACATTCAGTGATGTCTGTTGTCTGTTTCGTGAAGGCAGCACGCAAGTATGTGTGTGTGTGTGTGTGTGTGTGTGTGTGTAAGAGAGACACAAAGTGAGTGATTTTATATAAAATGTGTTATGAAACTGAATTTTAAGCAGTGGTAGATGATAATAGAAAGCAACGCATTACACACAGTGCCATTTTCCTTACTTGTATATTTCTGTATTCAAATTGCATTAAATCAGCCCTGTTGATTTTCTGATTTTTTTCAGACTGACCTTGCTTAAAATTGGAAGCATTTTTAGTATAATTTATGCATCAAGAAAGGAATATAATGCTCTAGTGATGCAAGGACCCCGAGGGTAGAGTTTTAAAAGTGAAATATTTATGAAGCTTAAGAGCAAAAGACATCAGCTTTTCTGTGGTGTTTCAACATTGTGTTCTGTACAAGGGAAATGTAAAATGCAAGGATATGCGAAAAGACAAATATTTAGGACAATAAATGAGACCAACCCACGAGATGAATTCTTTCTGCTCTATTTTTGAAGCTACTCTGCTCACAAATGTATGACTAGGGTTATAGAAGCTCCTTTAAAATCACTGTAAAATCAATCTTAAGAACCCATACAAGTTTGAATAACCTTATGTGTGGTAGGCTAACTTTTATTTGCATCTTGCTAATTAAATTGAATTCAATTTTTTGAATTTTATCTATAAAAACTAAAAGGCAGGACAGTAAGTCTTAGTTGCATCATGAATTTTCATGAGAGCATGAGTTTTCATCAGAAGATATCAGTTTCCCCCAGCTGAAGCCCCTCCCACATTCAGCACGACACTTTCTCAGACAGTCATGTTTCTGTGAAATGTCCTGGAAAACATATAGCAAAAAAGGTATCTGGAAAGAGTTAATAGATAGTCACTTTTAAAATCTTTAAAGCTAAAAACAATAGAAGAGTTTAATGGACCCTAACATGATAAGAGACATTTCATAGGATCTATACCAAGACCTATCTCATGAAATAATTTTTTCTTGTAATTTTTCACTAAAAGAGATTTTTAATACTCTGTGCTCACATGTGGCTCCCAATCTTTTTTAAGCTGTAATAGAAAAAATAAAAAATGAATATTATTACAATATAAATATGCTGTTTTAAAATATGTACACATCTAGGTTGCTTCCAGGTTCTGGATATTGTAAATAATGCTGCTACGAACATGGTTGAACAGATGTCCTTGTGTATGAATGTGCATCCTTGGGGTATATGCCTAAGAGTGGAATGACTGGATCTTGTGGTAAACTGATTCCCATTTTCCAGAGGAACCACCATACTGCTTTCCAAAGTGTCTGTACGAGTTCACATTCCCACCAGCAGTGGAGGAGTGTTCTCCCTTCTCCACATCCTCTCCAACATAAACTGTCATTGGTGTTTTCGATTTTAGCCATTCTGACAGGAGTAAGATGGTATCTCAGAGTTGTTTTGATTTGCATTTCCTTGATGGCTAAGGATGCTGAGCACTTTCTTAAGTGTTTTTCAGCCATTTTAGACTTCTCTATTGAGAATTCTCTATTTAGTTCTGTACCCCATTTTTAGTTGGCTTATTTGATGTTTTGATTACTAGCTTCTTGAGTTCTTTAGTCAAGAGGCTACCTTAAATGGCCTTCTCCAACAATGAGATTGATGACTACCTTATATGCCATCCTAGAGCCTTCATCCAGTAGCTGATAGAAGCAAAAGCAGACACCTACAGCTAAACACAGAGCTGAACTCTGGAATCCAGTTGCAGAGAGGGAGGAGCGATGAGCAAAGGGGTCAAGACCAGGCTGGAGAAACCCATAGAAACAGCTAACCTGAGCAAGGGGGAGCTAGATCATGGACCCCAGACTGATAGCTGGGAAACCAGCATAGGACTGTTGCAGACACCCTGAATGAGAATGTCAGTTTGGAAGTCTGGTTAATCTGTGGGGCTTCTGGTAGTGGATCAGCTTTTATTTGCAGTACAAGAATGGACTTTGACAGCCCACTACACATAGACAGATACTATTTAAGCTTAGACACATGGAGGAGGTTCTAGGCCCTGCTCCAAATGATATGACAGACTTTGAAGATTCCCAGTGAAAGGCCTCATCCTCTCTGGAGAGCAGAATGGGCTGGGATAAGGGAGTCGGTGGGGCAGTGGGGCAGTGGGGCATAGGGGAGGAGGGGAGAGGGAACTGGGATTGAGAGGGAACTGGATTGAGAGGGAACTCGGATTGATATGTAAAACAAACTTGTTTGTAATTTAAATAAAAAAGGAAAATAATATGCACACATTTACTGTTCAAATTAAGCTACTAATAATTCATCCATGTATATGTACCACTAAGCCTAGTTAACCTTTGAGATGACATTTAAGATATTTCCAGCAATTTTAAAAGTGTACAGTGGTATTTACCACAATAACCATGTCACACAGTAACGCTCTGGAGCATATACATCCAGCTCTAACTCCCTCCATGGTTGATAATTTTCCCCTTTCCACTTTTCCAGTCCCAGCTTCTGGTGAGCCCTGGTCTATTTTCTGTGCCTATGAATTTAATACACTAAATTCTTCATATGCATATTTTCTCCTGTCACTCATTTGCGGACACTGAGATGAAATTTTACAAAGACTTCACTGACTATGAGAGAGGGAGTCTACAATGTACTGCCTTTTTTTTTTGTTTTTTGTTTTTTTTTCGAGACAGGGTTTCTCTGTGGCTTTGGAGGCTGTCCTGGAACTAGCTCTTGTAGACAAGGCTGATCTTGAACTCGCAGAGATCTGCCAGCCTCTGCCGCCTGAGTGCTGTGACTAAAGGCATGCACCTCCAATGCCCAGCCAATGTATTGATTTTATTTCCCTAGGGAATTATAGGATTGCTTTGTCATTTGAGAATCTTCCATATTGTTTTTCCATTATGGATGTGTTGATTGAACATTGTCCCCAACAGTCTACAGGGTTCTCTTTTATTCATATTCTTTTTTTTTTTTTTTTTTGGTTTTACGCGACAGGGTTTCTCTGTGTTATTTTGGAGGCTGTCGGTCCAGCCTAGCCTTGAACTCACAGAGATCCGCCTGCCTCTGCCTCCTGAGTGCTCAGATTAAAGGCATGCACCACCACCGCCCAGCTCATATTCATAATAATACTTACTACAGATTGTCGATCTGACAATAGCCATTCTTGTTTGTGAGGTGACACAATACTGTGATTTTAATTCAATTCCCTGAAGTTTAGTGATGTCCAGTCTTTTTACATATCTCTTGTTCATTTGCAATGGCATCGTTTGAGAGCTGCCAGTCATATCTGTCCATTTTTAAATGATGCTATCCATTGTTTACTATTGGATTGTGCTTCTTGTAAGTTTTTAATCAGTAACTCTTTATTAAATGTCTGGTCTGCAAATATTTTGTCAGCTGACCCTTCTCTTTATTGAGTTTTTTTTTGCTGTACAAGCTTTTTAATTTGTCTAAATTCTTTTCTAGACCAATGTCAAGAAACATTTCCCATATGTTTTGAAAATATTTATATTTCTATTCTTTTAAATTATGCCCATGTGAATGTTTGTGTGCCCATGATGCCCAGAATCCTTGAGATATAAACAGTTGTGAGCTACCCAATGTGGGTTCTAGGAACCTACTCCAGTCCTCTGTAAGAGCAGCACGTGCTCCGGACCTTGAAGTATCCCATTCCTCCAGCCCTGCCCTGTGCACAGAGACATCATCTCAGGAGTGCCCCAGGCAGAGTCTTCAGTACAGTATCACTCTCACCGGGGGGCCACACCTTTGCAGCTACCATCTAGCACCACGGCTCTCACAGTAGCCATCCGAATGCTGCCACACCAGAAATACAATCTTGCTCTCAGTAATCAGCCAAAGACTGGGCATTCTAATATTCCTTTTCTTTTAAAATACATTTGTTCTATAAATTTATTAAAAAGTAGAGATATGATTTTATTATGTACCCACGCTAGTGTAGAACTGGCTATTTAGACCAAACTTGCTTTGATATCAAGGGATCTTCTTGCTTCTGCCTTAGGAGTATGGCTACTACAGGTATGAGCCACTATGCTCCAGCATGAAATACTATTTTATTATCTGTTAGCTTGAACATCGTCCTAAAATAGTAATCATAGTAATTCTAGGAAACATGACCTCAAGCTTGGTTGGCATATGCTAGAGATTGATTTGGCACTTTCGATGTATCTACTACCCTATTACTAATTACCAAAGGTGGGAAGGAGTTGATGCTTATTAGTCTCGCTTTGCAGAAGATGAAACCGACACCCATTATACTGTGTGATTTGCCTAAAATAATAACATACTAACATCAATAAAAGGGGTTGACTTGTGCAGAGGCACCAGCTTGTATGCCTGCCACAGACACACTGCTATCCACCTCCTTTCCTTTAAGAAATAAAAACTGATCTCTCCTTTGACAGTATTTCAAATTTATGATGTAAGGGAGTTTCTAATTTCTATGTAAATTTTGTAATTTGTTTCTAATACATAACTCATCCACATTCTTGGGAAACAGAACTGTTTATTTAACATGCCATGGTAAACCAGAGTCACTGCATAGTGAAGAAATATTTCTTTCTATACATAAAGCAGAGAAATGAGTGCTCAGTTGATTATAATTCCTGTTAAAATAGCAAGATGCTGAGAAGCATTTTTGAGGGTCAGCATGTTGATTTGTAGTTACCCATGAACATTCCTTACCATATATCTACAATAATACATTTCTTTAAGGGCAAGTATATGTTCTGAGAAATGCACTAGGCAAGTGCATAGCTGTGAAAAATATTTCCAAGTGTACTTATACAATTATATGTCACAGATTACTGTCATTTTGTGTGGTTATCAATGACCATTGTGTTAGAATACAGGACATCTCTAGACTGCATTGCTTATATTGTTCAAGTTAAACTTTGAAACATTATGTGATACAAGACAAAATAGCAGTATGCCTTCCATACCATGGTGCTGAGATTGAAATCTAGTTGAGTCTACTTGATGCACTCAGTTTTTTAACAAAATAAAGAGCAGGAGACATGATCCAAGCCAGTGCTGTGTATCTACTTATAAAGATTATTCTTCAATTTGTATGGAAGTTTATAATTTTCAGTACACATTAGAAGTGTGATGAAGTATAACCCAGTTCAATATTTTATAGTTAGTGTCAACACAGTTAATGAACATGTCTTATTTAAGTGTTTAAATCATCACTATCAACCCTATGCTCATGGATGTCACCCAGGGTTTAGAAAGCAAAAATCACCATCATTGAAATATCCTTCTTAGAAATTGTCTGGCCTGAATTGTTGTTGGTAAAACCTCTGGAATGCTGGGGCATTGGCTCTCATAGACAGTTTTCCAATGCAGCTGCTGCAACAAGGGTCAAGGAGCTCTGGGTAATTATTTACCGGAACAATGTTTTTTTTATTTCTGGTAGGAGGTGTTAAAACAAAACAACAATAAAAAAGAATCAAACTTACTAGGAGACCTATATAGACAGCACAGAAATAGCCAGTCAGAGGTGTCAGGTCCACAGGGACCTGACTTCTTGAGTGACATTTTTAGCTTTAATAGTCAGCTTTCTTGCTAGAATTATTCCCCCATACTTTCATGTTATCACTTCAGCTAGAGGAGCAGGAGAGAAGTAATTTTCAGTGCCTAGCAGAACTCGAATACTTCCTGAAGTATACGCAAACATTTCCATCCATGCATTTGTTAAATGAAAATGACATTACAAGTTTTATATGCACGTGTACACTTTCACATGTAAACACAGTGTGTTATGGGCAAGAAAACAGAAAGAGAATTTGTATGTACAATCACTTTCTTCTCCATTATTATTAGACTCTGAATGTCTATACCCCCAATAAGCAACACAAGAAAACATATCTTTTCTTTACTGTCTACATTTACAGTTGTGTGAAATTATTCTTAACTTTTCTGTATCTTGGAAGTTTAACTTACTACTCATTTATTTCCACCTCTGTGAAAGTTAAAATATACTCTGAAATAAGGATCACATTGAATACATTTTAGAGAATGCAGCTTCATCTAGACCCACAGAATTCATCTAAGTTTTACACATAGTAGCAAAACAGCATTAAGCATTAAGCCCTTTGTTTTAAATAGGGGAGATATATTTATTGTACATATCTTTATCAAAAAATCAGGTGATGTGAACTTGGATCAACAGGAGCATCTGGGCATCTGAATTCTTCCACAGTATTGTTTTTAATGCATTTTTTCTGCAGTGTTTTGTTTCAAAGCAGAAAGTAATGAAGTTAAAACATCTTAATGAAGTAACAATAAATGACTTCTATATGTCATAACCTAGATAAGTGAACTAATGCTGTGAACAAATTGTAATAGGATAAATGAATGTGACTTAAAGGAGTGGTCTGCCCCCAGTGCTCAGAGCAGCTTGCATCCTAGGCAAAGAAAGGCAGAACATTTTCTTTAAAGAAAAATTGAAAAGACTTGAGGAAATTATCTGAAAATTAACAGATGTAGTACTGTGAGATATGCATAGAAATGTACATTTTCCAAGAAATTTATCATTTTCCAGTGGAAAACATACACCCAGTCTCCTTTCCTACAGGGCAAAGAGGAAATTCCTTAGTACCATACATATAGTCTTATCTACCTACACCCAGCTTTCGCCAACACCTAGGTGAACAGTAACACAAATGCATAGTCATATTCCTTATTATTTAATTTATTGAATTATTTAATTTTGGTAACAGCTGTGTAATATGGTACATAATAAGCCTTTCTGAAGACTGAGAAGCTAAATGTAAAACCAGGCCTTGTGGAAATAATAATTATAATGTGAAACATTAATATTTATCACCTGTATAGAGTAGAGGGAATGTATTTATGTTTATACTATAGTCCCTTCCCCTGGCAATATTTCATTAGTGAGACACATTTCTCAGAAATTAAGTTCTCTGTGACAGTGGCCCTTGAAGAGTAACAACATGCTCAAGTTGTTGCCAAAGCTCAGCATCTGACCCACATCTTTGCATGTCCGGTGCTGGAAAACCTACAGAAGGCCATGCTGATCAGCCGTAAGGGATACATACAGGATACTGGCATTCACAACAGACTTGTACATGCAATGTCATCCTGAATCACTTAATTATAATTAGAAATACAACTATAATGTTGATAATAAATGTTACACTTATTATTCAGTGCATTTCTCCCTTGTAGATAAACCTACAAACTACAGTCAGAACTTTTTCTCAGGATAATTAGGTCCAGTCAGTGACAATAGGAAGGAAACCTCAGTCTTCCATTCACCATGCTGAGCTGGATTTTGCTAAAGTCTTTATTGGGATTACCTCATTTGGTTTTCACAGTATTAGTTCATGAATCTCTGTCATAGGGAAATAGGAGACTCAAAAAGTTTAAGGAACTTGTCCATACTTACAAAGTTGGCAAGAATCTGAAACAGAATTTAAAAGTGGATTCATCCCCTTCAAACAAAAGATCCCAATGATGCAGCCTACCTTCCAAAATTGACACAGTGTCACTGGAGTTGAGAAGACTCTTGAAAACAGCAATGCCTTCATGGTGGAAGTATGTTACCAACATCTTTAATTTCATCTCCACCATTTACTGTAACTCTGTAACTCTGACATTAACCCTATGATTAGAAACTCAGTCCATAAAGTGAATGAACAGCATTCGTCCCTATATTTAAAGTATGCAGCCAATCCCTTGATGATAGCTTCTTAGCAAGGCAGGCACATATGAAAGTTGGTAATGACAACTTTCATCATATGTCAGCCATGGTCTTGCACATATGTGCACATCTTAATGAATCATCACAACAATCCTGTGAGGCTATATATGTCCTGTTTATGGATAAGCACAATTAATCAGATAGATATTAAATGCCCAGAAGAGCATTCAGTGGAAACTAATTTGACCTATTCTAAACTTAACATGGAGACAAGTCCCTAGATTTTACAACTTCCCAAAACGAGCTTATAGTGCAGCAGAAATATAAGCCAGACAGGCAGACACAGAGCTCTGCACACCCTTGCCTGCTGCATGATCTTAATAACAAATGACAGCTAGCTTTATGGCCTGATGCATTCAATTTCACTTTTGTAATATTTGAACTACAGGCAGCAGAATATCTAACCCATACAAAACTCAGAAAAATGAAGTAAAGGAGATATATATTCCTAAAAGGACAAGACAATCTTTGTTGTCACCACTGATGCTATTATTTAAGTACTCAGTCTATACAGGAAAATGAGAGATGCTTCCCATAAAGCTTCGCTATCTCATCTAATTCAGTCTTGTCTCCTGAGCCACTGTCATGTGCTTTGGTGGAAACTATGTGTTCATTGTAATGGGGCCTGTCATCAATGAAACATACAAGAAGGCAAAGGTCAACCCAAGTTGTGAAAGCTCTATTGAGGCATCATGAAAGTGTGAATGCCCCAGTGACGTTAGGAGGAAATGGTGCAGAATAGACCACGCCCCAGGAGCAGGTGACCTCAAGCCAATCAAATCTTGTAAAACTGGTTTAGAGTCATCTTCCACTATTCATTCACAAGAACACTATGTGGGAACTATTTTTGATCAATTCTAAACTTAACAAGGGGATCTGTCCCTAGAGTTAACACTGCTGATGCAGAGGAACTTGTTAAAGAAGAAAAAAATACCAAGTCTTCTGGAAAAAGAATCTAGCATGTCATCCTTAAGCCAGGACAATCCAGGAAAAGAAGCAGAATTGGAAACTGCAAGATGTTATGTCATGTCATGGGTCCATATCAGAAAGCTTACAGAAAATATCATTAGGAGCTGAGACATTAATAAGGCAAAGATGCAGGTAAAGGAAAAGGGAGCTGTCAAAATTGAACTGCGACCGCACAGTCACAGATTCTGGGTGCCACTGAAGAACAAAGTGTTGGGAAACCTGGAAAGACTGGTATATATCTCCAAGGAACTTTCTGGTAACAACGAAAACACACTATATGGTGGAAGTCACAGCATGTACATAAAAATGAGGGTCAAGTATAATTTGGAAACCTAAGAAAAGTGCCAGTGACTATAAAGAAACACGGAATTGAGAAAATTCTCCAGATATTTTTCATGGTGTCCCAAAGTATAATAAAAGGAAGCCTGCTCTTTGGAGCTGAGGATGACAGATGACCAAAGACAGCAAACAGTATCATTTTACTCCCTCTGGCATCCTCTTTAGACAGGAAAAGAAGGTCTATTTCTAGGATGAAAATGAGCCCAAAGAGTGAGTATTTTCCATATGCTTTATCTTAGTCTGCCTTCTTATGGGGACTTGAAACTGACATTGAAGACATTGAACTATTGCTGATGTATTTCAGTTATTTTATGTTAGGAATATATGCCACTCTATATAATGTCGTCTATGGTTACCAGTATACTTCCTCCTTGCATCAATTCTACCATATTTATAATCATTCCACATTTATAGAGAAGAGATACATATGTCACATATCTGAGAGGACCTTCTACCTCAACATTCACTTTCCCAGTGACACTGATTTTTCAAATGAGGTTATTTGGCATCTTGTTCTTGTTGATCTTAGAGTTCTGGTTCTGGTTTAATGTTCATAATTTTTTCATAATATTATGTATACCAATTAGTTGAAGAATCTTGTGCTGTCTAGACATAGAACAGTTGATAGACTATATGTGATGTTGGGAATGGTGTAAAGAAGAAAGAGAAACAAAAATTGAGACTCCCCCTTTTCTCACTCTATAACCTTCCTATTTAAACCACAGCAAACAAGGTTATTCTATTGTTAACAATACCTATATATCTCAGTGGTGGACCACATAAATGTTTCTTTCTTTATCAAGATATTGTGAGGCAGGCAGCCTCTGCTCCTTCTCATCAGTCTCCCTGCCATGGATGTCGAGTGATTCCTCTACGTACCATCATGTAGCAAACCATTCCTACACATAGTGTTGCGAGGCTACTGCCCCATGCTTCAATTTCATGGTCCTACAGGTGGTATGAGGTCAGGACAAGAGGTGTTCTATTCCAGATGTCATCTGTGTCACTGGGGCTGCTGTCTTCTTGACTGGGTTAATTGTATAACATGGCTCAGTTCTGTGACTAGTAGTTGATGCTGAACATTGCCTAACAGCTGACTAAGACTGTCCTGAGCCGCCTCCAAATCATCTGCTTAGGGTCTCGTTTCATAGCTTTGCAATTCCTAGAGGCCAAAGCACATGGCGTAGGGATCCAAGAAGGAACATTGGAAAATACTGAACTCTTCTATGATTGTACTATAAAAATAGCCTCAGCCTCCTTTCAGCTTCGTTCCCTTTGTTAAGGGAACCATCTGTAGCTCATGGAATGAGATCCACTCTACTTCTAAACTGATGAGAAATCAAGCAATGTGTAGGCATCTTTAGTCCATAGGCTGAAGAACCTCATGTTTGCAACTTGACAGTTTTAGAGAGACAGAACTGTTCCAAATGACGACCTATGAAAACATACATACAAGTAAATGTATATAGACTGAGTGGATAGTGTGTGTGTGTGTGTGTCCAGTAACTATTAATGAAATAAGAGGGCATGAATTTGAAGGAGAGGAGGGAGAACATATGGGAGGGATTGGAGGGAGGAAATTGAAAGGAGAACTATTACTTATATTATAATCTCAAAAATTAAAAGTAAAAGTGTTTAACAAAAGAGAAATATAGATCTGTAAGTCATCATCAGCATCAATGAAGAGATTTTCATCCTAAAAATGACATATCAGAATTGAAGAAATGCTCAATGGTTAAGATTTCTTGCTGTTATTCCAAAAGATCTGAGTTTGATTCCCAGCTCCCAACTCAGGCAGTTCATAGCTGCCTCTAACTCCAGCACCAGGGGGATCTTCCTCTGGCCTCTATGGGCAACCAAAATCATATGCACATACCCACACAGAGACATCCATCCATACATCCATCCATACATACTACATACATACATATAATTTAAAATGAGTATGTTACAAGCAAAGACACATCCTCTTCGACTCAGAATTTGTTAGGTTCAAATGTGTTAAATGACAGCACCCAGCAACAGGAGGCCTGTCTTAAGAGGACAGACACAGAGCTTATTAGGAAGAAACTGCTGTACCATGTGTCAGTGCACACTGGTGGATGGACTCATCAGCAAAAATTCCAGCACACCGTCGTCAGGGCCAATGTAGATCATTCCTCATCAGGGGTAGGTCAACTTTTGCACCGAGTGTCTCCTGCCCACATTTCCAATTTGTTTCCTCTTCTCAAATCCCACTGCAGTAACCATTAACCAACCCCTGCTCTGATATCAGAGGAACTTTTCTTTCCTGTAGAAAGGCTCCTTTCCTAGCTGCTGGTTTTATAAGGCAGACATGAAAAGAGATTTTCAGGATCTCAACCTATGTATTTGAAAATCACTTACATTTGTAAGACTAAAGCACATCATTTGAAGTACAAAAACAGCCTTACCTTTCACCCTTGGTGCAGCATGTGTTTGTTGAGCCCCTCTCTTTGGCTGGCTGCTCTATCACTTCCGACTGGCATGAACATTATATCTTCAATGTTGCACCTCTGCCACTCTTTTCTAGTATTAATTTTTCATTATTATTTGTAGAATACATACAAACCCATGCTTGGACCCAGTCAGCTATCAGGCTGTATTTTAGAGTAAGAGTTTTATGTCTTATGTTTATGTTTTCTAAAAAGATAAACATTGGTCTTAATATTTTTTTCTACTTTGCCATCAACTAATTTGTAAATCTCTACTTTGACTATTGTTATCTTCTTTGGGGAAAAGTTTTTATAGTCCTTTTCCTTAATTTATTAAATTGAATCCTAGCTCATTTATTCTGCCTCTCCCACTCACAAAAGCACTTAAAGGGATGATTTAACCATTGTGTAGCATGTGATGTGTCATACTTTTGCATATTATAAATCATATTAATAATGGGCATAATAGCCTATAATGACATTGTATTAAAACATCTGTATAACTAGGAAGAAGTAAAATAAATAGAAGAGACCTATAATTCCATTTCTAAAACCTGGACATGTGTTCTTCCATTTCTGCTTTGTTCATGTTTTTCACTGAAATTATTTGTACATTTTATAGTTATGGTTTTTACTTGGTGGTGTTTTATTAGCATTTCTTTTTCCTAATAAAGTGAACTGTTTTGGTGTAGGTTTTCACTTCAAAAGAAGGCCAACTTCATTATAAGGACAACCCATGCTTTATTGACACTCTGATTCTAAGGTCCTAAAGTTGGTTCTAATGTTTCTGTTCATAAGAATAATGAGATACTACACATACTGGATGTGGGCATTATGAAGGTACATATAAGTGTGTGTGTGTGTGTGTGTGTGTGTGTGTGTGTGTGTGTGTGTGTGTCTGATATTTGGATTAAATGCTCCCTTATCTTGAAGATTTTGCACATTGCGTGATTACTTTCCCAGACACTGGTAACAATATAATAATCAACTTTCCAGTAGCCCAAGTTAAAACTATCTCTTTCTGCTTCATATTATCCTTCTCTATTGGCTGGTTTTGTGTCATAGTAACACAAGCTAGAGTGATCAGAGGAAGGAGCCTCCGCTGCGGAAATGCCTCCATGTGATCCAGTTTTAAGGCATTTCCTCAACTAGTAATCAATGGGAGAGGGCCCAGCCCATGGTGGGTGGTGCCATCCCTGAGCAGATGGTCCTGGATTTCAAAAGAAAGCAGGCTAAACATGCCATGGGGAGCAAGTCAGTAAGCAGTACTTATCCACAACCTCTGCATCAGCTCCTGCCTCCAGGTTCCTGCTCTGTTTGAGTTTCTGTGCTGATGTCCCTTAGGTGGTGAACAGCTATGTGGAAGTCTGAGCCAAACATACCCTTTCCCCTCCAACTTGCTTTTTGGTCATGGTGCTTTGTAGACGTACTAGAAACCCTAAGACAACCTATAAGCAATTATAACTTTCATTTTAACTTTAGTATTCTAATTAAATAAAAAGTACATGCCAACCATCCTTTAATTTCTTTTACATTTTATTCATTTGTATATGGAGATGGGTAAGAGGCACATGTGTGCTAAATCACACATGTGGAGGACAGAATACAGACAGCCTGTTGGAGGGGATTATTTCCACTATGCGGGTCCCAGGACGTGATCTCAGGACTTGCACTTTGGTGGCAGATTCGTTGAGCTGTGGAAATATCTTGAAGGGTTCAAAAACTGTTCTGCATTTCTTTGATTATTCTGTCTAGAGTTTTAAAGTATTAATGTAATCAATCCATTAGTCTTTCAATTGATAATTTTTGCTACTATGGTGTTAATAAGACATTTTTCATCAAATTTATATCGATATAATATTTCATGTTCCTTCATGCAACTATAATTGGAGTTGATCATCTTCACTAGACTCTCTATCCAGCTGAGAGATTAAATTTGAGTTAGACTAAGATGCTGCTGCTTTCCTAAGATTAAAATTGTATGCCAATTCTGGAGTTGATCTACATTAGGAGTTTCCTTCTCTCTTCCTCAGAGTCGTGTTTACTTTGAGCCTCCTTCAGTGGGCCATCATAAGTGAGTGACTTGCTGTTCAACATTTGGTAGTGGCTCATGGGGAGGATGTGAGGATCTTTCTTAGTCTTAAAGAGACAGCATCTTCCTGGATAGCAGGTTTTTTTCAGACCACCATCTCCCAAACCATGAAATGGAAATATATTATTAGTTATGAATACTCAGGCTTAGCTTAGGCTTGTTTCTGGCTAGCTCCTTTGACTTAAATTAACCTGTTTCTCTTCTCTGGACTTTTTTAATCTTTCTTTCATCCTGTATGTCCTAATTCCCTGCACCCTGTGTCTAGCTGGCTGGCTGGCAGCTGCCTAATGGTGGGCCCTGGAGTCTCCCTCTCTTTATTCCTCATTCTGTCTCTGACCACCAGCCCTGCCTATTTCTGTATTGCCTAGATATTGGCTGACCTTTCAGCTTTTACTAGACCAGTGAGGTGCCTTAGGCTGCAAGGTGAAACAGCAACACATCTTTACATAGTTAAACAAATGTAGCACAAACAAATGCAATGAATCTTTGCATAGCTACACAAACATTCTATTGCACAGCATTCCTGGATTGAGAGCATGGCTTCCTCAATCTCAACCTCATGCCAGTCACAGGTTGTCTTAAATATTACTAAGGAGACATCTACCCTTCCTGGTGTAGTGGAACGACTTAGTCCTTTGTCTCATTTCTATGGATTTTCGTCCTGTGCTCTGAAACAGAAGGCTTGCAAGCATTGCCTGCCCTTTTTCAGTAGCTTGAATAACTTCAATAAGGTCAGAACAAAAGAACTGGGTGAGGTGTTGACTTTGCCATAGCAGAAGCTGCCTTTGTGGCCAGGCCTGCATGGCTGTCACTTTCTCTTTTCTTCCTTCCTTTCTTTCTTTCTTTTTTTTATATTGCAGGATCTCTTCATCTAGTCAGTGTGGTTTAGAAGTCAGAATTCTTTCTACTCAGCCTGCCAAGTGCTATGATTACATGCAGACACCACTGTGCCTAATTTGCCTCTCATCTTTCTTGTAAGCCCATGATGGAGGATGAAAGGGCCCAGTTAAACTGAGTGCAAACTGCCTGCAAGCCCTTGAGGCAGGAGGGTAGGGACTGCCTAGCAAGACATCAAGATTAACACATGAAAGAAGCCCTTTCTCAGAGAAAGCCTGGAAGTTCCTTTTCACCTGGGTTTCATCTAATGAACAGGGCAAAGCATGTGCCAAGAGATGCCCAGGAGTGTCATGCAGATGTAAAAATCTCAGAGAGGATGGGACCAGTGGCACAGCTTTTGAGCTTCCCCCGCTCAGCTTATTACCTCAGTCCTATTCTAGGGTGTGCTTATTCTTTCTTAACAAACTGCTTCCTTCCATGACCCTCTGGATAGCCCAGTTCTTTTTCTGGGCACACCAACACATCATGGTGCAGCTGCTTGCCCAACTCCACCGTGGAGCCTGCCTGTTTCTGGAACTATATTTCAGAGGCTCTAACATCCTTTTTATTGCTATTTTCTTTTGAGATTGCATTTTAATTTGACCATTTTTCATTTCCCTTTCCTTCCTCCAAACACTCCCATATACTTCTCACTGATTTATATATACACATATATGTATATATGTATATATATATTTTTTAATTTAAATTTAGATTAGAAACAAGGTTGCTTCACAGGTCAATTCCTGGTCCTTCTCCATTTCCCTCCCCTCCTCCTGTCACCTGCCACCAACCTCCCCAATATCCCCTCATTGCCACAGGGAGGGTGAGGCTCTCCATGGGGGTGTCCATAGTCTGTCATTTCATCCAGGGCAGGGCCTAGACCCTCCCCCAAGAGTTCAGGGTGAGAGTGCATCTCTCATTGTTGGATGGGAGTCCATAGTCCATTTGTATACCCGGGATAAATACTTATCTACCGAACAAGGCTCAATAGATTACCTAGGCCTCCTCACTGACACTCAATTCAGGGGGTCTTGATAAGTCCCATGCTGGATTCCCAGGCATCAATATGGGATTCAAGAGCTAACCCTTCTCAGGTCAGCTGTTTCTGGGGGTGAAACCAGCCCAGTCTTAATCCCTTTGATCATCAGTCCTCCCTATCTGTCACTGGATTTCTTGAGTTCAGCTCAGTGCTTAGCCGTGGGTTTCTGCCTTTTCTTCCATCAGCCATTGAATAAAGGTTCTGTTTCCCAGACTCTCTGGCCATGGGATTGTAGTCTGGCACTCCCCAGATCTATGTCTAAAATCCATATATGAGAGAGTATATACCATGTTTCT
This sequence comes from Mesocricetus auratus, assembly GCF_017639785.1. Taxonomy (NCBI): domain Eukaryota; kingdom Metazoa; phylum Chordata; class Mammalia; order Rodentia; family Cricetidae; genus Mesocricetus; species Mesocricetus auratus. The sequence goes on from NW_024429266.1 coordinate 126,533,057, forward strand.
TTTTTTGTGACTGGGTTACCTCACTCAGGATGGTTTCTTCTAGGACCATCCATTTGCCTGCAAATTTCAAGGATTCCATCATTTTTTTTTTCTGCCGAATAGAATTCCATTGTGTAAATGAACCACATTTTCTCTACCTACTCTTCGGTTGAGGGGCATTTAGGTTGCTTCCACGTTCTGGCTATTACAAATAATGCTGCTATGAACATAGTGGAACAGACAACCTTGTTGTATGAATGGGCATCTTTTGGATATATGCCTAAGAGTGGAGTTGCTTGGTCTTGTGGTAGGTTTATTCCCATTTTTCTGAGGAATCTCCATACTGATTTCCAAAGTGGCTGTACAAGTTCCCTAGTAGAGTTCTTTGGGTCATTTATGTAAACTATCATATCATCTGTAAATAGTGAAAGTTTGACCTCTTCTTTTCTAATTTGTATCCCCTTGATCTCCTTTTGTTATCGTATGGCTCTGGCTACAACTTCAAGTACAATATTGAAAAGGTATGGAGAGAGTGGACAGCCTTGTCTTGTTCGTGATTTTAGAGGGATTACGTTGTGTTTCTTTCCATTTAGTTTGATGTTGGCTGTTGGTTTGCTGTATATAGCTTTTATTATGTTTAGGTATGTTCCAGTTATCCCAGATCTCTCCAAGACCTTTATCATGAAGGGATGTTGGATTTTGTCAAAGGCTTTTTCAGTATCTAGTGAGATGATCATGTGATTTTTGTTTTTCAGCTTGTTTATATGGTGGATTACATTGATGGATTTTCATATGTTGAAACATCCCTGCATCCCTGAGATGAAACCTACTTGATCGTGGTGAATGATTGTTTTGATGTGTTCTTGGATCCGATTTGCCAGTAATTTATTGAGTATTTTTGCATCAATGTTCATGAGGGATATTGGTCTGAAGTTCTATTTCTTAGTTGTGTCTTTGTGTGGCTTGGGGATCAAGGATATTGAAGGCTCATAGAAAGAGTTTGGCAAAGACCCTTCTGCTTCTATTGCATGGAATACTTTGAGATGATTTGGTATAAGCTGTTTTTTGAATTTCTGGTAGAATTCTGCACGGAGGCCATCTGGACCTGGGCTTCTTTTGTTGGGAGACTTTTGATGACTGCTTCTATTTCCATAGGGGTTATAGGTCTATTTAAATTGCTTATCTGTTCTTGATTTAATTTTGGCAAGTGATAGCTATCCAGGAAGTCATCCATTTCCTTTAAATTTCGAATTTTGTGGAGTACAGGTTTTCAAAGTATGACCTGATGTTTCTCTGAATTTCCTCAGAGTCCGTTGTTATGTCCCCCTTTTCATTTCTGATTTTGCTAATTTGCATATTCATGCTCTGCTATTTGGTAAGTTTGGACAAAGGTTTGTCTATCTTGTTGATTTTCTCAAAGAACCAACTCATCGTTGCATTGATTCTTTTTATTATTTTCCTAGTTTCTACTTTATTGATTTCAGCCCTCAATTTGATTATTTCCTGGTGTCTGCTCCTCCTGGGGGAGTTTGTTTCTTTGTGTTCTAGAGCTTTCAGCTGTGCTGTTAATTCTCTAGTATAACTCTTCTCCATTTTCTTCATGTGGGCACTTAGTGCTATGAACTTCCCCCGTAGCACTGCTTTCAATGTGTCCCATAGGTTTGGGTATGTTGTGTCTTCATTCTCATTTAATACTAGGAAGTCTTTAATTTCTTTTTTTATTTCTTCTTTGACATAGGAATGGTGCAGTTGTGCATTATTCAATTTCCATGAATTTGTAGGGTTTCTGCAATTTGTGTTGCTTTTTAATTCTAATTTTAATGCATGGTGGTAGTCTGATAAGATGCATGGAGTTATTCCAATTTTTTGTAGCTGCTGAGGTTTGATATGTTGCCAAGTATGTGGTCGATTTTTGAAAAGGTTCCATGTGGTGGTGAGAAGAAAGTAAATTCTTTTTTATGTGTATGAAATGTTCTATAGGTATCTGTTAATCCCAGTTGGGTCATTATTTTTATTACACCCTTTGCTTCTTTGTTGAGTTTCTGTCTGGTATTCCTGTCTAGTGGTGAAAATGGGTTGTTGAAATATCCCACTATAAGTGTGTGGGGCTTTATATGGTATTTAAGTTTTAGTAATGTTTCTTTTACGAATGTGGATGCCTTTGTATTTGGGGCATCGATGTTCAGGATAGAAACTTCATCTTGGTTGATGTAATGACCTCCTTCATCTCTTTTGATTGATTTTATTTTAAAGTCTAATTTGTTAGATATTAGGAGTGCTACCACTGCTTGTTTCTTGGGTCCATTTGATTGGAAAATATTTTCCCAACCTTTAACTCTCAGGTAATGTCTGTCTTTGAGCATGAGGTGTGTTTCTTGTATGCAACAGTAGGATGGATTCTTTCTTCGAATCCATTCTCTTAGCTAGTGTCTTTTTATGCGGAAGTTAAGGCCATTAATGTTGAAGGATACTAATGACCATTGATTGCTCATTCTTCTTTGATTTGGAATGCTTGTTTTTGATGTAATTATGTGTGTATTTCCACTCCTTTGTTCTTTTGGCTGTTGGTAAAGTGGGATTATCTAATGCCTATGTTTTGCTGGTTGTAGTTAATTTCCTTGGGTTGGAGTTTTCCTTCCAGAACTTTCTGTAGGGTGGGTTAGTGGATACGTATTGCTTTAATCAAGCTTTGTCTTGGAATATCTTGTTTTTTCCATCTATAGTGATCGAGAGGTTTGCCAGGTATCATAGTCTGGGCTGGCATCCATGGTCTCTTAGTGTTGGTAGAATATCTATCCAGTACCTTCTGGCTTTCAGAGTTTCCATGGAGAAGTCAGGTGTAATTCTGATAGGTTTGCCTTTATATGCTACTTGGCCTTTTTCCTTATCGGCTCTTAATATTCTTTCTTTACTCTGTATATTTGGGGTTTTGATTATTATGTGGCAAGGGGACCTTTTTTTTTGATCCACTCAATTTGATGTTCTGTAAGCTTCTTGTACCTTCATTGGCATGTCTTTCTTTAGGTTGGGAAAGTATTCTTCTATGATTTTGTTGAATATGTTTTCTGCCCCTTTGAGGTGGTTTTCTTCACCTTCTTCTATACCTATTATTCTTAGGTTTGGTCTTTTCATGGTGTCCCATATTTCCTGGATGTTTTGTGTTAAGGATTTGTAGGACTTAATATTTTCTTTGGTTGATGAGTCCATTTCTCCTAGTGTATTTCAACACCTGAGATTCTCTCTTCCTTCTCTTGTATTCTGTTGGTAATGCTTGTATCAGTAGCACGTGACCACTTTTCCAGCTTTTCTATTTCCAGCCTTTCTTCAGATTGTGTTTTTTTTTATTGTCTCTATTTCAGTTTTCAACCTTTGCACTGTTTGAATTGTTTCTTGCATTTTTGGTTTATCTTTTCATACATTTGTTGCATTTTATGAATTTTTTGGTTTGTTCTTTCTTTCATTTCTTGCATTTTTTTTGGTTAGCTTTTTCTTCCATTTCTTGTATTTTTTGGTTTCTTTTTTCTTCCATTTCTTGCATATTTTGGTTTATTTTTTCCATTTCCTGTCTTTTTTGGTTTGTTTTTTCTTCCATTTCCTGCCTTCTTTTGGTTTGTTTTTTCTTCCATTCCCTGCCTTTTTTGGTTTGTTTTTTCATCTATTTCTTGGAGGGATTTTCCTATATCCTCTTTTAGGGCCTCTATTATTTTCATGAAGTTGTTTCTAAGGTCATTCTCTTCTGCTTCACTTGCATTGGAATGTTGGAGTCTTGCTGGTTTAGAGTCTCTAGAATCTGGCGGTGTCATATTTGTTTTTCTGTTTCTGAGTGTGTTTTTGTATTGTCTCTTTTTCATCCCTTCTTCCAGTGGGTGCAGAAAGAGCCCCTTACTGGTCTGCTGGTTAGGGGACCAGATTTCCCTTTCAGTGGGTGCTAGCAAGTCCAGTAATCTGGTAGTTCTTCTATTCCTGGTCCTAGGTCTGGTCCTGTGGTTGGAGAAGAAGACCAGGAATCTGGGGTTCTTAGCCTTGCTCCTCTTCCTCTAGTCCCTTTGCTGGAAGAGAAGATTTGGGATCTGGGTTGCTCCAGCTGGGATGAGAAGCTCTGTGGCAGTCCCCATTCACTGGAAGGCATGCCTGGGATGTGGGGCTGGTTTCCTGGTCTCCTTGGTGGAAGAGAAGACCTGGAATCTGGGGTGCTTGGCTCTGCCAAGATGGGAAGCTCTGTGCAGTTCCCAGGCAATCCCCAGGCATTGGAATGCAGGCCCGGATACATGGCCTGTTTTTCCTGGTCCCCCTGGACCTGCTGGTCCCCTGGTCTCCTTGGTGAATGAGAAGTCCTGGGATCTGGTGTGTTTGGCTCCTGCTGAGATGGGAAGCTCTGCAGCCTTCCACAGTCACTGGATGGCAAACTGGGATGCGGGCTTTGTTTACCTGGATCCACTGGTTTCTTCTCCCTGATTTCTTGCAAATTCATGGCCTCTTTTTTTCATCAGTTGTTAGTGCAATGAGCATATGTATGTAAATATATATGTATATGTATATATATATATGTATATGTATATACAAATACATTCCTAAATATAGATTGCTGAGTTCATACAATGTTACCTGTTTGTATGTTTTCAGGGTTGACTATTTGACACTGGACAACCAACTGTTGTGCTTTTCCCTGGAGAGAGCTACTTCTTACTAGGCATTATGCTGGTTTAGTAAATTAGTGGTTGTAGATTCTCTTCTAATAACCATCATTTCACTATCACTGATTAGTTAGATAGGTTTCTAGTACCAGACATGGTTTCTCTCTTTTTGAATGGGTCTAGAGAGCTTTTGGTTATCACCAAAGTATGTATGCCACTATTGCAACCTTAGGGTTATCCTTCCATGCTAGATATGGAAATGATTTGTAGGTGTCATAAATTTGTGGGACTGTTGGTTGCCTCTGTCCTTTGGAAGCTAGCATGGCACCTTCTGGTAGTATTCATCTCAATTCTAGCTCAAGGTCATCTGGGCTCTGTTTCTGAAGAGCACAGTATCGTCAGGATATAACTTCTACTTCTGGGAAGTAGAAATGCACTGTATGTTTTAGGAGTGTCTTAGACAGCTTAGCCAACAACTTAAAAGATGGCTTCTACTGCCTACTTTTGTTTGTTTATTTGGCTGGTTGGTTGGTTGGGTGGGTGGTTTTCTTGCCTTACCTCTAGGTGGTCTTTGGCTCTTGTAGAGAATACCATCAGCCCTCATGAGAAATGTTCATTAACATTATATATCTATATACACTGAATTGCATGTTGCAGTTTGTGTGTAATTTATATAAATGGTTAATAGTATAATTACTTGTAACTTTTCAACTACCCATGTTGTAATTTCACCCATCTCCCATCTTATTCTGTATTTGCCCCCCTCTCTCATCCTACGGGGCTCCCCCTCTTCCTGTCTCCCCTTTCACATCACCAGTATCTCACCTTCTCCTGTCACCTTGATATCTACTTTTCTCTTCCCAGTTGCTGCTAAAATTTAGGGCTTGCCTATTGTTTTACTCTTAAATTCTAATGAAATGATCTTTGAGCTTTTTTCTTCCACTTTTAAATTATTTTATTAAAGAGACTAAAAAGATAAGAATGGGTAAGTTTGCCTATAGCAGCTGTGTCTCATTAGAGTTTCCTCATGAGAACACCCTTACTCCTCATTTTTATGTGAGTCCTGTGAGTTCTACTCTTTTTTTTAAAGAGAGAGATAAAATGCAGAAATTACCAGAACAAGTATAATTTCATTTTGGCCTGCATCCAAAAGAGACAGAAAAAATAGAAGGAAGGCTGATGGATACACCCAGGAAACTCATGGCAATTTGTATGGACTGCATCTACTACAGGAATTCAGAAGGAAAAGTGTCATTCAATGAGTAATGATTCCTCCTACCCCTTTAGCATGTCTTAAAGTGACCCTGCATTCCTGTGGCTGTTCTCTTCTTCCTGAGAGTTGTCCTTAGCCAGGTCATGACCCTACCCAATGGGAATGTCAGGCCTCTGTCCAGGTTAAATGTTTCATCCTCTAGACCAGAAGGAAAAGGTTTTCTTCTGATGGACTTTTACTGCTGCTGTATCACTGGGAGGGTGTCTTGAGATCTTAGCTCTCTGATAAAGTTAATAGTAGATATTATTTTGTAGACTACCAAGCTTTTACATTTTTACTATAAAGAAGGAAGGGAATAATATTCTCTCCCCAGCTTTTTACATTCCTCAGAAATATAATTCAGAAAATAACAGCTTTATCAGCACTTTGCCTTTGAATTCTCCTTAGTTCTATTTTGTTGTTATTGTTCATGTGTGTCTGTATTCTTTGAATCTTGTTTATGAAGCATATGTACGTACCCTCTTTGTCATTTGGAAGGTGTGATTCTGTCTTTAATTTAGCAACTGCGTGTTAGCTTTTAAACACATGCTTAAACAAACATATTTCAATTACAAAAATCAATATTAAAGTAATGATGTCTTATCTTCATGAATGGAAATTAAGATTCTGTTTGCAACTTGAGATTTTAGGACAATAAACTGTCCTCCAGTAGCCCCATTAGCTCGGTTATTCAACAATTCCCAGAATAAGTAAGAAAAAAGTAATGGTGGAGGGAGAGGAGGTGTGTCAGCAGCTACTCCTTTACTGATTAACATGATTTGTGCAGAGGTAGGCAGATGACCTGAAGCAAAGGAGGCAGACTCAGATGGAAGCAGGGTTGGCAGGCCTGTATCCTGTGTTTAATAACCCTGAGGGCCCAAGGAATGAGTCAAGGCTTCCTCGCAAAAACAGTGCAGAAATGCCTGTTTCAATTTCATCTCCTCTGTATTCTCTCAATGCCAAAACTATTTTTACAGTAAGATATTTATTGCTATTAAGTGCCTATATATTTATGCATACTTGGTAAAATTATGAAAGTGTTATTTATCTGAAACATTCCTTTGCTTCTATGTTTCATGGATACCAATAATATTTGGGGGATCTGAATTCATTTACACAATTCCAAACCATACTTTTTCTTTTTATTACTTTCTAGTCTTTGGTTCTTCATTTTCATGTGCTTCATATTCATCTCAGCTCAATTCAGTTGCCAAAGAAGATGAAGACATACATAGTATTATTTGTTCATTGAAATTGCAATATGTTTTACCATTATCCTTCGTCATAAATAACAATTTGACATTGCAGAGTTTTTTCCTAAATCTGAAGATAATTTATATATATACATATATATATATTTAATATGCATTTTTATGTAATACTGAATATCATATATTATTTGTGAAATATAATATATAGATATATTATAAAATGTAAATATAGTTATTATATATAAATGTGCATATTTATATGCACTTTTAAGGAAAAGTTTTAGGAACTGATAATTAAACATGCTAATATGGATAAGTTAGCCATAGAGATACATGAAATTTCATGGTACAGTGACTGCATTTAGCCAAGGCATATGCTATTGAATCATTCAGGGTTAAATAAAGCACCTGCCTCTATTCTCTGGGGTTTCTGTGCTTCCAATCACACCATCATTCAGCTGACGTCAGAGATGGGAGGACAGATGAAAAATAAGGATTTGAAGCAATGACACTGCAACTGACTTAACCATAGCAGCAAACATTATATTTTCAAAAGGTACACTGGACATTCCCAAGCCAGTCATCTGAAGTCATCAATTCAGTATCAACACTCTAAAAGAAAAATAAAAATTGAATTTCGTATTTGTTATGAAACTAAAAATAAAAATAAAAACCAAATAAGAGGCCCCTTATGTTTACACAAAGGGAAGAGATGTCCAAAAGAAATTTCTAGTTTAGATTACGGGCTTTGAAAGTTGTCAATTCTCTTCTGCCTATTACTTGGCCATTTTTGTTTGTATGCTTTCTTAGCTCGCAAAAGTTTTCTGCCATTTTTTAAATATTAAATCTGTTTTTAGGGTCCTTGTTTCTTCTAGAAGATCTGAAAGTCTTACACTGCATTTTTTTTAGAACATGTTGCCCATTATTTTCTTTTGTAGGCCTTTTCTCTGCAAGCAAGGTTTAAAAGTTACTTATGTCACTACTTCAGCAACCCCCATGTACTTTACTTTCTTTACTGCCTCTGGGGCAGTAGGTGTTCTTTTCTTAGTGCCTTCCTTTTCACCTCAGCTTTCCTGACTTTACCGTCCTCTCAGCCTATCTTGTCTATCAGTCCTCTCCATAGCTCACTCAGTTTACCCTCTCAGAAGGCATCATTAGCTCATTGTAATGGTTCCAACAATGAAGTCAGGTGTGCAGGTATAGGCTACCTACCTCCAAAATTTTACTCCTCTTAGGACAGCACAGGCGGGGGCAGTTTTGTTTTTATAAACCACAGAGAATTCTCTTCCTTTTAGTCAACAATTGAGGAAAGAACCATATCTCCAGCTTCCCCTATAGTCCATGTATTTGAGATGACATTTTCTTCTTATTTCTAGAGTTAAAATCAAATCGATATGTTTAACGTTTCATTAAGTTTACTACCTATGGTAGAAGACTCTCCTTCGAGGATTGTTCAATTGAGATTTACCAAGCTTAATTGCTCTAACTACAAGAGAAGGATTATTTCTGTATTTCACTTTGTTTTGACCTTTCATCATTCAGTGACCAAGTCTTTAGAAACTCATGTCACCCAGTCCTCTCTCCTTTCACAACCTTGCTCTGTGTCCTGCTTTGAACAGTAGTCTCTGACTACTTGTACATGGGGACACATGGTGAAGACAGCCAGTAGTGGGAAGGACAAGGCAGGAGTTTCAGATAGTAATAAAGATCATTTTTAACTTCCATATGTATTATTAAAAATGGCTACTGTTTCTGTCCTTTCCAGGCCATAAAGCACATATTTAGTTTAAAATTAGGCATAATAAGAGGTAATATATCATACAGGGAGATTGAAATTATAATTTTACTTTCCTTGTGCCAATATGACAAAATCAAATATATTCAAAGTAATATGACCATAGACTATTATTGCTATTATAAAAAATTCCATAGTGATAAAGGGTAGAACCACAAAGAAATTCAAGTACATTTGAGATTTCCTGGATTAATCTGGCCTGTCTGCTTCTAAGTGTTGAAAATGGGAAATTATTTCAGAGAAAGAAATAGGACATAATTTAATTTTATCTGAAGAGATTATATTTTCAATACAAACAAGATACCCTTGTCAGTATTTTAAGAACATGAAACACAGTTTCTCAGCATGACTTAGAAAACAGTTAACCAGAGATTACATCATTGAGGCAGTAATTACTTCCACAAACCAGTTTATCAAAAGTATTAAACGATACAAAATTGTTAGCTAGATAATACAGTCAGGTTTATAAGTGTTAGCATAAATGTGAAATGCAACTTGAAAACTGCCAGTCTCTACAAACTACTGGCCAGAAGAGGCCTAGGGACTAGGAAAATATCATGGAAAGAAAAGCAATTATCATAACATGGTAAGATAATGGATAATAGAAAACTACTTTTTTGTTGTTTTTTGTTGTTGTTGTTCATTTTTCAAGACATAATGTCCTGGAACTTTTTCAGTAGATCATGCTGGCTTCAAACTCAAAGATCTGCCTGCCCCTGCCTCCTGAATGCTGGGATTAAAGGTATGTGCCACTGCAGGTTGGTGAAATTTCCTTTTTTAAAAAGCTCTTTTTATATACACAGATAAAGTATGGTTAAACACATGCTTAGTATAGTTTCTGTTTCTATAATAAGTGCTGAGAAAACAGCTTATGGAAGGAATGTGTTGTTTGGGCACAGATTTAGGAGCAGTCCATCTTAACAAGAAGTCAAGGCTGAAGGAGATTGAGGTCAGTGGTCGTGTGTCATCATAGTCAGGAAGCAGAGAGAGGTGAATGCTTGGGCTCAGCAAGCATCCTTCTTGTCATACAGTTTAGGACCCAACCCAGGGAATAGCACTGCCCACTGTTAGAGGGAATCTCCTTACCCCAACTGAACTAAGAAGAAAATCCATCACATGTAACCTGGCAGCATGTCTCTTGGTGACCCTAGACTGACAAGATGATAAATAATACTAATGACAACACAAAGCGATGCATATATCATCTCACAGCTGATATATTAGTACTAATAAAAGCCCTGTTAGATCCCAATAAAACAGATATTCAGTTGGAGAATGAAATGAAAAGGTTATGAAGGTTGTAAGTATTAAAAGGGAGGGGGGTCAACAAATGTGCTGGAAGTAAAGCATGCAAAAGGATGGAGATATCTTGGAAATATTTGAAGGATTCTGTTCTTCCTAAGCAAGAGGCAAAAGCTGAAATAACTTTGGAAAGCAGGTTGGTTCCATTGTGGGAGGAGTGGTTCCGTTAATCTGATATCTATTTACTGACTACTGTGTGTTTACATCCTGTGGGACTGTGCAGAAGGTACTAAACATGATTAACAGTGAGTGCATTCATTTTCTCTGGCTGGTTTAACAAATTGCCCACTTAAATCTCTCACATTCCTAAAGGCTGGGAGCTGGAAATCAGGTGGGTATCCTAGTTTTTCTACATAACATTACCCCTGTGTCATTTCATCATGTCTAGTTTTTGCTGTGTGAGTTTCCCTTTCTGTCACAATCATTCCTTACTTATGGTCTCTAATCAGTACTATCTTTGTATTCCCAGTTGCATGCACTGTTCCTGGCCATCTGCAAGATGCTTCTAACATACTGATAAACTAAATGAATTGAAGTGTCTGATGTATACAACTTGAACAAGATATCCTACATTGTATCCAAGGCCCTCAGGAAAGTTTGATGTTAGCTCCTGCAGAGGGCATCAGTATTCATTGATGTGTGGTGACATCTCTCTAGGCTCTACCGCCATGCTCATGTGCCCCTTCTTCTGTCAGATAGACTTTCTGCTTCATTGTGTAAGAAATTTTATCATTAGATTTAAGGTGCATTCAAGTAATACAGGGATCCTGAATTTCAGTACACCTGCAAAAAACACTTTTCCTTTAAAATTTTTAAATGTTGTATTAATTGTCCAAGTGCTCTGTCACATAGAGACTTTTTCAGACAAGTATATTTTGGAGCCTATTCTCCACTATATTCCATTACCCTGCCCCCTTATACATCTCTCTCTCTCTCACCATCATTAGGACCTTCTGTTTCAAAGACCTTAATGTAGGCCTTAAATCTTTGAGAAACACATCTAGGTGGGGGTTTTCTGAATAGGACTCCAGTCTCTCAGGAAATATTGCCGACAGCTGACAAATGGAACCTCATGAAATCAAAAGACTTCTACAAAGAACAGAATAGCTAATTGAATGATGAGACAGCCTACAGAATGGGAGAGAAATCTTTGCCAGCTATACATCTGACAGAGGATTAACAGAAAATAAAAGGAATAAAAAATAAATGAAAAATCAAACAGCCCAACAAATAAATAGGCTAATGAATTAACAAAGGTTTTTTTAGTTCTTTTTTTGTCTTTTTTTTTTGTACTAGGACTCTCTAGGAATTCTTAGGAGCAGGATTTGCTGTATTTTGTTAACTATGGTTTAACCTAAAGCACAGTTAAGAAGTTTCCAATCTGTTTCTGTGACTGCATTAGCATGCACATGTCTTCTTTAACACACATTCAGACTGCTCCCTGGCTGGACAGTCTGTGACTCCTTGAAAGGGTGACAGACACCTGCTCTTTTTGCTGATTTTCGCAGAAATTCTCTTGAACTCAAAGACTTGATTCTAGGGCTACCAGTCTCTACCCAATGTTCTATTAGCAAACTCTGATCTTATCATTCACCCTCTACACAAACACCAGATACATATATTCGTAAAACACACATCTTGGTGAGTTTTCTGCTTAGTAATCTTTCTCTTTCAGAAACATAGATGTCTACTGCCATACCACACTGAACACACCCAATATCGTCAGAAACATATCGATGATTTTTCTTTTACAGGCATACATACTTCTAAAGTGCTGGTCTCTCTCTCTCTCTCTAACACACACACACACACACACACACACACAGCTTCTTTGATGTTCCATTCATGTGTAGCTGTGTCCACTGTACCTTGAAGTATTTGTCTCCATTTGGTAATAGGAGACATAACTGTTCCTCTCCCTCTATTATACATTAAAGTTGTCTGCATGGAAATTAATACAAGTCAAATACTATTAGTCTCTGATGATTTCCTGAAAATCTTTCTTTAGCCTCTGAGACACAGGATATAATTTTATCCCCATGTCATTTGTAATGCCTAGTTTCCTCTGTGTGAGTTCTCCTTTCCATCATGATCACATCTTACACGTGATCTTTAGTGGGCACTGTCTGTCATTGTAGTTCCAGTTGCTTGTGAAGCTCTGAGAGCTCTGCAAGAAGCTCCTAACATTCTGAAGAATTAAATTAATTGAGTTTCTAATACATTTAAATCATACTATTTCACTAACATTCTAACATTGTTTTATAATCATAAATGTGGCTAATGAGTTAAGCAAAATATATCTAAAACTGCAAAAAAATGTTGAAATCTTCTGTAAGAAACAAGAAGTACTGAATTAGTGGTTCAGATAGCATCTATTTCTCACAATAGGGCTAGGAATCTAAAAACAAAAATATTGTTCTATTAAAAGAAAAATCAAGTTTATCAAGGTTATTAAAGTCATCTGAAGTAAACTAAGTCCAATTTGACCCACAGCCTGCCCTCATAGATAACTGGGAAATCACAAACTAGCAGTTACTAGATAGAGTTGATTGGTGAGATCCAACAAAGCTGGTAGGAAACTGCCATTTTCATTGCTAACTGGGTCTGTTAACTCTCTTTCTTAAGGGCTGTTCTTATATGTTAAAAACTTTTATGGCTAGCCAAGGCATTCATATGTAAGCAATGCCAGTTTAAAATTAAAAGGAGATTGTTTAATCTTTCAAGATCATATTAATGTGCCAAACACCAAGGCAGAGAAATTAAAGCTATAACAGTTAAGGGCTGGAAGGTACATCGAAGACAAAATGCAGGGACAGAAGCAACAGCTAACAGGCAGATGCTACTCAAACACTTGACACTTCTTTCTCATAATCACACTTTTGGGAGTTAAGACTGTGGTCAAGGAGTCTGAGACAGAACTCAGGAGAACACTCACAAGTCTTAGTAAGAGTTAAATGATTACCTTAGGGTGGGGAGTCCAGTTCTGTGCTTCAGAATTGGGCCCACCATCACCAGGCCACATTGCCGGGGAAGTAGTAAAACTATAAATTCAAACTAAGAGAGATGTTAGGGATTTTTATAATAATGAAAGAATTGTCTTTTGTTTGTTTGTTTTCGTGACAGATTCTCGGTGTAGCCCTGGCTGTCTGGGCACTCTCTCTAGTCTATAGGCTGACCTTGAACTCAGAGATCTACCTACCTCAGACTCCTGAGTGCTGGTGTTACAGGTGTGAGCCACCACAACTGGGTTTTGATTGCTATTGTTGTTGAGGTCTACTTTTCTCTTTCTATTGAAATGTCTTCTAATATGGTTTTGCTTTATCCCACTATAATAGGAGTTTACATATGCTACGGAGTCTTCTGTAGCTGACTTGTTGTTCAGCTCATTAGACCTAGCATCCTTGTGGATGCATAGGAACTAATCCTTAATACCTCTCACATATACACATGGCCCTGTTTGCCATCCTTAGTGGGATTGGGAAAATGGTCACTACAGTCATTTCTATTGTTCTGTGATTTTCTGAGAAACAGTTGGAAAATGTAGCCAGTTATCTTGGTTTAAATAATGTATGTATTTACAAGGAAATAGATGTAGAACTGATTGAAAAAAAGGTTCAAAGATTTATCTGTACCTAATATGCTACTATATGCATATTAGATATTTGATATAGTTAAGCATTATCTTACGTATCAAATTATTGTTTCTGTGTCAACTTGTCATTTAAAACTCATTATCCATCTGTTATATACCAAATTTCTATTTAAATACTTAAGACAGGTAGATTGCACTGTCAAGTTAGGTCACTGTAACTGCAATAGATATTGTCATGTAGATGAAGAAAACATTCATTTTAAAAGATCACATTTTTAATGTGTACTTTCTTTGTGCCTTGGGGAATCAATGATATGTCACATTAGCTCTTTTGATTTAGGTTCCACTCACAACATCAGGTATGATTAAACCATGTGACCATTTCAGAGTCAAAGCATGAAATGATGACCATATGTGAATACACAATAACAGCAAGGAAGAATAACAGTGTCCTCCTTTCAAAATTAATCACATTTCATTTGATCATTCAGTTATGAAGAAATAATTGCCTAGGTTTACATTAAGAAATTGCTCTTTTCGTGAATTAACTGGTGAAAGTGTATTCAGATCAACACTTATTCTACTAGTATATTCTAACCAATGGCTTCAGGTTGATCACCTGATAGCTTATTGAAAGCGTGTGTGTGTGTGTGTGTGTGTGTGTGTGTGTGTGTGTGTGTGTGTGTGTGTGTGGTGTGGTGTGTGCATGCATGCATGCATGCCACAGTACCATGGAAATTACAGGATAACTCATGGGATCCTAGCTGTCTTCAGATCATCAGGCATGGTGCAAGTACCCATATCACTGAGCCATGTCACCAACCCTGACGCCTGACACCATGACACCCAGGATTCAGTAGGAGCCCCTCAAAAGCTCTCTGTAAATGAATCCTTGTCCTTGTCTATGCTAGAGAACGACCTAATCAGAAACTGCTAGCTTCATTCTGCTTCAGAGTAAATTCCTAAATAAAAGAATAGTGTGACTATTTGTGACATGGCTTAATAATTTGTGGAATATGAAGAATGTTTATGGAGTTAATCACCAAAATATGCCACTCGCATAATTCTTTGGTTTCATTCTTCAACAATTTCATGGGTTTCTTTCTCATCAGTTAAAACTTACCAGTGCATTTTATTGACTGCACAACTGACTAGCAGTTGTGTTTGTATCTAGACATTCTTAGAAGTCTCTTCTAAGCTTAGAAAAGCACATTTGTAGCATGTTATAAAGTAGACACAGAAACTATTTAATAAACAAAGCCTGACACTAAGAAGAGACTGGACAGAAACATTCCTGCTAGTTAAAATTTTCACAGGTAATTATAACTTCAGCATGAAACCACAAAATATCTAATTGCTAATTTACTTTTCCTTCTATCTTCAAGCCTGACAAAGTACCAAGTAATATACACCATGCAGGGGACATGTGATCATATAAAAAATAAGAGTCTGCACACACATACATATGCAGCATGTACATATGCCAAACATACCCACCAACATCCCACACACCTCAAACATACCATATGCATACATTATACATGCATATACCCATAATCACATATAACATATACACACATATCATATACATAACACACAATCATATACACCACACAGATTACCACAGCATATACATCACACCCAAACATAAACTATACATATCGCACACATACCACACACACACACCACTCCATATACTACATACTTTATGATACACACATACATTACACACACCACATCCATATACCATACACCATATGACATACACACATGCATTACACACCACATCCATATACCATACACCTTATGATACCCACACATGCATTACACACACCACTCCATACATTCCACACAGCACATACACTACGCACAGTCTCCATACACAAACACACTACATTCATATACCACACACACACCATATGTACCATACACACACATAACATACCAGGATATATATATATATATCCTGCAACACTGTCCTATATGAGTTCTACTTTTAAACACTTCATTCATAATAGCTTTCTTACCTTGGAAACTATTCCTCATGACTCTTTTATCGTTTTTGTTCTAGCTAAATTCTATCTATTGCCTATGTGTTTAGATACAATTGCTTAATGGACCCAACTATGTCTTTTGGGCAGTAATAATAATTACCTTTGTTTTAAATTATGCTTTCAAAAATTTTGGCGTAGTGAACTCCTTGAAAAATGGATGTGATGTCTATGTCCACCATTAAAGTCAGACTGGAGGACTGTTCAACATAGTAAAGGTACAGTCTATTTCATAAACTAAGGTCAAATGGATTTGGTTCATTATAAAAGGTGTGAATACTTTCAGCTGAGCTCCTCTCCCACAATGCATCACGGGTCTCAGCTACATAAAGCCAATGAATCACTAAGGAAATAGAGCATCTCTTCTGTGATCCACCCATCTCATGCCTTCTCCTCACAGTCTGAAACAGGAAAGGTAACTTCCTAGCTAGGCTATCATGTGGGTCCCTGCCAATCTTTTGCTAGCATTTGTTTATTCAGATCTTCCTGTTTCATCTGTAGCCCCAGCTGTATTTCTTTTGGCCACTAGGCTCATATCAGCATGATCATATACCATCTCAGAATGCACATGGAGTAATCACTTAGTCTACATCCCTTTTAGACACCTGGCTACAGAAGTCTGGAAATACACCACAAAACTCTACTCCCATTCCGTGTTCTGAGTCCAAAGTTAATTGTTAAAATCCTTAAAAATAATATCAGAACAGGAACGTGGGAAGGTCACCATCTTCTAGCCTAGGTTTCTAGACAGGGGAAAGATGAAGACATGAAGGCTCATAGCTGCTCAGCCTGAGTCTGCGGAATCCCTTTTCGTATGCTCAGCAGGACAGGCTCCTCCAGCACCACTGGGCCCGGGCTCATGCGCTCTTCCTATGCTTTATGCAGGTTATGAGTCACCATTTCAGATTTCCCTAGGATCCACCTGAGAATGACCTTCCAAATCAACAAGAGGAAGAGAAAGTAGCTCTGGTGGAAAGGGGTGGTGGAAGGAAGAAATGGAGGAAGTGGGAGTTGGAGGGGGTGCAAAGGGGAAAGTGACTTCTACCCTCTTCCTGAGCTGCAGGGACACTCCTGGACCTACCCAGTCAACATAGCCTCCCTGACAGAATTTTGTTGACAAGATTTTGCTGTCCAAGGAACACCTCCTAATACTCACACTCACAGCAATCCTTAAGATTCAGCATCCTGAATGCTGGGATTATAGGCAGGTGCCACCATGGCCAGAATTTCCAAACCAACATTCTGGCGATTTCTGGAACTGATGGTTCCTTAATTTCCCAGAGTCAATTTTAAAAGGCAATCGAACACTTTCTACTCTTTATGTTTAAACACTGAGAATAGAATCACTTGAGGATTGTATATATATCACATATAAGTGATGGCTCTTTGTCTTTCAGTATGAAAAAATTAAAGTTAAGCAAATGATCACAGAAAGCTTCTCCTTTATTGAAGTAGTACAACTGACAAACAAAGAAGAAAGGATAGAGTTAAAATTGTAGCATTTCCACATGACATCTACAGATGTGTCAAAAGGACAGAGTCATCTTGTAGGCTGCCTAAGTTACATGATAACTCATCGAAAACAACAAAACAGCGCTTTTGATGTGACTAGTTATGTCAGTTTGTAGAAATCTACTATAACAAAACAGCACAGGTTGGATAAGTGAACCAAGAGCTATCTGTTTTCTGACACTGTGAAGGATGACAGCCAAACTCCAATGTCCTACCAGTCATTGTTTCCCTAAGGACTCTCCCCTTGGTCACTGTTTCTCTGTATCTTCATGCTACCTTTCTTTGCTATAGTGGTAACTATGCATAATATAATCTCCTCTGTATGATTGTATTTTCACCAACTCACATGACCTAATTGAACAACAACTATACCCTTAAATACCTTGTTTTTTATTGTCAAATATAGTACGTTGACAGGTAAGAGGGGTTAGGGCTTTAATGCATGAATTTGTGGAATACCATTTATCCTAATGAAAGGAATAAATGTGATGACTAATGTGTGGTTCCATTGCTATGATAAAGGACAAGGCAGATAGTATGCACCTTCTGTTCAAAACACACAAAAAGATTTTATTAATAAATGTTATGCAGACTTAAGGGACCCATGCACTGTAAGGTGCTCCCCTCTTGACTCTGGATTAGGCACAGACCACACTCAAACACCAGTTTCCAAGCACAAACCAAATCTAAAGAGACCCTTTATTAAGCAAGGCAAAGAGACAAAGTGGGCAAATTTGAGTTGGGCAGAGACATAGAAAATAGCTTTGCAGGTGTTCATTTTAAGAGGGAAAAGCTGGAGGTCTGTGTTAGAATGAGCTGAGATGTGTTGGTAAATTCTGATTGGGGATTTCAATCAGGTTAGTGAAAATAATGAAGTTTATTTTTGGACTTTGATGTTTTCATAGTTTGGCCTTGGTGATCAGTAATAAGAATGAGTCAGTGGCCAAAAAAGAGGCTAGACCTCAGTGGCTAGCTTCAGGAATGTAATTGAACCGCTGTTCAGTAAGGGGAGAAAGGTAAAAGCAAAACCTGGCTGCACCATGTTTGCCATGCTTGAGCCTGCTAGAGCACTTCACAGGTGAAGATCAGTTCTTCAGACTTACCAATTTTCAGAAAGCATGATGAGAACAGCAATGTTAGGCAATGATGAATTAGGCAATCATTGAGCACAAAGTAGGCCTTGGGAAACTGCACAAAATGTGGCCACGTTGCCTCTCATACAAAAATTGAAGGAGTGAAAGAAAGCAAATTAAAAATAAGTTACATAAAATTAGTAAGGTACTTTTTTTGTGAAATATGGATCTTAATCTGAATTTAGAAAATAGGCGTATTGATTGAATGACGTCTTTAAAATTAGAAATCTAAAGAATGTCATGATTATGTTTTAGAAGATCTTTTCATTTTTAGAGATAAATACCAGAACAGTTAGAAATAAAATTGTATGCTTGGAGTTTGCCTTAAAGCGTGTTTAATAAGGGTCTTGGTAATAAAAGGTAGGCAGATACATAACAAGGTGAAAAATGACTCATTATCACTTAAGCGGGGTGATAAATATGAATATTTGCCTTAACAATTCATTGTCTCCATATACATTTGAGTTTTCCTTAAGGATGTGGGAAAAGCATTATGTTGGCATTTAAATGTTATAAAACCTCACTCAGTGTTAGTTGGTACATCTGTTCTGTTGTTTGCCTGTGGTAATGATGAGTTCTGATGAGTCAATTCGGCTGCCTCTAGAGCTTTCTTCCTAAGGTTAATTGCATGCACTGGAGGGCTGACTGAGGTTAGCAGAGCAAGCACTGGTTGATGGACAGTGTTTTCGCTTGACAAACTAACAGCCTATATGATTATTAAGCTTTTATGCCGTCTTCATTAGCACAACATTGTAGTCACCTGCACTAACCTGTCCAGATGTTTCTATGATAATGTTCAGCTTGATAAATTTATACTTCACACAATAATACTTGTCATTTTTTTATCCTTCTGTCCCAAGTATATTTCAAAATACATCAAATCCAGCTGTTAATCTGACCACATAAAATGTTAAAAGAATGCTTTTGAGTATTGCAGTGATGTTTGAAGTGTTTCAAGACTCATTTCCCCATGGATTGGAAAACAGCTTTGACAGAATCAAAACGTGTCTCAAAATTCAGTTTGTCTTTTACCTCCCACAGCAACCTTGCAGTTTGAGAAGCATTCTGGAAGAGTGGTGCATTAGCTTTCCATGACTGTGATAAAATACCTGAGGAACAAATGTTTACTTTGGCTTGCCCTTCCAGCTGTGTGGGACCATGGCCAGTTGGACCCAGTGTTTCTGGTCCTCTAGGAAGACAGAATATTGTGATGAGGTGTTTGCCAGAGAGGCCTCTTCTCCTCATAGCAACTGGAAAGCTCAGATTTGGAGAAAGTTCTGGGTCCTGATATTCCCAGACATTTGTCAATGATCAAACAACCTTTCCCTCTTAAAGCTCAGTTACCTGAAAGTAGAGCCACTAACTCAGGACCGAGCCTGTATCATTTGTGACTTTTGGAGACATCAAGCTGCAACCCATAACAAAGGGCAACCTTTGAATTGTTGTGTGTTAAGTGAACAAGAATAGAATTGAGTCTAAAATTCTTCTAAGGCTGTATTGTAATGTGTATATTTTAGATCTCATTTTTCTTCATTTTTTTAAAAAAATCACTAATGTCACAAGGTATATTTTGATGGTTATAAATCACCAAGCTTTTTGATTCATCTTAAATGAAGCAATAATCGCAATATCCAGCATAGCTCTAGATATGTAGTGACAGACTGACTGCCAGGAGTGGAAGTAACACAGTGAACAGTAGTCACATTTGAGTATTTAATTATCTTACACTCTGATCTTGGGAAAAATTTTAAGCTTATTTCTGTGTGTCTGTGTGTCTTGGAAAGTAGTTGAATATGTTTTGTAATTTAACCAAAGAACTAACTCTTAAAATTGAATTTTCACTTCTACAAACCACTAAAAGACTCCCACATAAAGAGCAGCTGGCAGTGGACTTTATTTTCATAGTCCCTAAACATCACAACACCTCTCTGCTTTTTATTTCTTCTTTGCTTCTTTCAATGAATATTCCCAAGTTATATATTTCTATGTTGTGCAACCAAAACATAGAAAGTTTAAAAATCCATTAGTCTCTTAGATTATGCAAAAACAAGGTTGGTTGAGTTACAAATCATTTCCAACAACATCAGCTTTAGTAAATATCCACATATTTACTACACAGTCTTTCCTTCTATGTACAGGACTCGCTTTGGCATTCCTCAATTTTGAAAATCTGATAACAAGATCCCTTCAGCACTGAAAAAATGACAAACATTCTCTGTAAATTCTGAAGGATATTGGTGCCAGACATAGGCTTTTTTTGTTAAACTGAATATTTTGAGGAAAAGGGCCAAATCCTGGACTATCTGATTAAATCAAGGTTTATTTTAGAGGTACACTCAGGAACAGTCAGCCGGCTGTCTCACCCCAAGTACAGATTTTAGAGAGCAGCCTTCTATGTGAGGAAGACAAGGTTTTTTGTAGCTTAGGGGTAGGGACTTTCCAAATTGAGGATTTGGTGTACAAAATCTTCCAGGTTACAGGAGCAGAACATAGGCATAAAAAAGTTAGTTGTAATGATCTCCTGAAACAAATTTATGACTGCCATTCCTGGAACAGACAGTACAGAACCATTTGTAGTTAAGATTACAGGTCGGACATAGCCCAATCCTTGAGAAACAGAGGTTTATTCACAAACAGAAATAAACCAGGTTTGTCTTTTCTAGAAGATGGCTTTTCAGCTTAAGGTGGAGGCAGACTAGTTCTTCATATGCAGATTCAACTAGCCTCCTCCTCCTCCTCCTCCTCCTTCTTTTGTTCTCCTCCAACTGCTACTATTCCTCCTGCTTCCTCCACCACCTCCTCCTTCTTTCTTATTCCATTAAGCATCTGTACTATGTCAGCCTGGAGACTTCTGGCATCCCAAGTTTCAGATAAAATTTATGAAGCAACCTTGTTTCTAATTTAAATTTAATGTTAAAAATGAAAATAAAAACAATCAGAACTGGAAAAAAATTTAAAATAGAAAGATCTGCTGATAGTTTCACCAATGGCCCCTTAGGATAAATTTTGTTTCTTATTTTTTTTTTTACTATATTTAGTATTCTCCCCATATCTTTCATTTAGGAAACTATCTTTTCTTCACTTATGAGACAAGAGGCTTGATTATGGACCTGTGTTCTCAGAAGAAGCAACAAGTTTCAATGTAGTATAATAACTATGGTGAGGATTGAATGTATGAAACAGAAAGAAAAAAATGTCTCTCGATAAATGACCCTGAATAGTGTGTCCAAAATATAAACAAGTATTGGTCTGTATGTCATCACATTTTTTCAAACTATAAAAAATGTCCAAGAGAAGTAGTTTAAAAGGAGGAAGGGTCTATTTGGGCTCCTGGTTTTCCAGGCTTCAGGCTGTGGTTGTTTGCTTAGCATCATGCTTTCAGGGTCATGGATGGCAGCGCAGGACTGTGCAAGGGTGTGTGGAAGCAGAGGCCTTCATCTCATGGTGAGCATGCCCCAATGACAGAAACAGGAGCAGGCTAGAGCCAGCATATCCACTTCGAGAGGCACACAGCCACTTCTTCCCCTAGGCTCCACCCCTATAGCCCCAAAACTCACAAGAGTTTGTTCAAATGCTGAACAGTCACTGACTTAAACCAGGACTGATGATCAAAGGGATTAAGACTGGGCTGGTTTAACCCCCAGAAACAGCTGACCAGACAAAGGTTAACTCTTGAATCCCAGGCATCAGCCTGGGAATCCAGCATGGGACTGATCAAGACCCCCCTGAATCTGGGTGTCAGTGAGGAGGCCTAGGTAATCTATTGAGCCCTGGGCAGCAGATCAGTACCCATCCCAAGTATACACAAGGACTTTGGACTCCCATAGAACAATGTGAGGTGCACTCTCACCCTGAACTCTTGGGGAAGGGTCTAGGCCCTGCCCTATATGAAATGACAGACTATGGACACCCCCATGGAGGGCCTCACCCTCCCTGGGTGAACGAGGGGATAACGGGGGGGGGGATGGGGGAGGGCACGGGAGGAGGGGAGGGAAAGGGAGAGGGACCTGGAACTGACTTGTGAAGCAACCTTGTTTCTTATCTAAATTTAAAAAAAAAGAATAAAAAAAAAAACAAATTAAAAAAAAAAAACCCTGTGATTAGGTCAGAGCCTTCAGCACTTAATCCTTTCTGGAAGAGTTCTCAGATATCCCCAGAGGTGACCTTCACGAAATATCTAGGAGTCTCAATCCATAATGTACAAAAGTAGATTCCCTTTTCTTGCCAAGAAAAGAGACATCAAAATAGAGGGAGACATTATAGGTTTAAAGAGAAATATGGCACTAGGGAAATATCCAGAGATCTACAAGGGTGACCTCAACTAACAATCTAAGCAATAGTGGAGAGGCTACCTTAAATGCCCTTTTCTGATAATGAGATTGATGACTACCTTTTATGCCATCCTAGAGCCTTCATCCAGTAGCTGATGGAAGCAGAAACAGAGCTGTACAGTTAAGCACTGAGCTGAACTCTTGGAATCCAATTGCAGAGAGGCAGGAGTGATGAACAAAGGGGTCAAAACCAGGCTGGAGAAACCCACAGAAACAGCTGATCTGAACGAGGGCGAGCTCATGAACTCCAGACTGATAGCTGGGAAACAAACATGGGACCAAACCAGATCCCTGATCGTGGGTGTCAGTTAGGAGGACTGGGCAGTCTATCGGGCCTATGGTAGTGGATCAGTATTTATCCCTAATGTACGATTGGACTTTGGGAGCCAACTCCACATAGAGGGATACTCTCTCAGCTTAGACTTGTGGAGAAGAGCCTAGGCCCTTCTCCAAATGATATGACAGACTTTGAAGATCTCTGATGGAAGGCCTCACCCTCCCTGTGGAGCAGAAATGGGATGGGAGAGGGGACTGGTGGGAGTCATGAGAGGATCAAGGAGAGAGGGAACTGGGATAGACATGTAAAACAAGATTGTTTCTAATTTGAATTTATAAAGGGGGGGGGGAAGTAAGTTGCCCATCATAGCCTGGGGCTCTTATGATTCACAGAACTTGGAGTCTTAGCTTGTGTATAATCATTTGGACAATTATACCTTCAAATATCCTCTCTGTAACTCCCTCTCTCTCTTTTGAACCTCATACTACCTGAGTTGTTTAGCAAGCTGGTGTCCCAGTGGTCCCTTTATGATATATATATGTATATATAAACAATCTTATTTTACATACCAATCCTAGTTCCCTCTCCCTCCTATCCTCCCATATCCCCAGCAATTCCCCATCCCACCTCCATCCACTCCCCAGGGAGGGTCATAGACTCAACCATTACCATCATCCTGTCCTTAGGTTTGGTTCTTTCTTCAAGCCTTTCTGGTAAAATTGTCATTGCAGTTTTGTGTTTCTTAAAAGCAAGGATTTCTTTTTGTCCACAGATTTTCCATATCTGTGGATATTTGTGTCTTGTTTGCAAATAATTTCTTCACTTTCTCCTCATTTTCCTTCAGTACTATGAGGATAAAACAAGGACAGTTGTGTTTTAATTTTTAAGATCCCCATCCACAGATCTTCTTTCTCTTTGGATGAATGGGCTGTTCATTCTTGGTTTTGTTGTTATATCATTTTTATAAAAGTGGTTTTTTATACATTTTGATTATGTTCTTCCCAGATCCTCCCTACCTCCCCAACAGCCTCAATTTGATCTTCTTATTCTCCCTCACATTTCTCTCTAAACAAAACAAAAGTCTAAATTTCAAAACAAACAAAAAACAAAAGGGAAGGTAACAACCCCAGAAAAAAACAAAAGAACAAAAAAAGCACACACAAACAAACACACACACATACACACACACACACACACACACACACACACACATGTATATATACATATACAAAGCCTTGTATCCATTTTTGCTGTGCAGCTACTCCTAGGCATGAAGCCTGACCTGGAGTGTGGTTGATATTCCCCACTAACTCTCTATTGGAGAAAATTGATTTTCCCTCTGCAGCAATCACCAAGTGCAAACAGCTTCTTTCTTGGGGTCGTATTTTATATTCACCTTCCCTTCTAACTGCTGCTAGTACTTTGTCTGATTTGACTCTGTGTAGGCTTTGTAGGGTCACAGTCTCTGGGAGTTCATATCATTCCTGTTGTGTCTGGAAGACACTGTTTCCCTGGAGTAATCTACCACTTCTGGTTCACACAGTCTTTATGCCTCCTATTAGGCATAGATCCCTGATCCTTGAGGGAAAGGTTTAACAAAGACATGCCAGTTATGACTGAATGCTCCAAGTTCTCTTGCTCTCTGCATATTGCCTACTTGTGGGTCTCTGTGTTAGTTAACATCTACTGCGATAGGAAGCATCTCTGATATGGGTTGAGCAAAGCACTGATCTATGGGTCTAGTAGCATTCAGAGTACTGCCAAGCACTCTAAAGCAAGTCAGTAGGGGAGAGGCTTCAAGTTGTGTACCAGCTCAACTCCTCCATGTTTAATGACATAAGCAAGTGTTGTTTTCAGCAACAAGGACTTGCCATAAAGTTAAGGAGAGCAATCAATAGCCTTGACAGTAGCCTATGATATTCGTGGGGTCTACAGGACACCTCCTATTTATTTGTAAATGCTGTTTAAATTGTTTTTGAGAGCTAGATACTGGAGTACTACAGTATTACTAAAAGACATTTTTCCTCTGTCTTCAAGGTTTTCTGCTTTTTTTTCTTTTTGTTTCAATGATTGAAAATTCAGCATATAGCACTCTGTCCATAAACCTTCTTTGTCTATATGCGTAAAAACTAAATCTGAAATGCCACATGCTCTGAGCCTTGGAGACTCGGCCTCTGTGTACTGTGGCGGGAATCCTCCATGCTGTGCTTAAGTACAACTGCCACAGCTTCTTTGCATCATGACCTGCATGAAACTGTGAGACTAGGAAGCCCACTGCAGCTCCCTTTCTGTGTGTTTAGAACCTTTTTAAAGCTTTTGTCAGGTTTTGTGTGGAAATTCTCACCCATGAGTGGGCAGCATTTGTAGATAGGGCTTCTGTTTCTCCTGGTTCCATAGTCATTTAGTCCCAAATAAACACAACGATGCTTATATTAATTATAAACTGTTTGACCGATGAGGCAGGATTCTTATTGGCTATCTCTCTCTTAATTATTGACCCATTTATATTAATCTAAGTATTTCCATGTGGTCTTATATTTTGAAAATGAAAATGAATATTCAAAAACCTGCTAGATCTGTCTATATGTACCATGTTACTCCTTCAGAGGCTATATGGCATTTCTCTGGCCACCTCTCTTTCCTTTGTCCCTCAGAATTCTCCTCATCTCCTATCCTCATCTATCATCAGTGTTTTATTCATCAACCAATAAGAGAAACATACATACATAAGGATGCCCTCCCATATGTAATGTTGTTAACGCATTCTACAATGAGTGCAACAGGAAAGCCTGAACAATAAGCTTCTTGTTCCACATAAGAATGGCTTTGGTTAGGAATCTAATCATATTAAACAAATGTTAGCCAGCTTACATGAGAAAAGGTGATTCATTCCTCACCTTATAGTAAAGTCCTCATGCTGCAAAATGCCTCTACAACTGCTGGTGGTTAGTGTTTTCTTAGAGAAAAATAAAGCCAATTAATTCCTTTGCCAACTATCTACTATTTATAAACAATGTGCTAAGTAGCATTCTAGGTACCTGATACATATCTAGAAAGAAGATTAAGTCAAGGTTTTTACAAATGTTTCTATGCCTCCCTTTAGTGGATAGAAAGTCTTTGCATTTATAGTCATCATGTTTCTTTGTGATTTAATTTGGTTTGCTAATAATATAAGAAGCTACATGGGGCAAATGTATATGGCTCAGTGGGTAAAGGCACTATTGTCAGGCCTGAGAGTCTGAGTTTGATCCCTGGACCCATGTGGCACAAAGAAAGAATCTCCCCCACAAATCTTTCTCTGACCTCCACATTATGTACAGAGGCGTGTACATGCACACACATATATACACACTAGATAAATGGCTCTCAACCTGTGGGTCACGACCCCTTTGACAAACTTCTATCTCCAAAAATTATTTATATTGCAATAAACAACTGTAGTAAAATTACAGTTACAACATAGCAATGAAAATAATTTTATGGTTAAGGAGTCACCACAACATGAGGTTGAAGCATTAGGGAAGGGTGAGAATCACTAGACTAGGCAAATAAAATGTAGTAATGTGAAACTGTCCACAAAAGTCACAAACTTAATCCTTTTACTAATAAGCTGTGAATTATGAAAGACAAATACAGAATTCTTTTCATTAACATACCGTTTCACGTTCATGTCCTCCTGACCAATCATTACAAGCCAATGTTTGTCCACACTGACATAGTTACAGAACTCATTCACAAAATATAATGCATTCTCTGTATATATTAGCTCCAAGTCTTTGCTTCCATATAGCAGAAGACAAGCATGCATCATTGAAACACAAAAGAGATTTTTAGCACAGGCAATTACATATCCTCATGGTCTGATGTTGGAAAATGAATGTTCAAAAACCTGCTAAATCTGTCTATATGCACCTTGTTTTACTTCAGTCTCTAAGGGCATCTCAATGACTAAGGTCAGAACGCCCTAACAGTTTCTAAAGCTAAACCACCATGTTCAAATTCTGGTTCTGTAGCTAGATAAATGACCTGAAACAGGTCAATTAATCTTTTTTGTCCTCCATTTCCACATCTGTTAAAATGGATATAATTTAGTACTTTTCTGACACAATTAGAGAGAAAACATAAATTAAGTAATATCCAGAGCTTGGCACCATTTTTGCCTCTAAGAAATCTTCAAGAGGTATGAACACTACTAAATGAGCTATGTCAAGGACTGATGTGACCTAGGGGAAGCTGAGCTGCCAGGTGGTTTCAATACAAGGTGAAACAAAGAAAATACCACAAGCTTTGTATGGTTATAGTCACTAAATGCTAAAGTATTATAGTAAGATGGAAATGTAAGACTACTCACATTTGGTTAGAGTGAGAAGAACCATCTTGAAAAATGAAGAGAATATCCAGAGGCTCAGTGAGGGAAAGGACCCAGACTCAGACTGGGACACTTTGGTTTGTGTTAAATTTAGTTTTAATTGGAGAACAAGAAAGATGGATAAACAATAAGGAAACCGTGCATTCTAACTTATGCCTTCATCTGCTGGGACCTGTCTAGTCCCCATACATGCACACTGATACAACCCAAATACACCCATGGGCAAGGCAGGCAACATTCTGGCTTCACAGAGATTTTACATTCACATCAAATTTCAATTGAGAAATCGTTTGCTTCAGAAGGTATTGTTTGGCAGCCTTTGCAAAAGGAACCAGTAAAAGAGAGACCTTAGAATAATGGTGGAAAACAGTCAGTTGACAAGTTTCATTTCCCTATGGTTCAAGCATGTTGTGGAACAATCTTGTCTGTGAACAGAAATCATCTTAAAAATCTCATACAATGCTGAGGACCAAGGGCCCTATCGTGAGATTCTTATTTAATTGTTCTAGGGTTTGGCTGAATCATCATGAACTTTCAAATTGTTCCAGGTCACATTAGAGCTGTTAACTCCCCTTTTCAAGATATGTTTTGTTACTAAATTAAGAAACTGCTCTGGGAACTGGACTGAACAGGAACAAAAGAATCCTAGACAATAAATAATATTGAGCACTTCCTCAGTCTTTGTGCTAAGAACAGGTGTCAACACTTGATTCTTTTTCTGTAGTTGGAAGTTTCTGTTCCTCCAAGTCCCACAGCCATTTAGTCCCAAATAAACATACTGAGGCTTATATTAATTATAAACTGCTTGGATGGTGACTCATGCTTCCTTTTGGCTAGCTCTCTCTTAATTATTAACCCATTTTTATTAATCTAAGTATTTCCATGTGGAGAATGCCCGACCTGTTACTCCTTGGGCAGATACATGGCATCTCTCTGGTGGGGCGACTTCTCTCTGTCTCCTATCCCCAGAATTCTTCTTTCATGGTAGCCCTGCCTATATTTCCTGCCTGACTACTAGCCAGTAAGTGTTTTATTAATCAACCAATAAGAGAAATATGTACAAAAGGACATACCCCATCATTTTTCTGCTTTTGTTGTTTTATTTTGTGTTTTTTGTTGTTTTCTCAAAACAGGATTCCTTTGTGTAGCCTTGACTATCCTAGAACTAGCTCTGTAGAACAGGCTGGCCTCAAACTCTCAGAGATTTATCTGCCCCTGCATCCTGAGTGCTAGACCACTGACTGGCTTTTTTCTGTCTTTTTCTTTCAAAGACATTCTTCTGCCAGAAACTCAAGCATGGAGTTCATAGGTCATTCCCAGCAAGCACAGAGAATGACTATGGCAGTGGTTCAGCTGTGCAAGTAGACCCACAGAAGCACATAACCATGACCCAGGAAGCAAGTCTTATAAATTGAAATTACTTTATGGGTGAAGAATAATAAAAAAAATAGAGAATTAATATTGGGTCAGTTCTGGTATGGGTCTAAGCAGAAAGCATTGCCATGAAGCTTCATAAAGGATATATCTGAGTCAATATGCCAAATGTATATTTCCTTGTACTTCTAGACCATTACAGATGCAACATTTAACAAATAAGTCATTCACATTTCTAAGCATCTACCTTTCAAGATGGCTTTACTGTATACTATCTGCTGTTTCCCCTTTTAGCTCAAAGGCTGAGGAAACAAGTAGATGAAGCCCAGGAGCTGGCAGAGCAAGTTCTCACTTGTGTCATGTCCTCCCTGGTGCTTTGATAATATAGCCAGAATTCTTTTGTTCCATGAGAGTACAGCTCATAAATGCTGGCCATTCTATTCATATTCAATTAGAGCTCTCTTGACTCTCCTTATTAAAGTCTATAAACTATTAAGCATAAAATTAAAGTTGAACAGTTCAGCTCGTTTTTGATATCTAACACTGTTTGAAAAACTGTGATGTGAAACTCCAGAGTCAAAAGTCATCCTTTGCAGCCTGTGACCAATGAAAAGTGAAAGCATTGAGGAGAAAAGAGTAAATATATAAACTTGATCATTAGCATGTGTAATGTTAGGAGTGCTACTGTGCTCATGCAAATGCATCAGCCAGTTTGTTGAACACAAGCCATTCCATTGATTTAACTGAGACTACATGGTTATTATTGCCAAAGCTCCAATGAAGGAAATAATTAGAGTACTAAGTATTTTAAAGTTTCTGAAATGACTTCAGGCAATAACCAGAAAATACAAGAAATCTATATACTGCTGTTGAAAAAATGTAGAGTCTTTGGTCTTTACTTTTTAGGTCTTCCCAATATTTTTGAGATTTGCAGGACCTGGAAAATGAAATATGTATGTATTTCATATATATATATGTATTGTGTGTGTGTGTGTGTGTGTGTGTGTGTGTGTGTGTGTGTGGTATATGGGCATGTGTATGCATGCATATACAAGCACATACACACATGTAGAGGCCAGAGGTGGAAATCAAGTGTCTACCACTATTCTCTTCTTTAAAAAGGTCTCCTACTGAATCTCGGCCCCATGTTTTGGAATGATAGATAGATAGATAGATAGATAGATAGATAGATAGACAGACAGATAGATATCACCTGTCTATCCTCAGACACCTCTTCTACAAAATGGGGACAAGAATGGTCCCATCCTTTAAGAGTCTTGAGAATTAATTGAGTTAACAAAAGTAAAACTCCAAGTTAGTTGACATATTACATAGTGTGTAAATGTTATAAAATTATGATGATAATTTTTCCATGAAAGTTCTATTATGATCAAACCACTTCACAGTTATGCATCTTACACAGATACATAAATGTATTTTCTGCCACCTCACATGGATCATGCTTATGAAGAGAATTCAAGAGACATGAGACAAAATTCATTTTAAAATCCTGGCAATGGAACTTTAGTCGAATTTGTTGCAACTCTAATTTCATTTCTTAGTAGATATATGATCGAAGGTAGATGTGAGACTTTAGGTATGATTTCAATGAAATAATAATGGTAAAGATGTCTTCTCATGAAGTTTCTCAAACACTCAAACATCCTGCAGAAAGATCTCTGTGACTGCTGGGCAGTGGTGGCGCACTCCTTTAATACCAGCACTCAGGAGGCAGAGGCAGGTGTATCTCTGTGAGTTCGAGACCAAGCCTGGTCTACCGAGCGAGTTCCAGGACAGGCTCCAAAACAATATAGAGAAACCGTGTATCAATAAACAAGGAAACAAAAAAAGATCTCTGTGACTGACACTCAGAAATTATTTAAGAATGCTTTAATAGTTTTTGTCTATATAGGAAATTATTATTTTGACTTCTTGAGAGTTTGCTGTGGCCCATTTGGAGATGTCATCAGTACTATATCCTAAACATTTTTCTTCTAATATCTACTTTTAGAACATACTAATTTTGTTGTTCATCTGGCTTTTGGTGAAATCTCCATACATGTAAGAGAAGTACTCACATAGAAGGGATTCACTGATCTTAAGGTCCACTCTCTGCTTATTAAGAGACAGAAACAAAATGACAAGTGTTACTGTCAAAATGCACACAAGATGGCACACAATAAACAACATATAGCACTCAAAGTCATCATGCAGGACAATCCAGTTGTCTTGCAACCTGTATGTATATAAATGAATATGTGGTAAGGACAGTTGTACACAGCATGAAAGTTAAAGAGCAAAATGAGAGGAGACATCACATAGCATGAATAATGCACATAATGCCCAAGCTACTGCTGAAATCAGGATGACAAATACCTATTTATACCCTGTCCACTTTTGTCTTGTTATTTCCAATTTAAGTACAAAAGAATGCATTAAAATTTACAGAATTTTACCAGGCGATGGATGCTCATGCCTTTAATACCAGCACTTGGGAGACTGAGGCAGGCAGATCTCTGAGTTAGAGGCTAGCCTGCATTATAGAGTGAATTCCAAGACAGTCAGAGCTACATAGAGGAACCTTGTCTCAAAACTAAAACCCCAAAAGAGACTTTCTAGAATATTGAGTGTATTTAGTTGTATTCAAAGATCATGACTCAGAAACTCAGAACCTGAGGGTTTATAGTCTTTCCAGACAATAGTGTGTATTATTCTACCAACATTACTGCTTACACAGCAGCAAATGCCCAGAGAAGTCCAAGGTCAATTGATGCAGGTCCTTGGTCAAACTGGCAGCAGTCTGATCAGACTTAAAACACACCTCTAGAGACAAAAAGAAATGTCTATCTTTGATGAAGCTGCTGGGCCATATCCTCATTAATAACTCTGTCTTTCGTACCATTTTTAAGCTGGAAATCACGTGATCAGCGTGTAGGGACCTAGGACATCAGTAACATCATCATTGCCATTTTTCTTCCAATATTTGGTCTAGGAAAAACAAAATCTTCTTGAGGTAATTATAAAAGTGATTGTCAAACAATGAGATTGACGATAGACTCCCAGTAACCTCAAAAAAGAACAAAAGCTCAAAAGAATTTCCATAAGGCTGTAAATTTGGCAAGAGGGCTACACTAGCTCTGATAATTAGACTTTTCAACACATTTGGATTTGCTAATTGGATCTAAGTTCTAATGAGACTTTTATGTAACTAAGAATGACATATCATGGTATAAATTTAATGTGCTTTTACAGTTGAAACCAACAATTATCAGGCTTTTCCAAATTATCTTAATAAAGAAAACCTTGGCTTTGTTGATCATATTGTGACATCTCTGTCTCTCGCAATATATTGAGCACATTTTAGATTTCTTAATTAAACACCTTTTGGGAGCCCAAAGAGACACTTGAGCTTTAATAAGAAGCACCTAAGTTGTTTGTTTGTAAGGGAGACTTGCCAGTATGTTGATGACTTTGGAAGCTCCAGACAAAACTTAGTACAAAGAAATAAATCATTGGAGGAAATGGAGCAAGTAACCAGGTGCCCCTGTAATAACGCAATTAATCAAATTGTTTCCAAATATGACTGAAGCTGGGTTGCATTTTTATCTCACGCACTCACAGAACAGGTCTCACCGTGAAGGCTCATGGAGCTGCCACTGAGTTAAGAGCCCGACATCATTCCCACTGTGCACATACCCTGTCCTCTCGGCAGCTCTGTTGCTTGGCATGTCATTCCTTAATGCGAGCCTCATCGTTCCTTTCTTTCCTCCTTAGTTCTAATTGAGACTATTCAAGTTTTATTCCTCTGACATTTGAAAGCAGTTATTTTAAAATGGGTAGCCCTCAGATTTGAATACTACAAGAGGCAATAACTATATGAGGGCAGGCAGGCATTAAACCACCATTTTGAAAAATAAACAATAATTAACATATGGTTTCCATGGAAAGGGTGTTTTCAAAATATTCTAAGGAAATAAATAGCACTGTCCAAAAGCCAAGTTATATTGTTTTGGTGTATTGTGAATACTTAAAGCACACGCACACACAAACGCACACACACGCACATTTTATATGTGACTATCCCCTACAGATAAGCTGTTGCTCTTGTATCCATATAAAATATTTTTAACATTTTAAAGCTCCTTTTGCCACGAAAAGCATCACACAATTAAATGACATCATTAAGGATCTGAGAGAATTTAACTTATGTCATAACTACTATATTACTGAGAACTTGTGCAATGGTTACATGAAATCTATTCTTCCAATTAGCACATTACAGGGATGGAGTTACTGGTGAATATGTGACTCCTCATTGCTTCAGATGTCCTCCATGATTCTTGTAAAGCATGATGGCTTCTGACATATGCCATATGATGGTATTTAAAGGTAGGGAACAGCATTTTTGACTGCTTCATTTGCTATTAAAAGAGATAAATTTTCCATACCAGTTATTCTGTATGGCATCTCATAATTCTCTACAAGGTCTACGCAGAGGTTCCTCGGATGCTCTTTAGCCAGAAAAGTGACCAAAGATACTTTGCCTTTCAGCTTGGGTGCTGGAATCCTGTCACTGGTCTGAATGGGTCACTGACTGACAAGAAACTGGAGAATAACATGCGGGGCGTGGTTCTACGTGTGGTGACTGTACTGGTAAGCACAATTGTAGCCTTGTAGTTTCGGTTCAGAGACTATCCTCTGTTTTTCACTGATTTTTGTTTTATCAATTATTGTCATAATCTAAGAACTTTTAAATGAACCTTGACTATCATTCATGTTATCCAGCTTCCCATCTCTGTGAATTTGAATCTGATTTCTGTAGGCTGTAGTTTCATTAAGGTACTTTTTTAGGATCTTCCTTAGGCCTTTATGTCTGCTCTCCTACAGTTTTCTGTATATTAAAAGATGAGAGATCCTTCAGACACATCCATCACTAAAACCATAGGATGTACACAGAGGTATCAATGGAGAGATCAACCACTTGTTTAATAGATGCTTATCTGGCACTAAGCATGACTTGCTTGTGGTACTAGCAAATAGAATAGGAACATGTGATTGTCTTTTATGACCTTGCCATTTATGATTCTGTGGATAGGATTATATATGGGGATATTTGTTACAATTCTACTCACTTGTTGGAAAATCAATTTTTTTTATAATTGTGCACCATCTTTGGCTGGAGAGATGGTTCAATGGCTAACAGTTCCTACTGCTCTACAAGAAATATGAGTTTCATTTCCAACATCCACATCAGGAGGCTCACAACCATCTGTAACTCCAGCTCCAAGGGAATTCAATGACAATGGCCTTCTGGGTTCTGGTACTAATCACACCTACCCATAGAGATCTACATACACGTATGTACTTAAGAAAATAAAATAGTTTTTTTAAGTAGGAAAGGGTCTCTTATAGGCTAAGTTAATTGCAGAATTAGTAAATGAACAAAGCTATTTGATGTGTTGATAACAACTGGATACTCATTACAATTCAATACCAGCAGCTCTCAATATACTTGTTTAATATGAATTAACATATCTGAACATAATTTCCTTAAAAATTATCTGAGACAATCTGCAAAAGAAAATCTAAATGAATATCATAGTCTCGTTTTGGCATATCTATAATTTATTTCTACTTGTTATTTTAACAAGGCTCTCACTTGTAATTACCTCACCAATGTTTTACATCTGAAACATGAATATGCTTCTTTTAGATCCTAAGTGTGTAGATAACAATTGTCACTTAAGTACTAATAGTTAAAGATAGTCAAATCCCAAACAAGTATTACTACTCTCTTTTCTAGTAATTATCATGGAAACTGTGACAAACACCATAAAAGCTGGTGGTTTTCTTTGAGAACGGAAAAAACAAAGTCTTAAAGCAAATTAAGCAATGAACAAATTCAGTTACTTAGCAAATTGTTATTTAGTATATACCATAAGATAGACTAGATAATTCACAGATCCTAATCTTGGTGTATGCTTAGAATTTGGTAGGTGGACCCTACATAAGGTACCAAATTAAGATTTATTATTTACTCTGACCGGTCCACTATGAAGTCCTCTGTATTTATCATCTATTTCAGTTATTACAGTATTCACAGTGCAAACTATTCTAACACACCAAAATAGGAACTAGTGAAACAAATCAACCACAAGGTGAAAAAAATGCTTAACTTTTGAAATGCCCGTTTTTACTTTTATCAATGATAATTTATTGATCTTATGTAAACAGTCAAACAAAGGTCAAGTCATATGAGATTCCATTACATAGGGACCCTAGAAGCAGGCAGTAATTAGTAGAGTCAGGTAGTTTATTGAACATAATTAAATGAGGTGACTGTCACAGGACAGTAAATACCACTAAAGGAACCAACAACGGTGCTGTAGGCCCTGGGTCTGGTTGACTGGGAAAGCTTTGGGTTTGGCGGAGCCTGAAGGGGTCTTCAGTAGCTGGCACCAGAGCAAAAGATGTAACTGTGGGGTCAGTGAATGTGGGGGCGGGAAGAAGACACAGAGTTCCTGCTCAAACCACAACCATAAAAAAGTACGCTGAAACACAGGCTACTCCTGCCTCATTCCATTGCTTTACCAGCACTGTGTACTTCCCTCCAGTTAAAATTCCAGCCAGGATACAGGAAGGCATGGAGTCTGAGTAATCCAGAATGTGTTGTCTCTTCCAACACAGAGCAGAAAAGGAGGGCTGTGGCAGGTCCCGGGGAAACTAGGAAGACATGCCCCAGCACCATCATGTGACTGGACCTGTCTAGAGAACACTACAAGTCCTTTGTTTACTCCTTATCAAAAACTGTAAAGGCACACAAGAAGGAACAAAATCCCCATGCCCACGTGGCCAAAAAGCACTAAATAGTTACAGCTTAGAGTTCAGCTTTAGAGACCTTGTGCTTTGTTGTTCTATCTACTCACCCAGAAAATAAAAAGAAGTGTCAGCCTACAATCCCAGGGCCAGTGAGTCTGGGAAACAGGGAGGTTCCCAAGAGATATGCATTATATCCCAGAGAAGTGGAAAGAGGCAAGATCTCCTGAGCAGATTGAGAACATGGGGGGAGAAGAGAGGGAACCAGAAAAAAGAGAGGGGATAAGAGGAGGGTAGAAGAAGACATGGGGGAGCAGGAAGGTTGAGTCGAGGTAAGAATAGAGGAGACAAGGATGAGAGATACCATAATAGTTGGAGTTATTACAGCTTTGAGGAGAGAGCTGACACTAGTGAGATTTCCAGAGATGTACAACTGGAAACCTAAGTAATAGTGGAGAGACTACATTATTAGCCCCTACCTGATGATAAGGTTGATGACTACCTTATGTGACATCGTAGAACCTTCATTATGTGACTGATGGAAGCAGATACAGATACTCACAGCTAAACACTGAACTGACCCCCTGGAACCCAGTGACAGAGATGGAAGAGTGATGAGCAAGGCAGTCAAGACCATACTGGTGAAACCCACACACAGCTGACTGGACAATGGGGAGCTCTTGAACCCTAGACTGATGACTAAGAGGCCAACAGGGGACTGATCCAGACACCATGAATGTAGTGTCAGTGAGGAGGCCTCAAAAATCTCTGGGGCCTTGGGAAGTAGACTACTGTTCACCATGGCATACAAATGAACGTTGGGAGCATATTCCACATGGAGGGATACTCTCCCAGCCTGGACAAGTGGGGAAGGGCCTATATCCTGCTCTGGATGAAATGACAGACTCTTGGAGATCCCCTCAAGGAGGGCCTCACCCTCCCTGGGGAAGGATGTGAGGATTGGGCTGGTGGAGGGAGAAGGGGGTAGCTGGGATTGATATTTGAAGCATGCATGTTTCTAATTGAAATAAAAACATACTTAATAAAAAAAGAAAAATTAAAAGAAAACAAACAACAAACAAAGCTCATGTTGGTTTAGATTAAATATCTTTTTTTAGCTTACAATTTTATTTTATTTTGTTTTGCTTTTTTCTCAATATATGTTTTCATTTAAATTAGAAACATGAATGTCCCTCCAACAGCCCCCAGCCCCCTCACCCAATACCCACATCATTCTCCAGGGAGGGTGAGGCCCTCCTTGGGGGGGGGATCTCTAAAGTCTGTCATTTCATCCTGGGCAGGACCTAGGCCCTTCCCCATGTGTCCAGGCTGAGAGAGCATCCCTCTATTTGGAATGGGCTACCAAAGCTCATTCATACACCATGGTGCAGACTGATCTACTACTCAAGGCCCCAGTGATTTCTGTGGCCTCCTCCCTGGCACTACATTCATGGAGTCTGGATCAAGTCCCCTGTTGGCTTCTCAGCCATCATTCTGCGATTCAAGAGCTCCCCATTTTCTGGCCAGCTGTCTTTGCGGGTTTCATCATCATGGTCTTGGCCCCTTTGCTCATGACTCCTCCATCTCTGTCACTAGGTTCCAGGAGTTCAGTTCAGTGTTTAGCTGTGGGTATCTGTCTCTACTTCCATCAATCCCTGGATAAAGGTTCTAGGATGGCATATAGGATAGTCATCAACCCTATCATCAAGGAGGGGCTATTAGTTTAGTCTCTCCACTATTATTTAGTTTGCCAGTTGGTGTTATCCTTGTAGATCTCTGGAGATCTCATTAGAGTCAGCTCTCTCCTCAAACCTATAATGACTCCATCTATTATGGTATCTCTCATCCTGCTCTCCTCTATTCTTACCTTGACTCAATCTTCCTGCTCTGCCATGCCTTCTTCTCCCCTCCTCTTATCCCCCTCTCTATTTCTTGGTTCCCTCTCCCCTCCCCCAAAGTTCCCAATCTGCTCAGGAGATCTTGCCTCATTCCACTTCTCTGGGGTATCATGCATCTCTCTTGGGAATCTCCTTGTTTCCCAGACTCACTGGCACTGGGATTGTAGGCTGACACTCTCCTGGTCCATATCTCAAGTACATATATGAGTGAGTATATACCATGTTGGTCTTTTTGTGTCTGGGTTACCTCACTCAGGATGGTTTCCTCTAGTGCCATCCATTTGCCTGCAAATTTCAAGATTCCATTGTTTTTCTCTTCTGAGCAGTACTCCATTGTGTAAATGTACCACATTTTGTCTACCCACTCTTCAGTTGTCGGGCATCTAGGTTGCTTCCAGGATCTAGCTATTACATATAATGATGCTATGAACATAGTGGAACAGACATCCTTGTTGTGGGAATGGGCATCTTTTGGGTATATGCCCAAAGAGTGGAATTGCTGGGTCTTGTGGTAGACTCAGACCCATTTTCCTGAGGAATCTCCATACTGATTTCCATAGTGGCTGTACTAGTTGGCATTCCCACCAGCAGTGGAGGAGTGTTCCCCTTTCTCCACATCCTCTCCAGCACAAACTGTCATTTGATTTTAGCCATTCTGACAGGAGTAAGATGATATCTCAGAGTTGTTTTGATTTGCTATTCCCTAATGGCTAGTGATGTTGAGCACTTTCTCAAATGTCTCTCAGCCATTTTATACTCTTCAATTGAGAATTTTCTATTTAGTTCAGTCCCCCACTTTTTAATTGGATCCTTTGGTGTTTTGGAGACTTGCCTATTGAATTCTTTGTAAATTTTGGAGATCAGCCCTCTGTCAGATGTGGGGTTAGTGATTAAATATCTTATGATGACTGAGATGTGAGGGCATGTGCTACTGGATTGACAATACAGGGAAATTTTACATAATGTCATCACATATAGATGACTTTGTTTTTTACCATACACAAAGCCACAGAAATATTTCTTGAAATAGAGGAAGTGAAAACATTATATGTAGCCAGATCCTGCCTCCAGTTTCTCTGATAGTTACTTTTTCTGGTTTTTGCCACTCAGTTCCTTTTTCTTACCAAGCAATCAAGTGTTTGGTATGCAAAACAGGCTGAGTTATATTATTGAAGCTAGCCATAAATGAACAATATGCTATTTGATATTTTTTACCTGATAATTTACAGTTTGAAACTTCATTTTATCATAAACATAACCCTAAAACTTAGAAAGTCAAATGGAAAGGCATGAGTGGTCATATATGAAGAAGTACAAAATACCCAAGAAGCACAATTATCATTTATGTGGTGCGTGTTTGCTAGGAGTTCTTATTAACATTGCTTGATCGGTTTTCATGGCATCTCTACTGAGGTGTGTGTTCACTCCTCAGTCCCTGTGGGAATACCTACAATAGTCTTCCATGTGCTGGGGCAGATACAATACACACAACACATATGCCTTCAGGAAGCTTCCTTTATCACAGCATACCTACCAACAGGGAGCTTCCTTAGCATTGTGGTTCTCAACCATCCTAATGCTGTGACCCTTTAATACAGTTCCTCATGATGTAGTTGTTATTGTTTCTGTGGAAGAGTAACTTGGTAGATATGTTGGGACCAAGGAATGCTACAATGATCACACCATTTAACAGATCTCACACAAGAGATTTATTGAGAGTGGGTCGGGTAGGGGACAGCGACAGAGTGACACAGAAAGAATGACAGAACAAGCTGTGGTGGTGGGGACTTTTTAAAGGGTACCTGTGTCTCATTTGGTGGCTAGTGATGACATGGATGCTAGTGCTGAATTCCTGAAGGCAGGATTGGGGAGCATCTGGTTCCCAGAAGTGGTGACCCCCAACCATAAAATTATTTGCTACTTCATGATTACAATTTTGCTACTGTGTTTTCCAATGGTCTTAAGAAACACCTAAGAAAGGGCCATACAACCCACATGTTGAGAACCATTGCTAGCACAACACATCAGCCCACAGGAAGCTTCCTTCACTGGAAAGGTCATCCTGCAAAACTTCTAAATGTTCTTGAAAAAATATTCTCAGTGAAGTTGCCCTACATGAAATATACAATGTAGCCTGTCCTCCATAAAATGGATCAATGGCCTCATAATTATTGTGTCACTAGATGTTTACTGTAAAGAGGCAATGATGACTTTTCTCCGTTTTGCATGCTTAAATATAGCCTTCATAGTTTAGGATCTCTGAATTAAGACAAATCTTCCCATTGTTATTTGAAAGTCTAATTGACTGTACATTTGTCTTTATCAGTGATATTAAAATTAATTATGGCACATACAATGGAAGACATTTGGATTAAATAATGTGCTTTTATTAAGTGGAGCTCATGACTACTCTGAAAAGTTAAACTCCTAAACACTGCTTAAGTCTTCATTAAAAGAAGGACTATGTTAGAGGTTACCATCAATTCATCAAAACTCATTATACTAATGTATGAAATTCTGAAACAATAAATAAAAAATACCTCAAAATGAAAGAAATAGCATAAAATGGAGGCATGTGAAGGAAAAATTGAGCAGCATAAATAACAGAAAACATTGTTCAAAACAATTGTTGCAATCACAGAAGGAAATTCATGAAGGCTCTTGCATGCACAAATATACAAAGTAAATTCCAGGCTACATATTGAGAATGATGTGTTTCCCTAAATATATTGCATCAAGAAAAACTGTTTCCTCATAAAGCAGATAGCACCCCACCGTGTGATCTTTCTAAGAGCAGATTCTTTTCCCTAAACTTTTCCATGATTAGTATCTTTGGTTGAAATTATTTTCAGTGTATTTTGGTTTTCTTGAATGATTTCCATATGTTTTCTGGAGTTAGAAAGAGGCACGTTATTATGTAATACTCTCTCAACTCTGACTCTGGTTAAAAGTAAAAACCTCAGAAAGAGCTTTATAGTAAGTATTTCACTGAATCCCAAAAAGTCAAAAGAGAGGGAAAAAAGAGGAAGAAAGCACATTTAAAAAGCTCATATTTCTTTATAATCTGACATGAACAGCTCAACTTTCTCTGTCTTTTGGAATATGCCTTTCCTGAGAGTTTATAAATGCAGCCTGCTTAAAATAAATACAAGTTGGGAACAAGTTTATATATTTTTTTCATTAAAGGCATTACGATTGACAAGTAAGCACCAATTTTACAGTTTGTATAGATACAGGAAAGTGTGAAGGTAGTGTTTAGTCATTTATGTATATCAGTTAAAAGATTTACAGAAGTCAAGGATCCAATCTGAACACCAATTTCCTGTCTGTGAGAGGGAATAATAAAACTAACCACAAAGGTGAGTTCTCAGAGAAAAGTATGTCAAGTATTTCTTTTCTTTTATTAAAGGACTTATTTCTTTTTATTTTATGTACATTGGTGTTTTGCCTGAATTCATGTCTGTGTGAGGGCACTAGATCCTCTGGAACTGAATTGCGGATAGTTGTAAACTGCCATGGGGGTGTTGGAAATGTAACTCAGATCCCCAGAAGTGTAGCCAGTTCTAACTACTGAGCAATTTCTCCAATCCCATGGAGCATTTCTAACTTAAAGTATTTATCTCCATAGAACACACAAAAATTCCCCCCCAAAAAAGACAATAGAGCATATTAGTAACCGTGACAGTGTGATAAGCCATAGTCACCAAATTTGAGATTTTCCAAGTGTCTCTAGAGGTCTCTAGGGCTGAAAGACAAATGTAAAAAAGATGGGCACGAGTCACTGACACATCAGTTTAGAAATATACAGAGGAACCCTACACCCAACTAATTCT
This sequence comes from Mesocricetus auratus, assembly GCF_017639785.1. NCBI lineage: Eukaryota > Metazoa > Chordata > Mammalia > Rodentia > Cricetidae > Mesocricetus > Mesocricetus auratus. The sequence goes on from NW_024429266.1 coordinate 126,574,416, forward strand.
CCTGGCACTGAAGCTGGTGCTTCCTCAAGGAAAGAAAACAGCCCATACCCTCAAATGCAGCAGTAAACATGAACTTAAATCTTTAATAAATTACATAATCTGATTGTATTGCATTAGTTTTCAGCAGACTCTGTATTGTCAGATAATCCCTAACAATATGGATTGGCAGGGAGGTAAGGAGGTAAGAAGAGATGTGGGAGAGAGAAATGAGGTTGGAATGTAAATCGAAACTTAAAATGAATAAAAAAAATGAAGCTGGAAAACAAAACACTATGCACCTGGATATCACTGCACTTAAGCTTTATAGACACAGGGTGAGTTTGTGCAATTGGAGACAGAATTTTCAATACTGCAGAGTTAAGCTTTCCCTGCTCTCAACTTCAGAGACTATTGAAGCTAGAAGTAACATTAGAAGTTTGGGGTAGCAATAGTGTCAGTTTCACAAAGCACTGCATTTCAACTGTTTAGAGAATAAGAGGTTGATGGGCACGGATGGCAAGCTCCATGGCTCCTGTAGAAAAAGTGTGGTTCAGGCTCAAGACAAGAAAGAGAACTCTAGCTGTGGACATTTCCAGTAGATGACAGTGGATTGTCAATCACAGTAAGATATGGTCAATGATAAGCAGAATAATACAATGAAAATATGCAGTCTAATAACACAATTAAAAAGATACTCTTGGTGGCTAAGGACAGCTTGGAGGTTAAAGAGCACACACTGCACTTACAGGGCACCCAAGTTTTGTTTTCTGAACCATGTCTGGAAGCTCACAACCATCTGTAACTACAGTTTCAATGAAGCTAACACCATGTTCAAGTTCCAAGGGTACCTGTACTCAAATCTGCATAACTAGAACCCAAACACACAAATACATATTATTAAAAAATAACCTTTTCAAAAAGATAATTCTTGGAGGAATTCCCTATTTAGGATGTGATGGCTGAATAGTTCTAGGGAGTAGCTCACCAATTAAGTAAGCAGAGCTGACCCAAAAGGAGCAGGACAAGAAAGAGCACTATTACATCTAACAGCACTGTCAAATATTTTCTAGTCATTCAACTGATGAGGAGTTTGCATTTATTATGTGATAAGGGCAAATTAAATTCAACAATGAAAAAGAAATGACTTAGATGGGGTCAAAGATACCAGATAGCTCTCACAAGATACATAGCCTATAAAAATATGCTCAACATCATTTGACACCATGAAAATACAAACCAGAATCACAATGAACTTCTTCTTTAACCCACTCTGGTGCCTCATCTTGGTTATCAAAATGATGGTATCTGGAACCAACTAAACCTCAAGCAGCTGAGCATGCCTGTGAGGGGTTTTCTGTTTGACTGTGTGAGAAGAAAAGACCCATCCTAAGTTTGGGTCATGTGGTGGAAGGAAGCTTCTGCATTTTGCCTGTGTGTCCTCACTTTCTTGCAGGCAAGTTCATCTTATTCTGTTTTAGAGGTATTAGAACCTACTTCTTTAGGATTACAATGTAGATTGAGAACTGGAAGCTCTCCAGATATCCTCCAGGACTCCAGCACCAGATTGGGACTACTGTGAAATCCTGTCTCACAGACTGAACAGTTACTGGACCCTTGGTATTTCTGTCAGGAGACAGCCATTGATGGACTATCCAAACCACAGTCTATAAGGCACACTAATAAATCCACATATCAGTTCTGTTCCTTTAGAGAACCCTGACTAATACAGCGACTTAGGGGATCATTACCCATCAAAACAGAGGGCAACCAATATTGACAAGTATGTAGAGAACTTGGAGTACTCAGATAACAATATGAGAATGTAAAATGACAGAGCCCCTTGAGAAAACTATCTGGAAGTTTCTCAAAAGACTAAGCATACAGTTGCCATATAAGTTAACAATTCCAGTCTAGATATTATTTTTAGAAAAAGTAAGATAAATTCTCTTAACCTTGAGCACATATCTTCATACCAGCATTACTGATAGGAGTCCCAAACAGAAATATTTCAAATGTCTATCAACTGATGCATAGACCAATGGAATGTGTGCTATCTACATTTTTGACATTTTACTTGGCACTGGAATTACATTTCATACTTTTAACACAGAACAATCTTGAATATATGTTAAGGGAAAGAAGCCAGCCACTATAGACTGTATGGAGTATATAAGATTCCACTTATACAACATGCACAAAATAAAACTATGGGAATAGTAAACAGATGGATGATGTGCCCATTGCCAAGAGACAGGAGACTGGGCTAGGACAACTACAGATTTCTTTTGGAGGGTTAACAGTGTTGCAGAACTCTTGGGAAGAATAATGACACCACCTCTGTATGAACTTCCTAGTGTCATTTGACTGTCCATTGGACGAATAAACTACATGGCATAGGAATTGTCTGCATAAAAGCTCTTTCAAAGAGAAGCATGGGGGTGGTGACATTACTACTATATTGCCTTTGTTTTAGTCCCTGTGTCTTAACTGTGAATTCAGATCAAGTTCTGAATTATATGATGCTTTACTCTTTTTCCAGACTTATTAGGCAGGGTTTTTTCTGTTTAACAACCCTAGCTACTCTGGAACTTGCTTTTTGGACAGTGCTGGTCTCAAACTCACAGAGATCTGGCTGCCTTTGCCTTCTGAGTACAGGGATTACAGGCATGTACATCCACCCTACTTGCTACTTTACTTTTTGAGACCAGGCCTTATGCATCAAAGAGTAACCTTGAATTTCCTCTTCTATTTCCCAAAGATTATGATTATAGGAACGTGTCACTATGCCCGGTTTTATGTAGTACTGGGCACTGAATATAGAGTTTCCTGCATAGCTCCACTGACTGAGCCATGTCTCTAGCCCTAACACTCCACGGTTACCTTTTCTATCTAAAAAATGCAAATGTTATTGTTTTCTACATCACTGACTTAATGAACTTCTATAAATGTTAAAAGACTATCCAAAGAAGAAGAGATTTATATGTCCGTGTTTTGCACACAGGGTTAATAAAGAACATATAAGAAACATCTAATTCATAGCATGTCAGTGGCCAAGGCTTAAAGGGCTACCTTGAAGGATTAGCAGTGATTTTTCAAGTCATAGATGAAGGAAAAAGATATCCTATAACATAAGGAAAACACACAATGCTACATGCATACAGAAGTCTATCAAGAATTTAACATATTCCAGTATAAGATGCTTGTGATCGTATGAAAGAAAATGCCCCCCCCCATAGTGGACACCACCTGGATCTCCCTGAGAAGCAGAAAGAGAAAATATTTCTTGAGTGGACTACAAGTTGGTAGGAATGGGAATATAAGTGATCAGTTAGGAGGTGGGGGATAGAAGGGAGAGTACTAAAGAAGACTACTGGAGCCGGGTGGTGGTGGCTCATGCCTTTAATCCCAGAACTCGGGAGACAGAGGCAGGCAGATCTCTGTGAGTTCGAGGCCAGGCTGGACCAACAGCCTCCAAAACAATACAGAGAAACCCTGTCTCGTTAAAAAAAAAAAAGACTACTGGAAAGGGGGACATTTCAGGTAAAAACCTGGAGCAGGGAATTCTCCCAGGAACTATAAGGATGACCCCAGTTTAGACTCCTAGCAATATTGTATGTAGCCTGTGACCAGGAAAAACTTTAATTGGAGGGAGCAGGAAACCAAACCAGACATAATAACCTTCAACCTACAGTCTGTCCTGCCTATGGTATATTCTAGGATTGGTGACTAGCCCAGTTGTCATCAGAGAGGCTTCATCCAGCAACTGAGGGAAACAGATTCAGACCTATAGCCAAACATTATTAAGCACTCAAGGAATCCTGAAAAAGAGAGGCAGAAAGGATTGTAGGAGGCCAAGGGTTCAAGGACATCATAAGAAAGCCCACAGAATCAACTAATCTAGGCTAATAGAAGCTCACAGAAGACTGAACTGACAACCAGGGAGCCTGTATGGTATTGACCTAGGTATTCTTCATATATGTGAGAGTTATGTAGTTTGGTCCTCTTGGGGGAACTGGGCTGTCTCTGATTGTTTTACTGGCTTTTCAGACCCCATTCCTCATACTGGGTCATCTTGCCCAGCCTTAATAAATGGAGAGGTACTTAGTCTGACTGCAACTTGATATGCCATGATATCCATTAAAGGCCTGACTTCCTGAACAGAAATTGAGGAAGTGTGGATTGCGAGGTGGGGATGGAGACAGGGCAAGGGGAAGTTCAGGGAGGAGAGGGGGAAGGGGAAACTGTGGTTGGAATGTAAAGTAAAAGTAAAAAATATAATAATACTAGTAAATAAAAGAAAAAGGAAAGAGAAAATGATTCCCATAGGCTCATAGGAGTGGCACAATTAGACATTCTTAGAGGAAGTAGGTCACTTGGGGTGGTCTTTGAGGTTTCAGATCCTCAAACTAGGGCCAGTATCTCTTTTTGCCTGCTGCCTGCCAATCAAGATGTAGAACTTTCAGCTACCTCTCCATCACCATGTATCCTACATGATGCCATGCTTCCTGCAATGATGATAATGAACTAAACCGCTGACCTATAAGCCATAGTTATGGTGTCTCCTCACTGCAACAGAAACCATAACTGAAACACTGGTATATCATCTGAAAAGTGTGAAACCGCAATGAAGGAAATTTTAGCACCTGTGTATGAGATGTTTTCTTTCTGTTCATTCAACAGAGATGACACAATAGAAAGAGTATTTGTGAAGATGAAGGCAGAATGGCATAATAAAGTGGTATTTACTACAAGATGATGGCATCATTGTTACCACTTGAATCTAAGCTGGAATTCAGGACAGTCATGGATCTTTGCTTTATTGCTGAAGCAATGTAATCAGTAGTCATAGCTCTCTAATGCCTGTGGGTTTTGTTTGTCTCTGCTACTGATTGTTCTCATCATACATGAGACAAAAGTGGGAAAATGTGACTGTCATAAGCAGGCACTTGAAGAAAAATGGTCTATGCAGATGATAAAATTCCTATCAATGACAGAATAGGGATTCACATCAGTGTTGACTGAATACAATCATGGGAACTGATAGATAGCAATGCTATGACAATTTCCTTTTCTGATTCACATCAATTCACATCACCTCTGAAGATGGTAGCTGACATGCAGATATGTTGGTATTGCTGTTGCACATGAAGTAACTGTCCATAACCCTATATAGTCAATGAAACTAGATTTCTTTAAAAAAAGCAATGAGAGACTATTGGAAACATATAACATAATTTACTTCCAAAATACAAACTTGCTACTTGTCTCTGGAAGTTTAGAGAATGACAGAGTCTGTTGCAAATGTAAAGATATAAAAACAGTTGGCATGATTTCTGTGATATTCTAGACAATGTCATTGGGACTGTATTATATCTTGCATTGGATAATGTGACATTCCATTGTGTCTGAAAGAAAACTGAACTATTAAGGTGACTTTCAATCTGAGTTGTCACTTGGTAATTCAGTAGTGTCAGTACAGCCACAACACAAGACTGCTCATCACCAAATAACTCCAATAAGTACATTAGCACAAATGATAGAACATGGAAGGCCACTGTGTTGCTTTGCAGAATTATAAAGGTCTATATCACGGATTAGTAGCTGTTAGAGTTGAGGGATAACTTTGCTAGATAACTAACTGATTACTCTTGTCCTTGGCACTTCAGTACCTCTAATTATTACTTGAACCTTCAAGAGTTTTATTTTCACTTTGTGCACATAGAGGAGGTCTACAACCATTAAGGAACTTCATCAAGTTACATGGGAGTTAAAAATAAGCACTGAGTCTCTGTGTCTAATTCTTTGCCATCCATGAAGGAGTATCAACAATGGGTGAAAGCTGCCAGTAAACAGGTTGGAAGCTTAATACACAGTGCAAAACAAAAACCCAAAACCATTCATGAACTCAACAGTTGGTAATAGATGATTCTTAGCACACTGGGGCAGCTAAAAGATCCAATAATTTCTCCAGGTTTCATCTGCTGGCAGTTTCCACAGTGGACTAGAAATGGGGGTCCAAAGAGACACACAGGAATGGTAAGGTAGATGACAGCTCAGATATATCCCCCCAAAAAAGGAAACTTTAGGTGAGTCTTTATTTGTCTTCTGAATACTTAATATTTACATCATTGAAATAAACTGTAATACATAGATTAATGAGAAAGGCCTATAAATTTATTACTGGCATACATACAGGAGCCATACAAAGTATCACACAAAATGCAAGTAAGAGCCAGATGGTTAGAATTTAAACAACATTCAGAGCTGCTGAAGAAATGAGGATTCTAGAAGGAGGTGGTGACAGGATCTGGGAAGTAAAAGAAGGAATGGTGGTCATTCTCTCTTGGTGTGTGGATACAGAGGTTGTGAGCTGTGACAATCTCTCTGGGCGAGTGACCTTTAGGTTACTTTTTCTTTTTTAAATTTAAATTAAAAACAATCTTATTTTACATGCCAATCCCAGTTCCCTCTCCTTCTCATCCTCCCTCTTCTCCCACCACCTCCCCATTCCAAACCCCATCCACTCCTCAGAGAGGGTGAAACATCCCAAGGGGGTCATCAAAGTCTGTCACCTCATTTTGAGTAGGATCAAGTTTCCTGGCCCTCATATTCAGGCCATAGGGAATGAGCTGCAAAAAGTCAGTTAATGCAATAGGGATAAATACTGGTTCCACTGCCAGAGGCCCTATAGACTGCCCAAGTCCCTCAGCAGACACCCAGGACTGAACTGAACTCCTGGAATCCAGTTGTAGAGAGGGAGGAGTGATGAGCAAAGGGGTCAAGACCATGCTAGGGGAACCCACAGAAACAGCTGCCCTGAGGAAGTGGGAGCTCATGGACACCAGCCAGAGAGCTGGGGAACCTGCATAAGACCAAATGAGACTTTTAGTTTCTCTTCCTGTAATAGACATGAATTCATCTTCTTTGGATGATAAGATACTGGGAAGAGGGTCTGCATTGATTGTAGTCTGTTTTTTCATTGTCCTGAAGAGAACTTCAGAGATAACTCTTTCCTTAGCCTTAAAGGGGAACAAAAGGGGGTTTCATTCATTCATTCATTTTCCTTTGATTTTCAAGTGCTGGGATAAAACTTGTCTCTGGGTCAGTGGTGATGGCACATGCCTTTAATCCCAGCACTTGGGAGGCAGAATGAGGCAGATCTCTGTGAGTTTGAGGATAACCTGATCTACAGAGTGAGTGCCAGAACAGCCAGGGCTTTGCAGAGAAACCTTGTCTTGAACCCCCCCCCAAAAGAAAACACAAACCTTGCTGCTGGTGCTCAGTAAGCATCTCACTCGTCTCTCCCATCAGTCTCCAAGTTCAAAGCACTAGACATACCAGAGGGCCACGTTGTGGGGTGCTGTTTCCTGAGCTCCAAGGCTACATAGGAAAGTACTTTCAGAATTTGCATAGAAGTCCACCTGAATCTCAGTTGGAGAGAATTCTTCAAAGAATGGCAGGGAGCAGACAGGCCCTCAGAAGTCTCCCCACAGATGTGAAGGCTTAGGAGACAGGATACATGTGGCAGAATGAGATCTTAATGCACCAAGATCAGGAAGGATTTGTAAAACGCATGTGCTTATTTTGAGTTCTGGAGTAATTTCTACAAAATAGGCATGCAAATATATATAGCTATGAAGTAGAGTGGTCTGTATTATTTCAAGGCCTTAAACATTGGCCTGGGTACTCATAGTGTCGTCCAACTTTCCCCAAGGAACTCACACAGTTCTGACTGCTACTTCTGAGTCCTCAAAACATGTGGGTATTGATTTGAGAGCTAATTAAAAGAAGCAGTGAAAAGCACATTTTAAAAATCCGTAGAAGGTTGTCCTTCATACATCAGTGTAAAATGAGTTCTTCTCTATAGAAACCAGGACTAGTTCACTATGAGTCAAAAATGCTGTGGTTTGGGAGCACAAGCATGAATGGCTCTGACTGACATATTTGCTCCAATGTGAAAGAAATGTCAGGCCTGGCAGTGCATGCTTGAATCTCAGTACTCAGAGAAGCAAAAGCAGGTTGACTCCATGAGTTGGAGGCCAACCTAGTCTATACACACATTCTCATGTCAGCAAGGGCTACACAGTGAGACCTTCTAAATGGATAAAAGAAAACATTTTTCAAAAGTGGAAGAAATGTCAACTTACAAAGAGAGTCCTAGATCAATGCACTTAGTTGACATAATGATGGCTCGCCCTCACATGGGCCACAGCAAATGAAAAAAAGCTTTGCTGCAGATTTCAAATGTTATGAAGCATGTTTGGTAAAGACTGTTCGTCCAGTAAGCATTGAGTACATGCCTACAGGTTTATTCAATGACCAACGGAATAATAGGCAAGATATGAGGGTGAAAAGTAAATGCCTATTTTAAAGGGGCTCAGGTAGCCCAAGGTAATCTCTGCCCTCCATATGCATCATTTCACATCTCATCAATAGAGTGTTGTCACACAAGCTCAGTTCACAGGGTCTTAGATTGGGAAACTTTCCACAGTGTATTTACATATTAAAAAACTCCAAACCATAAGGCAAAATCAACCTCAAAATGATGATGGATTTCCCCCTTTCAATAAGAAACAATACTCCTGTGATTTTATTCTTCTCTGGAGACCACATTTTTAGAACACATCTGTCTTAGGGTTTCTGCTGCTTTCATAAAACACTGACCAAAAGCAACTTAAACAGGAAAGAGTTTATTTACTTACAACTTGCAGCTCATCATCTAGAGAAGCCAGGGCAGGAAGTTGGAGGCAGAAACTGAAGTGGAAGTCATGGAGGAGGGCTGCTTACTGGCCTGCTCCTCATGGCTTGCTTAGCCTGCTTCCTTATAGCATCCAAAACCACCATTCTGGGGATGGCCCCACACATAGGGAGCTGGGGTGTTCTACGTTGTTGTCAGTTTGAACTCACTAATAATAAACACAGAGTCACCAATAATGTATTAAGGAGTGAAATCAAATTACTTCCCTTGTAGTCATTTAACTGAGAGTGAGTAGAAATGTGAATACTTCATTCTCTCTTTGTTTTTCATCATTCCTGCCTCCTGTGTGAATCTGGATCTGTACCTGCTTGAAGGCTTTTTTAATCTACCCCAGTGTCTGTGTCTGCCTTTCTGATGTTTCTGCCCCAACACAGGTCTTTTCCTTCTTTCTTATTGAACAATGCAACATTACGGGGGAAGGAATAAAGGAAACTTTCCAGAAATCTTTAACAGAATTTTTACAATGTATTAAGTGTGACCCAGATAACAAACAAACACTATCAAACAATACCTGACTGCTGCTTTCAGCATTTATGGTGTGCATTTTTTTAAATAAGGCCACTTTTAGTCTATTTTCTCTCTCAAGCAAATGATTATCATGACATTCATCATAATGCACATGCATTACTCGGAGTTGCGGACACGGCAGAATAGATAATTTAAGATTAGAGCTATGCATTACTGTAGGTCGTAAAAGTTGACTACAAGGGAAATCTAAGGCAAGTAAGCTTGACTGTTACAACATTCTCTTAAGGGCATGTTAAACAAACACACTAAGTACACAGTAGGATAGCTGTGTAAAGTCAAAAGTGACTTTAAGATGTATTATCAGCTGTGGATGTGAGGTTCCCCAAAAGAGTCAATCTCAGAATGCAACAGGTATTTTTAACATAGTGCATTGCCACATCATACCACTCAGTAATAAAAAAAATAAAATAAAATACACCAAGCCTTCCCATCTGGCCAATCTGATGGGGATAGTCTCTCAATTAAGATTCCCTTTTCAAAAATGACTTTAGTTTGTGTAGATTGACAAAACATCTTTACCAAACAGACTTACCCCTTAGTAAGATTCTGCTCCATTCTAAGGTTTGATAACAGATTTCTGCAAGTAGTGACATTTATAAAACCACTTTCCATTATATTAAACGGTCCTCTAGGATGGTGGGAAATGAAGAGATGCCTCCCATATGCAACAATCTGGGAATAGCAGCCCAATGTGTCTGCTATTAACACTGAGCTCCAGCTGGAGAGATGGGAGGCAGGAGAATCACCTTCTTGCCTAGAGGGCTTGAAAATGGAAAAGGTGATGGAAGAAAGAAAGCAAATATAGTTGTTTCTAGAATAGCATCCATTTGGCCTTTTAATTATCATTTGAAACATTACAGGCTATGGGCTTTACTGTGTGCCCACAATACCTCCCCCTAAATGTCTGGATAATCACTTTAACTTAGTAGCAGGGTCCATGATACTTGAATTAGTTTTGTGTTTCCTGCATGTTTCAAATCTTTTACCAAGAGTTTGGGGAGCTAGGTAATAACTGTAAGAGCATAAAACCGTATTACTTCCTTTCTTTGTATTAATATGTGTGTCTCTGACTGTATGTATGTGGACAGAAGAAAGGAAAAACTTCATGGGACTGGAGTTTAGATGGTTGTGATCTGCAGTGTGGGTGCTGAGAACCAAACCCCAGTCCTCTTCAAGAGCAGCAAGTACTCTAAACTGATTCATCTCTCCATCCCTGATTTTGCAGTTTCTAGACATTTCCCCCCTTCTTCCTTTTATATATTTAGAGGTTTCTCTCTCTCTCTGTCTCTCTCTCTGTCTCTCTCTCTCTCTCTCTCTCTCTCTCTCTCTCCCTCTCTCTCTCTCCCTCCCTCCCTCTGTATTGAGGCATGCATTTTGAATTGGCACAATGAAATGTTCAGAATGACTTTTTTCTCGTTAATTCTTAAGTTTAGCAATGTGCTTTGAAGTTCAATAAAAAATAATAACTATAATGCTATGTGGAGCCAAATATAATCTCCAAGATCATGGTCAATAAAGCACTTGAGGAAATGAAGTATTGAATATGAAAGGTCTAAGGATCAAGATAGATAAAGCAACCAATAAGTATTTGAAAGCAAAGTCCTTAAGTTATTTAAGTTAAGGAGAATGAAAAAATTGATCATCAATCAAGAAAAAAAGGGGGGTGAAAATGTCCCACCTTTGTCTGTGGATCTTTTCATAACTTTAAGACCTTGTCTTTTAGTCCAAAGAATTAAGATGTCACATTTGGGGACATTTTTACAATATATTGTAAGAAATGCAGAAATAAACAGGACCCATATTCATTTTATTCATCATCCTTAAAGACATTTCCTTTATCTAATAAATGATCTAAGAGGCAGAGTAAGTATTGGGACTAGTTTGAGGCTGGTTATTCCAGATGATTACACAATAAGCCACACCTATGAGGGTAGGTGTCCATAAATTTTTATATCGTCCAGTAAATTATAATAATGTTTTTCCTAAGTTTCTAAGATGTGACTCCCATAATTAATTCAACACTGTAGTCTATTTCCATAAAACTCCTCGTATGAGTGCCAAAGACATTTTTGTTTTATGTAGCTTATTATTAACTTTGATGGCATTTCTAGTAATATTTATTTATTTGTTCATTTTGAAAAGAGGATATCGTGTTTGTAGCTTCAAGTTCAGGAGTCTACACTCCTGTTTATTCTGGAAATCCCTACAATTTTGTTTCTGACTCTTAAATATCTGGTTCCCATTCTGATGTCTCTGCTCTCTGTGCAGGACAGCTTCCCTTTTAAGTTTCCCACTGTGCTTGATAATAGAGTCAAAAGACAGAGGCATTCAGTTCACCAGAAATAGAAAACCTGTCACCTTTCCTTGAAAGCCTTTAGATCAGGCAGAGCAGAAGCTGCCATGGACAGAGTAGCTTCTACAAAGTATCTAGAATGGGCTGGCAAAATTTTCATTTACTTCATCCCATTCAATCTCCTTTTTAGAAAAAAAGACTTTGTTCAGAGAAAAAATGGACTGTGGCAAGAGAAACTTTTCCTCTATCCAGTTAGGCCAGTGCTTATGGGACTGCAACTCAACTGGTGTGCAGATATAAGCAGGATGAGACACAGTCATTGCTTCTACATCATCCCAGTGGAAACCTCTCAGTGACCAGAGACTTTCAGAATACTTCAAAGTAAAGACTGATAGTGTACCTTAGCTAAAAGGGACATGTGTAGTTAGGGCCACAGTGAATCATCTGACACTGCCCAAGAATAGAAAGACTCTTGGAGGAGGGACAACAGCATCTGTATTTTCAAGTCTTTGCTCACTTTTGATGAGGGGAGTTCAGACAAGATTCCAAATGACTACATTGTAAGGTAGCCTGTGTTCCCAAACTACTAAGTTTGAAATGTGACTTGAAAGATGTAGAAAGGTAGGTGGTATTTTAAATTTGGTGTGTACAAGGTACAGAATAGGGAATCTAATTCTACCCCTTGTTGAAAAACTACCCCAAGTTCCTCCTCATTATCCCCATGTCATTTCTATCCCTTCTGCCTGATAGGCATGAACGTTCATATGGAGGCAGTTGGAGGAGTTGGTGGAGACAGTATAAATTAATGGGTGGGCAAGAATTAAGATTTTAGCATCAGACACATGGATTCAAATTTGAAGTTTTAACTCCAGTGTTGTTAATACTAGCAAATTACCTACTCTATCTTCAAATCCTAGATCTCATTTATGACAGCAATGACAGCAAAAGATCATTCCAAAAACTGAAGAGGTAAAGGAGCATAAGAGTGATGAGATACTTAGCATCAAAGGGTTTTGTTGTTTTATTTATTCTTTTGCAATTTTGGCCTCTCCTCCATACTCATTTATCCATATCTTCTAGTGAAAAAACTGATTCCACATTTAATAACAAAAATTTAAATAAAGTAGCAAACAAACATTAGTGCAGCCAAGAACAATCTCCCTGGAGGTCATGAGTTTGCACAGAGTCTTAAGCTGATGATGAAATAAGATTGTCCAGTGAGTAATGTTCCTGCCCCAAAAGCATGAGAACCTGAGATTCAGTCGGGAGCATTGTCCCCCTATAAGGCAAGGACAGCATCAAATTTTACTAATGCCTGCAGTGGGGAGACAGAGACAAGGAAGTCTCTGGAGCTCATTAGATAGCAAGTGGAGGAGACCCTGTCTCAAGAAATAAGGTGGAGGTCACCTAAGAAGGAAACCTGGTGTGGACATCTGACCTTCATGTGCACAATGCCCCCATACACAACTACACTCACCTACATGAACAGGTAGGTGTATGAACACAACACACACAACGTATTTCAGTGCCAGTCATTAAATAAACTAATTTTCTGTATCTGTAATAATTGAGGCAACTATAGCCCCAAATTAATAGAACTACACAAATGCAAATAGAACTGTACAAATGCAAAATACAAAGTAATTTTTCAAGTGTTTCATACAGATGGCATGCTGTAGGATGTTTCTTGTATTTACAATATTATTACTTAATATATTTTAAAGCATGTGTAATGCGGTGGGTAGTTTGGGGTCTTTTATTCCCATTTAGCAATATAAATATTAAATCTATCATGTAATGAGAGAATTTTCCTCTAAGAAATGTGAGCAATAGTTTTTCAGCTACTTAATAAATTTTATAGCCAGTTCAAATGTCCATTAGTGTATTCACAGGCCTGCTTTCAATTGCTAGCATTCTAACTACTATGACTTGACATTTTTATTTTGTGTTCATCAAATTTGTAGAGATGCAAATGAAAGCAATTTTATTACAATGATATTTTGAATCTCTCATCACACAAAGGATACAAATAATTCTTAAACTGATATTCTCACTTTCAGTAAACACAACCTGCAGCCCAGCTCTGAACAGATGGCTGTGAAGACTTGGTGGCATAGAGAAATAGTCACACAACAGACTTGCTTAAGGCCTCTTACACTTTTCTAAACTTTCTAATTCAACTCATGGAGCATTAATGACGTTTCCAATTTTGTTTTTCCCCTGGGAAACTCAAAGTGAGTTCTCTTTCAGATATTTTTAAGTTTGTTTGGGATTCTTTTCTTGCGATATGAAATTGCAGCCAAAACTGAAGAGCATTTGGAGGCATTTGGTTTTTTATTGTGACTTAATGATATGGAAAAGCTTAACCTTCATATTTTGAGGCTATGCCATCAGGGGGACAGAGTCTCATTCGGTAATAGGCCGGCTTCAAACTCATGGTGATCCTCCTGTCTCAGTCTGCCACATTCAGATTTTCACAAGCATGACCCAGTATACAAGTTTTGACTTGAATTTGCCTAAGTGATATCTGAAAAAACACTTTTAAAAAACATTAGCATTCCCTTTCAAGGTTGCCAATCTGATAAGTGATAAATGAAATTGTTTTTCTTTTCTAATTTGAATTTCCCAAAAGGTGTTTTAAGAGAACAAAAGTAAATAGTTCGCTGTCAATGTTTGCTACTAAACTTGGTCATTTCACTGTCTACCTCTAAATAGTATGATTATTTAATGGTTATTATCTTTTCTAATACATATTAGTTTTCTATTTAGTGAAAACTAGTGATTGTGTCAGTATATTACACAAGCACACATTTCCTGCTACTAACTCTGAATGTGTTTTAATTTTGTATTCAGTGCCCTGAGTCTTCACTAAACACTGTCTTTGATTTGGTATCAAACATTCACCTTGAGGACTTTCCTCTCTTGATTCAAAACTTTAGTTCCTCTAATAGAATTATCATGATACACATTCCAAGTAAAAAGCATTGACGGAGACTCTCAGACGTCTACCCTTTTTCCCGACAACAAGCCTGTGTGTGGATCTCTTAGGAGCCTGGGATGATAACTGCTATTCAAAATGCCAGTTCCAGCAGCTCTGCCTCCAAAATAGATCAAGGATTTATTGGCAAGTCATGATTGATCTAGGAAAGTCTTCTCTTAATTCTTCTAGCCAGTTCTGAATAACAAACGCCCATGGTCAGGTTGGTTGTTAAGACATACCATGCACATCCTTTCTCTAGTCAGAGCCCATCTGCTTTATATCTCCATGGCTTTTCATTTCCATTGAAGAAACAACTAAACTCATCTCAATGGCCCCCCAAACCCAGATTAGGCTATACCCTACACATGTACATGGCTTTTATGCCTTTAGTTTCAAACACACAATATCTTTTCTCAAGACTATCATAGAAACTCATACCTATAGTGCATGTACTCATTCTCTGTGGTGAATGCCATGTTTGTAGAGGCTCTTACGACCCATTCTCACATACACCTTACCTTGGTTATTGAGTTGTGGGCTAGTTGTTTGTTGCTGTTGTTCATTTTTCTTTTATTTTTCTTGTCAACCTGCCACAAGACAGAGTTACCTGAGAAAGGGATAACTCACTTAAAAAATTATTCCCATCAGATTTGCCTTTGGGACAATCTGTGGGGCATGTTTTTGGTTAATGATTCATGTGGAAGAGAACAGCACCCTAGAGATAGTGCCATTCCCAGGCACATGGTCCTGTGTTGTAGAAGAAAGCAGGTTGAGCAAATGATGGGGAATCAGACAGCAAACAGCATCTCTCTGTGGTCTCTACTTCTATTCTAGCCTATGGATTCCTATCTTGAGTTCTTGCCATGAATTCTCTTAATAATAGGCTATAATTGGGATGTATAAACCAAAACTGCCTTTTAATTCCGTAAGTTACTTTTGGTCATGGTCTTTATCACAGTAATAGAAAGCACACAAAACACTGCTTGAAATAGCATGTTTATTTATGTATTCCATGTAATCCACATGATTTTTCTGTTGTATGCCCTTCCACTATTGCATAGGCTTACAGGAATGTAGATGCTCCTTTAGTTATTGTTTACTGCTTTATTTGCAGTTTTCCTGTAACTTTCATTGATTTGGTTACAGATGCCACTATTCCTAAGATGCTTTAAAAATTGTTTACTAGGATTTTGATCATAATACTTGCATGTATTTTTGGTATATTCAATATTCAAATAGCTGCTATTGATGCTTACCAAGCGTTTCTGTAACATGACAGGAATTAGGTCTTATAAATTTTGATCATTAAGTTTTCTTTACAATATCAAGGTGAATATGGCCTCATCAGCTAGAGTTTGTAAATATCACTGTCATTCTGGAGTCAAAAGTTGCCAAGGTCTTTACAGATGAGCTTCCAGCTGCTGTCATTGGGCACAGCTTATCTCTCTGTACAGAAACAGGATACTGCCTCTTAGAATGGGGTATTTTTTCATTTTCCTTCAGATAACAGAACTCTCAAAGTTACCTGCTCTGTTGGCCTTTACAAACTCTTCAGAGTCGACTCTGCATGTGGGAAGGCGCTTGGAAAATCAGTGTTAATTTAGCAACAGAAAGAAATGTGTACTGGACAAAACTCCTGTTCAGCATTTAGCTCAAAAAGCAAGCTTAGAAAGCTGTGTTTTCATATGTGAAGAGCAAGTGCCTCATGACCCATTACTCCTCTACTGTGCACTTGTAAAAACAGGCTCTGGAAACCAGTCAGGAGCAACAGAGAGCTAACTGCTGCTGACAATGAGCTGACAGTTGCCTTGGGGCTGAGTAAAACTTTTATCCCCAGTTATGGAATCCTGCTTTTATTTCATATTCTCATGTAAAAAAATAAATTTTGCTCATTCTCCATTTAGATTCTAGGGCTATGTAATATGTGGTTATGCTATTTTTTGAAAGCAATATCTGAAATCAAGAATTTCATTTTCAAAAAGAAATACTTTGCACACTGATGGTTTTATCTTCAACCTAAAGGGATTGCTTTTCCATTTAAATAACTGAACACAAAAATAGAAATCAAAGTGATATATAACATTTGAAATTATACACACACACACACACACACACACACACATACATGCCCATCTGGGGACTTGAAAAAACTGAGATCAGGTCTAGGGACATGGCTCAGTAGTTAAGAACAAGGGCTGATCTTGAAGGGGACCTTGGTTTGGCTCTGAGCACACACATAGCAGCTCACAAACATTTGTAACTACAGGTGAAGGGGATTCTAACATTGCCCTTTGGACTCGGCATGCAAAGGCACTCATGTGCTGCATGCGCACACTTACATGGAGGCAAATACTCCATGTTTAAATAAAAGAAAAACCCTAAGCTCAGCGCCATGTAGGGAAGCAGCTGCTGCTCTGTCAGACCTCTGGACAAAAGTGTCCTTCACTTTTTCTTCCACTTTTCACTACATCTGCTCTTCTCCTCTCTGTGCAGCAGGGTTTTCTACTTCACAACACTGGCGCGGCTCCTTTCTCTCCTGCTGTTCCTTCCATTTGTTTTCTTATCCTTGATTTCTTATCCTGATATCTTTAACAGCAAATTCCATATCTCTATAAGAGATAATGAGATTTTTTCCCAAGGGGAGTGGTGGTCATTAATTCTGCATATATCAAAGTACAATGTGTCATCACTAAGCAAAATGTAAGCTCCTGGCATGCATAAAGACAACTCTTGTTTTCTACAGCCAAGAGCATATTTTATGACAAAACATTTTTGAAGAAGCCATTAAGAAATATTCTCATTCTCTCCATAATGGCTTTGAGTTGTGTGTGAGCAGAATTCTGAGGCATTTCTAGTGGCTTGTTCCTGGTTTGGGCCATCCTGACATTATGTGAAATCATGCACTATTATGTCCCCTAACAATCCTTGGTAAACTTTCAGCAGGAGAGATTGCAGATCACACTTATCAAAAATACCACACATAAAAACAAACCTCTGCTGGGAATCCAGCATGGGACTGATCAAGACCCCCTGAATGGGGGTGTCAGTTAGGAGGCCTAGATAATCTATTGAGCCCTGGGCAGTAGATCAGTATTTATCCCGAGTATACACATGGACTTTGGACTACCATCCAACAATGTGAGATGCACTCTCACCCTGAACTATTGGGGGAGGGTCTAGGCCCTGCCCTGTATGAAATGACAGACTATGGACACCCCCATGGAGGGCCTCACCCTCCCTGGGGAAATGAGGGGATATTGGGGGGTTGGGGGGGAGGGCACGGGAGGAGGGGAGGGAAACAGAGAGGGACCTGGAACTGACTTGTGAAGCAACCTTGTTTCTAATCTAAATTGAAACTTAAAAATAAATAATAAAAAAAGACAAAAAAAACCTCTGTCACTAGCAAAAATTACAGAGGGAATTAACTACAAAATCCATAAGAAACTCGAAGTGCTGTAAATCAACTCAGCAATTAGCACAAAAATTTTAAGTGACTTAATACAAATTCAGAATTATGAAGTTATTAGCAAGTGATGTGACTAAATCTTTGATAACATAAAAATGATCAAGCACTGCAACACCCTTTTCTACAGGCAGATGTATGGATCATGGAGCTAATGTCCTCAGATTGATAAACTGCTGACATTCTGCAGAACCTACACCTAGAGAAGCAGCCATATAAATGATCAGCTTATTGACTTCTGTGATTTGTTTTCATTTTATCACACACAAGTTTTGCACCAATTTAGGCTCAAGTCCTATTAATATGCTTTGAAATTAATTTCTGAAAAATGAATTTTAGCAGCAGGAAACTGTGATTTCCTCCTTCCCCCTCTATCCCTATACTTAAACTTTGAAAATACACGTGAAATAGGAAAAGGCCACAGACTCATCATTTGGGCATCAGCAAAGGGGTCATTAATCAGTTCCTGATCACCATCACCCAATGTTATACCCCCACAATTGCAGATTATCCTAGTCTTCCACAGAAGCTTTCCACCACAGAAGCAACAAGCTGTTATGAGAATTACACATACTCCAATATCTGGCCTCTCTTCACAAACTTATTCCTTGTTTTTGTTTATTGAACAATATAGAACAGTTGTGATTAACCTTAAACGTCCACTAAAGGAGATTTAGAATCACAGGTAGACAGGCCTCTGGGCATGCCTATGGGAGTTAATTTCTATTGATCTAATGGAGGTGGGAAAATTTGTTCACTGTGGTTAGTGCAGTTCCCTGGGTGCCGCGTCCGCTGTGCAGCCCGTGTCCAAGAATGTGGCGAGGGTGTTGGGAATGATGACACAGATACCAGAAGGCTCCTCAAGAAGCTCTCCTTTATTCCTACTCTGGCTGGTTATTATATACCCTGACACCAGAGGTGGAGGTGGGTGTGTCAGAAGAGTCAGTTATTCTTTGGAAAAGGTCGAGGACAGGTCGGTTCCCGTGGGCCAGCCCTTTTCAGGAACTTATTGCCCGTGTCATTATATTGTTTTTAGTAAACATTGTCTTACAGCTGCTGCCTACTCCCAGGCCAATGGGGAAGTGGGTCTCTGCTCAAGGTCTGGTGTCCCCACACCTGGGCTGGAGTTGCAAATGGAATAAAGGAGAAAACGATGTGGGTAAAAGCTCTCCTTACTTTATACTTCTGGTCTGTGGCTTCAGTGTAACCAGTTGCCTCATTATCCACAGCCATGAACTACAATGTGAACCAGGAGTCAGAATAAACCCTTTCTCCCTTAAGTGGTTCTTATCAGGATATTTTATCACAGAAGCAAAAGAAGTAAATAAGAGAATCATATGCACAGAAAAAGCACATCATAAGCCACTAATGAATATCTACCCAGAGCAAAAAAGGGAGAAATTCTCATTACTACAAGAATCACTTCCCCTTTGTCACTTCCCTGATTGCTTTTTCCCCAGCATCCTAGGCTTAAGCATCAGAGAGATCATTTTCTTTATAGTGTGTCCACTATGAACGCTTGAATTCTTAAATAATGCAATTGTACCTGGTTAGGGATAAACTGTTATAAATGAGATTAAGCTCTGTTGTTGTAGGAATTTGTTTTGCTTGTTATTTTTTAAAATGTGTTAATGCTAATGTTTTGCTCCAGTGCCTTACATTTTAAGCTACTTGATATTTTAGTGCATTATTACACCACAGTACATTTCTCTTTTCCATGTTGATGGGCATTGGGATTTTTAGATTATTTCCAGACATGGTTATTCTAATGCACCTATTGGTATTCTTAGACATGTTGTCTGGCCAGAGTAGCTTGTGGCATGAACCCAAGGCATACAAACCAACATCTTTGTAGGAGATATGTCTATGGATTGCTCAAAAGCAGGTGATCCCAACTTGTATATGAAAGCCCCAACTCATTACCAGCTATGTGAAAGTACTTCCCGAAATAGTTGTACAAGTTTATACAGCCAGCAAGAGTGAATGGCAGTCCCTGGGTCTTCAGCTGCTTCGCCATATTACACATTGTCAGATTCTTCCTCTTTGTCTCTCCTCTCTTTTCTCACTTTGAGATTTTCTTTTTCGTTTTTTATGCTACTACTTCTGAACTATTTCAATTCATTAGTCTTTCTTTGCCTGATTCTAAACTCATAAAAAAACAGTCATGTTCTTAATTTGGTTGTTATCTTTTTGTTTGTTTGTTTGTTTTGGTTTTATGAGACAGGGTTTCTCTGTATTGTTTTGGAGGCTGTCGATCTAGCCCGGCCTCGAACTCACAGAGATCTGCCTGCCTCTGCCTTCCGAGTGCTGGGATTAAAGGCATGCACTACCACTGCCCGGCTGTTATCTTTTCTAATTCTTGAGCGTCTGATCAATCCTATTCTAAGCTATGATGACACTGTCGATTCCAGTTTTCTGGCCACTAAATTATTTTCCACTTATTTTTTTTAAATACAATGCTTCTGTCTACAAATTCACATCTAGGGATTCTAACTCCTGTCCTGAGATGTCCTGTGTTTGTTTAGAACTCATTGGAAGAATAGTGTGAGGTCTAAAATGGAGATCCTTCAGCTGAAAGGACTATTATCTAGATTGGTTGTTGTTGGCTTATTTGTCTTGTTTTCCTCCCCTTGGGCATCTAGAAGAACTATTATAGTGACTTGTTATTAAAACTGTGTTAACATTTTACATGAGTATATAATATTGGCTTCTCAGCAGAGCATTTCAAAAGGTGAAATCCCACCAAGTGAAGTTGAAAACAAAACAAAACAGGAGTAGGTTTTGATATCTCCTTTTCTATAACCTACTGTGAATTTCAGCTAATTCTCATTATTTTTATTTTCTCATCTATTGGAAAAGGGTAACTATTAGGCTCCAAATTATAATTATTCTCTTTTAGCAATTGCCACCTTTGTTCTTCATTTTCTTGGCACAAGTTCTGCTGTACATTCTTTGAACTACAGTGCATTGGCTCTCATCCTTCTCCTGGTATACTTCTTGGTAGGTGGTATGCATGATGCCTTACATCAGCCCACTCTGTTAAGTTCAAAATTTGAAGCACTAACTGATCAATGGATACTAAATGGATATGTCAATGAGTGAATAATTTTGGAAATAGGTGCATATGTAAAAATGATTCAATCAACCTAGGTATTGCTACAGCAAGCACAAATATCCCCTTTATTATAGTGCCTCAAGCTTCCATCTAATTTCACTGCTTGTGCTTACCTCTTTGATATATTGTTTCCTTGTCCTCATAGAGAGCAACTGGCCTGAGCTAGAATTTATGAATAGTGATCCAAATCCATAATGGAGCTTAAGAATAAAGCTTTTAAAACATTGGTCTGGATAAGGAATGATAGGATGTAATAAAGGTTTATTTAGGATATAAAATCTAAAAGGCATGTTCATCAATGATGCATCAACTCTCCTTAAGAGGATTCTCAGTTATAACCATTTCTATTCAGTACTTAGAATCAATTCTTGTTGCCACTGCTAGCAACAGATTTTGAAAACACACATGTGAAATAGATTTATATGTTTAGGTATTTACTTTAAAAGAAGAATTAAAGTGACTTTTAAGAAGAAGTTTATCATGTTAAGAAAATATTCCAGTATACTGGGAATTTGCCCCAAACAAACCAAACTGTTACCAAGACAATAAGTAGCCCTCCCAAAACTGCAGCAAACCCCTATCCTGACTACAACAAACACACAAATCATTGAGCTTGGAGAAATTGAGCTAGTGCCTATATAGAACCTTTCACTCCTATATTCTAGTGTTTGTGACACAGAAAGGTACTCTGAAGGCTACCAAAGGAGAAAAGTAAACACCAACCCAACCACAAACCAATTTACCTACAACCTGTCCTGCCTACAGAATATATTAGGGAAATGGTGACACACACCTTGTGGCCATAACCAACTGGTATCTGTTTGACTTTAAGCCTACTCTATCCGACAGAACCTGTAGCACAATAATTAAAGTCTCAGAGACAGATGTGGGGGTTCAAGTTCAAACTGAAGATCAGAGAAGCAAATTGGCCAAGCCAGTAGATCTTACATCTACCCAACTGAAATGGCAATCCTGTCTCCACAAATCTTCAGAGACAAAAGGCTCTTAAATCCTGTCTCCTCTTCCTTATAATCCTTTCTCTGCCCAGCCATATCCTCCTTTCCTCACCTCCCTAGTGCTGGTATTAAAGGTGTGTGATCCCAAGTGTTGAGATCATGTTTGTGTGAGCTATTTCTTTTAGGAGTGGATCAATTTCATTTGGTCAGTGTGGCCTTGAACTAACAGAGATCTGTCTACCTCTTAATCCTGAGTCCTGGAATTAAAGGTGACACCCCTGCCTGATCTCTATATCTTGAGGCTGGCTGTGCTTTCTGAATCCTCAGGTAAGCTTTAATAAATCATAAATAATATATCACCACAAGAATCCATAAACAACATTGATTGGATGACAAAGAAGCCAAGTATAGATATTTCAAAGACCTGGGGTAAAAACCAAATATTACTTTTTAAAAGTAACAATAAAATTTCGCTTAATGATATTCTACTATACTAATAGTTCAGAGAATTATTCAGCCATCCTCAGAGAGACTTCCTTCTGTAACAGATGGGAACAAATACAGAGAACCACATCCAGATATTACACATACACACACACACACACACACACACACACACACACAGAGAGAGAGAGAGAGAGAGGGAGGGAGACAGAGAGAGAGAGAGAGAGAGAGAGAGAGAGAGAGAGAGAGAGAGAGAGCTGGAAACACATCTATAAATGAGATATCTTCATGAAATTCCTCTTCTCAGATCTCTGGAAACCCGAAGAGGAGGCAGAAATAGTGGAGAGACAAAGGAGATAGAGGACACCTGGAGAACAATAACCTTTAAAACAGTGGCTATCAACAT
This sequence comes from Mesocricetus auratus, assembly GCF_017639785.1. NCBI lineage: Eukaryota > Metazoa > Chordata > Mammalia > Rodentia > Cricetidae > Mesocricetus > Mesocricetus auratus. The sequence goes on from NW_024429266.1 coordinate 126,597,338, forward strand.
GTGGGTTGCAACCCTTTTGGAGGGGGTCACATATCAGATATTCTGCATATCAGATATTTACATTGTAACTCTGAACAGTAGCAAATTCCAGTTATTAAGTAACAACTAAATACTTTTATGTTTGGGGTCAGCACCATATGAGGAGCTATATTGAAGAGTCACAGCATTATAAAGGTTGAGACCACTGCTCTAAAACAATTGAACCAACTTCATATGAAGCAGTAGAGGGCCTATGCATATAAACTATACCTTTCAGTTAGAACTTTTTTGGGACTCCTGAATATGTAAATGAGTGTGTCTCTGATTCTTGTGTCTTTTCTCAAGAATCTTTTATTTTTCTTTTTGCTCTGCTTGTCCAAATGTGATATGATGTTTTTTGTTTTATCTCACTATAGTTTATTTTGTTCTGTTTGGTTGTTATCTCTTAGAAGCTTTTTCTTTCCTAATAAAAGACAGAAAATGAGTCGATCCAGATAGGAGAGGAAGTGGTAAGAAACTGATATGATTAGAGGGAGGAGAAACTATTCAGATAATTTTGTGTCAGAACAGAATCTATGGTTAATACAAGTAGGGTAAAGTAAGAAAAAATATATAGGCTGAACAATTAATTTCTCTAATGATTTGTGAGCAAAACTGAAATGAGACAGCTAGCACCTCACATAAAATTATGCACTGGGACATTATCATATATAATTTATTAATTATAAATTTAAAATACATTAGTAAAACCTATGTTATTCAGTATAATACATCTCTTATTTTTCCTTTTAAAGGTTTTCCATACCATATTTTGTAATTATTATATCTTATCCTTCTCCAATAGCATCCTATATCTTCCACACTTCTCTACCTATCAAACTTCATGGTCTCTTTCTGTTTTATTTTTTTAAAAAGCCATTGAGTCTAGTGTATACTGGCCAATTCCTCCTGAATATAAAATTTGCCCTGGATTGTGATCAATACACTAGGGGGTCACACCATTAAAGAAAACTGTCTCTCTCCAAGAAGCTAGGGATAGGACTTCCTGCCCATCTTCCCTCCCTCTTCAGATCTTGTCTAACTTTAACTTGTTCTGGACTTGTGTATGCTACCACAATAATTGTGAGTTCATGTATGCATCTGCCCTGTTGTATCTGGAAAACAGCATTTTCTTGAACTCATAAGGACTTCTGGTTCTTACTGTCTTTCTTACCCAGAACCTTTACTGAAGATTCCTGAGTTTTGAGAGGAGGAACGTTATATAGACACAACATTCATGGCACTCTAAAGCCTTATTCTCTGCTCATTGACCAGTTGTGAGCCTCTGTGTTAGCTGCCATCTACTGCAAGAAGCTTCTCTGATGATGGTTAAGTAATGCACTGATCTGTGCGTGTACAAATAAGCCATTAGGAATCATTTTTATTTATATATCCATCTATTGGAATAGTAGTAGCAGTTTCTACCCTGTAGCCAATGACTTATTTAGCTGCAAGTTCTTGATCATTTGACAGTATCAGGTAAGAACTACAACTCATGTAGCCAGTGGTAAGTGAAAGAGAGGGAGAGAGACAGAGAGACAGAGAGAGGGGGGGGGAAGGGAGGAAAGGAAAGGAAAGGAAAGGAAAGGAAAGGAAAGGAAAGGAAAGGAAAGGAAAGGAAAGGAAAGGAAAGGAAAGGAAAGGAAGGGATTGGTTACATTTGTAAAACATGACACTTTTGCAAGTGGATTATCTTGCCAGGCCAGTCATTATCAAAGCTCAATAGCTTCATGACTAGATGAGGTTGATGATTACTTTTCTTTCCTAGTAGTATACACAACACATTTAAGCATTATGAAAGCTAGACAGTAGAAACTGAACTGAATTTCTACATTGCTTTTAATAATATGGCCATTTTTACAGTATTAATCCTAGCAATGAATGAGTATGAGACATCTTTTCCTTCTCTGATATCTTCTTCAATTTAGTTTTCATTGTCATAAAGGTTTTGCTGATTAAGTCTTCAATATCCTTTAGATTTATTTCAAGATTAGTTTTGCTTTAGAATCTATTACATATGGTATTATTTCCTTCATTTCTTTGTTGGTATGTTTATAATTTGTTTGTATAATGTCTACTGATTCTTATGTGTTTGTTATATATTTGTCAGCTGTAGAATATCCTTGGTTGAGTCCTTAGTGTCTTTTATGTAAAGAAGTCATATGATTTGCAAATTAAGATACTTTTGCTTCTTATTTTCTGTTTCTGTTCCCTTGATCAACTTCAGTTTGTTGATCTACCTAAGATTTCTTGTGTTGAACTGAACAGGAATGGCAAGAGTTGGCATCTTTGTCTTATTCCTGGTTTTAGCAGGAATGCTCTGTTTTTCTCCATTTACTCTACGTTAGCTGTGTACTTAATATAAATGGAATTTAGTTTGTTGTGATATATCTCTTGTATCCCTAGTCTTTCTAGAAATTTTACCATGAATAATTGTTGGATTTTGAACCGGGCTTTTTCTGCATCTAATAAGACATTCACGTTTTGCCTTTCAGTCTGTTTATGTGGGAAATTCTGTTTATTGAATTATTTATTTTGAACCATCCACATATTTCTGGGATAACGCCTACTCAATAATGCTGGATAAGTCATTTTATGTGTTCTTGACTTTAGCTTTTAAGTATTGTATTTAGAGCTTTTTGTGTTTTTTATCAGATATTGGCTAACAATTTTTGAATTTTTTGTCTGATTTCACTACCAGTGTAAGACTGGTTTCAGAAATATATTCCTTCAGTTTTGTTTTATGAAATAATTTGAGTAGTACTCTTAGCTCTTATTTAAGGTCTGTCAGAATTGTACACTGAATCCATTTTTCCCTAGGCTTTTATTAATTGGGAGATTTTTATTTATTGCTTCCATCTCATTAGATGTTATGGATCCACTTTAATTATTCACTTCATCTTCACTTAGCTTTGATAGCTCATATGAAGATATTTATTTATTCATTTAAATTGCTGGATTTTTCCAGTTTGGAGAAACACAGACTTAAAAAACATGACTTTATGATTCTCTCAATTTCATAAGTATCCTTTGTAATGTTTCCCTTTCATTTCTAACATTATTAATTTGGATATCCCCATCTTTCTTTAAGATAATTCAATTAAATGTTAGTCAATCTTAATTTTTAAAGAACTAACTCTTCATTGATTCTTTGTGTCTTTTTTCATTTCTATTTCATTAACTTCATTTGTGAGTTATGATTATTTCTTGCATCTGTGTTATTTGTTCTTGCTTGTTTTATAAATCTTTCATGTGCCTTATTAAGTTATTAATATAAAATCACTGTACTATTAACTTTACTGTTCAAGCTGCCTTCTTTCTGTCTCAAAGATTTTAGTTTCTGTGCTTTCATTTTCCTCTGCTTCAAGGAAGTTTTTAATTTCCTTCTTGATTTCTCTCTTGACCCACGTTTTCATTCAGTAGTTTTGTGTCTCTATGAGTTTGTGGACTTTCTGCTAACTCTTGATATCTAGCTTTACTCCTACACAGTCATACAATGTGCAGGATGCTGTTTCAGTTTTCATATATTTATCAAGACTTGCTTTGTGTCCTTATTTTGTAATTTGAGATTATTCCATAGGTTACTGAGGAAAAATTGTGTTCTTTAGTATTTAGATGGGATGTTCTGTAAATGTCTGCTGAGCCCATTTGACTTATGATGTAATTTAACTTCAGATTTTTTTCTAGTTATTTTTCAATACTTAGGGTATTGAAGTCACACATTATCACTGTATTAAGTTAAATCCATGATTTTATATCTAATAGTATTTCTTTAATGAAACTGGTTGTCAGTTTGTTGTGAAAATGTTTAGACATGTAATATCTTCTTGATGAATTTTTCCTTTAATGAATTTGACATTTCCTATATTACCTCTTCTAACTAGCTTTTAAATTAAAGTCTGTGTTTTAAACATTAAAATAGTTGTTTCTTTTTGCTAATGCACCTTTCACCCTTTTGCCCTAAATAAAATCTGTCCTTGAAATTGAGATGTTTTTATTGGATGAAAAAAAAAGGGATGAACCCTTATATCAATTCAATATCACTCACTTATTATTGGAGAAATGAGACCATTATTACTGAAAGTTATTATTAAACAATGCTTATTAACTCATGTTCTTTTGTTATTGCAACTTGTTATCTTAGACTTCTTTTGGCTAACTGAGCGCAGTTATTTCCTGTGCCCTTTTGGGTGTGCTTTATCTTCTTTCAGACTGAAACATCTTCTAGCATTCTCTGTAAAGCTGACGTACATGTCATAAATTATTTTAGATAATTTTCATTGTGGAAAGTTTTGCTTTCTCTTCCTATAACAATTGATAGTTTTGTTGGGTATAGTCACATGTCCTGATACCTATTGTTCTACAGAACCTGCAGAGCATCAGTCCAGGCTCTTCTGACTTGGAAAGTCTCCTTTCAAATGTCAGGTGTTATTCTGAAGGACTTCTCTTTGTGTGCCATTTAGTCATCCTCTATTGCATATTTCAACATCTGTTCTTTTTCTATACTTTTATAGTTTTATTTTTATTTGTTCTGTGGGGTTCTTTTCTTCCCTTGTGTATTTGGCATTCAGTATGCTTCTTGCACTTTGATGGGGCATCTCTTTCTTTAGACTTTAGGAAATTTTCTTCTGTGGTTTCTTGAAATATTGGTAACTTTGATCTATGTTTCTCCTCCATCTGTATCTATTATTTTTAGGTTTAGTTTTGTTAATGTTTCAGAGTTCCTGGTTGCTTTGTTCTTAAATGTGTTGCTGTTGTTTTAGATTTATCATTTTCTTCAATTGATTGATAAATTGTTTTCTACATTGTTTTTATGGCCTGACATTCTGTCTTAGGCTGCATTAAATCTGTTCTGAAGCTTTCCTCCAATCTTTCTTTTTTTAAATTCTTCAGTTTTTCATTCATTTTAAAATTTTCTCCAGTCTAGCTTTTCTTCAGAGAGTCCATCTTTTTATTAAGTTCCATTTTCCTATACTGAATCATTTCTATCATTTCATTCAGGAAGTGTATCTGTTTCACTGTGAAGTTTATTCATATCATTTTTGAGCTCCTTGAGTATGTTTATAATTGCTATTTTGTGCACCAGTTAAACTGATTCCTTGGGAAAATTAGTATGTCAGTGCTGGTTACTGGAAGAAACACTTTTTTTGGTTGTCTCTGTTGTTCACGGTTTTATGGTGTGTAGGAGTCTACAGTTATGTCATTTGAGGTATTTTTTGTTATGGACATCTGTTCTCAAATTTTTGTATAGTTGTTTGTATCTTTTCATGGCATTATTCCAACTTGTAATTTGTAGATCAGTTGAATGTTGCTTATTTTTTAAGTCTTAGGCCACTCTGGGGTTGTAGATGGGACTCCCCAGGGTCCCAGGTAAACACATGGATAAAGTGATGGACAGGCAAAGGTGAGAGACTAGATCTGGGTGTCTCTAACTCAGTGGGGTTCTGCAGGGATAGGAGCAGGGCAGTGACTGTTAGGCAAGGCAGCCAGGTGACTGGCTCTGGTAGTTTCTGCCTGGAGTACTGATTCAAACTACAGGTTCACAGTCAGCAAAGTCCCAGGTCTGTGCTATAGACTGGGTACTAGATACGTGGGTAGGAAATAAATAATACTAACTATCTCTAGAAGTCTCTAACTCGGGTTTTAGGAGGGACTTCACACAGTAGGAGAACCCAGTGATATAAAAATGTATTCAACTTCCTAGTGATTACACTGCTGCTTCACCTAAAAGATTTTTATGTTATGAAATAGAGAACGTCCCTTGAAAATAGAGAATGCTGAGGGCCAAATAGTTTTGATATGAGTCATTGTCTTTCATGAATGATTTGTCTGTGTTCATAACCTACACTTGGACAAGTTTCAAGTAAAGTAACTTTAGATGTTTAAACATCACTTTAAACATGATACAGTTATAAGAGTTCTTATTATTAGACATTGATCATGTTCCTCAAATTTTATATTTGTTTACAATTCTTATATTCATTTCTACTTCTAACAACCTCACAAGCTACTTCAGAATATTTGCCAAATGAAGTCACTGGTTAATCTTTTCTTCTGTCCCAAACCCAAATGAAAAGTGTCAATCTTTAATAATTGTGCAGAAATTGTATTTTATTTTTATTACCTGAATTTCTTTATTTTTGTGGTGAGGATGGTAATATACAGTCTACAACTCTAGTAAGAAATCAGAGGAAATCTCAGTGGAGTCATCAACTTCCCCTTCTACCATGTGCATCCTAAAAGCAGAACTCAGGTTATTAGACTTTAGTGGCAAGTGTCTTTACCTACTGAGCTACTTTGCATGCTCAGAAAGTTTTACTCTGAGCTTGAAAATTTTCTATCAAGATTAAATTCTATGTTACATGAAGCACTAACAATGATATTTATACTTCTCATTCATGTATCATATGATACCATTAAATGTAAGTCAGTAATGTGACAAAATGTGATTTATTCTCAAAAGTTTTTAACTGTTGATATAACAATCATTAGTCATTAAGATAAAATACTACCATAAGAGGAAAAAATGACAGTTCAACAAAAAGACTGGAATTTATATATTTTAATATATTATATAACACAAGAAAGGCAATACCAGTCTGTTACAACAGGTCAAGTGTCAGAAACACAGAGACAGAGTTCAAGCATCAGAGACACAGTCTTACTGCTCTGTAGTGTGTGGGTTCATTATCCTAGCACAAGCCATTTCATGCTCATTACAGCTAGAAAGTCACAAGAAAGACGACAAGAGTCGGTGCACACATCATGTGACTGATAGTATGTTCACTGGAGTTAGTCCTATAGCCTCACTGAGCATTAAAGAGAGCCACAGATTGCTTTTATTTCTTAGTAGCACTAAATGTTGAGGAGAGTTATAAGTATAGAAAAAAACTGGTAGGAACTTTTAACAATTGCTTACTCTTACTATTTACTGATTTATTTGACACTAAGACAGTATATCATTTAAACAATAAATAAATAAATAAATAAATAAATCCTTTAGAGGAGCAAAACATGGGTAACCTCAGAAACCATGATGATACAGCCAGTGCAAATGCCAAGGTATCCATACTGCTGGGGAACATCAAAATTAGTGTTGATTTTCTGAGTATATATTTTCTGGTTATATTATTTTCAACATTTTTAAAGACAATACTCACAGTGAATACATCTTTTTGACACTGACAGTAAAAACATTTTATCAGGATAATGTTTAGGGAGAGCAACTGAGTCTGAATATGGAGCATGTTTCCAAAACAGGGCCAGCACTTTACAGGGTGTTCACTTATAACCAAGAGAAAGCCAAAGGAAAAACATTATTATGTATTTAAAGATGGCTAATTTGTGTGTCTCTATGGAAAATGATTCAAAGAAGAAATCTCTGTATATTTCCACCCAAGGAAAGACTTCAGTCTGCCCCCAAATATTGCTGAACTATTTACACTAACAATGGTTATCTATAAATATTAATGTGTCTAAATTATTTCTGCAAAAGTTTAGAAAATCACGTAGCAAATTATTGAATTTTCTGCCATCTACCAGCATGTTTCCAAACAATTGAACTCATATACACCTTTCTAAAGTTAAAGCAGCCTATGGGTTAGCTTTTCTAGGAACAAGCTGAGACATAGGAGAGGGTAGTTGCGCAATAGGCTTGAAGCCATAGCTTGAATTCCAGCACCTCAAAGACTTGGAGTAGTGGCTCATACCTGTAATCCCATCACTTTGAAGGTAAACTATGAGAATGATAAATTCAAGGACACTGGGATACACATGAACTGTACCAAATTAAATAACTTTTTTTAAAATGTGGAAAGATGAAAGGTATGGGTGTGAATCCCATTTGTCAAAATTTGCTGAATTAGTTAATCAAAAAGAGGATTTGTTAAATAGTAATAACAGTACCAGAGTTGTTTGTGTAATGAAACAAAGTAATGTTTTTGTAATATATCAAAGTAATAAAACTACCTGCCAAATAACTTCTAGTATGTGTGATACTCTAAATTTTATTTATACTATATGTGTTTCACATATTTTCTATTTTTGGATTTGTACATGTGTTAACATTTTTTATCTATTTTTCCATAAGTAGACAAATGTCTAATGGAGACAGTAAAATCATGGCTTCTTAAAATTGATTACACTGTTGATGAAACTTAAGTTGCCCCCATACACCAAGAAACAGGAAACCAAGATCTTGGAAAGTTTAGTTACATTCATCTCAGTTTTGATGTGACAAATGATGAAATAAGATATGACAAGAATCTGGGTGATTAAGCACAGTTCAATAACATGGTGCATCAATAATGTATAAACACTATTAATTTTTTCAAAGAATGAAATGATATTTAGTCTTTGTCAGCTAAGCTGTTTAAAGAATGAGCTCTTCTTTAGGGAGCAAAGTTGATTGACATGAAGATTTTTCTTTCATGTAGGAGGAGCCTTTTGTAATGGTCTCTGAAAATGTGTTGGGAAAACCGAAGAAATACCAGGGCTTCTCCATTGATGTTTTGGATGCCCTATCTAACTACCTGGGTTTTAACTACGAAATTTATGTTGCACCAGACCACAAATATGGAAGCCCACAGGAAGATGGGACTTGGAATGGATTGGTAGGAGAACTTGTTTTTAAGGTAAGAATTCACTTATCTCATTCCCCTAACTTGAGCAATAAAAATGAAAGCTTCTTTCATAAGAAGAAACTTCATGGAAATTATTTGATTGTGGTATTTAGTGCAAGAGACACACCTAGTGCTATTTAATGAATGTTGTGAAGAGAAAACTGGATAATGAAATCAAATTTAAATTCGAGTATCTCCTGTAACTAAAAACTACAATTGAAGTCTACTTTCTGTCTTTTGGCTGTATACCTATCACATTATGCTGATTTTCTTATAACTTTCTAGTATAGGTACTTCTTAGAATGATGTAGTCATTTGAGGGGATTTTATAAGTGTATTTTTTTGTCTAATCTGCCCATCTCTTCTACATCAGTTGCTATCTTCTGACACATTAGTTGTTAATATTCTGCTAGAATTTCAGTTCCCAATTGCATGTGAATTGATGTGGATCCTCAATGACTATTTGAATAACACTAGTCCTAACCTGCTACAGTACCCATTCACAATGTATGATCACCCTCCAGAATATGTTTACTTTTAAAAGAAATAGCATGGAGAGAGAGGTAGACTGAAAAAGACTAGGAAAACATGGAGGTTAGGAAGTAAACATTTTTACACATACACACACACACACACACACACACATGCTTGCAAGGACACACACATTATACATGCATACATATATATGTGGTAGAAGGAAAAAGATAATAGAAGACTAATTGTTTTTCCAAATTTTGTTTGCTTTTAGATATATGAAAAACTGAATATGATTATAAGCCAATAGGAAAAAAGAAATAGGAATTTAACATAGAAACAAAAGTGAATGTGTAATAGACAGTGAATAGAAATTAGTTTGAAAAATGTTTCTGATGAGAGAAAGTTGTTGCTTTCATAATGAAATGTTATGATGAGTATGTGTCTTTAAAATAAACAGGTAAGAAGTTGAGAGATTGAGGGAGATCACAATGCTTCAATTTCTTGAGAAAAATAAGCCAAGCAGTGACAGTGATTGGAACAGGTGTTTCATAAGTATCTTTAGGACACCAAGATGGGACACACCTTTAATTCCATAACTCAGGAGGAAAAGAGAGGAAAATTGAAGGTAGTTTAAAACCAGTCTGTTATAAAGAGTGGGTTCTAGATCATATGATGCTACACAGTGAGAATCTATCTCCAAATAAATAAATAAATAAGCAAATAATATGTAAATAAATAAATAAGTAGATAAATGAATAAATAAATGAGTCCTGGGAGATAGTGAAAGACTGAATTAGCTATCAAGGGAATTGGGAGATCATTGGTGGTGAGGAAGGAACTGTGGTTTTCAATGTTTTTCAAGTCTTCAAAAGTTGTTCATCTAGGATTAGTTCAGATACTAAAGCTCATAAGGCCTTAAAAACACTAAGGTAATTAGAAAAATATCAATCCCTTGTTTTCTTTTTATCTTTTAAAAAATTAAATTAGAAACAAGCTTATTTTACATGTCAATCCCAGATCCCTTTCCCTTCCCTCCTCCCCTGCCCCACACTGACCCACTATTCCATCAACTTTCTGTTCTCCAGGGAGGGTGAGCCCTTCCAAGGGGGATCTTCAAAGTCTGTCATACCATTTGGAGCAGGGCCTAGAACCTCTCCCCTTGTGTTTAGGCTGAGAGAGTATCCCTCTATGTGGATTGGGCTCCCAAAGTACATTTATATACTAAGGATAAATACTGATCCACTACCAGAGACCCCATAGATAAACCAGACCTCCAAATTGACATCCTCGATCAGGGTGTCTGGAACAGTCCTAAGCTGGTTTCCCAGCTACCAGTCTGGGGTCTAAGAACAAGCCCTTGTTCAGGTCAGTTGTCTCTGTGGGTTTCTCTAGCCTAGTCTTGACACCTTTGCTCATCACTCCTCACTCTCTGTAATTGGATTGCACAGTTCGGCTCAGTGTTTAGCTGTGGGTGTTTGCTTCTGCTTCCATCAGCTACTGAATGAAGGCTCTAGGATGGCATATAAGGTAGTCATCAATCTCATTATCAGTGAAGGGCATTTAAGGTAGGCTCTCGACTCTTGTTTAGATTGTTAGTTGGGGTCATCATTGTAGATCTCTGGACATTTCCCAAGTACCAGATTTCTTTTTAAACCTATAATGGTTCCCCCTATTAGGATTCTCTTTTCTTGCTCTCCTTTATTCTTCTCCTGACTCAAAGTTTCTGCACTCTCCTGTCCTCCTCTCCCTTCCTCTTCTACCCTTCTCTTTCTTCTAACTCCCTCTCCTATCCCACCATGCTCCCAACTAGCTCAGGAGACCTTGTCTCTTTCTGCTTCTTCAGGGGACCATGTATGTCTGTCTCTCTTAGTGTCCTCCTTGTTTCATAGCTTCACTTGTGGTGTGGGCTGGAAGCTGATACTCCTTTGCTTTATGTCTAAAATATATATTTGAATAAGTACATACCATGTTTGTCTTTTTGTGACTGGGTTACCTCGCTCAGGATGGTTCTTCTAGTTCCAGTAATTTGTCTTCAAATTTCAAGATTCCATGAGAAGTACTCTGTTGTGTAAATGTATCACTTCTCTGTCCATTCTTCAGTTGAGGGGCATCTAGGTTGCTTCCAGGTTCTGGCTATTACAAATAATGCTGCTATGAACATCCTGGAACAGACATCCTTGTTGTATGAATGTGCATCTTTTGGGTATATGACTAAGAGTGGAATTTTTGGGTCTTGCGGTAAATTGATTCGCATTTTCCTGATGAATCTCCATACTAATTTCCAAAGTGGCTATACAAAATGGCACTCCAACCAGCAGTGGAAAAGTGCTCCCCTTTCTCCACATCCTCTCCAGCATAAACTGTAGTTGGTGTTTTTTATTTTAGCCATTTTGACAGGAGTGAGATGGTGTCTCAGAGTTGTATTGATTTGCATTTCCCTGATGGCTAGGGATGTTGAGCACTTTTTAATTGCCTCTCAGCCATTTTAGACTCCTCTAATGAGAATTCTCTGTTTAGTTCTGCACCCCACTTTATAGTTGACTCCTTTGATATTTTGGAGACTTGCTTCTTGAGTTCTTTGTATGTTTTGGTAATCAGTCCTCTGTCAGATGTGGGGTTGGTGAATATGTTTTCCCATTCTATGGATTACCTTTTTGTTTTGCTGTCTGTGTCCTTTGCCTTACATAAGCTTCTCAGTTTCATGAGGCACCATTTATTAATTGTCGATCTCAGTGTCCATGCTACTAGTTTTATGTTCAGAAAGAAGTCTACCATACCAATTCATTCAAGGGTACCACCTACCTTCTCTTCTAAGATTTTCAGTGTGACTGAATTTATGTTGAGGTCTTTGATGCATTTGAACTTGTGCATGGTGATAGATATGGATCTATCTGCAATCTTCTACATGCCAGTATCTAGTTATGCCACCATCATTTGTTGAAGATGCTTTTATTTCCATCGTATAATTTTAGCTTCTTTGTTAAAAATCAGGTGTTAGTAGATGTGTAGTTCCATACCAGGGTTTTCAATTCATCTACCTGTCTGTTTTTGTGCCAATACCAAGAGGTTTTCAGGACTATAGGTCTATAATATAGCTTTGGATGCCTTTGGAAGTTCCTTATTATATAGGGTTGTTTTGACACATCCTGGGTCTTTTGTTTTACCATATAAATTTGAGAAATCTTCTTTTAAGGACTTTTTAAGAATTGTGCTGAGATTTTGATGGGGATTGCTTTTGGCAAGATTGCCATTTTTACTGTGTTGATCCTACCTATCCAAGAGCATGGGAGATCTTTCTATTTTCTGATATCTTCTTTAATTTTTTCTTTAAAGACTTGAAGTTCTTGAAATACAGGTCTTTCATTTGTTTTCTTAACATTGCGCCAAGTTGTTTTATGTTTTTGTGGCAATTGTAAAGGGTGATGTTTCTCTGATTTCTTTCTCAGCCCTTTTATCATTTGTATATTGTAGGGATACTGAATTTTTTAGTTGATCTTGTATCCTGCCACTTTGCTGAAGGTTTTTATCACACAATATAACTGAGTGAGGTCTTATGTGTAATTTAAGTTTTAGTAATGTTTCTTTTACAAACATTGGTGCCTTTGTTTTGGGGCATAGTTATTCAGAATTGAGAATTCTTCATGATGGATTTCTCCTGTGATGAGTATGAAATCATCTCCTTCATCTCTTTTGATTGATTTTAGTTTAAAGTCTAATTTGTTAGTTATTAGGGTTGCTACCCCTGTTTGTTTCTTGGATACATTTGATTAGAAAATATTTTCCCAACCCTTAATTCTGAGGTGTCATCTGTCTTTGAAATTGAGGTGTATTTCTTGTATGCAGGAGAAGGATGAATTCTGTCTTTGTATTCATTATGTTGCCTGTGTCTTTTCATGGGTGAGTTAAGACCATTAATACTGAGGGATGTTAATGACCGTTGATTGTTCATTCCTGTTTGTTTTAGATTTCTTGGTGGTAGGGGAACTGTATGTGGATTTCCACCCCTTTTCTCTTTTGGCTGTTGGTAAAGTGGGATTATCTATTGCTTATGTTTTTCTGGTTGTAATTAAGTTCCTTTGCTTAGAGTTTTCCTTCCAGAGCTTTGTGTAGCACTGGATTAGTGGATATGTATTATTTAAATCTGGTTTTGTCATGAAATATTTCATTTTCTCCATCTATCGTGATTGAAAGCTTTGCTGGGTATAGTAGTCTGGGCCGGCATCCGTGGTCTCTTACTGTTGGTAGAATATCTATCCAGGACATTCTGGCTTTCAGAGATTCCATGGAGAAGTGAGGTGTAATAATGATAGGCTTGCCTTTATATGTTACTTGGCCTTTTTCCTTAAGTGCTCTTAATATTTTTTCTTTATTATATATGTTTGGGTTTTGGTTACTATGTGGCAAGGGGATATTTTGTGGTCCACTCTATTTGTTGTTATGTAAGCATCTTGTAATTTCATTGGCATGTCTTTCCTTAGGTTGGGAAAGTTTTCTTCTATGATTTTGTGGAATATATTTTCTGCCCCTTTGAGGTAGCTTTCTTCACCTTCTTTTTTTTTTTTTTTTTTTTAGTTTAAATTTAGATAAGAAACAAGGTTGCTTCACAAGTCAGTTCCAGGTCCCTCTCCCTTTCCCTCCCCTCCTCCCGTGCCCTCCTCTCAACCCCCCCCCATTATCCCCTCATTTCCCCAGGGAGGGTGAGGCCCTCCATGGGGGTGTCCATAGTCTGCCATTTCATATAGGGCAGGGCCTAGACCCTTCCCCAAGAGTTCAGGGTGAGAGTGCACCTCACATTGTTGGATGGGAGTCCAAAGTCCGTGTGTATACCTGGGATGGGTACTGATCTGCTGCCCAAGGCTCAATAGATTACCTAGGCCTCCTCACTGACACCCACATTCAGGGGGTCTTGATCAGTCCCCTGCTGGATTCCCAGGCTGATGCCTGGGATTCAAGAGTTAACCTTTGTCAGGTCAGCTGTTTTGGGGGGTTAAACCAGCCCAGTCTTAATCCCTTTGGTCATCAGTCCTCCCTCTCTGTTACTGGCTTTCTTAAGTTCAGCTCAGTACTTAATTGAGGGAGTCTGCCTCTTCTTCAATCAGCCACTGAATGAAGTTTCTGTTTCCCAGACTTTCTGGCCATGGGATTGGCACTCCCCAGATCTAAGTTTAAAATCCATATATGAGAGAGTACATGCCATGTTTCTCTTTTTGTTACTGGGTTACCTCACTCAGGATGGTTTCTTCTAGTGTCATCCATTTGCCTGCGAATCTCAGGATTCCATTGTTTTTTTCTGCTGAATAGTACTCCATTGTGTAAATGTACCACATTTTCTCTATCCACTCTTCGGTTGAGGGACATCTAGGTTGCTTCCAAGTTCTGGCTATTACAAATAACGCTGCTATGAACATAATGGAACAGACATCAGTGTTGTATGAATGGGCATCTTTTGGATATATGCCTAAGAGTGGAGTTGCTGGATTTTGTGGTAGGTTTATTCCCATTTTTCTGAGGAATCTCCATACTGATTTCCAAAGTGGCTGAACCAGTTGGCACTCCCACCAGCAATGGAGGAGTGTCCCCCTTTCACCACATCCTCTCCAGCATAAATTGTCGTTGGTGGTTTTGATTTTAGCCATTCTGACAGGAGTGAGATGGTATCTCAGAGTTGTTTTGATTTGCATTTCCTGGATGGCTAAGGATGTTGAGCACTTTCTCAAGTGCCTCTCAGCCATTTTAGACTCCTCTATTGAAAATTCTCTATTTAGTTCTGTAGCCCACTTTTTAATTGGGTCCTTTGATGTTTTGGAGACTTGCTTCTTGAGTTCTTTGTAAATTTTGGAGATCAACCGTCTGTCAGATGTGGGATTAGTGAATATTTTTTTCCATTCTGTGGGCTGCCTTTTTGTCTTGCTGACTGTGTCCTTTGCCTTACAGAAGCTTCTCAGTTTCAGGAGGTCCCATATATTAATTGTTGATCTCACAGAGTTTGCTAATAGGCCAGATAGAGAGGAGGAAGAAAGATCAATGGCAAAGCTTTTCATTTCATCTAGCCAACCATGGCAATAGAAAATGGCATTCTTCACTACCATTATCTTCCTCAATTCACTTGTAACTTTACTCTAGCTGCCATTGTTTATGTTGTACCCACAGTGCTTCTCATTCATCACTTGCTTCTTTGTTTATAAGCTTACATGTGTACATACATCTCACTGCTTCTCTTTTTTCCCCAAATAGTCTATTTCTGCTTTCTTAGTACATATGTGTGTTTATGTGTATATAACCAAATCTAGATTATGCTTATGGGAAAAGCATATAATATTTTGTCTTTCTTACTTTCTTTTTTCCCCTCACCCTTTCTTTAGATCTCTGTCTCTTCTCTCATAATTTCTATTCTAATTCACATCCAATGAGTCTACATATATGTATACAAATCTAAATTTTGTGTTATACTTATTTATTTGTATGTGTGGTTTTATATGTGTATGTATGATTGTGTGTATGAGAGGGAGAGGGAGAGGGAGAGGGAGAGGGAGAGAGAGAGAGAGAGAGAGAGAGAGAGAGAGAGAGAGAGAGAGAGAGAGAGAGAGAGAGAGAAACAGACAGAGACAGGGAGGGAGAGAGGGAAGTAGTACATGTGCCACAGCATACTTTTGCAACTCACTTTACTCCTTATCATGCATGGGTCCTGGAGATTGAACTCAGGTTGTCAAGCTTGGCACTAAATGCCTTTATGCAGTGAGTCAACTTAGTGGCAAAAATCTAAATCAAATTTCTGAATGTGAGAAAAATTTTATTATGAACTTGATTTATTTTCCTTGATATAAAGATTTCTGCTTCCATCCAGTTTCTTCCAAATGCCATGATTTCTTTATCATGCCATTTTTTCATTCTTCTTCATGACTAAGTAAAATTCCATTGCGCAGATGTACCTCATTTTCTTCATCCTTCCATATGTTGTGAACATCGAAGCTAATTTTGTATCATAGCCATTGTGGTATTGCAGGGGAAAATATCAATACATTAGTCTGAGTGACATAGTCACTTCTCTGGGGAAAGACAGAATGGTGTTTCACTTCATTTGGGGAAAATATAATCTTTAAATTTCTCTGAAGAAATTGACCTACCAACTTGCCTTATGACATCTTCTGTCTCTCTTATTAATTGTGCTCCATAATATGATCTTTAATCTTCTTCCTTTAATAGAAACTACTCATACACCCATCTGTCTTCTTATCTGTCTTCTCAGAATGCTTTGTTTGCAGATAGTCTTATTCTAATCTGATTGGCTTTCAGATTCTGCTTAAAAGTTGTCCATAACAAAGAAGAGTTTCACAGTTACAATATCCAAAAGAGCAACTTCTATGTTGTGACTCTCTTTTCATTCTTTCTGTATTCCTTTACTTTTAAAACAAACTTTTAAAGATTTTAAAATTATCTACCTGATCCTCATACTATCCCATATTAAGCTGTGAGATAAATTTCAAATTTCCTATGTCTTGGGTTATTATTAAAAGTCTCAATATTAAGAAATAGGTGCCAGTTAAGTGATGTCTTCATACAGCATTAGATGACAGTAATATCCTGATTATAACTCAGTGACTGTTTTTCTACCAGCTACTAATAGCCTACTATGTATGACTTTATGTCTAAAAAAGGCCCACCTCCATGGCAAGAATAAATGTTTTTGCCCTATCCTCCTACCGATTTAGGTATATAACCTGTTCTAGTCAGTCATTCCTGCCTCCCTTAAATTGACTTGAGAGGGATAATCCTGACAAGGATAGGGGAAAATAAGGAAGGAAATACTGAGAAGAGCATTTTGAATATTGAGACGAGAGAAGCATTTTAGAGATGAGTAAGAAGAGAAGCCAAGTATCTGTCAAAAGTGAAATCTTCTTAATTATTCCATAAATTAGAAAAAAACCCTCCTTTCTGTGATGTGGATAAAAACTAACAAGACAATGAGAGTTTAAGAAGCTTGGTCAAAGTCAAATAGCTAATAAGAGAAAGGTCTAGGGTCTGAGCCAGTGTTTGACTCTAGAGTTGTGGATAGGCCTCCTTGGAGCCATCCAAACAGAAAGTGAAATAAGTAATTTGATATAGGAGTCTGGAGTTCAGACAAGGGATCTGGAATGGACACACATTTGAGGCTCATCAGCATATAGATGGAATTTAAATTGCCCCTTTGCCTTTCTTTGCCCCATTTCTCTTCTATCTTCAATCTCCTCCACATCTTTGCTCCTTCCCACTGCTTGAAAAGGCATTCTCATTTCAAATATAACCTTTCTGTATTTCCTAAGTTAAATTAATTAGGTGTCTTTGGTTGCAAATGACAATCCAATTGAAGTGAAAAGATAATTTAATGGCTCACAAAGCTGAGCTGCCAGGGACCAGATCCAGGCACATTTCATCAGGCCTTGGAGTTGCTTTCTCTCTTGCAGATCTTCTTTCTTGGTGTAGTCCCAGTTCTCAGGAAATCTCTCCTTTCTTGGAAGCAAGGTGACTTTCAGCAGTGCCAAGCTTAGGTTTCAGCCTCTCATCTATCCCAGTATAAACATTAGCTTTCTTTTGCGAATAGTTCTGATGCAGAACCTCAGCCTGAGTACACACTGGCTCTGACCATGAACTATTGTGTCCACAGTATCAAACAAGTACAGTGTGCCTGTATCCACATCAAGGTAGGGAGGGCTGAATGGCTCAATCTAAAACAAATGAAGTAAACATATGCATTGATTCCCAAGAAAAAGGTTATCCAACTGGAAGAAGGGGTAATGGTTAAGAAGTAAATAAATACTGTCCTGTTTATGTGCAAAGATAATTGTTGAATTTGTAAAGAAATTATCAATAGTTACAGATACACAAAGAAACCAGCAGTAAATTAAAAGTTAAAACTAACATATTAATTAAGTTACAGACAATAGGATACAAAATGTTTATGAGGTCAGGAGAAAAAACTGTAAGTGTCACTGCTTTGCCAGTGTATGAAGAGATTGTAAGGTCCATAATCATGATAATGATGTTCTAAGGCCAAAGCAGAAGAAAATTAACAGATAAACTTATACTCATCCCCCCAAGAAAAACATATGGACAGGATATACCCAAAAGAAAATCTATTTCAATGGAGCAGGGCATTTAATAATGCTACAGCACCGCAGACAGATGAAATACAATTGCTTGGTGCTTTTATAAAGAAAAGGAGTAACTCATATCACACCTTTAGTTAGAATTAACTTTCTGTTGTACACATCGTTATGTAAAACATCACTTGACTTAAAGACAAGTTCAGCTCACATATGTAGCAATTCTGGCGATTAACATATATCAAAATTGAAAATTGCTACTTGGCAATGACTACATGGTAATTACTAATACGTGTATAAAACTGACTCTTGCTAACAGGATCCTTTGCACTTTGTATCTATTAATACTAGCACTCAAAACTGAAGGGATAATTGCTACCTCAATGTTGCAGGTAGTAAAATAAAGTAAGGGAGCTTTATGTGGCCATATAACCACATTGGGAGTCCATATATTAAATTCCCGAAGTCTGGTTCCATAATCCAAAAGTTAACTTAACCTTCCCACCAGTTAAATGAAGGAAGAGGGTCGGAATATATGTAGTGATGTAAAAAGATGTCTGTGGGGTCTGGAGAGGTGGCTCTGCCAGAGGACCTGGATTTGACTTCCAGGATACACATGAAGGATATCTACCATCTGCAGCTTCGGTCTTGGGAGGATCTAACACTCTCCTCTCGCCTTGTGGTACATCAGATGTATACAGGATAGACATACAAGCAAGCAAAACACCTTTTTCAATAAGATAAAATGATAATGAAAAGTTTAAATATGTATGTATGTATCAAAGGGTCATTTGAAAAGATGTGAACTAGTTATGCTCACAAGACACAATATGTGATGGGAGTGTTGACAACCATAGAAGACAAAATGTGATTTTTCACTGGAACAGATAATTTGGGAAGAAAACTAAGGGTAGCTTAGGCAAAGCTGAATGATATCTATATAAAGTGTGATAAAATGTAAGATGGGTGTGAGCATTTGACTTTTTAGAGAGGAAAGAAAATGCTAGTTTATGAGATATAAATATATATGTGTGTGTGCATATATACAGATATATATTTAGATACAGATATAGATAGAGAGATCTTATTTCCACAGTCTTTCTTGTGGAACGCAGAAAGCTCAGACTCTGTTTACTTTCTCTGCCAAATACCCATTCATTTGCACACACTTCTGAATACATGTCACATTCTCGGCATGGTGATTAAGATAATACATATAAACGTCAGATATTGTTCTTAATTTTAAAATTCCCATAGTCCACATGAAGAGAAAATATAAATAAACAACAAAAACACAGTGTAACAAATGACATAGGGTTCCAGGGCAAATTTAGGTCAGGGAGCAGCTCCTGCCTGGCAAGAGAACAAGATTTCATGGAATAGGAATGTTTGAGCTGGGTATTCAAGATAAGTAGGAGTGTAAAAGGCAACAGCAGCCACAGTTATAAAAATGGATTTATCATGTCTGAAAATTCAGACTTTGTTATTTAGCTGGTAAAAGTTACAAAGGGCTTTTACATACAACAAAAGTGTGATTTAATTCAAAAAGATAGCTTAGATAGGCCAGGGAGGCACTGGAATAAAGATAAGACTTCAAAAAATAAATATTGGGAAATAAATAGATGTCTATGATAAAGTGAATGCAACAAATTGACAGAAAGACTGATTGGGGGGAAATCAGTTAATACACTAAGATATAATCATTAGGAGTTGAAATTCAGAGGAGTCAAAAGGAATGAAACATGTCCAGAAAGTAGCGGAAATGTGCAATGGCAACATGAGAGCAGAAGAAAGGCTCAGAATGACAGCACACTGGGAAAGCACAGCCAAGAGACCTGGGCTGTGGACACTGTGACTCTTGTACCAGATGATAACCCCAGTGGAACTGTCTGGGTGTGGACTGTTGACGGTCATCTAGAACACAAGCAGGTAATGTCTAGAACTAAAAGGAGCACATGAAAACACAATTAGAAATGTTAGATTAAAGGGAGATCACGTACTGAGTTGTTATTTAAGGCCCCAAGTTATTCCATCTGAGAAATGAGGACTGCTGGAATTGTTTCTGATGCTGTGTAAGATATAAAGTAGAGGGAAAATAAATTTTCCTGTGAGGGATAGCTCAGAGATTACAAGTGTACTGATCTATCCTCTCCCTGTCATTGGGATAGGAAGAAGGGCTTGTAACAGCTCTTGGCAAAGATGAGGTTTACCAGCCTCATAGTCAGGTTGTTCTGCAGGAAGGCACAACAAATAGCCTCATCATCACAGTTATCTAGGAAGTACAGTTTGTGGCAACAGGATGGTCATAATTACCTGATTTTAGAAATAATTAGTAGCTGGAAAGAGGCTAGAGAGTTCTGTGTTGAAGGTGAGCACACACATCTCTGCATGCTTCCATGCCATTTCCACTGCACAGTGTCCTGGAAAATACTTGTGTCCACCAAATTTTTGTCACTCACCAAATCAGACTCTTTCTCCATTCCTCACTTGCACATGCTCAGCAATGGATGCTGATGAACCTTCTGAAGTGTGACGTCATTTTGCAAACAAAGTGTTTTTATAAGATAGCACTAGCAGGATGTTTTAATAGAAAGAACTCCAAATACATACATTAAATCAAACAGTTACTAAGATGTTTTCTTTCTCTTGCTCTATCCTCTTTCTTTCTTTCTTCCTTTCTTTCTAACATCCCAACCACAGTTTCCCATCCTTCCTCTATTCCCAATCCTACTCCCTCCCCACTACTTCTCCTCTGTCTCTCTACCCCCATCCACTCTTCCTCCATTTATATTCAGAAAAGAGCAGGTCCCCCATAAATAACAACCGAACATGGCATATCAAGTTTCAATAAGACTAAGCATCTTGCCTTGTAGAAAGACTTAGCAAGGCATCTCATTGTGAGAAATGGGGTCCCAAAAGCCAGTAAAGGAGTCAGAGACAGCTCTTAATGTTAGGAGTCCCACAAGAGGACAAAGATACACAGCTGTCACATATAAACAGAGGGTCTAGGTCAGTCCCATGCAGGCTTGTCAGTTCAGTATATGTGGACCCCTACAACCCCAGAATTTTATTCTGTGGTATCACTTGAGATGTTCTTGACCCCCTGATTCCTACAGTCCTTCCTTCCCCTCTTCCACAGTATTTCCCAAGCTCCACCTAATGTTGACTGTGAGTCTTTGCATCTGCTTACTTCAGTTGCTGAATGAAACCTGTTTGATCACAATTGAACTAGGCACCAATCTATGAGTATAGAGAATACTGCTAGGCATCATTACATTGTCCTTGCTCCCCTCCAATCATGTCTGTTTCTATCTTAGGTTGATGGGCCATCCAGCCTCAGGGTCCTGATGCTCTAAGCAGTGACAGGGGTGACCTCCTATCATGACACAGTTCTGAGGCTGGTTCAGTAATTGGTTGCTGTTTCCTACAATCTCTATGTAGCTCTTTATCCCACAAGCTGGACAGACTCTAGGTTAAAGGTTATGGCCTGGGTTGGTGTCCCAATCCCTCCATTGGAAGCCTTCCTGGTCATAAGAGATGATCAGTTCAAGTATTAATTTTTAAATTAGGCCAAGCACATTTTAATGGGCTGAGTTTCCCAGAGTGTACTAGATGTAGACCTGGAAGGCATTCAGGTGGTACCTGTGGTAAGAGGTTTTGCAAATCTGAATATTAAATGTTTACCATCTGTCAACTGGGTACCTGTAGAACTGAAGCATAGTTGTAGCAGACCACATACACTGTGTGTGGAAGGAGAAGACTAAACATTCCCCCCAAATATTTGTTGTGGATAAGGAGGTTTAACACAAATGAACACAAAGGATGGGGCAAGATCTCTGAAAGGATAAATTATACAGATGCAAATACCTTAGTGGATTGTTGTAGGAGCAATTTTCTGAATTTGCAGGTAACATTTAACTGGCATACATTACAAACATCAAGGAGCAAATAAATCAGATAAAGAACTTGAATCATTAAGCACATGATGTAATAGATGGCAAGCATAGATAAGTGGTGATAATAAGACTTGAAGCTAAAGACCATGAATGGAGTGTTTGCCAGTGAGAATATTGCTGTCTAGGAATGGCTCTGATTTAAAAGACAGTTTACAGGCAAGGACACGCAAAACTGTGAGAAACTATTTGTAGAATTAAAAAGACTTGGTAGGTTAAAGGTTATAAATTAGAAGACTACTGCATCAGTTAAAACCAGAGTGATATAAAGACCATAGCTCAGGGTAAACTCAAAAAAATCAGTGGCCCTATTATATACAGATGATGAAGTGACTGATAAAGAAGTCAGAGAAACATCACCCTTTACAATAGCCAAAAACAACATCAAATATCTGGGGATAATGTTAACCAAGGAAGTGAAAGACCTGTATATCAAGAACTTTGTGCCTTTAAAGAAAGAAATCAAAGAGGAAACCAGAAAATGGAAAGATCTCCCATGCTCTTGTATTGGTAGGATCAACATAATAAAAATGTCAATCTTGCCAAAAGCAGTCTACAGATTCAATGCAATCCCTATCAAAATTCCGGCACAATTCTTCACAGACCTGGAAAGAACATTAATCAACTTTATATGGAAAAACAAAAGGCCCAGGATAGCCAAAACAACCCTATACAATAAAGGAACTTCAGGAGGCATCACCATATCTGATTTCAAGCTCTATTATAGAGCTATAGTCCTGAAAACAGCTTGGTATTGGCACAAAAATAGGCAGGTAGACCAATGGAACCGAACTGAAAACCCTGATTTTTTTCTTCTTTTTTTTATCATTTTTTATTTTAATTTTAAATAGCTTGTTTTACATGTCAATCCCAGTTCCCTCTCCCTCCCCTCTTCCCGCACTCCCTTCCCCCTCCCTCCCACCCTATTGCCAAATCCTTCCACATAGGGGATATCTAGAGTCTGTCATTTTACTCTTGGTAGGGTCAAGGCACTCCCCTAAGAGTCCAGGCTGAGAGAGCATCTCTCTTTGTGCTATAGGCACATGAAGACAGTTTGTATACCAGGGATAGACACTGATCCACAGCTCAGGGCCCCATAGGTTGCCCAGGCCTTCTCACTGACACTCACATTTGGGGGGTCCAGATCAGTCCCATGCTGGCCTCCCCACTGTCGGTCTGGGGTCCAAGAGCACTCCCCTGTTCAGATCAGCTGTCTCTGCTGGTTTTGCCAGCCCATTCTTTGCCAATTTGCTCATGACTCCTCTCTGTCACTGGGTTCCTTGGGTTCAGTTCAGTGATTAGTTGTGTGTTTGCCTCTGCTTCCATCAGTCACAGGATGAAGGCTCCCGGATGGTTATAGACATCAAGTTCATTATCAGGAATGGGCATTCGAGGTGGTCCCTCCACTATTGCTTAGCTTGCCAATTGATGTTATACCTTTAGATCACTCGAGGTCACTCTGGTGCCTGATCTGTTTTCGATCCTATGATTCCCTCTTCCCCTATTCTACCCCCACCCCCTCAACTTCCTGTTCCCCCATGACCAACTCCCTTCCTCTTTACCCCCTCTATTCTTCCCAGGTCCCACTCCCCCCCTCCCCTCGCCGTGTTCCCCATCCATTCAGAGGATCTTGCCCACACACCTATGAACACTTAATTTTTGACAAAGTAACTAAAACTGTACAATGGAAAAAAGAAAGCATCTTCAACAAATGGTGCTGGCATAACTGGGTACTGGTATGCAGAAGACTGCAGATAGATCCATGTTTATCGCCTTGTACAAAAACTTAAGCCCAAATGGATCAAAGATCTCAACATAAATCCAGCCACACTGAAACTTTTAGAAGAGAAAGTGGGAGATACTCTTCAACCAGTTGGTACAGGAGACCACTTCCTGAACATAACACCAGTGGCACAGACACTGAGATCGACAATTAACAAATGGTACATCATGAAACTAAAAAGCTTCTGTAAGGCAAAGGACACAGTCAACAAGACAGAAAGGCAGTCCACCGAATGGGAAAAGATATTCACTGACCCCACATCTGTCAGAGGGCTAATCTCCAAAATTTACAAAGAATTCAAGAAGCAAGTCTCCAAAATACCAAAGGATCCAATCAAAAGGTGGAGTACAGAACTAAAAAGAGAATTCTCAATAGAGGAGGCTAAATGGCCAAGAGACACTTAAGAAAATGCTCAACATCCTTAGCCATCAGGGAAATGCAAATCAAAACAACTCTGAGATACCATCTTACTCCTGTCAGAATGGCTAAAATCAAAAACACCGAAGACAATTTATGCTGGAGAGGATGTGGAGAGAGGGGAACATTCCTCCACTGCTGGTGGTAGTGCCAACTCATACAGCCACTTTGGAAAGCAGTATGGAGATTCCTCAGGAAAATGGGAATCAATCTACCACAAGACCCAGCAATTACACTCTTAGGCATATATCCAAAGGAGACAAATTCATACAACAAGGGCATCTGCTCCACTATGTTCATAGCCGCATTATTTGTAGTAGCCAGAACCTGGAAGCAACCTAGATGCCCAACTGAAGAGTAGATAGAGAAAATGTGGTACATTTACACAATGGAGTATTACTCAGCAGAAAAAAACAATGGAATCTTGAAATTCGCAGGTAAATGGATAGCACTGGAAGAAACCATCCTGAGTGAGGTAACCCAGTCACAAAAAGACAAACATGGTATGTACTCACTCATATATGGATTTTAAACATGGATCAGGAGAGTGCCAGTCTGCACTTCCACTGACAGTGAGTCTGGGAAACAGGAAAGTACCTAAAAGATATACATGGTACCCAAGAGAAGAGAAATGAGGCAAGATTATCTGAACAGATGGGGAACATGGCGAGGGGTGGGGGGAGGGGGGCCTTGGAAATAGAGAGGGGGAGAAGTGGAAGAGAGAGTAGGATGTGGAGGAACAGGAAGGTCCACTGGGGGGGGGGAGGATAGGGGGAAGAGGGAATCATAGGTTAGAAGACAGATCAGGCACCATTGTGACCTCTAGTGATCTAAACGGAAGACACCAATTGGCAAGCTAAGCAATAGTGTAGAGACCACCTCAAATGCCCATCCCTGATAATGAACTTGATGTCTATAACCATCCGGGAGCCTTCATCCTGTGACTGATGGAAGCAGAGGCAAACACACAATCACTGAACTGAACCCAAGGAGCCCAGTGACAGAGAGAGAGGAGCGAAGAGCAAATTGGCAAAGAATGGGCTGGCAAAACCAGCAGAGACAGCTGATTTGAACAGGGGAGAGCTCTTGGACCCCAGACTGACAGCTGGGAGGCCAGCATGGGACCGATCCAGACCCCCTGAATGTGAGAGTCAGTGAGGAGGCCTGGGCTACCTATGGGGTCCTGAGCAGTGGATCAGTGTTTATCCCTCGAATACTAACAGATATCATGTGTCCATAACACAAAGAGGGTTGCTCTCTCTGCCTGGACTCTTAGGGAAGTGCCTGGACCCTACCCTGAATGAAATGATAGACTCTAGATATCCCCTATGCAGAAGGAATTGGCAATAGGGTGGGAGGATGGGGGGGGGGAATGTTGAGGGGGGTGCGGGAAGGGGGAGGGAGAGGGAACTGGGATTGACATGTAAAACAAGCTATTTAAAATTTTTAAAAAGCTAAAAAAATTTAAACAAACAAACAAACAAACAAAAAGACCATAGCTCAGATAAGAAAACCCTCTAACTGGGTATGTATAAATCTTGACATCTGTTGGCTATGAAATGCCATCCATTATCTCAACTTTCATCTATCTCAGGCCAGGGATCTGGGAAAACTGAGTGGATAAAAAAAAGTGTCCACATGAGTGATGATATTCAACATAAATGTTAAAGGACATTCCAACCGTGAAATTTTCTGTGATTGTGGGTCCATAATTGTAAGGTACAGTGTTTATATTGTTTGATCCTTTTTCATTAGAATGTAAACTCCATGAAAATCGCAGCTAAAGTGACACTGAATGCAGAAATGTGCCTCCTGTGGAAGCCAATGCCATTGATGTAATAGGGGTTTACTGCCTTTTTTTCTTTTGGGTCTTGAAAATGAAGAGAAATATAAATACACACATGGGAAACTCAAATATCTCCTCACCTTATAGCAGTGTGTGTCAGTGTGTAGACTCCTGAGGAGAGTTTGTTAGTTTTGCATGCTAATTTTCAGAATGGAAGTTTGGACATAGAGCCATTTCATGAATTACTGGTAAGAGTAATTCTGACTTTCCATCCTGACACTTCAGTTCAGACTTCTGTGGCTCTGAGTCACAGGGATTTTAGAGGTTTATTTAAGACTTTTTAATTCAGATAGCCAGTGGTGGTGCTCACCTTTAATCCCAGCAATCAGGAGGCAGAGGCAGGTGGATCTCTAAGAGTTCAAGGACAGCCTGTTCTACAAAGCTAGTTTTAGGACAGTGAGAACCATTGCTCAGAGAAACAGAAAAAAAACCCAACAAATATGACAACTCCATAATGGTAGGCTTTAAGTTTATTTCCCTGATTGAATGCAAATGACCAGGACTGAACTGTGTCAAGGTAGTCAGTGACCCACACTGACTGCAAAGGTTCCTCATGCACAGAGGGGTCCATTTGAGTGGTTTCCTCAGACATTTTCCACGTTACTAGATGTGGTTTGTGATCACTGGGGAGTGACCCAAATCACTCGCTTCTTCCAAACAGTTTCTGGGAACTCTTTCTTTTCTCACTTTGAGGAATAATATTTCATTCCTCTGTACAGAACACTAAATAAATAAAGAAGGATCCCAAGAAAATTCTAGAATTTTTGAAGTTTTCACTGTAATTAAAGCAAAAAGCCACTCAATATCATTGCTTGCCATTGGTTTGAATTTATTGAAATACAAACACTTCAGGCAGAAATTGTTTTTGCACACTGTCTGCAAGTAGCTTTGATATGAGCCATCAGAAAACAGAAAGTATCTGTACAGCAAAAGAGCAATTTCTGATTATCTGTTTCTTGAAACAGAAAGTATCTGTACAGCAAAAGAGCAATTTCTGATTATCTGTTTCTTGAAGTTACAGCAGTGTCTCTTGATTGAAGAAATGGTGCTATGTTTAAGTTGCTTGTAATACTATCAAATAATCTGAAATCTGACAGCATATAAATAATGGGGAGTATTTTTCTTGCTAACCATTTAATATTCATTTACTGATGCCTAAGGTGTTAACTGGAACTCTGAGGAATTTTTAAGATGCGAGGCAGAGCTCCTCTTCTCTAATAATCATATAGCTAGGTAGAAAATGGGGAGCAAAAAGGAGGAGGGAGAGGCTCCATCATAAAGCTTCCATTTTCCTTCTATGTATCTGATTCCTCTTGAACTCAACCTGTTAAGTGGGTTTCATTATCATTTACAAGTAGACCACGTGCAAATATGTTTCTTCACTCAAGCCCTTCACTTCAACTACAAATTTGCATCCCCTAATACACACCCAACCTTTTCGTTGACATGCCTAAGGGGAACCTCAAACACTATACCATGTTCCAAGCTAAATATCTAGGTTTTCCCTCTAACTTGTTCTGCCTCCATACTTTCTTATTGGAGTCTTACAGTATAGGACAAATTCAGTCAAGTTGCTTAATCCAAAACTCCTGACTGCTTTGAATTCCCTCATTTCTGCAATACCTCACACATGATATATCAACAATCAGCATTTGGCTGCAAACCTAGAGTGGACCATAAATGCAGTCACTTGTCAATACTCACCCGCTATTCACAATTCATCATTATTTTTTAGAATTACTTCCATAGCCTGATAGCTGACAACACCATTGCCTTTTCCTTCAGTAACTGTTTTAAGCAGAATGATCAAGTATCCACTGGTTTTATTTAAAATATTTGTTTAAACTATCACTTCATACTCTCCCCATATGATGAATTGCATTGATTTGAATTCTTTTACTGCATCTAATATCTTATATGCTCACTTGTTAATGTGAACACATCCCCAGTATCTATAAATATTCTCTTCTATTTTCTCAGTCTGAGATAAGTCAAGTTAAGAAAAATAATAGTAATGATTTAAATTAGCACAAATACCAAAGAACAAATAGAGAAATGACTAACTGTTGGGGAAGTGATTACTCTGAAAAGAAAATATGAAAACTGCAGAGCAATAAGATGATGAGGTTTATGAAACACCATGTGGTCAATCCAATGCTTTGTTCACCTCTTCCCTCAGGCAGATAGTTTGCCATCTCAGAATTTCAGATTTGGCCTTGAGTGCTGAGTTGTGGGATGGCTCACATATGTTGAGTTGAGTCACAGATATGTGAGCTGAATATATCAGATCTCAACCTACTAAACTCAAGGTCCTATCTGACATTCTCCTATAAAAAATCATGAAAGTCACGATTTCTTCTTAAGAGGAAAGGCTTTATTCCCTTGCTGTCATATTTTTATCAAATTTAGTATTTTTATCAAAATACTAATTTCTACCAAAAATGCAAAGAGTAAGAAGTTGACATACTTTTCTTTAGAAATATACTGTGGAAAATAGGGTGAAATATATGACAATAGAAATCGAGTGCCCACCTCTAAACGTTATTATCACTGAGAAGATAAAATAGATAGTATGAGATAAGCAAGTTATGGGAAACGGAGAAAGGGGAACTTGCTGTCAACTGAGGGAATAGGAATTTAAGGCAAATGAAAGCACGTTTAAAAATTAGAAACATGTATTTTTCAGTAGTGACTTTAGACTTGAGGAAAAAACCTGATATGAACACAAGTTAAAAACTCTTCCATGGACTTTAAATGACACAATACGTTAGAGCAGGCATGAAGCTTGCTGACAAGAGCTAGAAGACTAGAAGGATATTCTTGAGAGGGAATACTTCAGGTAGAAGAAGAACACCCAAGAACAACTAGTACTAATGTTCTTGCTACTATTATGTGTGAGAGACAAAATAGGTATTGAAATAAAGGAAAATATTAATGTTTAAATATGTAGGTATGCTACACATTTCCAAATATCTATTGATCATAATAAGTGCATGAAAAATGAAATATTCTAAAAACGCCTCAAGGAGAAAATGACTAAATTAATCAGAGCACCTTCATAATCAACAAATACCTTTTAAATAGTTATGTGCTATGCTTCTACATGCTGAAAGATTAAGAATAAAGCCAGTAGATACTTAAAACTCAGCCATCCTTACAAAGACCAGAGTCTGGAAATGACTGTATGCTTGTTGCTCACATAAACCATATTTATTGAAGAAATGGAAATATACATACATAACTATGTACATGTAAAAATATATGTCTACAGGAACTTGCATTGATCTTAAAGCAATTATTCCATATGAAAAAATTCAATGAAAGACTACTGGTGTCCTTCAGTATGGGTCCTCTCTCTTTTTTCCACCATGATCAAGCAGGCTTCTTCCTTCTTTTTTTGAATGACTGTCAGATAGCTTGCCTAAAATTGCTAGCCTCTTGGATATTTCATTCCTAGAAAGACTCTTCCTCATTTTGATCCTCTTCTCTTATTCTGTCTGGAACGTCAGGAAATGGTTGTATATCATGCACAAACTTACAGTGAGAGCTTGGAGGTATATACAGAAGGAGAACAGTTTATCCACAGTTCTGAAACATTGAGCTAATGTTTGATGAGAGGTAGGAAGTCTAGTGGGTATTGCACTACCAGGGTGGGCAGCTCATGATTCTTCTTTGTGATATTAGGTAAATGACTTAATATGACTCCCTTTTGTTACTTGCAAGATTGAGGTATTAATAGGTTGACTCATATAATGTTTGTGACGGTAAATTGAGATGATAATTGAAAACTAGCAGTGAGTACTATGTAAGTGTTAAATGATACTAATAGCTGCATTAACAAGATAGGACCTATTTATCTACAGTACTTCAAAATTAGGTTAATTGCCTTACCGTGTACTAACTGTAACCATATTAATTCTGTCCTTTCAATGAGTTCACAAATGCCCTGCATATAAATGTAAGAGGAAATATATTTTAATATTATTAAGCATGGATTAATGTCAGAATAAAAATTACTTTAACAACACTTCCATTAGTTCAGCTTAGAGATTTATTCATTTCTAGAAGTATATTTGAAAATTAATGCTAAGTGTGTTAAGCATTTTAATTTAAAATTAATCTCTAACAATGTGATATTAAAACATGTCTATTTGTCTTTCAAATAGCTATATAAAATCCTGACTCTGAGAAAATTAACAACAGGATTCATTCCATAATTTGATCCATTTCTCCATTATGTGCCTTTCTATGTTCATTTGGGTATATGATTTACATCCTATATTCCTTTGGAAAGGTATATTGGAACTTGAATTCCGAATTTACACTATTGTTACATGCATCTATTACAAGCATCAAACAATCATGTAATATCATAATAAATAATTTCACATAAAATTTTCAAAATGAAAGCTGTGCTACCTGTTGGACTCCGCTGGCTGCAAAGTGACTGATGTGAAATAGTCCAGGCAGTTTGTTCTTTGTATTTCCAATCCAAGCTATCAAAAGAGAAAATCCACATGCTTTTAAAAACTACTATCTTAGACACACCGACACTTAAACCTGCTCAATCACACATCATGTGACAAATGTGTACTTCCCTTTCTTCTTCTTCCTCCATATCCCCCCCTCTTTCCCCAACTTCCTTCCCTCTTCTTTCTTTCTAGGAACCTCGTTTTCTTTTTATACATTAAATCTTTAGTTGAAGACCAGTGGATACCAAATAATATCCATAGACACTATCAAGAATAAAACTGAACTAGAAAAACCTCAGTCTTGTGAAAAGGAGGAGAAAACACATGCTTTCTGAAACTCAGTGGGCTGAATATGAGCAAAAACCCTTTGGAAATGTTTTTGTTTCTTCTTTGTATATTGACAATAATAGCAAGGTAGGGCTGCCAGGGGAAGTTTTATTAAAACCTACAACTGATTGTTTGGAAGAGTCCGATTTCCTGATCAAGATGAGTGGTGTCTTGGGAAAATTAATACATTCCTTTCCAGTGATAAATGAATTTTTATAAACATTATTTACAAAAATTAAGAGAAGAATGTTCTACGATTTGAATTTGGCATATTCTAAATTCTATAATACTTATGATAACTTTTAGAGAAAAGAGTATGATTTTATTCTCAGAAAAAATACAGATATGTTATAGAGAATAAAAAATAGTTAATTATCCTTTTTTGGTACCATTAAGTATTCATAAGAGGATGAATATTTGAGTACTAACTTTTTTTCTCTTCAATAATGCTTGTTCCAGAGTACTTAAAAACTATGTGACAAATATTAAAATATATAAAGAATATTGGTTGATTGAAAAGTGAGTGTTCATTTTGAATAATGAGATGTCATGGTGGAAGGAGCTGAAGAGGTACCTGGTTGTAATAATGGCACCAATGAGGTTTACATTCCTCCTGCTGTGAAGGAGGGAAGTTGTCATGAGAGAGGACATATAAATATTTAAACATTCAAGAAAGATGTGAAGGATGCAAATGACCTAAAGAGCCAAATACAAAACCAGCTTTTACTTGAAAGCCAATTGAAAAGTACTTAGGAGAGACATGTTTTCCTGGGGTCTCATTTAACAGTACTTGCAAATTGTATTTGATCTTTAGCATAATATCCTACCAAATTAAATGATCTGGACTCCAGATTAATTTGTGCATATATGTATGTGCATGAAAATGTGGGTGCATAACCTTTGGAGGCCAAAACTGAAGGTGTAGTTTCTTTCTTTTTAATTACATATTTTTCATTTCTTTTACAAACTGACCACAGCATTCCTTCTTTCCTCTCCTTCTGCCCCACCCACCCACCCCTCCCCTCTGCATCCATTCCTCCTCAGACTCCATTCAAAAAGTGTAAGGCCTCCATGGGAGTCAACAAAGCACGCATATCAAGTTGAGATAGGACCAATAAGGTGAGGGTAGGCCACCTATCATGGAGACTGGGTTGCCAAAAACTAGTTCAAGTGCTGGGGACAGGTCCTGATCCTACTGCTAGGAGTCCCACAAACATCCCAAGCTACATAACTATCACAAGCACATGCATAGGGACTGGGTTGATCCCATGCAGGCTCTCGAGCTATTAGTCCAGAGGCAGTGAGCTCTCAGGAGCTCAGGTCAGCTGTCTCTGTGAGTACCCTGTCCAGGTATAATATTTAAGAAGTTATACACTTGGTTTTTTTTTGAGACAGTCTCTTCACTCAACAAATAAGCCAAGCTGGCTCAGCAACAAGTCCCAGGGATCTGCATGTCTCCACTTAGCAGAGCTGGGATTATATTTGCACGACACCTTGGCTGTGTTCTGTTTGTTTGCTTTTTTATTTCTCCTGTGAGCTCTGCTGGCTGAACTCAAGTTCTCTAGCTCCTGTTCCAAGGACTTTTCTTACTAAGCTGTATCTTCAGTTACTCCAAAGTCACTTTAAAAACCAAGTTATCAGGATATGGCTCTTGGTGTAGAGTAAACCCTGACTATGTGCCAGTTATTTGTTCTCCTGTGATACCACAGCATCACATTGAAGAACAAGCTAGGTGAAGATTTGTTGCCTGTGACAATTTATTTCTGATTAAGTTTGGAGTGAATGGTTTTCAAATTCTCTTAAATGTAATCTTCTAAGATTCCCAGTTGTGTTTCTTTTTAGTAATATCCCATGTGCTGTGTGCTGTTCATCATCTACTTTTTATGACTTGAAAGAATGCAAGCTCTGTATCTCCTTCCAAAGAAATTGCTTTAACTATGCAATTAGTTTGGATAGATTTGAGAATACATTTACTTATAATATACTTTTAATGCTACTCTTATTCAAAATTTGAAAAATCACTTTACATTAAATGTTAGACATAATGACATTTAATCATACATTAAGCCTGCTATAAGAGATGCTTAGTGACTATAGAAAAACTATAAAAAATATAAACACTGGCAAACCCAGAAACACACTTCAAATATGCAAGTAATTATTCAAGGTACTATGCTTTTATCATTGAAATAAAACTTTGTCAAATTTTATTTTGTCTTTCTCCTTTTTAATTAATTAATTAATTTTTATTTAAATTAGAAGCAAACTTGCTTCACATGTCAATCCCAGTTCCCTCTCCCTCTCCTCCTCCAGTGCCCCTCCACCAGGCCTCAGGCCCCTGACTCAATCCCCACACCATTCTCCAGGGAGAGTGAAGCCCTCTACGGGGGATATCCAAAGTCTGTCATTTCATCCAGGGCAGGGCCTAGGCCCTTCTCCATGTGTCCACACTGAGAACATCCCTCCATGTGGAATAGGTTACTAAAGTTCACTAGTATACCATGGTAAATATTGATCTACTACCCAAGGCCCCAGAGATTACCAAGGTCTACTCACTGACACCACATTCAAGGGGTCTGGATCAGTCCCATGCTGGCCTCTCAACCATCAGTATAGGGTTCGTGAACTTTCCCTTGTCAGGTCAGATGTCTCTGTGGGTTTTACCAGCACAGTCTTGACCCTTTGCTCATCACTCCTCCCTCTCTGTCACTGGGTTCCAGGGGTTCAGTTCAGTGTTTAACTTGGGTATCTGCCTCTTCTTCCATCTGTCACTGGATGAAGGTTTGACAGTGGGATTGTAGGCTGGCACTCCCCTGATCCATGTCTAAAATCCATATATGAGAGAGTACATACCATGCTTGTCTTTTTGTAACTGGTTTACCTCACTCAGAGTGGTTTCTTCTAGTGTCATCCATTTGCCTGCAAATTTCAAGACTCCATTGTTTTTTATTCCACTGAGTAGTACTCCATTGTGTAAAAGTACCACATTTTCTCTATCCACTCTTCGGGTTGAGGGACATCTAGGTTGCTTCCAGGTTCTGGCTATTACAAAGAATGGAACTATGAACATAGTGGAACAGACATCTTTGTTGTATTAATGCACATCTTTTGGGTATATGCCTAAACATGGAATTGCTATTTTCTTTTGATTCTTTAAAATATTCCTCTACTTGGATGTGGCAGTACATGCCTGTATGCCTAGTACTTAATATTCAACACTGGACAAAGAGAGGAAAGAAGGGGATTTTCTGGGCTACATAATTGGCCTTTCTGCAAAAGATAAGGAGGAGGAAATGCAAGGAAAAACTACTGTTCATGTGAAATTCTGATAAACAAAATGATTGTAGAAGTCAAAGAATAGGTAATAGGCACCAGGTGTGTGTGTCTATGTGTTTGTATGTATGAGCATATATGTACTTCCTCACATTTCTGCCTATTGGAAGAATAGGTAGAGGAATCATGTGATATTAAAAATCACAAATACCTGAAAATTGTAACTTTTTTTTTGGTTTTTACGAGACAGGGTTTCTCTGTATTGTTTTTGAGGCTGTCGGTCCAGCCCAGCCTCGAACTCACAGTGATCCGCCTGCCTCTGCCTCCCGAGTGCTGGGATTAAAGGCATGCACCACCACCGCCTGGCTGAAAATTATAACTTTTTTGAAAATCAGCTGTGTGGGCAACTGTTGGTATAAATATAATTACTGTCCTAGTCAAATAGGCATGGAAAGCTTAACTTATAAGGAGCCTAGATGTGAATTTTCTTGAAGAAGTTTCAGGAGACAGTTCACATCATAGAAGCAGCCTCAGAAATATGTCTGGTAAAAACAGGTCACAGTGTGATTATGCTTTGATGAGTGTCTAGAATTGTCCATCAAAACACATGAAACTCCTATTATAGATTGAATCCTCTTCCTAGGACAAGGCAAACCCACTGAAACCATTAAATTGTAATGTAGCAATCAAATTTGCTCTGAAGAATGAGACTTTCAGTTCCAATATGGAGAGGAAGAAGAATGAGTTTCAGATAGACATGTAGGGAGCTGGAGCACAGAACAGTGAGAAGAGTGGACGGAGGGATATTTATAAAAGAAAATCAATAATGACAGATTAAAATGGGTCATAAGCAGAAAATAATGAGGTTACAAAAATTACTACTATGTCAAAATGTGTCACACATTGAAACAGGAGTAGCTAAAGAGAATCTGAATGGTCTGTCATGAGTATGGGCCAGGCCATATCAGATCTGAGGTGAAATTGAGGTATTTAGTAAAATGTAAATTATATTAGTGATTAAGTCAGTCTAGATTCTGAAAACCAAGGAAGAATCAATATCACTGTCAAATATTGCCAAGAGGACTTTTCAGATAAACTATGAATCACATGCAATTTGATTCGGAAGTGTGGGGACTTCACAGTGTCACTTTCATGATAGGGTTTCCAGTTACACACATTCACCAGAGTTTTCTCAGGCTTTGTAGAAATAGATACAAATCTTCAAATTGAGTTGACATTGAAAAGAGAACAGAAAAAGTACATTTACCGACTATCAGAAGTTGTAGGGAATTTGGGGTAAGACTATTTTTTTATATTAGTGGAAAAAGTTAAGAAATTTCAAATAGGAAATGTATAGCTTGCCTATGAGCTTACATGCTAATAAAATTGTGAATGTCTTAGAAACATTTTCTTAGAAATCTTTTAATAAGTTTTACTTTGCTAGTGCATTTAACGATGACTTTGATAAAAAGAAGTAAGGAAAAAACAGACAATTTATTGATGTGTATCTCTGTCTGAGGCATTCCTGACTGATTCCACATGCACTGGCAATATGAACTAGGTAATTTGTTTAACTCTGTTGGGGCAAGATATGCATAATACGCATAAGCTTGTCTATAAGAAGTCTCTGCAGTATGTTCAGTTTATATAAAGAGGCTTAAGATGATGCCTGAGGCATCGTTTTTTTTTTCTCCCTCAAGGCAAATTTAAATGCCAGGAACCAAATTGTTTTTACACTATTAATGTATTCTTTTCTCTTTCAATTTCTCAGAGAGCTGACATTGGGATTTCTGCTTTAACCATTACTCCAGACCGAGAGAATGTTGTTGATTTTACAACACGTTACATGGACTATTCCGTGGGGGTCCTACTTCGAAGGGCAGAAAAGACAGTGGATATGTTTGCCTGTCTTGCACCATTTGATCTGTCTCTGTGGGCCTGTATTGCTGGCACGGTGCTTCTTGTGGGACTACTGGTCTACCTCTTGAACTGGCTTAATCCCCCACGATTGCAAATGGGATCAATGACATCTACTACACTCTACAACTCCATGTGGTTTGTGTATGGATCCTTTGTTCAGCAAGGTAAGGAGAAAGAGTGCATTTTACTATCATGAAAGAAGGAAAATGACGTTTCAAATATTCAATTAAATGATTTTGTATTCAGCATCAATAAGAGCTCTTACAGATCCTCACAGCAGTGCTAAGAAGATAACATTTCCTACTGTCTTTTAGTGGATCTCAGGAATAGCAGGCTTCCAGCAATAATGGCTGCTTGTCTTTTGATGTAAATTCAGTTTTATCAGCAAAGGCAAGGCTGAATGTCAGTGGTAAGATTCACAGAGTACCTCAAGGTCAGTTTTTCCTCTCCAACACTGACTTGCTGACAAATAGCTTTGCTGGCATGAAGCTACTTACAACAAGAGAAAATACTGATTATTTATTTATATATATATAAATATGTATATATATATGCGAGGTTATGACTTTTTCTTTGTTCAAACATATTTACTTTTCTCCAAATATTAGTTAGCGGTACAAAGAAATTGCTTGGTATATGTCTACAATGGGAAATTTTAGGATTAATGGTTCCTTTTAATACATAAACTTTACCAATGAAGTTTCCTTACAACCTTAGTATTTCCAGAAAAATGTCTTTACTTTGTTATCTAAACTCAGTCTACCCTCTTCTTTACAAATCTCTAATTAACTATATGGTTCCCCTGTTTCAGCATAGTAAATTTTTACACGGTCTATAGAGTTTACAGCTAATGTAGAAAATTGAAGAACAAGGATAGACATCTGGCAAATTCAACACAGGTAATGAACACAAGAAAGACATGTGATAACTAACACATAATTGAATAGAGAGTAAGTATAGAGACCCATGGAGAGTCAGGAGATTGATGGTATTGATTAAATAGAACCTGTGTAATATAGATGCACAGATTAAGATACAATGGATTTGGTTAGATATAGGTTAAATTGAAATCACTCACATAAGAAACCAGTGGAGGGAAAAAGAAGAAACCAGTGACCGGAAAGTTCCTGCTCTGAGGATCTGTACCCAGATGCTCTCTGTGACACAACAGGAACTAAGAGAACAAGCCTGGCCAAATTCCACATGTTCACCATGCTCCTGTGACCACACCCAAATGGGCATGGTCACAGCCACAAGAAAAGCCAGTTAGATCTCTCACTACAGTGAAACTTGAGTAACCACATAGTAGTGGATAGTGAAAAGATAAGAAAAGACTTACTAAATCTTTTCAGTGGTGGCTGTCAGTAGCCACTAGAAGGATTCAAAGAGAAATTCAGAAGTGTAGTAGTTTAATTGGTTGGTTGTTAATTTTGTTGACGAAGAAAATCAAATTAATGCCAACTTTATTTTAGAATCAAAGGCTTTGCTTGGTTCCATAGTATCTCAAGCCTCTGCTGACAGCTCAGTCCAGAGGTTGAAATCGCTTGTTCATTTCACTCATGTGTCAACTTCCATGCCTGATTTCAGCTGTGGGTTTTCATTGGAAGCCTGTGGTCCTCAGGTTTCTCTTTGTGAGCCTCTCCACACTTCTGTCTGCTTGAGACATTTGGTCTTACTCACAGCATCATGGTTGGTTTCTCCACAGGAAGAATCACAGGAAGTGGGAAATTCTATGGCCTCTTTTGTTAAGTCCTTCCTTCAGAAAATTTCCTTAATAGTCATGACATAGAAATTTTTATGGGAATTAAAATTATGATGTTTTTAAATACATTAAACTGTATTAAAATAAATATTTGTTAAATAAAAAACTAAATCTGGCTGAGCTATGGATAGATTATTGTCAAGGCAATGGATGAAATCAGAAACTCTGGATGACCCAGACAAAATGTACAAGGATCATTAAGCATGAAATACAGAATAAGAGTAGAAAGTCTGAGCAGGTGAAAGTAACAGAAGTATTGATAAGATTACAAACAACAGTGGAAATATCAGCTTGAACAGTTTTGTTGGATATTAATAAACCTGGCCACTTGAATCTAAATTTTAAAAAGTAAATATTAGAGAAATAGTCACCACTATATATATTCACATTTCTGAAGTTAGAAGTTGGTAAAAGACACCAAAGCAGATGAATAGATGTCAAATGAACCTTCTGTAACACCTTATAGATTCAATTAGAGAAAATGTAAGTGAGCTACATATTAAAGTTAGTTGTCAATATTGAAGAAGAATGGCTAGACTGATATCAGCCATGCGCAGCCCTGAAAGGAAGAAGAGGTAACGTAGCTGGATGTAGCCAACCTGTTTCACCACACCTCCTCCTTTTCCATTAGCGTTGTCTGTGCATAGTTCAACTAACCATGGAGCATGCCAGTAACTCACAATCTGCACTAGTCACCCTTAAACCTCTCATTTGTTTGTCTATTTAGTAGTCCACTCTCTGGATGGGCAAGACATAACAGAAGCTCCATCATGCCAAGCACTTTTGAATTCTTTTAGACAGACCCTAAATTATTTTTTCCAAAACAAATCACAAACCACTTACACAGATAAAGAAATCCTAACAACACCTCAATTTCTTCCTCTTTTTCTATCTCCTATTCACCAATTCTGTCAATTTTTCTTCATAAATATTTTAGAAGTGGAAGTTTTTTTCTCACATGGAGAGATTAAACCAGTTTCATTGCTTCCATGAACCCTAGGCACCTCTTAGCAGCTCTTCCTTCTGATCTTCCTGTGGGGTGTGTGTGTGTGTGTGTGTGTGTGTGTGTGTGTGTGTGTGTGTGTGTGTGTGTATCTCATCTTTCCTTAACTTCTGCACACAGATCTGAGCCCTTTATGGTCTGGCTAATATTCCAGCATCTAAGTGCCATCAAGGGATCCATTCTTATCTACTGATGCTGAGACATCATAGTAAATGGACAGTTACTCTAAACTGTGTAGTCCCTTTAGTTCAGGCAGGCCTGGCTGCTTCTTCTCTGCTTTTGTTGCTATTTTCTCAAACCCTGAAGTACTTCTGATGTTATCCTGCCCAGTCTTCACTTCCATCCTCTGCTCTGACTTGGCAAGCTCCTGTTCACTCTTCAAGTCTTATCTTAATGCCTGTACTTTCAAGAAACTTTTTCAGACTAACTTGCCATCTTACATTTTTTAAAGACAGACATATTTCAGTATTTATTAAGTGCGTGCAATGAAAATAATTTTCTTTTTTATTTATCATCACCCCGGTGTTTTTTTTTGCTTTTTGATAAATTTATTATAAGAATTGCAAATGAATAAAAACGACATATACCAAAACCTATATACAACTTAGTGAACTCATATACAGTTAAAAACTGCATTTCAAAATAGAGTATTGTTGTAAGTGCAGAATAGCACTCTATTTACTTCCTTAGTCCCTTTGCCCACAATTAAGTGTCTTATACATATGAAGCAGTTAATAAACATGCACTGAAAAATCAATGAATGAAAAAAGCTAAACTTTTACATGATGAACCACACAGTAACAGTAATCCTCTGCTTATACGTTTACAACCTGAAAAAGAAAGTCACTGCAATCGTCCCCAGTGACATTCAAACAAATGGAGAGATTTACAAATAGGATCTCCTATATTGTAGAATTATTTTTGAGAATGTTGACCAAAGTATGCATTGGTTTTCTGAATTCTTTCTTCAAGTGACAAAAATGCATGTTAAGTTTTGGAGCACAAGCAAACAGAAAGAAAAGAGCTATCTGAATGATCACCATGATTTTCTAGTTCTATGACAATGCAATATCAATAGTTACACATACATTAAACATGTCTCTATCACAACTTCTTTGTTAAATACTCCCCTCCCCTAGAGGTTGCCTATAAATTTGTACAAATTCATAATGAAGGACAATGATGAATTATATGTAATTAACCAACTTGCCTTTGAGAAGCTGCTGTATGTTCGCTGGCTAACAGTAAAAAGGTGAAGCCATTAAAAGATACTGAGGGCATTGTTATGCTCTGATTAAAAGTAAATTAAAGGTCTATAAACTCTATGAAAAGAGAATCAATGAGAAGTACTGTCCATGAATAAGCAATAGATTTGGAGTTAGTGATAATTTCTGATGAAAATACAGTCTCTTCAGAGGAAGCACAGCTGTTATTTCAAAATTAAATATTTATTGAGACACTATTCTTGATTGAAAAGAGATGAGCAGGCATTTCATGTTTCTGAAAAGAAGTTCATGAAGGACTAAAAGCAGAAAAATGTTAAATATATCTGAGTTGTTTACTACTCCTTATTTTTAAAAAAATCAGTGATTTTACGACATTCTGGAAAAACAGTTTGGGGAATTCAACTGTGTGAAAGCAATATGGTCCATTATGGGGATAAACTCAGTACAGCTGTGTGGCTAGAACATTTAGAGCTTGTGAATTTGGCTGTTAAATTCAAGAAGTAGAGACCAATGTAATATGTTTTGTTGTCGTTTTATCATCCCTCATCATCACATCCACATGTCTGTCCTTGAAGTAAGCACATTAAAAACATTGGAGACTCGCAATGGTGACACACACCTTTAATCCCAACACTCAGGAGGCAAGTGGATCTCTGAGAGTTCAAAGCCATCCTGATCTACAGAGAGAGTGTCAAGAAAGCTAGAGCTGCTACACACAGAATCCCTGTCTCAAAAGACAAACAAACATTGGAACTAGAGTTTCAAAGGTGCTTGACATGTTCATTGGCAGTGACTCTAATGCCATCAAAGCTTAATTGACTTGTTCACATATGTAGTTCCATGTAATTTGTTTGTTGTTTATAAACAAAATATAAAGGGAAATCTTGAGTTCTTCCATGATTCTGATTCTAAGAACCATAAGTGCTTATAGCTATGCATAAATTTATCAGTCAGCATCCTTTACATAGTAACAGTGTTCGAGGAATAGTAGGATCAGAAAGAAGAACAGGAAACGTGTTAAATATATTTGTGTCAGGTTCAACCCAGATGTTTGAATGCAGTGATAAATAAGAAAAAATAAAACTATTCGTTTTATTTATTCTTCAATAATTTCATGCAGTATATATTTATCATATTCTTTCTCATTCTACAACTCCTTCCAGATACACTTCCCAGTTTACACACAACTTCATGTTCTTTCTTTTTTTTAACACAATAAAAATCATGGAGTTCAGTTTCTGTTGATCAATTACTCCTGAGTATGGGACCCCCCCCCATGGAGTGTAACTGATATTCCCAGTGTCACTCCAGTGACGAAAACTGACTTTCCTCCTCTCAGCAGAGTCTTTGGCTGGGGTGGAACATTGTGACCACTTCCTCCTCTGTTCTGCAATTCTGCCTGCTTCTGCTTGTCAGAACTCATATGTGTATCTGCACCATTGTATGCAGAAAACACTGTTTCCTTGAAATCATCCACTCCCCTGGCTCTTCAAATCTTTCCAACCCCTCTTCCCCAAAGAACCCAGAAACTTTAAGGCAGTGATTCGCAATCTATAGGTTGTGACTCCCTTGGGGGTTGAATGACCCTTTCATAGGGCTCTACCATCCTGTGTATGAGTCATTTACGTTACAACTCATAAATGACAGTAATAAAATTACATTTATGAAGTAACAATGAAAACAATTTTATGTGTGGGAATGGAATTAAAGTGTGACAGCACTAGGAATGTTGGGAAGCACTGCTTTAAGGGAAAGGATGATAGAGACCTCCTATTCATGGCCGAGAACTCTGAAGTCTCTCACTCTCTGCATGTTGAAGGACATAATATTTGTAAGAGTATTCTATGCCATGTCAGTGGTTCTTAATAAATTGGCACCCTTAAAATCTACTTCCAATTATAGGATCAAATAAAGTTCTTGAAAGCAGAAAAAAAGAAAAACTCTTTTGTTAGTTCCAAGGATCAAATAGGTCTACAAATGCTTAGTGCTGAATAGAAAAGGGGCCCGTAGGAGTGATAGGAAAGCTAAAAATAACCCCATGCTCCTGCATAAGAGTTAACATGAGAGGCAACCCACTGGCTTTAAATCTTGGGATAATTTTTGAAGGTAATAAATTTCTTCCCACTGCCAGATACATTTCATTGTTACAAAGAATCACAGCTATACTGATTCCATAAAAGAGTCAATCTTCTCTACAGAATCAGGAAACAGAACAAACTAGTTGAGTGAACCTCCATGCCTTTAAGACTTTAGATAACAGAACTCAGAAGAGGCCTATTTTAATAATGTAGAGTTCAAACATGAAATGTCAAAGAACTGAGCTCATAGAACACAATAGTTAAGTCATTCCTTTGTAAGGTATCTGGTATTTCACATTCAATTTGAATATAACAGAAATGATATTGACTTGCGCAGTTGTTTACTGACAGTAGTAAGCACAAGGGAATGGAAGTAATTCACAGTGACAATTAACTGGGCTATAAAGACAGATTTCTCCACACATTCTATTCATATATGGAGTAACTCCAAAGGGTGTCTGTAATTTTTATTTATGTTCAAATGTCTCTGTGGTTGCCAATTATGATTGGCTGTCCTATACCAAGGGAGTGTAAAGCATTCTGAGAGCTCCATAGCCACTCCAGAATCTTCCCACGCAGCTTTAGAACATGTCAGTGTGTTCATGGTCATTCTGGCAACAACAGAAATTTCTGCCATTAATGCAAGATACTTGCATGTCTTTACACTGAAAAAAGGTAGTTCAGATAATAAAGACACTGACTAAAGAACTGCATGCATAAATTGTGAATACATTGGTTTAGTTTCCCATGGACCTTAATGAGCTAAGTAATGACTCCATGAACCACCAGCATGCAACATGCTCTTGAACATAGTTACTCTTCCTGCCAGCCCTTCTGATTAAGACAGAAAACCCTTCCCATGGTGAACTGGCTTTTTAATGAATGTCAGTAATAAAAAATATAAAGCACAAATCACACTATGCTTATAGAGTATAGATGGATATAAGCTATTTCCCTGAATCTTACAAACTCCCTATGAAGATATTCATAATGAAAAAATACCATTACCATTGAAAAAGACAAAGAAATAGCTTCTCATCAAGATATTTAACATACTGAATGGTAATTTTTACAAATATACTTTTAAGTCTAAATTTAATAAGAAAAGGGGCGATGTCATAGGTCATTTAAAACAGCGCTCCCTGGCATATAAATTGTCCCTGGATTTTAGAGACTATGTGTTTTCACCGCAGCTTAGGATAGAGGTACAAAAATAGGTACTGCTGAAATAATTTACTCTAGAGTGGTTTGGGATTGATTAAAGATAAATAATTGTTCTCAAGGGACTACAGATCATGGTCGAAAACAGCAGCTTAGAATAGCAATTGGAAATTCAATCTTAGATAGACATATATAAAACCTGTATCCATTTCCCCCTCTCATCTATGAATATGTAGTTAGGTATTATATAGTACTGATGGCTAACGTCCTTAAAGTATTAGAAACTGGCCATAGCTTTAAAAATCCAATCAATCATTTGAAAACCTAAGGTGAGAGGGACAATTAGCATCATAGCTCATCATTGTATCCTTACAATCCAATCATAATGCACCAAATACTATATTATGAACTCTTAATTCCTGCTTAAATATTAATAATGTGTTACTGACTTTGAGACATGTTTGATGCTATTTAAGATTTATTTTTATTTTATATATGTGGATATTTTGCCTTCATGTATGTGTATACATCAGGTATATGTCTAGTGCTTTTAGAGGTCAGAAGAGTATGTCTGAACTCTGGAACTGAAGTTACAGAAGTTGATGATATCCTGTGTGATACTGGGAACTGAACCTAGGTCCTCTAGAAGAGTAGGAAGTGCTTTTAACTTTTGAGGCAATTATTCTCCATCCCTGAGAGACATTTTATCTAAAATTCTTCAATGTGATGCTCATACACACACACACACACACACACACACACACACACACACTGCAAGCCAGAAAATTCCAACATATAATAGGCAGAACAAATTCACATTATATACATCACTGTCTGACATTTGTAAATTATATGCTTTCTTTCTTTTTCTTTCTCCTTTTCTCCCTCCCTCTTCTTTCCTTTCTTTCTTCCTTCCTTCCTTCCTTTCTTTTCTTTCTTTCATTTAAGAGCTAAGGACTAAAGAGGGTCTTATACTTGATAGGCAAGCATTTTACCACAGAGCTAAATCCCCAAATTTTATAAACTATATCCTTTATGGCAATTTGTGTGTTTCTTGTGTATGTGTCCTAATGTATGTCAAGATTTAACAGGAAACTAAGTATGACCCCAATTTCTTCTCTATAGACACTTGAAGTTGCTCCTTGGTTTGTGACCACAGACCAAATTTATAGATTCTCTCAATGTTTACAACTCCACCTCTTAGCCTCCAAATTAGTCTGATTGGAACTGTCACACAGCCTGTTCTGTCCACTTCAGTTTTTTCTAACCATTATCATTTATATTCATTATTCAAGTTTAACATCTGCATATCCTAAAAGCATTTCTTCTGCCTTTCCTAATTTAAATCATCCCTTATTCAGGAAGTATCTACTTGGGTATTAAATGTGAATTACTCATCCTGTCACAAGAAATAAATAGAACAACATGATATCTGTCTTCATGGGTCTTAGAATGTACTAATAAACACAGTGTTACCGTGGCATTATAGCCTTTTTACCTGAGTGAGTGTGAGGTGCTATTGAAAATTATATGACTTTTCCTTATGATTAA
This sequence comes from Mesocricetus auratus, assembly GCF_017639785.1. NCBI lineage: Eukaryota > Metazoa > Chordata > Mammalia > Rodentia > Cricetidae > Mesocricetus > Mesocricetus auratus. Next base: position 126,642,306 of record NW_024429266.1, read on the forward strand.
ATAATCTGTAATGTGTGAAGAGTTGTTGGTGATATTCTATTGGAACTTGAATCCATTCAAGAATCCCTATGGTATCATCTTTCTTTCAAAGTACAAAGTAATTTTACTATATCTGTCAGGATTCCCTGTGAGCATCATGTCTCTGTTCTATTATTTCAAAGTGTTAAAGCCATTTAGTTTTTAGACCTCTGACTTACATCACCACCTGAGGAGTGTTGTGCTCCAGAAATACATTGCCTGGAGTGTGCCACTGCTTAATAAATCACTCCATCTTGTTTATCTTTCTCTTGACATATATTTAGCAGCAGGAACCATTATCCAGTGCCAGTGTTAAGTTCTATTGACATTTGCTCTTAATTGACTACACCATTGCACAAAAGTTTTGATAACAAATTTTCATTTAATGCTGTCTTCCACAGAGTGAATATTAAAATTTTTAATACATGTGTTAAAATCCATAGCTTGAAACCAGTGAAATGGTTTTGCTATTTTTCTAGAAGACTGGTTTATTCTACTGTGTAAACATAAAACAATTCATATTTCTATCACTTTCATATATTAATGAGGCATCTTAATGATTATATGTAATGAGCAATGTGCATGCTAAATAGATACTAAGGAGCTCAAATGGTTCAAAAATGGTTCAGAGTGAGGGTATTTGAAATCTTATGTTATATGGTTTTTATTCTTTAAGAACACTAGTTAGAAAGAACATAGGGAAAATCTTCACTATCACTTCATTAAGTTTATATCCTTGAGTTTTATCAATTTTTATACAAATGCCATGATTGTTTATTTTTTGTGTATGTCTAAATAATACTCAATGAATTTGCACATTCTTATGGATAAAGAAAAGTAGGCTGGTCCATGACTTGACTATTGAGATAGTGTGAGGCAAAGCATGAATAAGTGGGTTCATTCCTTTTTTATATGTCCAGTGTAGGACAGCTGGAACATCTGTTTTCAATCTTTGTCATAACCTTTCATCCTGCTTTTAGTCATGGGTACACTAACACACTTCCTAGTTAACAGAAAAGGACTCCTTTCTTATCAAATCCTCAATAGTACTTGTTCTTTTTCTTTTTGTAATATCCATTATAAATAGAATGATATGGTATTTCGTTGTAGTTTCATTTGCATTTCACTAGTGGCTAATAATACTGGACATTTTCATGTGTATATTTGACTGCTTAATATTTATTTTCTGAGAAGAATATATTCATAGCATTAGTACACTGAAATTGGGTTTATAATGTTTATTTTGTTGAGTTTTCTTATTTTAACACTGGGCCAAATGAAAACCCAACAAATATTTTCTCTTAGTCTGTAGGTTCTCTCATCTTTATACTGATTGCTTCAGACATATGTTTTCTTATGAATTCTTTATTCAGTTTTACTGGCCTAGGCATCTGTTTTTACAATACTATGATGCTATTTTCATAAGCATGGTTCTGTGGCATGTCTTGATATTAATACTAATGGTAGAATTTGTGTTGTTTGACAGAAATAGCTTGAGGGAGGAACATTTATTTTGACTGTACTTTCAGAATTGAAGGTCCATTATGGTGGGGAAGACTTGGCATGCTAAATTAGCTTTCCCTCCTTGGTGTCCAGGAAGCAAGGGAAAAAAAGTAAAGGATAAGACACTTCCCAAGGACATGCCCTTAGTGACGTACCTCCTCTAAACAGGTTGCATCCCACAACTACCACTATCAACAATACTATCAACGGATTGAAACATTAATCACCAGACCCTTAGGTTTAATTATTCTGTAACTAGTTTTGCACACACAGAGAGATAAATGACTTACCAGTATACGAGGCATTTCTCAGTCCAAACAAGTCAGCATTAAAAGAGGTCATCTTTTATCTTTGGAATTAATTCTTCTTGCTCTCAAGTCCCCTGGAAGAATAGTAAGCACTCATAACCACTGAGTCATCTCCCTAGCCTCATGTTCACATTTTTTCTTTTACCACTCTTTGTGTTCCTTTTACTTTCTATGAATCCTCCTGGCACATTGTCTTCACTCGGATTTGCATTCTTCACCAGTATTTAGGGGGAAAGCTGACAGCAGTAGCAATTGCAATGCGTCAACCTGCAGTGGAAAACACTTGTTTTCCTGATTTATGTCCCCAGTGAGGTTCAGAGTCAGTAGCATTAGGGAGCCGATTGAGATAAAAATATAACTTGTATTAGTTTAGAGTTGAAAGCACTAAGTAGTAAAATGAGGAAGTAACAAGAAAGGGAAAAATAGAGTAAAATGCAAATGAAATGGAAAGTCAGTTGGTTAGAGGTATGAAAAACAATAAAGTATTGCTATCAGATACAGAGGAGGAAAGTACAGTCTAGTTATAAGCAAAAACAAAACAAATAACCAGTTAAAATATAAAGTACAATAAAAAATGCAAGGCCTGAGGCTGTACTAGCAGTAGAATAACTATATCATATGCATGACAACTTAATTTCAATACAAGTACCAAAAAAGTTAAAATAATAAGGAACATTGGATCACTGGGTAAAAGCACTTTCTATATAAGCGAGAGGCCATGAGTTCAAACCCTAAGAAGCCATATTTTAAAAGCCAGGAGGTTTATCTCAGCCTAGACTTTTGGGAAGGAAGGAGGCTAGCCTGTGCCCTGAATAAAATGACAAACTCTAGAGATACCCCATGGAGGGCCTTATCCTCCCTGGGGAAGTGAGTGGGGATTGGGTAGGGAGCTGGGGGGCTAGTGGGGAGGCAAGGAGGGGGGCAGGGAGAAAGAGCTGGAATTGACATGTGAAGCAAGCTTGTTTCTAATTTAAATAAATCTTTTTTTTTAAGCCAGGTGCATGGCATTAGCATCTATAACGCCACATTTCTATGCAGAGATGGGAATATGGGAAAAGGTGACAGGAGACTCCCCAAAAGGTTACAGGCTAGTCAACTTGGCATATGCAGCAGAAAACCAGCACTGAAACTCTGTCTTACATATGGGAGGTGATGATGACTGTCACCTAAGACTGTCCTCTAAACTCAGTGCGTGTACCTCTGTATACAGACATCCTCATACACACACACAAATGTACATATGTAACAGAGAAACACAAAACCAAACAAAAATAATAAAGAAAAAATAAGCTTAGCAATGAATACATTTGAGCCAATGTACTTTTCGTGTTAGAATTGGGGAGACCTAATTGTTCTGGGTGAACTCAAGCAGTGCAGACAGGGATGGTGTATCAGAATATGTGAGGTGTGCCTTGTATGACTACTCAGAAAATAGTAGTGTTAGACCCTGTCAGGCAATCTGAATTTCCACAATAATTACTTATAACGTCTCGGTCACTTGAAAGGGTCTCTTGCCTTAGCTCACTGCTTCTGTGCCAGAGAGAGGACTGAATCACATACGACTGGACATTGATATAGGTTCAGGTGCTCTGAGAGGAGATGTGGAAACAAGAATCACAGCACACTCCTAGTCTCGTCAGCAGTATGCATGTGATGGTTGTGGTGATCAATTCAAAAGATCTGAATATAATCAATGGCATCAAAATGTGTGTTACATCTGTCTGTTACTACTGTGAGCATGCCCAACCAGAATTTGAATATTAGACTCCCACCCAGAAGTGCTCAGCTAGGGACAGGATGGTGGTTAACAAAGTAGGCCTTTGTCCTCTTGATTCCTTGAGCTATAGAACCTGCCAGAAGTTGTACAGAATAGGGTATGGCTTGAGGGAGGCAAAATTCTTCTCAGTTGAGAGTGTACAGGATATACAGAGAGATAAGGACAGCTTACCAAACACAGCTGGAACGAGAAGCTTTTCTCCAGCCCATAGGTATACACTTTGCATGCCATAGAAAGCCAGAGTTACTATACTGACTCATATTTGGCATATGAGGCAGGCAGTTGCTGAGTCAGCACAGCAGATGTCTTTAAGGTCCTGGAAATGGGAATCTAACAACTACAGCTGTCTGCGTTCAGATAGTAAGCCCCTACTCCATGGGGCCCCTGACTATAGCACGAATAAGATCCAAATTAGTTACTTGGAGTACACTACTATAGGGATTGAAAAAGGCACCATGTAAGGATGTCTGCACTAATAGACTAAGCTGGGGTCCTGGTGTTCACAATGCTAACTACGGATAGGACACCTTCTGTGGGGTTAGGGTAGCACTGGGTGGTGGTTTCTCCTGAGATGTTGCTCTCCCAGATTGATAGGATTGTTATGCATTCTTGCAGCTGTTGAGTTGCAGAGCTGCACAGAAGTCACTCACTTGGATGTGCAGCTGGACAGCTGTAGCTTGGGTCCTTTTGGAGAAGGCAAATGAGCATCGCATGTTCTACCCGGGCATCATTTGTAGTGACAGCACCTAAGGAAGATCGGTTTCCTCTAAAAATGTTTGCCAGGACTAATGGAGGAGAGAAAGCTGAGAAAAGCATAAAAATGAAGACATTTCCATTTCTTTTCCAACCATCTAATTTCCTTTTAGAAGCAACAATTAGTAGTCCCTCAAGTTAAAACTATTCAATTGAAATACGTAAATTTAGTTCTACTACAGTAGAATGAATGGTAAGAATGTCTATGCCAAAGCGATCTGCTAAGAAGCTAAGAATGCCTTTCTTTTAGAGTAGGCGCAGGTAAAGTGCTTTGATCCCCAAATCATGTGCTTTAAACCTCTCCCAGAGAACCTCAGAGTAAAAACTTAATGAAGGGTTCTTATTTTTGCTTATTCAAAGTTTATATATACTCTACTTTATCCACAAAGATCTCCACATCAGTCCACATTCTTAATGGCAGCAGAATACGTTGCTTCTCTTGCAGAAAACAAGTCAATAACCTCCTACCCCCAATTTTCCTACTCAAGGCCAGGTCTTTTCATTTAAACTTTTCTTTATTTTAAAAACCCCTAGTCATTTGGTCACAGAAGGCCATCTGATGGATAAGATTAAACAGCCAGAGCTTTGGCTGAGGAAGGAATCTGTGAACTCAGCATTACCCCCCCTGCAGCCTTCCTTTGAAACGATGAGCACCTCATTCACTAGGGTGCACTTCATCTCAAAGCCAGGAAGAAATTAAGGTCAAATTGTCTGTTGCCCAGAAAATAGCACAACTGGCCCTTCCACAGTTGATGTAAATAATTGCAGAGATTCGTAATACTTCTGAAACACTCACTAATGTTCAATCTTTTGAATTCAGAAAAGGGTTTAGGTTAAAAAGTGAAAATTAAAACGCTCACCCTGATGTTCATTGATTTCTAATTTTTTTCTTGTGAGTTAGTATTGACCCAAATGACATTATACGAACGCTGACTTAAATTAGGTTAAGCAAGTTGGAAATTACATTTGATGACCTGAATAATTCATTAAAAGGGATAAGCTTAAAAGCCTACTTTTGTAGCACAAACACTTCCTTTTATAATAGTGTAAGATATTGAAGCCGACCGTACGCAACAACCAGGGTGGACACTTTTAAGTTGAAATGAATAACTTTCATGCTGCTAAATTATATGCAACACATACCTAACTGATGAACCAAAAAAGAGTAATTTGGCTAAGGAAAAATCATTCTATGCACTAAAAGGCAATTTAACATGCATTTTCACCCAGAAGAGCTTAGAAAATGAATAGAAATTACAGAGGTCAAACTTGTAAGCTGCTCATGTTCACTTGTTTCATTTCAGAACTTGACTGCAGTGCAATTTAAGCCCCGTGTCTCTATTTGAGACTACCATTGAGTTGAGGTAGCATGTCAACTGAGAAAATTATAAATAATTACATCAGTTTTATCTAAATTATACATGATACAGATAATTCCATGTAACATACAAATATGAAGATTTGTTACAAATGGATAAACTAACATATGGCAGGTTATTTATATATGTGATAGTTTTGTTATTTTATTTCTTGTTGGCTGGTGTAGTTTATATACTTTGTAACACTAATTGACCAAGTTGGAAATTACACTAGCAAAAAAAAAAATCAGCAAACATGATTTTCCAAACCAAATATCTACAAGTACTATTCTTTATTTTTTTTCTTTTATTATTTTTTATTTTAATTTTAAATAGCTTGTTTTACATGTCAATCCCAGTTCCCTTTCCCTCCCCTCCTCCCGCACTCCCCTTCCCCCCCCAGCCTCCCACCCTATTGCCAAATCCTTCCACATAGGTGATATCTAGAGTCTGTCATTTCACTCTGAGTAGGGTCCAGGCACTCCCCTAAGAGTCCAGGCTGAGAGAGCATCCCTCTTTGTGCTATGGGCACACGATGACTGTATTCCAGGGATAGACATTGATCCACAGCTCAGGGCCCCATAGGTTGTCCAGGCCTTCTTGCTGACACTCACATTTGGGGAGTCCAGATCAGTCCCATGCTGGCCTCCCCGCTGTCGGTCTGGGGTCCAAGAGCTCTCCCCTGTTCAGATCAGCTGTCTCTGTTGGTTTTGCCAGCCCATTCTTTGCCAATTTGCTCATCACTCCTCTCTCTGTCACTGGGTTCCTTGGGTTGATTTTTCTACAGAACCCTACACATATTTTCCTTTTTTTATATCATTTTTTATTTTAATTTTAAATAGCTTGTTTTACATGTCAGTCCCAGTTCCCTCTCCCTCCCCTCCTCCCGCACTCCCTTCCCTCCTACCCTCCCACCCTATTGCCAAATCCTTCCACATAGGGGATATCTAGAGTCTGTCATTTTACTCTGGGTAGGGTCCAGGCAATCCCCTAAGAGTCCAGGCTGAGAGAGCATCCCTCTTTGTGCTATAGGCACACGAAGACTGTTTGTATACAAGGGATAGACACTGATCCACAGCTCAGGGCCCCATAGGTTTCCCAAGCCTTCTGGCTGACACTCACATTTAGATTAGACACAAGGTTGCTTCACAAGTCAGTTCCAGGTCCCTCTCCCTTTCCCTCCCATCCTCTCATTCCCTCTCCCCAACCCCCCCCCATTATCCCTCATTTCCGCAGGGAGGATGAGGCCCTCCATGGGGGTGTCCATAGTCTGTCATTTCATCCAGGGCAGGGCCTAGACCCTCCCCCACAGTGCATCTCACATTGTTGGATGGGAGTCCAAAGTCCGTGTGTATACTTGGGATGAGTACTGATCTACTGCCCAAGGCTCAATAGATTACCTAGGCCTCCTCACTAACACCCACATTCAGGGGGTCTTTATTTTTTTAATTTTGTCTATTACCTTAATAGGTACACCAAATTGTCATTTGAAAATGCATTTTTAATGTTTTCTATTGTTTAATACAGTTCAGTATTTATCATATTTTTAAAAAAGAAAACAGAATGTTTATTGGATGTGCATTTCTGTGGTAGACTTATTCCACAAGTCTGCTGGCAGCATAATTAAAAATAACTCAAACAAGGAAATCCAGAGGAAGTAAGAATGGAAAGTCTGCTGGAGCAAAGCTATCATCACGATTCGTGGAAAGGTAGATTTAAGTTTTAAATTTGAGCCTCTTATACTGTAAATAGAATGAAACTAATCACACAGGAAAAGACTTTAAACATTATTGAACTTTCTCTTCCTTTGTTTTGCTTCTGAGTGTCTATATACTCCCTGTCAGAACAAAGCAATCCCTGTGGCTCTGGCTAGTTTGTAAGGGAGAGCAGCCAAGGCCTTCAACTCTCACTTTCTTCATGTAAGCGTAACCCATAGTGCTGTATTCTTTAACTCAACTTCTCATCCATCTTTTTTCTTTTTGAACAAATTGTTGACTGAATTTTTCTGCCTGTACCTGTGTGCATGTGTGTATTCCTTTGATAAAGAGTCTCTCACTGAACTTGGAGCTTGCTCTTTATCTAGGTAGGAATCCACTGAGGTCAGGATGTCCCCAGGTTTTTCCTATTTCCACCCTTTTCCTCCTCAAGCATGGAGCATGTAGGCACATGGTTGTTCATGCCTGACTTTTTACATAGATGCTGGAATCCAAACTCAGGTTTGTACAAGATCTCTTACCCAGTGTGCTAGCTGTCCCTCCTGTCCTGGTTTGGATACATTTAAATCTGCAGTTTGTGATTCTTTTTATTGAGAAGCATCATCTGTCAAATTCTTTTTAAATACAAAAATGTAGAAATTTTCCTTGAAACAAATCTCAGTGTTTCATAATTTTTAAATCATAAAAACAATTCACTATTCATTATTTATCTTGCCAACTGAAATATACTATTTATGCTAATTTGAGGTAGGGTCTAAAGGCAAATCACCTGACAAGGCATGACTAGGTTAGACTTTATACTGATGCAATTAAATTGTGAAATAAAATAGGACACATGTGTCTCTCATTCATCTCAGCAACTATGATTACATTTTACCCAAAAAGACAAAGGTCAGCTTGCTGAAAAATGAACAAGTAATTTACCTTGGGTTTAAAAGTAAGCTCACTAGATAGAATCAGAAAGGTTTCCCAGATACTCTCAAACTGAAGCTGTTAAGGAGTCTAAAGATTCCAGTATCACACATAACAAAGAGGTTTCACTGTAGAATTTGACTAATTAAAGTTGTGTTTCAAAACTGCTGTGTTATTGAATCAGACCAATTAAACTAGCTCTGAACTGAAGAATTAGGAGCTAATGCCACCAGCAGTGCAAGGGTGGAGTGGAGATACAGGAAAGAATAGTAAGACACATGGCATGTGATCCTGAGTGGATGTCAGTAAAACTATTCATGGACACATAAATAATAATATTCATGGCACACATGATGCTTTTTAAATTAATAGGGCATCTAACTGAGTTTTTTTAGCTGTCCTTCTGTGGCATTATTTTCTATGCATATAAGATGGCATATTACTTATGTATGTATACATATAATTTCTATGTCAAATTCTCCTATCATTATATGTTTATAAAACTATTAAAAAGCAGTGCCAGTGATTTTATTTTTAGGCATGAACATGATTATTTTACTAAGAAATTCTGGATGAACATCCTCTGAATTATTGTATGCATGCTTATTAGACTCTACTCTTACAACCAAACATTTCAGTTTACTTCATATATGTATATTTTCATAATTAAAATTAGAGAAATTTAAAATACAACTTCATAACAATAAATAGTGTTTACATTGCTGCATTAGTTTTTAGAAGATGCTTAAACATTCAGAGAAATTGGATATGAAGTGGGACAACTCTGTGTTCCTTAAACATATCTGTGTAATATGGAGAAAAGTTAGAAATGTATTATTAGCAGCCTACAATGTGGGCCTTATGTACATTGAACGTAGACAAAAAGCAGACTGAAGTTTAACTTAATTGCTGAAATTACTGGTATTCAGACATCAATACTGCAAGAAGATACCATGTGTGTCCACCAGTGTGCTCATCTGATGTTTCTCTGTCAGCTTAGTGACTGCACCTGAATCTACTGATATTTCAGCTACCATCTACAGCCCCAGCCCTATAGTCAGAACCCCACTGCTCAGGCCAAGGCCTGGTGGGACTTTTGGTCCCATCTGAACAGGCTCTGCCACTGCCACCAAATATAATTTGAACTAAGTCTCTATCATTCTGTTTATCAATAAAGACTCAGGAGTCAGATGTGGGAGTGAAAACCTGCGAGCTCAGAGAGTCTGAGAATCAACCAGATGACCTTCCTTTTTGGCCAGAGACACAACAAGAGAATATCTCTCCAGCTGTCCCAAACAAATAAGACTATGAAACTCCAAGGCCATGCCTATTCCTTCTTGTGAACCTATCTGTCTTCCTGGCTCCTAAGTATTCTCAATGGCTAATTCTTGTCAGCTAGTTGTTGACTCCACCCCTGATCCAAGGATGATTTTATAAACACAGTCTCAGGTTTCACAGTGCAATCAAATATCCCTCAAAGTTCATCAACCTTCTATTACTGTCATAAATCCTTGTCAAGAAGGAAAGCTTTGTCTTGGCTCCCACCTTCATACCTAAGTCTGTTGGACCCATGCCTTTGGGCCTGAAGCAAAGCAGAAAATCATGGTGGCAGGATCTTGTGGCAGAGGTGTTCACCCACGAAGGCTGGAACATACATGATGAGGTGAAGGAGGATGGAGCTTCCAACGGCTCTTTAGAAAGAAGAAACAAAGCAGCAAATCAAGACTTTACCAGGATCACTCATCCTGTTGCCTGAGCTTTTCGTTTTATTTCATTGCTACATGGAAAGATCCACTATCATCAAATATGTCAAGCAATTGCTTCTTGAACAACTAAAGAACCTCAGGCTGCAGAGAATTTTGGAGATTCTGTAACAATTGCACTAAGTCATAAAAAGATCATTACCCAATGATTAATTTGCTTTTCACTGTTGTTCTCTATTTTCTAAAGTATCTTTACAGAATTTTTATCTCTTAGAAGATTTAGAATGTTTTCACCATGAATAAACTGTTGTAAGAAAGAAAAAGAAAAGTTCCTCAGGGGTGGGTAAGAACTTAGTTGTGGAAAGACAGTTAATATTAATGCTTTCCCTCAGATATTATTTGCAAATGAAAGCTTCTCAGCCCAAGTGTGTCCTGAGGAACACCCAGGGTTCTCAAATATTACCAGCATCTCTAATGTGTTGCCGTAATTATATAGAAGAAATATGTAAGTCTGTAGAGGTTAGAAGAAACAGAAGTGCACATATTTTTTCATTAAGCTTATGTGGAATGCCATAGTCAATCAGGGTTTCTGAGAAAGGCAAATAATAATAATAATCACATGTTAGTTCTAATGCATGATTAATACATTGAAAGTTTGGCTCACTGGAATCTAATCCATTATGTTTTAGGCTACATAAAAACTTGTCAATGTAATTTTAAAAGAAATTGAAGGCTTCACCCTCCCTGGAGAATGGATGGGAGATGGGATAGGGGGAGTCAGTGGTGGGCATGGGAGGATGGGAGGGCGAAGAACTGGGATTGATATGTAAAATAAGATTGTCTCTAATTTAAATAAAATTTATAAAAAAGAGAAAGTATGATAATTTCATAATTCCAGTTTGTGGGCATGAGAATGTTTTGATAGTTAAGTTTATAGTATACATGCTGTGGCTAATACAAGGAAAATACATGTAGCACCTGGGTAGAGGATACAGGAAAGTCATGAGTTCAAGGCCAGCCTGGGCTACCTGGCTACATGAAACACTAGAGGGAGACAGAGGCATGATAAACACAGATACACATACACTGACACACACACACACACACACACACACAAACACACACACACACACTCACACACACAGAGGGACAGAGACAGAGACAGAGATTTTACTCACATGATGTCACAAAACTTTGATGTCTGGATGCAGAGATGCCATTATCTGACCTCCTAGAAGACTCTTGATGCAAGATTCATTTTGTATTATCATTAGAATATGTTTGTTTGTTTTGTTATGTTTTGTTTTTTTACATCACCTATCATTTTGACAGGCCACATCCTCCCAGATATTCAACTAATTATGTTGGTCATACTTTACATTTTCTTCATTGCTTCATATTAGCATCTATGTATCTTGTTTACAGTAATACCTTATTTTTTTCAAATCAAAATACTGAAGAGTCTACTTTGGTCAATTTTAGGAGTTTTAAATCATTATAAAATTCTAGCCTAGTGGCCCATGTTCTAAGTCTATTCATTCTTTTGATTAGAGAAAAGAAACGGATAAAATGAAGTACTTTAATAAATCTATTGTTCTGGAAAAGGAAATTGGTACATTTGTTTGGAGAAGGAGACATCAAGCAGCTCTTGAGAGTCTCTGATATTTGACTCTTCTTGTCTGAGCTCCTCCCTTCTCTGTGGTAGACAAACCCTACAGATGTTCCTCTACCCCTCTTGATCTCTTCCCACTATCTGTGATAGACAAACCCCAAAGATATTCCACTAGCCCTCTTGATCCTGCCCTTGACTTAAGAAGCTTGCCATACTCTGCTAATATTAATATCAACTGTTGTGAAGGAAACAAAAAAACACATTTTCAGCACAGACAAATGTAGGCAGACTTTTATATCCCACCAACGGGTCCCCCAAAAAAACATATAGAGACTTATGATTAGTTATAAATGTTCAGCTGATAGCTTAGGCTTGTTTCTAACTAGCTCTTATAACTTAAACCATTTCTATTAATTTACTTGCCGCCATGAGGCTAATGGCTTGTTACCTCATCTTGTACATGTCCTGCTTTCTCTGCATCTGTTTGGTGACTATACCCTTCTTCATCCTAGTGAGTTGTCTTCATGTCTTCAAGGATCGCCTAACATCTTCCCGCCTGGATATTGACCATTTTCTCTTTATTAAACCAGTGAGAGCAACAAATCTTTACAGTATACAAAAGATTGTTCCATAGCAGAGAATACTATACCTAGTATGATTGTAAATAATAATAGAGGTTTTTATATTTTGACTCCTGATTGTTGTTGTATTATTTTTCTCCCTAATGTTGCTTGGAGTTCAAGAATTTTGTTACTGGGTTGGCAATTTTACCATAAGTCTTTTTGTCATGATCTACTCATGCTTCCTGCTGGATAGATCCCTGGTTTCAACTGATCAATCAGTACAGGACTATGACTGTGGTTCTTGGCTTTTCTACTCAAAATCAATTTCAAATCCACAAATTCTATATCTAAAATATCTGTAGAACTTCTAGAAGGATCTAGATACTGCCCCCACATGTCAGGAGCCAGACCCAGCAGTGAATAGGTTATGAGAAGAGGTAAGGAGTTGGTGAGGTACAGAGTGATCCAGTCATGATGGTCGGGAGAATCTTAGAGCCTGACTGACTAGCAGCCAGAGTGTTTCTTTATTTATAAAGAATTCAGTAAGCAGAGATAGATTCACATTTTTTCAAAACATAGGTCTTAACATTTTTGTTTTTGAACATGCGTTTGACGTTTTTCTTACACAATCTGGGGTCATAAGTTTAGTCACCATTGATAAACAATGACAGAAGGGAGAGATTTTTTACAATCATTTTAATCATCATTTACAAACAGTTATCTTTTATAACATTTTTACTCATCAACAACATAACCCATTTTTTTCAGAATTTAGACGCATATAATGACTTGTTCTTAGGCTAGTAGTTTTTGTGGCTACAAGGACACTAGACCAAAACAAAATCTCCAAGCCAGCCCAGGCAGATTGCCTTGTCCCAAGCAATGTATTATTAACTTTTAATGGTTAGAGTGTCCAAGAAAAATCCTCAGGCCAAAATTGATGCAGTTATTATCCATTCTGGCATAAAACAATGTTTACATTTTATATCTTCATAGAATTTGATTATTTGTGTAATCCTGGCCTTCTGTTGTTCTTTGGTCATATGAACTTCCAGTGACTCTGCATGAGCTAACTATTCTAAGAAAGAGAGGACCTGACACCTCATTCTTTTATCATCTTTTTACATCATTCTTTGCTCAACAATGTTGGTCTCTTGGATAGGGCAGAGCTGGCTTTGTTGCTGTATGAGCCACATAGTTGCCTGACTGTATAATGGGAAGAGGCCTGCAGTCTGAACAATCCCTCTAGCCCATTGAATCTGTTGACCTTCTAAATTTTATTTTGATTATCTTGTCTCTGAGTAAGTACAGGGACAGATATTTCAAGAGTGTTTCATAGCCTCAAAAAAGAAGCCTCTGACTTCTTTATGTGTGTCACAACCTCTGAGGCACAAGGAAAACCTTCAAGTAGATAAGGGTATCTCCCTAAAAGCAGGAGGGGTTCAGGACATTCATTGGGGAAGCTTGGAAGCAGTACTCCTGGGAGAAGGCATCAATGATCCATAAGAAAATTTCCATTAATCCAAGATCCCCAAATTGTACAAAGATTAAATGTCCGCGAAGTATGCAACAGGTAGACGTGAAAACCAAAGGTGACACAGCAGCTGTCACGTGACTCATTTTTGCGAGATGTTTGTCAAGCAGTTGCTTGGGGCTTATGGCTTTTGCCATTCACATCAGATATGGCTGTGCCACTCAAATGTATTCAAAATGACGAAACAGCAGATATTAATTCAGCAATCTTTTTGGTGACATGAAATTCCAAAACACACCCAATTTTACCTATTTTCACTCAAGAACACAAAGCACAGCAAGTCTTGAGTCGCATGCTCACATTTGCATATAAATCCAACAGTTCTTGTGGAAATCACTGTTTATTACAGGTTATTCTGTGTATTTTAATCATGCTGAAATGTGTGTGACTCTTTGCAACCCATATAGTGAATAATATGTCTACATTTGACCCCAAAAATGTCCTATAGAACTACAAAAATCTCACTCCTTTAGACATTTTACAACCTATTATTTTTTTTTTAAAGAAAGGATATCAGAAAGAAAAAAGAATAGAATTCTTTTTCTCCTCTATTCTTTAGAATATCTTCTAAGGAGGTCTCAAAAACAGGCAGCAATGGACTATGAAAGAAAACATCTAACCCAGGGAAGGTTGACACTATTTATGAAAAGCTGGATATGCAAAGTCAGATGACTCCCTTCTCTCTCTGATTATAAATCTAAAGCAGTCTCAATAAATGACTCCTAATTTAAAACTAATTTTCAGTGGCGGGAAACAGGTTTTGAAATCAGAATGGCACCTTAAGCTTTAAAAATGTCTTTTAGACTTGTTCCTGTCCCTTTCATCACTGGAACTGAGTGGACCCATATTGACATTCTCTGACCTTGTAAAACTAATGATGCCTTTCTGCATAAGGCCTGTTTCAGGAAGTCCTCTTAAAAACTCTGAATTAAAAACTTCACTTGGACTTTTATTCTGCTTTGATTTCTGTTGACAACCTCTGCTTACTCTTTGAACTTCATGCTACAGGATTTGGCAGAATGGGTGCAATTTTCTTCCCAACCTCTGATTGATTGAATCTCTGAAAAATGGGGTTACTAATGGCTCCAGAATTTATATAGTAGTTTTATGTAGTGGCTTAGGCCTCACTATAATTATTTTAAAACATTAAAAGTCAATACATCACTATAGAATGGCAGGTTCTGACTGTACTGCAGTCTGGCTTCAGGCTGTTTGACAAACGGCTAGCCATGCCAACAGTATTTCCTCTTTCTGCACCTTTCCCATCACCATTCAATTGCCATGTCTGTGGTGAAATCAATGGGAATCAAGAAAAATAGCATAAAAGGAGAAGAGGATAACATAAGAGCTGTTGACACACAGTATCTGTTTATAGTTAAAAAATAGTGACATACTTGTTAAACTGTGCTTTCCTTGTCCCTTGTTTTTCTTTTCCATAAGCAAATAGGCAAGTAATATACATGAATTTAATAAGCATAGAAATAAAATGCCTACATTATGAACCAAATAGTAAATTAAAAATAAAAGACATTCATAGGTTAAGATAGAGTAATGATGCTAGCAAAACAGAATGATGAATATTGTCATTAAAAATTACAACATATCCCTGAACCAAACAACATGAAACTTTTCTAAATATTAGGGCTTTGTTTGCCTACCATGTCCTCCTTTCAAGAGAATTGCTAACAACTCAAACATTCCAGTCCTGCAATATCCTATAGGAAAATTCTATGCATACAATTTAATTGGCTTTCCATGTCTTGGACCAAGATATTTACAGAACTAGTCATTTCTAGTATGCCTGAGGGTACTCAATGAAAGAAAGTTTGGGGCTATTTTACTTCCCTTTTTGAATTTTCAATATAAGGCTTATAAAATAGAAATTGACTACATATGAAAACAAGAAGTAATTATAGCAAGTTCAGAAAAATAATAAGTAATACAAGCAGTATATATAATGAGAACGGTTCAAACACTCAATGAGATTCTGGAATTTTATGTTACTTGTAGCTTTTGAAACCTGGTTGTATTTTCAATTTCCTGAAAACATATTCTTAGTTTTATCATCAGAATTTCCAGGGGCACTTTCACAGTGTTGAGAAAGGAAATAGAAAGAGTTAAATAAATATGTTGTGTTGCATATAAAAATTGCAAGAAATTCATGAAAGGGTCTGCAATATACTGACATGCTCTATTTTCTGTTAAAAATACCTTTATTATTTATCAATACTATAAATTCCATATCTGTGTATAAGTGGAAATCTTGTTAAAGAGCCTATATGGCATCAAACCTTCCAGTCTGCATCTCAGTTTCAGAACTATAGAATCCTAATATCTTAGTCGGTGTTCTGTTGATGAGAAGTGGTACCCTGACTATGGCAACTCCTATAAAAGACACCATTTAACCGGGACTTGCTTACTGTTTCAGAGGTTTAGTCCATTATCATCATGGTAGGTGACATGGCAGCAGGGATGCAGACATGCTAGCTAAGATTGAAGAGAGAGTAACTGGATCCTTGAAACCTCAAAGTAACACACTTCATCCAATAAGGACATACCTCCCAGGTAGTGCTGCTCCGTGATTACCAAGTACTCAAGTATATAATCATACTCAAACCACCACACCTAGTTATTCTCATCCAAACCACCACACATAGTTATTTTTAATAGTAGAGAGTAACTTCAGATTTCAGAATAATTGAAGTATTCTGCAGGGAGCAAAGAAACAATTCAAGACTTGTTAGCTAGATTCATAAAAAGTACTTGGCGAATTTTGTCCCGGAAGACTTCTCTATCTCAATGAAGTTCATGTGTGACTCAGGGCTCTCTATAGGTTGACTTTAATTCATTTATGTTGCAATCAATGTGTTTAATAGAACTGATTGAAAGTGATTAGGACAGGGAGGGAGAAAGCCTTCATTAAGTGAGACCAGGATAAAAGATTCTGTATAGCTGGCATCAGTGTGGGGCATGAGACAACTCTTGGGTCTGTGACTAGGTACTGATAAACTCTGTATGCAAACAAACCCTGTCCCTCTGCATGTGTTTGATGCTGTACTTTCATGTCAATGAACCATTGATGCTGAGACTTTTTTTAACTCTTAAAGTCCCTAAAACTCTAATGTACAGCACCTACACTAGGTTTTTTTTATTCTCTAGACCAGTAGACAGTGTGGATTTTATAGGGCTGGAGTAATAAAAATATTGAGAAAGTAAAAGCTCCGAATTGTTACTTTTTATGTAATAAAATTCAATTTAGTTCTAATATAATTTATAGCAATTGACACTTTAAAGTTACATTAAAATCATAAGATAAGGTTGATGTGGTACAGCCAGCAGCTGTTAAATCTGATTATAAGTAATTATTAAGTTAACAATTTTCAAATCTGTTCATCATATATATTCAATGATACTGGGTTCAATAAAATAAAATTCATATTTTCATTAACTTTGAATTCATAATATTATAAAATTGTACACTTAAGTAGGACTTCCTAATGTTGAAATAACATTCATTTTATTTGCTCAGATCAATGATCTTATTTCAGATAATTATATATAGATATGCAAAATATACCAATTTCCATTTGTATATAGAAGTCTTACAAAGTGAAATGTGACTAGATTTACTAGTCCTTTAATGTGTATACCTTTAAAGTAGAAGTATCTAGGTATTGCTGAAGCCCTGGAGAGACATTACTGCTGCTTATTAGCAGTTTAACCTCACAGCTGATGTGTTGGTAAGAAATGTTCCTATAGAGAAATTGCCATTTCAGGGACTTGCCCTAATTCTAAGTATACATTTGTAAATAGACTTGTCATCAAGTCCAGAACAATATTTTGACATTTAAAAACAACTGAAATGCCCACACTTCTGATAAACATATGTTACCATGGCAAAGTGATACTGTACAGCAGTTCTCTTCAAAGCACTAGAAAACTCATCATTGGTATAGGACATCAAAATCAATTTTACCCAAATAACTTTTCTTTATGGGGTATATAAAATTTTTCAAATACTTAAAATAATACATATCCAATGATGTATAGAACAATATAATATATGGTAACCAAAATATTTGAATTTCCAAAAAATAAAAAATACTTTAAGAACCTAAAATGCCTCAGATTGAGAAACCATTTTTTTACTGAGTAAAATGAAGTAGAAATAATTGTAAGAGTGGCATGTGTGATTTATAATATTATAAGCACTTAAGAAAAATAGAAGATACCCAAATATATTATATCTCCACCCTTCCTCAATGGAGCCATAAAGAAGGTTAGATAGGCAACCCACACAAACACTCAGCAACTGATATTACATTTTTGTCCTCGGATCTGGGATTGTTTTGTCCATAGTGTCCAGGAAACACCTTAAAAGTTTGCCAACTGTAGCCAACATTAGTTAGTTATGCATGGAGTCTCTGTGTAAATGGAAGCATTTATTTCATTTTGAGAGACACTGTAATCAGTACGATATTTCTATAGACCTCTGAAGGTTCATACATACATTTACTTTCTTACATAAACATCCATACCTTCCTTAGTAAAGCAATTTTCCACATCTCTGACAGTTGCGTATCTCCTGGCATCTCCCAGCATATGTACTTTTCTTAGTAAAGGTTTCTGTTGTTGTGAAGAGACAACATGACCATGGCAACTCTTAAAAAGAAAAACATTTAATTGGGGTGGGTTACATTTTCAGAGGTTTTAGTTCATTATCATCATGATGTGGCAAGGTGGCATGCAGACAGACAAGGTGCTAGACAAGTAGCTGAGAGACGTAGGTCTTGATCCAAAGGCAACAGGAAGTGGTCTGAGTGTCACACTGAGTGAAACTTGAGCAGAGGAGACCTCAAAACCCATTCCCACAGTGACACACTTCCTCCAACAAAGCCACACCTCTTAATAGTGGCACTCCCAATGAACTTATGGGGATCAATTACATTCAAACTACCACAGTAGTCAAACTCATTTTTCACTTAGTAGATGTGATTTATTGTGGCAGTTGAAGTCTCAGATATGGGAGCATCCCAACCCTTCTTACACACTTTTAATGTCTATATCTAAGAGAGATGCAAAGATTTTAAGATTTTTCAGCACAAATATATCCCAGCATCCTCACCTCCACAGGTACCCTCTGGACAAGTGTCTTCCTGTGTGCTGATTTCTTTTTATCACTTATGCACTCTTCAGTGAGCCAGCATAACAACTGTTCACACAGTTCTCAATTGTCAGGTCATTAACCACAAACAATAATACAAATGCCTTACTCAATACTGAACTTTCATCCTACTCGGGATAAAACTGTTAGAAGTGAACTTCATACTTCTCTGAATTAAATTACTTGACTACCTGACTTGTAACCAAGTGACAATAAAGAGAAATATGTATAAAACCAAAAGGGAATGGTAGGACTCCCCTGCTGCAGTCATAAAAAGCATTTATGCAGAGGAAGACTGATTCCCGCTCCATTGGAAGCATAACTGGTTGCTTGTGCCACAAAATGCTTCAGATGAATTTAGAACTTTTTTTTTCTTATACCCTTCCCTCAGCCTGGAGTCCTTACAGGAAGAAGACCATGGCTGACTATGCTACAGTTACTGCCGAGCCTTAGTCTTACTTTCAGCTACATCCACACTAGCAATGCTAGCCTACGAGATTTCAAAGCTGTCACTGTGACATACGGATTTTTCCTTATTATTTAACTGAATTCATTGCCTTCCAAAACCAATTTTGTTTATTCAGTGGCTTCAGAGAAGTTATCTGGAGCACAGATTTCAAAGTGAATGTTTTCTTACACAGCTTCTTAGCACCCGCCCAGACCTTGCACACCATCCTGTGCCAGTCCTACTGCTATCTGAACAGCTGCAAAGCAACATGCACTGACTGTCAGTGTTCTCTTTTCTACCAATGTGTAGCACACATACATGAGTGCAATGCAGAAGCAGAATCCCATGTCTCTGATTGTGTTTGTGTGGTATCTGCAAATAGGCAATAAGACATTCTGTCTGGAAGCTGAGGCAACATTCCTGAAAGGAGTGTTTCTAATAATGTAGGGTATTTCAGTAAGTAATGAGGGCCCGTGTCACTCCCATTTTCTCTAAAGAACATCTGCTCTCAGAGGAGGCACAAAGGGACAGGACCCAGACAGGTCATGACTAGGTCCTGAGCCCCAAAGGCTATGCCCATCGATATTCAGTCAGCATGTTTGAAATCATGCGATGTTGTTTCCTCTGTTTGATGATGTCACCAGCTTCATGCACCATCAGGTTCATTAGTAACAGTTTGTTTTCAGCTTTCTTTTCAAAATAATGTTTTTATACAATTTAAAACATTTACATGTTTGAAATTCAAATTTAAACTGATTAGCAAATGACAAGGAGCCTAATTTCTTCATCCCTTCTGCTCCTGCCTGCTATTTTATATTTTCTCTGCTTTCATGTTTCTACTGCTTTTCTTGGTAAGCATGTGGCCCCTGTTCTCTCATTCCAGATGTTCTCTGTAACCTGTTCATGCCTCACTTCTCAGGAAGTCCCCTCTGTTTAATTTTTTAAATGGATAGATTTCATGATTATTACCTGAGAGGGTAAGGATGGATAGGTCTGGAAAAAAACTCATGTCTAGGAAAGAGGAAAAATGACTACATAATGAGAAGCACTGTGACTCTGAGGTTAAAGTTTTATATGAGGTTTGTGGACATGGATGTAATGGAATGCTCACTTCTGTGCTATCTATCAGTTACAATGGGCTCCATGCACAGTCACCTATAGAATTGGAAACATGTTGGGTTTAGCTGTATGTGGAAACTCTTCGTGAGGAGAGAAAGGAATTTGATGGAGAATGCAAATGGTGGCATTCAAATAAAGAGAGAAAGGAAGATGAAGGAGGATTCAGGTCTCAAGATGTAAGCTGACATGTTTGGAGGAGAGGACAGTTTAGGAGAATTGAGTAGGGTATAGATAAAGTGCCGAGATCAGGGAAGAGAGACCTTGTGGAGACATGATTCAGGGAGGAGTCTCAGATGGTTCTGAATGTCAGGACTGTGGAACGCTTGGAACTGAAATAGCAGAGGCTGATCCCATGGTTGGTGAGATTGTACTTCCTGTTAGAAGTGCTAATGCAGTGTTATTAATTTTAATATCCATAAAATGACATTATGATTAATTATTGGTTTCCATTGCCTGGAAAATGGAATATGAGAGTTGCATTCCTTTCCTTCCTTTTCCTAAAAACAGATGCACTTCTGAGTGGAATCATCGCATTATTCTTCATGCTAATAATAGCGGAGTCTTCCTCTTACCACTATATAAAAGCTGAATACTAAACAAAACTACTTTCTTACAGTAGCACTATGTGATTTTCATACTCTCCCTAACATCCACAGCCATTTCTTGTTCTGAAGATGGACACAGCAGATGGTAGGATCCTGTCCCAACCTGAAAATGGGTTTGGTATGGTGAAACTATTCATCTCCAACCAAAAGCAAAACATTACTTATCGCACTCAAGAGGAGTTGAGAAAGAGACATGGAGAAGGGCAGAGAGAGAGGGAGAGGGAGGGAGGGAGGGAGGGAGAGAGGGGTAAGTGAGTGAGGGTGGGGGAGGGAGGGATGAGGGAGAGAGAGAAAAAGAGAAAAGAGAGAGAGTAATCAGTATCCCAGTCTCCCAATGCTGGTATAAGCAAACTCCCAGGAAGGTACAGGACTAAGCGCACATCAAGGATGTGGAGTGCATTCATTCCATTGTCTGTAAAGGAGAGCGTGTGAATGCTGTCCTGAAATCTACAGTATTCTTTTTATTTTATAAAGTATGCTTATTTAAATGCAAAACATTTCAACTTCTATTGATACTTTAATTGTTCAGGCTAATACAACACACTGAGCCACAAGGAATCTTTACAGAGTATACTGTGTTTTGCTTTTAGTTGATTCTAGTTCATTAGCTCTACAGCACAAGATTAAGAAATATAAATTCTGCTGCAGTGCCTGGGGATTGCCTGGGAACTGCCACAGAGCTTCCCATGCCAGCAGGAGATAAGTATCACAGATCCCAGGTCTTCTCTTCCACCAAGGAGACCAGGAAACCAGGTGATCCAGGAAAACAAGGCCCAGCATCCTGGAATGCATTCCAGTGCCTGGGGACTCCCACAGAGAATCCTATCCCAGATAGAGCCAGGCACAACAGATCCCAGGTCTTCTCTTCAACCAACTAGACCAGGAGACCAGCAGGTCCAGCAGGACCTGGTAGATCAGGCCCTGCATCCAGGCCTGCATTCCAGTGTCTGGGGATTGTCTGGGGACTGCAGCAGAGCTTCCCATCCAGGCAGGAGCCAAGCACCCCAGATCCCAGGTCTTCTCTTCCACCAAAGGGACCAGGGGACAAGGTGGGAGAGTATGCACCCATGATTCCTAGGCTTATTCTCCACCCATGGGACCAAAATTAGGAAGAGGAATAGAAGAACTACCAGAGTATTGGACTTGCTTACACCCACCGAAAGGGAACTCTGGTCCCCTAACTACCAGACCAGTAGGGGGCACTTTCTGCACCCACTAGAACCACTGGAAAAGAGATGGGAAAGAGACAATACAAAAACACATGCAGCAACAGAAAAACAAATATGACACCACCAGATTCTAGAGACTACACACCAGCAAGACTCCAACATTCCAATGTAAATGAAACAGAAGAGAATGACCTTAAAAACAACTTCATGAAAATGATAGAGGCCATAAAAGAGGATGTAGGAAAATCCCTCAGAGAAATGGAAAAAAAAAACAAAAAATGCAAGAAATGGAAGAAAAAATGAACCAAAAAACACAAGAAATGGAAGAAAAAAACAAACCAAAAAACGCAAGAAATGGAAGAAAAAGCAATCCAAAAAAATTCATAAAATGCAACAAATGAATGAAAAGATAAACTGAAAATTGCAAGATAATTCAAACAGTGCAAGGGTTGAAAACTGAAATAGAGACAAAAGAAACACAATCTGAAGAAAGGCTGGAAATAGAAAAGCTGGGCAAACGGTCAGGTACTACCTATACAAGCATTATCAACAGAATACAAGAGAAGGAAGAGAGAATCTCAGGATCGCAGGTGTTGAAGATACACTAGGAGAAATGGATTCATCAGCCAAAGAAAATCTTAAGTCCAACAAATCCTTAACAAAAAACATCCAGGAAATATGGGACACCATGAAAAGACCAAACCTAAGAATAATAGGTATAGAAGAAGATGAAGAAGAACACCTCAAAGGGTCAGAAAATATATTCAACAAAATCATAGAAAAAAAAACTTTCCCAACCTAAAGAGAGACATGCCAATGAAGATACAAGAAGGTTACAGAACACCAAATAGAATGGATCACAAAAAAATCCCCTAGCCAAATAATAATCAAGACCCCAAAAATATAGAATAAAAAAGAATGTTAAGAGCAGCTAGGGAAAAAGGCCAAGTAACATATAAAGGCAAACCTATCAGAATTACGCCTGACTTCTCCATGGAAACTCTGAAAGCCAGAAGGTCCTGGATAGATATTCTACCAACACTAAGAGACCATGGGTGCCAGCCCAGACTGCTATACCCAGCAAAGCTCTCAATTACTATAGATGGAGAAAACAAGATATTCCATAACAAAACTAGATTCAAGCAATACATATCCACTAACCCAGCCCTACAGAAAGTTCTGGAACAAAACTCCAGCCCAAGGAAGTTAACTGCAACCAGAAAACATAGGCATTAGATACTCCCACTTTACCAACAGCCAAAAGAAAAAAGGGGTGGAATTCCACACATAATTCCACCACCACCAACCATTCCAAATAAAAGAAGAATGAGCAATCAATGGTCATTAATATCCCTCAATATTAATGGCCTTAAATCACCCATAAAAAGACACAGGCTGACAGAATGTATTCGAAGACAGAACCCATCCTTCTGCTGCATACAATAAACACACTTCAATCTCAAAGACAGACATTACCTGAGAGTTAAAGTTTGGGAAAAGATTTTCCAGTCAAGTGGACCCAAGAAATAAGCAGGGTTAGCAATCCTAACATCTAACAAATTAGACTTTTAAATAAAATCAATCAAAAGAGATGAAGGATGTTGGGGAAGTCTTATGCCAATAAAGCACTGTCTGGCCAATAGGGAATCTAGATAGGAGGGGCTAGGAGTCCAGGAGGATTCTGGGAAGGAGAAACACAGGAGAGTTCGAGATGTAACGCCATTGGGGTAGGAAGCCCGGAAACCTCTCCGGTAAGAGACATACTTAGGTTAACAATTATGGGGTAATTACTTAAGTCAGAGCTAGCCAGGAAGAAACAAGCAAGGCCAACAGCTTCATAATTCATATAGCCTCCTGTGTGTTTATTTGGGACTGATACGGCTCTAGAACCAGGCTGGCGGGAAAGCGGCTCTGGAACCAGGCTGGCGGAACGGCTCCTTCTAAAGGAAAAAGCTTCTCTTAACAGAAGGAGGTCATTACATACTCAACACAGGAGTAATTCAGCAATATGAAGTTTCAATTCTGAACATCTATGCCCCAAATACAAAGGCATCCATGTTCGTAAAAGAAACATTACTAAAACTCAAATCACATATAAAGCTCCACACACTTATAGTGGGAGATTTCAACACACCACTCTCACCACTAGACAGGAATACCAGACAGAAACTGAACAAAGAAGCAAAGGGTCTAATAGAAGTAATGACCCAACTGGGATTAACAGACATCTATAGAACATTCCATCTATATCTTCTTCTCACCACCACATGGAACCTGCTCAAAAATCGACCACATACTTGGCAACATATCAAACCTCAGTAGCTACAAAAAAATTGGAATAACTCCATGCATCTTCTCAGACCACCATGCTTTAAAATTAGAATTCAACAACAACACAAATTGCAGAAACCCTACAAATTCATGGAAACTAATTAATGCACAACTGCACCATTCCTGGGTCAAAGAAAAATAAAAAAGAAATTAGACTTCCTCGAATACAATGAGAATGAAGACACAACATACCCACACCTATGGGACACTTTGAAAGCAATGCTATGGGGGAAGTTCATAGCACTAAGTGCCCACATGAAGAAACTGGAGAATAGTTATTCTAGAGAATTAACAGCACAGCTGAAAGCTCTAGAACACAAAGAAGCAAACTCCCCTAGGAGGAGCAGATGCCAGGAAATAATCAAACTGAGGGCTGAAATCAATGAAGTAGAAACTAGGAAAAACAATACAAAGAATCAATTCAACAAAGAATTGGTTCTTTGAGAAAATCAAGAAGATAGGCAAACCTTTGTCCAAACTTATCAAACAGCAGAATGTGAACATGCAAATTAACAAAATCAGAAATGAAAAGGGGGACATAACAATGGACTCTGAGGAAATTCAGACAATCATCAGGTCATACTTTGAAAGCCTGTACTCCACAAAATTCAAGATTTAAAGTGGTAGCTTCCTGGATAGCTACCACTTGCCAAAATTAAATCAAGAACAGATAAGCAATTTAAATAGTCCTATAAGCCCTAAGGAAATAGAAAGAGTCATCAAAAGTCTCCCAAACAAAAACAGCCTAGGTCCAGATGGCCTCAGTGCAGAAATCTACCAGAAATTCAAAGAACAGGTTATACCAATTCATCTCAAAGTATTCCATGCAATAGAAGCAGAAGGGTCTTTGCCAAATTCTTTCTACGAGGCTTCAATAACCTTGATCCCTAAGCCACAGAAAGACACAACTAAGAAAGAGAACTTCAGACCAATATCCCTCATGAACATTGATGCAAAAATACTCAATAAAATACTGGCAAATCGGATCCAAGAACACATCAAAACAATCATTCACCATGATCAAGTAGGTTTCATCCCAGAGATGCAGGGATCGTTCAACATACGAGAATCCATCAACGTAATCCACCATATAAACAAACTGAAAAACAAAAATCACATGATCATCTCCTTAGATACTGAAAAAGCCTTTGAGAAAATCAAACATCCCTTCATGATAAAGGTCTTGGAGACATCTGGGATAACAGGAACATACCTAAACATAATAAAAGTTACATACAGCAAATCAACAGCTAACATCAAAATAAATGGACAGAAACTCAACACAATTCCTCTAAAGTCAGGAACAAGACAAGGCTTACACTCTCTCCATACCTCTTCAATATTGTACTTGAAGTTTTAGCCAGAGCCATATGACATCAAAAGGAGATCAAGGGGATACAAATAGGAAAGAAGGAGGTCAAACTTTCACTATTTGCAGATGATATGATAGTTTACATAAATGGCCCAAAGAACTCTACCATGGAACTTTTACAGCTGATTAACACCTTCAGCAAAGTGGCAGGCTACAAGATCAACTCAAGAAAAGCAGTAGCCCTACTATATACAGATGATAAAAGGGCTGAGGAAGAAATCAGGGAAAATCACCCTTTACAATTGCCACAAACAACATAAAATACCTTGGGGTAATGCTAACCAAACAAGTGAAAGACTTGTATCGCAAAAACTTTGAGTCTTTAAAGAAAGAAATTAAAGAAGCCATCAGAAAAATGGAAAGGTCTCCCATGCTCTTGGATAGGTAGGATCAATGTAGTAAAAATGGCAATCCTGCCAAAAGCAATCTACAGATTGAATGCAATCCCCATTAAAATCCCAGCACAATTCTTCACAGACCTTGAAAGAACAATAAACAATTTTTGTATGGAAAAAGAAAAGACCCATGATAGGCAAAAACAACCTTACTCAACAAAGCAACATCTGGAGGCATCACCATCCGCTACCTCAAGTTCTATTATAGAGCTGTAGTCCTGAAAACAGTTTGGTATTGGCACAAAAATAGACAGGTAGACCAATGGAATCGAATTGAACACCCTGACATTAACCCACACACGTGTGAACATCTGATCTTCGACAAAGAAGCTAAAAATATACAATGGAAAAAAGAAAGCATCTTCAACAAATGGTGTTGGCATAACTGAATGCTGGCATGTAGAAGAATGGGGATAGATCCATGGCTATCGCCATGTACAAAACTTAAGTCCAAATGGATCTCAACATAAATCCAGCCACACTGACTCTCTTAGAAGAGAAAGTAGGTGGTACCCTTGAACGAATTGGTACAGGAGAAAGCTTCCTGAACATAACACCAGTAGCACAGACAGTGAGATCAACAATTAATAAATGGGACCTCCTGAAACTGAGAAGCTTCTGTAAGGCAAAGGACAAAATCAGCAAGACAAAAAGGCAGCCCACAGAATAGGAAAAGATATTCACTAACCCCACATCTGACAGAGGCCTAATCTCCAAAATTTACAAAAAACTCAAGAAGCACGTCTCCAGAACACCAAAGGATCCGATTAAAAAGTGGGCTACAGAACTAAATAGAGAATTTTCAATAGAGAAGTCTAAAATGGCTGAGAGGCACTTGAGAAAGTGCTCAACATCCTTAGCCATCTGGGAAATGCAAATCAAAACAACTCTGAGATACCATCTCACTCCTGTCAGAATGGCTAAAATCAAAAACACCAAGACAATTTATGCTGGAGAGGATGTGGTGAAAGGGGAACACTCCTCTACTGCTGGTAGGAGTGCCAACTTGTACAGCCACTTTGGAAATCAATATGGAGATTCCTCAGAAAATGGGAATAAACCTACCACAAGACTCAGCAATTCCACTCTTAGGCATATATCCAAAAGATGCCCATTCATACAAAAAGGATGTCTGTTCCACTATGTTCATAGGAGCATTATTTGTAATAGCCAGAACTTGGAAGCAACCTAGATGCCCCTCAACCGCAGAGTGGATAGATAAAATGTGGTACATTTTCACAATAGAATACTATTCAGCAGAAAAATCAATGGAATCCTGAAATTTGCAAGTAAATGGATGGCACTAAAAGAAACCATCCTGAGTGAGGTAACACAGTCACAAAAAGAGAAACGTGGCATGTACTCTCTTATATATGGATTTTAGACATAGATCTAGGGAGTACCAGCCTACAATCCCATGACTAGAGAGTCTGGGAAACAGAACCTTCATTCAGTGCTTGATGGAAGCAGAGGCACTGAGCTTAACTCAAGAAATCCAGTGACAGAGAAGGAGGACTGATGACCAAAGAGGCATTAAGACTGGGCTGGTTTAACCCCCAGAAACATCTGACCTAACAAGTTTAGCTCTTGAATTTCAGACTGATGCCTAGGAATCCAGCATGGGACTGATCAAAACTCCTTAAATGTGTTTGTCTGTGAGGAGGCCTAGGCAATCTATTGAGCCTTGGGTAGTAGATCAGTATTTATCCCAGGTATACAAATGGACTTTGGGCTCCCACCCAACAATGAGAGATGTACTCTCACCCTGAACTCTTGGGGGAGGGTCTAGGCCCTGCCCTGGATGAAATGACAGACTATGGACACCCCCATGGAGGGCCTCACCGTCCCAGGAGTAATGAGGGGAATATTGGCGGGGGTTTGTGGGAGGATGTGGGAGGAGGGGCAGGAAACGGAGAGGGACCTGGTATTGACATGTGAAGCAACCTTGTTTCTAATTTAAATTTAAATTTAAAAAAATAAAGTATAAAAATTTTTAAAAAGACTAAAAAGAGAAATACAAATTCTGTGAGTCTTTAAGCCAACCCAAAACTGGTTTACCATTTGTATTATTTCCATACTTAAGCACAATTAAGTGCTCATCTGTATTTTAGGCAAATAGGAAAATGGTATATTTGCACAGGATAAACTTAGAATAACAGTTTTGTTCCTGAGTCAGGTGGAATCATTAACTTTTAAAATCCTGCCTGAGGAAAAACACTATTTTAGTTCTTTAACAATTTTTATAAGTAACATAGTAAGTACAGAACATGGTTGATGTTTCTGATGTGACACAGCAGTCACATCAAAATATTGATCAGTGTCATAAGACTGCTGACAGCACAGGCTCACCCTCCATGTCCAAATTACTCATGACTGTGAGAGTGGCACTGGAGGGCAACAGGCCCACCAACTTAAGGGTAGGGATGCAGACAGCATCTGTCTGGTGCTCATCTAGTAATTTGGACCTGTAAAAACACATTTCCAACACTTTGTAGTTAAAGAGAAGAATATAAAGTAAGAAAAAAGTTCTCTCTACTTTCCTCATTCATTTAGGTCTTAATTAAAAAATATTTATATATAGAAAGTGCATTCTGAAATGTGCCGATCAGCAAAATTGCAACACTGAGATGCTCCAAGTTGCCATTTAACAAAATGTAGAATATCACCAAGGATGAAATCTCCCACAGCTTTTCTCTCAAACTCTGTTTTCTGTCTTCTAGCTTACCAGCAAATGTCCGTCAAGTTATCTGTTTCTAAACAACTGCCATTAGAATATGAATCACTCTGTCAAATACAAGGTTCATGCAATCATGAGACCTGCTCATTTTCATTGCTGAATAATATTCAGATGTGCATTATCTACCCATTCCATTCTCAATTATTTATTTGGGCTGTTTCCATTTGGGGAAGTTGTGGATAATAATACTGTATGTGTATATGCTAGGTGTGCAGGAACTAGTTTCCAGAGAGATTGGCAAATTATTCAAGTAAATGAACCAATTTAAAACCCCACTAAAAACTATGAGAATTCTACTAGCTTCTTATCTTCCCAGCACTAGATCCAGTCATCTTTTATTGACCAATCTAGTGTTTCTGAAGCAATATTTTACTTTATTTTTTTGTATCCCCAAAGTAATGATGTTTCCACATTTCATACATGTAACACCAATTTATTTTTATGAAGATTATCATTTTCCTATGCTTTTTCTTATTCTGTGTTTTATTGATTTATAAGAGTTGTAAATATAGCATCCATTCTTGTGTGGTAAATATCTTTTATTATTATTTTTCTGTTTGTCATAGTTTTTCAAATATGAAGTATTTTTCATTCATTTAAATCCTTTTTGTGTTTTAAGAAATCTTTTTCAATTCAAAGTTACAGATATAGTCTATTATATTATTTTATGAATGCATTATTACTATTTGTGACAAGATATTCAGTATCAGTTTTTGTATGTTAGGAGATATCTTTGATATTTTTGAAGGTATATCTAGTTGACTCAGTTCCATTTAATAAAAGGCCTCTGTTTCTTCCTAGCACTGTGAATCAAGTGCATATATATGTTTGGGTGATTGTCATGAAACTACTGGATCCACTCATCTACAGATACTAAGCCACCTTATTTATGTATGAATCTACAAGAGCTGAGCTTTTTCTCCTTGAGGAATGATTTAACTATTGGGGAGCCATTTCAGGATCTTACAAATTTTACATTCAGAAAGAGAAAGAGGGAAGTGGAAGAGACAGTCACCTAGAATTTCACCTGATAAATTTTGATTATTCAATTTGAAGAGAGTCTCTGCAGTGCTGAGTGTTCTAGCAAGTGAACACGCCTATCCATGTATTCT
The DNA here is from genome assembly GCF_017639785.1 of Mesocricetus auratus. NCBI lineage: Eukaryota > Metazoa > Chordata > Mammalia > Rodentia > Cricetidae > Mesocricetus > Mesocricetus auratus. The sequence continues at coordinate 126,672,514 of NW_024429266.1, forward strand.
GTCTTCTTTTTCTTAAGCTTCTTTGTAGTAGACATTTCATATGTATTCAGTTGGTTTATGAGAGATATTTGCCAATATTGCAGTTGTACTTATGTTTAATTTTCTGCTTAGGTGTTTGTTGTTAGCATAAACAAATGTGATTCATCTTTCAACATTGTTTCTGTAAGATAGAAAACTTAAATTTGTTCTTTATCCTCTTAAATCTTCTATATGTCCACAATTACAAAACATTTCATTTTTTCTTTTTATTCTTTTCTTTGTTGCTTGTATGTCATACCCAAATCAGTACAAAATAGAAAATAGTGACATCTTTAAGCCATCAAGATCATAACATTTTGATGTTATTAGTAATGAGTACATTTGTCTCAGGGTCTCTAAAACACTTAGCAGAACAATAAAAAAGAATGTTTTCAGTTTGTCGATTATATGTAGGTTTGCTTTGTATTTTTTGACATTGAGTGCTAAATTTTATTCATGCTGTTTTGACATTGACTATGATGATAATTTAACTTCCCCTTTTATTGGTAATGTAATGAGTTATAGTGAAGGAATTTTCAGTGCCAGTATTCACATAATGAGCCCAATGAGGTTTGTTTTTGCTTATAGCATTTTCAATGTATTATTTGTCTTTTTGTCAATTATAATTATTTGATAATTTATTTTCTTGGAATAATTTCAGTATGTTTTGTCATCATAGTTGTCCCTTTCTTATAAATAAATGGACCAGTGTCTTTCTTTGCTCTGTCTCTATAGGAGTATGTACAATAGCAACTACTCCTCAAATATTTCCTTATTTTACAAGACCACAGGTATTGAATTTACTGAGTAAATTTTAATTACAGATTTGAAATACTGATAGTTGTAAGAACATTCAGGATCTCCATGTCTTTTGTAGGAGACTTCATCTAGATGCTTTCTCACAACACCTTTACTTTCAAATTTATCAATATGAATGTACTTTAGATTCTTTTGCATCTTTCTAACATGTGTAACAGTGAACCCTCTTGTGATGCTACTGGATATTAAAGAACCTTAATATATTATCTTTATCAATCTTAAGAGCTGCTTTCAGCCTTCTATCCCAATCAGAAGAACTATTTTCTGTTGGATCAGTCTTCTTCACTGTATTCATTAAATTTTATTAATTTTTCTGTTATGCTTTTTAGTATATTTGCAGTTTATTTTAATTTTTAAAACTGGTGATTAGCCTCTTATTGTCAGTATTTTTTCTCTTCATTGCACCTCTTCTCTCCAGAAACAAAATTAACAATAGTCCACTTATGGGTCAGGAGCAGTGGCAGATCAGGAACTCTGGAGGCCACATTTGAGAAGTGAAAATTGAGACCCACCTGAGTCCTACAGGAAAATCTTGTCTCAAAAAGTCTTGTGGAATTTTAATATTGAGTATATCATTTTATTCCACTTAAAATATTTGTACTTCTCCTGGAAAGTTTCCTTGAGTCATGGCATTTAGTAACTTCTAACTGTATAGCTATCCTGTGGTTTATCAGTACTGCATCTAAGCAAGCCTTGAGTTCCAAAGCCATCCACACTCCTAAGACTGGGGGGAGGCACTGCTAATACTCGATTACTTTTTAAATTTTTTTATTTAAATTAGAAACAAATGTGCTTCACATGTCAATTCCAGCTACCTCTCCCTCCCCTCCTCCCGTCCCCCAAAACCCCCACTCAGCCCCTCATCCAATCCCCACTCCAGTCTCCAGGGAGAGTGAGACCCTTCACGGGGGGATCTCCAAAGTCTATCACATCATCCAGGGCAACGCCTAGGCCCTTCCCCATGTGTTCAGGCTGAAAGGACATCCCTCCATGTGGAATGGTCTCCCAAAGTTCATTTGGATGCCAGGGATAAATACTGATCTATTGCCTGAGGCCCCAAAGAATGCTGAGGCCTCCTAACTGACACCCATGTTCAGGGGATCTGGATCAGTCCCATGCTGGCCTCTCAGCTATCTCTCTGTGGTCCATGAGCTCCCCCTTGTTCAGGTCAGCTGTTTCTATGGGTTTCACCCGCCCAGTCTTGACTCCTTTGCTCATCACTCCTCCTTCTCTGCAACTTGTTGGTTTGATGAGAGATCTGGCAATAATGAGATTTCCAGAGATCTACAAAGATGACACCAACTGGCAATTTAACTAATAGTGGAGAGGCTACTTTAAATGCCCTTCCCCAATAATATGATTGACGACTACCTTGTATACCATCCTAGAGCCTTCATCCAGTGTCTGATGGAAGCAAAGGCAGACACCCACAGCTAAACACTGAACTCAGTCACTTTTTAGAATGTGTTTTTTAATTTATTTATTGAGATTCTAAATGTGCATATAAAGAATTTGGATTATTCACATCCCTCCATTTCCATCCTTACCCTCCTTCATTCCCATCTCACTTCTTCCAAACAAGTAATCTTGCTACATTCCAATTTTGTGTGTGTGTGTGTGTGTGTGTGTGTGTGTGTGTGTGTGTATGTGTGTGTGTGTGTGTGTGTTGATTCCTTGATTCCTTGCTAGCATTAACCTTGGTGGGCAGTACTAAAGCATAGTCAACTAATGAGAGGCTATACCACTGAAAGTAATTATTCTTCCTCATCCAGCAATCATTACCTGCCAATGGTTTGTGCAGACAGCCATAGACACTGTGATTTCACAAGTGCCAAAGCATGTCATGTTCAAAAGAAAGCATTTTACAATGCTTCTCTGCATGCTCTGGCTCTGACATTCTTTCCACTCCCTCTTCCCTGTGAACCCTGAATCTTAAATGGGATCCTATAGATGTCCTCATGTGAGTTGAGCACCCAACAGTCGCTACAGCACTTTCACCAGTGATGAGTCTCTGTGTCAACTATCAGCCATTGCAAAGGAGTCTTCTCTGACAAAAGCTAAGTGAAGTCCTAATTTGTGTGTATAAACAGATGCTCGGAAAGCAATTTGATACTGTGCCCCTTTAGCAACACATTAGCTGTGAATTTTCCAATGAATTCTTTGACTTCCCAAGCCACAGGCTTTTGATCAGGTTTATGGTATTAATCATGAAATCTCTTTGAAAGTAAGTCCCAAATTGACTCATAAAGTAGTCTGTGACCCCCAACAATCATACCACTATATCACCATGGGCACATCTGGCTCAGCAGACCAGTAGTATGTCTTGCAGGATCTGTATCTGAGAGAAACCATTAATACATTTTCTCTTCCAAAAGTCTCTATAACACTCTTTTGGAATAGGAAAACTAGACAGAAGGGGGATAAATTTCATTTATCAACGTCCCATATTCAAAGTGTACAGTGTCTTCAACCAAAATAATATATTCCCATCTCATTCTTATAGGTAACCAAATCCAAAAAACAATACTCTATATTGTTTTGGAAACCTCTGAGGCCTTTCTGACTAACAATTCATATTCCATGCTTAGTATTGTGGCTTTGGGAGCAGCATTATCCATTCCTGCAGTATATATCCAGACATACTATTGGTTTATTTGCTTTGTATTTAGCTACAAATTTAATTAATTTACAAATTTTCTATATGACTTTTACATATCCTTAGTTTTGGTTAACTCTTTCCCACTTCCTTATCTCTGTCTCCCTGCCCCCATATTAGCTTATACTGTCCCAGTTTTCATATACTTTCCTTCTGGTTTCATACTCCTAGTTCTACCACCTTCCCAACATTAAGAGTTCTTTTTAACTTCATCTTTAAATTGTCATTTCTGCCTTAGAAAAAGCAGTCACAAACACTAAGTTCCTTTTCTATATTGTCTTCTTATTCACAAGTCTAGCATTGTAATTTTTCCACTGTTTCTTTAGATCTATAAATCTTCCTATGCTAAGTTTTTTGTGGTTTCCACCAATGCAAGGAGTGGTAGATAGTGTTAATTGTTTTTGTCAGAGTATTTTATCACAGCAAAGAGAGAAGCTAAGACAGAAACTGGTACCAAGAAGTAAGGCCATTGTTGTAATAAATCTAACCATGTGGTCCTTAGGCCTTTTGAACTACTTCACACCAGGGCTATATAGAGTTCGAAATTTTGATTTTAGAGGTGCTCAGCATGATGGAAGCACAGCTTAATGGGCCATTTTGGTGGGAGCTTAGAAGACAAAAATGCCAAGAGAAACAAACACAGTGAGGTCACAGCTCATGAGGCTTCATAAGGAAAAAGGGGTTTTATTCAGGAACTGGAATGTAGCCATTCCTGTGATATTTAACCAAGAATCTGGCTTCATTCTGTCTGTGATCTGATATATAAGACAATTTTAAGGTAAAGGTAATGGATTAATATGTTTGGCATCAGAACTTCTGGTAGATGCCATATGGATCATGCTTCTGGTTTTGTAGACATGAAAGATGCAAGATAGTGGGTGTCGTTGAGTCTTGCTCAGCAGTTTCAGAAACCACCTGATGCCAGGCAATGTGTGTCAGGGCCAGAATCTCTGCCAGGCCAATATGTGACACTGTGAAGTAAAGTTTAGGTTGCAATAGAAACTTCAGGATGTTGAAGATGCTTGAATTATAGAATGTACACCAAGGATAGCTGTGGACACAGCCTAGGTGACCTAAAACTATCTAAACCCTTTGGAGCTCAGCCAGTTTTAACATAAGTTCCATATGCCAGACATAGAGTGACAGAACTTAATATTTTCTGTGATGGATTTCTGACTTGCTTTTGTCTGATCATTCATTAGTATTCTCTAATTCTTGTCTTTTGGACTATCAATGTGTAATCTGTGCCATTATATGTTGGGCATCTATAATTGGTTTTATATTTTATAGGCACTCACAGTTAAGAAACTCAGGACATTTGAATAATTTTTCTAAAAATAATTAAAGACTGCAGTAACTTAAAGTTGAGCTGAATTAATTTACATTATAACCTCGTCATAAGTCAATGAAATAGCAGGTAGAAGTTTATGACTTAAGTGACTCTTTAAGACCCAGGCGGTGGTGGTGCATATCTTTAATCCCAGCACTTGGGAGGCAGAGGCAGGCATATCTCTATGAGTTCTAGACCAGTCTGGTCTTCAAAGAGTTCCAAGACATTTTTCAAGCCTACAGAGAAACCCTGTATCAAAAAAAGTGACACTTTTGGGTGTCAAGTTGACAGTGGATTGTCAAGGGCCTTTGGGTCCTGCCCCAAGGTCCTTTTCAGGGCTTAGATTGAACACTAAAGCAAACTGAAAGAACTTTGGGTATCTGAGGGCAAAAATCTCTCACATGTGGTGTTTCAAACATGTCTCTTTATTCTTTTCCTTTGTTCTAATTCTCCTGTCCTAATTATAGTTCCTCCTAGCTTCTCCTTCTCTAGCCTAAAAACTTCCCTTTTACAGAAGGCTTGAAGCAATGAAAAAATTGTAACAGTTATGTTTCTTTGGTCAAAAGCAATTTTATAGGGTAAGCAATTAAGGAACCAAGCCATTTACCATGGCAACCATGGTTTCAAGCTTTCAGGAGTAAGACTGTGATCTGAGCCCAGTGGCTCAATGCCCAGTGACAAACCTTGAGACAAGGGTCTTTTGTAGCTGGACTTGGCAAGCAAAGAATTGGCATACTTGTCATATGATGTTTTGTGTAATAACCTTGGTTAGATATCTGTGACTCTGACCTTGTGCATGTAAAGTTTTAAATTTATGATCTATATACAAAAGCCTTTAGTCTAGTTTGAACTTGCTCTGAGGTAAAAATGAGCTAATTGTGTGTAGTTTGCCTTAGACTGAGGAGAAGTTTGTTGTTTTCTGATAATAGGTTGAGTGAAAGGAACAAAGAGACTTTCAAGTACCTCGCAGTCTGTGCAACAATAGGTCTAGTATGAAGCATATTCTAGTATATTTTATATATATCAAAATCATACAGTTAATGATAAATCATCTTCCTGACCATCCACAGATATATGTGTGCCCAGTAGATGGAATGCTTTCATGAGATAAACACACAAACAGTAGGAAAACACTGAAAGCAATATATTCTTAGGGAAGAAATGAAATGACACATAAGAGAAGTTATAGATATAGGCAACCAATTTTCAGAGTAAGTGGTCCTCTAAGACTTGCTAGACAGAATTATCTCCAACAAAGTCTGGTTGGTCAATACCTGAATTATCAATTGCCATATGTTGTATACACCCATGGCCACCAACAGTGGATAGAGTTGCATGGTTAGTGTTAATTGTCAATGTCACATAATCACCTGGAAGACAGGCCTCTGAGCATGTCTGTATGGATTTATCCAGACTGTGTTAATAAAGGTGGGATGATCCACTTAGTGTGGTTTGTCCAATTCTCTGAATGCAATGTTGGCCTGTATAAGTAGATAAAGTGAGCTTAGCAGCGGCTTGCATTCATCACTTCGGCTTTCTGATTGTGCATATGTTGAGATGAGCTCTTTCAATCTCCTCCTACTTGACTTTCCAAAATGATGAACTGTCCCTTTGAACTGTGAAGCAAGAATAGAAATTAAGACTTCAAGGATGTTATGATCTATTTAGTCCAACATTACTCAAACAGGAAGACAAGATTTCCTTTTTTGTTGCTTTTTCAAGATAGAGTTTCTCTGTGTAGTTCTGGCTCTGGCTGTCTTGAAACTCACCCTGTACACCAGAGTGGTCTTAAGTCCAGAGCTCCACCTGCCTCCAATTCCCAAAGATTTCCGTTTATTATCATATTTTTTCATTATATTATCATCATTTTTCAGTGCAGATGTCAAATAGAATGGCATTGTATTTGGGTTATACAAGAATATTTCAGCTACTAAAGTTATAAATTATATGCCACACAAGAAGAAATTTAGCAATTTGATGTTCCATGTGGTTAAAAACAAGTCTTCTCAAGGGTATGGTCTTCATGGAAACAAACCTACAATTAGCCTTTTTGGTCAAACATTTATTTTTCTTGCATAGATATTTGAGACTTTGAATATCACATTTTACTATTAGTTATGAATTAACTGTTTTGCTAAAAAAATCCTCAAGGGAATTTAAAAGTGAATATTCTTTAGCTTTCATCTTTTAAAAATCGAGTGAAAATGTCTGTTGTTTTCAAGAAATGTCTAAATTGTATCCAAACTGCTTTAAAAAATGTTTTCCATATATAAAAGTTTAGCCTGACCTGATAGATCAGAAGATAACTGAAGGACATGTTTATACTTTATAAAATGCAGAGATATCACATATGAGAATTAGCAGTCAGAGAAAAACTATGCCTGGCAAAATTAATTGATTACTTTTAATATGCTCACATATTATAGGAAGAAGTGTTATTCCTCTAATTTATAAGCACTGTGAATATAAACCTAATTTCTTCTTATAAAATCTATTATTGTTCAATATTCAGTTTATATTAACTTGAGAGGTCCATCATAACAAAATTCTCAGAGATGTGAAGGGTAAAGAAGATCAGGATCAAAGTGTGAGCTGATTTCGTTTCTCCAGAGGCCTCTCTACTACTGTGGCATCCTTCTGTGGCATTTGTAAAAACATACTCTCACTGTTTTGGCATCTTCCCAGAGCAGCAGCCATATTAGCATGACATTTATGACCTTGTTTTACTTTAATCCCTTAAAGATTGCTTATTTAATATTGTCACATTGAGAGTTTATGTTTTAACATATGAGTTTTTAAAGATACATTTCAGTCAATAGCAAAGCATAAATTCATTTACCATGTATTTAACGACATAATATGGGGACCCAGATTATTCTTATACCAGAGACTATTGTAAAGGAAGAGAAACAAACTATGTAAAACATAGGTGGTTAACCCTGACGTCATATACAGACAGGTAACATTATAAAAACTGAGCATGTTTTATTTATATATTTAAGAATATATGTAAAATATAATATATTGTATTATATATATACATATACAAAATTGGAGAATAAGAGGGCATGAATTTGTAAGAGAGCAATAAGGTTCATAGAGGCTTGGAGGGAGAATGGGAATGTGAGATTTATATAACTATATTTAAATTTCAAAAAAATTAAAATGTATTTTAAAAACAAAAACAAAAATGTTTACATGTTGCTGCAATAAAAAATACAAAATAGAGGGCTTGATAGTATAGAACTGTAGGAAATTATTGTAGTAGAACACTGATGAAAGGTATTTCTTGGTTTTTTTTCTTTTGTTTTGTTTGGCAGAGTTCCTTTATGTAGCCCTGGATGTCCTGGGACTAGCTCTGTAGACAAGGCTGGCTTAAAATTAACAGAGCTCCATCTGCCTCTGCCTCCCTAGTGATGAGATTGAAGGCATGAACCATCACTACCCAGTGATAAAGGAGGCATTTATAAAATAGAAACTTTAAAAATGGTTGAATAGAAAAACACTTGCTGTGGAGCAGAAGAGGAATGCGATGGGGGTCAGTGTGGGGGGAATGGGAGAATGGGATGGAGAGAGAACTGAGATTGATGTAAAGGATTGTTTCTAATTTAAATTTTAAAAAGGAGAAAAAAGGGAAAACACTTGGAAATTAAAAAGAAGAGAATTCTAGACATAAATACTGTAAATTCAAACTTTGGATAAGAAATAGGCATATCAGTATGTTAAAATTTCAGCAATAGCCCATTTAGATGATGGTTCAAAATAAGAACAGATAAGTGAATTAAGATTCTTCCATGTAGCATGTAACAGCCTTTGACAGGAGTATGATTTCTTCTCCTCAGAATGATAAGAAGTTACTGGGAGATTTGATTAGGATACATCAGGACTTTCATTGCCTCAAGTCCCATGGTGGCGAATTGAGAGGGGTAATCCAAAAATATAAAAGGTTTTATATAGACTCTTCAGTGGCACAATGAAAAGCTTCTGGCTTAGATTTGGATATCAGTGTTGGAAGTGGTGAGATAAAATAGTTTGGGAATATAATTTGAAGGTAAAGGTGGAAGAATTTGTTACATGTGGAGAGATGAAACTTTTAAGTTTAAATGACATAAATACTCCAGTTCCTGACATAAATGTGAAGTAGGGAGGTGGGTAACTAATTTGGATGTTAAAAGAAATGTTTCAAATGTGTTAAATTTAAGATCTCCAGAAGATTCTTCGTGGAAGGTAAATGGGTTCTTGTAGGCTTTAACGGACGCTGTAACAATACATGACACACAATTACTGACAGTAAAGCTAAGTATTTAATGTAGAAAATTACTCACAAGATACCAAACCCAGAGGAGCAGTTTTCAGTGGCTGAACCGGAAGCCGATCTCCAGGAAAAGAGACCGAGACTTCCTGTGTGCTGTCTTTTATGCCTTCCCCCGTAACGCCCCTAGCCATGCCCAAAAGTGGGCCTAGCTAGTGACGTAGTTCCGCCTACGTACGTATACGTCTTTAGTCCTGCCTAAAGTGGGTGTGGTTAGCGGTGTGGTAAACCGCCCTTTTATTACCTCATCTGTATGCGCCTCTAATAAGTCACATGTTTAATGGCGGCATCAGACTTCCTCCTACAATTCCCCTTTTAGTCTAAAAAAGGACAACTAACTTGTGTCCATGAACAAAATGTATCAAACTTCTATCTAAACCTAAACTTATCTGAAAGAAACACCCAAATATGAACACCTCCTTCTAATCCCAACTCTAAAATAATTGAAAACTAACACTAACAGGTGTAAACTATCTTATAGTATCAATAGTAGGGAGAGGGGGCATGGAATTCTCAAAACTACTTCCTGCTGAGATGGGACGATGATAATTTCATGGGGACCTGTGAAAAGAAAATGTTAGTATAACAAAATCTCAGTAGATCAGACAGTCTCAGTATGGCAGGAGATGCTTGATTGAAGTTCCTGACTAGGGTTCTAATGTTGATTGAAGCTCTTATCTTGAAGCTCTGGTCAGATTGTAGAAGATGTGCTGTTTCAGTTTCTTGGTCCGGAGATGTGTAGAGTGATGTAGTTTCAAGCCAGTTTCAGGATAGTGCTTGTCAGGTGGAGTCAATGATGTGGGGCAATTCAGGTGAAGTCAAGGAAGTGGATCCTCATTCTCTTTCGGAAGCAGTTGAAGATTGCTGTCAGGAAATCCCTTGTTCTCTGGAAAACTCAAACATTACTGTTAACAAAGAAATATTTTAACTTTCATATGTATGCATACAGAAGAGGTGACAATAGGGAAGATGGAAAACCTGGAGGAAATTAGACTGTCCAGAAAAAGAAATCCATAGATAACAGTCCCTCATTTTTTATTTCTTCTGTCTTATATCAATGGCTCTTTGATATAATACAGAAATTCTGAATTGTATTTAAATAATATGCTTGGGTTTAGAGTAGGAGAGCCAATCCAACTCCAAAGCCAGCTTCAGTTAAATGAATGGGAACTGAGGTATGTGAAGAAATAAAGATAAAAGGATACTATGAAAAACAATATAGAGAGATTTAGACTTTGATACCACACAGTGAGATACTGTTTGTTTGATGGTCCTCAGGGTAGCTATTCATTCTTCTACAGGAATCCATAAGTCCAGTATTCTTTGCTGAGTTTACCTGTGAATACAAAAAACAAAACACTTCTCTTTCCTTTTAGGAGGTCACTTTACCCATGGTGGACTATGAATTTGTAGATGGGCTGTTATCTTCCTCCTCCTGAGATGTTTTCTGTTCTGATCGAATTTTAATTAATTTTGATGGAACCCAAATCTTTTCTTCTCCTGTGGAAACAAAAGCATAACCCCTTCCCCAACATAACACATATCCTGGTTTCCAGACTGAGGTCATAACATCCTTAAAATACACCGGTTGGTTCAGTTCAGAAGTCTTCTCTGTAGTCCAGTGTCTTTCTGCTGCAGTTTGTCCTTTTTCATCAGCATTAAGAAAATTCAACGTTAGTAAAGCATTGTGTAACCTGTGTCTAGGTGTCTTTGTTTTCCCTGGCTGTTTATGAAGCATCTCTTTTAAGGTTCAGTTAGACCTTTCAATTATTGCTTGTCCTGTGGGATTGTAAGGTATACCAGTTACATGTTTTATATTATAATATTTGAAGAATTGTTCCAATTTACTGGAGACATATGCTGGACCATTGTCAGTTTTTATTGTTTTAGGTATACCCATAACAGCCATTACCTCTAAGAGGTGTGTAATAACAGAGTCAGCTTTTTCAGAGCTGAGGGCAGTAGCCCATTGGAAGCCTGAGTACGTGTCTATAGTATGGTGTACATATTTCAAACTGCCAAATTCTGGGAAGTGAAATACATCCATTTGCAAAAGTTCATTTCTGTGAACACCTTTAGGATTACAACCTGCTGGTAATGGAGTTTGATTGTACAATGAGCAACTGGGACAATTTCTTACTATTTCTTTGGCTTGTTGCCAGGTGATAGAAAAATCCTTCTTTAAACCTTTGTTGTTAACATGGTGTTTCTTATGAAATTCTGAAGCTTCCAACACATTACCTACTAATAAACGATCAATTTCATCATTGCCTTGTGCCAGAGGACCTGGCAGACCTGTATGGGATCTGATGTGTGTTGTATATATAGGATGAGTCCTGTTTCTGATGATTTCCTGCAATTGTAAAAACAATGAGGTTAATTCTGTATTATCAGGAACAAATTCTGCAGTCTCAATGTGCTGGACAACTCTTTCTGCATATTGAGAATCCGTGACTATATTGAGAGGCTCTGTAAAGTCTTTAAGTACCATGAGAATGGCATATAACTCTGCCTTTTGTACGGAGTTGTAAGGGCTTTGAACTACTTTACTTATTTTTCCTGATTTATACCCTGCTTTACCTGATTTGTTTGCATCCGTGTAGAAGGTAAGAACTCCAGAAATAGGTGTTTGCCTCACGATACGTGGAAGAATCCAAATTGTTTTCTTTATGAATTTGATTCTCTCTGTTTTGGGATAGTTATTACTAATACTTCCCAAAAAGTCACTGCAAGCTATTTGCCAATACTCATTATCCTTCCATAAGGAGGAAATTTCCTCATTCGTTAAAGGTACAATAATTTCAGCTGGGTCTTTCCCAGTCAGTTGACGAAGCCTTAATTTACCTTTTAATATCAAATCTGAGACCTTTTCTATATAGGTTTTCAATTTTTTATTTTGTTTATGTGGTAGAAATACCCATTCTAGAATGATGTTGTCCCTCTGCATTAATATTCCTGAGGGGTATTCTCTAGATGGTAAAATAACCAGAATACAGTCCAGATTTGGATCCACACGGTCCACATGTGCTTCTAATATTCTCTTTTCTACCCATTCTAATTCTTTTTCAGCCTCAGCTGATAGTACTCGTGGGCTGTTTAGGTCTTTATCTCCTTTTAAAGCCATTTTCAAGTGTTTTAAATCATGCCCTTCTACACCAATAATCGTCTGTAATTGAGTGATTTCTCCTAATAGTTTTTGAAGATCATTAAGGGTCCGGTAACGATCTCTTCTGATCTGTACTTTCTGTGGTCTAATTTTCTGAGCATCTATTTTATAACCTAAATAGTTAATAGAATCTCCTCTTTGTATTTTTTCTGGGGCAATTTGTAATCCCCAGCGAGGCAAAATTTCCTTTACTGCCTCAAACATCTTTTCCAAAGTATCCTTATTTGAATCAGACAGTAATATGTCATCCATATAATGATATATTAACGAATGTGGAAATTTTTACGAATTATTTCTAGAGGTTTATTCACAAAATATTGACACAAAGTTGGACTGTTTAGCATACCTTGAGGTAGTACCTTCCACTGGAATCTCTGTACCGGACGGGAATTATTATAGGTAGGTACTGTGAAGGCAAACTTTTCTCTGTCGTTTTCTTGTAGCGGTATGGTGAAGAAACAATCTTTTAAGTCTATAACTATAATTGGCCAATCCTTAGGAATTAGAGAAGGTAACGGCATCCCAGGTTGTAGAGACCCCATAGGCTGAATTACCTTGTTGATGGCTCTAAGATCAGTAACCATTCTCCACTTACCAGACTTCTTCTTGACAACAAAAATAGGCGAATTCCATGCACTAGTTGATTCCTCAATATGTCCAGCATCTAGCTGTTCCTGAACTAACTTCTCCAAAGCCTCTAACTTCTCAGATGTCATAGGCCATTGACCCACCCAGACGGGTTCATCTGTCATCCATTTTAATGGTAGAGCTTTTGGTTGCTCTGTAGGTTTGGCACTAGCATCTTGCTTCTGTACAGCCTGTACATTTGGCATCTGTTTTCTGTAGTGTCTTACTATATTCTTACTACCACTAAGAGCTTGTCTATAATTCCTAGCTGATACAGGAGGAATTTTAATCTGCGCATTCCATTGCTGGAGTAGATCACGACCCCAGAGGTTTATAGCAATATCTGCAACATATGGCTTTAACCTTCCTCTCTGTCCTTCTGGCCCAATAAAGTCAATCCATCTAACGCTCTGTTTAACTTCAGATAGGGTTCCAATCCCTAAGAATTGAACATTAACCTCTTTTAAAGCCCTGTTGTGTGGCCAGGACTGCTGATTAAGGATAGTGACGTCACTTCCGGTGTCCAGTAATCCGTAAATCACCCTATTATTTACCTTAACTGGAAGTTTGGGTCTATGATATTGTATAGAAGTTAGCCAAAATATATGTTTTGTATCTCCTCCTGATGTAATTGATTCATCCTCTGGAGCTAATGTATTATCCAGTGCCGTATTATTTACAATGGGCAGTGGATCTTCTAATTGTCCTGGGAGAGGCTGTCCTCCACTGTCACTGGGAATGACCGGATAATCTTCCTTTTCGGGGCTCCATTGAGCCCCGGAACCCCGTTTCCCTGCTGTAAAGATCTACCTTGTCTGTCTATTGTGGAAAAGCATTCATCAGTCCAATGGTGTCCCTTCCCACACCTCCTGCATAGACCAGGAGGCTTAGGCCTTCTGTTTGATACATTCCTGGTAAAAGCATTATTTCTCGGAATGCGTTGTCTACAGTTCCTACTAAGATGTCCTATTCTACCACAGTTAAAGCATGTTGCATCTTTACGCCTATTTAAATTCTTTGAGATTGCCTTCCCTACCCATGCCTCTATATCATCACAGGTAGGGTATTTGGCATCCTGGTGCCTCCTCAAGCCTGTAGAAATAGCTTCACCTACCCAAGCTCCTGTATCCTGACTTTTACATTCCAGGTTCGCTGTATGTAGGACCCATTCCTCCAATGGCGCTGATCTTATTTTTAATGGCCAAATTACCTGCCTGCATTGAGGATTCGCGTTCTCATACGCCAAAGATTCTATAAGAAGACGCCTGGATTCTGGGTTCGCTACCTGTACTTCTACTGCTCTGGATAATCTCTCTAAAAATTCAGTGAACCTTTCCCTTGGGCCCTGTAATACCTTGGTGTAGGGTTGCATTATCTCTCCTGTTTCACAAACCTTATCCAAGGCAGTTAAAGCAGCTGTACGGCACAAAGACAACATGTGCTCGTCATATGCAGATTGAACCTGCGTGTCAGCGTAAGGACCCTCCCCAAGAATCTTGTCTTGGGGTACTTCATGACCGTTCTGTAATTCCTGAATTTCTATTGCTTTTGCTTCTTGCCTCCACAAAGCCCTCCATTGAATTTGACAAGAATTTTCAAGCACTGCAGAGGCTAATTGGGCCCAGTCTTTTGGGGTTACTTTATTTACAGTAGCCCATGAGGTTAGGAGCTCTCTGACAAAGGGAGAATGAAGACCATACATGACAATGGCCTCCTTAATATTTTTTAGATCCTTCATCTGTATAGGCTCCCAGTGATAAGCAATGGGACCATTTGATTGTTTTTCGTTGCTGGTTTTTCTGTTACAGATACCGGAAAAACCATAGGGGAACGCATAGCAACCTTAGGGAAATCATTCCGGCATTTGAGAAGCTTTGGGAAACTCCTGTCCTGACCTGTTGCCTGTATTTCTGATTCTGAAGTATCAGATTGAGCATCTTCTAAATCCTGCAGTCTATTCATCATTGTTTCTCTGAGCTCTTGAAGTTCTTGGGACAAATAATTTTCTAAGGACGTCATGGAATCTTTCATTTTTTACATTCATTATTTACATGTGATTCCAAATTTCTAATATTCTCATCCTTAGCAAGTACCTCAATAGCATGTAAACTGCCTTCTACAAATGATATTCTATCAGTTAGTTTATCATTGTTCTCAGACATGGAACAATTCTTTTCTGCTAGCATTTCAATTTTATGTTCCAGTCTTTGTAATTTGCTAGTGAAATCATCAAACATGGAACCGTGTTTTTCGTTAAATGTTTCCACATTATGTTCCAATTTCTCAATTCTATCTGTGGAACACATTTTTCCTGATAGTAATTCAATTTTGTGTTCCGTCACTTTAAACCTGTTCGTCAGACCTACATTATCATTTTTAATATCCTGAATATTATCTACCAACCCTTTCTTACTCTCCTGCAATGAATTTTGCACTTCCTGAATCCTTTGTATTAAGATTTCAAAACTATCCTGCGATGACTGTATGACCTGTATAAGTTTATTCCTATTTTTGAGCCATTTCATTAACAAAATTATATTGATTATGAAGCTAATAATCACCATCGTGGGTAGGAAGTACCTTTCAGGTAGGTCCTCAACCCTTTCTAAAATCCCATCCATACAAAAAACAAGAAAATTCTTAACATCCTGCATCATAGTGTTAGCTGTTGACATTGTATAAAGCAGTTACGTTTGTTACCAATGGAGTAATTCAGGCCGAAATCAACAGGCTGCCAGCGAAAGAGCACGTGGCCGGAGTCAGCAGGCCGCCAGTAAAACAGCACGTGGCCGCAAGAGAAATCTTGGAATACCGCCTAACCTTACCGGCAGGTAGTAGGTGCTGGTTCCTGGCGGCAGGAATCGTGCCTTGCTGAGCGAAGTGGTGAGGAACTTAGTGAAAGGAGAGTCCATGTGTGCCTGGTCGGGCCGAGAGAAGCTGCTTTTCTGGGTGCCTAGGTCCGGATTCCAATCCCACCGCTGCCACCAAACTGTAGGCTTTCTTTAACGGACGCTGTAACAATACGCGACACACAATTACTGACAGTAAAGCTAAGTATTTAATGTAGAAAATTACTCACAAGATACCAAACCCAGAGGAGCAGTTTTCAGTGGCTGAACCGGAAGCCGATCTCCAGGAAAAGAGACCGAGACTTCCTGTGTGCTGTCTTTTATGCCTTCCCCCCGTAACGCCCCTAGCCATGCCCAAAAGTGGGCCTAGCTAGTGACGTAGTTCCGCCTACGTACGTATACGTCTTTAGTCCTGCCTAAAGTGGGTGTGGTTAGCGGTGTGGTAAACCGCCCTTTTATTACCTCATCTGTATGCGCCTCTAATAAGTCACATGTTTAATGGCGGCATCAGACTTCCTCCTACAGGTTTTTGTTATACATACAGAAGGATCAGAATGTAAGTTTGAATGTTATCCAGGTGTAATATTTTACTTCCTATGGCACCAAGAGATCCAAGAAAATGTTCAGTTCAAGCCTTAGTAAACCAATGAGTTTGTTGAATCTACTTATAGGAGCATGGATTGGGCATTATTTGTAGAATCATGGTATGAGTGGCTCAAAATTTGGTGAAAATTCCTACCTCAAAGCTAATCCCAAAAGCTGCACCACTGATGCTCCTCCCCTAGTCAATGTTTCTCTTCCTATATTCTCTAACACCTATCAAAGATCCTGTGAAACCAAGGTGCCAAAGTACTAATGGGTGGAATATCAGGAGGGGGCCTGGCGATCCCCCCCCATTTCTACCTAGGGCATATTAACAGTTCCATTTTGATTGCCATAGGCTTGCTTATCATTGTATCATTTTGACTTCAATGTTGACTTACATGGGGTTTTCATTACTGTGATGAAACACTATGACCAAAAGGCAAGTAGGGAGGAAAGGGTTTATTTGACTTATATTTCCACACTGTAGTCCACTAAAGGAAACCAGGACAGGAACTCAAACAGGGAAGGAACCTGGAAGCAGGAGCTGATGTAAAGGCAATGGGGGATTGCACTTTACTGGCTTTCTCTCCATGGCTTGCTCAACGTGCTTTCTTATAGAATCTAGGACCACTAGTACAAGGGTAGTGTACCCAAATTTGGCTGGTCCCTCTCTCATCAGCCAAAGAAAATGCTGTTCAGTTTTGCCTACAGCCCAATCTCATGGAAGAATTTTCTCAGTGGAGGCTCCTTTCTCCCTGATGATTCTATCTTGTGTCAAGTTGACATAAAACAAGGCAGGAAAACTGTCACAATGGCCATAACTGCCACAGCAATCCATTCTATACAAGCTGACCAGAGGAAATACTATTACTTCAACAAATATGGATGATATTTGAAGTCTTGATAAGGTTACACAGAATAAAATGTAGACAGAATGCAAGTTTTCTGAAGCTTTCACCCAAGGACATACCAATGTACAGAAATTGAAAAGAGCAATTTTCAATAATACTATGAGTGGCCTGTTAAAATAGGGACAAGAAGAAACACCGACAATGATACCAAAATCAATGGTAATATATGTGATACCAAGATTTTCAACAACCTACACTCCTAGAGAATTTAACAAAAATAATCTATTTCATTTAAAATATGAAAAGGTATATTAAATATAGGTATAGTAATATTAATATCACCTAACTAGTAAATAATCAAACCGTTGAAAAAAGTATACATTTGTGATTATGTTAATGAATTAATTTTAGAATCAAATGAGGAAGAATTGTCATTTCTACACATATTATGTGGAATATTTATCATGCTTCTTTTGACAAAGTCTCGCATAATTCCCTAAAAGATAATCAAAAGACAAAGTAATGAAATATGGAGGTCTCCACTGATGGTAAGGGAAATGCCTCTTGTTACCTATTTTGGCACTGAATATGCATGATTTCTGTTTCTCAGTAAAAGCTCATTGATGTTGTTGTCATCTCTCCTCTTTCCACAGGTGGGGAAGTCCCATACACAACTCTGGCAACCCGAATGATGATGGGGGCATGGTGGTTATTTGCTCTGATTGTCATCTCATCATATACAGCAAACCTTGCTGCTTTCCTCACTATCACCCGCATTGAGAGCTCCATCCAGTAAGTAGGCACAGAAGCCAGTAGTCATCAAACATAACAAATGCTGGGAGTGCCACAGGGAAAAGTCTCTAAACATAAATGTGAACTATCTGACATAAATTGTTACTCTCTTTTTGAGCAAAGGATATTGATATTCAATTGATATTGATACTCAAAGAACATTGATACTGAATATCAATCCTAAGGAACTTATTTGTATAAAATGTTGATTATAACTTAAATATTGCTTTCTGTATTTCCCTGAAAGGGTAATACATTATCAAAATTTTATGCTTCACAGAGCATAACTATATCAGGGCAGGAAAAATGACTCAAAACCATATGTTATTCCACTTCCAAGGGATCCAATACCCTTTATTAGGCTCTTACATCATTGTACATGCAAAGTATACAAACATATATTCAGGAATACACATACAATGAAAATAGATTTTTAAACGTAGTAACTATGTCATAGAAAAATCATGAAAAACTAGGTCTTAAAGAACCTTGCGAAATAAAACATCTTTCCAATGAGTTTGTCCTATTTTGTGCAATCAGAGTAAATTGCTAAATGAACATACCAGTTAGGATGTGAGGAGAGAATGGGAAGCTTGGAGACCAGAAGAAAGAGGGAAAGAGAGAAGGACAGATAACATACAGAAACTGGTGTGCTAGTTACCATACACTGCTTGCCCACATTAATATCCATGAGATCACTATCACTGTTTGTTCTCCAACATCAGTAACAGTGATGGGAAATGGTTGTTAATCATGAACCACTCACTTCTTCACTTACAGAAGTTTTTGCTTCATATCATAAGGGACTTTCCCATGAGCTCTGACCCTGAGGCATTTTCAACCTTTATGGTTTCACACTACAGAAGCTGCAGCACCATACTGTACCTGCCACAAATAGACACAGTATCCTACATACTATCTAAAAGCATCCCCCTAAAATTGTCTTATTTAATCCCAAACAAAATGGTTTAATGAAATGTCAACATTAATGCCCCCAAACTGGCTAATTCAAAATAAGAACAACTAGAAATGTAGATTTCCCTGAGTCAGCTTCCCTCAAAGAAAAACACAAAACTTCTTCCCTCTAAAGCATATGTTAGTGAACTTCATTAATATCCAGAAAGTCATTATAAAATAATGCCAAATCAATAATTAGTTATTTATAAAGAAGCTCATTGTAGCCTGGCATTGGTGGCACACGCCTTTAATCCCAGCACTCGGGATGCAGAGGCAGGTAGATCTCTGTGAGTTCAAGGCTAGCCTGGTGTACAAATCAAGTTATAGGATAGGCTCCAAAACAATACAGAGAAATGTGGTTTAGGAAAAAAAAGTTCATTCAAGCTACAATATGAAATTGAAACACCCAAATGTCAACTAGTAATACTCACAGGCAGCCAATTCCATTATCCATTTGTAGAAACAATACTTCTAAATCCACCCATCAAATCAGACTCCTCAAAGTGTTTTGTAATTGTTGCTTTAGTGCAGACCCTTCATACATTCCCAATGTATTCCTCTTATAACCAGCTCTATGGGTAATACAAATTATAAATAATGCTGAGTAAAATGTGGGAGATTAAGTACTAATGAAAACTATTAAAATAGCCTAGGAAGAAAATTGATGAAATTAGTAACATCATAAAAATAATAACCGTTTACTGATTAGTTATCAGAAACCAGGATTTAGGCTATTATATGATGATTAGCTCATCACCATCTTCTAAACCCTGTACTATTCGTGACACATTTCACAAATGAAAAAACTGAAGATTAGATGCCAAGAAACTTTCATTTTCATGCAGTGAATATATGGTTACAGAGCAGATATTCAGGGTGTCTGGCACCTGAGCCTGTGTTCTAAGGCATTGCAACAGTTCTCATTCCCCACACCCAAACCTTCATGTGCCATCTGTGTTTAGAGAAAGAAGTATCAGCCTTAAGAATAAGGAATTCAGGGCAAAGGATTTACTGTTTAAAATGTTTTACAATTCTAAATTGGTCTGTAACAATAGCAATGACTTCCATGTTTAGCCAGTTTTGTTAGCATACATGCCAACATGAGTTAATCACACCTATGATTGCTCTGTGCCCCTCTAATCAAAATATTTTGGCATATCTAGTCAAATAAAGATTGAACATAATTAAAACACAAACTGTGACAGTCTAACACGTGCATGCATCATACATTAATTCCTAATACTGCCCACACTTTCTCTTAATTATCCCCAGTCGTGTTCATTTTGTAACTGACTTTGTGCCTTGGGACAACCATCTCCTTCCTTCCTCCACCTCACTGGGCTTTCACCATTGTTCCCATCTTTTCCTTCCATGGGTTTGACTTTGTACTACAATAATTGTGTCTCTGTGTTTGGCTCATTTCACTTAGCTTAATGACTTCTGTGCTGATCCGTGTGGTAGCAGATATTAAGTGGAAAAATGGCTTTTCGGAACAAATTGGATTGTTAACCTTACTAACATACTTTTTTCTTTGTGTGTGTGGTTTTTTGTGTTCTGTTCTTTGTTTGTTTGTTTGTTTGTTTGAGGCAGGGTTTCTCTGTGTAGCTTTGGATCCTGTCCTAGAACTCACTTTGTAGATAAGGCTGGTCTCGAACTCACAGATATCCACCTGCCTGCTCTGCCTCCCGAGTGCTGAGATCAACAATAATATTTTAATTTGGGGGGATTATAATAAAATTATATCATTTCTCCCTTCCATTTCTTCCATCCAAACCTTTCCAGGAATTCATGTGTGTGTGTGTGTGTGTGTGTGAGTGTGTGTGTGTGTGTTCATAGAAATTTAATATACCTTACTAAGCATGTATAATGTTACTTGTATGTGTTTTTGAAGCTGACTATTTGGTATTGGATAACCAACTGGTATGTTCATTCCTAGAGAGACTATTTCTTCCTCCCTCAGCATTTCGAGGCCTTGTTAGCCCTTTACCTCATTCATCCATGTTAGCATATCTTATTGGTGTTGTCCTTGTTCAGGCATGTTTAGACAGACATTTTGGTGGTATTTCATGGGTACACACTTTTAAAAATATACTTATTAATAATGCCTAACTGAACTGGCACATTTAAATATGCTTAATGTACTGTTTACTTTTAGTTTTGAAACATTTTAAATAAGCAAATAACATCTATTATTACGTGCAATACTAATCATAGTAGTAAAAAATTATGTCTTGTACTTATTGAGGATATACTACTATCTAGACATAAGTATTTTGCAGTTATTATCTCATTTATTCTTCAAAGTACCTGTCACAACGTAAGTGCTAGCGTTATTTCCATTTTGTAAATGAAGAAACTGAACATTAAAAGCAAAATGCTCAAGATCACACAGTAAGCACTGAAGTTGGTGGTCTAATGTATGTCAACCCCAAGCCAATCCATATTCTTGACACTGTAGTTAGTTCATTATCTAGTGCTGCTTCCTCTAAGTTGCTTAACCCAAGGTTTTCCTGAGGGCATAACTAGTGGGGTATGTGTGAATCTTAGCTACTAAGTTCCTAGCACCAGGTCCTTTCTAGACTACTTTAACAGAGGAAGCAGACACCACTTCCAAATCTATATTCCCGAAGCTTCCTTCAAAAGTAAAATTTAGTGGGTGAAAAATGTAATTTTGCTTGATGTTTCCCTCAAGTGTAGTTCTACGTTCCAGTGTAACTGATCATTCATTTCCTTAAAAATTATTCCTTTCCAGTGTCAACAGCATTATGAAAAGTTTCAGTGGGTGTAATAAATTGCTACTTCCTCCTAATACTATCATCTGAGCAATTTGGGAAAGAATCAATGCCAAATAAGTTACAGCAGTCTGATTTGCTCGCAAAATTTATAGATAACTTCAAAGTTCATGCCTTACCTTTGTGGTAAACACAAATGCCTGTAACACTGCTTGAATACAGACTTCCACCTTTAAGTGATGCCAGTTTCTTTTAACATCCCCACTCTCTTTCCTAGAGAAGGTACATTCCACACTCTCACACAGTGCCATCTTAAGCTCTGGTGTTCGTAAAACTAGTTCCTCTCTGAACTAAACGGTGAGTGTTGACTCACCTCCCTCAGCACAGTTTGCCATGCCATTGGCCAAACACAGACTGTGTATATCTTCATTCCCCTAAAGCAGAGACTCTATCCTAGGTGGGCTGGAAAGAGGGACATGGAGTAATGTCCTTGAGAAAGGTAAACACCGGCCCTTTTGAATTGATATCAGTTGCAATCTAAAATGTGGAAAATGGATTTTCCTTGTAAAAGATAACCCTTAGGTTTAAGTCTCCTGCCTTTTCAATGAGGATATGGCAAAGAATTAGATGAATGAGATGACCAGTTCAGATTCCAAGGGGAAAATGGTAATGACTTTTGTTTCTGTTGTTGTTTTGTGGTTGTGGTTTAGTTGGTTTGTTTACTTAAAAATAGAATGTGGTGCTAAAGACATGATTCAATGGTTAAGAGCACTTGCTCTTGCAGAGGAACAAGGTTCAGTCCCCAATACCACATGCAAGTTCACAATCATCCACAATTCCAGTTACAGAGGATCTGATACTGTCTTCTGCTCTCCATAGATAACCAGGTACAGATGTGGTACACACACATATACATAAACAAAACACTAATATTTAATATTTATAAAACATTTTAATAATAAAATGCTTGATTTTTCTACTGGTACCCAAGCTAAAAATGGCAATGGTGACTGGGAAGTTTTGAAAGTGTAGTCAGTATTGGCACTTGGTAAGGGCAGAGACAGTAGCTCAGCAGTATCTTAACCTTACAAGGATCTTGGGTTAAATACCCAGTAACACACACATGGACACAAAACACAGTTTTACAGCACCATCATGTTTTGCCTTTAGTTTACTATTTTTTCCAAAAGCTAATTATCATTTAACATCAAAATAAATAGAGCAATAGAAAATCATAATTGTTCAGCTGTACTCATTAGTAACTGTACAGTATGATTAATCTTTTTGACTACACTTGATTATTTTTATTTCATGAAGCTGTAGATAATCTTGGCATCTACTCAGAGAACTCATAATTTTGCATCTAGTACATTGACTTTCACAAGCCTTGATGTTTAACCAAACACAATGCTGAGTTATCGATTCCCTTGAATCAAATTAATAGAGATAATAGTTCTTTCCAGAGCATACAAAAACAACCCACTTCTGCACCATGGGTTTCACATGGTGCAGGCCCCGGGGATCTGTGGTATGTATAGAACTGAACCCAGGTCCTCTGGAAAAGTAGCCATTGCCTATATATCTACAAGAGATTCTATAATATCAGTGATAGGATTTTTATACCCTCATTGGTATGAATGAAGAAAGGGAGATTTTACTTTGGAATGGTCTAGATGCCATTTATCACATGTATAGAATTGTCTAGCTACCACTACAATAAAATGCACCACTAATCCATCCACACAAGGGTTTTGCTCATCCTTCTCTTTTATCTGCTCAGTCACATCCTACTTCCTACTATCCACATCCAACGTAACCATTAATTTCTTTGCTGATATGTTACTGTTTCTGACACAACTGCCATTGCCAAAAGTGTAGCCCACCTACACCAGGTAATGTCTGGGCCTTGTCACTTGAGCCTCTCGTCCTCTCAAAGAGAAAAAAAAATAAAACTGATGTGTCAGTCATACCTCACTGGAATTGAAGCATTAATAAGAATTAAAGGAATGACTCACTTGATAGTCTCACTTTAGTGCCTGATTAACCATTCAAGGGAAGCTGCTAACAGTGGTTAGCAATACCCACATCAGGCTGTTTGTTAGACATTTTCTCATAACTCATCTTTATTTACCCTGTCATAATCAATAACCCACACATAATTCCTTCTATATGTATTCCCCTGTCTTACAATTAGATTTAGGTCTTAGGGATTTAAATCGCTTACATCTGCCTACCACCATCACACTATGAACTCTATCTGGCCTTGTATTGGCATGTTGCTCTACTGCTTTATATTTTAATTAAAATGCATTTCCTCAAGGGCTGTTTTTAATCACTTTTGTATCAGCCTAGAACCTTATGAAGTACCTCATTAAATACTTAGTACATTGTGGCTACAAATAATATTCGGTCAATAAATAGCCAGGAAAGGATTTCTTGAATCTGGCTTGAGACTGTGGAAGACTATGGTGTGAATATCAACCACATAAAACACAAAGGAAATATTAAAGTCATTTCTTTATGCTGTTGTTTCACAGAAGAGTGAAAACCTCAAATGGTACACTGTCTTGCTTTACCCATTGTCTCACCTACTCTCTTCAATCGTCCTCAGCAGCCTATCTCAGAGCTCTCAGTAGGGAATTACACACTTTATTAGGAACAGCCACTGTCAGGATGCTTAAAAGAAGCTGGGCTTGATTCATTCGGCTTCTGTGTTTCATCTCAGTGCAGAATTGTAGAGGCTTATTCCCAGAGCTCATAGGCACTGCAGACACAGGAAGGCATTCATCTCCAAACCCTGTATTGTTCTGTGTTGAGATGCCTTAGTTGTCTTGGCACTTAAGTACTACAGTGATGGATATTTTATGAGTGTAAAGCTATCTAGATGTCAGAGACAGAATTTTATCTTCTATAAAAAGAGGCAAACCCCTAGGAAGTATATGTTGGTCCTTCAAATGTCCATTTCATTGAGTACTTAATTAAACACTGTCTCCCAATGGATCAGTGTCCTAACCCATCCACTGGAGGTCTTGCCTGGTCACAGGAGATGGCCAGCTCAGGCTACTCATCTTAGGTTGCTAAGAGTCCTAACTGGGATCACCTTTGTAGATTCCTGGGAGTTTTCATTGCATCAAGTTTCTATCTGACCCTGAAATGCCCCAACTTTTCTACCCACTTCTTTCTATACTCTCCCCCTCCATTCATCCCACCAATCCCGCACACCCCAACACAATTCCTCCCACCCACAGTCCACCCAAAAAATTTCTGCTATTTCCCCTTCCCAGGGATATCCATTCATCCCCCCTTGGGCCCTCATTGTTACCTAACCTTTATGGGTCTGTGGATCATAGCATGGTTATCCCTTACTTTTAAGCTAATATCTACTTATAACTGAATACCTACCATGTTTGTCTTTTTGTGTCTGGGTTACCTATCTCAGGATGATTTCTTTCTAGTTCCATTCATTTGCTTTCAAATTTCCTGATGTTATTGTTTTTAACAGCTGAGGAATAATCCACTATATATACTACATTTTCTTTTTCCATTCACCAGTTTAGGAACATCGAGGTTGTTTCTAGGCGCTGGCTATTACAAATTAAGCTGCTGTGAATGTAGTTGAGCAAGTGTCCTTGTGGTATTGTGTATGGATACTGAGGTAGATGGATTCCCAGTTTTCTTAGACACCACCTATTGATTTCAAAGTGGCTATAGAAGCTTAAAATCCAACAAGCAATGAAGGAGTGTCCCGCTTGCTCCACATCCTCTCCAACACAAGTTGCCATTTGTGTTTTTGATCTTAGCCACTCTGACAAATTTAAGATGGAATCTCAGAGTCATTTTTATTTGCATTTCCATAATGACTAAAGATGTTGAACATGTCTTTAAGTGTTTCTCTGCCATTTGAGATTCTTCTGTTGAGAGTTTTCTGTTTAGGCTTGTACCCCATTTTCTAATTGGAGTATCTCAGTTTTTGATGTCTAATTTCTTGAGTTCTTTATATATTTTGAAGATCAGTCCTCTGTTGGATGTGGGGTTGTTGAAGATCTTTTCCCATTCTGTAAGCTGCCAATTTGTTCTAATAAAAGTGTCCTTTGCCTTACAGAATCTTTTCAGGTTTACAATGTCCCATTTATTATTAATCTTAGTGTCTGTGCCACTGGTGTTTTGTTCAGGGAATTATCTACTGTGCCAGTGAGTTCAAGGCTACTTCCTACTTTCTTTTCTATCAAGTTCTGTATAGCTGGATTTATGTTGAGGTCTTTGATCCACTTGGACTTGAGCTTTGTGCAAGGTGATAGATATGTGTCTATTTATGATTTTTATATGCAGACATTAAGTTATGCAAGCACCAAATGTAGAAGATGCTCTTCTTTTCCATTGTATAATTGTGACTTTTTAGTCAAAAATCATTGTCCATAGTTGTGTGAATTTACATCTGGTTCTTTGATTTGATTCCATTGATCCACCTGTCTTTTTCTTTGCTAATACCATCTGTTTTTATTACTATAGCTCTGTAGTAGAACTTTAATACAGGGATGGTGAGTACTTCAGAGAAAAGCAATTTTTAAAAAATTGTCTATTACTGTATCTTCAAGGTAGACATATCAATCTGTCATGGTTGATTCTCTTCTTAATATTCAACTCTCAAAATAGAACTGGAGTGGAAACTTCGTTGCCTAAGTACGTGAACTGATTGTTCATGTACTGACTTGATAAACAGTTAAATAGTAGTAAAGCATCTTGATCTTACTTTATACTGCTACTACCTGAGTGTTACAAATGCTTCCACTGAAATAAAAAAGTGGGTTTTTTTGTTTTCAGTTTTCAAACAATACCTTATCACAGATTGCAAGTCCTAGTCTAGAAACACAAGAAACATAAAAATACAGGCAGCATAATTACTCTTAGAATCACTAGTTGTTCCATAAGGAATGTCACTGAGTATGAATCATATGAAATCCTGAAGAATTGAGCAAATGATCATAATAATGTTCAACAAAATTAATGAAGACATAATTAATCTCCAGATGCACCCTAAGAAAATAGCTGAGGTATGTGAATATGTCACTATAGGCCATGAAATATGAAATAAATAAAGACATATATACTGAAAACTTCAAATTGAAATCATGGAAATAAAAAACTCAATAAGTCAGTAAAAATCTCTATAGAAATCCTCACTAGTTGACTATATCAAGTGAAAGATAGACCATGAGGGAGGCCCTAAAGAGAGGGTAGATTTTGAAAATTTCAGAAAATGGCCAAAATTAAGTTGTGAATTATGAACAGAATATACAAGATCTCTGCATACTCTTAAAGATCCAATCTGCCAACACTGGGCTTGGATGAATGGGAAGAATGTCAATCTAAAGATATAGAAAATAAACTTAATAAAATCTCAGAGGAAAGAAATTGCCATATACCAGTAAGTAGAGACCAGAAAAGAACCTCTCAAAGAAAGAATGTTGAAATCTTTAGGAGAAAATCACCAATCCAACAAAGGCAAAATATCAGAAAACAATGATTTTCCCATCAGAAATTCTAAAATATAATGATGTATTTCAACTTAAAGACAATGATTGAGCTAGGCCGGCCAGTCTAAATCAGGAAAACTACACATTATAATTAAAGTAGAAAGAAAAACATGTCTTATAAACAAAAATTAAAGAAGTCCTTGACTTTATGCCACTACTACAAAATATGTGTGATATAATAAGATATAATAAAGAAAATGATGAACATCATTCATACAACAAGGATGTCTGTTCCACTATGTTCATAGCTACATTATTTGTAATAGCCAGAATTTGGAAGCAACCTAGATGCCCTTCAACCAAAGAGTGGATAGAGAGTATGTAGTACATTTATACAATAGAATACTATTCAGAAGAAAAAAATCAATGGAATCCTGAGATTTGCAGGCAAATGGATGACACTAGAAGAAACCATCCTGAGTGAGGTAACACACTCACAAAAAGAGAAACATGGCATGTACTCTCTCATACATGGATTTTAGACATAGATCTGGGGAGTGCCAGCCTACAATCTCATGGCCAGAGAGTCTGGGAAACAGAACCTTCATCCGGTGGCTGATGAAAGAAGAGGCAGACTCCCAAGCCTAAGCACTGAGCTGAACTCAAGAAAGCCAGTAACAGAGAGGGAGGACTGATGACCAAAGGGATTAAGACTGGACTGGTTTAACCCCCAGAAACAGCTGACCTGACAAGGGTTAACTCTTGAATCCCAGGCTGATGCCTGGGAATCCAACATGGGACTGATCAAGACCCCCTGACTGGGGGTGTCAGTGAGGAGGCCTAGGTAATCTATTGAGCCTTGAGCAGTAGATCAGTATTCATCCCGAGTATACACTTGGACTTTGGACTCCCATCCAACAATGTGAGAAGCACTCTCACCCTGAAATCTTGGGGGAGGGTCTGGGCCCTGCCCTGGATGAAATGACAGACTGTGGACACCCCCATGGAGGACCTCACCCTCCCTGGAGAAATGAGGGGAGGGAAAGGGAGAGGGACCTGGAACTGACTTGTGAAGCAACCTTGTTTCTAATCTAAATTTAAACTTAAAAATAAATAATAAAAAATAAAAAAAGAAAATAATGAACATATCCACAAAGAAAAGATAAATACAAAAAATATTGTAAAGGAATCACAATACCAATCTTCAAGTTATATCATGGAGCCATAGTAACAAAAACTTCAAGACACTGACACAAAACAGACACCTAAGTCGTTGCAATAGAGTAGTATAGAATCGAACAGAACGACTCAGAATTAAATATACACAACTATATACATGTGATCATTGAACAATACATTGAGAAAAGATTGCCCCTTTGACTAATAGTGCTAGAAGGGTCCATACATAGAAGGAAATACTGTTTACCCTTACTAAAATCAATATTAACTGCATCAGATATCTTATTAAAAGTTAAATTTTGAAACAATTATAGGAAAGACTTCAGGATGTAGGCATAAGAAAGGTCTTGACCAAAGCAACTCCAAGAGCTCAGGAAACAATCCCAAGAATTGACAAATAGGATTACATAAGATTTAGAAGCTTCTGCGTGACAAAAGAAGTTACTATTCAAGTAAAGAAAAAGACTTCTAAATGGGAGAGAAATCTTTATTATCTGCATAACTGATAGACCATCGATATCTGAGATGTATAAAGAAATCACAAAACTGAATACCCAAGGTAAACAACTCTATCAATGAACAATCTAATGAAATGAGAACAGTTCAAAAGAAATAGAGATGACCTATAAAATATGAAAGATTAAATATTCTTACTTTTCAGGGAAATACAAATTAAAATTACATTAAGATTTTATCTCACCACTCAGAAGGACTGTCATAATGAAAATGAATACCGATAAATTATGGTGAGAATGTGAAGAAATGGACTCACTGCTTATGTGAATATAAGGCCGTCTATTCACTGTGAACAGCAATAAATGGGATTTCCTCAAAACTTAAAAATATGCTTGACAGTTGTAGTGCACACCGGAAATTCAAGTCCAGCCTGGTCTACAAAGCTAGTTCCAGGTCAGCCAAGGCTACGTAGAGAAACCCTGTCTCACAAAGTAAAAATAAAAAATAAAAAAGTAAAGCCATACTACAAGCTATAATATGAGAATTCTAATTCAACATATCACAGTTCCTTGAACATCTAATTATTATAAGTCAACTCATAATAGACAATTACATAATCATTCAGATAGTTATCTGTTGTTTTTGTCTTTTGTTCTGGTTTGGCTTTTGTTGTATGTGTGTGCATGCATTATAAAATATGTAGATTTGTTCAATTGTAATGAAGAATGAAATTATGTCATGGTGGAAAATGTATGCATCTGGTTATTATTGTATTATGCAACATGAGATTCATAAAGTTAAATACCTCTTTTCCTTCAATTATGGATTCTTAATTCTTATGGATACATAACACTATGTATTTATGTGGCCTGAACACAGAAAGCAGACTGACGTTAGGAAGAAAGCAACTGAAAGTAGAGGGGGAGAGAGTAAAGAAGGGACAGTAATGTGGGTGACGATGGTTAAAGATCACGATGCCTGAAACACAGCACTATGTACAATGAATATATACCAATAAAAGTAAGAACAGCAAGTCAATGACTTCCATCATTCACTCCTCTATCTTCTTTGTCTGCTTCTGTATTTCAAGTCCCTTCTCTCTTCCCTGGCTTTTACACCTTGCCAGTGACCTTGGTGTATTTGCTTCTTTGATACACTAAGGAGCTGTTAGACTCCCTTAATTTGAATGCTCTTAGTTTCTCCTTGTGCCTTGTCATCTAAACATATTCAATTTGTTTTAATGGCTTTGTCCTGCTCTCCTACACACATACAAGGCACACAGTACAGTCCTAATTCTCAGGCACTGATGCTGAGGGTGAAGCTGGAGGAGAGCCAGGTAGCCAGAAAAGAACAAGGGACAGGGAAAGTGAGAAGGGTCAGCAGCAGCTGGCTTCGGCTCTTTTCCAAGAAGCCTGTAGCTTTCATGAGAAGATGCTGTCAGTTCTTTAGATTCACTGTTGAACTTAGTTTGGAGACACATTTGCAGTTCAGATATTTGAACCTCAGGATTCCAGTAAGGATTCTCAGTAGCCACATGGATCTGCTATACAAACCTTAGTTGAAGCTGATTCAAAACAAAGTGTCACTTTGATAAAATACAATTCCTCTGAGTCATTCTTGAAAATACAGATGAATGTTTTGGTCAAATCCCCAGGCCTACTGCACTGTGAAGAAAGACTACATCTTTTGGCACTGGGAAATTTTAAGTTATTAGTACAGATTTAATCTCCTGGTCTATTGTGAAGAGCCCCACCTCTGCTATTGCTGAGATTCACAAACACCATGACTTGTTATATTACTATGAGAGAATGTATCATTGGATCGTTTTATTGGCTACTAAATGAGCTTACAATTATTTCTTACAACATCTTTCTCCTCATTTCTAAATGGCATCCCTAAAGATTTTGATGATATGAGTAATGTTTTGAATTCCCTAAAAGTTCTATGAAAAAAATTTTAAAATTAGTATGGATTGTTCATGTCAATTCACATTGTATCTTACTGAGGCTGTTGTCTCATGTATGATTAATATGAATTATTGCACTGTAACTTGTTAACAAGCCATATGCAAGGTAAGGAGCAATGGTTCAATGTCAGCCTTGAAGGGTATATTGAATAAAGTAGTTTTTCACAAGTCAGAATTGGTCTGGATACTAATTAACTTTTCAGTGTTGATTTGAA
Organism: Mesocricetus auratus; assembly: GCF_017639785.1. Lineage (NCBI taxonomy): Eukaryota > Metazoa > Chordata > Mammalia > Rodentia > Cricetidae > Mesocricetus > Mesocricetus auratus. Next base: position 126,703,498 of record NW_024429266.1, read on the forward strand.
ATATGGAATAGGGAGTAAGCTCATTAAATATGCAGATTACTCTTCATTGAGTAGGGGTAATTATTGACTTCAACCACACTTTAAGAATTTATGAGGACCTTGACAAACTAAGCAAGGTGATTGTAAGTAAGATGAAGTTTAATGAGGACAAATATGTGATGATTTACTTGGTGTGTGTGTGTGTGTGTGTGTGTGTGTGTGTGTGTGTGTTAGCTCAGAATTAGGGGATGAAGACAGTTTCAAAATGGACAATATGATAATCACAAATTTGAATTATGGCATTGTTGCTTATCAAGAAAATGAGAAGTTTCGTAGTAGCATAAAATTGTCCAAGCCCTTTAAAGATTACTGTGGCCTCTTTAAATCTTGACAAAACAATTGAACAGCTAATAGCTGCCAAAAGGTGATCTATACATTCTGGAGATAAGAACTAAAGGAATTTAGTCTTTCTAAACAAGAGAAAAACTTAAAGGATGAAAAGGATCAAGGTATTTATCGCCTGAAGAAAAATCATGTTGTGGGTAAGTGGATAAGAGCACAATTGTAGAGAGAAGCCTTCCCACCAGCCTGGTCCCAAAGCCACATCAGTCCAAAATGAACACCCAGGACGCTATTTAATTATGAAGCTGTTGGCCTTGCTTGTTTTCTTACTAGCTAGCTCTGACTTAAGTATTTACTCCATAATTGTTAATCTAAGTATTTCTCTTACTGGAGAGAAGGGTCCGGACTTCTTACTCCTATGGCAGCTACATGATGACTCCCTGTATTTCTCCTCCCCAGAATCCTGCTCGACTCCTAGTCCCACATATCTTGCTTCCCTATTGGCCAACAGTGATTTATTGACATATACACAGGACTTCCCCATCATTTCCTCTTTAATGTCTAAACAAAAAGAAACGCCTTAACTTTAACATAGTCAAATTATATATAACAGAACAGGTATCAAGTAAGAATATAGTTACAATATTTTGTTCATTAACATTTAGTAAGATTTAAAAAAGTGTTTTATCATCTATCCTATCTGTATGTGTCTCAAGTCTTATATGTAGCTTATCTTTTATCATAACTAAGGAAAACTATAATTATAACTGTCTGTTTTCAACTCCATCAAAGACCACAGAAGGATAATATATAAACACTAGGAATGACAGAGACATCTTGCTGCCTGGACAGTCACCTGAAGTTCCTCTGTAATTTTGGGGCATCCATCTTCAACCCATAAGCCATAGTGTGTCTGGAAGACTTCTCGGCAAAGTAGGAATTTTCAAACTGTCCATCTGCATTGGCAGCCTGTCATTCATCTTTCTGAGTCCTGCAGAAAGTCTGGCAGACTATTCCATGAAGCACGAACCCTGAAGGACTGTTTGAGTTCAGCAATCACTTTCCTGTGGGCCCTGCATGTCCAGTTTATACAAAAAAAGTCAACAGTCTAGGCAAGAGCAGTTTCTTACCCAAATGGCTAATCTTGCCACATTGAAATCAAACTCCATAATGAGTTTCTTTGATGCCAATCTTCCTCTCAGACAAAATTGATGTGCCAGGAGCAGACATTTCTCATTGTCAAGAAAAACCCTAAACCATTTAAATGCCATTTTCTGAAGGCCTTTGAAAGGTTTGAAGACTGTCTATCTACCTCAAATATATCTCTGTATATCTAGAAAACCCTTACATAACTATAAGTTCTGACTATTATAAGTAACTATCTATAGTCTGTATTTAATTATGCATTATGTTTTAAAAGATCAGTATAAGCACAATACTTAATCAAGAGGAGAAATATACACATCACAAAATTGATCTTGAATATTTATCAATAAATGAAAAACCATACCAATACAAAATACTCATTTCCATACCATAATCCCCTTTTTCCTTTAAAAAGAGATTGGTTGTGATCATTAACCAATTATAAGCAACCCCATTTAAATGAAAACAAAGATTTAAAACAATATGGGGATTTGGACGCTGCTCATTCCAAACTGCTTCGTGCTGGATTGGGACACTGTGCATACCATGAGGATCATGACAAAACTCAGAAACCTGTGTAAGTCCTTATTTTCAGGGTCTGTAAAGCTGCATCATCTTAGCTGCCTCCGTTGTTGGAACACCTGGCCCACTGCTTCCGGGGGTCTTGGTTCATCAAACCACAGAAGCCTGGAAGTAATCCTCAGCTTTTCATTTTCTGTGGAAACATAAACAAAAACTCTTTTCTAAAGTAACGTATACTTATACTAAAATTTTGAAGTCAAGGCATTTTCAAAAGATATAAGTTGAATTAATTCAGCAGCATTTATAATCAAGTGTACTTTAGTAGTTGTTCCTTAGCAATCAAAAAACTGAAAAACACAATGGCGTACAATATCCAGACTTTCTGTGTATTTTCCATCTTTATGTAGCTTATTTATTTATCTATTATTACTCTATTTCTTTTACTTTTATTTATTTTTCTGAGACAGGGTTTCTCTGGAAATCTGCCTCCTCTGCCTCTGGAGCAAATCCTACCAGCATGTGCCACCACAGCTGGCTTCTCTATTTATTTACCACTATGCTGTGTCTTTTTCTCTCTCAATCCTATGTATATTTTTAAACACACTGTAAACCTTTAGAGGTTTTTCTTCATCCAAGTATGACTTTACTGTAAATCTTTATGTTTTTCTGGCCACATGTCTTATCTGTTAAAACCGCGGCTGTTTAAACTGCAGTTTTTCCAAGATGGCGGGTGTTAAGTGTGACTCCAGTTACTGTCTCAGTCTATGTTGACATCCAGAAACAGAGTTTGAGGCTATCCCTAAGCCAAATTTTCCTGGAGTTCTGTTTCATAAACCAGTTCTGTTTTTTTCTGGCAGGTATATGTACTATAGGGCTTCTCTAATCCAATCATGCAGGGCCAGCAATAGCTCCTCACTGAGCTCTCATGTGATTGTGAAGGGGTTTTTCTTAACAGATGTTAGAAATAGTCATCTCTTGGGAATGCGTTGGAATTAATGAAGTAACTCATGTATTTTTAATGGTATAGAAGTACAAAATTTCACTGTTCTGCTTTTGTACTCCAGTGGATTGTTTTTTATATGTCTTTTTTTATTTTTAAATTTAAATTAGAAAAAAGGTTGCTTCACATGTCAGTCTCAGCACCCTCTCCCTTACCCTCCGCTCCTCCCACCAAGCCCCTCATTCCCCTCCCCCAACCCCCACTCCTCACCAGGGAGGGTGAGGCCCTCCATGGAGGGTATCCATAGTCTGTCATTTGATCCAGGACGGGGCCTAGGCACTCCCCCAAGAGTCCAGGCAGAGAGAGCATCTCCCATTGTGGGGTGGGCACCCAAAGTCCATTTGTATGCCAGGGAAGAATATTGATCTACTACCCAAGACCCCATAGATTGCCTAGGCCTCATCACTGGCATCCACATTCAAAGTGACTGGATCAATCCCATACTGGGTTCCCAACCATCACTCTGGTGTTTAAGAGCTCCCCCTTGCTCAGGTCAGCTGTTTCTGTGGGTTAAACAAGCCCAGTCTTGACCCATTTGATCATCAGTCCTCCCTCTCTGTCACTGGGTTCCTTGAGTTCATCTCAGTGTTTACCTTTGGGTGCCTGCCTCTGCTTCCATCAGTCAAATTGGTTGAAAGTTCTGTTTCCCAGACTCTCTGGCAGTGGGATTGTAGGCTGGCACTACCATGATCCATATATGAGAGAGTACATACGATGTTTGTGCTTTTGTGACTGGGTTACCTCACTCAGGATGGTTTCTTCTAGTGCCATCCATTTGCCTGCATATTTCAAGATTCCATTGTTTTTTTTCTGCTGAATAGTACTCCATTGTGTAAATGTACCACATTTTCTCTATCCACTCTTCAATTGAGGGGCATCTAGGTTGTTTCCAGGTCTGGCTATTACAAATAATGCTGCTATGAACATAGTGGAACAGACATCCTTATTGTATGAATGGGCATCTTTTGAATATATGCCTAAGAGTGGAATTGCTGAGTCTTGTAGTAGGCTGATTCCCATTTTCCTGAGGAACCTCCATACTGATTTCCAAAGTGGCTGTATGAGTTGGCACTCCTATCAGCAATGGAGGAGTGTTCCTTTCTCCACATCCTCTCCACCATAAACTGTCATGGGTGTTTTTGATTTTAGCCATTCTGACAAGAGTAGGATAGTATCTCAGAGTTGTTTTGATTTGCATTTCCCTGATAGCTGGGGTTGTTGAGCACTTTGTTAAGTGTCTCTCAGCCATGTTAGACTCCTCTATTGAGAATTCTCTATTTAGTTCTGTAATCCACTTTTTTAATTGGATCCTTCGGTGTTTTGGAGACTTGCTTCTTGAGTTCTTTGTAAATATTGGAGATCAACCCTCTGTCCGATGTGGGGTTAGTGACTCTCTTTTCCCATTGTGTGGGCTGCCTTTTGGTCTTGTTGACTGTGTCCTTTGCCTTCCAGAAGCTTCTCAGTTTCAGGAGGTCCCATGTATTAATTGTTGACCTCATTGCTACGGGCGTTATGTTCAGGAAGCAGTTTCCTGTACCAATTCGTTCAAAGGTACCTCCTACTTTCTCTTCTAAGAGGTTCAGTGTGGCTGGATTTATGTTGCAGTCTTTGATCCATTTGGACTTAGGTTTTATGCATGGCGATAGCCATGGATCTATCTGCATTCTTCTACATTCCAGCATCCAGTTATGCCAGCACCATTTGTTGAAGATGCTTTCTTTTTTCCATTGTATATTTTTATCTTCTTTGTCAAAGATCAGATGTTCATACATGTATGGGTTAATATTGGGGTGTTCAATTTGATTCCATTGGTCTACCAGTCTATTTTTGTGCCAATACCAAGATGTTTTCAGAACTATAGCTCTGTAATAGAGCTTGAAATCAGGGATGGTGATGCCTCCAATCATTGCTTTGTTGAATAGGGTTGTTTTGACTATCCTGGGTCTTTTGCTTTTCCATGTAAAGTTGATTATTGTTCTTTCAAGGTCTGTGAAGATTTGTGCTTGGATTTTAATAGGGGATTGCATTGAAGCTGTGGATTGCTTTTGGCAGGATTGCCATTTTACTATGCTGATCCTACCTATCCAAGAGCATGGGAGATCTTTCTATTTTCTGGTATCTTCTTTAATTTCTTTCTTTAAAGACTCAAAGTTCTTGCGATACAGGTCTTTCACATGTTTGGTTAGTGTTACTCCAAGGTATTTTATGTTGCTTGTGGGAATTGTGAAGGGTGATGTTTTTCTGATTTCTTTCTCAGTTTTCTGTCTTTAAATGAGAAGGATCCAACAGCATAGAAAAGAATAACAACAGCACTTCAGTGTGTGGGACAAAAGTTTCCATTAAAGATACCTGTGATAGGCTCTTCATGAGTTACCCCATAAAAGATATGTATTATTTGGTAGTAAAAGTTGTCAGTCTGGGACTTTGTCTCCTTCACTTGGATATTCCATTTAGATTTCTTTCACTTATGAATATATTTTAAGAAGGTCTGCAATACTATGTTTTTATATATGACCCCCTCAACTGGCCCTTCATGTTAGTTGTCCCCCACATAGTCTACTGTGTACCCCATCTTCCTTATCACTCCCTGTTTAATCCTCCTTCTCTGGTCTCCTCTGTGTCTCTCCACACTGCAAATGTATTTACCCTTTTTGGGGACATTGTCCCTGCTTCTGTCAGCTAAATCTAAATCCCTGTAATTATAGTGATTGTATCATGCCTACCAATGTTAACACTAACATAAAATAATACATACAAGATTTATCTTTTACAATCTGTGTTACTTCACCCTGAATTTTTGTTTCTGGCTCCATACATTTACCTAGAGATTTTATGATTTTGCTTCCACCCACCAGGGGTAAATGAGTAAATGTACAGTTTTCATCATCCATTCTTCAGTTGATGGACATCTAGGCTATTTCTAGTTCCTGGATATTATGAAAAGACCAGCAATAAACATGGATTAGCAAGTGTTTCTTATAGTAGAATGTGGAGTTCTTTGGGAGAATGACCAGTTGGTTTTGGTGGATCCTGAGGTAGTTCTATTTCAAGGTACCTGAGAAAAAGCTGCACTAATTTCCATAGTGGCTCTAAGAGTTTGCACTCCCACCAGCAATCAATGAGTGTTCCTCTTACTCCACATCCTTGCTAGAATGAGCTTACATTTGTTTTATTGATTTCCAGTTTAGTTTGATTTTTTAATTACTATCTCTCTGTAGTACAATTCAAGATCAGAGATGGTGATACCTCCATCAGTCATTTTATCCTGCAAGACTGATTTAGCTCTCTTGGATTTTTGTGTATCCATATGAAACTCTCAATTTCTGTGAAGAATTGTTTTGGAATTTTGAAGAGAATTTGCAATGAATTGGCGATTGCTTTTGATCAGATAGCTGTTTTCGCTATATTAATACAACTAATGAGTGAACCTGAGAGATCTTTCCATCGTTTAATATCTTCTTTAATTTTATTTTATTTACAAGCCCTTCACTGCTTGGTTAGAGTTATCACAAGATAATTTTTGAGGCTTTTTTTTGTTTTTTTGAGACAGGGTTTCTCTGTATTTTTTTGGAGCCTGTCCTGGAACTCACTCTATAGATCAGGCTGGTCTCGAACTCACAGAGATCTGCCTGCCTCTGCCTCCCTAGTGCTGGGATTAAAGGCATATGCCACCAATGCCTGGCTTTTGAGGATATTTTTAGAGGCATTGTTTCCGGGTTTCTTTCTCAGTCTGGTTGCCATTTTTATATAAGAAGGCTACTGATTTTTGTGTACTAATTATGTATCCTGCTACTTTACTGAAAGTTTAAACAGCTGTAGATGTTTCCTGGTGTTTTTAAGCATGTTTGTGTATAAAGTCACATCATATGCATATAAATTTGACTTGTTCATTTCCAATTTTTATCCCCTTGAGCTCCTTCAGGTGTCTTATGGCTCTAGAAAAATCTTTAAGTACTTTCCTAAATAGGTATGAAGACAGAAGACATTCTTGTCTTTTTCCTGAATTTAGCAAAAATGCTTTGAATTTCTTCCCATTTAGGTTGTTTTTGGCTTTGGGCTTGCTCTATATTGCCTTTATGATATTGGCATATGTCCCTCGTATTCCTAGTCTCCATAGAACTTGTAATATGAAGAGTACTTGGTTTTGTCAAGTGACTTTTCTGTATCTAATGAAATTATCATATGATTTTTGTCTTTCAGTCTATTTGCGTGGTGGGTTATGTTTATTGATTTATATATGCATCTCTGGGATGGAGCCTATCTGATCATGGTGGATAATCCTTTGATGTGTTCTTGGCTTTGGTTTAGTAGCATTTTATTGAGAATTTTTACACCTGTGTTCATGGGGGATATTGGTTTCTAACTTTCTTTGATGTATTTTTGTGTGATTTGAGTGTCAGTGTAATAGTGGCCTCATAAAAATAATTAGTTAGACATCCTTTAAGTTTTTTTTAACATCCTTTAAATTTTGACCTTGAGGGATAATTAGAGATATATTGGTATTGATTCTTCTTTGAAGATCAAGTATAATTCTGCCCTGAGTCTATCTATCCCTGGGTCTTTTGTTGTTGTTGTTGGAAGGCTTTTAATTACTGTGTACTTTGTAAGGAGTTATGAGTCTGTTTAAATACCCTATCTTACTTGATTTAACTTTGTTAGGTCATATATATCAGGAAAGTTATCCATTTCTTTTGAGTTTTACAGTTTGGTGGGGGTACAGTTTGATTCTCTGGATTTACTTGTATCTGTTGTAATATACCCCTTTGTCTCTAATTTCATTAATTTGGCTATTCTTTATCTTTTTACTAATTTGCCTAAGCTTTTGTCAGTGTTATTGATTTTCTCAAAGAACTACCACTTCATTTCATTGATTATTTTTTATGTATTATGTTTTTTGGTCATTTCTGATTTTTGCTTTCAACCTCAAGTTTGATCATCTCTTGCTATCTACTCATTTTGAATATCATTTTTTCTTTTTGTTGTAGAGTTTTCTGTTAGGTTGCTGAGATCTATCTTTTCCTTTTTTTCTTTTTGTGTAGACAGTGTTAGGACTTTTCCTCTAATAACTGCCATCATTGTGTCCCATAGATTTGTCTATGTTTTATTGTCATTTTCATTCACTATTAAAGAGTAGATGTTGGTGATATAGTGATGAGCATAGCTGCCTTCCAATATTAAAGAGTTTTGAAATTCTCTTTTCAATGTCATACACACTATTGGTCAGGTTTACCTCTGAGGTTTGTGTGTGACTTCCTAATTTTTTTTATTACCAGCTTTCTCTCAGTTTGAGTTTTTATTGATAATTTTATTTCTACTTTCATGTCTTGAACTTTTATCATCATTTAATTGCAGTTTACTGGTTTTCATAGACTTCATTAAAGGATTTATTCATACTCTCTTTAAGGTCTTCGAACCTATTCATAATTGCTATTTTGAAGTCCTTGTCTTGTACTTCAGCTACACAGCATTTCTCAGGGCCTACATAGTTGGGCTACTGGATTATAGTGGAAGCACATTATCTTGACTGTTCATGATTGTGTTTTGCATTGGTGTCTAGGAATTTGGGATTAGGATGCTTGAGATGATTCTAGCTTTGCTTTTGTTGGGTGGGTATTCTGCTCCTTGGTTGCATTGCCCTTTCTGGACCTTATTGGAGTATGGTAGCTGTGGTTTGTCTGGTAGAGACTGTTTCTGCAAGCTGGGCTGATGGTAGAAAAGATTAGAAGTGAGATAGGAAAAAAGTCAAGAGGAGGTTTAGGAAAGAGTTAAGATCCATATCAAGGTGTGGGGTCCTCATGAATTTGGAGATGTCCTGGGAAGAGCGGATCCTACAAGTAGGTTGAGAAAGACAAAGATTAAGCTATAGAGATAGCGCTGATCATTCCAAGGGGGAAGTCGAGTAGTCTAAGCCAAGAGTTAAAAAGTCTATACAGTGAATGGAGTTGAGGGGGGGAGGAAGGGCTCACGAAAGCAGGATCTTACCAGGCTGAAGATGAGAATGGAGAAATTGTAATGGAGGACTGAAGGTACAGTGTGAATCACCTGCCTGCGTCACTGACAGGCATGGCCATCTCGGGTGGGGGGGGGGGGGTGTTCCCAGATAGAATGTGTTTCTAGGTATCTGTAGCTGAGACAAGGAATAGGAACTGGCCAGAAGGGAAGGCTGAAAGGATTCAAAGGAAGGAGGAAAACTGAGTCTGCAGCAAGCTTCTTTGTAATCCTCAGAAAATGGAGGTAGGACAGGAGGAGAGACAGGGCTAAGGTGACACTAGAGAGATTGTAATGGAGCCCAAATCAGACTCTGAAAGTCACCTTTCCCTTCTGACATGAAGAAACATGAAGAAGACTTTTCATTCTGCCATTTACTTTCCCTGCAAACTTGTTTCTGAGAAGATGGGGAACTTTCCTAGGGAGGAGCTATCAAAAAGAGCAGTTGGGTTACCTGGAGAATATAGCTACTGGGCATCATACCAACAGGAAAAGAGAAAGACTTTAGAAGGCACTGGCCAAGTACTTCTGAAAGAAAACATGCCCTTTCTCTCCTCCTGATGATGCAAATAGTCACCAGAAGGGGAAAACAGAAAACACTGACATTGTTATATCTGTAAAATAATAAACACTTAACTGGTGGATGTTCCTTCCATATCCTTGTTATTTTAATTTCTCCTTTACTTATTAAAACTACCTGTCCTTCCTATGATCCAACCACTTCATGAAACAGAGTCAGTGGCGAGGTTTTCTGTCTCACCTTCCTTCTGATATTTCATCCAGAAATCACAAAGCAGACAAGCCCTGCTCTTCTATATAGCCACTCTTTCATGAGCCATCTTCTCCTTTCCAAGTTCCAAGACTGCAGGAGTCACGGACTATGCCCTCTGCTTCTCCAAATGCCTTTCTCAGTACTGCTTGTCTGGGTTTCCTGGCATCTGAATTTATTTCACAGACAAGAAAAAATGTTTTGCAACTAACTCACTGGAGGCATTCTGACACTTCACAGCTAATTTTGTTACAGAGGAAATTCCCCAAAACTCTCTCAGAAGTGTCAACTATACCTATTGAGTGGCTGGCAATATACATACAGTGAATGTCTGATTCTTTTGAATAAAATTTTAATAGCAATACTGACTTTCTGCAATGAAAGTAATGTTCTAGGAAGAATGTATGAAAAATAAGCCTGGTTCATTACTGGCTTTTTTCCAGAAAACTTCATATGAAACAGAAATTTGTATCCTTATAAGATAGTCAAAGAAGTGATATTCCACAAAATGTTACCAGAATGTAAATGTAATCCTGTGTTAGAAACAGTGGAGAGACAGTGCTGTATAATCTCAAAGGGAAAGACTCCACCTGCTCCAACATAGCAGCTTGGTGTATAAATACCTCCCGATAGGTGGAGGATGAATAAATGGAAGCATGAAGGAATGTAATGTTGGTTTACAGTATGAATGTAGATGAGGAAAAGGACTGTTTCTGACAGGAAAAAAGATAATACAATTCTTGGAAAGCTCTTGAAAACTAAAATGTCGCAATGATTTGTCTAGGGACATAAGGACACATAGAAAATGCTAATTAATAACATATTGGATTTGCCCTAAAATATACGCTCGGTGTATATACTGTTTACATTAAGAATATTCTACCTATGGGTTAAAGTGGAAATGGGCAAAAGATTAAAAATAATTGTCCAGGTAAAAATGGCAAGACGACTGGAAACAGAAAAACAAAGATGATGAAAGAGTACAAGATTTAGATGATGTAAAGTATAGAACCTAATAACTATTTAGAGGAAAGAGAAACACAGACAGAAGGGCTACAGGAAGAAAGAGCAGTTAGTGGAGAGCATCTAATTATTAGGGAAATGAGGGGATGGAAATTACAGAAAGCATAAGAGGGAGCCGCACAATAGTAATGGTAATAATAAAGTTGATAACTACAACTTCATAACCAAGTACTTGGGAGCTAATCACTAAGAACAGTGTCTTATATGCAGTATCTAATTCACGCCTCCAACCACATTCATGCAAAAGAGTCATCTGCTCATGTTTAATAGGGAAAGAAGTTATATTTGTAAACGTTTAAATAATTTGTTCACAGAATTAAACACAAATTAAAACGCTATGTCTTCAAGCCTGTGCTTTTGCAAACCAAGAAGCTGCCTAATACAGGGTCCATGACCTTACTTCTCCAAGGAGTCTTCCTGGTCTCACCTCATCACACTCATTTCCCAAACCTCACCAGAATATTCCTATTATGCAAGGCTTTTACTTGCTTCTTGAGCCTGAATAGCACATTTCTAGGGGTTTTTCATTGTAAAATTTGGGTCATTTTACATGCTGGAAAATCTTCTTCTGAGCTCTGTGTATTAGATCTCTTGGCTGCTGTAGCCAATGGACAGCACTAGACAGCTTCTTTACATGTGAGCCTTTCCAACTGCTACAGAATCGAGAAGAGGAACCTCAGAGAGTATGGGCAGGGAGACCTATGCTGGACCGGGAGATGAGTGTCATAGACCGTGTTTGTCTTCTCCCTGTGTCAGCCCTTTGCCTGAAGTATGTAGTGCCAATCCTATTGGGTGTGTTTCATTTCTCTCACTGTCCCGAAGAATTATCCCTTCTGATGTAGTAACTTGAGTTGACTTACTCCATTCCGTACAAAATGGTTTTCGACCAAAGCCAGGCTGGCAATCTCTACCTGGAATTTGTTGGTGAGAATGCCGCAAGCAACCTCTTTTTCATTCAAAAAGAAGATGGCGATGGCCAGAAGGTCTGCGGATATTACTTTAAAGGAAATCACGGGAAAGGGGAAATAAAAGCCTACTGCAAAGGAACAGACATTAGATTTGGGGGGGGGGATTGGCACTACTCAGGAGGCAGCTGTGTCCTTTGCTTACCCATTAGGAAACTGAGACCCATGGGGCATCTGGCACATGCAGCCCAAAAGCAACATTTCTGCTTAAATGGCACAGCAGTTGCTCTCAGTTGTTTCTGATATCAAGCTATTGCTTGTATGAAAATTAATGTTAGATGTCTGAAGGGGTTTTCAGTATTTGTCCTTCTCACCAAAGGCGTTTGAATTATCCTAGATCCTCTCAAATAATTAGAATTTATTTTCACAGAACTGCCCTGAGTGGCATATCTCTAGCATACGTAACACACATGTTAAATAATTAGATAAAACTTACCAATCGTCTCTGGATGTTAATGTAGTTTGATGGGAGATCGGTAGGGGCGTTAAAAAGAGTGATGGTGACCTCTTAGCAGTAGGCTGATCTGCACTCAAACCATTTTCTTTTCTTTCCGCTTTTTTTCCCATCTATTCTCTAGGTAGAGATGCACACCACCATTTAAGTCTATGTGAATTAATTAGGTCATGAGGAGAAGGTGCGTCAGACTTACTTTTCACAAAGGGAACGTTGAGTCTTGTGTATGCACGTTCGTCTTATGGAAGAAAGTAGAATCACAGATTACTCTGACATACTGTTTTGCCATTCTTTCTATGACTTTGGAAATATTACCGACAGGGGTCAAGAAAAGAGGGAGGAGGTAAGGGAGGATCCTCAGCCAAAAGGAATTAATTTATGTTGTGTGATGCTGAGACTGTTTTGTGTTTTGATACAGTGACTGGGATAGGTAAAATAGCATAAGGACTCCAGCTTATATAACAACCTACTCTATTTCTTTCAGGGGGTCATATATGTAGATCACCGTATCTTTGCTGTTCATACTCCTGTCTGTGCTGGTTCCTCAGCCAGCCTATGACCCCATGATAAGCTAGCTCTCTTCACTCCACAGCAGTTGCTAAATTTTTGTCTCCTTTGGTGTTATCTTGGTGTGTTGTAATGGAACAGTGCTGAATCAGACAAGCTATAATTTTTAGTGCAATCATTCCTCAAGGAAAATTTATAAGCTGAACTTGATATCAAAAAGAGGAACACAGACATGCCTTTGTTCTAACTTACAAGATGCGCTTCTATTTGAAACTTGAGGAATGTTGGAAATAAGATGTCTGTTTTTCTGATATTAAACACTTTACATAGGTAATATATTAAAATATTCCTTTACAAACTTATTGTATACAAAGCACTTTCATCAACTAAACTGCGTATAGTATAACTATATTCATGTTGTAAAGCTAATATTTAAAGTAAACTTATATGACAGAAACTTGATTGTATTAAGTATTAAAGATCTCAGCACTTGTTTTCAATTCACTTTTCATGGAACACTAAGAAGAAACATTGATTTATCAAGCAATATTGTGTTAGTGGGACTATTTATGAAATTACTTCTACATTTAGATGTGGTAATTACAAATTCACCCTAGACTGTGACCACATTTCCTACAGACTAAATGCCGCTGATAATTAAAATCAAACGTGATGGCATCTCTGCTGAGCAATACAAGTGACTATTCTGTGCTGGTGGAGGTTCTATGGAACCACAGAACATGTCTTCTCCATCCAAAGACCTACAGGCTTCTGCAAAGCTGTGAATGAATACCTGACCTTTATTTATAGAAGTTCAATCAATGAATCCTTCTGTTTTGCCTACACAGATATGTTTTGTGTCTTCCTTCATTATAACCTTAAGGGTACTCCTTTAGGTTACCCTCAACTACAAATGCCCATTATTGGAATCAGTAAATTGTCTTCTTAAAATGAAAGTACAATTGCTACACTATCCCAAAGACAGTTTTATCATGTCTCAGGAATCCAATGCTCTAGGTTGTGCCCTGCTACTGGCATTTTTTTCTATCTCCCCTTTACCCTCAACTATTTATATTGAATTTTTAGTTTATTGTTTTACAAAATGATAGGTTTAGTTTACTGATTATAGGAGATTCCATAAAATTCTTTTCATCAAACATTGCTTTTTAAATTTATTGTTTATGTAAACATATACATAAACACAAATATTAAAATGTTTTAAGCAAAAATCCAAATTTAGCAGTTACCATTAAAGCATTTGTATAAAAGTCTTCCTATAATAAACAGGAAATATATATTTTGTTTGCATCAATTTGTGCATGCTGGAGAGGAGTAAACTGCAGGAGAACTTTATTTAGTGCTAGCATTAGTTTAAGGACCTTCAGAAAATCATTAATTAACTCCATTTTAAAACACACCAGAAGGTCAGGGGTATGTACTAAGAGATGTATGGTTCATGGTTGTTGATTGCCTTGGAATTTATTCTTGTTCACAATATTGTATTATGTTTTAAACATTGGTTTCCAATTCCAGAGTCTGTAAGTTTATACATGTCAGCATCACATGTGAACAGTGTACCAAAGACATGTCACTTCTTAAATATCAATCATTGGAACTGGGGACACAGACAAATTAAATTAATTTGTACAGAGTACAGAGTGTTTTGTAGGTCAGAAATTCCACAGGGCTCGATCAAACCTAAAGAAGGGCCTGAAGGGGGAAGATTGGGTAGGGAACTCTAGGAAGGGTTGAAATGAGTTAGTGATAGTGATAGATGGATGTGATCAAATTATATTAGGTAAACAAATTGAGGTTTCAAGGAATAAATAAATGAATGACTAAAAATACTTTATTAAATCTTTGAGAATTTCAGACAACATATTATAATTTTCACCTCTCAAACCTACCCCTACCATCTTTAGCTGCTCTCAGATCCACCTTACCTCTCTACCCCTACAACTTCTAATTCCTCTCAAATGCACATTACCTCTCTAACCACACAATTTTGTGTCCTCTTTTGAAAATAACTAGTTGTCTCCAATTTATGCTCTTTGTACACAATCCTAGGGGAGGGACCATTCACTGGAGTATTGCCAAAGTACCAGAAGTCACACCCTTAAAGAAAACTGACTTTATCTGTCTTTAGAAAACAATCAACTGTCAATATATCCTCATTTAAGGGTGGCAACTCATAAACCCTTTTCTACTTCATGCTAAAACATTTACTGCCCTGCTTTTGTACAAACAACCACAGCTATTGTGGGTTCATGGCTGTAGCAGTCTTACCTTGTTGGAAGGCATAGTTTCACCCTAGTTCTATCTGGAATTTGTTCTGTCCCTCTTTCTTCAATAGTCCCTGAAACTTGGTGAGAGTGTTTGTTACAAACATACTATTTGTAACTGAGCACTCCCCTGACATTCATTCTTTGTATTTTTATTAGTTATGGGGTTCCTCATTAACCACCATTCAGTGCACAAAGAAACTTCTCTGCACAAATCTATTAATAGAAAGATAAAGATTTAGAGAATATTTTGGTACTTTGTCCATTTGGAAGAATGATTGTAGGCCATGGTTCTTTGGAAAGATTTTAGTAAAGGCATGAATTTATTCCTATGAACAGGCTTCAAGTTTAACCAGAATGCAGTTGGTTGCCACCGTAGCATTCTTGCCTCTAGTACGTCAATGAGCCTGTCTTGCCATGCCAGTCACTACTTCATCACAAAGCTCACAGCTAGGTAATAAAGTTAATGACTCCTCTCATTCTTAGTAGTCTGCAGAGTTTCTTTCAGTACTATGAAAACTAGACAACAGGAAAGAAACATCCCAGTTGATAGAAGCTTGAGCTCTCTTATTGTGGGAGGAGGCTATTGATTTGAGTATGCGTAACCCTTCACTTTACAGAAAGTGTTTATGAACTGTAGATATTTCCTGGTTGAGTTTTGTGTGTGTGTTTGTGTGTGTGTGTGTGTGTGTGTGTGTGTGTGTGTGTGTGTGTGTGTGTGTTTCCTGTATATAAAATCAAGTGATCTGCAAATTGGGATAGTTTTTTTCATTTCTTGTTTAATTTGTTTAATTCCTCAAGCTAGGGTATCAAGCAATACATTAAGTAAGAGTGTGAAAGTATTTGTCCTTACCTTGTTCCTGATTTTAGTGGGAGTGCTTTGAGTTTCTATCTATTTCGTCTGATGGAGGTCATCTGTAGTTAACCTTTATCATGTCCAGGTATGTTCCATCCATACTTAGTCTCTCTAGGTTTTGGTCATGAAAGGATGTTTTCTACATCAAAGAAATGATTGCATGATTTATGTCCTTGAGTTCATCTGTGGTTGATTATATTTGTGGATTTTTGCATATTCAACAACCCCTGAATCTCTGGGATGAAACTAACTTGATCACTCCAAAGAATTTTTTGAATGTATGCAAGAATACATTTGCAGGTATTTTATGAAGAATTGTTAAGTCCATATTCATCAAGGATATTGGCTGATAAATCCCTTCCTTGGCACTCTTGTTGGATCTTTCTCTTTCTAAAAAGAGTTTGTAGCTGTTCCTTCCATTTATAATTTATTAAATAATTTTTGGAATACTGGTGTTAGTTTTTTCTTTGAACATCTGGTAGTAGTCTGCACTGAATTGAAGAACTGAGCATGCTTTTGTTTATTTGTTTGTTTCGTTTGGAGATTGTTAATTAATGCCTCTATCTTATTTGTTATAGATCTAAGTTATTTGCTTTACTCTGGCTTAATTTCAGTAGGTATTATACATCTAGAAATCCATTTGCTTCTTTTAGATTTTTCTAATTTAAGGGAATATACCTTTTCAAAATATGGTCTTTTGATTCTCTGACTACCTTCAGTGTCTATTGTAATGTTTCCCTTTCAATCTCTAGTTTTATTAATTTAGGACTTCACTTTCTTTTTGTTAAGTTGGCTAAGAGTTTATTTATTCTACTGATTATTTTTTATTTTGTACATTTATATTTCCTTAATTTCAATCTTAATCTTCACCATTTTTCTTAATGTATCACTTTTGAGATTGTTCTGTTATTGTTTCTCTAATTTTTTATGACTACCAAGTTGCTTGTTTGGAATCTCTCTGAATTTTCAATGTGAACACTTACATCTATACACTCCCTTCTTAAGATAACCTTCACTGTCTCTCACAAATTTAAATGTGTTGTATTTACATTATTACTTAATTCTAGGAACTCTGAAATTTTTCCTTATTGAATTCAAATTATCCATCATCACTGAGTATTATGTTGTTTAATTTCTATACTTTACATAATTTCTCTTGCCATTCATACCTAGTTTTGTCTTCCCACTGTGGTTAGAATGCAGGTGATAGTTTCAGTTTTCCTGTTTCTGAGATTTTCTTTTTATCCTAGTATAAGATCTGTTTTCAAGACAGTTCCATAGGGTGCTGAAGAGAATGTTCATTCTTTAGTATTTGGGTGCAATGTTCTATAGATGTCTGTTAGGTCAATTTGATCTATGATGTTATTTAATCCCAGTGTTTCTTCATTCTTCTTATGGACAGTTGATCTGTCAAGTGCTGAGAATGAGATATTGATGTTATTCACTATTATTTTGTTTGGGTTAATTTATGATTTTTAATCTTATGGTGTTTGTTTTTAGAAGTTGAATAAGCCTCTAAGTTGTACATATATATTGAGAATTATAATTTTTTCTGATGGGTCAATCACTTTCAATGAGTATAAAGTAATACTTTTTATCTCTCCTGATAAGCAATAGTTTCAAATCTATTTTGCCAGATGGTAGAACTGCAGGACTTGATTATTTCCTAGATTCCTTTGTTTGGAGTCCTTCCCCTTCTTTTTGCATAACATACATTTCTTGATGGCATCAGGAAGAAGGGTTTTGCCCTCTAATCCAAACTTTTTTGACTTTTGATGTAAATTGTGATAATCAATACTCAGAGTTATTTTTAAAAGTAAGTACTTCTGTCATTTTGTTGATTTTGTTCTGTAGTGGAGAAAAAGAAAAATGAGAGTCCAGTGGCCTGAATGTTTAATTCTTCTCTTTAACTGACCACTGCTGGTCCCTAGACTATGCTTATCTTGCTTTTAAAGGGCCCCATTATTGTCATGTAAGTTACCAGCTCCTCTTGTACATGTTTTCTTGACTTTGTTCTGTGGCTGTGAATAGCAGAAATGAAATCTGCCCAGTCTGAGATGCTGTGTCCTTACAGTGTTGGTGGCTGTATAGTACCCAACATTCTATTCAGAGTTTATGGCAACCTTTAAGAACACAGCTTTATATTTTCTTCTGTGGCACTAATAATGTCCATGGCATCCGTCACTGTGAACTTCTTCTATAAAGCCCTTACAAATCCACCTTGGTAGATTTTTCTGGTAGGAGTCTTTTATCTCCATTTGCCTGAGGGGAGATACTACTATGGTGATGAAAGATATTTTCTTTCAGTCTTCTGAATGTACAGAATGTAATTTAGCCCAATGGTAGAAGGGATTTTTTTCTGTTAAACCTGAGAACTGCAAGGAGAAAAGACCAAATCAGCAATTGTCCAATTAAAGCAAGTTTCATTTTTGGGGTGTATTAGGAGTAACTACCTGGCTGTCTCACCCTGTCTTGATTTGAGAAGGTAGCTACTGCTGACCTCCTGAAGTCCCTTTTATAGGAGAGATGAGGTATTTACAGAGACTAGAGAGCTGGCTGTTACACATTGTTAGAAAGACACAATGAGAGGGAAGGAACAAGGGTAAGGATAGTTTGAGTGTTGATCAAGTCAAATATAGGACTTGGAGAAGTAGTAGATGGAGCAATTGAATAGTCCCATTCCCTGTAGTTCCCAAACTGTAATCAGCCACTGAATTTATTTGGCTTCTATTCTACAATCTTGCCTGAAAATCACAAATAGATTTTTCTTTAAAAAAATAAAAACAAAGACAAATTTAAAAAAAAACTGAATTTAAGGAAACTAACCATATAAACTTACATAAGGAAATACTATTTCTAAATTAAAAATTGTTTTGAAATTTTAGAATATTATCATAAAAACTGAAAATATATTCAGTATGAAATGTGTCCTGTCTGGATTTAACAAGAACAGTCTTTTCTCTGTCTTTGTCTCTCTATTTCCTTCCACTGCCCACCCTCTTCCCTTCTTCCTTTCCCAGTTTCCTTCATTCTTCTCCTCTCCCTCTCCTACACACACACACACACACACACACACATACACACACACACACTCTCTCTCTCTCTCTCTCTCTCTCTATATATATATATATATATATATATATATATAATGTATATAACCAAGGAAACAGAGAAGCATTAGCATCTTGAAGTAAAACCTCTCACCCTCAGAGAGTCCTGTCCTGTGGTTGGATCCTGGCTCTGTTATTCACTGTCTATGTCACACTGTCCATTTATTCTCTTAACCCATCTCATCTGGAACTTGGGTGAAATAGTTCTGAACATAAGGCATTCCAGTGTGGCTAATATGTCACTTGCTTGTCATTATGTATTATCCATGCAGTAATGACTATCATAAATAACTGGGTTTTACATATTTACTAGACTTCAAAACATGCTGTTTATGTAAAACACAATTATGTTATAAAAGCATTCAAGCCTTGTCACACAGGGAGACAGATGAACAACTAAATTTGTCACTACTAATTTGCCTCTACATTGATGAGATTCTCAACTTTCCCTCAAGAAGCCTCCATATACAAAGAAAGTATCAGTAATAAAACCTTCATCTTCACTTTGCTAGTGATGTTGTCTATTGATAATTTGCTATATTTAACTTAAAGCAGTAAGTATTACATTTCAATATTAAGAACTCACAAATTTGGCAGGGTATTGGTGGCACACACCATTAATCACAGCACTTGCAAGGAAGAAGCAGGAGGATTTCTGTGAGTTTGAGGCCAACCTGGTCTACAGAGTGAGTTCCAGGACAACCTCCAAAACAATACAGAGAAACCCTGTCTCAAAAAAAAAAAGAAAAGAAAAAAAAGAAAGAAAGAAAGAAAGAAAGAAAGAAAGAAAGAAAGAAAGAGAAAAGTTGTTTGGTGTCTAGCTTTAGATGAATGTCCTTTTTGTTCCTTCAGTTGTATTTCTACTTACCAATATTCAGCACTCTTTCTTATGTCTCTCCTCTCCCCCAACAGATCTCTTCAGGATCTGTCCAAGCAAACAGATATCCCATATGGCACAGTCCTGGACTCAGCAGTGTATCAGCATGTTCGCATGAAGGGGTTGAACCCTTTCGAAAGGGATAGCATGTATTCTCAGATGTGGAGAATGATCAACCGAAGCAATGGGTCGGAGAACAATGTTCTGGAGTCCCAAGCAGGCATCCAAAAGGTACCATGTGCTTCATCAATAATATTCACCAGGTTGTCTTCAACATGGTCTTGGCTAAATAGAGACTTCTTTCTCTTTTATTGTAATTCTGACATTGAATTTTTGGTTAAATTTTATTTTTATTGTTTTAAAGAAGGTCTCAGGGCAGCTCAACATTCTCATAGAGAAAATTCCCAGTCCCCTGTGATGTCTCACCAGTAACTTTCCCTTGGAAATCTAAAACAAAAAATCGATGCTCTTATTTTGTTCACAAAAGGATTAAGGATTTACAAACATGATGACTAAATATGGTTTCCCAAATCCTATTCCAAATATCATTCATGTTATCCAATTGATTTAAATAACTTGGGGTTCTTTTTATACAGCATTTGTTTTTAAGACTAAAACTTTATCTTTACTTGTGATTATCTAAAGCTATTTGGAAGAAAAAATTAACCTTGTCAACAAATACACTTCCTGCAAATGACTGGTTCTGTTTTCCAAGGTGAAAATCTTTATCTCCTTATTTTTCTATAGTCATCATTTAGCAGTAGATATATTTAAAGGCTTAGAAAGTTTTTTTCACATTTGTAAAAAAAAATGCAAACTATTCCTCATTCTGTATATAGTTTATTTACAAACATACACAAGGTAATTCAGGTACCAACAGCCTCCATGAAAGAACTGGTTAGTTTTGTTTAAAACTATGACAAGCTGTGGTTGGTATTCATCAAGTGATCATGGAATGAACAAATGAACAAACAAATTAATGAGTGAATATCAATAATAACAATAGTAGCATTCACCTTTTCTCTATGACCTTCCATATCAGAATAGTTCTGACTCTGAATCTGAGCTTCCTGTAGAGAAAGCAAATGTTCTCCTGGAGGAGGGTTTGATTGTTCTGTTTCCTCTGCTTCATAATTTAGTGTGGCTCTTAGCCTCTGGAATCAACTTAAATCATCTTTTCCATTGCCACATTGGCATCATTATCTGGAGAAGTGACACTGATTATATAATCGTCTTTACAAATGTTAACAATGCTTATCAGAAAATGAACTTGCTTAGCATGTTAGCAGTAGCCTCTAGGGAAGAAAGTGCATGGCCTTGCTCTAGCCAGAGATCCTTTCATGCCTTTGCCCTCATTAGATAAATCCAGTTTCAAAAGGCTGAAGTGTTGGTTGGAAATATGACATTTCTGTCTTTCCATAAAGGATCACTGGTTCCGTGATAATAATGTACTAAACATCTGAAAATGTAAGGCAACTATGGTGGTTTGAAAGAAAATGGCCCCTAAAGGGAGTGGCATTATTGGGAGGTGTGGCCTTATTGGAGGAAATGTGTCACTGTGGGGTCAGTCTTTGAGGTCTCTTCAGCTGAAGGTTCCCTCAGTAAGACTGTCAGTTCCACTTGCTGTTGCCTTCAAGATGTAGTACTCCCAGCTACTACAGTACCATGTTTGCCTGCATGCTACCATGCTTCTTGTCGTGATGATATTGGACTGAACGTCTGACATTGTAAGCAAGTCACTTCAATTAAATAGCTTTTTTAATTAAAAAATAAGTGTGTTTTCAGTATAGATAAGGTCCTCGTTCATTCCTCATTGTTACCTCCCACTGCAGAAAGATAAGTATAAGTAGAAATTCTTAAATTGTAATTGCATTACATTTCAGTAAGGAAATCTTCCCAGAGATGGTTCATTTTCTTTCATCAAACACATATAATCTCAATAAAGTATTTTAAAACAAACGTGTATTCACTCATGCAACAGTGTATCCTTTCTCAAATATTTGCTAAATACTAGCTATGTAGCAGGTCCCTAGATATGAAGTAGAGATTTGTTCAGCATTAGAGTAAAGGTCACTGGGCTCATGAGCTGGAGTCTGGTGAGGAAGACAAGAGGGAGATTAAACATGATTTAAATGGTGATAGATGTCATGAGATTTTTAATAGGGTGTTACTGTGAAGGTTGAAGAGACAATCTACAGGTCAAATCTTTTTCTTAATATCTCACTTTATTCATTGACAAAAATAATCCCGGTAGAAGAAAGAAGCATTAGCTGAGAAAACCTCACATATTGGATTTAAGGTTAGCTTGATTTTTAAAATAAGTTCTATAAACAGACACATATAATTTTTAATCTTCCTGGACCTTCAAAGTTTTATCATGATGATAAGAATTCCTAGCTCACACAGGTTTTGTCAACATTAAATAAAGTCATTCACGTTGACTTTCTTCTGTAATCCCAGCACTTAGGAGGCTGAACCAAGAGGATTGTGAGTTCTAGATCAGCCTGAGGAACATAGCAAGATCCCAACTCAATACAAAAAATATACAACTAATAAAGATGAAACAATATGATATAGGTAAAGCTTCAATAAATAATATGAGCACAAGCAGAAACCTATCTTTTAAGATACTTTGGGAGGTTAACAAGAGAATGGACACATGAAGAATTTATAGCTACAAAACTGTATCATTTACTACTTCCTCCTTTAATTTATAATCATAGCATGATAAAAAGAAAGAAAAGAAAAGAAAGCACAGTATGAGAAAGAAAAAGCAATTTCTATTTCCTGAGAGTTGGCTGATCAGGAAAGTTAATCAATTAAAGAGAGTAAGTCCAGTCCTAAGATGTGTCTTCTGCCTTTGATGGAAGGGTAGTAAAGACTGGCCTGGTAAACAGAATAGGCAAGCCTGTGTGAAATGTGTTTGCAGATTTCTTTCACCAAATTGGCAACAGTTGAAAAGTGACTAGTCAAAGAATAGGCAGTAATAATAAAGTATATTTAGGTTCAGTTTGTAAGGTGTAAGACAAGTTTTATTCAAAAGCAAAGTCAACCACAGAACAATAACCTCTTCATCTGTTGAAGCTCACAGAGGATTCTGAAATCCAGACCTGTAAGACACAAGGCCTGACTGTGGGTTCTTTGTCCAGAAACTGGCCTTGCACAGCTCATATAGCTGATTCCTGTTCTCTGTCACTGGTTTCTAATTTGTGGAGACAGAAAAAATAGAAAAAGAAAGTTGTTCAACTGTAACTTTAACAGAAATCCATATCTGCTGCAACCACCTCACAGAGAAAACCACATCGCTGTGCTAAGCTGTCCTCACAATCTATAACTTCGAATAGATCTTGGGCTCTACTTACTCTTAACTGAGCTACTGGTTTCCTTTCCCTGAAGGTATAAACTGATCCCCTCAGGTATCTTTGTTTTGTTGTGCCAGAGACACCTGTGTAAGTGAACAATAAGTTGAGACTTCATATTCTTGCAAGACAGTCAAGTGTACTGTGCCATGCTAATTAAACTAGAACTAATGTGTTGCTGTGTTCTGCCTGGTGATTCTTACATAAGTATTTAAAGTGTATGATGTGGGAAAGGTAACATTTTTTTCAGGAAGTTTAAGAGTTTCTTCTGAGTATCTTCTGTGTATCAGGCAGTTGTTTCAGCGGTGAGGAGAAATGGGAACAGATGTTTCCCGAGAGTTAACCTTCCAGCAAGGGAGCAGACAATAAAGAAGGGGGAAAGAACTATTGAATGTTCAGTAGTGACAAAAGTTAAAGAATAAAAAGAAACTACAAAGGAAGGTTTGGAGTGTGAACAAGCAGGTTGTTCCAGCTCCTTCGATCTGGTAACCAAGGAAGGTTTCACTGTGAAGGAGACCATGAAATAAAAACTTGATGCAGTGGAGGGTGGGGTAGGACAGAGTGACAGAGAGAGATTGAGAAATAGTGGCATGTTCCTGGGCAAAATATTTTTACATATAGAGTCAGCCTGTGGAAAGGCTCCTAAAATATGAAAGGGAATAGAACCTGGTGAAATAAGCCTACAGGGTCTGTTTCAGAGATTCAACAAGAGCAAAGAGTTCTACAGTTAAGTGATAAAGTAGAGAAAATCACACAGGGTCTTGCTCCTTAAGATGGCCCTCTGAGGTGAAAGAAAGAGCCCCAACTGAGAGTTGATAAACACAGACTTAACCCCACCCAAGTCCTCTGAAAGTGGATCTTAGTCTCATAAGATATGAGAATGATTCTCACACATGAAAACATTCTGGTTTGGCCTTCATCTGTGAAGGATAGGAAGCTCAAGAAGGTTCTAAAGGGAAAAGAAATCTTACTGAAGCCACATTTTGATAAAGCACATCTTGGGGGGAAAATACCTAATGTGGTATGGGCAAGCTGGATATAAGTAAAGAGAACACACCTGGGACTTGACAGTACTACAGCACAGCAAGTTCATCCCTGTTGAACCCCAAAACAGACCACAACACTGAGCAAATCACTGGCATCTATCAGGCTGTTTAGTTGGGTGAGGAAGTGGGATGAGACAGGTCATTTCCAAGAGTCCACAGAGAAACTACCAGGTTGCAGGTGAAAAACTGACCAGGAAAGTAGGGTCCCTTATGCAACGGAGAGAAGTCTGTGATTGTTATGAGAGTATTCACTTGTAATGGCCTGGTAAATCCCATGCTGGTGAACACATCCTTCTAGAACTGCTACAATGCCAGGTCTGGTGAGAATGGGAGTCCTGTGAGCGCTGAGAGTCTGTGCTTATCAAGACTCCACAGGATCAGGATGGTATGCAAATCATTCTCCAGCTCATGAAGTCAGAATGGTGTGAAAGCTCTGGTGGAAACCATGAAAGGTGGTGGTGCTTGAAGCAGCAGTATGTGATCTAAATGACAGCATCCGGGGGTTTGGAAAGTCATTGGTACTGCCTTAGTTTGCTTTCAGTTGTTTTAACTAAACACTGATAAAAAGCAATTTGAGGGAGCTTTATGTAGTTCACAATTCCACATCACAGTTCATGTTAGAAGGACATTAGGGAAGGAACTCAAGCAGGAACCTGTTGGCAGGAACTGAAGCAGAAACCATGGAGGGGTACTGCTCACTGGTTTGGTAGGACTGGCTCGCTCTGCTTGTCATACCAAAGTGGAAATGAAAGCCAAGACAAGAGGAAGATCCATATAAACAACCCAGTGTCATATGTTGGGAAACACTGGGGCTGGCAAATAAATTCCAGACCCTATGAACTGATGAGGTAAGTCTACCCCATTGACTAAGATCTGGATAAAATCTTCGCTGGGAGGCTGGAGAGAATGCTCAGCAATTAAGACTACTTGCAGCTTTTGAAGAGGACCTGAGTCTGATTCCCACACTCACATAGTGGCCCACAACTATTGGTAACTCCAAAGTCCTTTTCTGGCATACTCCATGGACATGAGACATGCATGTGGCATACATTTATGCAGGAAAGACATTGATATCCACAAAATAAAAAATATATATATTTAAAAAGAACATACTGAACTTGCAATTTTATGAACTCATTCAACACATACCCATTGTTATTTATCCAGAATTCTTCTAGGTATTAAAAAGCCTAATAGTACAAGTAAAGTCTCTGGCCCAACAGAGGAATAATGTGATAGAAGGAAAACAGAGAAGTACATATGTGAGAGCTACAAAGACACATCAGAGCTGATGGCTTATTCCTGAAAATTCAGTGCTCTTGAGGTACCAGTAATAACCTATCCAAAAAAAGCCTTTAAAAATCTTTGTTTCAATAAACAAATATCAAGTTAAGAAACATTGGAGGGATGTTCTCTCAGCCTGGACTCTTGGGAGAGGGCCTAGGCCCTGCCCTAAAAGAAATGACAAACTCTGGATATCCCCCATGGAGGGCCTCACCTTTCCTGGGGAACAGAGTGGGAATGGGGGGGGGTTAAGGAGTTTGGTGGGAGGGTGTGAGAGGAGGGGAAGGAGAGGGAGCTGGGATTGACATGTGAAGCAACCTTGTTTCTAATTTAAATTTTATAAAAAGATGGCAATAATTGAATAAAAAGAAACATTGGAAGAGTCCGAGTTTAGGAGAACAGAAACAGGAACATATATTGGGTAGCCAGAGACAGCTCTGGGCATATGACAATAAAGACCTGAAGGAGGAGAGGTTGGGAGACATAGAACTATGCAGACAGTGGAAGATAGAAACCAGGAAGCTCAGAGGCCTGGGAAATAAGCTACATACTGCACACTTCCTGCATCAGAGGCCTGCCAGTAACGCTGGAAGAATGGTAAGAAGACCCCTACAGCTGGACACAGGGAAATGCTGTGTGGGGAAAGGGATAGAGGAACAGAGTCAGACCCGGACAGGACCTAAGCTGTGGGGAATCCTGATGCTCAGATCTCAATCAGGTTCCAGGTATGAAATAAAATGATAAATTGAAGACATTTGAAAGTTTAAAAAAAGAGGTCACAGTAGGAGTGTTCAGAATCTAATGTCAGTTTTTGAGCAGAACAGTGACATGATCTTTTGCAAAGATGACATGCCATGTGGAGAGCAGGAGTTGGTTGGAAACACAGAAACTCATGAGAAATACTAACCTCTAACAATAATGCACACAAAACTTGGTGGTGGCTGGCCCATTTGGTCAGGGTATAGCAAAGTACTGGCTATCAAAATACCTTGAAGTTAGAGATTTTTCCCTAAGTTTAAACATGGGGTATAGAAGAAAAGAATTGGTAGTGCTAAGCCAATGTTGCTAGTTCAATAGTCAGAAAAATGATGTTGCCATTTATGGAAACTGAAAAAAAATAAGGGGAGAAGCAGGATTAAAAAGTCAAATGTAAATCTGCCCTTGGCACAGTAATTAATCTGACATTTTAATCATAGTGATCTAGATTATGTTTATGGACATAAGACTGAATGAGGTCATTGAATATTTAAATGAGACCAAGAAAGAAAGGGCAAATCCACAGGTCAGGAAAGGCTCTGCTACTGAGGGAGAAGGAAAGTTAAGGAAGAATGGGTTTAGAAGCAGATGACAGGGGTTTCAAGGAATTCAGAAGATTCACTAGATCTGAAATGACACTCACAAATCCAAGATGGTAGATCCAGAGACTCTTCCTTAATTTGATTTTCCACACTCACTGTGACTTTCAAATCCAATGCAGAGCAAGCAGAAAATTTTGTGTGAGTGTGTGTGCACGTGTGCGTGTGTGTGGGTGACTCTGTGTGTGTGTGTGTGTGTGTGTGTGTGTGTGTGTGTGTGCTTAAATAGAAGAGAGGATAAGAAACAAGAATAAGCTGCTTAGAGGGTGGTGCACATGCTTAGAGATACAGAGATGGAGGGACCCCTTTCGCCATGGCTGCCAGACTGATCTCCAAATGGAATCAGGATGGCAAGGTGTACATGGGAAGTCTAGACAAGAAAGTAGGTGAATTACTGCTGTGGAAGCTCTTCCTACAAGCAGGGCCAGTGGTCAATACCCACATGCCAAATGAATAGAGTCACTGGCCAGCACCAAGGCTATGGCTTTGCTGAATTCTTGAGTGAGAAAGATGCTGACTATGTTGTCCCGCGCTACCGTCTTGCCAGCAAGAACGACGCGGCACACTTAGGATCCTTCTGCAGAACAGCTTGAATGCGTCTTGAGAGGGAGAGCATAAGCTTACAGAGCGGAGACCCGGGGGAGTGAAAAGCCCAACCCTTATATAGCTCAGCAGTCCCCGCCTCGGACGTGTCATCTCCTGACTGGCTCCTGCTCGTCAGCCCATATGACGCCACGGGAGAGGCAGAGAGTAAGGGATGGAAAAGTAGCAGGCACGTGCGCACCAAGGTTGTTTACTCCAACTGACAACGGGTGTCGGCGCCATCTTGTAACGGAGAATGTGGGGGCGGCTCCCCCACACTATGCCATTAAGATTATGAACATGATCAAACTCGTTGGAAGCTGATATGGGTGAACAAAGGCATCATCTCACAACAAAAACCTAGATGTAGGAACCAACATTTCCATTGGGAACCTGAACCCAGAAATTGATGAGAAGCTGCTTTGTGTTCCTTTCAGCGTCTTTGGGGTCATTCTTCAAAACTCCAAGATTATGGAGGACCCTGACACAGACAATGCCAAGGGTTATGCCTTCAAGAAAATGTGGTACATTTACACAACAGAGTATTACTCATCTGTAAAAAAAATAACATCATGAAATTCGCAAGCAAATGGATGGAACTAGAAGGCCTCACCCTTCCTGAGCTGTGGATGAGGGTGGGGTGGGAGAGGTGAAGGAGGGAAGGTGGGGAGGGAGAACTGTGGCTGGTATGTAAAATGAATTTTAAAAAGAGAAAATTATACGTACAAGGGAGTTTTACTCAGCTGTAAATAAAAGCTATTTGCAGGGAAATGGGAAAACATGCGTTCTCTTTCAAAAAAAGACCGTTTCGCTTCATTTGATGCTTTGGATGCAGCAATTGAGGCCATGAATGGGGAGTACCTTTGTAAGTGCCCTATCACTGTGTCTTATGCCTTCAAGAAGGATTCTAAGGGCGAGTGCCATGACTCGGCACATGAACAACTTCTGACAACCTAGAAACCACTGTCCTAGGCTAACCACCCTTATCAGCTATTTGCAAATACGCCCCCTCAACCCCTTCCTCTGCTCTGAGCTTCCCTCACTAGATGTGCCTCCTCCTGGCACCTTTCTACCTGTGGTGACAACTCCTGGAGACATTCCTCTTGGGATAACCCAAACCATGCTCCCACCACCTATGTCACCTGAGGCTGGAGGATATGCCCCCCTAGCAGTAGGAACTCCCGGATCTTGTCATCCTGATCAGAGACATTCAAGTCCTCACCCATTCCCACCAGGTGGGATGCGCCACCCAGGGAAGTCTCAGATGCAGATGTCCCACACCATGCCTCCCAAGGCCTAGGACACCCCCATGCTGCTTTCTAGGCTCCAAGGGGCAGCCACCATCCAGGTCAACCCCTGGAATGTCTCATCCCAGACTTCCTTCAATGGCATGCCTCTCCTCCCCCACATCAGGGCCTCCATTGGATCTCCCATGGGTCATCCAGATCCCATGCCTCCACACAGTATGCAAAAGCCTCCTCCACTGATGCCCCTCATGGAGACACTGGCCTTCTGAGAACCCCTCCCTCCACCCAGAACCACTTCACAGCCCCCAGGTCCACTTTGTGGTCTGCTTCAAGCCCACTTCCTCAGTAAATTGTCATCCTTTGACTCCCTCTTATATCCTTCCAGTATCTTCATTCTTGGACCAATCAGAGTTGTTGTAGCTTGTCAGGACAAATACACTGTCTCCTCTCCACAACTCTGTCCCTATTTCAATTTCATCTTTTTCCACAGGGGAATTTTCCTCATTTTGTTGTAAAATATTGACCCTAATTGTTATACACATTTATAGAGAAAATAAAGGCATACTTCTTGCTTTTAAAAAAGCTACTTTATTTTCCTCTAGGGGTAGAACTCAGGGCTTCCTCCATGATAGGAAATGCTACACCAGTGACATCCAATCCCCATAGACAAATTCTTTAGGAAGTTTGCCTAACAGGAATGCTGAGACATGAAACTGATTTCTGAGAGGGATTTTAGGTTTAGAGACTTATTAATAAGTTCCTAAATAAGTTGGGCACCATGTCTATAGAGTGAAGGGATTATAGGTAGGAAAGAAATTCATGTTGCAGGAGAGAAACAAGAGAATTGCTGCAAAACTTTGGTAGAAGATACCTTATAAATCCCAACTGAGGGACTGAGAATTAGCACAGTCCACCCAAAACTGGAGGAAAGAAGAAGCAGCACATAAACACACACATGCGTAGTAGAAGGACGTTGTGACTGGAGCACAGAGTTCATTTAAAACTATTTTTTACACAAGTAAACAGGACCCTAGGTCTTCTATCTCAGTTTAGATTTGAGGGGAAAAGGAATAGGGGTGGAATTCTGGAAAATGGAAGGAAGTTTAGATCGTTTAGATCAGTGGACTTCCTAGATAAGACTAAGATTTCTTTGCAGTGCTGGGTACAACTAGTAATGTAGTAGGTCAGCATGAATAGATCTCTGTCTGTCCTGTTCAGCTGCCTAAGTGTAAACACAGAGTGGGTATGGCAAATTTCACCAGATCTAGTGTTAGACACATAAGTATCAAAAAAAACAATCGGGGCAGTGGAGTTGATTATGCACAAACAAGTGATTATTGCTTTCATGGATTCTGATTTGCATATGAATGTGATAGGAAAGGAAAACTGAGGACACCAAAAGGATGACAGGAACAATCAATTATAGGTCAGAGTGGGACTGAGGAGACAATGGGTTCTGTGAGTTAGAATAATGGAGTTAAAAGTAGCATGAGGTTGGTTGTGAGAGGACATATTTGAAATTGAGATTATTGAGAGTGATGCTGTTTTTAAAGATGACATGGTGGGAGGGTGTTTGACTGAAAAAAGAAAAAGAAAAGCACTCTTTGGCAATGAGAAAGTCAAGAGACTGGGAAATCAGTTACTGGAAAAGGGACATCTATATCCAAAAATATACAGAGAGCTGGCATATAGCAGGATGGCAGGAAACCACATTATGAAACCAAGCAGAGCTGAAGGAATTGACAGATGAGTAACATGAAGTATACTCTGATAACAGGAGCTCTCAAAGCCTAGAGGATGTCAGTGATAGGCATCTAGGAGTGTTGAAATGATGAAATTGTTATCTGCTCCTGATCCATCATGATGGTACGAACATTGCACTAAAGGAAAATAGCACCAAGTGAAACAAGTGTAAGTAGCTTGGTGCTGCAGAGGAGACACGGGTCCTGATGAGCAAAAGAAGGTACAAGACTTCTTCAAAGAGATGTAAGTCAGGAAGCCATCCATTTCAGCTTGCCTAAGATGATCTCATTTTCCCTACGCTTTCAGGGCTGTTCACGCAATCACCTTTCTCTCTTGTGAATTCTCATGTCATAATTAATTGCACAGTCTCCCTAAATACAAGGATTGTGCTGATGATTCAGCTGCTGAAGGCACAGTACATGGGAACATGTACATCCATATCGGTGATGTATAAGTAATGATACGGGACTCTTGGGCTTGGCATGATGGTGAACGAAGCAAAACCTAGCTGTGACTCTAGTCAAGGATTTACGAGGTGTTGGACCATGATTTCCAGAGGTATGTGCATGTTTCCAGTGGCATATTGAGATGTGAACACCTGTGACCCCAGAAGCATCAGGGTAAGGACCTGGCTAGCTCTGGTCTATAAGCAGCCAGGGCTAGGATGTCAACTACCTAATATATGCTAGACTTTGAGATGAAGTGAATGCATATAGACCAGGTTATACAAAGTGGGGAAAAGCCCACCAATAGAATGCAAACTTCAACCACGGTGCAGTTGTACTCATACTTAATCTTGGTCTTAACTACTTCTAAGCCGTATTATGGTAGCCATATTATCTTTTCTAGCTGGTTCACTTCTCCTGCAGCTCCGTAATGTCAATTGGCTTTGAGTAGAAATGGCAAAGTGGAGTAAATGTAATGAGCCTGAAGCTGAAAGATAAATCAAACGAGTTTCAGTGAACAACTTGGTGGTAAACTGAGTGGGAGTATAAATTTAAAATCTGAGTTAGGTCCTCACTACAAAAAAAAAAAAATCAAGCTGAGCACTACTTGAGGAAAACAAAAAACCAAGTATCTCTAGGCAGTGAGAGGCCAAGAACTGGGCTGTCACAGTGCTGGGCTTGGAGCGAGCAGTGCACTAGATAACTTTTCCCTCCTGCCAAATGATGGCATTAAGCACTATGATTCACTTTAGCACAACCCCACTCCAGCAGCTGCAGCTTGGATCGCACTGGTGTATGTTCTGTCTCTCCAGAAATCAGGGTTTTTATGTAGGAGTTAGCAGGAAACAGGAGAACCTCGTGGCAGAGAGAGAAAGAGAGAGGCAGAGTCCATGCAGTCTTTCTCTGGATGCATAGCCTATCCCTTGCATTTGATGGGTATTTCTAATCCCTATCTTTCAGACATTTGAATTAATAGCTCTCGTGGATTTTTTTAATAAAATTCATTGATGATTCTATCTCTACTCAAATGGAGAAGGAGAATCTAGAGTTAAGAACTCCCTAAGTTCTCACTAATATTTTAACTGGACTTTTGGTATGTCAGATTCTGGGGCACACTAAGTGTGCTACAGCTACGTTCTCACCTTGATGTTCAGAAAAAAAAATGTGTGTGGAGTGGATCCCTGATCAAAATAAGGAGGTGCTGTATGTGTGTAAAGATTACTTTTTTCCATACTGAAAAATAGATTTTGAAGCCAGGCCAGAAGCCTTATCTATTTAAGTTCTCATTAGTCAGATTCAGTTCTACAGCATCTATTCACTCACTTCTGAAAACAATGATAATCTCCTCCTGGGAGCCCCATGAGCCTGTGGTTAGTGCTGCTGGCTTAATACACACTCATGAACTCAAGCAGAAAACTTGCCCAGGAAGTCTTAACTTCAGAGTTGCCCATGCGTCCACTGTGCTCAGAGCTTCCTGGACAGTTCAATATTTTTAACAGTGCTGGCCCTCTGTTCAGTTCTTACTTTAAAACTTTCATAAATCGGGAAATGCCATTTATCTCTACAATTTCTGTTGGAAAATTAAACTCACAGTTTAACTCACCAGAACTCTCAAATCAGTGCATTTGCCCGCCTCATTTTACCTCTAGGGTCAGTCACCATTGACAGTGGAATATGTGGCTTTCTCACTTTCTTGAACATTAAATCAGATAGTATATGCAAATAAGGGCACACATGCATCAAGAATTTTAGCTCAAGTTATAGTTTTCTTGTATCTATTTATTAGTGTTTTCATGGAAAGCACATGCCAACTGCCACCATTCTTGTGAAAATCAGAGGACACTTGGTAGAATTGGTTCTCTCCTTCCACTGTGTGAGTCCTGGGTAATGAACTCAGGTCTTCAGACTAGGCACTAAGCACTTTTGACAGCAGAGCTATCTTGCTGGTTCCTGGTTTATATTTTGATTGTTTTAAGTGAAAAAGCACCTTATACCTTTATATTTAAATTTCTATACTGTAAACATGTTTCAGGTTAGACTATATGACCTGTCCACCGTTGCAATACCTTCCAAAGAGCCCATGAACGTCTTAATGCATTGAAGTTTACTCTGTCCTGAAAACATCAATAATGAATTTTTTGTATATCTGTTGGATTTCCTATGAACACAGTCCTAAAAGAGGGACTGTACATTAGAGAACACTCACATTTACATGTTTATAGCTATGTAATATGCTCTCTAAAAAGGTAACAATCCCTACTGTGAATAATTACACCTATTCACTTCCTGCCCATAATTTAGAATTAAGTGACATTACATCTATTTTGTTTCTCATGTGATCAAAATGATAAATGAATAGTATTTCACCTCAATCTTCTGTTTTCTGAATGTTTTGGTGAAATTGAACATTTTAAAGGTGTGTTTGTACATCTATAGATTGGCAAATCTTTACTTTGTCCATTTCTATTACAGTTTTATGATTGTAATGTCTCTTTTGTGTTATTGTGGATTGAACCCAAGGGCTCCCATTCTGTGGCAAACTCTCCCACTGGCTGTTTCCAGCCCTCTCCTTTTATATTTAAAAAAAGATTTTCTGCCTTTTTCCTTTTTTAATTTAAATTACAAACAAGCTTGCTTTACATGTCAATCCCAGTTCCCTCTTCCTCCCCTCCTCCCCTGCCTCCTACCAACTCCCTATCCTATCCCCTTTCTGCTCCCCAGGGAGGCCCTCCTCCATGTGTCTAGGCAGAGAAATAATCCCTCTATGTAGAATGGGCTCCCAATGTCCATTCCTTTACTAGGGATAAATACTGATCCACTGCCAGAGGCTCCATGAACTGCCAAGGTCTCCTAACTGACACCCATAATCAGGGGGTCTGGGCTGGTCCTGTGCTGGTTTCCCAGTTGTCAGTCTGGGGTCCATGAGCTCCCCCTTGTTCAGGTCATCTGTTTCTGTGGATTTCTCCAGTCTGGTCTTGACCCTTTTGCTCATAACTCCTCCCTCTCTGCAACTGGATTCCAGTTGTTCAGCTCCATGTTTAGCTGTGGTCTGCTTCTGGTTCCATCAGCTACTGAATGAAGGCTCTAGGATGGCATATAAGGTAGTCATCAATTTCATTATCGGGGAAGGGCAGTTAATGTAACCTTTCCACTATTGCTTAGATTGTTAGTTGGGATCATCCTTGTAGATCTATGGACATTTCCCTAGTGTCAGATTTCCCTTTAAACCTGTAATGGCTCCCTCTATTATGGTATCTCTTTTCTATCTTTCCTCTATTCTTCCAATGGCTCAAATATCCTGCTCCCTCATTTCCTCCTCTTCCCTCCTCTTCTCCCCTTCTCTTTCTCCTAACTCCCTCTCCCCTCCCCACATGCTCCCAATTAGCTCAGGAGATCTTACAACTTTCCCCTTCTCCAGGAGACCATGTATGCCTATCTTAGGTTCCTCCTTCTTTCCTAGCTTCTCTGGTGGTGTGGATTGTAGGATGGTAATCCTTTGCTCTATGTCTAAATTTCATGTATGAGTGAGTACATACTATGTTTTTGTGGCTGGGTTGCTGCACTTAGGATGGTTTCTTCTAGTTCCATCCCTTTGCCTGAAAAGTTCAAGATTCCACTTTTTTTCCAGTGAGTAGTACTTCATTGTGTACCATATTTTCTTTATCCATACTTCAGTTGAGGGGCATCTAGGCTGCTTTCAGGTTCTGGCTATTATAAATAATAGTGCTATAAACATAGATGAACAGATTTCCTTTTTGCATGAATGTGCATCTTTTGGGTATATGCCTAAGAGTGGAATTGCTGGATCTTTTGGTAGAATGATTCCCATTTTCCTGAGGAACCACCATACTGATTTCCAAAGTGGCTGTATGAGTTTGCACTCCCATCAGCAGTAGAGGAGTATTCCCCTTTCTCCACAATATATAAATTGAAACCACTCTGTAACCCAGGCAAATCTTGAACTTGAAATCCTGCTTCAGCTTGCTGGATAGCCAGGGTTCCACCTTGTGGTACTTAGCTAAGTTCTTTTTCAATATGAATAATACAGAAATCTTTTGTCTTTGATAGTCACACTCTATGCTTTCATCTTCTTGGCCATTCCTACATTTGCACCTCTGCTGCCAGGGACCAATGGCAGATTTGATGTTTGGTCATGTTCTGCTGTAAATCTACATGCCCCAGTGCCTTCAGAACACACATATTTTGGAGACCAGTATTTTTACCAAATGGCATTTGCTTTGCAAAGAAAAAGGAAAAAAACAAGCGGTTCTGTAAAGATGTCTTTATTCCATTCTCTGTTTGCATTTCTATCCCTGAGACTGAAGAGAAACAAGGATTTTAAAACATGAAGCATAATGAGAAGTCTCAACATTTTGAAATAATTTTCTATAAGTGTTTTATAATTAAGATGTTGGGCTGTCCTCCTTGTCTGCTTGTTCCCCTTGTACAAAGTGCCTTTAATATTCACTTTGCATTCCCGACATCTGCTTGATCAGTGGTAGCCAGAAACCCATATAGACAGCATTTGTGCCCTGTAGGCCTCAGCTTTTAGATGTCCCTTCAAATCCATAACAATTTCTTTCCTCCCACCATCTCCTCCCCCTCCATTCCACTTCATCTAATTTATGAGTTCTTTGTTGTAGTGCTATTTCCTTCTCAGCTGCTTAATTCAGTCCCCCAGATGATGCGCAAAGGCCATGATCACCAGCCTATATTTCTGTCTGTACATCCCAATTGCATTGTCATTTTGAGCACTAAAGCTTCTGATTTCAAATCTTCCTCACTCATTAAATATCTGTATTATTTTCCTTATTTTAAATCAATCTGTCTTGTAAAATCCTTCATAGCTCTGCAGTATGACACCAGCTC
This sequence comes from Mesocricetus auratus, assembly GCF_017639785.1. Lineage (NCBI taxonomy): Eukaryota > Metazoa > Chordata > Mammalia > Rodentia > Cricetidae > Mesocricetus > Mesocricetus auratus. Next base: position 126,739,249 of record NW_024429266.1, read on the forward strand.
AGCTTGAGAAATAGCTAGACAAAGAGTGAATACCTCGACAGTATTTGAGGCAACAAATATATTACAATATAGAATCATACTTACAGTTGGGAGAATATAAAATCCTCTAATATACATGGTTATAGAACCAGAGTTTCTAAATACAAAATAGATTTTCAATAACTCAGCAGATAAGATAAATATTCACTCTTGAAGTTATATGGAGTTGGTTTGCAATATAATTTTACCATATCATATTAATGTTTTTGAATAACCTTTAACATAAACTTTTTATTGCCTAGAATTTTTAAAAATTTCTTTCTTTTTTTAATTTTAGAAACACTCTTATTTAGATATCCATCCCATATTCCCTTGCCCTCCCATCTTCTCATGCTTCCCACTGACCCCCCAACCCAGCCCCCACCCATGCCCCAGGGATAGTAAGGCCCTTCACAGGGAATCATCAAAGTCCATCACATCATTTGGGGGAGGGCCAGGGCCTCCTTTCCATATCTGGGCTGCAACAGTATCCCTTCATGGGCAATGGGCCCCCAAAGTCCATTTGTGACCTAGGAATAAACACTGGCTCCACTGTTAGAGGTTCCATAGACTGCTTTGGCCTTCTAGATGGCACCCACATTCAGAGGGCTTGGTTTGGTCCAATGCTAGTTCCCTGCTTTATGTCTTTTACAACTAGGGTCTCTAGGCTCTCATTAGGTAAACTCAACTGTTTCTTCAGGTATCTCCAGGACTGTCTTGGTTCATTTGCTCACCTCTCCTCCCTCTCTGCAACTGGATTCCAGGAATGTGGCTCAGTGTTTAGCTGTGGGTGCCTGTTTCTGCTTTGATCAGCAACTGGGTCAAGGCTCTAGGAAGAGTAAGCAAAGTAGTCATCAATCACATTATAGGGGAAGGGCATGAAAGGCAGCCTCCCCAACACTGTCTAGATTCTTAGTTGGGGTTATCCCTGTGGATCTCCTACCATTTCCTCTGTGCCAGACCTCTCTCTAAGCCTGTAGTGGCTCCCTTTATCAAGGTATCTCCTTTCTTGTCCTCCTCTCTCCTTCCCCTGTCTCAATCCTCCTTTAACATAGGCTTTTAAACTATATTACTTTGTACATTTATGATGTGTGTTAGGTTAGAGGACAACTTGCTGCAGGCAGTTCTGTCTTCTGTCATGTGGGACTGGAGATTCAATTCAGTTCTTCATATCAAGGATGATCACCTTGTGGAGGCTGCATTATAGAGTCTGCCTTCAGCTGACTTTCCATGACTGTACAAATTAGCTTCTCCCAAGATCACTTGGAGCAATATTATAGGACAGCAGAAGGGAACAATGGTGAAATCCCATTTGAAGGTTCTTTGGCCCTCTTCTCCCTCCTGCCAGGAAGTATTACTGTCATTACCATAGGCATCTCTGTTTTGTTTTGTTCAATTAGTTGCCATAGCTACAGCCTTCAAAACAGAGAAACCCTGTCTCGTAAAACCAAAAAAAAAAAAAAAAGCTATCCTTACTCCATGATGATGATGGGAAAAAATCATGCTAGAATGATTGTATCTTATTTTTCTTGTCTTTTCACTGTCAGTGGACACTCAGGAAACATTTACATCTTGAATATTGTGATTAATACTTCCATTAACACAGGTATGCAATTATCTATTAGAATTCTCCCTTTTAATTCTTAGGGATTTATATTCAGAAGTGGAATTGTCATATCATATGAGCATTATATTTTTTAAAAATAAGTTTTTGAGAAGAACCGCAGTGCTTCCTGTAGTGTCATCTTTGGCACCAAAGCACCTAATTACAAACCCATATTTATACAAGCAAAGCACAAGATTGCAATTTCTCTTTGTCCCCACCATTATCTGCCATTGTCATAGATCTATCTGTTACCTACCTATCTATATTTCATCTATCAATATATCAGGTATCATAATCTATCATCTATATATCTAACATACATCCATATATTTATCTGTCTGACATATGCCTATCTATGACCTGTATATTTCTGTTTTATTAAGAGTGTATCCTTTCATTGTTGAGATAGTAGAAATATACAAACTTATACTCAGTTTTAATCTGAGTATAATCTAACAAACTTGAAAGTTATTGTCTTTCAAGTGTATTCCAATAGAAAATTAAGTTAAACTGGCTTATCATATAAAGTACTAAAACATAAGCTTCAGTCTCTCCCACAAAATAGCTTGGCCCATTAGTGATTTTCTAAGCCAGAAAAGGCTGGCGATCGATCAAGTATATCAAAAGAAACAAATCACAATGAGGTTTGGACAGTTTAACAAATGAAAATCAAAATTGATGCTATTGTGTGATAGCAATCTTGTCAACTTAATTGGTTTGATGATTGCCTAGGAGATTCATATGGCATTCTTCAGTTTGTCTGTGAGGGCATTTCCAGAGAGGATTACCTAAGAAGGCATGCCCTGAATGTGGGCATAGTCTAGAGGTCTGGACTCAGTAAATTGAGGGAAAAGAGAGGACAGCTAGTACAAGAGCTCTCTGCCTCCTGACTGCCGTGATTTGAACATTTCTGCTCCCACACTTCAACCTTGATGCACTGTTCATCTCAAGCACAGAACCACAGAACCACACTTCTAGGCAGGGGCACTCCTGAGTCTGAGAGGTAGATAGCCTGCCCATCCTGCCTTGAGCACTATCTATCCTTCCTTCCTTCCATCCATCCATCCATCCATCCATCCATCTACCCACCCATCCATCAATTCATTTATCTATATATCTATGTGGTACTGTGTCACATCAGTGAGAAACTTACTTTCTGGCATTTCCAATTGACAAGAATTTGTTTTCCTCATGGTTATCTCTGACAGTGACCCAAGTTCTCCAAATTAATTGCAATTACAGAGCTGGAAATGAATATGGTGCTGTTCTAGATTGTAAAAATGCAAAGATTACATGTAATAAGGTGAAGTGGTTTACCTAAAGCCACACATCTAATTAGCACACATGCATGTCTTCATTACAAAGCCATTAACTCCCTTTTGCTCTTTCCAGCACAAATAAAAAACTTGTGACACATTTTCTCAAAGCTAGCTAAAATTCTCAACATTATTTGAGTGGCTTCCACATTTGAGAAACTTTTTGTTGTTAATTTTCATTTAAACTAAAAACAATCTTATTTTATATACCAATCCAAGTTCCCTCTCCCTCCCATCTTCCCATTCTGCTCACCAACCCTCTCATCCCATCCCCCATCAACTCCTCAGGGAGGGTGAGGCCTCCCATGGAAGACCATCAAAGTCTGTCACATCCTTCAGGGCAGGACCGAGACCCTCCCCGATGTATCTAGGCTGAGCAAGTATCCCTCCATAGGGAATGGGCTCCCAGAGTTCATCCATGTACTAGGAATAAATACTGCTTTCACTGCCAGAGGCCACATAGACTGCAGAGGCCCTCCAACTGACACCTGTGTTCGTGGGGTCTGGTTTGGTCTTAAGCTTGTTCAGCTGTCTGACTGGGGTCCGTAAGCTCCGACTTGGTCAGGTCAGCTGTTTCTGTGGGTTTCCCCAGCATGGTCTTGACCTCTTTGCTCATCACTCCTCCCTCTTTACAACTGAATTCCAGGAGTTCCATTTCAGGGATCATTTCTATAGTTTGTTACTTGAGACACTTTTAAGCAATCATCTTTCAGAGAGACTTCCAAATGAGTACTCTCAAGCTCCACATTTAGGGATTAAAAATCACTGAACTAGGAATAGACCCTCAAGAATTAAATTTGTCAGTCCAGGTGGTTCTGAAAACATTGTTCACAGGTTATCTTCTGGTAATTACTCTTTGGGGCGTTATTTATAATCCCTGGTTCTAAGACCTTGACCTTCCAAGGGTGGGCTCTAGACCAGTTGCAGCTGTACTACCCCAAAACCCGAGAGAACAGCAAATTCCTAGACACTTTCTTTCTCCCAGTCCTCCCAACCAGAGACCGTGGGGTTGAGAGTGGGAAGTCATGTACTAACAAGCTCTTTGGGTGGCCAAGTTACCTGACATCTGAGAATGCAGCTAGGATGAAGTTCGTTCTCATGAGCTGTCACATGCTCCTACTGCCTTGCAACTCATCCAGCAGGAATCTAGGGAATGGAAAGGCTTTTATCACTGAAATGTATGATACGTGAAGGATTTGAGTGTGTGTGTGTGTGTGTGTGTGTGTGTGTGTGTGTGTACAGGTGTTTCTAATAAATACGTACGTTTTGTCTGCATGTACTACAATATACAATAATACACGATGATATAAACACACACAGGCTTGAAATTTTCAGTATCAAGGCATAGAACCTGCCCCATTTTTGTTCTTTATTTGCAATTCATCAACTAGTTGAGGTTAAGTGAGGGATACATTAAATGGCAAATGTTACTGCACCATGGTACTGGCATCTGTTTTGTCAGAAGGAAACATTGCTTATCCACTCTCTCTGTTTCTCTACCTGATGCCCTGCCAACCCCTGCCAGCCTGATGTCTGACACTGAGTTAATTATCTTTCATTGCAAGTCGATGCTTATCTGTCCATATTTCTTATTTAGGTTCATAAGCACCAAAGCCCTGTCTGCTTCACACACTAAAAACTGAAGAGTAATTTTTATTGTCTGCATCTATCTTGCAAACTAAATTATTTGCTTTAACTCTCAAAGCTACCTGTGTAGCCTCGCTCCTATTAATTCTCACCTTTTTCTTTTTACTCACAGTTTAGCAATGCATGTCCTTATTACTCTCCGTGACTGTAGAAACAACTAACGTGCCTTTCCCCTTCTATACACCAATCTTCCCTCACCATTGTACCAACAGTGATCCATCTTAGCTCAAAGGCTTTTAAATGTCCCAGAGTAGCACAGATTGTTTGCGCTGGCATTTAGAGGTTTCTATGGCTTGGCATTACTCACTCCTTTACTCTAGTTTGCTCCTTCATTATTTTCACTCAAAGAATGCCAATAGCCTGTCCTGTGGTATCGATCCAATACCTTCCTTTTCCTTTCACATGCTTCTGTTTGGCTGAAGTCCATTACTGGCTCTCTTTTACACCCCTACATTCTTTCCCATCAGGCACTGCTCACCTCTTTTCAGTCATCATTTCATTCCACTCCCTTTTTTTTCCTATCCCTGAGCTGATTGTTTTCAAGTTCTCTATCAATAATCACTGGAAAGTTTTACCTGGTTTCTTTCTGGAATATTGTGCTTTCCATGAACTCTTTAAGTACATTCATCCTCAGATCTGATCTCATTTTACACTTATATTTGTCTGTTGTTGTCACTCCAGATTATGTTCTACTTGGTTGGGGCTTATATGCACACACTCTCTATTGACTGGTTTCTCCTTGGGCCTCTAGTAACTCATTAAAAAAAATAAGTCATTGTTCTATAGCTTCAGTGAATTGAATTTAAAAAGCTGTTTTAAGCTTAGTTCTCAGTGTTTGTTGCAACATGAGTGACTAAAATCATTGTTATTAGAAATCATCTAAGGGCTATTTGTGTATTCAAATCCCACAATTCTAATGCATGAGCCCTCCTAAGATATATCTCCAGCAAGTGTGGGGTATTTACGCATGTCTTTAATAATGATGCAACCTAACCACTATCTTTAAAATGTCACAGTATGTATGATGTTTTATAAACAGATAAAACTCATATGGTTTCTGCCTAAACTTAGTCTCATGTGTTTTTGTATCTAGATAATGTGACTTTGCTTAAGAAAGAGTGGCATGACAATTCTTTGGTACTTATGCCTTGTGCATGCTAGGTAAGTGTTCTGAGACCACTGAGCCAATCTCAGCTCAAATTATGATATATAAATAAACACATATATGTATATATAATCATTCTAATAACCCAGCTAACCATTTATAGATATATACATAGATACATAGGTAGATGATAGACATAAACGAAATATATACAATACAATATACATATATGTATATGAATATCAGGATGATTAGTTGTACATTCTTGTTCCATATTTTGACAAGAGACTGAGGAAAAGGCATGAAGGACAGACATAAGATAGGACCAGAGACTGGTGAAGTTAGCTCTTCTTAGGACCTTACTTAGAAAACACCCAAAGATCAGAATTCAGGACACATAGAACCATCAGCACTGCTGTTCTTTGTTTTAAACACTAGCAACTTTGGTTTTCATCCAGCACTTGAAATTTTACTATGGAATTTTGCGCTGATTGTAATATTTAAAGAAAACTACAAGAAAGTATCACCATCATCATTTGCTATTTTGTCTTGTTTTGAGACAGGGTCTGTTTATGTAGCCCTGGCTCTCTTGGAATTCACTGTGAAGACCAGGCCTGCCTAGAACTCAGAGAGAGCCCCCTGCCTCTGCCTTCAGGCTACTGGGATTAAAGGCATTGGCCACCATACCCAGCAATATTAGTTATCTTCATTACACAGTTTGGTGACATTTTCAATATTTTACCCAAAAAAACCTGAAGAGAACAGTAAGAAGGAGGCAGAATAAAACAATAATAATAAATAAATAATAAAACGAGGAATGATTAAACACATAAAGATAGATTTGCAGTGGTGGTGGGGGTGAATAAACACTCAATGTCTGAGGTTTTTTCACCTTTGACATGGAAGCTTATTGCTGTGAATATGTACATTTTTTAAAAATGCAATGGAAAAGTGTCGTGGAAAGAGTAGATTCTCACTAATTGCTCCCTCTAACTACTTTCTGTTCCCAAAGCACACAGCCAATGACATGCCCTGGTTGACTTACAACTTGTGCCTTAAGCTTGAACACACTGCTCAATGACACATAAGTGGGTGGGTTGTTTTGGTATTGAACATGCCAGAAATATATTGCACTTAATATTTCATGTATTTGATTCTGACTATAAAAAATTTAGACTACAAGACAGTTGCAAATTATCCCCAAATGAGACACTGCATTCAAGCTGTGAGATACAAGATACCTTTATCAGCTTTTCAATTCAAAATGTGAATGTTTGCCTTCACACTGCCTACCCATCAAGGACACATAACTCTGAAGCCCTGCAACAGAGCTTTGCATACAAAAATGTTGTGAAAATTTAAACAAGCCCTAACTCTGATTTCGAAGCTTGTCAGTTTCTCTGCTTGTGGAAAGAATAGTTCTATATACTGTGTTCTGGATACTATGCACAACCCGGTAAGAGCCAGAATGCCTTACAGCTTAGTACAGTATTTGTGTATCATCAGAAATGTGCTGTTTGGAAATCAGGCTCTACTCTGAATCTTTTCTGTCCTATTTGTTAGTTAACTCACCCCTGTAATCTCCTGGTCTCAATGCCTTAAAATCATTCTTTTATATATTTTTCTATTTCAATCCACTTCTCTCCCAAGAGCAAAGAAGGAAGAGTTAAAAACTATTGCAGACCTTTTCTTACACTTATAGTGCATGTCTAGTATTATCGGTTCTTTATAAGAGTTCCAGGTCCTCCAGACTGGTCAGCATGTTTCTTGGGGGTGCAGAGGAGGTCTTCTGTCTGCTTTTCTGCAACTGCACTCCTTTTCCTTTGTTTCTAATGTGGAAATGCCATGGAACTCACTCTTTTACTTGACACTGAATTGTTGGTCCCCCTCTTTATTCAGGATATACATTATCATCTTTTTAACCCTGTCACTATCTAGCAAATTGCTTTCTTTCTGACTTGCCCCATTTGACTTTGCTGTGTCTTATATATTTCTCCTGACTTATGAGGATCTTTTCATGGCTTTTCTTTGCTTGTGTCTGTTTTTCCTTATGTAGATATCAGGCTTATTTGTCACCATCTTTGAGGTCTTTGTCAATTCACTCTTCACACTATGTCCTTTCATGAACATCTTTTTTGTATCTTCCTAAAATAAATTTTATTTTGTATCTTCATTATTCATGGCAATGTATTACTTAATGTCATTTTCATACAATATATACTATACAATAACCATATTCCAATATATCCTGCTCCCTTTTTAATATTTCTCCTTTTGGTCCCCTTTGTTTTCTAGACCACTTCATGTCTACTTTAATCTTAGCACCCTATTTTTAAATGCAATACCTTTCATACTTTATTTTACATTTCATGTTTTCCTTGCCTGATTTTATTCTTAGAAAATACCACTTTCTGAGATATACTTTGCTTATTTTGTTTAGTTCGTTTCCTGTACTAGAATGTAAGTTCTATAGCTGTACCTTTTTGCTTCACTGGTATGTCTCCAACGTCTAACATAATGCCTAAAACAGGTTCTAGAAATGTATGACTCTACAATATGAATTTCAGGTTTATGCAATGAATGCTCATGTGTATCCCACACCGTTATAAAACCAAAACCAAATAGCACCCCAGAAAATTATAGGATAATGTTCACAATCTTCCCCCAAATCCTTCCGTACTCATTTTCATTTCTTTGTCAGTCACCTCAGCTCATTTAGGGTCCAGGAAAACAACCAATGACTTGAATGGTCATAGATTATTCTTATGTATTCCAGAGCAGTCCAAACAATTCCATTCTAGAATTTTCATGTTTTCTTCAGTTCATCTATATTTTAGTCTGTGTCGAAAGTTCATTTTTTATAACCTAATAGTATTTTGCTATATAATAGAGCATGTAGTATCTATTAGTTCATTTGCTGACAACCTATATGTTTCCAGTTTGGAGATGCCATGAATAAAACTGTTGTGAGCATTGATATGCAAAGGGATTTTGGAATTTCTTTTATTTGTTTTAAGCAGACATACATGATGCACAATCACAATTATTATAGTAACAGTTTAACACACTATTGGCCCTTTCAAATATATAATTCAGAATCATGACTTATTTTAGAACATTTTTATCATCCCCAAAGGAAACTCATTATTACTTTGTTGAGTCTACCTACTCACCCCACACCACACCCCTAGCAACACCTATCTATTGCCTGTCTTTGTAGACCTGAATACTCCATACATTTCACAAATGTTAAATCATATGATGTGAGGCATTCTATAGTTGACATGTTTTATTTGGGAATCATGTTTTACTGGTTCATCAACATTGGATATTCTTAAATACTTATTTCTAGTTGTCAGATAGTATGTTATTATGTGAAATGTATGATGGAAGAGAGGCACAGACTGAGTTCCATATACAGAGGAAAATCTAGCTTGTCCCACTTTAATAATATCATCAACATTAAATCTGGATTAGCTACTTCTCCCATACTTCCTTTGGTTCCTAGGAGATAAAAATTGGTGACAAGACAAATCAAAATGTCATTCACAAATTACACTTGATTAAAAGGAAACAGGAAAAATAAGTCTGAAGAATTAAAGCTTCCATTAATAAAGCACCTTGCTCATATAAACTATGTGTGGACTTGACTGGTAGTGGCTAAAAGCTTATCTTTTCATCCTAAAGAAGCCACATTGTTCCCTTCATGTCAGAATATGTTTATCTCCAGTACTCATATTTGCTTTATCCTATTCCTATCTTCATTATGCAGTTATTAAGCAAATTTTCATAAATTTTTAATTCCTAAACTTAAGGGCTTTTTTGTCCTTTAATGTTTCTGAAGAGTAAAACAATGAAAATAGTTATTTTGTTTCATAAAACAACTGGAGAATTACCTACATTTTGTTTAAATTCTTTATTCTAAAGGACACATTGAAATACATGTATTCGTTTATTTGTATCTCTAAATACTGTACTGGTCTCCAAAAACCTGGAACCAAAGATCCTTGGAGATGTGGCTGATTTTCAGATTGGTGCAGAGAAAGTAGAAAATATATCATGTCAAGGCTGAAGAAGTTCTAAAATAACAAAAAATCTGATGTCATGTGTTTTAAAAGCCAAACTGAAATATATTGCAATAAAAAGCCTCACAAGATATGAGAAATGTGAGTGTATTTGAGACAAATGAGTCATCTTTTTTTTCTTTTTTTGGTTTTATGAGACAGGGTTTCTCTGTATTGTTTTGGAGGCTGTCAGTCCAGCCCAGCCTTGAACTCACAGAGATCTGCCTGCCTCTGCCTCCCGAGTGCTGGGATTAAAGGTGTGCACCACCACCACTGCGCGGCGTCAAATGAGTCATCTTGACACACATGAGCAAAGAAATTATGGCAACAGAAAGCACACCTTCCTTAGAGGGCAGCCCTCAGTGGTATGTGTAGATACTCACTCTATACTAGGTATTTATTCAATCTCTAGCTTTTCTCCCTAAGTTCCCTTTCAGGATGCTCAGGTGTATCCAATATTCTATTTATTTCTAGATACATGGTAAAAGCATCTGCCTATCATCTTCCTTCACCATTGTTCTCCATACCTTCAGCCTGCCCCTCATTTCCTGTATCTTTGGTTGTTCCTTCATGACTTTGGGAGAATCCAGGATCTAATAAATTACTCATTAGATGCCAGTTGGAGATAGAATTTTTTGGCCTGTATATCAGTGTGATTTTATCCCCCACACTCTTTAATATTTTAAATGGACTTTTAAGTGGTGTCTAAGATGTCTTTAGAGAAATATGAAATACATTTTATGCTGTTTTGTCTGTCCTCTGGTGCCTTAGAATTCCTCTCAGTTCTTTAGAGCCCCTTTGTGATTGCATGTACTCTGTGGTCTTGTGATATCTCTGTTTCCATCTTTTTGCTATATGTAGTAGACTTCCAACCTTCAACTTTATATTCTTGAGTTCACATTTTTAATAACTATTTTCCTGTTTTATCTTAAAATTTCTATTTTTGCTTTCTTCCTGGAATTCTTTAGAAATTTTATAGGGGCCTTTCTACATTGATATGCAATCATATGTTTTTATACTTGGATATTCATATTCTTAGGAAATTTTTATACTTATCTTCTAAAATCTTGTTTTCCATGTCTACCGCCTTGCCCTTTAACTGTCTGGCCCCTTTTATTTCTGAATGAAGATCTTGTTGCCACCATTGCTTGCTTTGTCCTTTGCTAGCTTCTTTTCATGGGCATTCTGTTTGTTTGCTGTTTTTTATTTCCTTTGCTGATGGCTTTGGGTATTTTAATACTAAATAATTTGGCTTTGGGAAAAGTTAGAGCGGTGCCTCATATTTAACATTTAAAACCTAAAACATGGATAACCAAGCAGGAGAAACAGGAGGGCATAAGAATTAAGTAGAATAGTTAATCTCGGTAGAAGAAAAAGCTGGTGTGGGAAAACAGGAACAGGATCAAACTTGATGCATTATCAAAGAGGATGGAAACAGAATGCGACTTTATGGGTGTAGCTTCTAACATTCCTAGGAGACAATATCTCACAGCAAACTCTGTGATACTCAGGTTCTTGCAGCCTTTCAGTTCCCTCTTCTGCAATGAATACTGAGCCTTAGGCACAGGGATTGTCTTATAGATGTATCCATGGTGACAGGGCTCCACAACTCTGTTTTTAAATCAGAGTTAGTTTTCTGTTGGATTGAAATAGTGGTTTCCTTTATGAGGGGTGATGAATAGTCTTCACCATGGAAGACCATGCGAATTGGTTATCCAATACCAAATGATCATCCCAAAAGATATACATTTAAGTATCATTGTATAGACAGAGCAGGTTGTATTTCTATACTTAAGAATATATATATATATGTATATATATATATATACAGTTGAAGAAAAAGAAGCAATGAACTTGAGAAAAGAAAAGAAGAAATTATATAATTATATTATGTATTTACAAAATAGAATGAAGAGGCTAGAATATGGAAAGAAAGAGATGGAAAAATCTCACATTCCAGATGAAAGTTCAGCCTTAGAGAGGAAACTCACAAAGAGTGGATGCTCTAGGGTTCCAAAGTTTACACCTGAAAAGTTGGTTCAGACTCTGTGGGGTAGCCACCTGGCTTCAGCTCTCTTCTGTAATCCTTAAGAGACTAAGACAGTTACCCTCCCCCAGGTCCTTTGAATGCTGCCCAAACTTCAGAACTTTCAGTTTATTACATATCACCCTCCAACGTTTCATTGATTAATGAGGTGAAGCCCTAAGCCCACACACTCACTAACACTCCTGCCACTACAGCTTCTGGACAGGGATTAGCAATGATATCAAGAGGGTTGAAACACAGTGACTAACATCCTTTGAAGTCACCAGTTGTTGAAAAGGAACATGACAGCTCTTTGGAGAAACAAGAAATGTGCTTGCCTGACTCTGGAAATGTCAGCGAAACACACCATGAATGAAGCTGCCTAACTAGGTGCAAGTGAAGTGTCTTGGATTTTACATGGCCAAGGGATGTCAGTGAAATCCTGGAGACATCCCCCAAAAGACACATAGTACACGGGGGCAGAAAATTCCTCAGTGTCATTGTGCTATTGTGCTTTGTGTTGAACATACATAGAAGCTTTCTTTAGCTGTAGAATTACAAAATTTAACATTATGGCCATAATGTTTCCTCAAAAAACAAAACAAAACAAAAACAAAAAAAACACTGCACGAGACTGTGCTCAAGTTGAAATGATTCAAGACTGAGGATGCAAATTTCTCCTTCTGTCATGGAGACCTTGAGAGTTAGTTGACTCTTGGGGACTTTTATTTTTTCTCTTAAATAGTAGCAAGCTATTTCTTCCATTTTTCAGAGGAAGGAAAAAAAAAAAGGAAAAGATCTAACTCTAACATGAAAGTAAGAACTTTCTGTTATGATTCACTTTAATATAAAAATTACAAAAAACTATCTATTACATGTTTCAGTGCCTTTAGACTAGAGTTATTTAGAGATAGTAATAGTGGAATCCCCAGTCTTGCACAAATAACCACTGAGATGTATCTCTTGTTTTTCTATGGAGTACAGCTTGCAAATTGTTGTAAAGTAAAGACTTGGTCAAAATATCAAACAGTATTTTAAATTTAAGATAATAAAAACTAAACATATGTTTCAGGAACCAGTATTGAACAACCAGAAATTAATGCTTAGCAATTGTACACTGCATGCAACTAGAAGCTGCCACCACTTGGATTCTCTTTGAAAATGTGTACAGTAGACAATGGGATCTACTGTCATTTGAAGGATTATTTCATGTAATTTTTCTGGGAATATAATATTCCCCTAAACTGAACTAATAGGATGACTTCCATGGTCCTCCAGCCTTCAGTTTAGGCTCAGATGTCTTACCCAAGTTTTGTCAATCAATTCCTTCTCTTCCATTGTCAGAAGATAACATATAGTTATGCTACTTCTAGCTATAGCCTGGGATGTGGAAGAGATTGCTTGAAATCGGGCTATCTTCTCCAGCATTCGCTCATGTGTTTCTGGCCTCTAGAATAAGGACTGATGTGTACAGTGAACATCTACCGAATGAAATATTGTACCATCCTGCATTCAGAAATGGAACACAATAGAGCTAAAAACTTGCAAAGAAGGCCTTTTGCCCACCTTTCAGTAATTTTTCCCTTAGATTCCACTGTAAAATGGAACAAAGAGGGACAGAGTTACTGGACTATTAACAAGTCTAACATGTTATCACCAGTTCTGATACTGCTGACAAAAATGTATAGTCTGGCCGGGCGGTGGTGGCGCACGCCTTTAATCCCAGCACTCGGGAGGCAGAGGCAGGTGGATCTCTGTGAGTTCGAGGCCAGGCTGGACCGACAGCCTCCAAAACAATACAGAGAAACCCTATGTCGAAAAACCAAAAAAAAAAAATGTATAGTCTGAACTTCTAGTACTAAACTACAAATTTACAATGTGATCATGCCACAAGACAGGAAAATTGTCTCACATTGTCACTGCCTTTTCCCACTAAACATAAATAGGCAAGAAATAAAACAGATAATGGACAGAATGGTGAAATCGTTGGAAATGAATAAAACATGGTTTCCATAACTTCACTTTCTTAGAAGAGCATGAGGGGGCTGGAAGCATTCCCTGCCCAGGAAGAGAGGCCTGGAAAGTCTTGTCAGTAGTAGGAAGGGGCCCTGGTATTTTCAGTACCACCTGTTCATTCAAAGTACAGGGAAAGTAGGTAAACACGACTTTCCCCCTGTATTATTACTGCCCTGTGCATACTCCTGCCTCTGTCATACCTGAAGTCCTGAGAATGCCTCTTGTTCTTGAAGCCTTGATCTCAGCTGTATTGTTTCCTGAAGTTGTGCTTGAAAGAACCCTGGTGTCATCAGGTCTCTGGACATCAGTCAAAAGTCGGTCATTTCCTAATATCTGTTCACAAGTTCATGGGTACTTCCCTAGAGCATCTTCTGGAAACTGAATAGAAGAGATAAAATTTTAATGAAATAAAGATAAAGTGCCTTGGTCCCTATCATTTCCTAATGTTAAAATGGAATTTGAATAGTCCATATGGTGAATGTTAGAATTTCAACTCTAAGACAGTTTGAGACCAAAGTAATATCTATAGCTCTATTTTAAGGGGAGAGAACAGAGAATTAAAAATTAAATATTTTCTTGCCAAGCTGAATAAACACATTTTAAAAGTCTGTCATCCTTTAAGTATATTTTTGAGGTGACAACAGAGTCAAGAAGCCTTAGATCATGGGTAAACATTAGAAAAATTTTTAGTTTCTTCTCAATGATTGTTATGCAATAATGCATTATATACAAATCCCAGAAGAAACAGGAAAAACTTTATACTAGGTGCTCATATCAACTAGTTTTTCAGAATTAGTGAGTGAAAATATTTGTTTATTCAGTTTCAGCCAACTGATAATAAAATAGAATATAATAATATGTTGGTAGACAAGAACCAGATGATGGCAGTGCTTTATGGTCTAGGGCAAGAGAAAGACCGAGAGACCAAGACAGAGAAACACTGAGTCACAGGGACAAGTTAGGACATCAGAGTGCCTTCAGTCTGCAACTCCATGACAAGTGTCTTGGTGACCTGTGTTACATCAAGAAAATGAGTCCCATATATGATGTTGTAAGAGCTAAATAACAGATACATGTTCAGTGTAAGGACTGCAATGTTGCCATCAGCACTCTTCAGGAGATGTCATTAGTACCTCACCCAATGTCTTTAGCATAGGTAAACCGACTCCTACTCTTGTTTTTCTGTACACCCCATGATGCATCAAATGCTGTGGTAGTGTTTTCCTTCTGTGCATATTTCAGAAAATATGGCAAATTGTGGGGAGCAAATGAATTCTTGAGTTACTGTGAGTTCTTGCCATGAACATGGTATAGTCAAGGACCCAAATGCCTCAGACCCATCAGAATGGCTCCCTTACAGAAACACCTTAGCAAGATCAGTCAACTAACTTCCTCCTGTATATAAGCTTCTTCCTTATTAGCAGTTTATAATAAACTCACTGAGTTTCCACAACCCACCCAATAGCAGCTTTTCTCCATTTGTGTCTGTCATTTCTTTAATCCCCAGCACCCCAGTTTCCAAAACATGTAAGGTTGTGGTACCAAACTAGATACAGGATGCCTGTATTCTAAGACCACTACCTCAGTGATGTGCTTTACAACCACTGTCCAGCCATGGTCTTTCTGTTTCCTTTTCTTAGTAAAAGTAAAGTGAAAGATGCCTGTTCTCAAATACTGTGTGATGTGTAGGAGAAATAGTGTGGACCTCTTTTGAAGTCCTTGAGAGAAACTTGTAAAAATTTAAGATAAGGCTAACACTTAAGCAAGCGTAAAATAAAATTTGAGATATTTTCTGTATTTATATTGTAGTTTATTAGCATAGGGTGTTGCCTGGATGTAATTACTAACTATGTAGCAGAGGTACTGCATAGGCTATATCATATACATTCTCAGGTTTAGTCTTGAATGTTGTCTTCAGTGCAGAAGTTGACATTTAGTACTAGAGAGGTGTGCTGAAAGGCAGGCTTAACATTTAAGCTCACGATTCCCTGTCTCCAAAACAGCTACTCTAATGCCATTTGTTGGGAGGAGATTGGTTGTTAAAATGTGCTATCTGGGGGATATGGAGATGGCTCAATGATTAAGAACACTTGCTGCTTTTGTGGGGGATTTGGATTTGGTTCCCCAGGTGTCTAATAACCACCTGTAACTTCAATTCTGAGAGACCTATTGCCCAACTTTAGCCTCTGCAGGCACCAGGTACACACACTTAGTATATATACATACATGCTGGCAAACATATACACATAAAATAAACATAATGAAATCTTTTAAAAAATTAGTAAGATTCTGGATTAGTTGTTTGGGATGCTGACTAGTACCAAGCATAGAAGGCTGGCAAGAACTATGTAAATTTAGCACTTATGAGTAGTCAGTAGAGAGGTTACCTTAACCAAGTTCATGAATGAGCTCCCCTCAGTGAGGACACAGGGACAAAAGGACCTGATGATGAGCCACATGATTCCCAAAGGCCCACTACAGATAAAGGAGGAAACCCAGTCCACAAAGATGATTAAGAAGGGGTCCTAAATATTGTATGCATCGCTGCCATCTGTGCAGTGAACCAAAAGGCTGACACAGTAACCGCATGTCATGGAAATCTTAACACTGATTTGTCACAAAGCACTCTGTATATCTCTCCACATCTGTGAAATGGGGTCTAGCTAGCAGCAAACAGATAAGGATCAATAGAGTTCATAGAGTTCCGTGATTTATGCAATAATGATGAAATAGAATGATGACCTTCCTTCACTACAGGCCTTTCTCTGGGGCAGTATATTAATTTGTTTTTGTTATGTTCTGTAAAGAGTAAAATTAAGAAGCTCAGTTAACCATCTTGTTTTTTGAGTATAGACTCTCTACTGTTCTAGGTGGCCACAGGCACTGTCTGACTTTAGATTTATCACAGAAAAAAATGGAGAATGGATATTACCAATATGAAAAACTTGATTCAAAATCTAGCAGTGCCAAACTTTATACTCAAAAGTATTCATAACATGACATTGTACTTAATCCACTAAAACTTTGTTTGTTTGTTGTTGTTGTTGTTGTTGTTGTATTTGTGTATGCATGTGTGTTGTTTGTTTTCTGGTTTTGAGACCAGGTCTCACTATGTAACCAGGCTGACCTCAGACTCAGAGATCCACCTGCCTTTGCTGCTTCCATGAGAGCGTGATAATGAAAGTCATATACCACCATGCGCAGCTAATTCAGTACACTTTGATCATTTTGGGCAACTTTGAAAGCCAATTCAATTTCTTAAACCACCTCCTTTCATCAAATGGTCAAATGTAGAATGCTCAGATTGTGTGAGTATCAGGAATGCAGTAGTTCATGAGACCTGCTTCATGAATGTGACATAGTAATGGTACACCCTCTTCTTTGTTTACACTCTTTGAGACCACATCCTAAATATGGTTCCCATATTATCCTCATGCACTAAGGACACCAGCCACCCATGTAAGAAAGTGAGGTTAGGAAAGGTCACATGACTTGTTCAAGCCCAGATGTGATGCTGAGTTCCAAATGACACCCCTGATCCATGTGGAAGCTTATCCTTCAGATAGCAGATTCAGGGACAGAAAACTGCCAAATAATGTTCTTTTTAAGTTTAGTAATGTTAAATTGATTCAAGAAGCATTCTTCATTTTTAAAATTGGTGGCAATTTCAAGAATTGAAAATACAACTGAAAGGGTGAATTGTCTAAAGAACATTCAAATTGATCCAGAAGAAGTATGCACTAGAAAATATATTAGAGCTTGAGCACATAAACAGAAATGGTACTGGGCAGGGAACCATATGATGTGATGTTGGTTCTGATTTTAATGGTAAATTTCCTCTTGATCTTCAATAAGGTATTTTATAGTTTTCATACCACTATTTCTTATGCATGAAATAGAGTAGGGTAGAAGTTCCTTGGTACCTATGCCATAGATAGATGTAAGAGATGAAGTATGTAGTCAGTCATACACTGAGCTCCTAAGAACAAACTTCAATAAAGCTATGAGAGCAATGATATTAAAACAACCAAAACCATAATCAGAACACTGTGTGCCCCTTGTATACCGGTTCTCAGCAAAACTGGATATCTTGTCGTAGCCATATTTGTAAGGACTATCTCTCACACTGAAATCCAGTTCTAAACCCATGGTATGTACGTTTAGTAGCAAACGTTTCATCTCATCGCTAATATTCCTGTATATGACTAGAAAAGCATATTTTTATCATTTTTTATTTTAATTTTAAATACCTTGTTTTACATGTCAATCCCAGTTCCCTCTCCCTCCCCTCCTCCCGCACTCCCCTTCCCCCCCCCCTCCCACCCTATTGCCAAATCCTTCCCCATAGGGGATATCTAGAGTCTGTCATTTTACTCTTGGTAGGATCCAGGCACTCCCCTAAGAGTCCAGGCTGAGAGAGCATCTCTCTTTGTGCTATAGGCACACGAAGACAGTTTGTATACCAGGGATAGACACTGATCCACACACAGCTCAGGGCCCCATAGGTTGCCCAGGCCTTCTCACTGACCCTCACATTTGGGGGGGTCCAGATCAGTCCCATGCTGGCCTCCCCACTGTTGGTCTGGGGTCCAAGAGCTCTCCCCTGTTCAGATCAGCTGTCTCTGCTGGTTTTGCCAGCCCATTCTTTGCCAATTTGCTCATCACTCCTCTCTCTCTGTCACTGGGTTCCTTGGGTTCAGTTCAGTGATTGTGTGTTTGCCTCTGCTTCCATCAGTCACAGGATGAAGGCTCCCGGATGGTTATAGACATCAAGTTCATTATCAGGGATGGGCATTCGAGGTGGTCCCTCCACTATTGCTTAGCTTGCCAATTGGTGTTATCCCTTTAGATCACTCGAGGTCACTCTGGTGCCTGATCTGTCTTCGAACCTATGATTCCCTCTTCCCCCTATTCTACCCCCACCCCCTCAACTTCCTGTTCCTCCATGACCAACTCCCTTCCTCTTCACCCCCTTTCTGCTTCCCAGGTCCCACTCCCCCCCACCCCTCGCCGTGTTCCCCATCCATTCAGGGGATCTTGTCTCCATCCTCTTCTCTTGGGTACTATGCATATATGCATATCTTTTAGGTTCTTTCCTGTTTCCCAGACTCTCTATCTGTGGAAGTGTAGACTGGCACTATCCTGATCCATGTCTAAAATGCATATATGAGTGAGTACATACCATGTTTGTCTTTTTGCGACTGGGTTACCTCACTCAGGATGGTTTCTTCCAGTGCTATCCATTTCCCTGTGAATTTCAAGATTCCATTGTTTTTTTTTCTGCTGAGTAATACTCAATTGTGTAAATGTACCACATTTTCTCTATCCACTCTTCAGTTGAGGGGCATCTAGGTTGCTTCCAGGTTCTGGCTATTACAAACAATGCTGCTATGAACATAGTGGAGCAGATGCCCTTGTTGTATGAACCTGCCTCATTTGGATAAATGCCTAAGAGTGGAATTGCTGGGTCTAGTGGTAGATTAATTCCCATTTTCCTGAGGAATCTCCATACTGATTTCCAAAGAGGCTGTATGAGTCGGAACTCCCACCAGCAGTGGAGGAGTGTTCCTCTCTCTCCACATCCTCTCCAGCATAAATTGTCTTCAGTGTTTTTTATTCTAGGCATTCTGACAGGAGTAAGATGGCATCTCAGAGTTGTTTTGATTTGCATTTCCCTGATGGCTAAGGATGTTGAGCACTTTCTTAAGTGTCTCTTGGCCATTTTAGCCTCCTTTACTGAGAATTCTCTATTTAGCTCTGTACCCCACCTTTCAAGTGGATCCTTTGGTGTTTTGGAGACTTGTTTCTTGAGTTCTTTGTAAATTTTGGAGATTAGCCCTCTGCCAGATGTAGGGTTAGTGAATATCTTTTCCCATTCTGTGGGCTGCCTTTTTGTCTTTTTGACTGTGCCCTTTGCCTTACAGAAGCTTTAGTTTCAGAAGGTCCCATTTGTTAATTGTCGATCTCAGTGCCTGTGCCACTGGTGTTATGTTTAGGAAGTGGTCTCCTGTACAAACTCGTTGAAGAGTATTTCCCACTTTCTCTTCTAAAAGTTTCAGTGTGGCTGGATTTATGTTGAGATCTTTGATCCATTTGGACTTAAGTTTTGTACAAGGCGATAAACCTGGATCTATCTGCAGTCTTCTGCATACCAGTACCCAGTTATGCCAGCACCATTTGTTGAAGATGCTTTCTTTTTTCCATTGTACAGTTTTAGCTTCTTTGTCAAAAATCAAGTGCTCATAGGTGTGTGGGTTAAAATTAGGGCTTTCGTTCGGTTCCATTGGTCTACCTGCCTATTTTTGTGCCAATACCAGGCTGTTTTCAGGACTATAGCTCTATAATAGAGCTTGAAGTCAGGTATGGTGATGCCTCCTGAAGTGCCTTTATTGTATACGGATGTTTTGGCTATCCTGGGCCTTTTGTTTTTCCATATAAAGTTGATTAATGTTCTTTCCAGGTCCTTGAAGAATTGTGATGGAATTTTGATAGGGATTGCATTGAATCTATAGACTGCTTTTGGCAAGATTGCCATTTTTATTATGTTGATCCCACCAATCCAAGAGCATGGGAGATCTTTCCATTTTCTGGTATCTTCTTTGATTTCTTTCTTTAAAGACACAAAGTTCTTGATATACAGGTCTTTCACTTCCTTGGTTAACATTATCCCCAGATATTTGATGCTGTTTTTGGCTATTGTAAAAGGTGATGTTTCTCTGATTTCTTTCTCAGTCACTTCATCATCTGTATATAATAGAGCCACTGATTTTTTTGAGTTTACCTTGTATCCTGCCACATTGCTGAAGGTGCTTATCAGCTCTAGGAGTAACCTTGTGGAGTTTTTTGGGTCACTTATGTAAACTATCATATCATTTGCAAATAGTGAAAGTTTGACTTCTTTTCCTATTTGTATCCCCTTTATCTCCTTTTGTTGTTTTATTGCTGTAGCTAGAACTTCAAGTACAATATTGAAGAGATATGGAGAGAGTGGACAGCCTTGTCTTGTTCCTGATTTTAGAGGAATTGCTTTGAGTTTCTCTTCATGTAGTTTGATGTTAGGTGTTGGTTTACTGTATATTGCTTTTATTATATTCAGGTACGTTCCCGTTATCCCTGATCTCTCTAGGACCTTTATCATGAAGGGGTGCTGGATTTTGTCAAAGGCTTTTTCAGCATCTAGTGAGATGATCATGTGGTTTTTCTGTCACAGATTGTTAATATGGTGGATTACATTGATAGATTTTCTAATGTTGAACCATCCCTGCATTCCTGGAATGAAGCCTACTTGATCATGTTTGATGATTTTTCTGATGTGTTCTTGAATCCGGTTTGCGAGTATTTTATTGAGTATTTTTGCATCAATGTTCATGAGGGAAATTGGTCTATAGTTCTCTTTCTTAGTTGTGTCTTTGTGTGGCTTGGGTATCAAGGTAATTGTAGCCTCGTAGAAAGAGTTTGGCAGTGAGCCTCCTGCTTCTATTGTGTGGAATACTTTGAGGAGTATTGGAATTAGCTCTTCTTTGAATTTCTGGTAGAATTCTGCACTGAAGCCATCTGGGCGTGGGCTTTTTTTGTTTGGGAGACTTTTGATGACTGCTTCTATTTCATTAGGGGTTATAGGTCTGTTTAGATTGTTTATCTGTTCTTGATTTAGTTTTGGCAAGTGATATCTATCCAGGAAATTGTCCATTTCCTTTAAATTTTCAAATTTTGTGGAGTACAGAATTTCAAAGTATGCCCTGATGATTCTCTTGATTTCCTCAGAGTCCGTTGTTATGTCCCCTTTTTCATCCCTGATTTTGTTAATTAGCATGCTCTCTCTCTGTGTTTTGGTTAGTTTGGACAGAGGTTTGTCTATTTTGTTGATTTTCTCAAAGAACCAACTCTTTATTTCATTGATTCTTCTCAGTGTTTTCCTGGTTTCTACTTGGTTGATTTCAGCCCTCAATTTGATTATTTCCTGGCGTCTGCTCCTCCTGGGGGAGTTTGCTTCTTTTTGTTCTAGAACATTCAGCTGTGCTATTAATTCTCTAGTATGACTGTTCTCCAGTTTTTTCATGTGGGCACTTAGTGCTATAAACTTTCCTCTCAGCACTGCTTTCAAAGTGTCCCATAAGTTTGTGTATGTTGTGTCTTAATTCTCATTGAAATCGAGGAAGTCTTTAATTTCTTTTTTTATTTGTTCCTTTACCCAGGGATGGTGCAATTGTTCATTGTTCAATCTCCATGAGTTTGTAGGGTTTCTGCGATTTGTGTTATTGTTGAATTCTAATGTTAATGCATGGTGGTCTGATAAGATGCAGGGGATTATTCCAATTTTTTTTGTATCTGTGGAGATTTGCTATGTTTCCTATTATGTGGTCAATTTTAGAGAAGGTTCCATGTGGTGCCGAGAAGAAGGTATATCCCTTTGTATTTGGGTGGAATGTTCTATAGATGTCTGTTAAACCCAGTTGGGTCATAACTTCTATTAATTCTTTTGTTTCTTTGTTAAGTTTCTGTCTGGAGGTCCTGTCTAGCGGTGAGAGCGGAGTGTTGAAATCTCCTACTATTAGTGTGTGAGATTTTATGTGCATTTTGAGCTTTAGTAATGTTTCTTTCACGAATGTAGGTGCCTTTGTATTTGGGGCATAGATGTTTAAAATTGATACTTCGTCTTGATGTATTTTTTCTTTGATGAATATGAAGTGCCCTTCTTTATCTCTTTTGATTGATTTTAATTTGAAGTCTAATTTGTTAGATATTAGGATTGCTACGCCCGCTTGTTTCTTGGGGCCATTTGATTGGAAGATCTTTTCCCAGCCCTTTACTCGGAGATAACGTCTGTCTTTGATGTTGAGATGTGTTTCTTGTATGCAGCAGAAGGAAGGGTTCTGTCTTCGTATCCATTCTGCTAGTCTGTGTCTTTTTATAGGGAAGTTGAAGCCGTTGACATTGAGGGATATTAATGACCATTGAATGGTGATCCTTGTTTGCGCTTGATTTATTGTTAGTGAAGTTATTTTGTGTAGTTTCTCCTCCCTTTTTCTTTTGGTGTTTTGTAAAGTATGATTATATATTGCCTGTGTCTTTGTGAATGTAGTTATCTTCCTTGGCTCTAGGTTTTCCTTCTAGCATTTTCTGTAGAGCTGGATTCATGGATATGTATTGTTTAAATCTGGCTTTGTCATGGAATATTTTGTTTTCTCCATCTATGGTAATTGAGAGCTTTGCTGGATATAGTATTCTGGGCTGGCATCCTTGTTCCCTTAGTGTTTGTAGGACATCTGTCCAGGATCTTCTGGCTTTCATCGTTTCCATTGAGAAGTCAGGTGTAATTCGGATAGGTCTGCCTTTGTATGTTACTTGGCCTTTTTCTTTAGCTGCTCTTAATATTGTCTCTTTACTCTGTAGGTTTGATGTTTTGATTATTATATGGCGAGGTGACTTCTTTTTCTGGTCAAGCCTATTTGGTGTTCTGTAAGCTTCTTGTACTTTCATAGGCATATCTTTCTTTAGGTTAGGGAAGTTTTCTTCTATGACTTTGTTGAATATGTTTTCTGTACCTTTAAGTTGAATTTCTTCACCTTCTTCTATACCTATTATTCTCAGGTTTGGCTTCTTCACGGTGTCCCATATTTCCTGGATATTTTGTGTTAAGGATTTGTCGGTTTTGAGATTTTCTTTGGTTGATGACTCTATATCCTCTAATGAGTCTTCAACACCTGAGATTCTCTCTTCTATCTCTTGTATTCTATTGGTGATACTTGCATCTGTAGTTCCAGATTGTTTACCGAGCTTTTCTATTTCCAGCATCCCTTCATTCTGTGTTTTCTTTATCGTTTCTATTTCAGCTTTCAATCCTTCAACTGTTTGAGCTGTTTCCTTAATTTTCTTGGTTGTTTTTTCTTGGTGCTCTTTAGATTCTTTGAGAGATTTGTTTATTTCTTGAATTTTTCCCCCATTTCATGGATTTTTTTGTTTGGTTTTTCTTCTATTTCTTTAAGGGATTTCCTCGTTTCTTCTTTGAGGGTCTCCATCATCTTCATGAAATAATTTTTAAGGTCTGTCTCCTCTTCTTCGTCTATGTAGTGCTTTTCGGGTCTTGCTGGTGTTGGATCCCTGGACTCTGGTGGGGTCATGTTGGTGTTTCTATTGCTGAGTGATCTCTTATTCTGTCTTCTTCCCATCTCTTCTTCCAGTGGGTGCTCCTGGGGTCTTTCCATCTCCACTGGTCTCCTTCCTTCCTGCAGCTGAAGCTGGACTCGCTGGGGTTGGGGTCTTGAAGGGGCTGATGTCTTTCCTGTGTGGGCGGGTCTTCTGGGTGCCGGGAGCGGCCCGAAGATCTAGGGGGATGGGTGATGGGCGGGCGGTCCCCGCCAGAGACCCAATCTCGCTGGGGTTGGGGTCTTGGAGGGGCTGATGTCTTTCCTGAAGCTGGACTAGCTGGGGTTGGAGTCTTGGAAGAAAAGCATATTTGTATTAAAATACAGCCTTCATTTATTTATCTTTACTATGATCAACAGTGAATCACACCATTATAGAAAATAACACGTCTGAATGGTGACCTTGACTACTACATGCCGAACTGCCAAACAGATTTCTTTTTCATACAATTTTGGTAGAAGCACATTGTGAGTATGAAATGCTAAGTTCCTGGAAATTAACTTGAACTTTACATTTTTTATAATAAAAACCCAACCAAAAAAATCAATAAATTAAACAACTCAATATTAAAAACCTATTTTTTCTCTTGATCAAATATATTTGAGTACCTTGAAGAATAACTAAGGTATCATCTGACCAAAATCTGTGGTATCAACATTATAATGTTTTTCTTAGGAACAAATGTAAGTGTAGAGAACTTATCCCTAGGGAAAAGAAGTTGTGATTGCATACATACATACATACATACATACATACATACATACATACATACTTTGATGAGGGCTGTGAAATCTGTTGTTTCTGACACCTGAGCTCCATCCCCATAATGAACATGGGTAGGGAAAGGAAAGAATCAAATCCTGAGGGTTGTCCTCTGACCTCCACTCACATGTTGTAGCATTCACAGCACACATATACATATGTACATGTATAAGTAAATCATAAATAAATGTAGTGTTTAAAATTAGAGCATAGCAATAGGAATATATTATAATAAAATTAGCCATAATCATAAAGAAACTTCCAGGAAAATAAACAATATGCAAATATAAGGCTGTATAAACCAATTTCATCATTAGCATTGACCACATTTTCAAACATACAATATTCCAAACATCTTCTGCAGTTGAATGCTTGATGCAAGCTCTTTGCATTTCATGAGGTATGCTTCAAACAAAACTCAAATGGGTCAGACTTTTGAAATTTAATGGGCAATTCATTGGTTAGATCTACACAATTGGTTAGGGATAAACATAACTAACAATACACAATAATTATTCTTTCACAGGACATCTTATCAAATGTGATGATTTACGTTTCTGTTAATAAGAGACAATAAAAGGTTTTAGCAAGATAAATCAGTATAATTAGGAAAACCTAAATGTTATTTTATTATTGAAGCTATAAACTGTCAAGTGATATAAGTGATATGGAGCAATTCCTTTTTTTTTTCTTTTCTTTTCCTTTTTTTTTTCTTTACTTCCTTGTGGAAAAAATGCTATGTAGAAAAGTGAGATGATCAGAATAATACTAACCTGTAGTCAAGCTACATTTCTGCCTGTTCTCTACAACCCATCTGAATACATTATTCAATTTCTCTGAATCTTATGAATAAAATCAGAATGCAGAATGATACCTAGCCCCAAGCATACACGAAAGATGGCTTGCCTCTGAGTTCCTTTTATTCACCTCATCTTTACTTACCTGACTGTGTGGTTTGTTAAACCAAAATATTTCTATGCATTTTAAAATGCACACGCCTCTTTTAAGGTACGGATCCATTTTATAAGGAAAACATGCAAACACACCTCTTTTGAGGAAATACTCTGAACAGTCTTGTAGAGCAAAGATAGATTAGAAATGTAAACATTTGTAAAACAGACCTGCAACAGTTTCCTGTGATATGAAGCTCGGGCTTGGGTGTTTACAAAGACTCTTTTTAAAATGTGGCTCATGATCCTTTGACCAGTAATATTTATGAAAAAGGCATTTGTATATGATATGAAAAATACATTCCTTATGATGTATTTTCACATAGTTTTATTTTTTTCTGAGGCATGCAGATATTTGAAGAATACTGGAAGCTTAAATAGAGATATTTTACTGTCCTAATGTCACAAGCTGTACAAACCTTGTCTCCTCTTTAAGAGGCATATTCCAGCATTCAAATAATTCTTCAGTAGTGATATGAATCTTATTCCTGCTGTGATCTTACTAGTACAGAATAATAATATATGATGCTGTTATTTTAAATACATATTGCATTCTTACTGTATGTCATGTATGTCACCAAATATATCAGATGCATATACATTTTAGTGTACCATTTTACTCAGTTTTTATATGTAAAAATCAGCTAACAAATCCAAGGTGGCAGCATTGTTTCAAAAGTTCTTGATTTCCTGAGCAAGCCAGACCTTACAGACTTGAATGTGAACTCTGCTAGTTATTACTTCTGTAACCTAGAAAAAACAATCTAGCCTTCAATTTCTTCAGTGGCAAATGAGACTTGAAATGGCAACTAAGCTAGGGAGATTAAAAGCTTAGAACACTGTTTAGTAATTATCACACATGTGTTGGTAGATACACTCAATAATGCTATCGGTATCAGGTGCCCTCAGAGAGTAACTGAACAAGTGAATAGAAACAATACAACACTGAGATAAATGTTGTTGGTGTCACATTTCCTGGGGAAAAAGTTAAGTATTGACCCCTGATAAGGGACTGATGACAAAATAAGGGATGGATCTTACCCAAATTCAGCCTAATGAACAAATAAATTTGCTGGGGTTACTTCCATAGCACAGATTTTTCAAAGGCAGTTGCATCACCAAATATGACTCAAACCTGGATGAGGGTCCTTGAAAGATGTGTTCTTGAGGATCTGTAGGCAGTGTATTGGAGAGTCTCTTCCCCCCCACACCCCGGCATTTGTGTTGTGCTTATATAACCTGGGGAAGAACCCTTATGAGTCCTGTAGCTTTCTGAATTTCCTTGTCAGTTTCATTCATTTACTGAGTCTTATTGGCATCCCTCTTCCTTCATTTCAATTCATAGGAAATAGCTACAAGGCATATGCTATAATAATAACATAATAATAAAAAACCTGCATTGGACCCTGTGTGTTCATGCACATCTGTAATCTGCAGGTGACAGAAACAGAATTTCTAGTTTAAAACCAGCCTGGGATGCATGGCTATGTTGTGGGAACCCACTTAAAAATAATTTGAAAACCCAATAAATGAAATAACAAATTGAGTGGGAAAGGAACGTGTAACCAGAAGACTTAACAGAGAGAAGCTTCATACTTGGGTCTCAGATAGGGCCTAGGGTAAGGAGCCATGAGGACCAATCAGAATGAAGTAAGGAAGTGATAGAAGAGGACCTAGTAAGATAGTTTCTCAGCAAGAGAACCCTAGAGGAAAGGCTGAGCTGGGACGAGGCTGGCAGTCAGGTGCATTTAGAGCAGGCAAGCTGTTCAGTGTGACGAGGGAGACTAGGACAGCAGGAGGGAGAGGCAAAGAGGTAGGCAAGAGAAGCTAAGGAAGGTTTCTTATTGATAATTGTTAGACTCATTTACGTTTTCAGAAACTGTTTTTTAAACAATGTATTTATGCACATCTCCCCATACAGTCTGTTTTCTTAACAGTATCATTCACAGAGCAGAAAGGCCTTATTGCTAAATTACATCTCCATGCAATTGTACTTTTTTATTTAATGCTTAGGTCATTAGGTCATTCTGAATTAAATTTCTGTGAAGTGTTTATTATCTGTGTCAAGTGGGAAGACAAATGTTTAGTTATTTTAAAAATCTTTTCTCTGTTGTATTGCGTTGTGTCTTTGTTGGGAATCACCAAATATATGAATCTATATCTGGGCTCTTTTGTCAGTTTCACGAATATTTTTGTCTATTTTTTTTAACTAATGCTGAACTTTCATGCTTACTGTAACTTTCCAATAAGTCCTTGAAGTCAATGTCAGTCTGCAAGTGTGTTTTCTTTTCTCAGTTTTATGCTATATATGGTATTTATGGCAGTAAAAAGTGGAAGACATACTAATGTTAAAGGTAATTTAGACTCAACAAATATAACTTGTAAGTTCATCATGTTAGTAAAAATAAATTGTTAGACTTAAGAACATATGAATGCATTTTATAATT
This sequence comes from Mesocricetus auratus, assembly GCF_017639785.1. Taxonomy (NCBI): domain Eukaryota; kingdom Metazoa; phylum Chordata; class Mammalia; order Rodentia; family Cricetidae; genus Mesocricetus; species Mesocricetus auratus. The sequence goes on from NW_024429266.1 coordinate 126,767,352, forward strand.
TACATTTGAAACAAGCATCATCTTTAGCTCTGGTGTGTACTGGGAGCTGAGTGGGTCTTTGTAAAACAATGTATTGTCCATTTCTAGATCTCTGTATTTCCCCATATATTCATACTAGAGACCCATTTCTTCATTAATTTTCTACATGATATATATCTTATTGACATAGGCAGCTGGTTCTTTTCCCTTAAGCATTTCTTTTTGCTGAATATACTGTACCAGTCCATTTTCTCATTCCACTCCTCAGTTCTGACTAATCTATTTTCAGAAGGTCAACATTCATCATAAAGATCAGGAAAACTTATATTTTCTAAAAGTATTATACAAAGTGGATCTGTAACATAGCTGGAACAGTGGGTCCTAGTATTGATTATGTAGCTTTGATTCTTAAAAATTATACTTGAGATTTAAGAAAAAGTCTGAAATTTATTGTGTTGAAATAATTATAATACTAGTATGTGAAAAAATTTTGTTTTCAAACAATAAACCATGTCTGAAGAAACAGAGCAATATTCTCCATACTTCCCACAACCTTCTAGGGTTCAGACTGAAGCTAGACTGGACAATGAGGGAGACATGTGCAATAAACAAGGGTGGTTTTGTTTTGGGGGTGGATTATATTAACTTATGTTTTTGTCAGATTTTATCAAATACATTTTAACTTCATATAATAAATATATATATATATGAAACTAGATTTTGACTTGAAACTTAACGTGTAAAAAGAGGATATTAAATTAAAATTAATTGGTAGCAAACTTTTGTGCTTTAGTCCCATCAGATAACTCATCAAGTGTATAATGGTAAATATACATGAAGATTCAGTCTCATTTGCTACTCGGCCTTATAAAAATAGAACATGCCATTAAGTCCGATAACTAACCATAAACAAAGACATGTTTGGTTTACTTTTTTAATCTATAGATTTGAAGCCATTCCTTAAAAAGTTGTCAAATCTAAATTATTCTGACTTTCTTTTGGAATATTGACATTCTTCAAGGTTGAAATAAAGAGTCACTGTAGTGAAATCTGCCTTATAAATGGCATTGTCTTTGTTTCCATTGTTTCCTTTTCTACCCCTGTTCCAAGGCCCTTAGCCACAGGTTAAGTGGTCCTCTTTACACAAGAAAGAACTTGGAAAAGAAATAAAATTAAGTCTGAACTGAGTGAACCTTCCAATTGTCAACTTAGCCATTTGTCAAAAGTAGTGTAACATGAGGCACGGTGATTGACAGAAGAATTGACTTGATTGACTTAATGTGTTAACAGCACACAAAAGTTCCAAATCCTCCTTTTAATAAGGGACTGGTACCTGCAGGCTAAAGTATAATGAATACTCTCTCTTTGAGCATCTTTTCTCTATTTAACCTGCCATTCTCTACCTTGTGTGTTAGAAGCCAATGCCAACTTTATCTGGTGTGAAAATACAACTCTTGGAGTCAGTGTCACTTTACATATCAGAGATGAAGTGTCTTTTGCAGAATATGGATAGGAAAGGGGGTATTTCAGAAACTAATAGTACATTTCAGGGAAAAATATAGCAAATCTCTTTGCTCAGTTTATATCTAAGCCAACTGGTAACTAGTCATAAGTCAAAAAACTAGTCTATTCTCTAAATGAATGATAAGGCATGCTACTAAATATATTTTATCAACATAAATATTACGTAAATTTTCCAATAAGGTAAGTAAGTTAAGGGGAAATATGAATAGAAAACATCGAATTCTTAACTGCACCATGCATAGATCTTCCTACTACACACACAATCTAAGGTTCTGCTTATTGGCTGAAAAAAGCACAAATTATTTGTTTATACATTTCTTATTAATTTGCCTTTAAAATATTTTAGTTAACTGATCTTTCAAGTAAAAATATTAAATATGTGAAAAAGAAGAAGTTGTAGAACTTCACATGTGTATTTCCTTCCTAATATATGTTGGCCCTTACAAAACATGTTGCAAGTGAAACAGAAGTAACAAATACTATGAGTATCTCAGAGAAAGGAGTCTTCATGCTCCCTAAGGTGTCCATCACAGCTAATAAAGTGATAACACATGGGCACATGAACAAGTAAAACTGTGCAGTGCTACTTGCAATGGGCCTTTTTCCTGCCAGCCTGGTCCCAGAACTGTGTTAGCCCCAAATGAACAAGCAGACACTATATTAGTTATGAAACTGTTGGCAATTGCCTAGGGTTTCTTATTTGGCTAGCTTTGTCTTAATTAATACCCATTTCTATCAATCTAAGTATTCCCACATGGTCTTGGCTTATCAGAAATGCCAGACCTGTAACTCCTTTGCCTCTCAGTGTCTCATCAGAAAAGAGAGCAATTCTGTGTTTGCTCCCTTCCTGTCTGTCTGTACAGACCTACAGACCACTATGGTTAGCTAGTGGCAGTTTCTGCCCAGCTACATCACTTCCTGGGATCACATGATACCTCCTCTCTACCTATACTTCTCAGAATCCTCCTTGTCTCCTAGTCCTACCTATCATCCTACCTGGCCAACCATTGCCATAAAACAAACATATAACAAAAGAACATTCACCATCATCTCCTCTTTTCTATGTAAACAAAAAGAGTTTTAACATTAGCATAGTAAAATATATAAGAAAACTCTTACCAAATAAGAACTATAGTTGCAATATTTAGTTCATTGACATTTACCAAGATTGTCCATCATCTATCCTATCATTTGGAGTCTAAAATCTTATATGTAACTTATCTTTAATCCTAATAAGGAAAACTATAACCATAACTGTCTGTCCTCAACTCCATCAAAGACTACAGAAGGATAATATATAAACTCTAGAATTGAAAGAGACATCTCACTGCCTGGACAAGTCATTCAAAGTTCCTTTGTAATGTTGGAGCATCCATCTTCAGCCAAAGGCCACAGTGTGTCTGACACACTTCTCAGAAAAGCTGGAAATTTTAAACTATCCACCAAACTGGCAGTTTGTTAATCATTTTCCTCTATGTCCAGCAGACTGTCTCGCAGTCTCCTCCACAAAGCAGGAACCCCTCAGGACTATCTTGTTTTGCAAATTCAGCAGTCACTTTCCTGTGTGTCCTGCATGTACCAGTTTATTAAACATTCCAGCAAAGAGCAGTTTCTTGCTCAAATGGATAATTTTGCAAAGTTGAAGGCAAACTCCATATTGAGTTTCTTCAATGCCCATCATCCTTTGTGACATAGTTGGTGTTGCCAGGAGCAGTTAGTTGTGTCTTACTGTCATGAAAAACCCTAAACCATTTTAAATGCTATATTCTTTAGGTCTTTGAAAAGTTGCAATAATATCTATCCAATTGAAATATCTCTCTATATACCTAGGAAACCTAACTAACCTAACTATAAGTTTTGACTATTATAAGTGACTATATATAATCTGTATTTAATTATACATTTTTAAAAGATCTGTGTAAACACGAGACATAAACAAGAGGAGAAATATGCCTTTAACATAATTGCCCTTGTTTAGTGCATCCTTCCCATCAGCCTGGTTCCAGAGCCACATCAATCCCAAATAAACACATCGGACGCTATATTAATTATGAAGCTGTTGTCCGTTTGCTTGGTTTCTTACTGGCTATTTCTGACTTAAGTATTTACCCCATAATTGTTAATCTAAGTATTTCACTTACCAGAGAAAGGGTCCAGACCTTTTACTCCTCTGGAGACTACATTTTGAATCCCTGTGTTTCTCTTTCCTAGAATCCTTCTCAACTCCTAGTCCCACCTATCTTGCTTCCCTATTGGCCAACAGTGCTTTATTCAACAACCAATAAGAGACAGATTTCAGAATGAAATCTCACATCATGCCCTTAAATTTGTATCAATAAAAGAAAATCCATTCCAATACAAAGTATTCATTTCTATATCATAATCCCCTTTTTTCCTTCAGACAGAGATTGGTTGTGAAAAAAAACATTTATAAACAATATTTGGGATTTGGGGCTTCATTCTCTCCAAACTACTTCTTGCTATTAGGGGACATCGAAATACCATGGGATAATGAGAAAACAAAACCTGGCCAACTATTGACTGTTGTAGTTTATAAGGCTGAATCATCTCAGGTGTTTGAATGCTGAATCAGTTGGACCACTGCTTCAGGGGGTCTTGCTTCATCAAACCATATTAGTCTGAAAGGAATCCACAGCTTTTCATTTTCTGTAGAAACAAAAGCAGAAATTCTTTTCCCATGTAACCTGTCCATATGCTTTAATTCAGAAATCAAAGCATATTCAAAATATATAAGCTGGATTAATCCAACTGCATTTTTGATCAAATGTATTCTGGCAGCTGTAGCCTTTGCCTCAGCAATTAAAAATTCAAAGATAACAAAATAACATGCAGTATTTAGACTCTGGGTATTTTCCATCTTTACATGGCATTATTTTTACTCTATTTATTTTACTTTAATTTTTTCATTTTCTGACACAGGGTTTTTCTGTGTGCTTTGGCCTATCCTGGAATTTGCTCTGTACACAAGGCTGGCATTAAATCATAGAGATCTGCTTGCCTCTGCCTCCTGAGAGCTGGGATTAAAGGCTTATACCACCACTGTGGAGCTACTCAATTTCTTTTTTCCTTTTTTGATTCCATCCCAAGGCTACATATATTTTTCTTTTTTTATTTAAGTTAGAAACAAGTCTGATTTATTTATCAATCTCAGTTCCCTCTCCCTCTCATCCTCTCCTACTGCTCACTGAACCTCTATCCCGTCTTCGTTCTGCTCCCGGGGAGGGTGAGGCCTTCCTTGGGGGAACTTCAAAGTCTGTCATATCATTTGGAGCAAGGCCTAGGCCCTCCCCCATGTGTCTAGGCTGAGAGAGTATCCCTCTATGTGGTATGGGTTCCCAAAGTCCACTCATATACTAGGGATAAATACTGATCCACTACCAAAAGACCCATAGATTGGCCTAACTGACACCCATGTTCATAGGGTCTGGAACAGTCCTATTCTGGTTTCCCAGCTATCACTCTAGAGTCCATGAACTACCCATTGCTCAGGTCAGCTGTTTCTGCGGGTCTCTCCAGCCTGGTCCTGACCCCTTTGCTCATCACTCCTCCTTCTCTGCTACTGGATTATAGGAGGTCAATTCAGTGTTTAGCTGTAGGTATCTGCTTCTGCTTCCATCAGTTACTAGATGAAGGCTCTAGGATGGTGTATAAGGTAGTCATCAATCTCATTATTGGCGAAGGGCATTTAATGTAGCCTCTTCACTAGTGCTTAAATTGTTAGTTGTGGTCATCCTTGTAGCTCTCTGGACATTTCCCTAGTGTCAGATTTTCCTTTAAACTTACAATGGCTCCCTCTATTATGGTGTCTCTTTTCTTGCTCTCCTCTATTCTTCCCCCAACTCAATTTTCCTGCTCCCTCATGTCCTCCTCTTCCCTGATTTTCTCCCCTTCTCTTTCTCTTACCATTCTCTCCCCTCCCCAATGCTCCAATTAGCTCAGGAGATCTTGTAACTTTTCCCTTCTCCATGGGGCCAAGTATGTCTCTCTTAGGGTCTTCCTTATTTACTAACTTCTCTGGCAATGTGGATTGTTGACTGGTAATACTTTGCTCTGTGTCTAAAATCCATATATGAGTGAGAACATACCATAGTTGTCATTTTGTGACTGGGTTACCTCGATAAGGATGGTTTCCTCTAGTTCCATCCATTTGCCTGCGAATTTCAAGATTTCATCGTTTTTTTTTTTATTTGTTGTGTAATGTACCACAGTTTCTTTATTCATTCTTCAGTTGAGAAGGATGTAGGTTGCTTCCAAGTTCTGGCTATTACAAATAATGTTGCTTTGAACACAGTTGAACAGATGTCCTTGTTGTATGAATGTGCATCTTTTGGGTATATGCTTAAGAGTGGAATTGCTGGATCTTGTGGTAGACTGATTCCCATTTTCCTTAGGAAACATCATGCTCATTTCCAAAGTGGCTGTATGAGTTTGCAATTCCATGAGCAGTTTAGGAATGTTCCCCTTTCTCCACATCCTCTCCAGCATAAAACGTTGTTGGTGTTTTTTATTTTAGCTATGCTGACAAGAACAGGATACTATGTCACAGTTGTTTTTACTTGCATTTCCCTGATGGCTAAGGATGTTCAACAATTTCTTAAGTGAATTTCAGCCATTTTAGATTCCCCTTTTGAGAATTCTCTAGTCCTGTACGCAACTTTTTAATTGGGTTATATTGTGTTTTGGTGACTAGCTTCTTGAGTTCTTTGTTTATTTTGGGAATCAGCCTTCTGTCAGATGTGGGGTTGGTGAATATCTTTTCCCACTATGTGGGATGCCATTTGTGTTGTTAACTGTGTCTTTTGCCTTACAAAAGCTTCTCAGTTTCAGGAAGTCCCATTTACTAATTGATGATCTCAGTGTCTGTGCTACTGGTGTTATGTTCAGGAAGCAGTCTACTGTAGCAATTTTTTCAAGGGTCCCTCCCACTTTCTCTTCCAAGAGGATCAGTGTGGCTGGGATTATGTTAAGGTCTTTGATCCATTTGGACTTAAGTATTGTGCATGGCAATAGATATGAATCTATCTGCAGTCATCTACACACAAGTATCCAATTTCAGCACCATTTGTTGAAGATACTTTCTTTTTTCCTTTGTATAATTTTAGCTTCTTTGTCAAAAATCAGGTGTTAGTAGGTGTGTAGGTCCATATCAGGTTTTTCAATTGGAGTCCATTGGTCTACCTATTTTTGTGCCAATACCAAGATGTTTTCAGGACTATAGCTCTATAATATAGATTGAAGTCAGGGATAGTGATGCCTTAATTATACAGGGTGGCTTAGGCATCCTGGGTCTTTTGTTTTCCAATATAAATTTGAGAATTGTTCTTTCAAGGTCTGGGAAGAATTATTCTGAGATTTTGAGGGGGATCGCATTGAATCTGTAGACTGCTTTTGTCAAGAATGCCATTTTTATTATGATGATCCTACCTATCCAAGAGCATGGGAGATCTTATGTTCTTTAATGTCTTTCTTTAAAGACTCAAAGTTATTGCTACTCAGGTCTTTCTCTTGTTTAGTTAGCATTACCTAAAGATATTGTATGTTCTTTGTGGCTATCGTAAGGAGGATGTTTCTCTGAATTCATTCTCAGCCCATTTATTGACTATATAGTAGAGTTAACGATTTTTTTGAGTTAACCTTGCTTCCTGCCACTATGCTGAAAATGTTTATGAATTGAATGAGTTCCTTGGTAGAGATTTCCAGGTCACTTATGTAAACTATCAGATCATCTGCAAATAGTGAAAGTATAATTTTTTCCAATTTTTATCCCATTGATCTACTTTTGTTGTCTTATTGCTTGAGCTAGAACTTCAAGTTCAATGCTGAAGAGATATAGAATGGACAACCTTTATTTGTTCCTGATTATAGAGAAATAACATTGAGTTTCTCTCCATTTAGTTTGGTGTAGTTTGGTGTTGGCTGTTGGTTTGCTATATATTGCTTTTATTATGTTATCCCTGATCCCTCCAGGACCTTTATAATGAAGGGGTGTTGGATTTTGTTAAAGGCTTTTCAGCATCTAATGCAATGATCATGTGGTTTTCAGTTTGTTTATATGGTGAATTACATTGAAGGATTTTCCTATCTTGAACTATCCCTGTATCCCTGGGATGAAGCCTAATTGATCAAGGTGGATGATTTTTCTGATGTGTTCTTGGATTAGATTTGCCAGTATTTTATTGAGTATTTTTGCATCAATATTCATGATGGATATTCATGTATAGTTCTCTTTCTTAGTTGTGTCTTTGTGTAGCTTGCGTACCAAGGTAACTGTAGCCTTGTAAAAGGAATTTGTCAATGACTATTTTGCTTCTATTGTGTGGAACACTTTGAGGAGAATTGGTATTAGCTGTTCTTTGAATCTCTGGTACAATTCTAAACAGAAACCATCTGTCTCTGGACATTTTTTGGTTGGTAGACTTTTGATAACTGCTTCTATTTCAATAGGGGCTATAGATCTATTTAAATTGCTTATCTGTTGTTGCTTTAATTTTGGTAAACATTATCTATACAGAAAATTGTCCACTTCCTTTAAATTTCCAAATTTTGTGGAGTACATGTTTCAAAGTGTGAGCTGAAGATTCTCTAGATTTCCTCAGTGTCTGTTGTTCTGTTCCCCTTTTCATTTCTGATCTTTGCATGGTCTCACTCTTCCTGTTGGTTAGTTTGGATAAAGGTTTGTCTGTCTTACTGATTTTCTCAAAGAACCAACTCTTTGTTACATTGATTCTTTGCATTGTTTTCCTAGTTTCTACTTTATTAATTTCAGCCTCAATTTGATTATTGAGGAGTCTACTCCTACAGGATGAGTTTGCTTCTTTTTATTCTAGAGCTTTCCATTTTACTGTTAATTCTCTAATGTCACTATTCTCCAGTTTCTTCATATTAGCATTTAGTGCTATGAAGTTTCCTCTTGTTACTGCTTTCAAAGTGTCCCATAATTTTGGGTATGTTGTGTCTTCATTTTCATTGAATTCTAGGAAGTCTATAATTTCTTTATTTTTTCCTTGACCCAGGAATGGTGCAGTTGCACGTTGTTCAATTTCCATGAATTTGTAGGATTTCTGAAATTTGTGTTGTTGTTGAATTCTGTCTTTAAAGTATGGTGGTGTGATAAGATACAGAGGGCTATTCCAATTTTTTGTTGAGGTTTGCTATGTTGCCAAGCATGTGGTTGATTTTAGAAAAGGTTTCATGTGGCACTGAGAAGAAGGAATATTCTTTTGTGTTTGGATGAAATGTTCCATTTGGGTCATCATAACCTCTGTTAGTTCCTTTGTCTCTTTGTTAAGTTTCTGTCTGGTGGTCCTGGTGAGAGTGGGGTGCTGAAATCTTCCAATATATGTGTTTGAGATTTGATGTGTGATAAGAGTTTTAGTAATGTTTCTTTTATGAATGTAGATGCCTTTGTATTTCTGGGATAGATTTTGAAATTGAGACTTCATCTTGATGGATTTCTCCTGTGATGAATATAAAAGGACTTTCTTCATCTCTTTTGATTGATTTTAGTTTAAAGTATAATTTGTTAGATATTAGGATTTCTAAACTCACTTGTTTCTTGGGTCCATTTGATTGGAAAATCTTTTCTCAATCCTTAACTCTGAGGTACCATAAGTCTTTGAAGTTGAGGTGTGTTTCTTGTATGCAGCAGAAGGATGGATTCTGTCTTTGTATCCATTATGTTAACCTGTTCCTTTTTATAGGCATGTTAAGACCATTAATATTGGGGGATATATGATCACTGATTGTTAATTCTTAGTTTTTCTGGGGGGTTGTTGGTGGTGGTGTTATTCTATGTGGACTTCTGCCCCCTTTTTTATTTTGGCTGTTGGTAAAGTGGGATTATCTATTGCTTATGTGTTTGTGGGTGTAGTTAACTTCTTTGTGTTGGAGTTTTCCTTCCAGAACTTTCTATAAGGCTGGATTAGTTGATATGCATTGTTCAAATCTGGATTTCTCATTAAATATCTTGATTTCCATCTATAGTGATTGAAAGCTTTGCTGGATATAATAGTCTTGGCTGGTATCTGTGATCTCTTAAGTGTTGGTAGAATATCTATCAGGACCTTCTAGCTCTCAGAATTTCCATGGAGAAATCATATGTATTTCTGATATGTTTGCCTTTATATGTTACTTACCATTTTCCTTTGCTGCTCTTAATACTCTTTCTTTATTCTGTATGTTTGCTGTTTTGATTATTATGTGATGAGGGGACTTTTTATGATCCATTCTATTTGGTGTTCTGTAAGCTTCTTGTACTTTCATTGGCATGTCTTTCTTTAGGTTGGAAAAGTTTTCATCTATGATTTTACTGAATATATTTTCTGCACCTTTGAGATGGGTTTCTGCATCTTCTTCTACACCTATTATTCTTAAGTTTGGCCTTTTCATGATGTCCAATATTTCCTGTTTATTTTGTGTTAGGGTTTTGTTGAATTTAAGATTTTCTTTGGTCAATGAATATATTTCTCCTAGTGTATTGCTTAAGATTCTCTCTTCCATCTCCCATATTCTGTTGGTCATGCTTGCATCTGCAGTTCCTTTTTATTTACCCAGCTTTTCTACTTCTAGCATTCCCTCAGACTGTGTTTTTTTTAATTGTCTATATTTCAGCTTTCAAACTGTACTGTTTGAATTGTTTCCTGAAATTTTTGATTTGTCTTTTCCTCCATTTCTTGATTTTTTTTCCATTTCTTTAAGGGATTTTCTCATTACCTCTTTGAGGGTCTCTATTGTCTTCGTAAAGTTATTTTAGGGTCATTCCCTTCTGCTTCATCTGTGTTGGAATGTTTAGGTCTTGCTGGTATGGAATCCCTAGACTCTGGTGTCATCATATTGATGCTTCTTTTGTTGACTGTGTTCTTTACTGCTGACTTCCCATACCTTCTTCCAATGGGTACCGGTGGGGTCTCTCCCTCTCCTCGTATGTACAGAACCAAGGTTTTCTTCCGATGGGTACAATACTTGGATGGCTCACCTCTTCCCGTAGGTGGAGGCATGACAAATACCTCAATGTTGGCAGACTCTCGATGGGCTGTTCTGCCAGGACTGGTTGCCCTGTGTGCAGTCCCCAGGCCTCAGGAGACTCTGAGCAGGGCACCGGAGGGTGGGCCAGAAACTGGCCCGCGCGTACTCCTGTGGGTGGAGGCAGGACTAGCACTTTGAAGCTGGCAGACTCTGGATGGACTTGTGCGCCAGGATGGGTTCTCCATGTTGCAGTTCCCAGGCTGTAGGAGGCTCAAGCAGGGCATGCAGGGCACTGGAAGGCAGACCTACATATATTGATAAGCACACTGTACATCCTCTAGAGGTTTTTCTTTTTCACTCTAAATCTGTCTTTACTGTATATATTTGTCTTTTTCTGGCCACGAGTCTTTTATCTGCTAAACAACATTGCTAAATTTAAAGTGGCAGCTGTTTTAGTCACTGTCTTTCCAATATGGCAGGTGTAATTTTACTGCCAGCACTGGGAGCTATGCTCACTGCCTCAACTCTTAAACCTTTATGAGTAAAAGATAAATCTGCCATATAGCATGCTGGTAATTGCTACTGCCAGCTTCTCATATATATCATTTTTGTTTGGTAGTAAGGCCTCTTAAAAGAGCCCTGCGGGGCTGGACAGTGGTGGTACATTCCTTTAACCCCAGCACTCTGGAGGCAGAGGCAGGCAGATCTCTGTGAGTTTGAGACCAACCTGGTCTACAAGAACTCGTACCAGGATTGCCTTCAAACCCACAAAGAAACCCTGTCTCAAAAAGAAAAAAAAAAGAGCCCTGCAGTTTTGCAGCTTATGTGAATCAGGAAGCTGCTCTTATAGGAGCCATGCACGAGCCTCTCACTCCTGGGAAACAGAGGTGTCACCCAAGAAAATTCTGCTACCAAGAAGCTGTGCTTGCTTCTGTTGCTTTGTTTTTAAAATCCCTTTTTAAGTTTTTGTCAGGTGTACATTGAAATTCATGCTGCATGTCACTGGCACCACTTTGTAACACTAGCTTTCTCGTCAGGCAGGGTCCTGCAGGCTTCTCAGCCTCCCCCCACCCAAAAAAACCCCACAGGGACACTATATTAATTATGAAACCATTGGCCATTGGTTTGAGCTTCATATTGGCTAGTTCTGACTTAATTCTTAACCTATAACTGCTAATTCATGTATTTCCACATTGTCTTGACTTTCTGGGCAATGCCATTTCCTGCCACATGATGACTGCTCAGCGTCTCAGCAAAAAAGAGAGCAATTACTTGTTTGTCCCCTGCTTATATCCTGATTCTGCCAAGCTAGGTCACTTCTTGTCTCTCTGTACAGACCTCCAGACTTCTATGGTTAGCTAGTGGCAGTTCTGCCCAGCTGCGTCACTTCCTTGGATCACATGATGCCTCGTCTCTGCCTACACTTCCTAGAATCTTCCTTGTCTCCTAGTCCTACCTATCATCCTACCTGGCCAATCAGTGTTTTATTCATCAACCAATAAGACAAACATACACACAGAAGAACATTCCCCATCAGTTCCTGGTGGTTAATATTGCCTCAGAGCATGCCAGAGCATCATCACCAAGGGAAAAGGTGTGTGCAAAGGCTCCCTCTGTACTTCCTTAACCTATTATCCTAATTTATTATATATTAGAAACTCTATGTAAAACAATATACACTGACAGAAGTTTGTATTTTCACATGATAAAATACTGAAAACATTTTCTCCCTTTGTCTATAAAAACAATCCTATTTGGTTAAAAGACAACAAAATACAAGATGCAAACCCATTTGATGCAGCTCGATCTTTAGTAAGATTGATAAGGAAATGCTTATGGAAACATTCTAGAATGCATGCAAAAAAGTGGAGAAACCCATTTAAGCAAATACCTGCTCCTCCTATGAACTCTGCCGCCATCTCCTCTTCCTTCCCTAGTATTTTTATGTTTAAATTCAGGTTTTCCTTGCATTTAGAGGCTTAAAAAATTCCTTGGAGGAAATTTACCTTGAACAGTCATGGCATCAAGTTAAACACCACTTCACAAAGGTATACTACATCCATGCTCTTGCCCCTGCTAGGACTAATTGCATTACTACTGGGCCCTCCAGAAAGTAGGAAAGCTTTTGTAGCTGAGTTAGCAACCAGGTCTTCCTCTCAGAGCACAGTGTGGCTTCCCTGAAGTCAGTCTGTTTCAGGGCCTCTATTCTCTTGCAGAAATGGTAGAGACAACAGAGCTAAGGGCTTGGGGACTTGTAGGAGAGAATTCAGGATGATTTGAAATTTCCAGCAAGGTTAGAAGCAGGCCTTAGTAACATATGTTCGAAGACATGTAGTCTGTGTCTTAAAGCAAGAAGAGGAGGAAAGAAAAAGAGTTCCATTTGATGTGGAAATGCACAGCCCACTGCAGACCAAGCCACCTGGGAAAATGGTCCTGGGTGCTGGAAGAAAGCAGACGGAGCAAAGCATGGGGAACAAACCAGTAAGCAATGTTTTTCCATAGCCTAAGCATCAGTTCCTGCCTCCCGGTTCCTGTCTGAACTTCCTCAGTGAAGAAGTTGACCTGAGAGTTGTAAGATGAAATAAAGTCTCTCATCCTCAAGTTGTTTTTAGTCATCATGTCTGTCATAACAATAGAAACCCTAAAATTAGACACATGTTCCTTGTTTGCCTTAATGACATTGTATGTATCTACAGGTTAAACAGTTTCTCTCATTCAGATCATAGGTTTTAACTAATTTCCTAAAGTAAGAACTTTGTAAAGACATAGACTGGTGCATTCCAGGCTGGCATCAAGCTTTCTATGTAGGTGAGGATGACCTTAAATTCATAATCTGCCTGCTTCTACTTTCAGAGTCCTTTGATAACAGGTGTGTACCACCATACCCGGCTTATTAAAATGATACACATTTTTTTTTACTTGCAAAGAGGTCTTACCAACATGCAGTGGCTTTCATACACATTCAAGAGTTTTTGTCATTTCAACAGGTTTTATTTTGACAGAATGTGATGACTATCTTCTCATTTATGTAACCAAACAACCTTCTTTATACATGTCAGAATAAACGTAAGAGCTCAACATTTCTCTGTGTATCTGATACTAAATTTAATGGTTAATTATAAATTTTCTGGTTCACTAGTGTGAGTTCACTGAACTAGGCAGCCTACTCACAGCAAATAAAAAATATAATAAAATCATCTATTAGGTGAGCTTTCCAAAAGACACAGTACAATATTTGCCAGGGCCTAGGTCCCACCTCTATCCTGATACCTGGCAATCTGTCTTATCCAAGCATGGCACTTCTCAAGATAAATGTATCTAATGGTGGTTTCTTAATAGATATAGATAATTTTGATTCACTCCAGAAATTTAAAAACAAATTTAGTGGAATGGATTTAAAATTACATATAGGAGCCATGTTCTATAGACAAAATTCTTAAAACTACACTCCACTATATGCTGTGTACTTATTTGGAACAGTCTCCTGTGTAGGCGTGGATGACCTGTAACTCTCTTTGTAAACTAAATTGGCTTCAAACTGATAAAAACCCATGTGCCTCTGCCTTACAAATGATGGAATTAAATGATGCCATCACATCAAGCATCTTTCTTTTTTAAAAAAATGCATTAGTTGGGCGTTTCATATATTATATTTGGATCATATTCACCCACTGTCGCCAACTCTTTTCGATAAACCTTCCTTTCCCACACACCCAAATTTGTGTCCTTCTTTTCCTTAACCAGACAATACCAATTCATGTTGCACAAATATCCTTGTGTATGTATCTTATATATTGCAGTTGCTAACAATTGTTATGTATGGGAAGGGGAGAGTGTTCCCTAAGAATATAGACCTTGGTAAATCCTTCAAAACGCCACTCTTAATTTTGATGCTCAGAATATCTGTCTTTCTTTTCAATTTTCAAAGAAGTTTCTTCCCAGAACATGTTCTTTATGTTTTAATGTGGAATACAGAAAAAAATGAGAATACAAAGGGTGTGTAAGAACATCTAGGGTAATTGCTTAGGTTTGTAACTTGGGTTTGCAGCTTATTAACTGTGTGATCTATGATAGTTAGTTGAATAGCTGTGTCTTAACTTCCTGATATCAATTACAAAGATATAGTTATAATCTATAGAGGTGTTATGAGGCATACCTATATGTATGCTGTTGAATATGTGTGTCTATTAAACACATGATCATGCTCACCCTCACTTTTCCTCAGAATGGTTCTCGCATTGTTTGCTCCCCCCGCCCCGTACCTTTAAGAGACCTTGTTTTTCTTAACAAGATGCATTTCAGTGGCACAAACACTGAGATCAACAATTAATAAATGGGACCTCCTGAAACTGAGAAGCTTCTGTAAGACAAAGGACACAGTCAGCAAGACAAAAAGGCAATCCACAGAATAGGAAAAAATATTCACTAACCTCACATCTGACAGAGGGTTGATCTCCAAAATTTACAAAGAACTCAAGAAGCAAGTCTCCAAAACACCAAAAGATCCAATTAAAAAGTGGGCTGCAGAACTAAATAGAGAATTTTCAATAGAGGAGTATAAATTGGCTGAGAGGCACTTGAGAAAGTGCTCAACATCCTTAGCCATCCGGGAAATGCAAATCAAAACAACTCTGAGATACCATCTCACTCCTGTCAGAATGGCTAAAATCAAAAATACCAAGACAATTTATGCTGGAGAGGATGTGGTGAAAGGGGAACACTCCTCCATTGTTGGTGGGAGTGCCAACTGGTTCAGCCACTTTGGAAATCAGTATGGAGATTCCTCAGAAAAATGGGAATAAACCTACCACAAGACCCAGCAACTCCACTCTTAGGCTTATATTCAAAAGATGCCCATTCATACAACAAGGATGTCTGTTCCACTATGTTCATAGCAGCATTATTTGTAATAGCCAGAACTTGGAAGCAACCTAGATGTCCCTCAACTGAAGAGTGGATAGAGAAAATGTGGTACATTTACACAATGGAGTACTATTCAGCAGAAAGAAACAATGGAATCCTGAGATTTGCAGCCAAATGGATGACACTAGAAGAAACCATCCTGAGTGAGGTAACACAGTCACAAAAAGAGAAGCATGGCATGTACTTCTCTCATATATGGATTTTAGACATAGATCTGGGGAGTGCCAGCCTACAATCCCATGGCCAGAGAGTCTGGGAAACAGAAACTTCATTCAGTGGCTGATGGAAGAAGAGGCAGACTCCCACGGCTAAGTACTGAGCTGAACTCAAGAAAGCCAGTAACAGAGAGGGAGGACTGATGACCAAAGGAGTTAAGACTGGGCTGGTTTAACCCCAGAAACAGCTGGCCTGACAAGGGTTAACTCTTGAATCCCAGGCTGATGCCTGAGAATCCAACATGGGACTGATCAAGACCCCCTGAATGGGGGTGTCAGTGAGGAGGCCTAGGTAATCTATTGAGCCTTGGGCAGTAGATCAGTATTCATCCCGAGTATACACATGGACTTTGGACTCCCATCCAACAATGTGAGATGAACTCTCACCCTGAACTCTTGGAGGGAGGGTCTAGGCCCTGCCCTGGATGAAATGATAGTCTTTGGACACCCCCATGGAGGGCTTCGCCCTCCCTGGGAAAATGAGGGGATAAGGGGAAGTTGGAGGGAGGGTACGGGAGGAGGGGAGGGAAAGGGAGAGAAACCTGGAACTGACTTGTGAACCAACCATGTTTCTAATCTAAATTTAAACTTGAAAAAATAATAAAATGCATGAGGTAAAAAAAAAAAGAACTGGAAGAATTGGAACATGATTCTTTTTAGCTTAAATGCTGCAAGGGGAGGTGGTCTCCAAGAAAAGACAACATTAGAGAAATAAGGTAATATACATGGGTCACATGAAGCCGTGAAAAACAAAACCCACTGGATATCCCTTCATTCATTTCAAGTCATACCTCCATGCTCTCTCTTTCATCAGTGAAGAATGGAGCTGCAGTCCCGAGCCAGGGTCACTGAGTTGTGCACAGCTCTGTTGGCAGTCTAAACTAACTCCACTAGCAGTCAAAGTATATTGAATTTTAAATGTTTTATAGGCTATGATTTGCCTTCTGGAAATTAGCTTTTAATCTATTTCATTATACCAACTTATAGCCCTAACAGACTAGAATTATGAATTAACTCACTCATTTATTAAATCAGTTATTGAAGGAGCTTGGTGAATTATGAAAAACAGAAACGCAAGAGTCAAGGAGATGAGGGTTTCATGTCAGCCTTGTCGTAGCTGTATACTTCTGACATTTTAAAAGCCCCACTGACTTCCCACCACTGAGTTCCCAACTGTGTCACAGGAATTATAGCCACCCTCCTAGCTGAGACAAAGGAATCTCTAATATGGTGTTCATTGTCATTCTTTATCATGCAGTGAGGACATTGAGTCCCACCTTACAACACTGTATTCCCTACAAGGAACACAAAATTAAAATCACTTCCAAAGTGGTGGTAATGCTCCTCAAGGAGGTTTTGGCTTTGTTTTTGTTTAGTTTTGTTTATCTGGATAAGGATGTCATTGGCTGTTACAAAGACTGGAGATACATTGATGGCTTTGTGTTTAGGGATTCTAAAAATTGTAAAATGCATGAGACAGCCTAAGGGGGAAAACTGACTTACCCGAATGCAAATAGCATCCTAATTGAAAAACAGTTTAATAGAGGAGGCTGACAAATAAATCAATGATTATAGTACAAGAAAAATAAACTAAATGCTAGAACAGATGCAGGGAGAACATTACTATATCATCACTGTTATTCATAGGATGGTATACTTTTATAGGAATTTGCATTGTTCTATTTAGTCCTTTACAACCAACCTTTGGAGAGATTGGTACATGTCAGTGCTCTGCAAAATTGAATGTACAAATCAAGAGGACACCTTATTAAGATGAAGATTAAGAGTCAATAACTTTCAATAACTCACCTCCAGAAGAAACTAAGTGGTGTGTTATTTAGAGCATAAATTACACTGGTAGTGTTCAGCCCAGTAGCCCCTCTACAGCTGGGATCATCTTTGAGCTTCTGTGCTCACCTCTACCTTGCTTAAAATTTACTCCTAATGTATGCAATCTCCTCAGAAGACTCTAAAACTCCTCCAGCTGTGCTACCAAAACCCTCCCAAGCTGTAAATACCAATTAGTTCAGATCCCACAGAGGTAACTTGAGTTCATAACTGACTGGCCTAAGAGGAAGAAAAGTCAATCCCTTTGCCAAATGGGATAAGCTCACTAGAACTCACTCTCACTGATTTTGCCCAGAATCATGCCCTCTTTGCTTTCCTTTTCCCTGAACTGCTTTCAGGGCACCCTGTCCAGAGTTCCCAGGAAAGCTTCCTAATAATTCCCTTTCATATGAAACATTACAGAATCTCCTAACTTCAAAGAAAGCAACTGAAAATATTCTCAGCTCTGCTTCATTGTCAGCTCACATAGCTCTGTCATCAACCAAAATATATCACAGGTCTACCCGCTAGTCACCTATCCAGTGCTCTCGTTCCCCAAAGCTGTCACTACTTCCTCTACACTGGGGCAGCTGTATTTTCACCACACCAATCCATCTCTCACTTTTTCACTCTTGCTGAAAGACCTTCTATGCTTTCAAGATTATGCCCCTCTCCCGCATCAAACCTTGCAATGACTGCCCTTTGTTCTTACAGTAACCCACAAGGAGCTTCCTAACACACTGCCTAGAGTAGCAAGTCTGCATCTTCCTCAGTGACCTCTCCTTGAGTGTCCTCACCTTCTCACTTCACCTTTCTGCCTCGCCTTTTTTGCTATCACATGTGTTTCACCTCACAGGCAGTGTACTCGGCTGTTCTCTCAGTCTCTACCTCATTCATGTCAGATAAATGTTATATTTCCAACAAACTCACTCTGACTACCCAGTCAAGTAAATTTCCATAGCTTCCAGGACTTTCCATCACACATTGTTGTATCTGTTGACCTTGTAAGCGTAAAATGTTAATTTGTTTCTTGCTTATTTATCACTTATAATAAATTCAAATCTTTCAGTATCACTAAAACATAAATTCTTTCTAAACATAGAATATTTTAATTAAGTCTTTGAGAATTTCATGTATTTATAAGATATATTTCACTTCTTATCCTAATTATGTCAGTTTTTCTCTACTTGGCTCATACTACATGTTCCTAGTGTTGATAAGACAAATAAAATAGAAGTGATTTCTTCTCTAAGGCATGATAAAAATGAGGCTCAAAATATAAAGGGACTAGTTCAAGGTCACAGAAGTCACACTGGAGTTAGTAGAAGAGGTAAGATTCTGTGAAACTTTTGAGAATATTTCCCCAGGTTTCCCCACATTTCGAAGGTTTGTTCTGTTCATGACAGCTCTTGACTTCAGCCTCCCAGATCATCACCACAGCTGGGCAGGCCTCTCCCTTAGAGTTGATGCTGGAGAAGATAGTAAATCTATTTAAAGTGATTAGAAGAAAGTTGAAGACAAGTGGTATAGCAGAAATTGACAGAAAGGTGGTTAAAATGACTACTTTCAGAGATATTTCTCCTTTTTTAATGAGCTTTTATTTCATGATGGAAAAGGTCATATAAAGGTAAGTTAAACACCCAATAAACTTAAACCAAATCAAATGTTTTAATGTAATGAAATAATATATGTCAAAATCTATGTACGGTAAATGTATTTTTATTGTAAATAAAACTATTCAGGGAAACTATTCAGAACTAAAACTATTCAGGGAAAAAGGGAAACTGGAGAGGAGGAAAAAAGAAGGGGTAAGGGTGGCCTTTTCTCAAAGTACATTATATGTTTGTATGGAAATACCCTTAAAAAACTTTTAAGGACACCTAAGGCTCAGGGAACATCTCAGATGAAGGTGCAGAAAAATTAAGAGTCAGAGGACCAGGATAGTGTGTCTGCTGGAATATCATATCTTCCATATTTGATAAGGAAACTGCACCCAGGAATCGCATCAGTATGGCTGCCTAAACAAGACCTCAAAAACGTTAATACCAATAGATATGCTAACATAGGTGGGGGAAGTCTTACAAGGTTTCATCCCTAGAAGAACTACTGGCGATTGATGGTGGTTGCTAAGAGAAGAAGGATTGGTGTTCGCCAAGAATAGGCCCCCTGATTTGCTAGTCAGTTGCAAAGGCCAGTCCTAAACATATATGAGCAACACTAAGTGATATCAGAAGGTTGTGTGTGTGTGTGTGTAATAACTATAAGAATAAGAGGTCATAGCTGGGCGTTGGTGGTGCACGCCTTTAATCCCAGCACTCGGGAGGCAGAGGCAGGTGGATCTTTGTGAGTTTGAGACCAGCCTGGTCTACAAGAGCTAGTTCCAGGACAGCCTCCAAAACAATACAGAGAAACCCTGTCTCGAAAAACCAAAAAAAAAAAAAAAAAAAAAAAGAACAAGAGGTTATGAATTTGAGAGATTTGGGAAAATTGAGAGAATCGAAGGGAGAGAATGATGTAATAATATGAGTATGAAAGTCTAAAAAGGACTGTAAAATTACAGAAAAACAAGTAAGATTTGCAATGAATATATAGCAGTAAAAATAAAACCCCCACTGTGACAAGAGTTTAAAAATATACAAGTGAGTTATCTGGGGAGTTAAAAGAAGAGAGACTAAAGCAATTACAGGAATGGTGAAAGGGTATTTTTGAATTAATTAGAACGCATTGGAAATCAGTACTGAAGTCAGGATGTTACATGAAACATCTGGTGAGTGACATCTGGGGGGTTCTAACTTTCAGTCTGAGAACTGTCTAGTTGGGTATCTGTGATGGCTGCACATGAAGTAAACTGACCACAAATAACCTCTCTTGGCTAGAGACTTCCACAGAGGTCCTGAAATGCAAAGATTTCTCTGCTTCCCTCCAGATATAATCATTTCTTTCCTCTGTCTCCTCTCTCAATCTGTTTAGTTTTGGTTTTATGAGACACAGTTTCTCTTTGTAGCCCTGGGTGCCCTGGGACTCATTCTATAGATCAGGATGGCCTTGAATTTAAAGATCTGCCTACCTCTTCCTCCCAAGTGCTGGGATGAAGGGCATCAGCCACTTTGTGATATTTTCCTGAGGTGGGAGTGAGTACTGTGGATTGAACCTAGCACATAGAACCTGGTGGTTAAGCACACCACCTCTGATCTGCATCCTTCTCCTATTTTCTTTGTTCTTTTCATTAACCACAATACCACAAGCATTCAACAAAGAAAAAGAAGAAGGTTCATCTTACCTATGTCATCAAGATAAGCTTCTCTAAAGAAGTTTGAGCTAGGACCTGAAGAGGAACTAAAAATATAATTAGTCATTCAAATATAAACTGTGCTTAATTTTCTGTTAGCATATGCTGTGAATTTTCTACAGAAACTGCCTTTCCATCAGGCAGTCCGGATTAGTGTTATGCTGTCTTTGGCACTCTCTTCAGAATATCATAGAAGAGTTGGGTTCATTTTATCACCAAATTGAAACTTAAGCTCTTAATTGAAAATTCATAAAAATTTCAAATTACTCCTTCAGACTAGTGAAGTTTAACACCATTCATAATATAACTATGCTTAAAGTAAACTTATTAGGGAAAAAGGTCTAAACCAAGTCAAGAGAAACTTGCTATTAAGATTAATATTTGTATGAAAATATAATATGTAGTAATTATAACATTGTGAATTGGTGCAAAATGAAAATAAAGGTGAAATCTTATAGGCATCTAAGAAGAAAGATAAGTCACGTTGAAGAAGAGGAATAGGTAAACTTTTAAAAAGGCAGAAGCAGGCAAATTTTCAGAAACAGAATTGGACTGCAGTCTTGTCAACATAGATCCCTACATTGGGTATTACTAAGTGGATGATCATGTATGGAAACAGAGGGCTGGCTCTATGGCCTTTGTCCTTAGGAGTTTGAAGGTACTTGTAGACAAATTAACCATCAGAAGCAAGTAAGGGTACTGATTGGCTTGCCTCTCTGATAAACCCTGGTAAACCCTGGGAGAGGGTTTGAAAGCTCATCACAGTATGTGAGGAGTCTGTAGTTTTTCGGGGTGCTCTAAGATAAATAAAGTTAGTGTACATGTGTGCATTTGCTCTGTAGTTTTCCATGTTGTTCTCTGAGTTCCATTGTGGACTTTTCAAGCAGAAATTCATCTTTCAATAATTTTCTTCTTTTTTTAGACCAATGTATAATTTAATATAATTTTAGAAATCTCCTATTATCATCATTCTTTCCTCTACTTTCCATTTTTAAATGTAACAATATATATATTATGTACAGTCTTATATATAATATAAAATATATAGTTTTATTTTATTGTAATCCAAAAAGGAAATAATTCTAATACAATATATGTGGTAAAGACCATAGACTTTTTAATAGAGGGTGCTTAAGTACACAATTCATCTGCTGGTCTTTACCTTAGTCCCATGGTTTCAGTCCAGGAGCATCACCACACCTTCTGTAGAGTTTCTCACCTCTGATTCAGCTGCCATCCAGTGAAGTGTTAAAAGAGCTGTAACCAGGCAAGGTCCTGAGACACAACATCTTCTAGCACATATTTTGTTAAACTAGAAACATTTGTGTATTTCCTTGGGATTACATCACTATGCAAATTATAGACATGTGAGTCCTAATAGTTAAACTCCAAGGTAGGCACCTTGGGTGTTGAATCATATGTTCTAGATTCTATTCTCTGGAAAGGTCTAGAAAGTGTGTGAATTTTATTTATCAATATATATCATATTCTTAGAACATCATTCATGCTATAATACATATTGGGTTGCATATGGATATGGTAGAGTAAGAGAGAGGGAGGGAGACAGGGGAGGGGATAAATCTCTGAGACTGGCATCCCTGCTGCATTCCAAGGCAGGAATGTGTTCATTTTCCTGTGTTTGTATTGTTCTTGGTGACTTGTCTAACTCTATACACACCTCATCTTTTATCACAAGGTCTCTGTTGCACAGCTCTCTGAAATTTTGCTGAGATTAAAACTCGAAGATACTCTATCTCTCATTTCCCTTTTCCTTGAAACAAAAGAAAGAAAACTGGTGCTAATTAATTGTATATTGTGTATCTGCCATGGTGTGATACATGGTAACATACACTCTCTTATATTATAAAAGGAGGCAGACTATAGTCAGTCTAATGAAACTTGACAGTATCCTCACTTTTGTCTTCATAAGACTGCTATCAACAGGCAGGCGACTGTAACAATATTGCTCCAGCAATAATGAGAATACTTGAAGATAAGAACATCCACTGGGTTCTTTGAAAAGGAACAGGCAAAGGCACATTGTCCTTAGCACTGCCATTTTGACTTCAGACTCCATTTTACCTGTAGAGTAAAACAAGCCCTAGAAGATCTGGGCACTTTCCAATGGCTGGCCAACCTCCTCCATAAACAATATAAACAGTCTATTATACCCCATAGTTCCCTTAAACATTATGGCTGATCCAAACAACAGAAAGAACAGATGAATCTGATCGGTTGGACTAAAAAGCTAACATTCTGTGTCAGCTGGCAATGATGGAACACACAGGGAAAGCCCCTAATCTTTGACTCCTGGTTGGTGAAAAATGTAACTAACTTGGCAACTAGTGTTGGTGATTTTGTGCTTATAAACTCTGCTTCAACCCCTGCCCCAGGCTGCAAAAAAAAAAAAAAAAAGCAAGGTTCCTGAGTCCTTGTTCTGCAGCCCTGATTGTTCAGCGACCCCATTCATGTGGTAATTTGTTAAAATCTTTGGAACCCTAGACTGATACTGTCTCTCCCCATCCTAGGGGCACACAACAAACATGGCGTAATGTTCTCTGGTAGCTCCTGCTTGACGAATACAGTGAGTGATCTGTTAGGATTGCTCCACCGAGCTTCTTGTATCTGTATCTTCTTCATCTGTATCTTATTCAGGCCTCCTTTCAGATTCGCCTGCAGGAACAGGGTGTGAGTTTTGACGTTTGCCTTAGTATTCTAGCTGAGAAGCAGTGCTCCTGGGTGGTAGATGGTCCATCACTGTGACAAACACCCGGCAGAAACAATTTAAAAGGACAGAGCATTGTTGTGTGCTCTTTCAGAGATTCTGTCCACATTAAGATAGCTTTGTTTCTGAGCCATGGTGAAGCTAAGCAATGTGGCAGAGGGTGTGGTGGCAAAGAAACGCTTATCTTCTGGTAGCTGAGGAAAGGAAGGACAGAAGATAGTCGAAAGCAGGAAATACATTTTCAGAGCACACTCTAGTAAGATGTGCCCTCCAACAAGCTCCACGGCTTATTTTTCACAGCCCCCACAATGATGTCCTCGAATTGTGAACTAATTAATCAAGGGCCTAAACTATGGGCAAAGTTGGAGCCTTTGGGGTTCAGTAATCTCTCAGGAACAGCGCCAGTCTGGCTCAAACCTTCAGCCCAGGAGCCTTTATGGGAATATCATATTCAACACTTACGAGAAAAAGTGTATTCCTTTGCCACTTTTGTATAACCTGACATAAATACAGATTTGAGTTTCCCCTTAGAGAACACATGGCAGAAAGAACTTTAGCATTTGGAGTAAAATACATGAATTTGAACTCAAAACTCTACAATGGACTAACTAAATTTAGATTGTTTAGCATTAGTTTATTTCCAGAACATGAACTCGGTTGTGCTGTTTTAAAAAGTTAGAGAAATCCTGGGGAGCCCATTACCTGTAACAGACAAGCAGTGAGGGGAAGGCATGGGGAGGTCAGCATTGTGATCGATAGAAGGTAGGAAATGAGAAGATGCATCCAGAAATACGCTGCACTTTTGCCTGGAACAACGGGTTCCACACCTGCCTCAAGTTCCCATATCCTATGCCATGCATCTCTTTCCTCTAAGGTTATATCAAACTGCACCTCCTCGTGTTCTACCCATTCCACACTGATCTGTCAGACAATGTGCCCTCAAGGGGAAAGAGGGGATGACTGACATGCAAACACATACCTTTACACCCAAGTTAAGTAAGCATTTTTCCAACTTCCTGTATGATCTTGAGCAAGTCAGTTTGTGTTTCCGAGCTTGAATTACCTTCTTATTATTAAGGATAAATCACAGACAAAAGAACGATGTCACAGAAGTTAAGATGTTTTGCCAATGATCTCAATTATTTGCTAATATTTAATGAATAAAAAGAAGCTACTGAGCCAAAATAATAATTTTTCACTCTTTGAAGTTTGGTCTGAGGCCAGGCCCTTGACTCACCCTGTGGTACCTTAGCAGCCATGACCATCATCTCCATAGACAACTTCATCTATTTCCTGAGTTTCTCCACAGGGCATCTAGACCTTTTTAGCTGCCATCCAAGTGAGGAAATCCTCTATCTTCTGCTTACAGCAGGCTTGCTACTGTTGCTATGCTGTCAGCCAAAGCCAGCTACAAAGCTAATCCCACCATAACTGTAGCAAGCACTCTGTACTGGTGTCCACCAAAGAAACCAGAAATGATGCTTAGCTTCTGTTACTTTGTTATGCCACATATCTTCAGTTTGCCTTCTTTATCCTGTGTGTGTGTGTGTGTGTGTGTGTGTGTGTGTGTGTGTGTGTGTGTGTTTATTTGAGATTATAGATTTCCCTAATGGTTCTGGCTGTGTCCTAGGGTTACATTTGTGATATATTAGAAGACACAGGGCTCTTGGGTTTTACAGACTATGTTAAAATATCCCCAAGTATACTATTTACCATTTACCATTTTGTGGCTTTGAGAAGAATATTACTGATCTTGTTCCTAATTTTTTGAGTTTCAGAAGTCTTATTTAGTAGTTTGAAATTTATGTAAATTTATTAGGCTTGACTTGCTAATGGTATTTATTAAAACTTTGTAGTAAATTTCACTGACCTTTAAACTCCCATGATACAAAGTGAAAAAGATTATTTGGGCATGGATTACATATGAAAATTATTATGTACATGTTGTGACATAAAGGTATCCTGGTGAGTTACATCTAGGTTGTCTTTGCCACTATGCTATGCTATAGAATTTCATACAATTTCTTTTGTGCAAGGGGTGAAGCTGGCAGCATCAGAGCGATTGATTTTCTACTGGCAGTCCCTTTTTTCCACCCAATGAATTTTACTGCCTTATGGGCAGCAACAGTTGTACCCTGTAATTCACTCCACTACCCTCTCCTTCCCACTGAAAAACAAAGTCTGCCCATAAAAGAAAATAGCTTCTCTTGGGGAAAACTTGGACAGGTTACTAAACCACAAAAAAAAAATATGACTTTAGTGAAGGTCAGAACAATTACAGACTTGAAAGGCATCTATTTATTTTGCAGACATTTACTTAGTAAACTTTGGTATTTGAAAATATAACTTTGTAACTATACATGGAGGCACATGCCTTTGATTCTGAGATTTAGGAGACAGAGGCAGGTCAATCTCTGTGAGGTTGAGGCCAGCCTGGGCTGCAACGTGAGGTCTAGGAGAGTTAGAGTTACATAGTGAGAACCCATTTAAAAAGAAAAAATAGCTAAATAAAAAATAATATAAAATGTAACTTCATGCCTTTGCTTTGTAGTTTTTCATT
Organism: Mesocricetus auratus; assembly: GCF_017639785.1. Lineage (NCBI taxonomy): Eukaryota > Metazoa > Chordata > Mammalia > Rodentia > Cricetidae > Mesocricetus > Mesocricetus auratus. The sequence continues at coordinate 126,793,379 of NW_024429266.1, forward strand.
AGGAACGACTAAGTCTCTATAAATTTAATCAAGTACAGGGCACATTGCCTATATGAGGAGTCTATTGTCTGCTTGCTATTTGAGAAGACAGCTAGCTACCCTCTTGACATTTAAACACGCTGTGCTGCTAGCTTTGTGATACTGGTACATCTTTTGCTCAATCTTAGCCCTTTCCTTTGAAACATATTTGTAGTAGAGAAAGTACAAAATATGTACTTCAGTGTTTGAAGATTATTCAGGTGACTTGTGTATTTGGTGAAACACAAGGGACAGAAAAGGATAAAGAAAGGAACAGGAAACATGAAAAGAATTCTCAGAAATGGAGGCATGAAAAAGAAAAAGACATGATGAAATAGATATTTGTTTCTGTTGCCTCATTGACCTAAGAAATGCAGAAGTATATTTTAAAAAATGCCTAAGTCTGCCAAGCAATGGCTTGGCAGTTAAGAGCCTGTTCTGCTCTTGCAGAGGACCTGTGTTCAGTTCTCATGATCCACCTGGTAGCTCACAACTGCCTTTAACTCTAGCTAGAGGTGATCCAGCTGCCTCTACCAAATTTTATAGGCACCAGGCACCTATGAGATGCACCTATACACATGCAGGCAGACACTCAAACACATATAATAGAAACAAATACATCTTTAAATATGCATGTTCCAAAAGCCTAAGTCTATGTTTTTAATATAGGGAGAAACTCTAAATCAGAAATACATTTCTGTATTTGTTGTTTGCTTCAATCTGAAAAGGAACCTATGCTATTTTGTCCTTCTTCAACCATTATGGAGTGTAAATACTTAATGGTTGCACAAAGATCTATGCAATAATCATCTTAAAGGCTATTAAGTCAAGCAAAAACACAAATGAACAAATTTAACAGAGACCTAAGTTTTCCAAAGAATGTCTGTGCTTTCTAAGAAAGAGCATCAGAGTTTGATCCTAAAAACATTTGTAGAAAAAAAGTTGTAATTTAAAAACTCACAGCAGCCGGGCGGTGGTGGCGCACGCCTTTAATCCCAGCACTCGGGAGGCAGAGGCAGGCGGATCTCTGTGAGTTCGAGGCCGGGCTGGACCGATAGCCTCCAGAACAATACAGAGAAACCCTGTCTCGTAAAAACCAAAAAATAAAAATAAAAAAAAATAAAAAAAATAAAAACTCACAGTAATGGAAGGTCCTTTTGGTAGAGACAACAAAAAAGTCAAAGATTTTAGAACAATATAATATATTCCCTCCACATCCAGTCACGACTGAGAATATTAATGAACATTGAAACATATACCACACATTTATCAAACTGATTTGGAAAATCTATTGTCAAATGTATACTAATTTGGAAAGGAAAAAGTAAAACCTAGTTTTCTGCATTATCTATTCAGTCTACAAATGCGTCCAAGGCCTATTCTATGTGTCACATCACAGGAATTATTGGTAATAAAACGAGAGAGAGAGAAAGCAGTGGCTGACCTCAGAGAACCTTTGGCCAGCAGCACCCAGAAGCACTCTCCCTGCTTCTGGAGGTCTGGTGCAATGAAGAGGTACAGGCCTTGCAGTGGGAACGCCCTATTTTGTTGGCTTTCTGGAAAAGGTAACGGCATTAGGAAGCAAATTTGCATTTAACATCTACTTAACTCAGCCGAAAATTGTGTTGTGTTTTGACTTACAGACGAAATGATTGATAATAACACACTAAAAAATGGGCACAGTCCTTTAGAAGGGTATGTTTACACCAAAGAAATTATAGAGGCAGATGAAGATGCGTAGGACCTTGCATGCTGTTGGCAGTTGTTTGCGAGGCTGTCTGCAAGCCTTTGACGCAATCTTCCCTCATGCCCTTTCTCTCATGACAGAACAGTCAGCTGCTCTACCTAATGACATTTTGTCTGCTCTTCATAGTTTCATCTCAGCTACCATAGCAACTCCACCACCATCTAGGACAAAGCTGTGATGCTTTTGCTGCTGCTCATAGCTGCTCAGAGCTCCTCCCTAATCATCATGTGGATTTTTTTCTTTATTAATAGCTTTCTGGGGAAGAAAAAAGGCAGTATTTTTAGAGGTGCTTAGGAATTTTTTCTCTGGGTAATTGTCTCACAGGAGCAAATACAGGGTTCCTTGGGCCTCAAGCTTATGCGATCAGAGGGAGAAAATAACATTTTACAAAAACAAATATAAAACTACAAATCCAGAATTGGATACAAAAGTGAATATTAAGTAAGAATGAGATAAAGAAACAATATTTCATTATGTTGATATCTATAAAATAGATATCCATGAAAATAACCTTTTATTGTTTTTTTTTTAACTGTCACACACACTTCCCTGAGGTTTTGCCTCAATGTCTGTTCTCATTGATTTCCTCTTTATGTAGGATGTTTGTAAGATCCTTTCTGGACAGAAGTTAGAAGTATAATTCAACCTTTCCACTACTCGTGTATCAAAATCAATTTTGTTCTTATTGACAGCCTGAAATAGATACTTTCAGCTTCAATTCCCACTGTTGGCATAGCGCATAAATTGTTGGAAATATTGTCAAAAGTGGGAAATCCTCTATAAAGCTTATTGCATATGTGACCTGCCAGACTTAAAGAATATTTTTTGGTGCAGCTTCTGCTGTCAACATGCCAAGTCCTTTCCCCTTCTTCTCTCGACACAGTAACAGATCTGCACACTAGAAGACAGCTTTGCCTCCCTACACAGCATCTCCTCCAACCTTCCAGGATGGTACAATGATCAGCCCAGGGGGTGTTCAGAATATTCTGGGCCTATAACTTAACCATGTGGAAGAATTGCTTCGGATCACCAAGTTTTCCTGATGATCTTGTCTAGAGTGCACCCTCAGGTGCTCTTATTAGAGGCAAAAAAAAAAAAATGCCAAATGCTACTTCACTGCCATCAGACCAAAAGGAAGCATGGCAGAGGGAGAGATCACTGTTCCAGGGGACAATCTTCTTAACCTGCAGCCTAAGTATTTGCTAGGCAGCTGAGATTGCCTCAGGCTCGTGTGGTTACCTGTTTTGTAGGTCTGCTAGGGTTGAGATGATTCAAGCAATCTTGCCCTATGCCACCTTACCCCCGGTACATCAGTGCAAAGGGGTTGTGGTATCTTGTCTGCTTTGTCGAGCCTTTCTCCCCGTCATCTCATTTGTTTGCATTTCTTTTAGTCTTGTCAGAGCATCATCAGACCAATACAAGAATGCATCTTCAAGTCCCCTTTATTCTTGGACATCAAGACTCTCCTGAAATTATTTAGAGTGTTCAGTCAAGCTTATATATCTGATGTTGTATCCCTGTTTCTTTGCTTTATCTTTTTTCTGAAAGCAGATTAAAGAACTGAAAAGCACACTAAATACAAAAGTTAATGAACCCCAGTGAATTCCCTGATGGTTGATGAAAACAAAATGTAGCCCCAGGTGTGTGGTGGACAGATTTCTCAGTGAGCACTGCCAGTGTGTGTTCCACCCAGGCTCCATAACATTTAGTGAAAAATAATGCAGCCTTAAGTCCGGATATGCGGAGGGCAGCAATAACCTTTCATAAACTGTGCAAGTGGACTAGACTTATTTTATTTTCCTCATTAGTTTCCAAAAGTATAATCGAAGAGAACAAAGACATGATAGGATGATATGTCCATTCTCAGCACAAAACTTCATCCCTCTGAGTGCTTGGTGAAATAGCCTTTGTGATTTTCAGGTTTGTGATGTAGCTGTAGCTGTGTGGAAGCATGCCCAGAGGAAAGCAGGCAGATAGGAAGCAGCTTACTGTTTTGTTTTACTGTCAGGATCCTTAGTTGCTGTTTGGTTGGTCCAAGCGAGAATGTCTGCGGCGGGGTTTTTGGATTTGGGTTTTGTTTTTGTTTCCATGTGTCAGAGTGCTATATTTTAAATGATCTTCCCTGGCATAGGTTTAAGTCACTCTGCTGGCACATAATGGCTAACTCTGAAGTAACTGGTGTTGAGGACAGTGAAATTTGAGGTCCTTGTCCCCAGATCCTGGAACAAAGCTTTTAAGACCTTAGAATCCCTTGAATGAAGAGAGTAAGAACAGCTGTTTTTATTATTCATAATATATCCAAGTGGAAAGGGCTTACAATGACTAATTATGAGAGAGCCACAGGGAAAAACAAAGTAGTTGTATGCAGAATAAAGCAGACATCAGGATCTAACCAAGGCCTCCATGTTCAAGCGCCTGCCTGTCCTTACACAAAGTTAGTCTGGCGAATAGCTGGAAATACAAAGTACCTTAAATTGTAGAAATTATAAACTGCATAACAAGAGGATTTCTCTTTTTTATATTTTTTATTTTTATTTTATGTACATGGGAGTTTTGTCTGCACATATATCTGTGCATCATGAGTGGACAGTGCCTGCAACATGAAAAATAAACAACCCAGAGACTGATATTGGGGTTCAGGCTTCCAGCTGTAGATGAGAGAAGCAAAGCAGCTGGCCGCTAGCTCTTACCTCTACCTTAGACCAAAGGGGTGATCCTCAGACTGCTCCCAACTTCACTGCTCCTCAGATTCACTCTGTGCTATGATCTCCTCACTGTGGTTAGAGGCTATGCTCAGAATGCAATCTAAGACACTGGGTTCCTGTCATATCTCTCTAGGGCTGGGATTAAAGGTGTGAGCTTTGTTAGTCTTCACTATTGTGTAGGCTTTGAACTCAGAGAGATCCCTCTGCCTGTCTCCTGAGTCCTGGGATTAAAGGTATGCACCACCTCTGCCTGGCTATATAGGTTGCTAGTATGCCTGCTGCGATTCAAGGTGTGAATCTCCATTGTCTGACCTCTATGGTTAGTGGCTGGCTTTGCTTTCTGAATGCTCAGGCAAGCTTTAATAAACCATAAATAATAAATATATCACCACAAGTGCCCAAGGAGGAGGGTACTAGATCATATGGGACTGGAATTATAGATGGTTATTAGCTGTCATGTGGGTTCTGGAAACCCAATGTGAGAACAAGTGTGCTTTGTAAGAAAAAATGCTGTTGGTGGCTAAGCTGTCTCCCTAGCCCCCAAAATAGTTTCTCTTAACTCTGCTTTTGTTTTTCATGCTGACTGTTTAAACTGAAAAGGTTCAGCTTTTGGACAACGAGTTAGCCAGTGCATGTCAACTAGTGCACCCTGTCAGGGAGCTCTCTTTTCTGTATGAATCCCCATTGATGAGTAATGTCACATGATATGATGGTTCATGACTATGTGGAGCGTTTTTATGAAGGCCTCCGGGATTGCTGTGGTAAAGTAGCGCTGGGCTCTTCTGTGCATGATCAATGAAGAGAAAAATATTGATTCAAACAATTAGGAGTCTGTGACTGAAATTTTTCAGTGTCTTACATAAATCAGCTGCATGATTTTTGAGTTATATGTGTTTTTTTCCTACTACTACTTTCACAAATTGCCACAAACAATGGCTAAAAAAACAACAAAACTTTATTATTTTAAATTCTGTAGGTCAGGAGTTCAAAATGGCTCTCAGTAACATTACGATTTTAATGGGGTCTGTTTTCTTCCCTAGAGATTCTAAGATGTGGTCTTTTCCTTTCCTTGGGCCAATAATAGTTGCATAAACTTCCGACCTCCTTCAGTCCATTTTGAAAGAATACTGTGCTGGTTGGTTTGCCAACTGGACACAAGCTAGATTCAATTTGGAAGATGGAACTTCAACCGAGAAGGTGCCCTTGCTGGTTGGCCTATGGGCAAGCTTGCGGTGCTCGCTCTTTATTGATGGTTGATGTAAGAGGGTCCAGCTCACCGTGGTGGTGCCACCTCTGGGATGGTGGTTCTGAGTGCTAAAACAAAGTAGACTGAGCAAGCTATGAGGAGCACGACATTAAACACCACTCCTCCATGGCCTTTGCTTCAAATTTGACTTTTTGTTCCTGCCCTGACTTCCCTCGGTGAGGGGCTATTACCGGAAGTGGAAGATGAAGTAAACCCTTTCCTCCCCAAGCTGAATTTGGTCATGGTGTTTCATGCTGTAGAAACCCCTACTAAGAGAAGAACCGCGATGACTGCTTTAGGTCCAGCTAGAAAATGCTAAATAACCATCCATCTCTCAACTTTTTAGGTAAAATGGTTTATTTAAAGGTTTCTGAGCTGAGGACTCATATCTCTTTGACTGGTAAACTGAGGGCATTATTCTTATTATGGACTTAGTGGAAAATAGTTCGCTTTGCACTGTTGTTAGATTTACTGTTCGTCAGCAGTACAGTTACAAGTAGCTACATTTGCACGCATGAGGTTACATAAGTAATTATAGTACCTGTATGTTATGAAATGAACTCACCTCTCTTACACTAGACTTTTACAATACTTTAGTTGTCATGAATTCAAGTCATTTTATGAAAAAAGTATGATAAAATCCTCAATAAAAGTATGACATAATATTCAGATTGTGAGAGTAAAGAGATGTCTAGTCCTTTCAAGAATGAGAATAATTCCAGTATAAGAGAGGTTTGATATGGCCCTGCACTGTTTTTCCTAGAGTTTCCATGACACACTACCATAGTCTTGGGAGCTTAAACTTATAGGACTTTGTTATTCCACAAACCTGGGTACTGGAGGTTCAAAATCAAGGTGTAGCAAAGTTATGCTCTCTGGAGGCTCTATGGAAGAACCCTTCTGTGGCTCCTTAGTTTTGGGAGACCCACATTTTCCTTAGCTTGCAGTAGCACAGTCTGTCTCCACCCTGTCTTCACACCATCCTCGTGTGCCCTTTTCTGTCTCTAAGTATACTGACATGAGATTTGAAAGGCAACGTAATCCTCCTATCTACTCTTAATTTAATTACATCTTCAAATATCCTATTTCCAAATATAGTCCTTTCTCAGGCTCTAGATGAACATGAATATCAGTGAAATTCAGATGGAAAGTACATAAAAGAGTTCCTCTTTATAATTAGCTTCTTCGTTGCTGTGGACTGTCTGCTGTTACTAAAACTGACCTAATTCTTAGGATTGCTCTCAATCCTGAATCCCAATAAAAGTAAGAAAGGCAATAATTATTCTCCTAACAGCATTTTACTACTTTCTGGTCACAGTAGTCCAACATCTACCCTCCACAGTATCCTATCTGGATTATGACTGAGTGCACAGTCCTAAACACAAGGACAGAAAGGCTCGGTAATTAGCCTACTGTAAGTTGTCTGAGATGTCAGACTCTGCTCCAGTTTTGTTCTCATCACAAAGCCCATTCTTCCCATATACACATAATCTCTTTCCATTCCTACCTTTGAATTCACTTCCACTCATATGCAGTAGCAAACAATAGCTTATATATGACCGTCAGACTTCTAGAAAACAAACTACTATATCAGCAACAGCTAGAACTTCAAAACATTGAAGAATAATGAGAAAAATGAAAAATCCAAACCAACAAAAAGGTGTCTTTGTGTAGGGAAATTAGATTTTGGAGTCACAGGGGCAGATGGAAAATGCTAACACATTTATAGAGGCACCAAAATAGGGCCTTGATTAAATTAGAAAGGGTCTTGGGATTCAGGTCTACATTACAAGCCAAACAAAACACTTTCCTAAAAACACACCTTAAAAAAAAACACTTGTTTCCTAAAATACACCCAGAAATTCCTCAGTACACTAAGTGAACTGACCTCACAGTAGTAAGCATCTCTTTAAGTATAATATTTTAATTTGAAAGACTGGAGTTATAAATGTTTATATACGTTTACTTTCAAAGTTTTTATTTAATAGTTGAAATTATTATTTTTAGTTTTTGACATAATCATTACATCATTTCCCTTCACTTTCCTCCCTCCAAGACTCCCTATCAATTCCTCCTTTCAAATGCAATGCTCACTTTCAAATTCACAGCCTCTTTTTCCATCAGTTATGTGTGTGTGTGTGTGTGTGTGTATACACAAGCATTAATATTACTAAATACATAAATACAGCCTGCTTTGTGTAATGTTACTTGCATGTTTGTTTTCAGGGCTAGCCATTTGGAATTGGAAGACTATGTTTCCAATTCTCTGTAGTCCTTAATTGTATGAAATTATTTGTGCGGAGTTGAACCCTCCTGAGCTTACCCCAGTTCATGCTAGAGTGCCTGTTCCTATTGTCATTGTTCAGCTCAGTTTTAGGCAGTCATGCTGGCAAGTTATTATGAGTGTTGCTTCTGAGATTATTAGGAGACACAATCTCATAGAAAACTCCCTGGTCCTCTGGCCTTATACTCTTCCTGTTCCCTCTTTCACAGTGTTACCCAAGCCTTAGCTTCAGGAGTTGTTTTGTAGATGCATTCATTGGAATTGGGCTCCACAACTTTGCATTTTCATTTAATGGACTAATCAACAAGTAAAAGTAAACGGTGATTGGTTGGCATGTTAGTTGATAAAAAAATTAATAAAACAAAAAGATAAACATTGTTAGTTAGCTTTACATCAGTATAACAAATTCCCAGGTGAATCAGCTGAGAAGGAGAAAAGGTTGGCTTTAACTCATGGTTTTAGTCCACAGTTAGTTACTTGATCCTGATGTTTTGGGTCTGTGACAACACCTTACATCTTAATAGGATCACAGGACAGAGGAAATCAGCTCACCTAATGACAGTAACTGGAATATAAAAAGTATGCAGAGTGGCTTCGTTTAATCTCTTTCAATAGAAAGCTCTCAATAACTTAACTTCCTCTCACTAAGCCTTGCCTTCTGAGAACTCTAAGACCACCCAGTGGTGCCATCAGACTTGAGCCAAGCCTTCAACACATGAACCTTTAGGCAGTACTGAAACTCTAAACTATAAGAAGCATCTGGAGTACTAGTCTCTAAAAATGATGAGTACTGGAGATATCAGCACAATCAAAACATACACTAGTGATTGTATTTTATGGTCTAAGGCATATACACGCAAAATCTACCCTCGGTTCCTAAGCAAATATATAAGAAATTGTCTTGCTTAAATTGTTCATGTGTGCTAAGATACTTTTCTGAATCTTCTACATTCACTTTTGAACTCTTTCTCTTGGGGGTTTATTTACCCCTGAGTTGCTAACATCTACAGAATTGGTAAAATGAGAGCTAGGGCTCCAGGAGAGGACCTGCCACTGAACAGCTGACCTGAATAGTCACACAATCTGCTTCTCTAATTGATGCCCCTAGTTACCTTCATTTCCATGTTGAGGCCTAACTAATCTTGTGCCTTAAGCTTAACCTGACCTACCAGTCAACAACATTAGCAGTTTTTCACTCAGGATTTTACTGGTCATCAGTAAAATGGTGAGTGTTCCCTTGTCCCTACATCCTCACGAGCATGAATTGTCATTGTTTTATTGATATTGGCCATTCTGACTGATATAAGATGAAATCTCAGAGTCATTTTGATTTGCATTTCCCTGATGACTAAGGATGTTGAGAATGTCTTAAATTTATCTCAGGCATTTGTTTGTCATCTTTTGAGTACTCTGTTTGGTTCTATATTCCATTTTTAAATTAATTACTTGTTTTCTTGATATCCAGTTGTTTAGTAATTTATATATTTTAGATATTAACTTCTATTGGATATATACTTGTTTAAAAATCCTTCCCATTCTGTAGGCTGCCACATTATCCAAATGGTGGTGCCCTTTGCCACATAGAAGCTTTTCAGTTTAGTAGGATCCATTTCTTAATTGTTGATCTTATTGCCCATGTTATATCAGTATCCTTTTCAGAAAGTCTTTTCCTGTGTCAAAAAGTTCAAGACACTTATACACTTTCCCTCCTATCAGATTCAGAATATCTGGAATTATGTTGAGGTCCTTGATCCATTTGGAGTTGGGTCTTATGCAGGTGATAAACAAGGATATATTTTTATTTTTCTACATCCAGTAATAAATTTGATCATCACCATCTGCATCTGCCGCCTTCCAATTGGTCAACCATTATCTTGTAGGTGGTGGCATCACGCCATGCTGTCTTTTAAATTCCCTTCCATTGCTGTTATCATTAATAATTCTGCAAAGATGATGTGACACTCATTTTACAGGCAAAAATACTGAAGTTGCATGTAGTTAAACTAATCCTTTATGCTCATTCTACAAAACAGATTGTGTGTGTGTGTGTGTGTGTGTGTGTGTGTGTGTGTTGTTGTTGTTGTTGTTGTAAACCATTGGGTTTTATGCAGCTGGGAATTGAACATTACATCTCACAAATACTAAACAAGTGTTTTACCACTGTGCTCTATGCCCAGTCCCAGAACTAGGTTGTAAATTGAGACTCTTTCCAAAGATTATACCCCTCTTTTTAGTCATATTTTTCTCTATGTTCTCAGTCTGTATTCAGTGAAAAACAAATTATTCAGGGGTGAATGGCCCCTAGTGAATCTATGATTCCCAACAATATCCCAAATGAATATGTTTAATATAAAATCTTTCTTAGTCAGCTACTTAAAATTTATCCCCCTTCTTATTTAAGCTTTTTTAGAGATTTAAGTCTACCATATTAATGTTTTTTTCCAAAATCAAGGAAAAGCTATGCTACATTGCTTTGTTTTGTGGTATTCAGTGGTGGAGTTTTGTTTAACATGTATCTGAGATGAAAGATCAGCCATATATTACTAACCAAAAGTTACTGTCTCATTCTCAGATATTAGTTTCAAATAAATTAGATTTAATATATCTTATGGACATTTATAAGGCTGTTCTACATGCAACATCATTGATTTAATATTGATCTGGTTTATGGCTGGTGTGTTTAATTTAAAAATACTATGTCAGTCTTAGTGTTTAATATGCTTGGCTTGATAGTATTTTGGCTCAATGTTCAACTGTCTAGCTTGATAAGAAATATATTGCTTTGAGGCATGACAAAAAATGTAAAAGAATATTATCAGTAAACAGTAAGTAGATGTATTATAGTACAGAAATAATTACACTTTTAGCAAACAAATATGAAGTGGAAATATGATCCAAAAGGATATGGTAGCTTTCTTTAAGTAAACAGTGTCTTCTTGACTACATTTAATTAAATAAACATTGATGAATAGGCATGTAAAGGTTTCTCAAAGGTAAATGCTTTTTAGCAAATTAAACATCTACTGTCACGGGGCTTTCTTTGTATACAAACTAGTTTGTGTGTCTTGGCAAGCTTCTACATAATAAGCAAACAGCATGCTCCTGCTTGTGGTTTTTGTATATTTGATTCTGAGAATCTCTAGCTTCAAAATGTCACAACAAACACTTAAAGATCTATCTGACAGGGAGACTGAATGCCTTCTCCAGGGTCTCCACGCATGGGTCTGGAGTCACTGCATTTTAAACTTCTGTGCAATATCACTTTGCCTGACTTGCGAGGAGAATGAATTTTAATGTTCACTTGTTTCCTGCCAGGAAACTCCCTGTACTTCCCTCTCATCCTTCTCCATTGTTCATCTTCCTTATCAGAGCAGTCACTCGGGTGAATCCTGCTATCATGCAGCCCAGAACTCCCAAGGCATTCTTCACTGACTTTTGCTTCTCAAATGTGTTAGCGCGGGTTCATTCAGCTCTTTCCATTTCTTTTGCACTCTAAAATTTTTCTCTGCCTCGGTGGAAATCCTTCCTGGGCACTTATTTTAAAGCCAGATTTCAGTCCTTTGGTTCTTGGTGCATTCTGTATCCACAGCTGTGTTTCATGCTTAAATTTCCATCCATTGAATATAGTAACTTTGCTATTGCAACTATAGAGAAACCCCTCTTGCATCTCTCCGTTCACTGTCCCTAGCTCAATGAGATTCCTGCCAATTCCTTAATAATATCCACAGGAAAGACTAAAAATTATTGAGTTGACTTAACAGATAGTGGGCTGTTGTTTGCTCTGTATGTCCTCTCAAACAACCTGCAGGACAACTGTCTGAAGAAGGAACTCTCATCAGGTGTGGAAAGAAGCTCATTTAGACTAAAACCACCCAATAAGAGGGATGTTAGGTTTCCCATTTCCAGCCCACACAACCTGACTCTAGACTCCTGATGTCAGTAAACCCCATATACTGTGACCCAATGTTACTGCTTCCTTTCCCACGGAGGTTATTCTACTCCTGCATGGAATGTCTTAGTCTCCTCCAGCTTCTAAGCCTCTCCCAATTGCTTACTCTCTCTCTGGTTCTCCCATTCTCCCTCTATTCTACTCACTGACTACTCCCTTTTTCCCACTCTCTCACCCTCTCCTTTTAATATTTATTTTACTCTGCTAAGCATAGATTTTTTAATATCACAGTCTCAGGAGGTTTATAATTAGTATCTTGCCAAAAATAAAGCAATAAATAATAGTTTCCCTCTTAAGTTGCTGTTTTTGTTTTTTGTTAACCAAACTCCTCCTGATTAATCTTCCTTGTTCTCTAAGTTCTAAACTAATACTAAGCAATTTTCCCTGAAGAGATCAATTATAATTATTGTTTGTGTTTGCATTTTAATGTGCTTTACATTTATTCATTTTTGTTCCTACCAAAATACACTCACCTTGAAAGTAGGATAACAATGTGACTGTCTAGGCAAAACCTAGATCTGTCTTTCCCTCTACCCTCATTGTATCTGTTTCTATCTTGCTTAAACAAGATCATCTCTGTTTCTATCTCTTGTTTGTGTATAAGAAATACTGTGAGTACAATATAAAATACAGCTTCACAGTGAGTATACCTTATATTTATTATAACTGTTCATCTCCTCAAGGCATATAAAACCCAGTCTAATTTGTCACTAAATAATTCCAACCCTTTATGTTTTCCTATTTTAATTTCTCAATAATAACACATATTTTCTAAGATAATATATAATAAATAAATTTTGCTGCAAGATTTTACTCCCACCTCAACACCTGAATTTTTTTAAGACTAAGGAATGTGCCATGTTTGTTCGTGTCTGACATTACAGCCCTCTGATGTGTTGAAAGACAATCCAGACCCAGATTGTCTTCCAACACATCAGACAGTGGCTTGGATAGAACTGAATATGAACCTGTAGCAGTTTGTAGCTTCAACATCTGAGCTACTACTCGAGTGTTCAGCATAGCTTATTTGGAGAGGAGAAAATTTTGAATCACTGTCATTAATGGGTCATTTCAAGCATAAGGAGAGTTAAAAGTTTTTCACCTAAAACGTAGAATTAAGCCAGCCACTTCAGGTGTGCTTCAGGTAAATAGATTACAAGTAAATTGCAGGCATTTATTGATGTGAAAAGGGCTTTTAGATGATTGCATAAAATCTCCTGGAAAAATTTTTATCATCATTGAACGCCACATAGTTTTATCCTAAGAAAATTCACTTCCAAATGTACCGTGTAAATTTGAGATAAAGCTAACCTCAGATACTATGTTCTGTTTCCATCAATGCACTTGAAAACAACATGATTACCCTCACACCAATCTTTGGGTTCCATTGCTAGCCAAAGAAGGCAGCAAATGGATATGACCAATGGAAATTGGCAAGAATGCACCCAAAATGCTTTCTCCACTGAGTTGCTGGCCAAGTCCACAGCCAGCTCAAGGCAGCATCCTTGAAGAACAGAATTGAGGCATGTCAGCTTGTGGTACCACAGGATGAAATTGGGGGTGCCAGAGCAACTGAAAACTAAAGAAATATCAAAAAATGGAGAAATGCAGTGGTTAGAAAGCCCATGATGCTTTCAAGATGTCTTCAAATGTATAGATGATTCTAAGCTCTGTGTGTACCATATGAAACCAGGCAATGTTGGACAGGGGTGACTGTCTAGCATTTATCACAAATTACTACTGCTTAGAAGAGATTTGAATTTGAATACTGATAAGTTAAATGGATGGGAAATGGAAGATTACAATGAAATTCTGGAAGAATTTATGGAATTAAAACCTTCTTCACAAATTCAACATCTTTAATCAAGGGAAAAACAAAGCACACGGAAGTCTACAAAACTAAAAAATATCGGCTTTTTAAGGAAACTAATAAAACTTAAAATGCAAGCCACCCAATGGGAGAAAAAATTTGCTGTACATATAAATATATACACATGTATTACAAAAAATTTGCCTCTCAATAAAGAACTACTAAAATAAATTAATAATTAATTAAAAATAAGAAAAATGTGGTTTTCCCTATCATGGTCTTGACCACCCCCTTGTTCATATGATCCCACCTACCTCTCTTCAGCTGAAATCCAGGAGCTTAACCCAGTGCTTGGCTATGGGTCACTGCATCTGCTTCCATAAGTTACTGGATATAGGTTCCATGAGCTGACTCAAGTTAGTGGGAGCTCACAGACTATGGACTCACATCTGGGGAACCTGCATGGGACCAAACTAGACTCTCTGAATGTGGGTGACATTTATGTGACTTAATTTGTTGGGGGAATGGCAACAGGATCTTTCCAAGGGGCATGAACTCACTTTTTGGGGCCCACTCCCTAAGGTGGGGTACTTTGTTCAACCTTGCTACAGGACAGAGGGGCTGGATTCTGCCTCAACTTGATATGCCAGACTTTGTTGACTTCCCAAGGAAAGCCTTACCCTCTCTGAGGAGTGAATGGAGGGTTGGAAGGGGAGGAGTGATAGGAGAAGGGGAGGGAGGGAACTAGGTTTTGGTATACAAAATGAAAAACAAATTTAAAAAATAAGCAAAATGTTTAAAGAACCATATCATAAACAAAGATATATAAACAAAAGGAATATATGTAATTAAATTTTATTGATTCTACTGTTAAGGGAATGCAATTTAAATCACTGTAATTTATAGCCCACATTTAAAATTGCTAAAATTAAACAGAAAAATCTGTTTTATTATCCCTTTTATTATAAGTTAATTATCAAAATGGAAGACCTAAAGCTTGCAGATACTTGTCAGGCTCATTTGATGTAGGATGTAATTTAATTCTAATGTTTCTCTGTGTATTTTTTCCAGTTGACCTGTCTATTTGAGTGAGATATTGAAATCATTGAGGATTATTGGATTGATGTTAAACCGTGCCTTTTATAAATTTGGGTACACCAGATTTTGAAGCATAGATGCTAGTATTATAATGTTTTCTTGATTGACTATTTCCTTGATTAAAATGAAGTGACCTTCATTGTTTCTTCTGATTAGTTTGAAACCTATTTTATTGAATATTAGGATGGCAATTCCTGCTTGCTTTCTGATCCTATTTGTTTCCTGTCCATTCTTTCATTTTAAGGTGATGCTTATTTTATTTATTTATTTTTATTTTAATTTTAAATAGCTTGTTTTACATGTCAACCCCAGTTCCCTCTCCCTCCCCTCCACCCGCACCCCCCCCATCCTCCCACCCTATTGCCAATTCCTTCTGCATAGGGGATATCTAGAGTCTTATTTTTAAAGCTAAAAAAATTTCTTGTAGGGGACAAAAAGAATAATTTTGTTCCTTAATTTGTTCAGCTAGCCTATTTTTTATAATACCCAAATATTAAGTGATTTGGCTACAGTCGCTTTGTTGATTTTTTTGCTGTTTGTGGTCTTAGATATGCTTTGTATTTTCATTAATTACATCTTCATTTTTTTCGGTTTCTTGACTTCCTTATTCTTATCAGTTTTAAGTACTGTTTCAGGTATTTCTTTAAGGATGTATTGGTGGACGTGAATTCTTTTGTGCTATTTCTAACATAGAAAGTTTTTTCCCCTCACTCCATTGTGGCAGATAGTTTTGCTGGGTTCAATAACCCAGGTTGACAGTCATTGTCTTTTGGAACTTAGAGTCCATTATTCTGGACTTGATTTCTAAGTTTCTGTTGTAAAATCAGCACTTACTTTTTAAAAAACATTTTCAGGGTGCATTTTCCTAGTGGATAAGAATGATGAGAACTTTTTAAAATCTCTACCAGCCACATGTATCTCTTCTTTGAGAACACTCAGTTCAGTTCCTTGTTTGCTGTTTTTAAATTTTATATGATAATTTTTAATTTGTTTTGTTTATATTTTATATTTTTTCTTCTCTATCTTTACCTCACAGATCCTTTGAGTATGTACTATGGCCTCCAGTTTAGTGTTTTTATGGGATTTCTGAGTGTACAAACAAGTGGATTTCTGGTGTTTGTGTCTTCTCTTAGACTCCTATCCTGTTTATTTGGTTTGTCTAATCTGTTATTTGATGAGTGTTCCATTTTTGTGATTGAGTTTTTCTCTTGTAGCTTTCAGTATTTTTTTCCTTGTTTTTGTTTTATGATGTGATAGCATGTGGTTTGATATCTGTTATGAGAATCTGGTCTGCCTTGGTGAAGGAACTCCATGACTTGAGCTATGTCAGGTAAATCTGGTACATAGCTGTGTATTTGGATCAAGAAAACATGCAAACATGGCTCCTGAACTGTGGATCAGAGATGGCAGTGACCTGAGTAAAGAATGGGAGATGAAATGAGTGACTCCCAGAAAAATAAACCAAATTCATGGACTTTAAGTTTAGAGCTAGGTATATGCACGCTGAAATGGCAGCAGGTGATGGGAGGAGCAGGCCTTTGAACTAACATGTTTGAGGACCTCATGCTAGGAGCTAGGCCCAACGAAGGTAGCAATCTCTTGATGGATTATTTTTCAAATGAGTTTAAAGTATCTTCTGACTGCTTTGGGTTTAAATTTTGTATTATTTACAATTGTTTCATTGTTTATCTCTTTGACATAACTCTTTATCTTTTAACTCTAAAGTGATGCCTTTTGTGGTTGGTGAGCTTCTCTGGGGGCAGCAAAAAGATGGATCTCATTTTATAATTCAGTCTGCTAGCCTGTGAAATGGAGACCATTGGTATTCAGAATTATTACTGGCAGATGTATATTAATACCCTTTGTTGATGTTGTGGCCTTTCTCAGATATCTTTAGATTGTCATGATGTACTTATTTGTCCTCTTTTAATGCACTTATCCTTCTCTTCAGTCTGAAGTATTTCTTCAAGCACACTATGGAGATCTTTTTCGGGCATAAATTTCTTTAATCTCTTTTTGTCCGGCACAGATTTTTTTTGGTGTGTGTGTGTGTGTGTGTGTGTGTGTGTTTATGCTGGGTATAATAATCCAAGTTAGCAGTTGTGATCTTTCTTGACTTAGAAAGTACATTTCCATGGGCATACAGGTCTTAAAGTTAAATAAAGGCTTGAATGATGGAATGATGTTCCAAGGATTGAGCATTTATTGCTGTTGGAGAAGACCCAGTTTCTGTTTCCAGCATCATATCAGGCAGCTCACGACTTCCTATAACTCCAGTTCTTATGTAATGTGTAACAGACTATGAGCTGTCACCAAATTGAAATGTCTTGTTTCTAAAACACAGCAAATTAACAACTAGGAAATATCAAATTCAGTCATTTCTACACTGTCATAGCAAGAAAGCTTACCAGCACACCAATTCCTAATGCCATAGCTGATAGATTAGTTTTTCACTTCATTTTAGAAGGAAGTCTTCTCATTTGGTGCTTAGGGAAGATTATTTCTGCACAGGCACTACCTTTTCAGAATGGAGCAGTAGTCAAATACTGAGTTTTCCTTTAACTCACCCTGTTGCAGACACTCTGGCCTACAGCAACCCATTCAGCTCAGCTGCATCTATGTAGTCATTCTAGAAAAAATTTCGATGCTCCAAGTGCTCTTAGTGCAATTTGCGTATAATTATGCCTACTTAGAATGAGACTGCTGGAAATTCAAGAATGTGGATTATGTTCTACAATGTCTTTTCTCGGATAAAAAATATACACCTTCTAATTTGATATGTCCAATATGCTAACTACTAGATTCATGTGATTTTAAATTTAAGTGATATAGATTTAAAGGCTTTCTTAATTTCCTTTTGTTTGATTGATAAAATACCCTGACAAAACAACTTCAGGAAAAGAAAACTTAGGTTAGCCCACCATGGTGGGAAAGTCATGGCAGTAGGAACTTGAAGCGCCTGGTCATCTTGCATCCACAATTAAGAAGTGGATAGCCAAGGAAGGACTGGTGCTGCTCAGTTCCTTTTCTGTTCTCATATACTCCAGAGTCCCAGCCATGGAACGCTATCACCCACAATGGGTGGGTTTTCCCAACACTTTTATCACAATCAAGATAATCCCCCACATCCAAATCCAGGTTCTAGATTGTGTCAAGGCAACAATTAATACTAACCATCGCAAATACCATTAATATTTTGTTTCCTCCACCACATTATCTGCCTTTCAAATGGTGAGTATCCTTGTGTGACTAGAGATTACTATATTGGATAGCATAAATACAAAACACTGTGATCATTTCAAAACATTCTGCTGAGCTGTGCTATCTGGGGCACACAGACATCACTGAGTTCAGGTACATGTGAACCTTCTAAATCTATGCTGCTTCAGAGATAGTAACAACCAATAATGTATGTTTACTCAATGATCTATCATAACATTATGTTATTAGTTATCTGTATTTCATTCTTTCCAGTGTTTGAGGCTTGGTGGATAGCCATTATTGACTTCTCAGAGTTCAGAAAATGAAGTAATTCAGTAGGAAATGTTCATTTTGTACTGAGGCTAAGCACTGGGGAAGTGATGGGATGTGGGGCGGGGGGCGGCGCGGCGGGGAAGCAGCCCAAGCGCACCAGTCTTTTGCAGTTACATGATGTTCAGCAAGGTGATAGGCTACAGTGCTATAAAGAGCCATGAAACAAAAGTACAGTGATGTAACAAGATCATACAGGAGAGACATGAACACAGCCTTGGGCCAAGAAGAAGCTTCCACGGATAAGTCACACTTGAGCTGAGAAGAGATTTAGTATATGTCATAAAGTGGATAACGGGAGACTGAATCAGAGAAAACTGTGAGCATAAAAGCACAAGGAGGAAAACAGATATTCAAAAGCAATAAATAAATAAATAAATAGATAGATAAATAAATAAATAAATGAGAATAACCACTTAAGGAATTAAATAAAAAATAAAGGTAAATGACCTTAATGTAGAAAGTGAATCCAATTAAAGGTAAAATCAAATTACTTTTATGAAAGTTAAAGTATGTCATTTATTTTGCAGTGTAATTACAAAGTAAAATTTCTGTGCAGGGTGGCTCATGTGCAACCCTAGCACTCTAGAGGCTGAGACGGGGGCCCTTAGCAAGTGAAATCTTCACACAACAGCAACAGCAAACTCAAACCAAAATTCTAAGCATACATCAAAAAGATATTGGGGTTTTTACTAGTAAATTCACCCCTAAAATGGTGATTTTGACTAATTCTACAAGGTCTACCCCAAAATCGTCTATGTATTTGCATGCACATATAATGTTCATATGTGTGTAAATGTAATTCTCATGGCATTTAGCCTACAATACTTTCAGTTCCCTTTTTAACTTTCTCCCATTTTCCTCTTTCTTTCCACAAGACTCAGTTTTCTACACTAAAAAAAGCAATCAATGGAATACATTATAGAATTGTGTGTGTCTCTAAGTATTTCTACTAATAAAATAGCATGTAGCATATACTCATGCTTTTATATAAAATTTTGAGAAACTGTGATTTTTAAAATAAGATTATACTACAAATAATTTCTGTGCCCTACTTTTTCTCATCCTGTAAATAAATAATAGACATCATTTTGAGGCTGTCACGGCATGAACAAATTCTTTTAAAGGTCCCATCATGTTTCATGGTGCATCATCATCCCTTGAGCAAAGATCATTGCCACTTCATCCAATTTGGTGCCACAGCAAACAGTGGCACACTGAATACCCTCTGCATTAATCTGACTTTTCCCTCCTCTGGAATACAACCCTGGGAGTAGAATCCCTGGGCCAAAAAGTTAGTGGTATAGTTTTTAAATTTGAATAGATGTAGTTTTTAGGGGAAATAAAAGAAGTATAACAATTTCCCACAAGCAATGTGAGAGGATGCATTTTTTTCATGCTTCCCACCAGCAATAGACACTAAAGGTCAGACCAATAGATCTAAAACAATGATCTAATGTCATTTTATTTGGTACTGACACAACCAATGTTGTGTTTGGGTGTTTTTTTGATATGTTTTTAGGGCATATGGATCTATTCCATTTTGACTTGCCTCTTCAGATGCTCTAGCTCTCTTCCTTTCACGTCTACATTTTTCTACTTAACAATATTCACTTTTTGTCCACTGCATTCTAAAATTTGTCAGTCATTTATTAACTTAAATATATTATCAGAGAAATCTTTTTTCAACTATTCTATGTTAATAGTATAACTTTGTGTATATAATTTCTGGATTTCACAGTTTGTATAAAATTCATTTCATGCATATACTATATACATTATCCAAGGTTTTGTAAAATATTTTTTTTATTTTAGAAGCACTCTTTAATTTGGATCTTGTATTTATTTGAACTGTTTAATCTCATTATAAAGCACTGCTCTAGGTTTTTAAAAATGAGTTCAATGGTTAAGAATGAAGCTCAAACTTAGTAATAATGTGACTTCCTAACATGCATGAAGCTCTAGACCCCAACAGTGTATGCCAGCAATGGTGTGCTTGCCTGACATACATGAAACTCAGGACCAACAGTGAAACTCAGTAATGGTGTGCTCGCCTAACATACGTGAAGCTCTGAGCTCAGTCCCCAACACTAAAAAGAAATGAAAGAGATTTTCTTTCTTAATTCCTGTCAGCTATGCCAATAACCATTATTAACACATTGACTAATATTTTAGAGAAGCAATTCAGAACACAGCTGCTTCAGACAAAAGCCTATTCTAAAAATGTATAATAAGTGTGTCTGTGTGTGTGTTGACTTTAACATAAATCATAAAAATACATATTTGAAATGATACATTATTCTGTACTATTTATCTTCGTTTAAAATATTATTTAGACAAAACAAGAATGAGATTACTGAATATTGCTAATAACTTGTGACTAAAAACAGATCTACACTTTTTCTGTAAATAATCTATATTTGCATAAATAATGTACATCAGAAACAATTGTGATGATATAATTATATATTATTGTATAATATAAAGTATAACAATATTTGAGTATTTTTAAGTCTGCTTAAAAAACAGCTATATTTAATCTTTTTTAGCCTTTATATGAGGCTGATATTTGTAGGCATTTTTGTTTGTTTGTTTGTTTGTTTGTTTATTTCTAGACAGGGTCTCACTATGCAGGTCTGTCTGTCCTGGAATTCACTATGTAGTCCAGGCTAGACTTGAACTTGCAAAGATTTGCCTGCCTCAGACTCCCAAATCATCCAGTTCTAAAGGCATTTTTAGACTCATAAATGTAACCTTTCGAAAAGGAGAATAAATAAGTGAGTATTGAATACATTCAATGGCAAATATTAGTGGCGTGTTCTTTCTATCCCACAGCTGTATAATTTTACAGCTTTGTTCAGTAGCATTCCTCTTGCTTGCTCTCCACTTCTGTGACTTTCTTCTCTCTCTTTTTAAATTATACCCGGTTTTATTCATAATTCATTTGGAGATTGGTTACAGAAAGGAATGTATCTCAAAGGACGACATTCCATACATAGTGAGTCATGCTATTTTTGTGTTTTATTCTAAATATCCAGTTGTAATATTCAGTAGAAATAATGGTTAGCAGTTATCTTAAGATTCCAGGAGACAAATTGTTTTTAAGATTATACACACTACAGTTTGTGCAACATACTGTATTTCAGGAATGATGTGATGATTATTCTCTGTTTTAACTAAAGTTTCAATGTGAGTAGGAAGGAGGAAGTCTCTCTTCATAAATCCACACACTCTTTAAAGTCAAAATATGCAGCCATCTTAGAACCATCTTTTTAGAAATATTTTTAGGGGTCAAGCCTAGTTCCACAAGTCCAAGTTTCAGAGTCATTTCCAAGACTGATGCAGCTTTAGAATTCTAGGAGGCAGTAATAATCGTGCTATTATTTATAGTAAAATATTTTATTTCAATTACAGAGCACTGAGAATTCATAAATAAGGATATCCATCATTTCTTTTATTTCTTAAATTTATTTTCCATACAATATATTCTGATTGTTGTTTCCCCTAGCCCAACTCCACCCAGATCCTCCCCACCTTCCTATCCACCTAAATCCATATCCTTTCTTGTTCTATATCCTTAGAAAACAAATAAGAATCTAAAAGAAAAAAAGAACAAACTAATATAAAATCAAAATGAACTTATTGACAAAAAGACAAAGTACCAAAGGAAAAGCACAAGAAACACTTACAGACACAGACACACATTGGAACACACAGAAATCCCCTAAAAACTGAAAAATGAGAAACTATAAAATACATAAAAAAGACCTGTTGGGGAAGAAGGAGAATAGGAAGAATAAAAAGGAATGGAAGAAAGAAAGTGAAGGAGGAGGAGGAGGAGGAAGAGAAGATGGAGGAGGGTGAGAAGAAGGAGGAGGAAGGGGAGGAGGAAAAAGAGGAAGAGGAGGAGGAGGAAGAAGAAGGAGAGGGGAAAGGAGGAGGAGGAGGAGGAGAAGAAGAAGAAGACGAAGAAGAAGAAGAAGAAGAAGAAGAAGAAGACGAAGAAGAAGAAGAAGAAGACGAAGAAGAAGAAGAAGAAGAAGAAGAAGAAGAAGAAGAAGAAGAAGAAGAAGAAGAAGAAGAAGAAGAAGAAGAAGAAGAAGAAGAACTATTATGAGCCAAAAATACCATTGAGTTCACTTTAAGTTGGCCATTTATTGCTGGACATGGAGACCTGATCTTTTTGTTTGTTGGATGGTTTGTTTTGTTTTGTTTTTCAAGAAATGGTTTCTCCAGCATTTATACCTAGTGTACGAATGGACATTGGGAGCCCATTCCCCATAGAGGGATACCCTCTCAGCCTAGACACACTGGGGAGGGCCTAGGCCCTGACCCAAATGATGTGACAGACTTGGATGATCCCCCATAGAAGGTCTCACCTTTTCTACGGAGCAGAAGAGGGATGGGATGGGGGTTGGTGGGTGGCATGGGAGAATGGGAGGGAAAAGAAACTGGGATTGATATATAAGATAATTGTTTCTAATTAAAATTTAAAAGAGGGAAAAAGAAATGGTTTCTCTGTGTAGCCCTAGCTTTCCTGGAACTCACTCTGTAGACCAGCCTAGTCTCAAACCCAGAGATAATTCTAACTCTGCCTCCCACGTGCTGGGATTAAAGGTCTGCACCACCACTGCCTGGCTATGGGACCTGCTCTTAAGAGTGTTTTGTATACCCAGTAAAACTCCATTATAGAAAACTAAGTTTTATTACCTTTAAAGGAGTCCTGTACATATATATTTACATTAACATAGTCCCTTTCTGGGGCCTGAGATGAGGTTTTGCAAGCATTTGCTAAGTAGCACTCAAATGCCAAGTTGAGAATCCCACTAATATCTATAACTCCAGCTCCCAGGAAGGAGATGTCATCTGCTTTCTTCCATGTGTGTGCATTGGCATGTGCACATAAAATCACACAGACAATATACACATGCATAAGTAAATGAAATAAATCTTTAAACAAACAAAAGAAAACAAAAAATTCATAAAAATATCCCCTTCTCATCAAAAAGCTAATACATCACTAAAGGGATTTACATGCAAAAAATTACAATTTAAGACAATTATCACAAAAAAAACATCTTGAAGACATTTCAAAACCAGTAAATGACCATGGAAAATCCCTTTACAGATCATTCACAGAGTAAAATTTAGCTGTCTAGAAGACGGATCAATTGCATTCATCCGTTCAGGCTTATTTGCTCCAGTCAAGAAACCAAACCAGCATTGGCAGTAAATATATCTGATCAGATTATTGCTGTTTGCTGATGTCTCCACCACAATTTACTGACAGTTGATGCAGAATCAGATGAAGCAGTTATGAAGCAATCATGGGGTAGTTAAGGTTCATCCTTCATGAATACACTGTAAGAATAGTGAGTTCATGAATACACTTTAAGAATAGTGAGTTCATTTCTTCAAATGCAATTAAACATGTATGGTTATTTCCAGAGTGTGTCTATTTAAAAAGTCATCTCTGACTTTGTATATCTTTTCTTGATGTCCTTCCTTCCCTCTGGCTCTTATATTCTTTCTGCCTCCTCTCCCTGAGCCCTGAGAAGATGAATTTGATGGAGATATCCCCTTTAGTGTTGCGCATATATATATATATATATATATATATATATATATATATATATATATATATATTTGTTCCCATCTACAGCAGGAAGAGCCTTGTCTGGTGATGGCTTAACAAAGCACTGATCTATAAATACAACAGAATACTGTTTGTTGCTGGGTTTTATTTTTTATTTTCTTGTTTGTTTGGTTTATTTTCTTGTTGTTTTCTTATTGTTCGATTGGTTTGGTTTGGTTTGGTTTGGTATAGTTTCAGATTGCTTTTGTTTGTTTAGAACAGTAGTATTTGATTTTCTACTAGAAACCCGAGCAATGTCAGGTATGGGTTTCATCTCATAAAGTGGGCTTTAAATCAAATAAGATAATTATTGGTTTTTCCCACAAACTCTGTGCCACCATTGCTCTAACATATCTTGCAGGCTGGACAGAACTTTAGATCAAAGTTTTTTCCCTTTTATATACTGAAACATGAAATCCTCTGTGACTCACAGCTCTTCCAAGCCCAGTATCTTTGAGTCTAGTGCCACTTTTGGGTGATAACATTCAACTAAGCATGCTCTTCATGAAAATGCTTGAATGTTAAAACTGCATAGTTCAACTGTTGGAAGAACAGAGTTTAATTTTGAAAAGATTTGCCTCCAGCTCTCTACAACAAAGCCACAGATTCTCTCCTGAAGATCAGACACAGCCTGAGCATCCTTAACTCTCAAGTGGGGTAAACGTGTCCAAGATGTCAGTCTCTATAAACTCTATGAATTGTGTCACTGACAATGTAGGTCCAAATTCTCTCTCAGAAAAAAAAATGCTTATATAGCAGGAAAGTCATTTGAACTTGAGGAAGTCAATGGAGGTTCCAAAACAGTTACAGTATTAGTAAAGAAAATGAGATGTTCCTAACTTTCCAAAATACTGTTATTTATTTTTCAAGGTTTACTTTTCTCTAAGATTTTTGTTCCAGTTTACTAGTAACTTCGAACAACTTAAGGATATCGGCTTACTTTTTGACAGGTTTCCCGTGGTTTCAAATGCAACTGAACAAGTATGGAAAAGAATGTTTTTATTTAGTGTAATTCTTTTATGTACTGTCATTTTCAATGTTTTTCCATCATACAGAGAGACATTTGTTTGTTCTTCACTTCAGAATGTGAGTTGTAAATATTTTAGCAACAGACATTCCTTAATTTAATACATTTATTATCTAATACATACTTGTGTGTGTGTGTGCAAACAAAAAGACATTCTTAAAAAGTTGATGATGTGAGACCAGCCTGGTATAAAGAGCTAGTTCCAGCACAGCCTCCAAAGCCACAGAGAATCCCTGTCTTGAAAAGCCAAAAAGAAGGTTGATGATGACTTATTTTAAACATTTTCATATCTTGTTTATCAAACATTGATAACTATCCCAGAGCATCAACTGAAATTGCAAAATATAGTAGACTTGTAGTTAAACAAAGCTAGACCTATATCTGAAAAAGTGTGTGTGTGTGTGAATACTAAACACTCAAATGCGGATTTGACCATGATTTACTGTGCTGCTTAAGCTCAAAAGTGATGAATATTTTAAAATGATCAATTTGCCTGTAGTGGAAGAGGCCAATACTTAGATCCACACATAATAAATATTAAGTCCATCTCATCTTGAGGACTTATATAGGCAGTGAATTACAAGGACCTCTGTAGATCGATTCTGGGTTATTCATAGCTCTCTGTGCCTGTAACTCACACTCACTTCATCATGTCATCCACAACTGGCTATTAGTTAAAATTATAATGAAGTTTGGTGTACAAGATTAGAATTTATTTTGCTGACTTGTTATCAGAACTTTTCATTTGAAAGATTTCCATTCTCGGGCTTAGTTAAATTGCTAAACATTTTGGATATATGCCTAAGAGTGGAATTACCGGGTCTTGCAGTAGATTGATTCCTATTTTCCTGAGTAATCTTCATACTGATTTCCAAAGTGGGTGTATGAGTTGACACTCCCACCAGCAGTGGAGGAGTGTTACCCTCTCTCCACATCCTCTCCAGCATAAATTGTCTTGGTGTTCTTGATTTTAGCCATTCTGACAGGAGTAAGATGGTATCTCAGAGTTGTTTTGATTTGCATTTGCCTGATGGCTAAGGATGTTGAGCACTTTCTTAAGTGTCTCTTAGCCATTTTAGCCTCCTCTATTGAGAATTCTCTATTCAGTTCTGTACCCCACCTTTTAATTGGATCCTTTGGTGTTTTGGAGACTTGCTTCTTGAGTTCTTTGTAAATTTTGAAGATCAGCCCTCTGTCAGATGTGGAGTTAGTGAACATCTTTTTCCATTCTGTGGGCTGCTGTTTGGCTTGTTGACTTTGTCCTTTGCCTTACAGAAGCTTCTTAATTTAGGGAGGTCCCATTTGTTAATTGTCGATCTCAGTGTCTGTGCTACTGGTGTTATGTTCAGGAAGCAGGCTCCTAGACCAACTTGTTGAAGAGTATCTCCCACTTTCTCTTCTAAGAGTTTCAGTGTGTTTGGATATATGTTGAGGTCTTTGGTCCATTTGGACTTAAGGTTTGTACAAGGTGATAAACATGGATCTATCTGCAGTCTTCTGCATACCAGTACCCAGTTATGCCAGCACCAGTTGTTGAAGATGCTTTCTTTTTTCCATTGTATAGTTTTAGCTTCTTTGTCAAATACCAAATGTTCATGCGTGTGTGGATTAAAAGCAGGGTTTTCAATTCGGTTCCATTGGTCTACCTGTCTATTTTTGTGCCAATACCAAGCTGTTTTCAGGACTATAGCTCTATAATAGAGCTTGAAGTCAGGTATGGTGATGCCTCCAGACGGTGCTTTCTTGAATAGGGTTGTTTTGGCTATCCTGGGCCTTTTGTTTTTCCATATAAAATTGATTATTGTTCTTTCAAGGTCTGTGAAGAATTGTGCCGGAATTTTGACAGGGATTGCATTGAATCTGTAGACTGCTTTTGGCAAGATTGCCATTTTTATTATGTTGATACTACCAATCCAAGATCATAGGGGATCTTTCCATTTTCTGGTATCCTCTTTGATTTCTTTCTTTAAAGACACAAAGTTCTTGATATATAGGTCTTTCACTTCTTTGGTTAACATTTTCCCCAGATATTTGATGTTGTTTAAGTCTATAGTAAAGGATGATGTTTCTCTGATTTCTTTCTCAACCACTTTATCATCTGTATATAATAGGGCCACTGATTGTTTTGAGTTAACCTTGTATCCTGCCACTTTGCTGAAGGTGTTTATCAGCTCTAGGAGTACCCTTGCGGAGTTTTTCATGTCACTTATGTATACTATCATATCATCTGCAAATAGTGAAAGCTTGACTTCTTCTTTTCCTATTTGTATCCCCTTGATGTCCTTTTGTTGTCTTATTGCTCTAGCTAGAACTTCAAGTACAATATTGAAGAGACATGGAGAGAGTGAACAGCCTTGTCTTGTTCCTGATTTTAGAACTATTGCGTTGAGTTTCTCTCCATTTAGTTTGATGTTAGCCATTGGTTTACTGTATATTGCTTTTATTATGTTCAGGTACGTTCCTGTTATCCCTGATCTCTCAAGGACCTTTATCATGAAGGGGTGCTGGATTTTGTCAAAAGCTTTTTAAGCATCTAATGAGATTATTGTGTGGTTTTTCTTTCGCAGTTTCTTTATATGGCAGATGACATTGATAGATTTTGTAATGTTGAACCATCCCTACATTCCTGGGATGAAGCCTACTTGATCATGGTGGATGATTTTTCTGATGTGTTTTTGAATCCGATTTGCTAGTATTTTATTGACGATTTTTGCGATGATGTTCATGAGGGAAATTGGTCTATAGTTCTCTTTCTTAGTTGTGTCTTTGTGTAGCTTGGGTACCAAGGTAATGGTAGCCTCGTAAAAAGAGTTTGGCAGTGAGCCTCCTGCTTCTATTGTTTGGAATACTTTGAGGAGTATTGGAATTAGCTCTTCTTTGAATTTCTGGAGTCTGGGAAACAGGAAAGAACTTAAGAGAGATATGCATGGTACCCCAGAAAAGAGGAATGAGGCAAGATCTTCTGAACAGATTGAGAACATGGCGAGGGATGGGAGGGGGAGTGGGATTTGGGAAGAAGAGAGGGGGAGAAGAGGAAGAGAGAGTAGGTCATGGGGGAACAGGAAGGTTGAGTGGGGGGTAGAATAGGGGAGAGAGGGAGTCATAGGTTAGAAGACAGATCTGGCACTAATGAGACCTCTAGTGATCTAAAGGGATGACACCAACTGGCAAGCTAAGCAATAGTGGAGACACCACCTTAAATGTCCATTCCTGATAATGAACTTGATGTCTATAACCATCCTGGAGCCTTCATCCAGTGACTGATGGAATCAGAGGCAAACACTCACCGTTAAACACTGAATTTAACCCATGGAGCCCAGTGACAAAGAAAGAGGAGCGATGAGCAAATTGGGAAAGAATGGGCTGGCAAAACCAGCAGAGACAGCTGACCTGAACAGGGGAGAGCTCTTGGACCCCAGACTGACAGCTGGGAAGCCAACATGGGCCTGATCCTGGCCCCCTGAGTATGAGAGTCAGTGAGGAGGCCTGGGCAACCTATGAGGACCTTAGCAGTAGATCAGTGTTTATCCCTGGCATAAAAATGGACTTCATGTGTCCATAACACAGAGGGATGCTCTCTCAGTCTGGACTCTTAGGGGAGTGCCTGGACCCTGCCCTGAGTGAAATGACAGACTCTAGATATCCCCTATGTAGAAGGAAGTGGGGATAGGGTGGGAGGCTGAGGGGGATGGTGGGAGGTGCGGGAGGAGGGGAGGGAGAGGGAACTGTGATTGACATGTGAAGCAAGCTATTTAAAATTAAAGTAATAAAAACATAACAAAGAAAACAAAAACAAAAACAAAAAAATTGCTAAACATTTTTCCATTTCAATCTTGAAAATCAGAAAAGCTTAGATAGTAATAGTCACAGAATCAGCAAGCCTTGGGGTCTTGCAATCACAGAAAGCCAACAGTCATCCATCCCCATGGTTTCAACAACGCCAACTTTTTCTTGTAAATTCATTTCTTTTTATCTTACTAGTGTGCATACAGAGCATCAAAGAAATTGTAGTATTCTTTATGGTTCTTGTGTCACAAACTATTATTTACACAAATGTCATTTTTCTCATTCAATGCTCTGTGCCTTAAAGGTAGAGATTACTGTATCTCATCTGCATTTCCTTTCTTGTGGACAAAGTCTCCATGAAATTATGTCTTTAATATTGGGAAAGGAACATACCTGATGTCCTTGACCTTGAGTTCCAAATTGGCCACTGATGACTGGTAGAGCTAGAGAAAGCTGGATCCTTGCATCTGTGACCAAGGTGCCATAGAATCATCTGTCTCAGTGTTGGAAATAACAAAGAAACTTACAGAAAAGGGCATTTTGTAATTCTACACACATCTCTTACATTCTATCTGTTCTTGTTAAAAAAAATACTGGATGCTGTCAATAAGGAAAAACATCTTATACTGTTTTGGTTTAAATGCCATCTTTCCAAAATTGCTTCTAGTGATTTTTTTAATAAAAGAAAAGATTATAATGCTATGTTCTGTGACTTCAGGTTTTGAAGTGAACCTACAAAAATTTACTATTAAAACTTCATGTAAGAATGACTATGGATCTCTCAATTCTTAACAAGATTAGTGGTATGGTAGACGGTAATTGTATTTGCTTGTAATGTGGGCTTCCATGATTGATATGGAGGGTATCACCTAATAAAGTCCCAAGTGCATTCTTCATCATCTCATGGTGGGAACATTGAAATAGGAGCACAGCAACAAGGGAGTCCACAGAGGGAAAGAAATATGCCATTACCTCCTGCATACTGAGCAGCATAAGTGTTAAAATGCACTTTTTCATTTTTCTCTTTTCGAGGCCAGAAATGCAAATATTTGAGAAAGTAACACTGAAAGTTTACATTTCCTCATCTGACAGAAAGAAACTTGCAAAAACAATGATTAGCTTGGTAGAGTGTGCATGAACAAGAGATGGTCTCCATAGATTATCTGTGTTTAATCAGTTAGGTACATAGATGTGGAATTTAAATATTTGAATTTTTGTACAACTATTTCAGTTACCACAATATTGGAGCAAACTTTTCTAATTCTTCTAGATGAAAATGAATTTCCTTTCTGTTTAAACCACTTTAAATAGAAGATGTGGCCTTGACAACACAGTATGGTACAAAAATTGCGACTTGTCTCAATGACCCAGCTGTAAACAGATTAAGGAAAGGGGTTCAAGACTTACATTGCCCTCAGAAATTCACCTTCAGGGACTTAGAAGATGCATGAAAACTTCCAGCAAACATTTCAAAGGAAAGTCCTTAAACTGAACCTAAGGCAATGTTGTGGATATACTGTAGGAATCTGTTGGGGTAGTCCTGTTATTTGCCTGTGCATTTGTCAATAAAGTACTGTATGGCCAATAGAAAACCTAGATAGGAGGGACTAGGAGTTGAGGAGGATTCTGGGAAGGAGAAAGACAAGAGTTCGAGATGTAACCGCATGGGGTAGGAAGCCCGGGACTATTCTCCGGTAAGAGACGTACTTAGATTAACAATTATGGGGTAATTACTTAAGGCAGAGCTAGCCAGTAAGAGACAAGCAAGGCCAACAGCTTTATAATTAATATAGCCTCCTGTGTGTTTATTTGGGACTGATGCGGGGCTCTAGAACCAGGCTGGCGTGGCAGAGCCCAGGCGGCTGGCGGGACGGCTCCTCTCAAAGAAAAAGCTTCTCTTAACAGAATCTATCAAGACCTCTTTGAGAGTTACCCCATTCTAATTGTACATCAGGAACTTAGATGAAGACCTTTGCCCTGAGCATCAATAGATACCAATGTCCACCAATCACAACACTACCTATTTTTAAGTACTTTTTTCTATTTATATTTTCTTGAAAATAATGTTGCATGCAACTATTCTGATAATTCCTCTGAGATCCTCCCCACATTTCCATTCAAAAATTTCATACGATGTACTCATTATATTCATGATTCTTCCCATATCCTCCCTACCTACCCAACTTTGAATTTTCTTTGTTCTTCCCCCATCAAGTCCAGTTTGTGTCACAATTACTCTTAGAAATGGTGCTTTCCCTGGGCTGTCATCACCTACCAGGGGCCACATTGTTGACGAAAGATGACTTTCCTTCTTGCAGAAGCTATCAAATGCCAAAAGCTCTTTGGCAAGTGGTAGGATTTTGTGTCCACACACCTGCCTCTATGCCAAACTTTGTCTGGTTTGAGCTTCTGCAAGTCTTGTGCATGTTGTCATAATTGCTGTGAATTTATATGTTACCCCTTCTGCTGTGTCTAGGGAATACTGTTTACTTGAAGGCATCCCTCTCTCTGGCTCTTAGACTGTCTTTGCCCCTTCTTTGCAGCCTTGGGAAAATGACTGCATTCAGTCAGGATTGAGCATGGCATAGTCTCTTTTCATCTGCACATTGACCATTTGGGGGTGGGGAGTCTGTATCAATTGCCCTCTACTTCAAGAAAAAGACAGATTCCCTGCTGTATGAGCACAGCAGTAAGTCATTAAAATCTCTTTTAAACTATGTTCATTTAACAAAACAATAGTATTACAATCTCCCTTAGGGCCAAAGATCACAAGTTCTTGGCCCCAATAACAGTTTTGAGAATGGGTCCATCTCATGGAACAGGCCTTAGTTCCAATTAGAAAATAGTTGGTTACTCCCAAAACGTTCATGTCACTATTCGCAAATGGGCATATCCTGCCAGCCCAGTCATTATCAAAGTTCACAGCTGAGTGAGATTGATGGTATTTTTCTCTAATAGTGTACCATAGCATCTTAATATCTCTACTTTGGGCTTCATACATGGAAAACAGCAGCAGCAGTAGATATCATCTTGTGGTCTGTGTCACAATTATCACAATTGTGATATCACAAAAGGTATAACAAATGTGATCAGGGAAATATGAAGAGGAAGCACTCAGATACACTCTTACCCTTTTCTTAACCCAGAATGAATCCCCACACTGATAAATAAATCAATGCCATTCAGTTCAGCTGCTAATACAAAATGTCCTAAAAAAAAACAGCTGCTAATACAAAATGTCCTTTAAAAAAGAAAATTGCCGGGCGTTAGTGGCGCACACCTTTAAACCCAGCACTCGGAGGCAGAGGCAGGCGGATCTCTGTGAATTCAAGGCCAGCCTGGTCTACAGAGCAAGTTCCAGGACAGCTCCAAAACAATACAGAGAAACCCTGTCTCAAAAAACCAAAAGAACTCAAGAAAGCCAGTAACAGAGAGGGAGGACTGATGATCAAAGGGATTAAGACTGGGCTAGTTTAACCCCCAGAAACAGCTGACCAGACAAAGGTTAACTCTTGAATCCCAGGCATCAGCCTGGGAATCCAGCATGGGACTGATCAAGACCCCCTGACCCAGGTGTCAGTGAAGAGGCCTAGGGAATCTATTGAGCCTTGGGCAGCAGATCAGTACCCATCCCAAGTATACACACGGACTTTGGACTCCCATAGAACAATGTGAGGTGCACTCTCACCCTGAACTCTTGGGGAAGGGTCTAGGCCCTGCCCTATATGAAATGACACACTATGCACACCCCCATGGAGGGCCTCACCCTCCCTGGAGAAATGAGGGGATAACGGGGGGGGGGACCTGGAACTGACTTGTGAAGCAACCTTGATTCTTATCTAAATTTAAACTGGAAAATAAAATTTAAAAAAAATGTTTAAAAAAAAAACAAAAGAAGCCAAAAGAGGTTCTAAAAGGCATAGTAGCTATTGGCACAGAAGAGAACACGTCAAAATAAATTGCTAGAGAAAGTTTCAATGTCACCGATATATACCAAAAAATATAGACTTGGACAGAGGAATCTGGAAGTAGACCAGACTTTTGATGTCTGGTACAAAGGTTCAGAAAAAAATACTATGAAATAGTTCTGCAGACATGAGATTCAATGCAAGAGAAACTTGGCCAAATATTTTCATTTTCACCTATATCAGCACTCTGGGATTACCTCCCTGGTAACTTTTCTTTTCTTATATTTTATCTGTAGAAAATGTTCCCTTACACTAATGTTTCATCATCTAAAGAATGCCATTCATATGCTGTCAATGTTGCAGAAATGCATGTTCCCAGGTTTTGAGCTTCCAATATTCAATATAGTAAATTTGTGATTTGATCTTACATCTTCATTTCTAATACAAGAATCCCCTGTTGATTGTGATGGTTGTATTCTGGGGAACTGCCCTGAGAGTTTTAATTCATTCATTATTTCAGGAGAAACATTGTATTGAAAAACCAAAAATTGTAAAGGCACAACAGGTTACTCTATAGGCCCTAAACTGTCCCTTTTAATTTTGGAATTGTACCAGACATGGTGAGTCATGCCTTTAATCCCCAACTCCCAGGAGGCAGAGGCAGATGGATCTCTGTTTGTTCAAGGCCAGCCTGGTATACATAGTAAATTCCATGAGAGCCAGAGATACATAGTAAAACCCTGCTCAAAAAAGAAAGAAAGAAGGAAGGAAGGAAGGAAAGAAATCTTGAATTTCATTAAGTTCTCAAATCACTTGAGGAAAACATATATATATATATATATATATGTGTGTGTGTGTGTGTGTGTGTGTGTGTATATATATATATATATATATACTCCCAGAATTTACCTGAGATCTGATTCTTTGATCCATTTCCTTGCAGAGTAAGCAGCTTAGTCATTGTGCCATCTCCAATGCCCCTTTCATTTTAGTAATACTGCATTCTTCTTTTAATGTAAATAAGCTAACTTTGGTGTTTAATTTGTTGTATAAATCCATTGAATTTTATCATTGTATTTAATATTTTCCAGATAAACTTTACTGAGTTGTATACCATAATTGCTTATTTCATTCCTTTTCAAAATTTTTAAATTTTATGAGTATTTTGCCTGAATGTATGTCTGTACACCATGTACTTACCCGGTGCCCCAAGGATTGGAGTTGCAAAAGGTTGTAAGCTAGTATGTGGAAATCAAACCCAGGTCTTCCAGAACAGTGGTTTTCAAGCTGTGGGTTATCACCCCTTTGGGGCTTGAAAGACACTTTTATAGGAATTGCCTAAGGCCACCAGAAAATGCAGACATTTATATTATGATTCATGACAGTAGAAAAATTACAGTTTGAAAGCAGCAACAAAAATAATTTTATGGTTGGGGGTCACCACAATATGGGGACTGTTTGAAAGGCTCACAGAAAACTTGAGAAACAATGCTCTGGAAGAGAAGCCCCTCTGTACAGCCCCTTCATAATCACAGTCATGATAAATTTCTGCATTTGTTACTTTTTATCACTGTGACCTAATATCTGAGAAAACAACTTAAGAATAGAAGGATCACAGTTTCAAAAGTTTCAGACCATGGTTCCATGGCTTGGTTATTTCTGCCCTGTGTATGGTAAGACAGAGAGCATTATAACAGAGCAACATGAAGAGACTAGGGGAGCACTTCATCTTCAGTGTGACAGGAAGCAGGGACAAAGAGGAAAGGCCCAGGAACAAGAAAAAAATATCTTCCAAAGCAGACAGTCTGCTGACAAGAATTAGGCTCAGCTCCCAAGAGTCTATGCAGCTATGAGGCTGTCACTGAACTAATCTACTGATGAAGTTCATGTCCTCATAATCCATCCACCTCTGAACTACACCACCAGCCGCAGCCTCAGTCTTCTACACGTTGTCCTTTGGGGGAGACATGTCAGATCTAAACCATAACAGTGGGCTCTCATATGAGGTATTGTTGAATTTTTAAAAATAACTAAAATATATCATAAACGACACTGTTAGAATTCATGTTCCTACATATTAATAAAGAAGGTTCGAGAATTGTTTTCCTCGAATTGTAATGACCATTAGGGGACGAAGACTTCTTTGAGAGAGAGGACATAACAATAATTCCTAAGACAAATTTTCTGACACATGTTAACAAAATATTCAAGAGGGATTTATTTTAACTCCACTTTTAAGAACTTCACAACCTGTATTTGAAAAGAGATGGACTCAGGAGGACAAAAAAAGAGAAAGTAAAGCTTGCAGAAAGAGTATGAATTGTGAGCTTTTATGTAAAACATAGGACATGAGGAAACTTTATTGAGTGTAAAGAAGTTACCTAGTTTAGACGTCTAGTAACCTAAGAGGGTCAGCATCTCTTAATAATTCTAGAAGCATAGATTTTTTAAGGGTTTCTCAAACAAAAATCTAAATAGCAAGGCTCACTGCAAGCTCAGAGACATGCCTCTTAGTATAGCCATGTTCTCTGGAAGCATGGATAGTTCTACCTTCATCACATTTCTAGAAGTAAACAGCTATAGACTAACATAAACACTACTACAAGTTTACTCAAACACACATAAATATCCTATAATTTTCACATATACTATTGTGATATTTTTTATTCTATGTAATTTTTAACCTTAAGTCCTATTTTGTTCTTCCTCTCTATTTTCACAGGTAAAATATGGAAACTATGCTTTTGTATGGGATGCAGCTGTATTGGAATATGTGGCTATCAATGACCCAGACTGTTCCTTCTATACTGTTGGGAATACTGTTGCGGACCGGGGATATGGCATCGCACTGCAACATGGCAGCCCTTACCGAGACGTCTTTTCACAAAGGTAAGGCTGTTAGCTGGTCTAAATTAAAAAGGAGGGAATTTAGACTTTAAAAATGTACTTGGCTACACTGTCTAGAACATCACATTTTCCTTTCCTTATAAAAAGCATTGTATGAAAACAGTTCCTAGAAGTGGCTGTCTTACAAGAAGTTTCTTGTCTAAAGCATACTCTATTTCTCCATAGATAAGAAGAAAGTATTGTTGTATATAACTTCTTTTACTCTCCAAAATTTATGTGCCAAATAGAGTAGATGTACTACAAATTATGATGGAAGCTAAGCAGGCTTGTCTACATTAAGGAAATGAACAGCATAGAGTTGTAGAAATTAACTTATTTCTAAGAACATTAAAGAACAAAGTGTACTTTGGGACCAAAGTAGAATACTAATTTGCATATATATATGGGATATTTTCATCACAATTTTATGAAGGAAATGGTAAAAAAAAACCTTTAAAAATCCTCCATCTGGTATAAAAGTTGATATGAGATGTTTGTCATGGAACACAAGGAAAAGCTTATAGAGATAATATATCCAGCTTCAACCAGAATGTTCTATGACAGGAAATTGTTTAAGAAAGTTTGGTGATAGTTTTGGATTAATAATGTCTATCATAGAGAGTCACAGCATCTCATTTATTTACAAGACAAACTTTGGCATCAGAGAGGGTCACTATCTTCTAGGTAGAGATATGGTTTGTGTGACACTAATTGTACCTTTTATTAATTGATGCTCACTGGAAGATAATGAGCTAGATCAGAAAGGCTCTTGGATTTAGACAACAATCACTAAGCATAAATCTCAGTTGTGGTTCTTTGAATTGTAAAGATAGAAAAGGGGGAGTAAATTCAGAGGGCAGTGTAAGCGTTTCGTCCGGATGGGTCAGGACAGGATGGAACAGGAGTGGGTCAGTTATTCTGGCACTCGGGAGTCACAGAATACTCAGTGTTACACAGCTCAGGTGGAAAGGTATCCTGGAGCTCGGGAGCCAAGGATACTGAGTGTTACACAGCTCAGATGTAAAGGTATCCTGGAGCTCGGGAGCCAAGGATACTGAGTGTTACACAGCTCAGATGTAAAGGTATCCTGGAGCTCGGAGCCAAGGATACTGAGTGTTACACAGCTCAGATGTAAAGGTATCCTGGAGCTCGGAGCCAAGGATACTGAGTGTTACACAGCTCAGATGTAAAGGTATCCTGGAGCTCGGAGCCAAGGATACTGAGTGTTACACAGCTCAGATGTAAAGGTATCCTGGAGCTCGGGAGCCAAGGATACTGAGTGTTACACAGCTCAGATGTAAAGGTATCCTGGAGCTCGGGAGCCAAGGACCACCACAGGTTGCAGTAAGCTTGGCAGCTTACAGCCTTGCCTCAGAGAAAGGCTTCTCCGGTGTATCAGCTCCACTCCGGCAGGACAGGGTCTTCCAGCTGGGGATGTTCGCCTAGTGTGGCAGTTTTGCTCCGCAGGAGGTTTCTCGGGCGAAGTTGCTACAGTTCAGCTCTGCTCCTGGAGAGCGGAGAGTGGAGAGCAGGGAGCCGGGAGCAGAGTGTAACAATTCTGCTCTGCCAAGGAAGGTTTCCCGGGCAAGTGTTACAGCGCTGCTGGCTCTGCTCTGCTCTGCCCAGGGTCGCCTCTGCTCGCTCTGCTCTGCTCTGCCCAGGGTCGCCTCTGCTCTGTCGCTGCCGCAAAAGAAGATCTTCACCCGAAGCTCATCCAAAGGGGTTTATTGGAAGACAGCTGGACCAGCCAAGCTGAACATACACAGGGTTTATATAGGGATTGGGGAAGTTTTTCCAGAGTAGGGATTGGTCCAATTTCAGTGCTGAGCTCAGATTGGCTAGAGCTCTGCTCCGGGATTGGTTACTTTTTTACACAGGATTAGGGTCAGATTTGGCTCTGGTTTCAGGGCCAAAGTGTGTTTCTTTCTCTGGTCCTTTTTAGCCTTTTGCCTCCAATTTTAGGGCCAGGGTACATTTCTTTCACTGACTCTGATTCCAGGGACAAAGTGTGCTCCTTTGGCACTGGTTTTAGGGTCAGGGTACATTTCTTTCACTGACTCTGATTCCAGGGACAAAGTGTGTTCCTTTGGCACTGGTTTTAGGGTCAGGGTACATTTCTTTGATTGTGGTTGCAGGGTCAAAGTGTGTTTCTTTGGCTCTGCTCAGGGTGTGTTTCTTTGACTGGTCCCTTTTCCCTACATTCCAGGCAGGGGTCTGCAAAGCACCCATTCATCACTTATGTCATTGCTCTTCCATTAAGTGACCATAGAAAAGCTAGACCTTTCTCCTTTTCTGAAAAATGAGGAAGACATATTCTAATGATCTGTATCAGTCAGTCGTTTCAGAAACAAAAACACTCCAAAGTACTGATGACCTCCAGGAGTAAATCATTTCTATTCCTGAACCATGAGGGCTAGCTTCTGCTCTGATCTGTGAGTCACCTGAAGATCTATTTTCTGTTCAGCTCCCAGTTGTATTGCCCAGGTTGGCAAAGAATCCTAGTCTAGGTAAGCCTCTTCTCATTTCAAAAGAGAATGTCAAGCACTCGCTTTCCTGACTTTCCTCTGTCTTAGGTGCAGCACACATCCCTTTACTCATATGCCACTAATTGGGTTCAAAGTACATGGAGCAGGCCAGGGTACTCACCATAAAAGTAAGGGGTATACAATTACAACCAATTATCTAATATTCCATCAATATTGCTTGTTCTACATTAATAAGAAAAACAAAACACATATAGCTGAAAAGCAAAAAAGGTTGAAATAATGATTAATCAATCAAAACACATTTATTGGTGAGCAGATTCTAAGAGGAACAAGCTGAAAAATCAATCACACCACAGGGAAACTGAATATAATAAACTTGTAGCCTAGTTGGAAATCCAAAACCCATTCACACGAAATAATAACAGCATAGACATTTCTGTAAGCGGGCATAATGTGCATTGACACATCTACATATAGAATACAAATTCTACTTATGTATTTCGTGTTAAATTGTGTAGTTGAGATGTGAAAAGAACTCAAGAGAATACTAAATAGAATTAAGCAATGGGAAAATGATTATAGCTCTCCAGAGAAGGCAAGACTTGAACTTGATATCCAAAAGATTAGTTGTGAACAGTCAGAAAGGAAATAGATAACACATAATAAAATAATAGAGACCACAGGAAAGAATAGACAACAGCAGATCGGATTGAGAAACAATGAGGAAATTTCATGTCTAAAAGAACACTTGAAACTTGCATAATAGACCATGAGCGGGAGAAAAGCCTATTGTTTGTCCTGGAGCACATGAGTGAGATAGCAAAGCTAACATTAAAGTGAAGGTTATCCCCATCTTACATGAAAGATGAGATTTAATTGACAAATACTAGAGCCAATGTGGTACCCGGAGGCAGTGAAGGTCTGCTCTAAACTGGCCAAAAAGAACGTGGAAAGATGAAATAGAAAAGCTGCTTCTGAGGAATGGGGACATTGTTCATTTTCACGTGAGGCTGGAAAGAAAGGTCAAGTGAAATGCAATGCAGTCCCCTGCTGAAAGACCAGCAGGGAAGCCCAATGCATCCATGATGTCAGCTGAGAAAGGGTCATTGATTACGGCTATGGTTAAGGTTAACTGATGTTCATGCCACTAGAGATACTCTTAGTTTTAAGACCTTGTTTCTTAGTCTTTTATGAGGTAAAACTGAAAGCAATCAAATATATTATATCAGAGATATATTACATTAATCATACCAAACACTTATTTCTTAGCATCGCTGGAGTCCTTCCTTTATCAGAGATTTTAATTCTGAAGAAAACACACTTCAGTGAACTCTTAAAAATGCAATATAAAGCATTGGGAATTGTTTCTCTCCGCTCGATCTGCATTGTCAATATGGAAAGCTGGAATTGTCCCTTTCTGTGTAGCTTCTTAGTATCAACTGTCTGCATTCTGATTCCTTGTACATCTGGAGGAAGGTCAAGCCAGGACTGGGATATGATTGGACAGCCACACATGTGTCAGCTCATTTCTTTAAATGTATGTGCAACATTAACTTGTTCCCCAGAATCTCTGCCTGGAATCAGAATATATTTGCAGTCATTTCCTTTTGCTATCACTAAAAAGGAAATGGGATCATTTTATTAACTGGTTTTAAAAGTTATAAAGGACATCTACGGTAACCACTGCCAACACTGGTGATTGTTATCTGCAGCTTAGGTGAATGAGCTCATCCCATGCACTGATTACACCAGATCACTGAAAGATGGTGAGACTGTTTTAGTGAAAAGGAAATACTTTGATTGATAATTTTAAAGTCTTCTCAGTATTTCTCAAGCGACTTTATGTCTGTATCAAAGTAATACAATACATATTGAATATCACATCTAAAAACTGTGTGTTGATACAGTAACTTGTATTATCTTCTATTTGTCAGGTTTCTCAAATGCTTGCGTATGTTATGGAGATGTCATGCAATCATAGGCAGTGTTGCACAATTGCTTGTCACAGATTTGCATGTAAGTGCAGGACTATTACGCTTTGAGTGCTTATGCTGAGTAGAGACCAAGACCGTGGTGAGCTCAGAAGACCTGGGCTGTACTGATATACTCATTTTTGTAATCCTGTGGGAGTAGATGACTTTAAAACCAGCATGTGCTACAATATATGCTTTTCACCACAGAAATTTATGCAATCCTTTCTTCTGTACTCTGAACAAGAATTAGGTGAGCATCCAGCAGAAGTTAAAAATCTTTATATCACTCCTAGTTCAGGTACAGAACTCACTGCAAGAATTGCCCATCACACTAATACTTACACTTGTCTTTTGAGATATACAAGGAGTTTTAGGTTCTGATAACAATTTACCTACTTTATGCACACCAAATAAGCAAAACTCTGCTGGAAAATTCCATGGAAATTGTGTGTGTGTGTGTGTGTGTGTGTGTGTGTGTGTGTGTGTTAGCACTTACTGGTTCTTAGCTATTTGTTTATCAAATGTTTATGTAGCCTTTAAATAGTAGTTATTAGTAAATCAGTTTTGAAAAAGAAAATTAATCAGTCAAATATTTCATTAACATGTTTAAGAAAAACATAATTTTTAGACTGATTTCCTTGAACTATTAAATTAACTGCAGAGTTGAACTCAGAATCTTAACTGTTCAAAATCCTAAAATGATATCCCTCCACATATATGGGTATGTACATGTACTGGTGTGCATATACACATATAAATGTATATTTAGGAATTTCGTGTGTATGCTAACCTCTCTTCTCAAATCTTAGAGGCTATCAAGCAAAATTAACTTCTAAGTCCGATGTTATTTTTTATGAAGAAGAGACATGGCTTACCTATTGGCTTCTATGTCTGACACCGTGACTATGGATTAACATATTATTGCTGCCTTACACAGAAACAGCAGTGTCTTCTAAGATAGTAATTAACATTCAGGAAGACTTATTGAGTGAAAGGAACTATGTATGATAAGGTCCTTGTCTATATTAAGTAACAACCCTAACATAAGTTCCTAAACACCATTATTAACTCACTTCACATTTGAGAAAACTTATTGAAAGCTTTACAGTTTTCCAAAGCTACAAAGCTAAGTGACAAGGATGTCCTTTGAATGCATGCTAACGCATTGACAGCCTACACAGGTAGCTCAACTGGACACGAGTAATCTGGAAAGTCACTACACTAGCCATGATCAGAAGTGTGCTTTTATCGCTAGCAAATTTAGCATATGTAGTTTATGACTTCTATGCATGCATACATGTCTATGTGGATCCATGAATCTTTGCTTACATATGGAGGCTATCAGGTGTCAGATGTGCTTTATCGCTCTCATGTGGTAGTTCGGTTTCTATCCTTTGACAGACCTCCAAACTGTTTTCTATATTTTGATTTGTTTGTCTGCCAACAGTGGAAGCATTGCCTTTCCCTGTGCCCTCACTAGCACATTCTAATCTTTGCCCCATTTTTATATTAAATGTTCTTACTGTACCTTATACTCCCATGATGATTAGTGATGTTGAGTTTTTCTTAGACTTGTTATCCCTTGTCACCTTTTGAATATATTTATTTTGACTTACTGTACATTTTAAATGTTTTTAGTATTGAGTTTTGGATGTTCTTTACATATTCAAACTATTCGCCCCTTGTCAAGCATATAGGCTTATTCTTTTTTTATCATTTTTATTTTAATTTTAAGTAGCTTGTTTTACATGTCAATCCCCGTTCCCTCTCCCTCCCCTCCTCCCGCACTCCCCTTCCCCCCCACCCTCCCACTCTATTGCCAAATCCTTCCACATAGGGGATATCTAGAGTCTGTCATTTCACTCTGGGTAGGGTCCAGGCACTCCCCTAAGAGTCCAGGCTGAGAGAGCATCCCTCTTTGTGCTATAGGCACACGAAGACTGTTTGTATTCCAGGGATAGACACTGATCCACAGCTCAGGGCCCCATAGGTTGTCCAGGCCTTCTCGCTGACACTCGCATTTGGGGAATCCAGATCAGTCCCATGCTGGCCTCCCCGCTGTCAGTCTGGGGTCCAAGAGCACTCCCCTGTTCAGATCAGCTGTCTCTGCTGGTTTTGCCAGCCCATTCTTTGCCAATTTGCTCATCACTCCTCTCTCTGTCACTGGGTTCCTTGGGTTCAGTTCAGTGATTAATTGTGTGTTTGCCTCTGCTTCTTGAAGCATCATTTATAATCATCCTCCAATCCATGAACAGAGTGCCTTTGTTGAAAGCTGATTGGCTATTTGAGTCTAGGCTTTCTATTCACTTTTGATATTCTGTATGTCTTTCCTATGCCACTCCATTCTGTTTTAACTGCTAGAACTCTGTAATGGATGTGTGCTATTTGATCAGTCTACGAAAAATGTGAAACTGAAAAGTAATTGACTAGACGGGAGGGAATCCACCTACATCCATGATATAAGCTCCCATGGTCAGAGGTTTTATCAGGAAAAGTACTCCAAGTGGAAGAAAACCAACTGCATAAGAGATATGTTAAAATGGTTTCTTCCAGTGCTATCCATTTACCTGTGAATTTCAAAATTTCATTGTTTTTTTCTGCTGAGTAATACTCCATTGTGTAAATGTACCACATTTTCTCTATCCACTCTTCAGTTGAGGAGCATCTACATTGCTTCCAGGTTCTGGCTATTACAAATAATGGTGCTATGAGCATAGTGGAGCAGATGCCCTTGCGGGGAGGCCAGCATGGGACTGATCTGGACCCCCCGAATATGAGTGTCAGTGAGAAAGCCTGGGCAACCTATGGGGCCCTGGGCAATAGATCAGTGTTTATCCCTGGAATACAAACAGACTCCGTGTGTCCATAACACAAAGAGGGATGCTCTCTCAGCCTGGACTCTTAGGGGAGTGCCTGGACCTTACCCTGAATGAAATGACAGATTCTAGATATCCCCTATGTGGAAGGAATTGGCAATAGGGTGGGAGGCTGGAGGGGATGGGGAGTGCAGGAGGAGGGGAGGGAGAGGGAACTGGGATTGACATGTAAAACAAGCTATTTAAAATTAAAATAAAAAAATTTTAAAAAAGGAGAGATATGTTAAAATGGTGTTTGAATGAAAGACTAAGTAAGTTAATGACCTAGAAAAGGGGAAAGGACTAAACTGGTGTGAAGGAAATGCAAACAGGAGAGAAAGGAAGAGAGATAGCAAATGCAGTGCTGACCATCAACTAGACACCAAGACCAAGAGAAAGAGGAAGGAGACTGAGGGTGAACTCCCCAGCCTTACTGGCTGGTGGACAAGGAACATGAGCAGGCTTGAATTTTTCTTGTTGGTCTAGACACGATGACACTGAGCACTAGAGGGTGACCCAAACATCAGACAGGAGCAAAGTAAACAAGTGATTGTTTCTGGTGGAAGGGTGGGGGAGTGATTACAACAGTGGATATAGACTTTCATCATGCAACAGGAGGAAATTCATAGACAGACTATGGAAAGGGAGCCAAAACAAAGGGGAAATGGTGGAATAGTTGCTTCCTAGTTTCCTGCTTTGTTTTCTCCCCTTTGCCTTTCAGAGTCACCAGCTCACTTGAATCTCCTAGTCTGGAACACAGTTACCTCATCTCACCATTCTTATTCCAATACTACATATGTGAATGGCTCACCTCCACATGGTTTCCTTCTCAAATGCAGCTCTAGCCAACCCTCCATCTACTTCAGTGTTTTATCTCCCTAGCAACATAGATTTTACCTTTTGATTGTCATTTCTTTGTTCATTCTTGACTTTTCAAATGTTCCAGATTTTTAGTTCACAAATAATTACAAATTCATAATTCCTTTTATCTTCTTTAAAAAATAGGTAATTAATTGTACCTTGTACTGATTTAAACATTTTTGTTAGTCAACCTTTCAAAGAAAAGAAATAGTACTAGCTTTACTGGGAGTCTAGATAGGAAACTTACTCAACATACTAAATATTATGATTTGTGTTTATTGATCTAGTCAATAAACATTTAGCTATTTATTGACCAAGTAGTGTTGAATACAGGTTTCCATTTTTTCTTTCCCTTTCTTTCTTCCTTTCTTCCTTTCTTCCTTCCTTTCTTTCTTTCTTTCTTTCTGTCTGTCTTTCTTTCTTTGCCATTTTCCTTTTTTGGATAATTGTGTATCCCATGCTAACCTGCAATTCTGTGTAGTCAAAGGAGGCAGGTATGGGCTACAGTTTCTGGCTGTTACTCTTTTATGAAGACAAAAGAGCAAGTGATATTGACTTAGTCGCTATCTTCCTAGAGTTTATATTATAGCAGAAAGCCAAAGAAGGGGAGATTACATTAAGTACTGGGGCAGTGCCATGTTGGAAATGTACTGTGAAGAAAATATTATGCGAATAAGTGACAGGTCAGTGTACAGGTGGACCAGAAGCCTGCTTCAAGGAGGCAGCATCTGGTCAGAACTCAAAATATGAAAATTGAGGAAAGAATGTCTAATGCTAAG
This sequence comes from Mesocricetus auratus, assembly GCF_017639785.1. Lineage (NCBI taxonomy): Eukaryota > Metazoa > Chordata > Mammalia > Rodentia > Cricetidae > Mesocricetus > Mesocricetus auratus. The sequence goes on from NW_024429266.1 coordinate 126,837,963, forward strand.
AAACAAGAGTAAAGGCCATAACATGGGAGCAAGTTTAGAGAGTCCAAGGAATGAAGGGAATGAACAGACAAGAGAGGGATGGGCAGAGAGAGTAAAGCATCAGACTGGCCATATATGCAAGTACACTTTTGCCAGAGTTTCCAGAGTAAAAAGTTCAGAGCTTTGTCCTCTAAGAAATGTGAGGTGCAGACATTGCGGAAGCAAGAGACCTGCTGAAAAGTAAATGCTATGGAAGGAGGAATGACAGAGGAAGGTATGAGGAGGCCAGCAGAAGCCAGTGTAGTGGACCAGGGATTCTGCATCATGGAGGAAAGCAATGCGATCTGGTCTGACACACCCAGGAACCTGATGGGGTTGTGTTGGGGAAGTCCTGTTATTTGCCTGTGCATTTGTCAATAAAGTACTGTCTGGCCAATAGAAAACCTAGATAGGAGGGACTAGGAGTCGAGGAGGATTCTGGGAAGGGGAAACACAAGAGAGTCGACATGTAACGCCAGGTAGGAGCCCGGAAACTTCTCCGGTAAGAGACATACTTAGATTAACAATTATGAGGTAACTACTTAAGTCAGAGCTAGCCAGTAAGAAATAAGCAAGGCCAACAGCTTCATACTTAATATAGCCTCCTGTGTGTTTATTTGGGACTGATGCGGCTCTAGAACCAGGCTGGCGCGGCAGAGCCCAGGTGACTGGCGGGGGATAAACCAAAGCGGCTAGCAAAGAAAAAAGATTCTCTTAACAGAGTTGGAAAAGATCTGCCTGTGAGAGGCAAGCCCATAAGAGTGACTGAAGAGAAGTCTAAAAAAAATAAGCAGATTGGAGACCTCAGTCTTGAGTTTGGTAAACTTGAGATTTTTATGAGGAAGACTAATTAATGTTACAATTTTATTATATCGGTGTGAGATTTCTGAGATAAAATGACAATTATGGACAGAAAATGCAGATAAGAAAAGATCTGTAATCTAGATGAAGGGCTCTGGCCTGAGGAGTATGTAGACTATCCTCATTGTTACGAGAACAGAAGGCTTAAACAAAATGAATTGGGTGAAAGGGAAACGAATGGGCAAGAAAATAATGTCCTGTGTAGTTTCTAAATCCTAGTAATGACAATGACAAACAATTTAGTCACAAGCTTTTGACTCTAAAAAAGGAAACTCCAGCTGAAATATTCCTATGGAAATGATTATTTCACAAAACAGAATTCAGGGTGAAAACATGGTGTGTTGGTACACATCTGTAGCCTCTGCACTTCAGAGGCTGGCACAGGAGGACTCTTGAGTTCAAGGTAAGCTTGGGTTACACAATGAAACTCTATCTTCAATGAAATAACTACAATCTAGGGTTTTCGTAGATCAACAGGACGATGCATTCATAGAATACTCTGTTCCACCTATCTAAACATCCCTCCTTGAGGATACAGGGCCAGCCTGCTCTGTGATCGAAGGTTGCTAACAGAAGCAACACATTCCACAAGCTTCATGTGTTTCTCATTCAGAAAGAAAAGAACCCATTCTTTCAGTATGACTGAGGTTCTGTCTCCTCTGCGCAGGGAGTTCAACTGAGGCCATATTTACCCCATCTTGAGAGATCTGTGGTGTAATCTACAAGAGTGTCTTAGATGACACAGTGAATGGAAAAGGCTACTGTACTATAATGAGCTTAAGGAAAACTGACAGATGAGACTACAGGAACAAGGGGGAAAGAATCTTGACCTATACCCAAGCAGCTGTCACTCACCAGACACTTGTGCCAGCCACTCCTCTAAAGCTCTCATACTGATTAACCCCACCCCTTGTCCTCAGAACACCCGTAGGTAGGTGCTATTGACATGCCGTTTTATAGTCAAGGAATCTGCCAAAGTAACAGTTATGATGAAGGTTAAATTACAGTTAATAAGTATCGTGGCTAGGATTTGAACCCACAGGAATCTTACTTCAGAGGTCATGTCCTTCAGCAGTTTTGTCTGGAGTGTGAAAGGAGGAGTAAGAAAGACTCTCTGGGATCACCTGCAAGACTATACACAGAAACACAGAAGGAAGCAGAAAGAGGAGACAGTGAGAAGATGGCTTGGCATGCATTCAATTTGTAGTGACATCTAGATGTCTGTTTGAAAACCAGTAAAGGATGAGATAGGGAGTTGGGGTGGGGAGATGAATACATTACCGTGAAAGAACCAAGCCCTGGATCTGACATTAAACAAGAAAGAGGAAGAGGCTAAAACACCACCTTTAGAATAAGTAAAGACAGCAAACTTACATCCCTGAGCTGTGTGAATATTTTATGACTACTTGGTTTAGGCGAAGTTTATGGCCCATTCTGCTATGCTTGGTCCCTCAGCCTAAGAGACAGCACTTGTCAACCTTTAAGCAAGTGTCAGAGCACCTGGGGGACCTGACAAAACAATCATTCATGCCCTCAAGTCCTGGCATTTCTGATTCTGGAGTGTGCATAATTTTCATATCTATCAAGTAACAGTTGCTGCTTCTATCATATTCACACTGAGAACCACTATTCTAATACATGGTTGTTGACTTTCTTGTTCTTTCCTATTATTCTTTCCAATTTTTCTCTTTTATTGCTTTGTCTCTTCTATGCTCTGAGGCATTTCAATAATTTTATTTGTAAATTTGATCATGGGTAGATGATTCCAACCTTCTGTTAGCTCATCTAAATATATGATATCATTATTGTGTCAATTAGGAAACCTAGTGTGATGGTGCCTGCAGGAATACTAGCATTTAGGAAGCTGAGACAAAAGAATTATGAAGGACAGCCTGGGCTACACAACAAAATCCTTTCCCAAAAGGAAATAAAGAAAATTCACAATGAAAGCATGGCTAAGGAAACAGGAGAAACTTAGGGATTATTCACATGCAATCAATAAACAAGTTACATACCAGTTTGAAGTTGTGATTTCTGTTTAATATCTACTTCAGTTACCCTTATTTAAGTTTTTCTAGTTCATCAACCATGATGTCATCTTCACCAACCAAGTCACCTTTCATGTAGGCTATTTTGATCATCTGGCATTGCCTTCCCAATTTTCCCAAGTTACTGTTATTGCCCCCATTGCCTATCTGTAGTCTCTGTAACTCAGGCTAGACACCAAAACAGTTCTTTTCCTTCAAAGACTTGACTGTGGACATTAGTTGGAGCTGGGCTCTCCCCTCAGCCCACCACATGCTTGTCCATTGTCCTTGTCACAGTAACTTATCTTGTCTATTGTTATTAAAAACAATCCCTTGAAAGTAAAAATACTACCAATTACAGTCACTTAAATCTCACCTGGTTTTCACAGAGGGAGAAGAAAATCTGGCACTGATAGCTTTTGTTGTCTGAAGAAGAAAATTAAGTCCCATCTGCATCATGTCAAAAATCCTGTGAGACTGTGAACTTATACTAGAGCCATGATACTTTGTCATGTGCCTTAAGGCTATCTTTATTAGACCACTGCAAAGAAACAAAACCCAAAAAGGAAAGGCCAGCATTGGACAGTTGACCCTGGAAGAGGTCAGATGACAGATAATGCTAGATTTCTTAGTATTAGTCTTTAATATTTCCTTCTACCCACAGATTTGTAGCCATCAGATTCTACTACTCAGTCTCCAAAACTGTAAGTTTAGAATAAAAGTGGGTAGGAAGTATTGAATCCAGCATTATGAAAATAAGGACAGAAGGATCTACAAGGTATTCCCCTTCTCTCTTGACGTATCCATTAGCCTTTCTATTGCTGTGATAAAATAGCATTGTCAAAAGCAAAGGGTTTATTTCACCTTACAAGTCAGTATCACATGCCATCACTGACTTAAGTCAGGGCAGGATCTTTAGCAGGGTGGGTGCCTGGAAGCAGGAGCTTATACAGAAGCCACAGAGGAGTGCTCTTTACTGGCTTATTGCCAATGACTCACCTTGCCTCCTTTCTTACAGCACCCAGGACCCCTGGTATAGGAATGGCTCTTCTGATAGTGATCTGTACTCCTACCCCTATCAATCAGGAACCAAAGAAATGCACTACAACCTTGCCAACAGGCTTGTTCACAGGCCAACATAATGAGAAGTATTTTCTCAGTTGAAATTCCCAAATGACCTGGTTTGTGTCAAGTTGACATAAAAATAACCAGTATATCTGCTGTTTCCCAAGGCTCAGTGAGATTCTTAGAGCTGATTTGTCTCTCAAAGCCTTGATTTCACACCTCACATTGCCTCTGGCTAACTCTTGCCCGACTACCTGCCTCAGCTTAGATAGCCTGTCTACTAACCCTTCCACAGACAGAATCAGTCCCAAAGGGAACAGTCACCAGTCTTTCCTGGAGTGAGGGGGAAAATCAGGAAAAAAGTAAGTCTGTTGTTGACTCAATGAACTCAATTTAAAGATCTTCTATATCTTCTGAGATTATATATTTTTTATACTAGGAGATTCCAATGACCTTCCATTTAGGATAGAAGCATAGTTTTGTTTCTAATTCTGACAAAAATTAAAACTGAGCAACCTCTGTCAATGCATCTACTTTCCTCCCTATAAATTAAAGGTCTTAAGAGCTGCATATCACTGTTTACTGCGGAGGGGTAGAGGTGTGCAGAGGGATAACGAATGTGTAAGCAACTCATGCCCACACCTTCCTCTGGCTTCCTTTATCAGGTAGTTCAGTGCTAAGTCAATGCTGTTCACTCTGCCCCTCATTCCTTACATTAAAAAAAAAGCTCTTTGGGATGGTTTATGCAGAATTCTATGTCCTACTTTTAAATCTAAGAACTTTTTTGACCTTCAGTGCATGTACAAAATTGTAAAAAATAAATGAAAAAAGTGGCTTGTTCCAAGAAAAGCTTTTAAAAAAATCTTCAAGCAAAGCTTTTCTGTGTTATCATTGATTAAAATAAAAGCACAAACTGGAAGTTTAAACGGAGTCATCCCTTGAAACCCTTTATACACATGCTGCAGAATTTTTCACATTATGAAACAAAGGTTTGTAGAACTAGCAAGCTGAATACAAAATGATCAGTCAGTTTTAGTCAGACGTGAAGGTGACCAATTTAGGTCTAAAATAGCCATTGTGACCATCATCTGAAAAATCATTCAATGAAAACTGGCTACATTTAGGGTATGGATTCTACATAATCTCCCAAAAGATGGTGAAGAAATCCCTTCCGGAAAAAGTTAAATAATGAGCCCTTACGTCCCGCCTTCAGAGCTTCTCACATCTTCTGCCAATAGTGAAAATCCATCTTAACCCTGACAGTTGAGAGCCAATTGATGTGTTCCCACAAGCTAGAATGTTCCCTTTCTTTGCCACCAGAGATGTCCTTGTGAACACAACCAGTTTCGCAGGTAACCCAGAGGAGTTGTTCTTTTTTGAGAGCACAGGACTTAAGTCTCAAGGCTGCCAGATTGCGCAGGGGAAGTCCTAAAATGATGTCATTATTCCATAAAGCTCACACTGTCCCGGAAAGATGGGTCCCATGAGCACCAGCAAAGAGCTCTCCTTGCTCCTGTCCTTATAATTTAAAATGCATGTATCTCTATTAGTGGAGTTTCCTGTGGGGCTTCACGCCACCTTGACATTGCCATCTGTGTGAGGATGCTGATGTCTCCCATTAGAGGACTAATGTAGAAAATAACCTCAAGGACATGTAAAAATTTTGAGGATAGCCTAAAGAGAAAACCTAGACTTGTCTCCAGCAAAGGGAACATGGCCTGAGGAGTTCTGTTTAGAGACATTCGTCCAGCCAAAACTGATTATTTGAGGATTTGATAAAGAAATTAACTTTAGAGTGAGTCCCAAACAATGTGTAGTTGAGTGTACTAAAAAGAGAAAGTTGCTGCAAGAAAAAAACAAAAAAGTAAAGCCTATCTTATATGACAAGTGTGGGCTTCTGGGAGGGAGTGACAGTCAGGGTTCTTTCCATGGGTATAAATAGGATCTTTTCATGGGTATATGTAGGATCTTGGTGACTCTAAAGCATGTGTTGACCCCATACTATGTATCAGATATTCACCCTGGGCAGGGGATTTACAATATAATACAGCCTCCAAGTCATGTACTGTCTACAGAACAGGTAAATGAATGACTTTCTTCTCATCTGGTGTGCGGTAGAAATATAGAAAATCCCGGGTTTGTACCAGTGTTGGCAAGGTTTGCTGGGAGAATTAGCACTGAAAAGATAATTCAACAAAAGAAGCTGGAGCACATTATGAATCAAAATGTGGAAGCCTTAGCCTTAGTACCTCAGAATGTGACTATATGTTAAAGAAGTAATTGAAGTTAAACCAAGGCAGCGAATTGTGCTCTATCCAACATGACTGATGTTCTTTACAAACAGAAGATCAGAGCACAGATTTGCAGAGGGCCAAAAGAGTTGAAGCCCAGAACCTGGGAACTAGCCAGAACAAATGCTCAGCCTCAAGACTCAAGAGGAGGGCTAGAGAGATGGCTCAGAGGTTAGGAGCACTGGCTGCTTTTCCAGAGGTCCTGAGTTCAATCCCAGCAACCACATGGTGGCCCACAACCATCTCTTGTAGGATCTGATGTGCCCTCTTCTGGCATAATGTACATGCAGATAGAACACCATATATATTAAATAAATAAATAAATAAAATCTTTAAAACTTAGGAGGAGGCCGGGCATTGGTAGCACACGCCTTTAATCCCAGCACTCGGGAGGCAGAGGCAGGCAGATCTCTGTGAGTTCAAGGCCAGTCTGGTCTACAGAGCTAGTTCTAGGACAGCTTCCAAAACAATACAGAAAAAGCCTGTCTCAAAAAACCAAAAGAAAAAAAAGGAGGAGAAAAATAGGTCTTTTTCAAACCATCAGTCTGGTGTATTGACTGTAAGGAACCTAGCAATGAACAGAGTTGGTGAAGAAAATACTCAGTAGAAGTAAATACTCAGTAGAAGGGACAGGAGAAAGAAGCTCTGTAAAAAAAAAAAAACACAGGGATGATGGGCATATGCAGCCAGCAGACCCCAGAGAAGCTAGAGATGATGGGCATCTTCAGCCAACAGACCCTGAAGAAGCTAGAGATGATGGTCATATGCAACCTATAGGCCCTGGAGAAGATGAAAGGATAAATGGGACCCTCAGCTTCATTCTCTGAGCTGCAGACTTCTGACTCTGGTCCACACTGAGCATGACTAAAAGTCACCAAATGGTCTCAGGGACATGAGATATAAAAGGCTTAATTTCCATAATCACCCAGTTTTCAGTGCCGGTTATTGTTTATCTACACTCTATCTCTGGGAGAGTTATCATAAATGCACTGCACTAATCCAGATGACAGATAGAGTTAAAATGGGACCAAGAATTAGACTTCAGAGAAAAGGAACATTATGGAACTGTTTTTAAAACTTATTGTAAACTACAAGAGAAAGAATGGGGACACTGTTAGCAGTCCCCAAACCCTCCATGCTCACTGTTCAGTGTCTGGTCCTCTTGAGAAACCAACCGGATAGCAGCAGAGCAGACAAGTTCCATTGTTATTAGTTAATATATTTGGCAGCAGCTCCTGAGGCATATGCCAGTTCCAGTGAATCTCAGGCTTGGACTCTTGAACTTTGAGACTTGAAAATACTAAATTCATTCACACTTCTAAAAGGAACGTGGTTTGAGGCATATTCCATAATACCAATATTTATAACACTGCCCAGAAGGGTTCTGTTTTGTTTGTGTGAGAAGTATCAGAAGAATACACATAGACCCTTTCAACTTACATCTCCAGCTTTGGCATCCCTGAGGAGGAATGAGCTGCCTTCTAAATATAGTTAGCCAGGAAAGAGAACCAGGAAAGGAAGAAAAGCAAAGAGTAAGGAAAGTGGGGGCAGGCAGCAATAGCTTGTCTACTTAACTGAACTTTGAGGAAATACCTTGCTTTTAGTGCACAGCAGTTTCTTTCCTAGTGACAGCCTAGTCCCTGCTGAACTCCACGCATCAAACGCTGATTTTATTAGGAGCTCTATCATTGAAGAACTGTAAGTCAGGAAGACATGTCATATTTTGCAAGTGAGTCTCATACCTTATTTGCCAACTATGCGATGTTCAAATATTAGAAGGATTTAGTTTTATTAGCTCTTTCTTCACATGTCCAATTTCAAATGTCAGTATGCTTTACAAAATTGAGAACAGGTTTTAGTAATTTACCAGCCAGTATTTTCCCGGGTGTATCTTAATGCAACAGTTCCTTCTGAACCATGAGGGGTGTGATCCAAGACCCCCAGTGAATAACTGCAACTACCAGTAATACTAAGCCTCATATTTACAAAGTCATTTTCCTATAGGCTTTGTAGCATTAGCATGTAAGTATCAGAAATAAGCTTTCTGTATTTTATGCTCTAATGCTTTTTTGTTTTTGCTTCAGTAGTATTGAACTTTCGACCTTTATTAAGTAAAATGAGGGTTACTTGTGCACAAGCACGTTGATATTGCAACAGTCTTAATAGCCTAAGGATACTGACAAAAGAGTGGGTAGAATGTACAGTGTGGACACACAGGACAAAAGAATGGTACATGTCCTGAACAGAACAGCACAAGATACCACTGAAACTTAAAATTCCTTGCTTATATAATTTTGCTGTTAGTATTTTGGGCTACAGTTATCAGTGTTGATAATTGAAACTACAGACATAGTGAGACTATTACTGGAGTGTCTTTGATGTAACCCTGGATATCCACTAGCCAACTTTGTCACATTCTGCATTAAGTGCTCAAGTCATCTTTCTAGTCATATTTCTGAATTGCCTTCTACTACTTTTACTTTCTTAAACAATGTCTGACTTTCCACACCAGAAAGTTTTTAAGGGAACATCATTTCATTGTGTTTCCCAAGGAAGCCAAGGTACCAAAAAGGAAGATAATGCTCTGGCCTCTGCTTTATTCATAAAACATCTTGCAAAGTGCTTTTAGTAATTTGCCATTGTAACCACTGGCACTGGGAGCTTTCAGGGCCGAGTTCTGACACTGTATTTAGTTCATACTTTGACTGTTCAGCTAAAACTCCCATTTGTATGCATTTATTCTGCTCTACACATTATGTTATCAGTCACTTTCAATATTTCAAAGCCACAGCAGGCTCTTTCTGACACACATTTGTCAAAATGAACTGCCTTGATTGCTATTATTACAGACTCCAGTGCCCGAGTAAAGGGGAAGCTTATGTAGTACCAGAATATTGAAACTGTCCAATAAAACAATAGACACAAGAGAATAAAACAGAACAACTGCATTTAAATGAATGACTTAAATGGGCAGGAAAATCTAGAATTATGAAATAAGCATATAGAATTCAAAAACCTGTAAAGAAAATGTAATGTGTGTTTGTAAAGACAACAAAGGAATTGATTGAAAAATACCAGTGCACCAGTGAATAAAGGAAAGTCTCACACCTCCTTCCCCTAATGAAGGGTTTAAATTGGCTTTGTTAATGGGTACCCCACTGAACACCAAAGGCTATAACAAAACCACACACTTTGGCTAAAAGTGAACCTATTAAAACCTATAAGGAGCTAACCAGAGCTCCAGACCCATTCCTCCTGCTCATGCTCGATAACCTATAATCATGACTCTGGAAGGAAAGTCTGCAGGCCACAGCCTGGTCTTCACATCACCTTTTTGACCCTATCTGTCCATCAGAAGTAACTCAGAAACACACTTTGGAAGCAGCAAATCTAGCATCCAAAATGGTAGACCTTCTCTAAAATTCCTCAAATGTAAAACTTACATAAAGCATGAAGTTAGAAGAGTCCATGAGCAATGGTAACTGCAGTAAATTCTCTGCTCAAAAGTGACTTAATAAGATACAGAAAGTGGAAGCTTTAACATTCCTGTCACAGAAAACCAAGGCTCAATCATCCTGTTATCCTGTTTGGAAAAGTTGCATGTACTTATGAATTTATCTCCCATCATATATTCTCCAATATTTTTTTCTAAAGAAATATTCAGGAAATCATAGAAAACATAACAGATCCATAGTTTGGAAAGTCTAATTTCCTTTTAAAACAAGTTACAATAGTGTTTTCCTGAAAACCCAAATACTCAAGAGACTGAGGCAGGAAGATTGCAAGTTCAAACCCAACCTGGACAGCACAATGAGAACCTATCTCAAAAAAAAATCTATGAAGAATTACATATATTCAAAAATGAATTATATCATTAAAATTAGAAGAGTTATAAAGTAAAAACCCAAGTATCTGGTTTGTAAATTTCTGACTTCCAGAAATTATGTCTTTTGAAAGACATAGTGTTTAGTATCAATAGTATTTAAAGCTTCAAGACCAAATTTTCTCCTTGTAATTCTACTTGAGTCACATATTGAAATACTAAAATTGTGTTTGGGAAACTTTAGTCAAATAGAACTATTCTAGGTGTCTCATTTATATCATCATTATCACAAATATAAATGTTTTTGGTATAATTTCTCAAATTTGACAGATTCTAGCCCCATTCCCTACAGTGATTTTTTTATTTTATTCTTGTTTTGATAAAAACGGACATGATTCTATTTTGATGAATAATTTCTATGTAACTAGATATTAAAGAAATAGAAAATACATAGTACTTCATGCTAGTGCATGATGACTTCCTTAGAGGCTCACTCACAAACGAGCTTTGAGTAAAAAAAGGACTTATCACATGGAAAGTGAAAAGATACAGATAACGAAAATGAATAGTGGTATGATCTAATATTAACATATAAGAAGTACTTTTTGTAATATTACATCTATAAGTAAGAATAAGCATGTGATTAATATTTTATATTTTCAGAAAATAGGCAAATCTAGTTCAAACACTTGATGCAGTTATTCCCAGGAGGACATTCACTCAAATGTAGATTTTATAGTCTTTGCCATGATACTTCCAAGCCTTAGAAATTATTCTGAACTGTCTGTAAAACTCACATTTACCTGTGTACGTATTTATAGCAAAGAAAATGTTGAACTATTATTTCAACCCATGGAAAAACGCATTTTAATGTATTTATTTATGAAGAAACTGCCATAGGAAACATGAGAACACTCCACAATGGCAAATAGCATTCTATATTGAAATCAGAGAAGGCACTTTACAAGTGAAAATACAGTTTTAAATAATTCTGTCCTAGCTAGGCATGACTCAACACTCAGGAGGCAGAGGCAAGATGAGTTAGCTGTGCTATCCAATTACACCCTTTAAAACATAAAAACAAATTAAAATTACCTTCTTCAACTCCTTTAGAAATATTTCTAGCATCAACTTACAAATTATCTTGAAATAAGTGGCAGTTATAATGAGATGCATTTCATATTTTGGAAACACTGAGGCAAGGCCACTGTCAGTCTCATCACATTATTGTAATGAAATGCACTTCATACTTCTGAAAGCACTGGGATTAGGCTAGTTAACCCACCTGTTTTTACTGGGTTTTTTTTCCATGTAGTTATACCACTATCACTCTAGCTCCTGAGATTTAATCCAACAGCAATAATGGAAAAAAAGTCTTATTTATTCAAAATATCTTTAAAGACATATTCTGGTCTATTTGCAAAAATTGACTTAGTTCAATTTCTATAACAAACAAGACCTTTTCTGACCTTTCTGAACATTGTGAAGGTCGCTTGTGACTTCAGAGAAATGTGACCCTTATCTATAAGGCAATCACCCATAGTTCACAAATTTTATAACTATGTTTCATTACTTACTTATTTGTGCAAGAAATAAGAGGAATTCTTTTTAGCGTGCCTTCTAATTATTGAGTAATACAGTATTACTTCAAAATTATGTATCTCATGTAATTCATAAAATATTTCACATGTTTTCCCAGGCAGTGGGTAAATGCTGACACTCCAGTGTGGATCAACTCAATACCTTTGAACTGTTGGTTTAGATGTAGAGTTCTCATTAAACTGTTTGTTCTGTTGTTCTCTATTAGAACTTTCCTATCTATCACGGGAGTGTTAGCTTTGGTAGGACATGGATACCTTTCACCACAGTACTGGCCTTGGATGTGGAAAAATCAAAAGGAAGGAATATCATACATACCAAAACCTCAGGAACAGATTCAAAAAAGAAAAGAATAAAAAGATGATGTGTGTGGGGGGGTTGTCTTCCTAATCTAGCCATCTCTGGCCCAACTTCAGAAAACTCAAATGGTTACGTTCTTACTCAAAATGTTCTACTTAAGTTTCTCCTTGGGGTACTATCTGAGAGCTACATTGAGGACAGAAATCTATAGCTGGCTTGCCTGAGGTACAAATTCCTCGTATCACTTACTACAGCTGCCAATTTACCTTTGAGGGCAATCAGGATGTTCATTAGTAATTGAGTTGAAGCAGAGAGGAACTTCATTTGTACCAAGTCAGTGACCTGGATCGCTTTCAGAATGAATGTTGTACTGAAATGGACCATTCCTTTTTACTTCCACTGGGATCTGGGACAGGGCTGTTGCTCCTACCTCCTTTTCATTAATATGGTTAGGGATTCCAGGAGCAGAAAACAAAGCTTTCTGTTTGCCATTGCATCTTAGATGATCACTTACATGTGATTTTATGTGATTTATCATCATCTTAGAATACAACTAAGCACGATCATTTGGGACAGGCAAGTTGTGCAGCTATATTAATTAACAGGCAATTGATGAAATAGGACAATATATTCAGGTAAATCAAAGTTTCCAGAAATGCATAAAAGAGATGACTAAAAAGACATATATGGAACACAGTTAGGGAACATAAAAAATTGTAGAAATTGTAGTGATCAACAAAGTGATATTATTTAATATTGACATAACTTATTAATGTTTAACATGTTATTATGAGATTTGTATACTATTTCTTTTATATATGTGTAATGATCCCAAGAGCTAGAGATGATAAATAGGTCAAGTGATTTGGTGAAGATCATAGGAATAGTAAATAGTGGTGCTGTTTTCAAACCCTGATGATCTGACTTCAGCATCCATGTTCATAACTACCATGTCATATTACCAGTAGTGAGGAAAAACAAAACAGGACAACAGAATCATATTACCTTCAAATTCTGAGTTATTCCCAAAGAAAGAACTAGTCATAAACGATAAAGAGGCTAATAGCAACGTCCTTATCACCAAGAAGTCAGAGCAGTTTCATTAGTTTTTGGTGTTGATCTCCTGTAAATTCAGCAGATAGGCCAACTGAAGAAAGCAGATTATGCAACTGCTTTTACTTAAAGTCTCTAAGAATTTGAGCACACATATAACCTGGCTGCAAGGAGAATGGTACTCCGAATAAAGTCATTTCCACACTGTGTGAGCTCTCCGGGGCTCTGAGGTCTCCAGGGCTCTGCAGCAAGCAGGGAAGTGTGGGCATAAGGCAGAGCATCCTTTTGCAGCATTCCCAGCAGCAGGAAGAAAGTCTGGCTTAGCTACCTCACAACAACAGCAGCAATAGCAAAATTGGTGTGGGTGGGTGGGCAAATTTACCAAGCTTCTAGGATCTGGCAAAAAAAATTGCTAAAAACTGAGGGAAAGGACCACATCATCTCCAAGTTCAGAAACTCAAGTAAGTAATTCCCAAGTAAGTCAAAAGGAAATTCTCCAGGTAGGAAGAGAGCCACATGAATGATGCTAATATAGGTCCACTTGCTCCTGTATAGGTATAGAATAAGAAACATATTACAGGCTCACGCATGAATCACTAAGAACCTTTTGAATGTTTTCACTAGAACATAATTAACAAAAAGTACACCCACTAAATTTGACAGAGAAAAATCTCTGAAATTAAGAGGAACTTGAAGGATGTCATGTCTGCAAAGGGGGTGACAAATGAAAAGTGATAGTGTTGTTTTTAACCTTCGGATTTTGCCCTTCACAGTAAGTTTCTCTTACAGGGTGTGATTGACAGCCCTAAATAAGGCATCAGGAAAAAGAGCTATAATGAAGATTTAGGGGGTATCAAGTAGACCCAAGCTTAGCTGAGTCATCATGGAGAATTTGCATTACCCCCTCAGCATTATTTAAATTTAGTGGAAGAGCTGCAAACCTTACCAAGATCTGAGGTCTGACCCTATTGTGGTGTTCCATTTAAATTAAGTTTCTAATAGCGTCTTTTTGTAATAAAATCTCTCCCACACTTTTTGATGGGTTATTGTTCATGCAAACCAACATTGTTATGATAATAGTGTTACAAATAAAGTACTCTCTGATTTTTTTTACTGATCCAGACTTGAAAGTCTTCCTGAAAAATAGACTCTAAAAGAGAGAACTCAAATAATTATGGTGGCATTTGTGAGCATCATCCATATGAATTATTTCATGTGGAAAGCAAGGAATCCTACATTTCTGCATTTACTCCATGTTTCAGTGTCATTTAAAATGCTATATCAGTCAAAATAGTTTTTATATATGCAAAATTATGGCTATTTCTCAAATCATACGTTATTTTCTGATAACTGAAACCAACTTAAATGATGCTATTTTGACTTGCCAGTAGATATCCGAAGTTCCTAAGAGAAGTTTTATACACAAGATAATCCTTAAAGCCAGAAAAAAAGAACATGTTTTAATTTTATTGTGAGAAGGGAACATGCTAAGAGAAGCAATTTAATTCTAGGAATATTTTTACATTAGAAATGATTGGAAAATAAATTATACTGTTTCGGCTGTCTTTGAACTACAAAGGTTCTCACACTCATCTGACCCTTAGCTTGCAAGCAAAAGTTTAAAAAACAATTTGGAATGGATTTTTTAAATTATAAATACTATAAGAATTATAGATGGCCAGAAATGTGTACTTGCATGTTTATAATGTAGGCTTCCACAGTTTCATAGTCTCTGGATGAAGACATGAACATGGGAATCAAAAACAAAATCCTTTTTTATCCACAGCCCAGCAGACAGAAACAGCCATTTTGAACCCCAAATTTGGAGACAGATACAGTAAAACTTGCTCGCATCAGGAAACCTCCAATCTACACAGATACTGTTGTTCTCTTGCGTAAAAGCCCCTGTGGAGTTTATTGAAGGAGAAGGGAAGAAGAAAGGGAGAAAGGGGAAGAGAGAAAGAAGCTCAGAGGAGGGTGGAGAAGGGAGAGAGCAAGAACATGAGGAGGTGCTCTCTCTCTCTCTCTCTCTCTCTCTCTCTCTCTCTCTCTCTCTCTCTCTCTCTCTCTCTCTCTCTCTCTCTCTCTTGGTTTTGTTTTTCAAGACAGGGTTTCTCTGTATTGCTTTGGAGGTTGTCCTGGAACTCACTCTGTAGACCAGGCTAGCCTCAAACTCACAGAGATCTGCCTGCCTCTGCCTCTCAAGTGCTGGAATTAAATGCTTGCACCAACGACCAGCCTCAGGAGATGCAGCCATGATGTGGCCACTCAATACAGGGCCCTTTGAGCTGCCTAAGTATCTGTCTGAATGCCAATATACATGTCCCGTCTGTTGTCAGGGTGCAGAGTCAGCATAACTCTGGTCCCCAACAGATAGTATTAAAAAATAAACTGTTCAAACATTGGTTCCAGTTGCACATGTGAGCTCTCTTATCTGGTCAGAGAGAGAGAGAAAAAGAACAATCTGTTCCTCACCAGAAGAAAACCAATACTCCTATCTGAAGCTATATAACTACACAAATATTCCTGAAGTCAAAACAGGAACAAAATAGAGAGTTGTACCCCAATAAGAAATCTGTATGAGTCACAATTCTGTATCTGAAAACTAGTTTACTTGCTAACATTAGTTGAACATCATAATCAATTCTTATCTCATTCCCATGGTCATTAGCAGATGCACACAGAACCGTGAAGCTGTGCGGGGCTCACTGCTCATATTCTCAGCTTGGAAATCATAGCTAGAGAGGGTCTGTTCTGACACTCCACTTTTGAGATTTCAATCAATTAGTGGTTAGTCCTGTTGCTGTGGATGTATAGCAATAGACCATGGTACAAACACAAAATGGGACAAAACTACTAACCTAATGGCCAGGAAGTAACAGAAACTTTGAAGAGACCAAGCTACCACAATCCTATTTAAGGGGTATCTCCCTAGACATCACATCTTCTGATTTCACCATTCTCGATAGTTAAATACTGAAGACACGTAGATTTTGTTAACCAAAAATCCTAGTGCTGGGTATGGGATATGTTAAATATAAATTCAGAGTCACAAAGGAAAAAAAACCAGCCTAATTGACCATGACTCTGGATGGAGAGGAAACCCACAGAGACAGGAAGTGTATTTAGGCTTTATTCTAACTCAAGTGTTGTCCCCAGGTATTTTCCCCTTGGCTGGGAAACAGTGGGAAATAGTCTTATTCAACTGATCAATCTTAAAAGAACTGGCAGGCAGGAAATGAAGAGGGAAGAGGCCAGACTTGTTAATCAAGCAAAGGATTTGGTGGGAGGATTAAAACCTTTGCATAAAGGTCTTAAAAGAAAGATGAAATTATTTGAGTCCCTTGTCATAAGCATAAGTTCTACAGTATCAAACAGAAAATATTCCCATTTAATGTTTCTTTAAATAGCTACCAATAAGGTGTCCTAGAGGTCCCCAAAAAACAACACAGGATGTTGTTGTTGCCCTTGGTGGTTCATGATCGTAAGACTGTACTCCTGAATACATCACACACAGTGGAGAAGTACAATTGGAGCTGATCTGAAAGCTTCTTCCATGATGGCTGACTTTCACAGCACTAGAAGGTGCTGTGTAGGCTGTGGGGGGAGAAAATTCATCAATAGTCTTACTTAGCGGTGAGCCCTGTGAATCAATGACCGACTTTAGAAAATGTCTTCATTGGTGCAATAGCAGTGTGAGTGCTGTGGGGCTGTCTTAGTTGCTTTTCTATTACTGTGATAAGATACTAGGACACCTTATAGAGGGAAGAGGTTATTTGGAGCTTGCAGCTGCAGAGGGTAAGTCTAGAAGAGCATGGCAGCAGGCAGGCAGGTATGGTTACTAAAAGAACTGGAGCTGAGAGTTTACATCTTGATGCAGAAGTATGAGGCAGAGAGAACTAACTGGAAATGGCATGAGATTTTGAAACCATAGATTTTATCCCCAGTGATACACCTCCTGCAACAAGGCCATATTTCCTAATCCTTCCCAAATAGTTCTACCAACTGGAGTCCACAGGCATATGAATCTACTGATTCATTCTCATACAAACTGCCACAGGGATTAATTGCTTTTTAAAATTACCTTTAGGACCCACTCTATAGAAGGGAATGCATGCCAAAGGAACTCTTGGAAAGCATGACCAGGAACCATGACTTGGGAGGTAATAGGCCCTAGGGAGAATCTACCACTTTTGTTTTGATGCATGAACGTGGTATCAAACTATCCTCTAAACACTTAATTACAGCCATAGGTCAGTATAGTTGTCAGCCTTCATTAGCAAAGCTCCTTCTTGCAGTATACATCAATTAAGACAAAGATTCACACCTGGGAAAAGTTCTGAGAATTTGTGATTGTAGAGTACTCTCTGCAGGCAACCTTATCTGAACTCACTGGGTCTCTTTCATATACACACGAGGCATGAAATAGAACGGAACATATAATAGGGAGAAGATGGTTTTAGCAGGAGAAGGGAGAGGAATAACAGGAGAAAACACATGTTGGAAATAACCAAAATTCTTCATATGCATGCATGCAACTGTCAAACACAAAACACAAGTCGAAAATGTGCGGGTTATGTACACACATATGTGAGAATCCAAACTACATCAGTGAGAGTAAACAAGTGTCTTCTTTTAATGCATACTTTTGCATTTTGTGGATCTATTTTTCTTTCCTTTCCATTCATTGATGACAGGTAGATGTGATGGCATTAAATAGTGCTGCAGTACAAGAAGGCCATGAGGTACCTTACAGAGAAAGTATATGCATTAGATAATAGTATTCAGGCCTGAGTGATAGTGCTATTGTTTGTGAGCTCAATGTTGGTGAAACTAAAATTAGATAAAACGTCTTTAAACAAAAACATACATAAACATGGCTTTATATGGATCTTTCAATGACAATGTGGCCAGAGATTCCTGTATTCCTCCTTGGAGCTGTGGCAAATGTGTTTCAGGTCTTTGTGTGTGTGTGTGTGTGTGTGTGTGTGTGTGTGTGTGTATGCGTATGTGTGTGTATGCCTGTGTTTGTGTGCCTCTGTGTATGTGTGTGCACGTGTGTATGTGTGTATGTGTTTGCATGTGTGTATACGTGTGTGTATGCCTGTGTGTGTGCCTGTGTGTGCCTGTGTGTGTATGTGTGCCTGTGTGTGTTTGTATGTGTGTATGCCTGTGTGTCTGTGTGTTTGTCTGTGTGTGTGTGTGTATGCCTGTGTGTGTGCCTATGTGTACTTGTGTGTGTATGTGTGTGTGCCTATGTGTACCTGTGTGTGTTTGTGTGTGTATGCCTCTGTGCACATGTGTGTGCCTGTGTGTACCTGTGTGTGTTTATGTGTGTGTATGCCTGTGTGTGTGCATGTATGTGTGTGTATGTGTGTATGTGTATGCATGTGTGTATGCCTGTGTTTGTGTGCCTCTGTGTATGTGTGTGCACGTGTGTATGTGTGTGTATGTGTTTGCATGTGTGTATATGTGTGTATGCCTGTGTGTGTGCCTGTGTGTGTATGTGTGTGTGCCTGTGTCTGTGTGTGTGCCTGTGTGTGTTTGTGTGTGTATGCCTGTGTGTATTTGTCTGTGTGTGTGCCTGTGTGTGTGCCTGTGTGTGTATGTGTGTGTGCCTGTGTCTGTGTGTGTGCCTATGTGTGTGCCTGTGTGTGTATGTGTGTGTGCCTGTGTCTGTGTGTGTGCCTGTGTGTGTTTGTATGTGTGTATGCCTGTGTGTCTGTTTATTTGTCTGTGTGTGTATGCCTGTGTGTGTGCCTGTGTGTGTTTGTGTGTGTATGTGTGTATGCCTGTGTGTGTGCCTATGTGTACCTGTGTGTTTGTATGTGTGTGTATGCTTCTGTGTGCATGTGTGTGCCTGTGTGTACCTGTGTGTGTTTATGTGTGTGAATGCCTGTGTGTGTGCCTCTGTGTGTGTGTGTGTGTGTGTGTGTGTGTGTGTGTGTGTGTGTGTGTGTGTGTAAGACAGCACTGCTATGGACAAGGACCCACTGTAAAGTTGGCTGGTGTTCCACCTTCACTGCCATCCCTATAGTTTGTCCTTGACAAAACAGCAAGCCCCATTCTTATCAACTTAAGTGACAGTGTGGCTTTGCTCCCAAGGGCCTCCAGTGACTGCCTCTCAGAAGCAAGGCAGAGTCTATGGTCCTCCACCTTCTAGTACCCCATCTTTCCAGCTACTGTTTGGTGACTCCTAACCTCCTTTCCCTGAGCCTGCCTCATTCTGCTTCTGCCAACCTGGCTTTCTTGTGCTTTTTGAACCAACTGTCAAGACAGGTTCCTTCTGCAAGCTCTCTTTCTTAAGAGCTCTTTTATGCTGTTTGTTGTCCTTTTCAACCACTGTATATTCATTGTATGTGGTGAGGGTTTTTTTTAAGACAATTTAAAGCTCTTGTTCTTTTTCCGAACACCTAATTACTTACTCCTTCATCTCTTAGAAGTTATTTGTTTAAATGTCACCTTCTCACTGTGGCTATCACGACTTAAACTTACAGACACTCCCTTCAGTCTTGGCTACTTTGTTATTGCTGTGAAAAGGTGCCATGACCAAGGCAACTTCAAAGAAAGAACTTAAATGAGGTCTTGTTTACCATTTCAAAGTTAATAGCATGGCAGGGCTATGGCAGCAGTTAGGTGGGCATGGTACTTGATCCGGAGCTATTGTCTGGATCCACAGGCAGAAGCAATAGACGCTAAACTGGGCCTGGTGTGAGTTTCTGAAACCACAAAGCCTACCCTCAGTGACACATCTCCCTCCAACAAGGCCACACCACCTAATCATCTCCAAAACAGTCACACCAACTAGGACCCTTGCATTCAAATGCATGAGCCTTGGGGACACATTCCCATTCAAACTACTATCAACCACCCTCATATCACTATCCAACCCCCTTCTATGCTTTATGGCTGTCCGGAACATTGTGACCAACTGATATTCTGTAAACATTGTGTTTGCAGTGGTCTACTTGTGTTCTCCCCCGGTCTGCCAGGATCGTTACTTGTTTCACTCATGGCATATGATTAATGCCAACAGGAATGGCTGCCCCATAAAAGATACTTACTGTTTACTTGATAGACAGAATTTTTAAAAAATAAAAGGTCTTGAAGTTTTCCATAGCTTTCTCTCTTGCAGGATACTAAGCTGTAGGGAGAAATGTACCTATAGTGTTAGCCACGCCCCAATAGGCGTGTCTACAGGTACGTGAGGGAGTGGGGAATAAATATTGCCTGGCACTATCTCCTTCGATGCTGGCCACGTTCCAGAGAGCTTCCCAGAGTCCCAGTTTCTCATATAAGTTACTTCTCTCTATCTGAATAAATATCCTACTACCTTTTCCCAGCATTCGTAGTGTGAGTCATTGTCCCCACACACTAATCTTTTCCTTAAACTGTTCAAAACTCGTAAATACAGAGTGAGGTAGAGCTCTGGATCAGAAAAGCCAGAATCAGCAAAGCCAGAAAGGTAATTGGAAACAGGGAACTGGGTATTTTCAAGCTGTCTTGAAAAGGGAAAGAATGGGGACTCCTCATTTTTACATTGACAGCAATGTTGTCAGTAGCATGAGAGTTGATGTTAGACCATCAAAATAAAACTAATTGAAAAAGCAACAACCCACTCACACACAAAAACATGTGTTGGCTCTTTTATTTCTTTATCCAACTGTGCCAAATCCAACTACTCTCTCCTAGAGGAAAAAGAACGCTTTTCCTTAGAAAACAAAACAATTAGATTCTGGCTAAACTGCCCACAAAACATGAAATGTTTCATTTAACTAACTGAGAAGGCACAGCTTGTTTAAGTCCTAAGTAAAGAAGCAGTCTCCAGTAATAGAAGACCAGCCTCTTGCAAGCATGCCTCTCCCTGCATCTAAATAGATGCCCATGAGCTCAGCGGCAGCATGTGGCCACAGACCACTACAGCTGAATGAAACAAATGCCAGGCAACTTAGAAACAGATGGCAGGTTGCGTGCTCATGTGAATTCTGAGTTTTTCCCATCAAGATTCTTCCATGTGATATTGCAACCTGGTTTTCCTGAGGGCACAGCAGTCAGGGAGTACAGGCAAGGCTCTATTTGAAATTTAGAGGTTCAAAGCCATGGCAGGGCAGAGGCCTCCTGCATCCCTTCCCTTAAGTGATGTACAAGAAGATGGAGTTTCCAGGGGAGTTCACCTGAGATGATATTGTTCTGTGTGCAGAATGGTCTTGAACTCACCCTACTGATAACAAAGAAGTCCTGTTAAAGAATTCAGGTACATGGCAAAGAACTAGACTCGGAATACAAATACATAGTTTGAAATGGGAATAGAGATTTATTGAGACACATGAAAGCACTCCTGAGAACAGGTGTAGGGTATGGAAAAGACACACACACACACACACACACACACACACACACACGAACATAATGACTATTTATGAACCTTATAAAGCACCTGCCTCTTCCACATTTGTGTACTGAACAGTTTTCTTGAGTACCACTAATTTGTTTTATGAAGCCCAGATCTAGAAGTGTTTCCTTTCTGTACTCTCCCTCCACAATTAGATAATAAGTGTTCTCCTAATCACCAGCTCCACTTTGTTCCTTAAAGATAGCACTTGCCTGCTTCTGCCAGAAACTTTTCTGTGTGAAGATTCTAACAGCTCCCAGGTGTGTGTGTGTGTGTGTGTGTGTGTGTGTGTGTGTGTGTGTGTGTGTGTGTGTGTTCGTTTGTTCGTTCATTCATTCATGAGTTATATCTATGTGCATACAGACAAAGCATGACCTTGGAGTGAGAATCATACCACATAGACAAAGTGAAATTCGGATGTGAAGGACCTAAAGGACATTAATGCTGCACAGATCAGGTTACACTTTGTGATGGAAGAGGTTTTCTGTAGAACTTAGTCTGTAGGGTGAATAACTGCACTTATTATTTAATTCATTGGTAGAAAATTTTTTCATTTTTCTGATTTCTGTATTTTAATAAGGCAGTCTAATGTATTAACGGGCACACTTGAAATTTGTCTCATATGAAAAATAGGTACATCTGATATCTCACTGGAAAAAATGTGAGAGACTATTTCAGTCTATACTATATATGGTGATTTGCTTCATATTGCCAAGCTATAAAAGATGTCTCTATTCAAATGCATCTTGATTCTATAGAACCTACATTTTAGTCCTGCAGAGGACAATAATTGAAAATAGATGGAAGGTGAGTGAGAATGGGACATAGTTCATATATATACATATATATATATATATATGCATGCATGCTCAGGCTATATAGTGGCCAAGAATAAACACTAATTAAGAGGCATGATGTGAGCAAATCCCTAAAGTAAGAAGAGAAAAAACTATTCTGGAATCTGGAAAAGAGAAGTACAGACTGATGCAAAGGCCCTTGGGAGGAGCATACATTCTGTACAAGAAACAACACAGAGATTAAATGTAGTGGGCAACAAGTTGGAATTGATCTCAGGGAGATCTCCCAGGACCATGTGCCAATGCCAGAGTTGTTTTGTGACACTGCTCCTGCGGAAGCATGAACATCTACTCTCCCCAGTAGGAAACCAGCTATAGGACAAAGTCATGATATAACCCAAGTCCAACTTGGTAAACTAATGAATACATGGTGTTAGTTAAGAGAGTTGGTAAACAGTTACCACGAACAGCTCAAATTCAATTCCATTGCCAAAAGCTCACCCAGCAAAGGTGGGTGACTTAGAAATGTTGGAACCTTGGAACCCTCTGTGTGACTTGCAGCCCGGTCGATGTGTCCAAGAGTTTCTATTACCCAGCATTTCCTGCTGCTTTTATTTCCTTGGGGAGGGAGAAACCTTGGGAATCTGGGACGTTTTTGAGACTTCTGAATTATTAATATCATGTTTCAGCAGCCCTCTTTAGAACATTTTGAGTCTCACTCTGTTTCCCTCTGGTGGGAAGGCAGATTTAAACAAGGAAATGCTGTTATCTCAATTAAAAACATGTTTAAAGTTTTATTCTTAAAACTTTATGCCTTATATTTTGATCATATTCTTTCCACTTCCAAGAACTCCTCCTAGGTCCTCCTCTCCTCTCCACCCACCCATCAAACTTCATGTTGTGGGTTTTCTTTAATCTTTCTTAAAAACAAAAACAGTAAAACTCACATACACACATATGCTCACACACACACATATGCACACACACACACACACACACCAAAACAAACAAACAAACCATAAAATCCATTTTGTATTTTCTAACTACTCCGGAATATGAGGCCTGCCCTGGAATATGGATGATTTCCCAGTATTACTACATTTAAGAAAACGTTTTTCCCCATCAGCTATCAATTGCTAATAACTTCTTGAGTAGGGATGAAGCTTTGTACCTCTTTCCCCTTCTCCACACTGTTGAACTTGCACAGGTCTTGTGCACAGTGTCATAGTCTCTGTGAGTTGATATGTACATCAGCCCTAATTGTTTCTAGAAAAAAAAACTTTCTTTGGAGTCATCTATCACTTCTATCTCTTATAATCTTGTCTCCTCTTCCACAAAGGTCAATGAGCCTTCAGAGGACAGGGTTGACAAAGACATCCCACTTAGAGCTGGGTGCTCCAATGTCTCTCACTCTCTTCATATTTTCCAATTGTGGGTCCTTGTGTTAATTATCATTTACTACAAGAAAAAGCGTTTCTGGTAAGTGTTGAACTGATCTATGAGTATAATGACATTTAACAGGAGTTGTTCCGTTATTATGTTTATTGAGCAAAATAACACTAGTAGGCTTTTCTCCTTGGCCTATGACCTATCTAATCAAGGGTTGTTGGTCTCATTAGCAATGACAGGTATGGGTTCTAGCTCACGGAGCTGGGCATAAATCAAAAATTTAAAAGGTCGTTGGTTACTCACATAACATTTGTGCTGCTATTGCACTAGTGGGCACATCTTACGGGCAGGTTGCTATTGTAGCTCACAGTGTTCACAGATAGATGAGACTGATTACTTTTATCTCTGTCAGCATATAAAGTATCTTGTGGCTTAGCATTGTGTAGAGCAGCAGCAGCTTGATTTCTCCGTGTTTGATGGCATAGTATGTGTTGAGTTGAAATCTCGAGAAGCCAGAGTGGACACTGTTGTATGCAAATGGTCTGGTCAAAGTTAAAAAAGGGAAGCTCCTCAGGTATGTGGTATGACTTGACTATAACAACAGCAATGAAGGGCATAAGAAGCAGCAGTGTAATTCTGAATAGGTAAGAAAATTTGCTGATGGGTTGGATATTGACATGAATTGAGCACTTCCTAAAGTAAGAATATCAAGAATAGTAGAACGATATGGAAACTCTATAGAAAGAACATTGTAGGGGAGGATGGACCTAAAAATCAGAAGTTGAATTTGAACATGGGACTGCTTGGGCCATGGGGTTCCCCCTGATTTCAGTTAGGCTTTTCTCTGCTATACAGGGTAGTAATCCTGTGATACAGGTATTAACTTCACTCTTTCTGAGGCTCATTCTTTATATGGATTATTAGAATAACATAATACAAGGGTTATAGTTATTGCTAAGGTTAAACAAGAAAAAAGAAACAGATATGCAGTATCATGAAGAGATTCATTTTAACATAAAATGAAGTATGCATAAACTTTCTCTGGACAGATATGAACAAATATTTCTTCTCCTCAGCTATGGCACATGATGACAGACCAAAGGTAGGATTCTGCCAAAGTCCAACCTAGGAAGCCAGTAAGCTTATTGTAGTGTCTCCCTGGAGAGTTGGTGACCCAAAGCAGCTGTTGATAACCTCAGGGAAGCTGTATCATAGAGTCCTCCTTCAGTCAACCTTCTGTTTCTTGTATACTGTAGCTCTCCCAATATCACTTGCATCTGGGGGCAAAAAGAGCACCCGAGTGAAAGTTGCATGATCTTTGCTTCCTCTTCCTACTCATGAGTGTTAGTTCCATTTCCACTACTATTGACATAGATGCTCTGATAAATTAGTTGGCATGGCTACCAGACCAAAGGAATCACTATTCCAAGATGACAATGGATGACCATCTTATACTTAGAGTACAAGGCCACACTATAACAATTATAAATAAATGATGAATAAATGGTGTTCATTATGTCTATCATTAAAGTGGGTGTGGACTTTCTTTTAGTAGTACAAAAATCATTTTCAAATGAATGTATTATGGTCTTGACATAAAAAATGACCCACAGATCAAGTAAATAGAAGAGAGGACACAGAAGTAAATCCACATAGTTACAACCACCTGATGCTGACAAATGTGTCTATACTTTGGAGAAAAGACAACCACTTCAACAATGGTGCTTGGAAAACTAGACACCCGCATGCAGAAAAATGAAACTGTATCCCTATTTCTCACCCTGTACAAAAACCAACTTCTTAATTTAAGGCCATAAACTCTGAAACTGTGACAGGAAAACAAAGAAAACACTTCAAGATACAGGCAACAAAAATTACTTTCAGCAAAGGACTCCAGTAGCATAGGAAATAATTCCAAGAACTGATATATGCGATTACTTAGAATCAAAAAGCTTCCAACAGCATGGGAAGTAGTAAATCAAGTAAAGAGACAGTCTACAGAATGGAAGAAAAAACCTTTGCTTGTTACATATCTGACAAAAGATTAATATCCAGACTATAAAAAATTAAGATTAAACACCAAGAAACCTAACAACCCACTCAATAAATGGGGAAGTAGGTGGTCAATGAATCCATTAAAAAATACTCAACATCCTTAGCTATGACGGGAACTAGAAGTTAAAACTACATTGAGATCCCATCACACCTTAGTAATGACTGCCACTAAGAAAACAGCAAACACTGAGATGAATGTGAGCAAAAGAGCCCTTATACACTGCTTGTGGGAATACAATTTAGTCTACCCACTGGGGAAATCAATATAAAGCTGCCTCACAAACCTAAAAGTAGAGCTTATGTATGACCCTGCTGAACTGCTCATGGATGTATACTCAAATGACTCTGAGTCAACAATTCACAAAGATACCTGTGCATTGATGTTTGTCATCAAATTACAAGGACAGCGTAGGTATCCATCAACAGAGTAATAGATATAGAAAATAAATGCATACACTGGAGTTTTATCCATGCATAAAGAGAAACAAAATTATATTGTTTGTTGGAAAATAGATGTCATGGATAAAATAAGCAAGACTCAAGAAGACAAACATTGAATGTTATATCTTACTGGTTCTACGATTAGCATTAGTTCATGATTAAAGATGCCACTTCTACTACTGTGATAGTGGCAAATGAACTTCAATGTCAGTTTTAAGGAAACATTCAAGCCACAAAATGGTGCTCCAGAAAGGCAGGCATAAAATCTGGCCTTCATTTCCTTTTTCAAAAGTTCTTGAACACAATAGATTTCCCGTAGTGTCTAAATGACACAAAATACTTTATCTTGATATTGTCTTTTCCTTTGCCATTTCACCATTATAAACATCAGCAAGTTGTAATCCATGCCAGTATTATGCTGCCAAACAGTTTCATTAATTCAACAAATTGAAGTTACTTCAATTTTTATTTTCAAGATTTTATTAATGTATACTTCAGGTATAGTGAACTAATGTTCAGTTTCTTTCCTAGAGAAGGTCACAACTGAAAGGAAACACCACAGTGCAACAACTGCTAGGGTAGTCAGTCTTTTCAAAGAGACAAACAAAGTGAATGGGTTTCACAGGAAGACCCGATTTGAGACACCCTGATTCTGGGTCTGGATTGAATGAAGACAACAAAATATTACATGCATCTAGAGCACTATGTAGCACACGCCTACCACTTACCAAATGCTAGTTGTTGGATAGATTGTGTGTTAGCAATTAGATAAGCTCCCACCCAGAAGACAACATCTGCATCACTACAGGGGAATGGCTGTTGAGTGCACTGGAAGGGTATGATTGCCCTCCATTTTTTCCTACGCCCAGGCTTCTGTCATTTACACATGGTGACTCCAGGATGTCACAAGAGTAAAATAATGAAAAGACTAAGTACACAAAGCCTCTGGTTAGGATGACTTCCTGAGAGCATTCTCTAGAATTAAAAAAAGGAACAAAAGAAAGGAAGAAAGAAAAATGAAGAGATCAGAGAAGGGTTCAACAGTTAAAGCTACTTGCTCCCCAGAGTTCAACTCCTGAAACTAACATAAACATGTAAAATGGCCAGAGACTTCACAAAAATGTACTTTGACCTCCACGTGTGTACAGAGGCACATGTGCCCCAAAATCACATACACACAGTGCTCACACAAATAGTAACAAAAGAATGATGTTTTAGAAAATTAACCTGTAACATTAATGTAAGATAGGACAGAAATAAAAGTGTTCATCAAATTAATACAAGAAAGGCAGTAAGAAAATGTTTATGTAATTGTTTTTAAACTTTACATTTCTTCAAATGATTTGAAATTTCAGGTTTGTACAAAAGCCTACTTTTACTTAAATAAAAACAGAAGCTTGTCACTTGTCAGCCAGTGATATATTTATTAATTACATGCCCGCTGAAAAACCTGTTGTGTGATAGTTTCTCACCTAATGTCTGGGATACAATGACAAGTAAATTAACTGTTGTCCTACATACTTTACTGCAACTGATTGAAAAAAAAAACAAAAGACAAAGACAAATAAATTAACTGTTATCCCACATACTTTATTTCTACTAACTGAAAAAAATTCAGCATGCCCTGGCAAGAGATAAGGCCAGCCTGTGCAGAGGTGTGAAGGACAAGAGTCTGGGAACTAAACAAGGCTTTGGAAAGCAGGGAGTGCCTCAGCTGATTGCAAAGGGCTTCCATCTCCCCTAAAGAAGAGATCCATTTGGCCAAGACATCTAGGTACCCAGTACCACTGTGATTTTCCCTTTCTGGGGCCTGGCTGAAGTGGTAACAAGGATGAGCTTCCTGTGGAGAAGACTTAGCTCTACTGCCTTTGAAGAAGCATAATTCGAACATGAAGTTTCTTTTATGGGCTTAAGCTATCAAAAGGGAAGTCTGCAGATGGGTTTCCTAGGGAGCAGTGGCCTCAGGAGTCAAGAGTCAGGGTAAACCACTGTGCCTGTCACCATGTGGCCACAAAAATAAATCACTGCTCCTTCCATTCTCTGACAAGGACTGTAGCTCTCAAGGAGTTTGGCTGATATTTAACCCTAAAGTCTACAAGTAAACTCCCATATAAATATCACAAAGATGAGATCAAGGCACTGAATTTATTAAGCCACATAGCCATTCTCTTTTATTTAAACTCACCATGTGAAACAAGACTTCATGCAATATGCCTGGGAACTGGCATGGAGCTTACAGATGAACTCCAAATGTCTTGCTGAGTTGTGTATAAGAAGCTGATACAAGACTATTGCTTTTCAAGATTATCAAATATAGCAATGGTCTGCACGGTTGTTGACATACGGCTGTTAACTCAGAGCTAAAAAAAAGGGGGGGTGCATTTCTTTCTTTTTCTTCATTCTCATGTAAACCTGAGACTTGGTGATTTGTTATTCACTATGGTTAGTGATATCTTAATGAAGTTTTTTTCTCTACCATTAGTTAGTTACAGTCAGATCTCCTAATTGTTATTGTTAGTATTGTACTCTGCTGATATGTGGAGTATTCCTGGGTTCTAATGACATAAAATGACTGTAAACAGGACTGGCATGCTCGGACTCAGTGAACTACTGAAGAATTCAAAGACTACAGGGTGAGACACAGTCTCCCTATGCAGCCCAGGTTTATGTCTCATCCTCCAGTGTAGGACTCAGGTATTTGCCACCACATCCAGAAATCAAGGATGAACTTCTTGTTAATGTCAATACGTATACCACATATGCACACACAAAACCCCAGAGTAAAACCTTAGGGATGTGGCTCTGTGACATAGTGCTTGCATGAGGCACCAAGCTCATCCTCAGTGCCACCTTCCCACCAAAAAAAGGAAAGGAAAGAAAGGTTAGACATTTGTTTCTTTGACCCACTTCCCTTGCATTAAATTTATGGAAGGCATTTTGACTGGTTTAATTTTTTTTAATTTCATGTTGTAGTTTTCAGAGACAATGAAGAAGGTACACGTTATTTCCCCCATACAGCCAAAGTGATGTGGGACTGAGTGTTTTTTTTTTATTTCTTGCAATTTGACTATTGTAGCTGTTTCTAAAACCCCAACAATGTGTTGTTAAAGCTGACTTTCTATTAGGGTAACTTCCGAATGAACTCTTCCAGGGTAAATTAGTGGCAAAATGGTACCTTCGGGAGCAGTCACTTAGAATGTAGCATATGGAACATAGCATATAAAAGAGTAAAGTGCCCCTAAAGTGGTGGCCATTCCTACCACAGCAGTTGCCCTGAGCCATTCTTCTCCCCCTAGTGGTTCCAGCCCTAAAGCAGGTCCTTCTTGTAGCCAGGGGATGGCTTTGCTTTCAGCAGTAGCATCTCATTCTGTGAGGAATCATCCCGTGGCTCCTGGAACGTGGAGTGGTCCTATACTGGATACGACGAAACAGATCTTAGAAATGAATCCATGCCTCAACAATTTCTTGTGTAAGAGCAAGGATTCAAGATGAAGGGACAAAAGTATGTTTTCTTTAGCATAACTATAAAGGCAACAAAACCTATCGACAGCAGAGAACACACCGCCAAAGCCGTAGGAAATCCTTGGGTTTTTTTTTTAGAATATATTTATCTATGCTTCTGAGTTATTATAAACAAAATCTGTATTACTTGGAAATTAAGTTACCTGCTCATTTAATAAGTGGATTATTAGCTTCCCATTGGTGGGACAGAGCAACTGAGATAAAGGACTTTCAAGTTGGGAAATTTGTTTCTGCTCACAGTACAGAGGTTTGAGCCCACAGTCACTTAGTGCTATTACTTTAGGTCTGCAGCAACTGAGCATCATAGGGAAAGCACATGGCAGAGGGAACGTCCCATGCCCCTGGGACACAATGAGAGTGGAAAAGAGTCTGTATCCCTTTCAGGAGTACATCATGATAATCTAACTTCCTTTAATTGGCCTCATCTTTTGGAGGATCTGCTGCTTTGCAATAGTGCCACAGGCTGTTAACCAAACCTTTAGCCTGTGGGTCTCTGTGGAGACATTTAAGATCACATCAGATCAAGAGGCTATCCTTATCCTTCCACCAGGAAAGTAGAGTACTGACACCCACTGGTATCTGTTTCTGGGGGCACTGGAAAGCTGAGGATGTTGAATACTTAAGCACACCATCTAACACACAGACACACACACACACACACACAGGAATTACTGTGGGCTTCTTTTATACATGCATCATGTTCCATCTATACTTACTTTTTAAAGAATTCACCACAGCATCCCTGGGAAGCTGCTGTGTGCCCATCCAGAGACCAGGGTATTAGAGAAAACAAAAGTCAATAAGAACTAGAATCTTGCAGACAGAGTGGACTTGCACAGAGGTAGTCAGTGAGTCCACCTCAGCTAGCAAAGGACACTAGTTACTTTGGTTTCGTGCCTGGGTTTGCCAAAGACACTTTCCAAGAAGGACCATAAGGACTATAACACGTGTACCACTCACTCAAAATCTCTTCGAGTGTTACGATGAGAATCAGGCAGAAGAGTTTGGTAAAAATCCATGCTGCTTGCTGAGACAGAAGCTCTCACATCCACAGCGAGGCTCGGAACCCAAGGCACTGATTGGATTCCAACCCAGGCTTTAGTCCTCCTCATTTGATGTTCGTGGATTTTCCCTCCACATGCCAGCCTTGGAGAATTTAAGAAGTCTTACCCACACAGTTTTTCCCATTTCCAACATTATGAACTATTGGGGCAAGCACTCTGTATTGACCGCCTGGTACAGAAATCCTGGACAAGCGCTGCCCTGGGGAATCCCCTGCACTATTATCCCCTGTCTACAAGTGTTGAGTTCTTTATGCTTCACTCAGTTTCCCCATCTATCAGTCTAGGGGTTAAATTCTATCTGCTTCCCAGGGGTGTTTGTCAAAGTTCATGAACCCCTGAACACGAACCTTAAATGTAAAAAGAAAACTCTGTCTCATCCTCCTTGAGGCACATCTGAGCATCCTTAACCCCAGTGGACGAAGATCTCACTCCTGGCTCCTCCCACTTCCGCTTGTGATCTTCCTCTCTTCCTTGGCTCTAAAAGGAACTTGCAGTCAAGAGATCATGCCCATCAGAAGCATATACGTCACTTCCAGACCACACTTCAGTGTCAAGACCACATACACCCCAACTCAAACTTCACTGTTACCGGTTTCTGGGGTACTGGGCCACATCTTCCCAGGGCACTCTTCAAGAGGGAACCTGGGCCCATGGATGACCCTGGGTAGCTAGCTGTCGATGGAGTGGATGGAGTGGGGAAGTTTCCATCCTGTCCACTTTCATGAGGGCAGAGAACCTCATGGAACAGGATCAAGCTGAAATAACATATTTGTTTTAAATCGTTTGATAGCTTAATATACAGCTTTTAAATATGTAGAGATGTGAGGAACGGTTTCCCCTGTACTTTGCCCTAGCTCCAAAACACTAACTTCTTCGCGTTTGGCGTCGTTCATCATTTTGTGCATTTAGAATTTATTCCCATGTTTTTTCTAGAATTTAGTACTAATTATTGTTTCTAAATATTTTAACTTGGGAAGCAAAATGTGCTACTATGTACGCACTGCAATAATTTTTGAATCGCTTCAGCTGGGCAAAGTCCCAGTCATTTCTCCATTATTGTGCCACCTGCTGGGAGTTTGCTCACACTGCAGCTGTAGACATCTCACATCATCTTTGAAATAAAATATATGTGAAGTTCCTTTTCTCTTTTGGTTGTCAAAGATAAGCCCCTTAAAAAGTTGGATGTGGAAGGGAGATAAGGAGATTACACAGTCAACTCTTTAAACTAGGAATAATCTCTAAAGGGAATCTCTGTAAACACCGTAGAATATTGTTTACCCAAAGAAGGATCGGTTTAAATTACTTTCAGTCTTGATGAGAAGTGGAGCAGAACTGAAAAGTTCTCCTCACAGGCATCTGTATAAGACACCTTGGCAAAATCATAGCAATGTCCACCTGCTTCTATTAATCATCTAGTTATTAGCAACAGAGACTAAACAGAGCAGAAATGTCAGCTAATCAGCTGCTTTCGTTAATGTTGGTACTCTTATGTTTATTCCAGTAGTTACACACACACCAGGAAGAACTGTAGGTGCCACAGGGATCCAACAAAAGAGTCAATAAATATTTTGTTTGCAAGGAAAGAGTTCCAGTTGTTCATCTTTAATTTAAAAGACGGTATCAAACACTTTCCATCTCGATTTGAAACAATGTTAAAAGTGGCAGGTGATACCATGCCCTGCATGTGTACAGTCTTTCAGGTATGATACTCTTGCTTTCCTGTCCTCTCATTTTCACAGCCTAGAGCAACACACACAGATATCTCGAAGCCATCGTAATGTTTTCATTGAACATTCCGTTGTTTATACGCATCCTATCTTGATGATCGAAACATTATAAATGATTCTAATGAATGTGAGCAGACATTTCCTTGCCCAAACAACTGTGCCAATAAGGCCAAACCACACATGTAGCCAGCCATAATTAAAGGCAGACTTGAATATTCTAATCCGGCATAAGCTCTTGTCCCTGGGAGTTAACAAACTCAAATGTTTTCAGGCATGGCCACTAACTGAACTACTTGGAAGCACACCATTAATCCAAGGTTCTGTTTCTGTGGCCACCCTTCCTACTTCCCCATGGATGTGACCTTTAAATTTTGATGAGTAGCAGCCCGCACCCAGTACTAGCTGAGCCCCGAGCCCTTGCGGCTGCCCTGGCTTCGTCGCGTGCATTTCAGCTCTCTCCTCAACCTCGCAATGCTTTTTCCCTCTTCTGGCTTTTGTCTGGGTTTCATTTTTTGTTTTGCTTTGTTCTTCTTGACCCCACACTTGCATCTTTGACGCTTGCCACTTGTGGCTTCTCCAGTTTTGATACGGGGACTCTGTCTTTCAGTTTCTGAGTGTCCTCTGGCTGTATTTGGGGAGTTAGATTTTATCCCCTAAAGTATAGAGTAGAAATTAATTGTGTTGATCTTAGCATGGACTCTTCTGGCGGGACTGCCCTGTGCTCTACCATCAAGCTCTGCCCTCAGTTTGTGAGAATGAGGTAAGACTGCCACAGTCCTTGCTAAAATACATGAAGATGATTATTCAATTTTCCTTTTCACTTAAGTATGCTCAGGCCCATGTTTGAGTGTGTATTTTATTGTGTAGTAGTCAGTTACTATAGCAACAGATCCAGGATTAATCACTTCTTTTCAAATAATGGACACAGAATTTGCTGCTCCACGCTTCAACTCTCCTTACACAATCAACAATCGGTGTGCATGTCTAAGAATTGACCGGCTTATCAAACCCTGCTTTAATTTAAACTGTTAATTCTCCCATTACAGGCTGGAAGCAGAGGGCCTGAGCAGTTGACTTTGGGGACAAAAGGATGAATTTGTGAACTCTCTAGAACATATACAGTACAGCAAGCTTCTACGCTGCTCACTTTCCTTACACACGAAGTCAGCCACTTTAGAGACATTACAAAAGGTTCTCAGTAATCCTGGAAGAAATATGCATTTTTCTCTATGAAACATTTGATCTGTTTTCCAAGTGTGTATTTAATCTGTTTCTTAAATAATTAGAACTTAAAAAAAAATCTTTCGCAAAGTTTGCCAAAAATTGTCTTGGGTGGTTAGATGCATGGAGGGGACAGAGGACATATGGGGAAGAGTGGATTTACATGAATGCATCATTGTATTTACTTTCTCAAGTAAGACTATGATAGAGCTGATATGCAAAGCAGAATGGGAGTCCTATATATAAAATACAAGTAATATAGAATCAAGAGAATTTTACTAAATGTTTAACTCTTTAAAACATTTCACAAATGGCAAGGACTCTGTGTGCCAGCATATCTCTTTAACATAAAAGAGAGAAGAGGAGACATAGATCGATAACCAGAATTTAAGTCCTGAGTAACTTGGACAAATATGTGATTTAATACCAAATTACATTACATTTTCTAGAGATTTTCTTGTAGGTGGCCCAGAATCTGAAAAAGCTGTAGTAGGTGTCACGGTATACTAGCTTTTATGCTCTGATAATGCCTTTTTTTCCAAGTACATATTAAAAGGAAATATCTGATTCTTATCATTTTTTGAGCACCTACTGCGTACTAGCTGCTCCTCTCCATATTTACCGTGTAGGATTGTACTTCTCCTAAACGTTTCTGGGAGTAGACTGCACTTCCTTCCCTGTCTTGCAGATAAGGAGCTCAGCACTCAGCAAGGTTAAGTACCTTCCCTGAGGCTTGAGATCAAGCAGCAGGCCAGAGCCTCCACTCTTGCTCGCATCCTCTCCGGAGCATACAAACTTCAGAGAGTGAAAGGCCTCCTTCTCTAAACGCTTTTTAAATATTTTAGTTTCGTTCATGGGATATACGTCATTTTTTCAAGGTTAACTTGCAAAGGAGAAACAGTACTGTGCAAGCAACAAGAAGGACTTAGACTTTGCACTCCACAGCACCCTCTGAGCAGAGGTCACAAACACTTTTCATGCATCGCTGCAGGATAGCTCCCTTCGACTGAGTAATGATGATGTTTACTAGCGTTTAATAGCCTTAGACAGGACAGTATTTTGAAACTCAAGAGTAATTTGAGGAAAGCAGGATGTGAGTTCACCAGAGAAGAGCTACCATATTTCAAAATCAGGTTTCCCGGCTCCACGAAGCTGTCCCTCACTGCTAAGGCTGGAGTGGTGGGCGGGCCGATGGCACTGCCAGCGCAGCGAAATGAGGATGGTTCCCAAAGACCTTCTGCTTTGGACCCATCAATCAACCCTCTATGCATGCTGTTTGTTAAGCCCCAACAAGTATGTCGAGTAAATTCTTGTTTGTAAAATAGAATAGTCTTAACTGTGTGCTAAAATGTAAATGTGACACGTTAGCTGTGAGAATCAGATGGAGCTCCAAATCCGGGGTTAATTCTTCTGAGACTCTAGACACAATATAAGACAATAGAGTAGCTTAGCTCTGTAAGCTTCTGTGTGTAGAGGTGGAAATCCTGTGACCTTATTGATGTCCTTGGAATTTGGAAGGAAGCTGCAAATTTGGTTGAGACATCACAGTCTGAGACCACCCACTGTACATGGCTTCTGTTCACACATGAGCAACAGATATAATCCCTTTTTATGAACAGTATAAGTTGTAGGATTTTTATAACATGGTGAGGTGACATGTTAAAGTTACTTTTAGTTTTAAAATGAAACCATCAATTTATATTTCTAGAGGAGGAAAAACTGTATTACAAACCAATACAATTTCCCATTGCTATTGAAAACGTGCACTTTGAATCTACTTAAAAATATAGATTTCGAAATTTCTTGTGGTGTCACCCAAGAAAAATAAAAAGCAAAACTTCATCTCTAGTCACTATTCTTACCAGCCCAGTGTGGCTTCTTTGGCTTCTCACTGGCACTGGATGATTTGACCCTCTAACCCAGTGCTGACCCGAGACTTCACTCAGATGCTCCATAGTTTTGTAGTACAACAGTGATACCTTAGACTTGAGACAAAGCAATAGCTTTACTCTATGACTGGAAACGACCTTCAGAAAAGAGAGGCAGGCTCACATACTAACCTGAATCCAAGCAGATAACCTTCCCCTGGCTTTGCTAACTACAGGTAAAAGTGGTGTCCATCCCTTCTTTAAATGATAAATTAACATTATTTTTAATAACTACAAAACTGTTTACAGTTGCCTTAAGACACCTGAAATGGTCAATAGCTATCTTAGTCAAAAAAAAAAAAGAAAGAAAGAAAAGAAAGAGAAAGAGAAAAAAATCTTGATTTTTCTTTAGCTAAGCAGCTTATGTCCTGCCCTTTCTGTAATCGGAAAGACTTGGCAGCCAGAATGCCAGTGTTTTCATTATTCATAAATAAGTTTTGTTCCAAATCTCTTTATGGAATATGCCAAGACATTTGCTTTTGTGCTTATGAATTTTTATATTGGGAAATCATTTTATTTTATTTGGCAAAGGAATAATTTATGGGCAAACTCCAGTATTTCAGAAGATAGCAACATATAAGATTATTTTAAGTTATTATAAAATGGATAGAGTTGTATATAAACTGATAACATTAAAGTCACTTAAAGACACCTTTTAAACCATGGCAAAGAAAACCACTCTGGGCATTCAATCAGTACACAAAGAGTAGCGACAGAAGCCCAGGGTAGTCAAATTGGAATTCACAGTACAGAGGCAGAATGGAGTCTACATATGGGAAGTTACCAAGAGGAAATACCATAGGTGAGCCTATTCTGACTAAACCAGTGTGGTAGGTGTCATGATGCTGATATGTCAGCATGGTGAGACATGGTTGTGGGAACAGTAAGGCACCCAGCCAGGTATTAAGTGACTGGATAAAGGTAAATGTCTTGATAAAACCAGATTGTACTAGAATGTACACAGATGAGCCTCTGAGAAGGTCCTCCAGGCTGAGTGAAGGAAGGAATCTTACACATTGAGAAATAGATTTTAACCCTTAGGAAACAGTGAAAACTTGGTGGAAAATGTTTTATAAGACAGTAGCTATTGCCAAATCAGATATAGCATATCCCTCATCAGTCTAAGCATTTGCATAGTGATTCCTTATGATACAATAAACAAAAAGAATGACAAAGGGTCTCCACCCAGAAAATGGCCTCTACTAAGAAAATGAATTCTCCTTTCACACTCTGTATCATGCACAGAGAAAAATCATCTAGAATTTGTCAAGTGTGTATGAGAGAGCATGCATCCTTCAGACCACAGCCCCAAGACCATCTCCATTTCCACTACTTTCTCTCTTGAACATTAGACTCTGCCTATTAAATCCATCTGCTGACTCTGACACAGCCTGCGTTTCAGGTCAGGTTGCTTGCATAGAGAGATTTCCCTGACCCTGACAACTGGGCCAGGCCCTTCTGAGGTGTGTTGCTTGACTGTCCTCATCATAAAACTCTTCTCATTGGAGTACAAAGTGAGGAAGGGGAAGGAGTGGGTCTCACAGGTCTGGTTGTGACATTGCTATCTCAGAAAGTGGAAGCTATAGACAAACAGCAGAGTTTGTCCCCTGTCAAGTCGTAGCATTGATTCTGCAACCCAAAGCAAGTGGACTTGAGCAGTTCCCTTCTCTCACTGTGCATGTGTTCTCCACATTTTCTCTTCCTCTCCTGCTACAGCCTAGTTACTATCCACTGATTGTTGGGATTAATTGAAAAGTCTGTCTTCTTTCCTACCATCTTAGCTAAGATTCCTATTGCTGTGAAGAGACACCATGACCACAGCAACTCTTCAAAAGGAAAAATCTTTAATTGGGGTGGATTACATTTTCAGAGGTTTACTCCATTATCATCATGGTACAACATGGTGGCATGGAGGCAAACATGGCTATGGAGGAGGTGAGAGTCCTACATCTTGACCTACAGGCAACAGAAAGGGATCTGTCTCACTCGACATAGTTTAAGCATTTATGAGACTTCAAGCCCACATCCACAGGGACACACTTCCGCCATCAAGGCCACATCCCCTAATACTGCCACTCTCTTTGGGGGGGCATCTTCTTTTAAACCACTATACCTATCCAAGACTGAATCTTTTAAAATAAGCTTGAAGTGTAGATTAATTTATCCTTATTTTTAAAAGAGAAACTCATTCATGTTGGTAGATTCAGTAACTTATCCAAAGGCATAAGGTTGGTAATAAACAATACCTGGATTAATATGTAACATTATTTCTAAGGTTTCTAAGTCATAGATAGATAGACATATCAATAATCAATAGATAGATGTATAGGTGATTAACAGCTCTATATATCTCTATAAATAAATAAGGACACTATAGCCACCTCACTTATGTTGAAATTTCTTAGGAAAGATACTCAATATGTGTTCCCCAAAGCCTTTGTTAAACAATAGGCCTGTTCTTACATTGAAGACTTACATCTAACATAACAATATAATATAACATAACATGATTTTTCAATTATTCATGTAAGAAAATTGAGGCTAAAATAAGTGACCACGGCCACACAGCAAGCTAGAGTGAGTGCCTACATTTGATACACTAAGTCAGGTGATCTACCTTCCAAGTTTTCTCAACTGCTATGGGGTAAAGGGTACTCCACAAAAAAATAATTCGTTGATGTCGCAAACCAAAGCACTTCAGAATGTCACTGTGAATTGTATCATATTTCTGTTCAAGTATATCTTTACTATGACCACATTCACTCCCTATTACCCTTTCTTGAAACCCCCTGCCCCTAGCTCCGCCTTTCTATTACCTCTCCTCTTTCCAGACATCTCCCTTCCTTTGTCATGTGTAGGGGTGTGTGGGGGGGTGTGTATGTGCCCCATGTTCCATGTGAAAGAAAGAAATGTAGTATTTGTACTTATAGATCTGGATTATTTCTCTTACTATGATGATCTCTAATTCCACTCATTTCCCTACAAATGAAATAAGTCCATAAATTCTTTATTACTGAATTATAACTTCGTTATGGTGTATAGAAAAAAGCTTAATTGGCTGGGAATGCTTGCCAAGTATGGAAAAATGCCTGGGTTGGATCCTCAAAACCGCATAGTGTATGCCTATCATGCAAGCACTAGGAAGTGTAGGCAGCATGAATTCAAAGTCATTCTTGCCTCCACAGTTTTAAAGGCCAACCTGGAGCTACCTCTCTCTGAGACAGTCTTCTCTCTCTCTCTCTCTCTCTCTCTCTCTCTCTCTCTCTCTCTCTCTCTCTCTCTCTCTCTCTCTCTCTCTCCTAAAAGCTTCCACTGTGCAAATATATACTATATTTTCCTTCTTTTTTCTTTAGTTATTCACCTGTTGGTGGACACATAGGCTTGCACAGGCCACAGAGATTAGCGCTACAGTAACACAGATGAGCAGGTGTAACTGTGGCAACTTGAATTCCTTTGGGTATAGTCTCAGCAGTGCTACAGCTGCGTCATGTTGATCCATTCAGTGGACGGAGATCATCTATCTTCAACCATGTTCTTGCCCACTCCCTCCATGAATGGAATGAGCAGATAGCAAAGCATGCAAATAGGAGGCATTTTATTGCCAGTTTGGGATTAAGAACCTGCAAACAGACTGCCCTGCAGGGTTTTTAATGAAACAAGTTTGAACTAGACAACAGCTATGACAAGTGTTACAGCTCATAACTCTCAGGACTTTGGAGTGCCAGCCAAGAGCAATCCCTCTCAGAGAAGTCTGTAGATCATAGGGGCAGGTCCCAGAACCTAAAGTCACAGCCTCTAGAGCAGCAAGAACCTGGAGGCTAGAAGCAAATGCCTTATCAAATCCACTCTGCAGACAAGTCAAGCATGGAGTCTTGGAGGAAAGGCAGGAGTGAGTTCCGCTGTCTACAGCTGGTTGATTCTAGGAGACTAGCTTGAGTGAGCTCTCTGAATAGAGAGCAATCTCAATGACTGGAAGCCAGAAAGTTCATCTCCTGAGAACCCCTGTGGAGTGGAAGCCTCAGTCAAACAAAGGGCCACCTTCTCTGTCTCCAGCAAACTGTGAATCTACTCTATTGACAGGATCCGACTTTGAAGTTTCCGTGTCTTCCTCTGTCATGAAGTTTCCTGGTACAAATGTGTATTTAAGACCCAGACAGCCCAATTTATTGAGAGTCCACTGGTCCCTGATTCTCTGGATTGCTAAACACATCTAGTCAATCCAGGAAGAACTGTGAAAGTTACCTTCTGATCTGGCTGTTATGGTAGTCTTCTCTATCCACTCTCTACTGCTTTCCTGTCCTGGTTGCCCTGGAAGTTCTGGTAGTCAAAAGTAGGGTCTGCTTTGTAGCCAGGGTTTTGTGTATTCTCTGTCCCCCTTTCCCACCAAAGTTGATTTCCCCTCCCTGGCAGAAAACCTCCCACAGTCTGTAGAAGCCCTCCATCATAGCATCGTAGAGCACAAAGTTCTCCATGGATGGGCACGTAGTGGGGAGGGGATGGGTTCTACTTCCATCAACATGGTAGTTCTGTTTTCAGTGTCTTGAGCTATCTCCATCATTGGAGCCTACAATGTTTGGCATCTTCATTACCAGTGTAGAGTTTCCCTTTCTTCTCATTCTGGATGGCATTTGTTTTCTTTTTACTGATAACTATTCTGACAGGTAAAGTGAAATTTAAATGCGATTTTTGTTTGCATTGCCTTGATGGCTGAAGACATTGAATATTTTCATGTATTTGCTGACCATATTTACTTCATCTTTTAAGAAGCATCTTCTCATTTTTCTTATGTGCCTTTATTGATTGAAGTATTTGATTTACTTTTTAAGTTCATTGTATGTCCTACATATTAACAATTTTCTTCCATTCTCTGGGTTCTTTCTTCACTCACTGGTTTTCTTTGCTAGGCAGTATTTTAGTTGTGTGTAGTATCATTTGCCAATTTTTGTTATTATATCATGAACTATTGGAGTCCTTTTTGGTAAGTCCTTCTGTATGTCTGTCTCTTGGAGTGTTATCTTCCAATAGTTTCAGACTTTGGATTTCACATTAAAGACTTTGGTCAATTTTGAAGTGATTTTGATGTAGGTTGAATGACAGGAATCTAGTTTTTGCTACTTTTTATATACAGATTTGCCAACACTGTTGGCTGTTTCTCCAACAGATGTTTTTGACAGCTTTGTCAAAATGTTCATAGTTATAGTTGTAGAATGCTTTGTAGGATTTCTAACTAGATAAATGAATTAAAATGAACCAGTATGACTGGTGTACATATGAGAAGAGGATATTAGCATTCAGGAGGAGAGAGACCACAGGAGAAACTAAGCTCACCAACCCTTGGTCTCAGACTTCTAGTCTCCAAAAGTAATACCTCTGTATTACTTTGTTATGGATCCTGAGCTAAGTCCCCCTGTTATTTTGGAAACCTAGCATTATGCTTCCATTGTGTAACATATCAAAATTTGGATTAATGAGTCCACACACTGTACTTCTTCCTGAGAAACAATTCAGTTATACCAAAGTTCCAGGTTACCAAAGCAGGTCATAAATGACTTGGGGATAAATAAATGATTAATAACTTTGTATTGCTATGTTATCTTTCAGTTGCTCCAGTACAGGCTTCTCAGAAATCAGAAATATAAAAAGAGACTTTTCATCCACCTATGTGCTGACTTTGAAAATACAGGAGTTCAGCTTACTACTTTAGCCCTTTTTATCCCTACCCCCTCAAATAAACTCAAAGTAGAAGGCTGAGACCCTCTGTAAAGGGTGTATTTTGCCAACAGCATGAGGCAAACACTGACCTTAAATAAAAGTACATTTAATCAAACATGTGCTGAAATACTGATCTCATCAATCTTGGACACTCAATGTGACTAAAACAGAATGTACTTGGAGTTCTCTTACAATATTTAAATTCATAATTTTTATTCTATATAAATAAATATCCAGTAAGAATCATAGGATTGATGGTATCACCTGCCATCCTAGCTAGGAGATGGAGAGAGGCAAGAGGATCAAGAATTTAAGGTCATTCTCTGCTAAATGGAATAGTTCAAAGTCAGTCTGGATTATATGAGAGTATTTTAAAACAGAAGAAAACAAAAACCATGTAAATAATTATAATTCATTTACCATTTTCCATTCAGAAAAATCAGAAGAGTAAAAATATCCACCCAATTTATTGTCACCAAAGAATGAGCAATGCTTTATTTCATCTGCAACATGTATATGTGTAAAGGTAATTAAAATATTATTTTACATTTCCCATTAATGTGCAGAACACATTTATTTATGATATAAATTATTTGAAAAACTTTATATTATGATTTGTAGAGTAGTTAGATAGCATTTTTAAGGTTTATTTTTATGTGTTTGAGTGTATACAGCATGTAAGTCTACCACATGAGTGCTTGGTTGCCACAGAGACCAGAAGATGGTACTGGATCCCTGGTACTTCATGGAATGTATTACCATGTGGGCTCTGGGAACTGAGAGATGGTTCTCAGGAAGGACAGTAAGTTCTCTTAATTGCCCCAGTGTGGTTCTTCCAGCACCAGTTATTGTTGTTTTGGTTTGGTTTGGTTTGGTTTTTTGGTTTTTATGCTTTTATGAAAAGCATTGATCCCACCACAGGATCCTCCCCATATGCAGCAATGCACAACATTGCTGGTATCCATAATTAAACTACACTGTCTCAAAACAGTTCAAGCTTAAAACAACTGAGATCCTTTTTGGGGAAGGATGGGGTTAAGAACCTTCAGAGACAGGCGTTGGTGAAGCATGTCTTTAATCCCAGCACTCAGGTGGCAGAGGCAAGTGGATCTCGGTGAGTTTGAGGAAGTCAGCCTGGTCTACAGAGAGCTCCAGGACAGGCTCCAAAGCAATACAGAGAACCCCTGTCTTGAAAAACTAAAAAAAGAAAAAAGAACTTTCAGAGAAGCTTTGCCATTCTGTTGTATGTGTTGCTGCCTCATTTGAGAGTGAGTTTCTTTTTCTATTTTGAAATATTTTTAAAACAAAATAGCAACACTACAGTGAACACAGTATGTGTGTAGAACTCTTCCTAAAATGCAAATTATTGTCTTGGTGTACACTCCCAGAAATGCATTGCTAAATCAGAGGGTCTGAGCATTTTGAAACCTTTTGATAAAAGCTGGCAAATTGCTTTCCTAATGAGCTGTCGTGAGCATGTTCTTGAAGAAAATAGTAAACAATTGAACCAGAAAGAAATACTCTCTTCACAAATTTAAATGAGCTTGGCTCTTCAGAATTCAATTCTAAATACACACCCTTAAATCTTCAGTCCTTCCTGTTACTGGGAAAGTTAAACAAATCAATATAGTGCAGGGGATGCATGCAATAACTTTTCCATTTTAATCCCATTTAAAATATAGCTATGCTAATAAAATCTTTATTACAGTACTATGCATTCAGTCTGTTGGACTGAGAATAGTTCCTATTGTAGAAGTTTTTTTGCAAAAGCTTTTAATATCAGGCTATTTTGTTGATTTCAAATGTGAAGTACACATGCATGTCATCTTTAATTTGTCACAAATATCTGTTTTCATAATTGATTTAATTACCTACTTTAAAATTTCTAAAGTGAAACTTAATGATGGTCTCTAAATGAGGACAAATGACAGACTGATTAGAGCAGATTTTATTCAGAGGGTGAAATAAGTAAATGTTTCTTTTTCAGCTTTTCTCAACAGATGATTATCAAATTATTCAAAGCATCTTATAGAGGCAGTGTTTCAATGCTAACATGGTCAAAAATTCTGAGCAAATCTATTAAAAACAGAAAATAGGTTAAAATAATTGGCTAAATATATATACACAAAGGAGATGCCAAGGATTTAGTTGTAAATAGTCCTGGGTTCAAATCCCCACTTTGCTGCTTGTCAGCCTATGAGAAAGCCATAGAACTTCATTTAATTTCCTTATTCTCCATTGACAAAATAACTCGGGAAAACATTTAGTATCATAGCTGTTTTAGCTATGTTTCTACTACTTTTCTATTGCTGCGAAAAGACACCATGGCTAAGGCAACTTAAAAAAAAACAAAACGTTTAACTTGGGACT
The DNA here is from genome assembly GCF_017639785.1 of Mesocricetus auratus. Classification (NCBI taxonomy): domain Eukaryota; kingdom Metazoa; phylum Chordata; class Mammalia; order Rodentia; family Cricetidae; genus Mesocricetus; species Mesocricetus auratus. The sequence goes on from NW_024429266.1 coordinate 126,881,618, forward strand.
CATGGTTCAGGAGGGTTAGAGTTCATAACCATTGTGACAGGGAACATGGCAGTAGTTGGGCAGTCGTAATGCTGGAGCAGTAGCTGCGAGTTTCCAAGTTGAGATAAGAACTGCATGTCAGAGAAAGAGAGAGCTGGCTGTGAACAGTGTTGGCTTTTGAAACCCTAAAGCCCACCTTTAGTGACACATCTCCTTCAACAAAGCACACCTCCTAATTCTCTCCAAACAGTTCCACCAACTGTAGAACAAGCATTCTAATATATGAACCAATCAGAGCCATTCATATTCAAACTACCATGATACCTTAATCATTAATAAATAGCAGGCTTTATCATTAGATGTGCTACCTATTTCATATTTTTAAGTAAAATTAACTGTGGCATCTGCTCCCTTAACTAGATACCTATGGTCACACACTGGGGGCAATTTTGTTTCCATTTGTGTATAAGACTATACATGTGTGCATATCCATCCTACTTTCTCACATTCACATTTTAAGATATATCACATAATTTTATATATTAATATCAAATATACATTTAAAGGTAAATATTAATATATATTTGTCACCTTTTTATTACTATAATGAAATAATAAAATAATCCTTAGTTAGATTACCTTTTTATATATATAAAAGATGTTTGTCCACCAGGCATGAAGGTCAACACTTGTAATCCCAATACTCAGGAAGTTGAAGTAGAAGGATTATGGTGAGTCTGATGTTAGCATAGACTAAAGAGTGAGACCTTCTCTCAGAAAAAGAACGTCTCACAGTTTTATAGGCAGTAAATCTGGGATCAGGCAGTCCTGTAGGCTGAAGTTTCCTGCCCCGCAGCTGCTCTCAAATAATTATGCAGAGACTTAATATTAATTGCAAATGCTTGGCCAATAGCTCAGACTTGTTACTAACTAACTCTTACGCTTAAATTAATCCCCATTTCTTATCTGCTTTGCCATGTGCCTTGGTACCTTTCCTCAGTACAGCATACCCATCTTGCTCTCCTTCCAATTGCCAGCAACTCTTGACTCCTCCCTCCTTTTACCCATCATTCTGTTTGGCTTTCCTGTCTAACTTCCTGGCTGACTACCAGCCTATCAGATTTTTATTAACCAACTAGAGTAATGCACAGTCATGGTTTACAGAAGGATTATTCCACAGTACAGTCTCATAGGTTCTGCTTCGGATGAAAGTTTAGTAGTATGTGTAGAAGGAAGAGGTCACATTTGAAAACAGGAAACCAAACAGCAGTTCAGAAACAAGGGACATTATTATTTGTTGCTAGAGAGTTACGAGTTAGTTCAACAAGGCCTACTTTACTTCCCTCCAAGGGCATGGCCCTAGTGAGTGAAGCCCTCCCACTAGGCCCTACCTCCTGAAAGACCAGTACCTCTCAATACCACCACAATAGAGACAGTACATACATCTGGAGAACACATATAGTCCACACTCGTTCCAGCTCCAATAGTCCCCCAAGTCAATTCCTTTTGTTCCAACATCCTCTCTAAGATTCGAGGCTAACTTCTTCTGACGTGAGCCACTGTAAGGAATAAATAAAAAGGAACTGGAGAGGTAGCTCTGTGTTTAAGAGTCATGATTCTATTCCCAGCACCCACATGGTGGCTCAAACTACCTGTAACTCCAGTTCCAGGGAACATAGCACCCCTTTCTGGGTTTAGGCATTGCAGAAAGTGGTGCATAGATGTACATGAAGGCAAAACACCTATATATATATAAAATTATTTCTTTTCTAAAAATTATATTTGAAAGAAGTTACATACCTCTGGTATACATTAGGGGAGCAAGACCATGGTGAGGCTGCCTATTCTAGAGGGAGAAAGGGACACTCAGTCCAGGGCCAATTGAAAGCCAAGAAAGGATAATATTAAATTTTAAATCTTTAGGTCTCATATTTTGTACTCGATGTGGAGAGGGGCAGATTGTGAGGACAGAGCAATCCCTCCCACAGCATCCTGGCCTTTCCCTCTGGCTGCTCTGTGAGAGCACACTGCTGGTGTGGTGTTCTCTAAACAGGTGAGATGCTTGCTGTTCCCTTTACCTTTCTGGATTCCTCTCTGAACTCCACTCTAACAGAGCCATAGGGCTCTAATTCACTGGGCAATTCCTGTCGTAGCTCCAGAGCCATTGCATGCTCACCTGGCTTCCAGGCTTACCTTTATTATACCATCAGGGGAAGACCCTGTAATTTTTGCATTCCGTGCATCTATAGAACACTCACAACAAAGACACCCAAAGACCTGCCACCAATACAAGCTGTGCCTTCGGCCTGCCAGTGTCCTTTCCCAGCTGAAGAACTGACAACAAATCCTAAAGTAACACATGCCAAGAGAAGGAGGTCATCAACATAGAAACTCAGTAGCAACTCAGGTGTCAGACTCTGCACAGCCACGCAGAAGCTCAAGGAGCCCAGAAGATCTATCTGCTTTTAATCCCTTTGAGGGTGTTATTTGAATGTTTCCTGGCAAGATGTGAAGAATCCTCTGCACATCCCATGCAGGGAACTGCCCAAGGTACACTTGGGAAACAGAATCACACCACATCCAAACCATAGCAACTTGTAAATGGAGGCAGCAGGGAGGGGCAGGGTGAAGGGGGTACATGACTGTTTCTGTCTGTCCATCTCTCTGTCAGTCATATTGTTGATTCAACAAATAGTCCCTGAGCATAGCATATGCTTGTTGTTGCTCTAAGAAATGCTGATCTAAAAATCAAAATGTCAAACTAAGAAACCATCCATTCAAGTGAAAGGAGCAATATAAAGACAAATAGCTAAGAGGGGCCATGGGGGGAGTGACAAGGGCTCAGGGAGAAAAGGACCAGGGAAGGAGGCAAGAGTTTGGGCTGCAAACTTTGAGCTGGGATAGAGGAAGAAGATCTCTGGGAGATGTCATTTGAGACACCATCAGGAGAGACTGAGTGAGTGGTCCTCATGAGCATGTAAGGGAAGAGCTCCCAGGCAAAGTGCATGAGGTAGGGGCCAGCCAGGAAGCCTGCAAACTCCCTCAGGGAGGCACTGAAGGACAGAAGAGTTTTCAGCACACAAAAAACGGGAAGAATGCACCCGCCTATAGAAAAGCCCAGTAACTTTTACTTGTAATTACAGTCCTCGCCATTAACCATTTTATTGGATAATCCTCAAATAATATTTTGAATTTGTTTCAAAGTCTTTAATTGTCTTCAGATATTTGTAATTATGATTGCTTACATTAATGGCATTTTAAGTCATTATGTGAATGATTTCCAGCTCTGTACATACATGATGTAGTCTTTTCTTTGGGATGTTTGCTTATTTTTATTTTTTCTGTATGAATATTTTGTATTCATATGTATGTATTGTATATGTATGCAGTGCCTATAGAGGCCAGAGAAAGGTATCAGATTGCCTGGACTACAGTATTAGGGGGTTGTGAGCCATCATGTGGGTGCTGGGAATAGAACCTGTGTGCTCTGGAAGTACAGTCCGTTCTCTTAATTGCTGAGCCATCTCTCCAGCTCCTATAAGAAGTTCATACAGGGCAGGTTCCATCTCTCTTACTCCCTTTAATAATGATCTAGATGCTTCCTGTGTTTGGCATATCAATTACTTATACCTGACATGTGCTCAGAGAAGTTGTCTTCATTGACTGAAGGAATGAACTTGCTATCTTAACTACAGACTCACAGACTGGCATCATTCATTAAACCATAGCTGACCATGTTTTCTCACACAGATTATTGTTTGGAATGACCTCATTAGCCCATTCATTAATTTTTATGGTTGTCTTCAAGTATCATTGTGAAAGTACAGTTGGAATATGGTACAGAGATATTGGCAAAGGTGGCCAGTTCTAAGTCAGACGGCTTGGTAGCAGCCATCAATTCAATGAAAATCTGCCACATTACACTGCACGTCAACACATCGACCCATCTGGTCCTTGGCTTTACTATTTTTTTATCCATTGGCCAAGGTCGATTTTTTAGTAGAAAGAAATTACAAAAGTACAGCACTGACTGTATAACATTTAGTTTTTTTCCCCTCTCATTTTATTAGCTGCTAGAAGAAAGGAAGTTTTTAAGGTCAAGATTCGCATTACATTTAGGAGCTATGTAATTCATCATATTACTTGGATGAAGCATATTGAATGTTTGTTCAACGTTTTTGCCATCTGTGTCAGGCTCTCAATGCCTCTTAAGACAACACTTGAATCAGGAAAGTGGGCTGAAGAGTTGTGAGCCGAAAATGAGATCTTCCCTTAGGGAAGTCCATCTCAGTTACTGATCTATTGCTGTGAAGAGACACCATGACCAAGGCATTTAATAGAGGGATTGGACTGGTTACTGTTTCAGGAGGGTGGGTAAGTTCAGGACCATCATGTCAGAAAGCAGACAGGCATGGTGCTGGAGCAGTACCTGAGAGTTCTACAACCTGATCTGCAGGCAGGGGATGGGGAGCAAGAGGGAGGGAGGGAGGGAGAGAGGGAAAGAGAGACAGACAGAGAGAGAGACAGAGACAGAGACAGAGACAGACAGACAGACAGAGAGAGAGAGAGAGAGAGAGAGAGAGAGAGAGAGAGAGAGAGAGAGAGAGAGAGAGAGAGGCTGGCATGTGCCAAACAAAGCCACACCCCCAAATGCTTCTTAAACAGTTCTACTAAATATATATGTGCCTATGTGGACCATTCTCATTCAAACTACCACAGTTTTGCTTTCCACCTTTTGTTTGACCTCAGAAGTCTTTATTTGGTGCAGCAGAAATCAGCATACATGATTTTTAGGAGAAAATATCCATTTTGTGTTACTCTTATGAGTTGGTGAAGAACAATGGTATTTTTATCCTTTTGCTCCTAGAATTCCATACCAAAAATTAAAAGGCAGAAGTAAATCATTATTAATACTATATTACTCTATGAAATAAGCAGAGATTTTATTTTTCGTTATTAGTCAATGCCACATTTATTGCGTTGTAAGGAAACAAAATAAAAGAATGTGTCTTTGGACCACAGAAACCTAACAACAAGAAAAACTACCTACTACAGAGAAAACCCTCGGCCTAAATAATAATGTTGGATAGAAAATTACTATAACTCAGCATTTAGGAAATAATCAGTCTCAGAGGATCCAAGAAATAGAGATCAAGCAGGAAATAGATAGGAGAACAAAAAGGAAAGAATTACAAATCCTTGCAAATCCAGCCCTGAGGGAGCAGAAGCGAAATGCCTCTGTGAAGAGACTGAACAGTGTGGCACAGAGGGAAAAGAACACTGCTAAAAATTGAATAACAAAAAAGGACAAAACAAGCCCCCAGAGTCCTGGGTTACCCATCACTCTCAGAGCATGGCACTTCCCTGTGAAGCTGCTTTCTCACACACTCCTCTGTTAGCTTATCCCCTCTCACCTTGCCTAGGCCCTGGCCATGTGCCCCACCAGTATCTCTAGTGTAGGCCTCTGACATCAAGAGCCTTCTGCTTCATTCTGACAGTTTCTATGTGTATTTATTCTCCACCTTCTCCTACCAAGTGAAAGTTTACTACTTACCTGCGACAGTACTTCCTTCCAGCGGCAGAATGTCCCAGTCCTCTACAGATCTTCTGTGGATGTCTCCAGTACGTTGATCTATCACACTTAGTGTTACAAGCTTTGAAATCCATGATATTAAAATACATCCTAATCCATATTACTATCCTTCCTATTTTAAAACTGGTGAACAAAGCCGGGCGTTGGTGGCCCACGCCTTTAATCCCAGCACTCGGGAGGCAGAGACAGGCAGATCACTGTGAGTTCGAGACCAGCCTGGTCTACCAAGTGAGTTCCAGGACAGCCTCCAAAACAATACAGAGAAACCCTATCTTGAAAAAAAAATAAAACTAGTGAACATATTTCTGAATCTTTTTTTAATCTGCTTTTTATATAATATCAGTGTCAATGACTTCCTCCTAAAACTGCCCTTTCATCTTCACCTCTTTATGTTAGGTAACTTGTCTTTCAGTCTACCTCAAGAACAACACCCTTGTGAACTCATTATTAGAAATACCTACTTCCAAAATTTCAAATTCTCAGACTTCATAGCATCTAAAATGATGACAGAGAGCCTGTGTGATCTAGAGACAATTGAGATATACACAGTTGGGAGCATTTTACATGGGGGCAGTCTCTGACTCTCACCCTAGTACAATTTCTATAATTTACTCAGTTTTACCTACCTCTCACTCAATGTGAGTTTAGATTGTATTTGTATAACTAAGACTCATTACAATAAATTGTGAGAAAAACAAGGTATGCTGAGATTAGAACCAGAAGCAGAAGGCAGTGCACATTTTCTTCTGTACAAGTCATACAATCCCAAGCTTGAAAATGCAGGAGGAATCAGCTGTAGGTCAGGAGCAAGAATGGCCTCTGTGAAGGAATAGGGAGAGCTGAGGCTGTGTCTTGCTGTCTTCTGAGTCAGCATAGTGCTTCTGCTAGGTTGTGCTGAAAGTTGCCAGCGTTTCCTCTCTCTTACCCTCTTTTCTCTATGAACATCAGTCCTTCAATGTAAGCTATGAAACACAGATCAAACCAACTGATTGGGAAACAGAGAGTCTGGGATACAGGAAGGAGGACATGCCTGCCTATGTTTAATCATGTGACTTTGTCCAGATTCATTGCCTCTCACTAAGCAGCTTGTAATAAGAACACAATGCCGTCATCCTCTTAGTGGCCATGTGGCCATTTAATTATATGAGGTATGTGAATACATAATTTGGAAAATTCTATAAAATAGGCATGCTTATCTATTTTCACATGACACAGATCAGAAACCATACAGAGAACTTTATGTTAAGTCAAAAATAGAATGTCCAATGGAATATATGTGTATAATACAAAAGCAAAGATTCTAGAATAGGTCAACTCCATTGACACTTCTCCATTAATTCTCAGTGGATTCTATTTTCAAAGGTAATACATTCTGGTTCTGTCCTTAACTCACAGAACAAACACAACCTACTGGAATCTTTCTGCTGACCATATGCCCTGACCTCTCCCCTGTCTACTCCAGGTACCAAGTCAATATTCCAAACCAAGTCTCCTCATTTATTCCCCGTATAGCACTGGCTTCTCTCTCAGATTATCTTTCCACTTCCAGATCAGCCATGAGTATCTCCACCCCCACCCCCACACCCCCATGGAGTGTTCTTCATTTACACCAACTTCCTACTGACACCTCTGTCTCACTATTCTTTCCAGTATTGGGTGACTTGACATTGCTATAGGATTAGATATTTCCAGAAAGTTCCTTCAACATTGATGTTCACAATAGTATATAAAACTCTACATGCACACAGAAAAAATAATGTGACAATATTTTTCAAATTGCCTTTAAAAGGCTAGTATACACTTTCAAATAATTCCAGGTCTACATATCGTATTGAGTTTGAAACTTGGCATGCGATTTTTTTCATGTTCTGTGTCAATGTGTAACATTTTCCAAGATTTGCATCAAAAGTCAGTTTTATCCACAAAACTTTTCATGTCCTTGTCAACCACTCCTGAGAAATGTCAACGATTTTTGCTTTATTATGGCATTGCATCTGCCACAGCAGTATTTTAATATGCATAAATCTTCTTCCATGGGTTTATAAGGGTAATAAAAGCCAAATACTAGCCACACAATAGGTACTCAAAAGTTTCTGAAACTGCTCTGAATTATTCTTCTAAATCATTGTTATCAAATAATAATAGAATGAAATTGCCAAGGTTCTCACCAGGAAATAAAGATTGTCTTAAGATTGCTTAATACAGTCAGGGTTATACTAACATTAATTGACTCCATTTTGGATATTTGAAAAACACTGGATTTGTAGAGCTGAAATTTTGATGTAACCTTCCTAACAGTGTTTCAAATTCTCTTGACAGTTTGTACCTGAGTAACACTATTACTAAGCCATGGTGGGTTGCCATTCTGAAATTTCTGAACAAGAGGAGGTGTAGCCATATCAAGCTTAAGAGCCCAGGTTGTTTTCTAGTAACCACAAGGCAAATAGAAGAGGACTGTCAAACTCACTTCAGACATCAGTATTTGGTCTATGAAGTTAATTTTGTACATGAGGCTTTCAATGAAGTTAGGGTGCAGCAGTCAATTCTCATCCATATTTTAATTTACTGTCAAGAAGACTCTACATGGGCAGATGTTGTGACTATGGTTTTTTCCAAAAGAAATACAAGGAATGGGGGAGTTAGTGATGACAATTTTTGGTCTAATTACATGAGATGAATATATTCAGGATATATTTTAACTGTAGTTGATAACCATGTATTGTACTAGATAATTGCTGAGAATAGATTTTAAGTGTGCTTATCACAAAAAACAAGAATTTGAAATAATGCAAATATTAATTAGTTTAAAATGTCCATTATAAAATGCATGCAAATAGCACAATACAATGTTATGCATGGAAATTTATTGAATTTTGTGCATTTTAAATACATACATACATGTACAAATAAAAACATACACACAGGCACACACATATATTCATATGCACACCCATATATATATTTATCTATGTATGTATATACATAGATATATATACCACAAATTACATCCATATATATGCATGCACTCATACACATATATATACATACGTATGCATAGACATGCATACACACATACATACACAGGGGACACAAACACGAATCTATTTTAGAAAAATCATTTTGAATCCCAAATACATGTTTGTTTTAATCTCATCAGATTTCACAGCTATACTGACAACTTATCCTAAATGAGTACTAACAAGTATGTGCAAGCCTAAAGGCCATGATAACAAGAACAGACCAACACAACAGCTCATTTCTGTACATTTTAATAAGCCATATATATTTTCACACAGTGCCCATGAAAAAAATATGGCATATGTTATATTACTTTTTAACGCACAAGGAAACTAGTATGCAAACTTTTAATCTACTTCTATTGGTGAGCGTGGACTCACTCACTGAAATGATACCTGAAATAACCACTACAGATAATAACACTTTTGGCTTTTGCACTCTGAAGTATCTTGCCTGACAGAGAAAAATTGTGCTCAAAGCTTAACAATAAAATAACATTATAAAATGCCATCATGCTGAATTATAAAATTTATCTCATTAGGAATACAATAAGCTATAATAAATAAATAATAAAATGTTTCTACGTGACTATGTGATAGATACTTTGGTGCTGGTTTGCTTCAGCATCATGTTCCTCATTCTCCATGCTTGCAAGTGTCCAGAAGGAGAAATCCCTTTAGTAGACATGATATGACATGATTGCACAAAAGCAAGTTCTCTGGTGTTGGGCCATTCAGGCTGTGGCCCTAGTTGTGTCATACACTAGTAACTGCAGATCCTTGGGGAGTTCCCAACTCTCTCACTTGCAAGTTACTGACCAGAACAAGTCTTGTGTTCAGTGATTGTTTTAAAACTTACCTGGGAACATGGGTAAAGTGCTCTAAATCTTAGCTCCCCTGTGCTAGCACCAACTCATCTCACCTCAACATGTGTTCCCGTTATAATTGCTGCTAGTTGCCACTGCAATGCTGATGGAAATGTGCTATTTCTGCAAGAAGTGCAGGAGAAGCAGCTTGCAAACGCCATGCGGGGAATTGTTGTTTCTTTAAAACTTTAGGTTTAAGTGAAGGAGAAAGTAGTTAAGGCATGTGGAATGAGGTCAGCAGATTTGAGTAAACGAAAAGCTGCTCAACATTCAACATGCAATTATACAAAAGGGTTTCCTTCATGGAACTGTTTTATGGGTTGGGGTTATTATCATTTTTAAGCAGGGGAAACTAATGTCACACACACACACACACACACACCACTTAAGGGCTGAATATGTAGGAAGGATGGTGGTTCTACCAGTGAGACTGAAGCTGCACTCTGGCTCTTTGTAATAGTTCCAGACAACATTACAACTTGTCTTTTGCAGATACAAATCTCAGGTTCTGAATGGTCTAGTTGTTTGCCCCGGAGACAAATGACTGGCCAGTTGAAGAAAATAGAACTGATCTCAGGTTTGTCTAAGGCGGATGCCCTTCGCCCGCCATTGTGCTGTCTGTAGCTGTGTGAAGCTGTGACTGAGGAACTACAAATGTGAAGAAAAAAAAAAGAGTCTCAGCAGCTGAAAACAGAGGAGGAAAAACAGTCACTGTTTATCAAGATGTCTTCTGGGGAATAAGGAGCTGTCCTAACATACGTGAGGCCCTGCTTCAGTGACCAGAAGTGAAGAAACAAAACAATAGGATTTCATCTTTTTTTCCCCTTAAAAATAATTATGATTTGCCGGGCGTTGGTGGCGCACGCCTTTAATCCCAGCACTCGGGGGCAGAGGCAGGAGGATCTCTGTGAGTTCGAGACCAGCCTGGTCTACAAGAGCTAGTTCCAGGACAGCCTCCAAAGCCACAGAGAAACCCTATCTTGAAAAACCAAAATAATAATAATAATAATTATTATTATTATTATTATTATTATTATTCATGATACAAAGTTCACAGCATCACATGATATTGAGACTTTCTCTTTTTTTTTGATAGTACAAAATCTTGTGAGCTAGGACTCCGATGTTACTAATGAATTCTATACCCTGAAACTGTATTTCTGCCATAGAGCTGGACAGTAGCTTTCTAGATCTCACAGCTTATTCAAGGAGCATGAGTATGGAGGGCAAATTTGTGACACAATGGAACTGAGATACATTTCAGCAACAAGAAACTTAAAAATAAGTAAACAAAAAGGTAAACAGACTCAACAGTACTATTTTTAATTCCTCAAAGGTTGTGTCAAGGAAGGCTACACTCTTGAAATTCCACTCTGTATTCATATAGATAACTGCCAATTCTGTTTCTGAGTATTTTAATATTGTGAGTGACTCTAATAAATAGCTTATTTTTCCTGGCATTTTCTAAATAGGCAAGTAGAAAGATGTTTAGATATGAATCATACCATGTCTCATTATGGTATCATATAATTTACATATAATATATACAGAAAATTTAAGTCTGTGCAGACTTTTTAATACTTTTTCCCTAACGATTGCTTGAACAACATCAAGCTCACTATGAAGAGTTCATTCTTGAACATTTCTGTTCCATTTACCCAATTAACTATTATTTTTTAACAACTCTAGAGAATTTCTCCCTAAGAAGGACAGTCACTGTAACACGTGTGTGACATAGCTCCATTCACAGAGAGTAGCTTATTCATCTCATCATTTATTCTCCAGGGTGTTTCCAGAGATTTGAATATCGTTTAAAACTGAGATAAATCAGGAAGCAGAGTGTTTATGCAGTTCCTCTGGTCTTTCCTCACACCAAGTGCACCATGCCCTTAAGGCAACTCTATCAACTGTTTAACACATGATCTCAGGAAATGAGATTGCCTTGCTGCTTAAGAAATGAGCCATGAAAGCTGTTTGGTACTCGTGTGGATGGGAGATCTGACAGTGCCATGACGCCTACTGCTTAGATGGGGGCAGGACAGGTGGGGTTGGAAGGGATCTTGTGGGTGTGGTGTGATGAATGCTTTATCTTTGAAGGACTCCTTATGTTCTTGTAGAGCTATCAGTTCTTTCTCATGTTTTTTTTTCTTCTCCTTCTTTTGATGCCAAGACAAATTGAACCTAGATTGCTGCAGTAAGTGCTGACACCGGTGAATATGAAGGTGTCATTGCAAAACAAACCACAGCAGTTCTTGACATGTAGACTTTTTCACCAGTGAAAAAAGTACTGCTCATCACAAACGTGCAAAGATGAATAAGAAATAAAAAGTAATTTGATTGGCATTAAATATGCCCTTATCCCATTCTATAGTGCAGTGGTTCTCAACTTGTGTGTCTCAAACCCCACAGGGGTCACGTGTCAGATATTTACATTACAATTCATAACAGAAACAAAATTACAGTTATGAAGTAGCAATGAAATAATTGGGGTCACTACAACATGAGGAACTGTATTAAAGTGTCACATCATCAGGAAGGCTGAAAGTTGCTGCTATGGAAAGTACTCATATGACATGATAATTAGAAAAGAAACTCTATGAGCTGAAGAATTGTGTGTCTGACACAGTAGGGACAGTCTTCCAGCAGGTGCTAATGTGCTGTTGGGAGTTTACAATCTGACTTTCTCAAAATCAATTGTGTCTAGAGGAAAAGAAAATCATAGCAAACCCTACCAAACGCACATCATAAAATAATCTGTTCAACACAACAAACTGTCCATGCCATCTGGATCCTCAGACCCTCTCAGCGTGTCTGAGAGACGTCACTTATCTAGGTGGATGCTTAGAAAACAATTTTTCCTTTGTTTCTGTTTTTGTTTAGATTCTTTGTCATGTTACCTAAACAGGTCTCAAACTCAAGACCCATGCCTTAGCTTCCTGAGTAGGAAGGCATTACAGGCATGTATTGCCATGCCCAATCTAAGACACAGTTTTACATAGGTAACTTACTTAAAAATGAAAACTCCAGACTATAGGAATTACATCTATAATGGTTATTATAATTTACATTATTTTAAACATAGAAAATACATAACTATTATTATCAAGATGCAGTGAGTTTCTTTTTTCTTCTTTTTTTCTCTTCAGAAATTCTGAAGGAAAACTCCTTGGTGGGTTTTGTTTCAAAAATATATAAAATAGGGCAAGAAGGCACGGGTCAGTGCTTAAGAGGACTTGTTGCTCTTGCATGGAACTTAGGTTTGGCTCCCCAGCACCCACACTATGTGGTTCACAACTCCAGTTCCATAGGATCCAATGTCCTCTTCTTGCCTCCATGGGCATAGACATGCAGGTGGTACACATACATACACACAGGCACTCACATATACAAATAAAATAAAGTAAAATAAATCATTTCCCCCTGCAAAGAACCCAATGCCAATGTCCCCTAAAAGAATAGTTCTTATCCATCAAGATTCACCATCTTTCCAGGTCCTGAACATACAGTTTTAAATATAAAATTCTAGTTTCGGGTTATCTCACTTAAGTGGATACCAGAAATCAAGCAAAAGATACCCATCCCACAACCCACAACCCCAGAGAAGCTGGAACACTCCTCCAGAAACATATGGAAGCAGATGCAGAAATCTACAACTAACCAATGGGCCAAGCTCCTGGAGTACAATCAAAGTGAGGGAGTTGTGATAATATGAACAAAGGAGTCAAGACCAGGATAGGGAAAGCTGCAGAATCAGCTGACCCGAGCTAGTGAGAGATCAGTAACTCAGGTCTGAAATAAGACCAAACTGGACTCCCTTAATATAAAAGACAATGGTGTGACTAGAACAATATATGAGGCCACTGGCAGTGGGTCCAACATCTAACACTAACATACAAACTGACTTAGTGGAAGTCATTCTATATGGAGAGATACCATGTCATGTCCAACCTAGACACAGGGGTGTGGGGGTGGAGAGGTGCCTTGGTCCTCTCTCAATTAGATGATGGGACAGACTTCGGAGACTGCCTATGGGAGGCCTTACCCTCTCCATGAAGCAGATGGGAGGAGGGAAAAGTGGAGGGGATGGGAGGAAAGGAGGAAGGGGGAACTGGGATTGAAATGTAAAAATTACAAAAAGGAAAAAAATAAAATTCTAAAAGTTGAATAAAGATAGTTTAAGCATAATACATTTTAATAAATTTATATTGAGCAGAAGCCACATACAAATTTAGAGGATACATTAACTAGTTTGTCATAACATTTGGTCATACACTTCTTCCAGGGAGCAATTTCTTAAAAGAACTCATAGATCATAGATTGATTTCATGCATTAGTGCAGAAGGATAGTTCTCTAGCACCCTGGTTCACTGATGCTTGATTAGATGTTAAATAACTAATCATGCATATATTTCAAAGTTTTAACTCTAATTAGATCTGTCTCTAAATGACTGAAGCTCTTATACACAACTCAACATTTTGTGAATAGATTCTATGTACCAAAAATGTCTAAATGTAAATGAGTTTTGGATCTACTCTTTTTATAAAATGAGTAATGGTTTTCGTTTTCATAATATATACATGCACACACAAAAAAACATTATCAGTTTATATGTGTACCTTTGTTTCTCTAAAATTAGGTGAGTTGTAATATTTATTTTTATTAACTTAAATTCTCTACCAGCCTAATGGGAATGAAAACACATACACACACAGACACAGACACACACACACACACACACACACACACACACACACACACACACCTAATCTTCAAGAGAGTAGAGAGAACCAAATAATAAGTGTCATATACCTAGCAATCTGCCTAAGAACAAGCTATTACAAATAAAATTCCCTGACTCTGGCTTTACCCAACTTTGGTCTGTGTTTTCTTCCAGAAGATAAATCCTCAGCCCAAGTGTGGTGCTTTTCATTCCCATACAAGGCATAAATTAGAACTGCTTATAAATATAGCATAAATAACACAGTGACCTTTCCAAAATGGTATCAAACTGTATTCACAGTGCGATGCTATATATTTTCCTCTTGACATTGTCGTCTCTAAAAAAATCTGTCCATAGTGGGTTTTCTGGCCACTCTGGCCCATTCACATTAACCCGTGTGAGGTATTCTACTGTAGATATATATATATATATGTATATATATATATGTGTGTGTATATATATATGTATATTTACTATCTTGTTAAAAATGCTTACTTGCTTCCAATGTTTTGCAAATACCAGAATGATGAAACAAAAAAATCTCTTTTGTCAAGTGTTCCAGAATTTATCTGAGTGAATTTACCTTCATTCTATGGCCTGCACATCTTCAACAGTATTAAGCAAACAGCTACTCAAAGTGTTTGGATCAACAGTCATGATCTCAGAACTTGATTTCAGTTTCCACAGCTCATTCAGAACTCATTGCTTACTCATGTGATGGACAATTCTAGAAATGGTTATAAAATATAGCAGTAGCTGGGTGTTGGTGGCCCATGCCTTTAATCCCAGTACTTGGGAGGCAGAGGCTGGTGGATCTCTCTGAGTTCGAGGCCAGCCTAGTCTACAGAGCGAGTTCCAGGACAGCCTCCAAAACAAAACAGAGAAACCCTGTCTCGAAAAACATATAAATGTTTTTCTGATATATATATATATTACACTATGTATACATAACTGCCTAAATGGAATTTACAATCTAGTGTGAACAAAGTAAATAAATACATACAGCCATACATAACATCTCACATGGTAGAAATACTAGAGATAAGAATGAAGCAAGACGTGTGGCAGGGACTAGGGTAAGAGAAGTGATTCTAAATTCAAACATCAAGGAAAGCTTCCCAACAAGAGAATGTGTGAGAAACAACTGGGCAGGGTGAGGGACAAGCCACATGTTCTCTCCTCAACCTGACTCTGTATCTTGTAATCTGTGTGAAATCAAAGGCAAGCTCTCTTAGGGAGATTTTGAATTGACTTTTTTCTTTCCATTAGGGTTTTTCTTTTGGAATTTACTTGCTTACTTACTAGTATCTTAACCCATTTTCCTGCTCAGTTACTTCCTTGTTTCTTACCACATAAGAGACCTTTTTAATACTTTAGAAACATCTTGTCTCTGTTGTATTTATGTGTTACAAATACCTACTATTTCTGGCTTAATTTTCACATTTTCATAATGCCTTTTCATGTGCAAAGGCTTAGTTTATTGTCATTTTTATTGAATCTATTTTGCATTGCTAGTCTGTAGTTGTGTCTTATTTAAGAAATCTCTCCCTGTCCCAATTTTTTTTTTGCATGCCTTACGTTTGTTTTTTCCAACACTTGGTCTTTAACCTACTTGGATCTGTTTTTCTGGATGGAATGTGAGATAGTTGCCCAGTGTTTAGTTTCTTTTTATATAAGTGACATATTATCATCATACTAACTTTTGAAAGTACAAATATGTCTCCATACCAGTCTGATTTGAACAGCTTTGACTATGCTTACTAAGTTATGCTTCACTTTTGTAACATGATTTAATATTCCATATTTCCACTTATTAGAACTTAAAATCACTTTAAGTAATTGATCAGTTATTCATGTAATGCTTCATTGAGGTGTGGTGTCATTTTCCTTTCTCAAACTGTGAACTTCACAGGTATAGAATGTCTCTCACTTATGGATATAGCTTCAGATTCAACAGGGTGACTGGTTTGGAGTGAATGCTGCAGATGTTTTCAATAAACACTTAAGCCAGTTATTTAATTTCAATCATTCATGAGATAAAGATGCTGTAAATTCTGACACCTCAAAGTTTTAACAAAGCTGAAATGAACACAAATTTTCCAACAGTTATGTGGTCAATAGTGCTTGAATCAATGTAAATATTTGACCTTTCTCTTATAGGCTGTTGTTGAGACATCTGACCCTGTGCCCTAGACTTGCAAAGGATTAAGAGATAGCAAAGATATTATATGTTAATATCAGTAATACATATAAAGTCTCTGACCTCAACAATGTGTCATCTTGCCTCCCACAAAACCATTTTGCATAGAGCTGTATATGAGACATATTTCGAAATAAAAGCTCTTTTGACCTCTTAAGATTTTGGAATGAGTCAAACTTGGGGAATGTTGGAAAAGTTTTCTGATTGGATAAGGATTCTCTAAGGATTCCAATGGTTGTGCTTCCTCATAGTTCCTTTTTGCTCTACACTCCTGGTCCAATTCCATCCTGTTCATGAGATTTCCTTATACATAGTTTATGAGTTCATAGGAAACCTTTAATCTATGCTATATGTATATTTGGTTTATGTATGTCTTTTCTTACACTTTGCTATCTTGTCACTCTTCTTCCTAAATATGTTCCTATTTACATATATTATACAAAGCCATATGTTTAGAGCTACTTAAGGAACTACATACTGAGCTCTATAAGAGACTGTATGTAACATGTAGGCAAGTCAGCTAAAATTCATTATACAATATGCACATGTGTTCATGCATTAAAAGCATATCCCAGACACACATTTAGGTCAGTTAAATATAGTAAACAGGTAGATAGCTCTGAATATAAATAACATGTAAATTAAAAAAGCATATAAATAACACTGAAGCTCATTTCCCTTGGCCAGACTCAGTTCAGTTTTTAAACATTTTTATTGAATTTGTCTTTCATTATTTACAATAATGCTCTATTTGCCTCCTGATACAAAGGATGGTACTGGCCTTCAAGCATGCCACATACTCTACAAGTACTTGACTACTGAGCTACATCCCAAGCAATATGTGGCTGCATTTAAAATCATGTTCATACTTACATGTTGATAAGTCAGCTCCATTTCTTCTGACTGACAGTCTGTTGCCTGTGCCTTATAGCTACAAAATGTCTCTTCACTTTCAATATGAACATTATATCATTGCTCAAATGTCAGACATCTCTACACACACAACAGGACATCATCCAGATACTTGACAGGAAGATTCTAAGATCAGGGTATTTTATTTTCTTTAGATCATAATTAATAAAGTACAGTGAGGGTCAAAACAGAACTAATTCCCCTTTCCCCCCACTTAAGAAGCATGAAAATGATTCACTCTCAGCTATAGGCAGAAGCTTCACAGAGTGCTTTATCTGCTTCAGTAATTAAAAGATTTCCTGCGAGCTATTCAGTCAGTCCACTCTGGAGCCGGTTCCTCCCATCTCTCCCTTCGAAAAGCCTAATTAAAGTGGAAAGCTTTTCTTTCTGTGCATATTGGTTTTGCCATATTGAATGTATACATGAAAATAATGAATAAATGCCAATTCTGGCTTTTTCATTCTTGTCCTATTGAGAATTGGGCAGAGAGGAAGATGCATTCTCTAAGATTTAGATTTTGAACCTGACTTCTTCTTGTTGTTTTGTCAGGGTTAAAATACATTCTTCCCTGAAGCCTCTACTGATGCTGTAATCAGTTGTTGGCTTTTGTTGTTTGGGGGGGTTGGGGTTTTTTTTAGAATAGCTGATAGGTAGAGAATGTAAAGTCAACACTTCAGAATTCTCATCCTCCTCCTGAGCATTGTGTATGCAGTTATATTATATTTTTTAAAAACTTATCTGCCATGGAACTCAAAAAAGATTGACTAAACCTCTGCTGTTGGTCCTGTCTCCCTTGCCTTCATCTCTGTGTTTATTTCTAGATATCCTCATGAACACAGATTAAAGGTCATAGTTACACATTGTATCGAGCTTCTCTGTTTCACTCTTTCTTTCACTTATTAACTCTACCCAGTAAGCATCTTGAAAAGGTGATGCTGACATAAAAATTCTAAAAGGTTATTTTGATTATTAGGAAGAGGGCAATTGAAGGGTTAAGGCATAATTCAATGAGAACATCCCAGCCCTTGGCACTTGCTGTCTTGAGGAAAGTTTAATTACAGAGTAGAAGACAGATATTTATTCATGTGTCTGAAGCCCAGGGAGGAATATGATTGTTGCTAAAATATAGTGTTTCTTAGGGAAAGTGCTTTGTAGGTGACCCACGAAAGACTAATGTCAAAACAAGATATAGGGGTGTTTGTATGTTAGCACCTGCATGCATTTCAAAAAGAAAAGTTCATCAAATAAAGGTATGGAGACAAAATAATGGAAAGGAAGAAAGTCATTCTAGAATACTATCAGAAGAGCTACATAAATTAACTAAGCAAGTACTTCAACAGACATTCTGAAGAAATTAGAAACTATTTATCAATTTTCTATTCTCTATAATATGACAATAACTTAACGTTGAGAAATTGAGTTGTGTTTTAATAGCATATAGGTCTGTGGAAGGTGTGTCTTCCTTTGGTTTTACTATAAGTTCCGTTAAGACAGGGGCCATGGTATACTTGTTTGTCCTTCTCAAGAACCTAATGCAGTACTGTTTACAGAGTATCTACTTAATAAATCTCAAAGAAAACATGAATGAAATTCTGAGCACAAATTTTAGTTTCAACCCTAGTGTAGTATACAATCAATAAAACCTTGACTACTGATCTGAGGCATTAACTACACACACACACACACACACACACACACACACACACACTCACACTCACTCACACACACACACACACACACACACTAGAATTCAGTATAACACAAACATGAAATTCAAGACACTTTTGTTCTGTGGAAAAACCAGCTGCAAATTGTGTCCATGCCACTTCATCTGGCTATTGTCCTTTTATGACTTTCATGTTCTTTTAACCTATTCTCCAGCCCATCCATAACTTTGAAAGCTCATAGAAGATCACCCAAGTTTCTTGTATCTATTTGGCTGGTAGTAAAGACAAACCAAAACTATGGAAGATTTAATAGCACCCCTTACACACACACACACACACACACACACACACACCTTTGAACATTTATTTTTGGATTATATTTGTATAAGATTGAAAGAGTAAAATCATTCCATTAAGTTATGTGCAGTGCTTCTCTTTTCCATAAAGGTTCAGCACTGATATTTTGCAAGTATTTCAGATTAGTACAGACACTTAATGAAGAAAATAACACTTCAGATTTGCTTTTCTTCCTACCAATCTAGCTAAATTGTGTTGTGCTGACCTGCCCAATGCAATCTCACATATTTGACAATAAAAACTGAAAGATTTAGTACAAACTTGTGTGGATTAAACAACTGCGGAGCTCTAACACACTGCTTCTTGGTAAGCTCGAATTAAAAAAAAAGAATATAGGGATAAAGTTTATTTCAATACAAGGGATTGTTCCTTAAATATGGAATGATGTTGAACTCTCCGGAATCTCATCATTTCATTAGATAAAATAAATATTTTTGTCCAATATCACAGCTCTTCACTAAGAGTTTATTTCTCCATTCTCAGTAAGACTCCTTGTAGTAACAAAGCGGTGTCATCCACGTTCATACTCTGAAAGCTATAAGGCCTCACCAAGCACACAAGGAGAATGATTTGCTTACAGGAGATGCATAGTTATAGCATACATTTAAGGAACACAAGTAACAGTCATGATGGTCCCACCCCACCCATAATGAGACCTGGAAATGAATGCTAGACCTGGTACACACCTCTCACCTGACTGATAGTCTGGGTAAGACGACCAGTTGCTAAACCTAATACACCCTTCAATATGGTGCAGGCAGCTAGTCCCAGCAGATAGAAAAAACACCTCTCTCTGGACATTTCCTGACAGTCTGGGCTCCCTAATGTTTCCCTTTTACTCTCAGCTTCTCTTCTCCTCCTCACTCAAAGAGACAGATGTCACTCCCTGGTCTCAGCTGATGCCCGCACTCCCAAACTGCATGTCTGCCTTCCTACTTCCCCACATTATTCTTTAGTACAGCCTATTTGAACACAGAAGTATTAAAGAATGAATCTTATAAAAGGAATTTTACCCTGCTTCTGAATAACATTCAAATAACATTTGATTTTAATGATGCAAGTCAACAAAATTCAGTGGTAGTTTAGTGTGTTAGTTGCCACTGGGCAGGGGGATGACTGAAAGGTGCGAAACTTGCAAAACAGAAAGAAATCCCATTTCAGGCCACTCTCCCCCTGGTAATCATCTTCTGCTCTCCTCACTAACAGGTAGCATTAGACAAGTTTTCATGCAGTGTTGATTAAGAATGGAGACAGTTCCCAATCGAGTTCTCAGATGGCCACATGACTCTCTTCTCTGCCAAAATTTGAGACCAAGTAAATATGCTAAAGATATAATTGAATAATTTAACTTTACATCTTTCTATTTCCTCTGCACATGCTCTAAATAAAACAGCCATGCTTAATCATGTGACTAAACACCCAGGCGACTGGATAGAAGGTTCATCAATCAAGAGTACTTGCTTCTGGTTCCTAGCCTTCCCAGGCAGCTCACAGCAGCCTGTAACTCCTGTGTTCTTCCACCCTCTGTGGTCTCTGTAGGCACTACACACACACACACACACACACACACACACACCTCATATTTTGGTTGTTTAGGCTAAGGAACTCTTCAGACACATGCTTTCTCCATTGGTCAGTCAAAGGGGTAAAAAGAAGAGCATCCACACATTTCATAACAATCCTTAAAGGTAGAGGTTAGCTTAGGCATCTTACCTCTCAAACCTCTATAGCTGCAAAGACAAATTGTGCCTTTGGTAGGCTCTCAGGTCTCGCTTGGCCAGAGCTTTGGATTGACAGGCTGTGGCAAGAGCAACAGAGTTAGGAGGATTTTTTTCCTCCTAGTGAAAAATTTGTCTGTAGGATTTACAACATGAGTGTAAACTGTAATGTTTGTGTCCTGAGATTTACCATAAAGAAAACCTCTCTAATTCTGAAAGTTTGGGTGCTTCTGAATATATCCCAGCATTTATCAGTCGTTCATGAAACCAAAGGCTCTGTTTCCAATGAAAAATGACACTGAAATTTTGTTATGTTTAAAGTGTCGTAAACTGTTATTTGGAGGTCTGCTGCAATGCATTTTCAGGTTGTAGTGGTGTTTTTGTACATATATTACACCAGAGCAGCAAATACTTTGTAAGGGCCGGGCATGCAAGTGAAAACATGGAGCCAGAATGAGCACTAGAGGACTCTTACAGATGGGCTTCATAACACACACATCTGACTCCTCCCTGTGTTGTGATAGATTGTCGGTTCCAACTTGTCATTTTTCTCTGTGAGGAAAGCCTTTCTTCATGTCTCTCTATGGTTTAAGAATATTGCATATGATGTGTTTTGATCAAATTCATGCCCCTCATTTCCTCTTGTGATTTTCCTGTCCCCTCTTTCACAATTATGCCCAAGCCTGTCAATACAGTAAGGACTTGTGATGATACTTTTTGAATAGAAAAATTATTCTGATAGCTTTTAACTATTAGCAGTCACACCGAGAGAAATAAAGTTTAGGGAGTGAATGCCTCAAATTGGAGACATATGTGGAATATCTGGACTGATGATTGAACTTTGAGCCTAAGCTCTCTAGAAGGTATAAAACCGAGCAGTAGGAATATTAACATGATGGGGGATGTTATTCTGCATATATTTTTCTCTTATTGGTTGATGAATGAAACACTGATTAACCAGTAGCCCAGCAGGAAGTATAAACAGGGCTACCAGATAAGAGAATTCTGGGAGGAGGAAGGCAGAGAAGAGCTGCGAGGAGACATGTAGCTTACAGGAAAGATAGGATCTTTGGTAAGATAAAGCTGTGTATAATTCATAGATTAATAGTTATTGGTTAATAATTAACAGAGAGCTAGCCAATAAGCAGCCTAAGCCATTGGCTAAATAGTTTCTAATTAATATAAGCCTCAGTGTATTTATTTGGGCCTGAAGGGCACCAGGACAAGGTGGAAAAAAACTCCATCAACACAGGTTAATACTTGCTAAATAGTCAGATAAAATAAGGGTGATAATTTTCAGTGTCAGGAGCTGTAGTTAGAAAAAATGCATTCAGCACCAAATCTATCACCAAAGTTTCAGATGTTACCAAACATTCATGCTCGTGTTCCTTTCTCTATAAAGTAGAAATAATAAATAATAATACCTACTCTTTTGTTGCTATACTAAATGAGATGATTCACATAAACATTTACTATCATATCTATTAACTCACAAGTGTGAATTTATAGTTACTACTTTAGCTCTATAAGTTAAGCATGTT
The DNA here is from genome assembly GCF_017639785.1 of Mesocricetus auratus. Lineage (NCBI taxonomy): Eukaryota > Metazoa > Chordata > Mammalia > Rodentia > Cricetidae > Mesocricetus > Mesocricetus auratus. The sequence continues at coordinate 126,904,189 of NW_024429266.1, forward strand.
TGTGTTTTAAAGAACTAAGCTTGAATTATCTTTTAAACCTCTAAATTTGTCCTCAGTGTTCTTGTTTGAGATTTATTATACACAATTTTCAAAACAGCCAGTTAAAATGTGAAGACAGAAAGAAAGTTTTCTATCTATTGTATGTCAGAAGAAATTCACAGTCTGAAAATAAAAAAAAAATTGACTGTCATAATGTGCTAAGAACTGAGTGCCCTATTTTGTGTCTTATACACATTATTACTATGATTTCCACCCCCACAGTATCAGATTTTATTTGGTTTTTCGAGACAGGGTTTTTCTGTGTAGCTTTGGATCCTGTCCTGGCACTTGTTCTGTAGACCAGTCTGACTTGGAACTCACAGAGACCCACCCGCCTCTGTTTCCCAAGTGCTGATATTAAAGGCATGTGCCAACAATGCCCAGCCGATCAGATATTTATTATTCATAAATTACAAGTGAGTTATAACTTCTAAATTTTAAAAATTATGCAGGATGTATCACTAGTGAGGTATGGGCAGGAAACATTAACCTAATTTACCTAAATTCACAGTCTTTAAGATGTTATCAGTGGCCTAATCATCTCAAACAGCATATCGCCATTACTCCAAGTACAGTATGTCAGCAATCAAACTCATAATTTTCACACCCTGTCATATTCACACCCTCACAAAATCATTCTGTATATTTTCCATCTTTGTTAACCTATCACACCTTGTTCCCATTTTCTTGCCATGAATATTTAGGGACCAAGTCCCACAATCTGTGTTCATAAAAGCCTATATATCTATCAACTGCTTTCTGTCTCCACGGTCATTACCCTAGCTTCTTGTAATCTGCCTCATATTGGGTTACTCCTAAGATAGTTTTTTGGATTCAAAGCAGTCATTCTCACTAATGCATAGATTGCTGATTATTTTAGAGTCCAGTAAAATCCTTTGGGGTTTCTTCATTGCTTTAGTTAAAATTCTAGATTTATTCATGCAATATTGAGGGCACCAAAACCCCATTGCTCCAGATAATCTATTCTAACATTTCTACCATGTGGAAACAATTACTAATGGCGTTTCTCAAATATTTCTGCAACTGCTTTCTGCTTCACTAATTTGCCCTCTTACTGATATTCCTTCACCTGTTTAAATGAGTGACCATCAACAGAGGTTCGAAAACCAGCTTTTTGTCCCCTGCCCCCCTAACAGCATTGATCTCATCCTTGTCAGTCTTATTATAGTATTTGATACCTCCTGATGAGTAAACATGCACCATGTGGTTGTGACAATCATTTCCATGTGAAGGTCTCTCAAGTGAGGACCATTGTTTAATATTTTTAGAATTATAAAAAATATCTCATAGGAGATAAAGGTCAGACCTCCAATGTCCACAAATTTTCTCTTTGCAGTTACTGTGCCTGTAGATTCAATCAATTGTAGATTTAAAAACATACTTTAAAAATACTTGGATTGCACTGTTTCTTGTCATTATTCCTCAAACAGCATGGTAGCCATTTACAGAGCATGTATGTATACTAGGGATTGTAAAATCTATATGCAATCTAAAGTATATGAATGGATGTGTATAGATTATGTGAAAAATCTATGCCATTTGAAATAAGAGACTTAAGAATCTGGGTACTCTTTAATCTAGGGGGAGGGAATAATTTGTTAACTGTCTTTTAAAAGTAATTAAATACCTAAGTCAAAACTGATATTTCAGGTGTGTAACAACTGACCTTACATAAACAGGCAAACCATAATGAAGTCAAAGACCAACAAAAATGGAACAGAGACCCAAAGACTAGTATCAATAAGAATGGATATTAGCACTAGGCAGCCAGTTTGTTCCAAACTAAATAATTAGTCTCAGCTGTGTCTCAAAGCATCTGTGTCCCTTTTACTACTTCACGGCCTATAATTTTATTAGTGGTCATCTCACAAGTGATTACTTATGCTTTTTAACTTAAATATATATTACACATATTCACTTGTAGTACTAAATATTTTATAACAAAATCTCTAAGGAGATTCTACAGTTACGTTGTGGTATATATCATTAGCAAGCCATTAAAATGATCCAATTGCAGGTCATGTCTGAACAGTTCTTATTTGGTTGTTTGTCCATCCTTATATTTGAACATAATTACCAGATGCCAGAGGAGAGACTTGTCATTATCTACATGGATTCAAATAGATGAGGAAGGAAAGGGGGGTGTGGAAGGGGAGAAGGGGAGAGAGAGTTGGTGGTGACCATGGATAGTTTCCAAGTTGGAGAGATGAAAAGTCATCACAAAGGAGGTCCTGGGGCAGTTCCTATAAGAATGACTGAAAGCTAAAGAGATGGTGTTTACACAGAAAGAGGCCCAAAGATACATTGACCAAAATGACACAATCTATTTGTATTTTGTCTGTGTGTTACTAGGGACAAAAACTAGAGCAAGACTGAACAGAAATTCTAGCTAAAATTTAGGAAAAATAAACCCTGAAGTTACAGGTACAAGAATCATGCCATCTCTGGAGTCCAGCCATGCTGTTATTTTTCTTCAGTACCATTTCTTCTCCCATAGGATACTCTTTCTCCATCCCCTGGGTTTTCCTGCTAATTCTGCTAATGTTTCTTTCTGAGATAATCATTTTCTGAAGCACCAAACTAGATGGGAGACTCTCGTGTGCACACTACAATACCCTGGACTTTGATTCATATCCCTCAGTATATGAATAATTAAATGGTTTGGGTTCAGTGTCTGTTTCTAAAATCATGACTACGCAAGTTCCAAGCCAGCAGAGACTATGCCTTCTTACTCACCCCTACCTCTCTGGGGCTTAATACAAACACTGGCACATGGGAAGTAATCGATATACTTATTAAATATATGAATGATGACTGAGTGAATGGATGAATAAATGAATGAGTTGTCTCTGGACCATCCAAACATATAGATCTAGTAGACAGTTGAAATTACCCTTCTGAGCTCAGAAGAAAGATTAAGGTTGGCAATAAAGTTTTGGGGAATCATCAACTTACAAGGGGTGATGAAATTCATGGAAGAGAATAAATCTCTTAGGGAGAGTAAGCTGCAGAAGACTAAAGACAAACAAGGGATGTGGGTCCCATGAAAGCAATTCAGAAAACTTGCTCAGAAAATATGATCACAGTCTAGATGGTAGTTAAGAGTTCAGACTGTTTGGATCAGATAGGCTGGCTTTCCTCTTTACTCCAACTCCTGCTGTGTAAACCAGCTGACAAGAGATGGAGCTGCAGAGAGCTGAGCTGCTGGTCTCTGAATACTAATCACACCATGTAAGTTAGAACCTCAGAACTGAGGCAATAGCCAGTTCTCAGTCACTTAATGCACCTGCATCAGGCTGTCTCTACACCCCCATTCCATTCAGAGAGCACACCAGTCAAAGAACTCTGCCTACATGTTATCTTACTGTTTGTGGGGGCTCCAAGGAAAAGGTAGCCGAGGGAGAGGTTGGGGTAGATGGAAGGCTGATACAGATTACAGGTAGAAAAATACTGAGTAGTCTCCTGTCATTCCCCACAAGAAGGTTTCAGTTGAGGCACCTTAACAAGGAACCTGTCAAAATTTAGGGATCAGCATAAAGATAACCATCTGGGAATACAACTGTGTAGAAAGTATGGTTGTCAAGAGGGACCTGAATTTTGGATATGGGTCTCTGCATACACTGTCTTGTCTGATGAGAAAATGTCTGTGCATGGAGCAAGCCACGTGCAGTCTTCATAATTACCCTAAAAAATCATTCATGAGCTACCAGCCAAGAGCCAGACTTCTTAAAGAGCTTTCTAAACTCTCTAAATCAGCAGAATGTGTGTGCTGGTCAGTTTTTTCAACCAAACACAAACCTAGAGATATTTGGGGAAAGGAACTCTTCATTGAGAAAATGCTTCCACATATTGGCGTGTAGAGAAGCTCTGGCACATTGCCTTGATTGATAATTGATTTGGAAGGGCCTAGCTCATTATGCCTGATACCACTACCCTGGGTTGTATAAGAAAGCAATCTGAGCGAGCCATGAGAGCAAGCCAGTAAGCATCCCTCTTCCATGGACTCTGCTTCAGTTCCTGTCTCCTAATTCTAGCCCTGAGTTCCTGCCCTGACTTCTATCAGTTATTACAACATGACCTGAGAATTAGAAGCTGAAATAAATCCTTTCCTCCTCCAAGTTTCTTTTGGTCATGGTGTTTTTATTACAGCAATAGAAACCTAATCAAGACAATGGGCTTAGGAAAACATGGTCACTTTCTGAATCACATACTTGTAGTGTTCCATGTATGAGAGCTTTAAGGAACAAGGTAGGGAGGCAGAAAGCCAATGGGGATAAGGCAACAAGTACAAGAAAGTTGGGATTGAAAGGCACCTGTTACCAATGACAGTTGTCATTATGGCATTAGGAAAATAAGTGCAATGAGCAAGAGAACAGAAATATGAGTGATGAGTTATCAGCTGATGGCATAAGATGAAGAGATGCAATTGTCTACCAGTCTATGGGGACACTGGGGAGGGTGAGGACCTGTGGATTCCTGATGAACACTCATGAGACTCTGTAACCAGAATTAGGTTTGTGATGGCTGCGTCCCTATTGCCTTTAAGCCATAGAAAAAACATTCAGTTTGGGGTTAAAAGCTAAATTAACTTGTTTTAGAGAAGTGACCATCTGAGAATGGGGGAGAAAATGCAGAGTCCTAGCAGTGAGGACCTCTGAGAACCCCGAGTGGAGAGAGTTATATGCCACATAGAAGGAGTAACATTTAGACACATTCCAAGTATTCAGGCATTCCCCTGGATCACTCATTCATCTTTTATCCTGCCTAAAAGAGGAGACACTTCCCGGCCTGCAAGCACACTCCCATCTGCAGACTTTTATCCCCAAAGCCAGAGCTGCAACTCTCCTGATCCCTGCCAGCTCACTGTGTCTAAGAGCTAAGCTTTACTTCTGCTCAGCCAACATCACAGCCTCACACTCGCACAGAATACAGGAGGCAGAACTGGCTCGTGTTGCTCTTCCTGACCTACTGGAAATAAATTCTGCACAATTTGTGACATGTTTATGCATTTGATACTAGGGTAAAGCTTGGTTTGATAGCTGAACACTGAACTATCAAAAGAAATCATCTCTAATCCTACAAAGGAACCTCCCCTACCAAAATGATCAGTTCTCTAGTATAGCGCTTGGGCAAAGAGGAAGCTGACTTGCATGGCATGGGCTTTCTGTGGAGAATAGGAATCCACGACAAATACTATACTCCCAATGGGATCATTATACTCTGAATATAAGAATAACATTTCCAAGGTTTTCATGGACACACAGCACAAAAGATTTTCCTGAAACTACAATACCAAAGGAGACTTAGGTCACTAGGTCACCTCTAATGATGAAAATGAACTCATCCAGCTTTTTGCCAGAGATAGAAAGTATAGAAGCCATACACTATTGTGAATACTGCACAAAGTAATTTAATCACGTTCCTTTTACGGGGCTTACATCGCAGCCATTCCTCCCCATTCCTTCCTAGACTACCATTTTCTCCCTCTGCTGTTTATAGGAGTACATTTTGTTTCAAATGCAAGATTTTTTCTTGGTAGTCAGCTTATTCCAGACTTTATTGTTGCATATTTTTTAATGTTATAACTGAACTCCTTGTGTGGCTAAAATGCTTGGACTCTTTTGTGTTTTTCTTGTTTTCCCTGCATCAAGCATTCTGACTGCTGCTGTCAAAATCTGATAATAAATGAAGATTTCTCCCCACAGTAGACCTCTTATAACCATGGCAACTCCATCAGCAACTAATGGCCGCATTGCAAAACTGCTTTCGAGAAGGACAGCTTCTCGCACTGCAATGGCACACAGGTCCTCTCCATATTTTCCCTCCATCAGAATGCAAAGGAAGCCACACATTCCAAGCAAGAACCTGTTTTGTTGTGCACAGGTAGGGTAACGTTTAAAAAGAAAATAGAAGAAACCCTATTAGTACTAAAACAGAAAGCTGTTTGAAAGTCTAGCCCAATTTCAGGGATAGATTCTGAGAGTGCTGCAGCATAAACATAGTTCTGCCATTTTTATTTACAAGTGATTACTGCTGCTTAATAATCAAATAGTTTTGATGGCTATTACTCCATCCTCTAATAAAGCCTGGGCAGCTTTCTTGGATGCATTGAGGTTCATAGTAATTATCTTTCTGGACAATGGACCCCTTTTGGAAATGCAGCTCCCAAACTCTCTCTGGTATCTTTTCTATAAGCCCAGGATTGTCATGCTATTTTACATGTCCATGAAAAGCTTTGACTACAGAAAGTACACGGGGCCCTGTAGCCTGTCTCACAATCCCAATATCAATAGCTTGATACCAGACACCCTTCATAATTATAAGTAACTGTCACACATGATCTTGTCAGAACTAAGTTGCCTACATACGGCAGACATACAGAGAAGGGTAACCAAGGTCAATGAGAAAGTAGGGATGCTCATTTCCGTCAGCCATGCAGTTTGATTTTTATCTTGCTCAAACTTCTTAGACTATTTCCTGAGCTAGTCTATCTCCAAAAACTCTAAAATATGTGGTTGGGATATTAGGTAAGACATAGTTGGATTTTCACTGAATCACCTCTGCTCTCTGCTGGAAAATATTACGTAAATTGCTCAAACTCATTGAATCCAAACATTTAATTGCATAAGTGGGGTTATAGCCATCGTGCCCCAGAATCCTGCAAAGCATTGATTCTTCCATGGGCTACCCCAGCAGGGTATGGGAGTCCCTGGGATTAGGGTCCTAGAAGACTAGATGAGAAAGGATTTGACCATGACAAACAGAAACAAACACAGAGGCAGTTTGAATCTGAGTGTATTTTGCAGTTCTCAAGCAAGGCTTTTTATTTCTTTTTTTTAATTAGCAACAAACTTGTTTTACATGCCATTCCCAGTTCCCTCTCCCTCCCCTACTCCCCTGCCCCCCATGGGCCCCTTATTCCATCCCCTTTCTCCTCCTCAGGGAGGGTGAGGCCTTCCATGGGGAATCACCAAAATCTGTCATATCATTTGGAGCAGGGCCTAGCCCCTTCCCCTCTCTAGGCTGAGAGCATATTCCTCTATGTGCTCTATGTGGAGAGGGTTCCTAAAGTTCTTTCATGTACTAGGGACAAATATTGATCCACCACCAGAGGCCCTATATATTGTCCAGGCCTCCAAACTGACACCCACGTTCAGTACAGAGGGTCTGGAACAGTCCTATGCTGGATTCCCAGCCATCGGTCTGGGATTCATGAGTTCCCCCTTCTTCAGGTCAGCTGTTTCTGTGGGCCTCTCCAGCCTGATCTTGACCCCTTTGCTCATCACTCCTCCCTTTCTGCAACTGGATTCCAGGAGTTCACCTCAGTGTTTAGCTGTGGATGTCTGCTTCTGCTTCCATCAGCTACTGGATGAAGGCTCTATGATGGCATATAAGGTGGTCATCAATCCCATTATCAGAGAAGGGCATTTAATGTAGTCTCTCCACTATTGGTTAGATTGTTAGTTGGTGTCATCCATGTAGATATCTGAATGTTTCCCTAGCGCCAGATTTCTCTTTAAACCTATAATGGTTCCCTCTATTATGGTATCTCTTTTCTTGCTCTCTTCTATTCTTCCCCTGACTCAGTCTTCCTGCTCCCTCATATCCTCCTCTCCCCTCCTCTTCTCCTCTTCTCTTTTTCCTAACTCCCTCTACCCTACCTCCATGCTTCCAATTAGCTCAGGAGAACTTGTCCCTTTCCCCTTCTCTAGGGGACCATGTATGTCTCTCTTAGGGTCATCCTAAAACAAGACTTTTTTATAGAGATATTATCTCAGGGGATGTTTTTGTGAAGCAGACCCAAACATATAGCATTGTTGTTACTTGGCACAGTAATGAGAATTCCAAAACATAAAATCATCCAGGGTTAATGAAAACACAGAATCATTCATAGTCAATCAAAATAGAATTGTCTAAAGCTAATCACATATTTCTTAAATCATATTAATAAATCTTTATGGTCTTTATTGTTTAACATTTATCACCTAGTTCTTGTGAGTTTTTGAAATACTGAACTATTCTAACTCTTTTAACTCTTTTTTATTAAAAGCTTTCTTTACCAGACACCTAATCCTACTCTCAATGACACATATATAGCTATATGAAATGTTATTATTGGGAAAGTTTTTACTGTTTGTACTTAATGTGAATGGCATGAATGATTTGGAAAGTGCAGGTTTTTCCAGAGATGCGGTCACAGCTAGTGATGCCATCTCAGAGGATGGTTTCTTATCTATGTCTTTTGCCTGAAATGTCAGCATAGGCTTTCAGGAATATATTGTTAATATGAAAAAGGAATAGAAGAACAGAGACTTCCATGAGAATCACAGCCCAATATTTTTCACTGGCTGAGAGTTTCACAACCAGTTCCAGGAGACCTCTTTCTTTTGAAGTTATCGCCTCAGTCTGTGGAACTTGACACACAGAATCTACTAGATTTGATGTGACACAATTCCAAGTATGGGAAGGAGATTCTAGATACTGGAGATTTTTTTCTCCTTTGTCTGGTTCATCACTTCTGTCTCTCCATTTTCTTCTAGTCCTTTAAGCAACTGTGAGGGCCAGCCTGCTGGCATGCTCATCTGGTTCAAGAGTTCTTTTAATTAGTGAGCAAATTTATTTGTTTTCCATCCTAAATAAGTCAAACTGTTTGCAGAAAGATTGTCAATGCTGAATTTGTTTTCCATATCAAATAGAAAAAAATGAAAATTACACATAAAATCACAACTGCAAAATTTTCTACTGCTCCCAGATAAAATTAAAAGTCCAAGTGTCACAACATGCTGTTTCTGCTTCGAGCTACTCTCTCACTTTCTGGAGAGAAGTGAATGGGAAACTCATATCTGGCAACGCAAACAAGTTACTGTGGCTGGACAGCATTTCTCCTAATGTAACAAAGATGACAAAATGCTCTCTGAAGTTAAACAGCTACCTTTAGAGGAAGACTCGGCAGGGGCACTGCACAGCACTGAATTGCACCCTCACACAGAAACTTCCAATCTTTGTAAAGCACTAGAATAAATCGGAAGCTTTTGATAAAATGTTTTGTGTGGCTACGAAAAGCAACATGAAGCATAAAGAATCTCTGCTACAGGTTCATTTGAGTGGTAGTCACCCAAGCACAATGATGTCACAGTATGCTTGTGTGAGTATGACTTTTGTAAATAACATTAAAATCTGAGATGGGCGTTTGTGGTGCATGCCTTTAATCCAAGCACTCGGGAGGCAGAGGCAGGCAGATCTCTGTGAGTATGAGGCCAGCCTGGCCTATAGAACGAGTTCCAGGACAGCCTCCAAAACAATACAGGGAAACCCTGTCTCAAAAAACCAAAAAAATAAATAAATAAAAAAGACATTAAAGTCTGAATTTGTGCTTATCCCTACCTGTCATCATGGGACAAAGATCCATTGTCAAGTCAGAGCACAGGGCAGCCAGCTTAGTGAGATGTAAAGCCTGAATGAAAAGGTAGAGAGTAAACCAAAGGAAAAATAACATCTGCGTATAACCAAACTGAGTCAATGACAAGGTCACAACTTCTCCAAGCACACCTACAACTAGACTAAAAATTCCTATCTCTGTCTGATACTTCTTAAGCCTTACTCAAGTAAAAGCTTTGCCCAACCTCTATGCTTTATATAGCCTTTAAAAAGTGATGTGTATGTAACCAACAATTTATCATATGCATACAACTTTTTTTTCTATCAAAAATCAACTTTCTTTTGGAAGAGAATGCAACCAACAGCTCGCTGTTTTATAGTGTCCATGTTCTGTTGCAACTCCTCAATATGCAGAAAAACTGCAGCTGTCTCATTGGGAGAAGCAGTCTTCCCTCCGTTGATCAACTTAACTCTGATTCTTCAAAAAAAAACTGACAAAAACGTTCTTGGCTCAAATTATGATTTAAAATGTGAAGAGTATTAAATATTAGGTTCCCTTTGAGATCTTGAACATGTTTTCTTCAGCACAATAGCTACACGGCCTCATCAATAAAATAGTGTTTTCTAATTCATTTGTTCCATGCACAAAGCCAACCAACCTCCCCTCACTGTGTGGAGGAATTCACCATCATTTTCTCAGGAAAACAGTGAGAAGTAGCACGTTTCCTTCTTTTGATTATGTTTTTGTTTGCTCCATTGTTGGTGCTAACGCTGACGTTATGTCATGATGTCCTCTGAGTATGTCTCACATTCAGCCCACTACACAGAGAAGTGAGGTGAATCATTGGAGAGGACTAATGAATAGAGGATTCCTTTGTAATTTCATACATTCTAAGAAATAGATGAAAAATCTTTTGTTTAAAGATAAAAAAAATGGGCATCATTGATTGCTTAACACAGAATTCTGTTTATTGAACATATACAATAGTTTTTTTTAATTGCCCATTTTAAAAGAGGTATCAGAAGCCAGACTTGATAGTACACACCTTTACTTCCAGCACTCAGGAGTCAGAGGCAGCAGATTTCCAAGATCAATGCCAGCTTTGTCTACATATCAAGTTACAGGACCGCCAGGGCTACACAGAAAAACCCTGTCTGAGAGAGAGAGACAGAGAGAGAGAGAGACAGACAGAGACAGAGACAGACAGACAGAGAGAGAGAGAGACAGAGAGAGAGAGAGACAGAGAGACAGAGAGAGACAGAGAGAGAATGGAGATTTCATCTCAGAGGTTGCTTCCTTTAGCCAATGTTACACAAGGTCATCATTAGCATCCCATAGATACTCAATAAATAGTGAAATCATCAGTGAACATGACCTAACAGAAATACTATTTTTCAAGACTGAATATACCTCTCACTAATCTAGATCTACACACTCTATAAATTGTAACTCCTGTCATCTCCTTGCAAATCTCAGGAGATGTCATTATTTTCATCATACGAAGAAAGAAATTAAAGAATAAGAAATCTGTTGTTAGATTTGGGCCACAAAGTCTCTGCAGCCTCTCCTTCACTCCCTAGTAGCACAAGTACTGGCAGGCCCCTATCCCCTGCCTATCTGTGAATCTAACATGAGCCAGGTACCCAGACTGTAGCAAAGAAATGGAGATTCCCAGATCAGACACAGCTGCCCTCTCTGTCCCTAGTCACATAGTTGATTCTGGAATCCCTGCTGCTGTGGGGAGAGACAAACACCCTCCTGTGAGCTTGTCTGTGAATCCACAAACACATTCCCAGGCTGTTGCTATTCTCCCTTTCCTAAGGTAATTTCCTGATTTCAGATGCCAGATTCTAGACATCAGAGGGCTGCGGGGTAGGATGGGTGCACCATAATAGGTGTATCTTCCCCCATACCTCCACACATCCTGAAAGTCACACATTAATAAGATCCCTCTCTTCTTGCCCCACAAAGCAAGACACACTGCCTTCCCCACAATAAACAGATAAATAAATAAACAGGTAATTAAAGTTAGAGCAACTCCATCCCCTCTTCTGTTCTTCTCCTTTCCTTTCTCTTCCCTGCACTCTCTCTAGCATTTAATAAACCCGTAGGTTAGATGGATAATTTGCCTATCAAATTATTCTGTGTCCTATCAAATTTGAGACATTAAAGTTATGGATAGTGAAGCCAAGATGCTTAAGTGTTTTTTAGTCCCATTATCTCTGATGTTTCTGTGTAAGTTTTGACAGGCACACAACCTTCCCAAATGGAAACTTTAATTTTTTTTAACCTATACTTAAGGAGGCCACTTAGTAATATGGGGAGTCATCCATAATTTGACAGTCTGTTGGACCTTCAAGAATAATGACTTATAGCCACAGCCAATCATCTTTCTGTGTCTGCAAATAAAAGGGATACTCAGGGTATTTTTGTTGGTGGTGGCGATGTCAGTGAATGCAAGTGTATGTGAGTCTGTGTGTGTGTGTGTGCGCGCGCGTGCGTGCGTGCATGTGTGTGTGTGTGTGTGTGTGTGTGTGTGTGTGTGTGTGTTGTACTGTGTTTCAGGTTATTAGTGTTGAACCTAAGAGAAATAACAGCTTAGAGGAAGCCATAGCTTTAAATTTTGGACCATGTTTGCATTAAGCCTGCAGACTGTGCCATTATTAATGCTTAGACTGCTAAAGAAGCATAAAGGCAGCAAGCCCCAGAGCTGAAGCTGTGATTGAAGGGAGTTGCAAGTACTAGTCATCAACATTGAGGTAATGCGTTGAGCTTTCAAGTCAGACAAATGTAGGCTTGTGTCCTGACCATCCTGTTTCCCATCCTGGGTAGCCGCAGGCATGGTCTTGATCTCTGGGCACCCAATCATCCTTGGCTGTAAGTTGGAGTTTGTAATGGGATTTATTGGGGTTATTAACAGAATTTATGCATGAGGCCCAAGGAAAGGCTTTAAAAATGCTGGTCCCTTTTGTTATAACAATTATAATTATACTACCAAGAAAAGGGAATACTTCATTAAAATTTATATATCTATTGACAAGATTCTGCAAGTAATATTTTTTTAAGATTCAAAGTATGCTGAGAAGAGATTGGGCTGTAGGTCAGTGGTAACATGTTTTCTTAGTGCTTTGGGAAAAGTGGAGTGTCTGTAAGAATGAAGAGGAGGCCTTTCTTGGCCCTTGGGTGTACTTTTAACTCAAGAATTAGAGTGTTTAATGCCCATGGTCACATAAAACTTTCACTGAGTCACTGGGTTCTTGTCTCAAATTTAAAGAATAGGATTCACTGAGGGCAAATTTTAGAAGTAAGTATTTTATTATAGGAACTTGAGGGAGAGAAGGAGTCTCTGGAGAGGGCACCACTAAGTCTTGGAGGTGATGAGGTTTTGGAGGGTGGAGGGAAGCTGGGGGGAATGAACCTGTCAGACCAGTTTTACTTCCAGGTCTCCAGGTGCCTCAGTTTCAGTCAAATAGTTCCCAGGAAGGGGGCTCTTCTTTAGAAGGACAGATAGGTAATAACCAGGACTCATCCTCCTTTCTGGCATACATGATATCTGGCCATGGCAGAAGCAGAGATACTTTGTCTTAAACACTTTCTCTGTCATCTCTGGCCTCTGGCAAGGACATTGACTGCCAATAGGCCAAAAGACATTTCTGCCTTTTAGCCAAGAAAGGAATGGACTGATTTTGATGCTCTCTCTATCCAAAACTGCCATAGCACTGAAATAAAAAAGTTTAAAAAGAAAGGAAAAACAGTAAGTAACCAGTTCTTATATATATGGGTGGTAGATGAGAGCTGAACCTGGTCACACTCTGCCTCCTGTACTGCAAACTCCCACTGGATTTGAATGTAACGGAAATACTAAAAGCTTTATCACCAGAAGGTCACACTTCAAAGATCCAAATTACCTCCACCACTTTAAAACATGAAACATTTCAGATTTAGTCCTGTGGATGATAAACTTCTCCCTGCAATGATATTTTTATTAATGTTTCTTCCCTGACCCTGTTTGGAAAGATTTTATTTTCCAAGAAAACTGAATTTATCCAGCAATACTTAATCTGGGCCCTATTTTTCATTTAATAAAATAATATATGGCTATAGTTAGGTTTCTTATCATCCTGAAACCACCAATGCTCCCACATCTAATTGCTATAATTCCAACCCAAAGCAAAGAAACTTGAAATATTGTTTCTCCTTGTAGTCTTCTTGCAGGCTAATTGCTGCAGAATGCATTATCATATCCCTAATAATAGATTGTATTTCCCAGACCTATTAAATTTAAATGTAGCTGTATGACTTGTTTTGAGAAAAAAAAGCTACCATATTAAAATGCATCCATCGTAGATATAAAAGAGGTAAGAAGTAAAGGATTTCTAGTTAAAGAGGAGAGAAAACCTACTCCAGATAGGTGCATGTGATCAGAGTTTGGGAAGAAAATGGACAGTCCAAGCCATTAGGTCAGTACAAAGTTAGAACACAGTGGCCCAGGAGACCTAAGATGCAATGTGTTTAACTATAGTCCCAAGATCCAGCAAATCATCTCTGTAGAAACCCTCTGTACTACATAGAGCTTCCTTCTTGCTCAGACAGCAAGTGTCATGCCACTTACCATCACAGAATGATCCAAAAGGGGCGTTATAGTCCCTTAAGAGGAAGAAAAGCACTGCTGTGCCTTATTAAGGGATCCCAAATCACAGGCATCATTTCTGGTCTTAGCACTCTATTGTCCCTGACTTCGTATCAAGTATTGCCTACTAAGCACTCCTAAAATGGAGGAAACATATCCACTCTTTACAAAACCATGTCTCCTCCTCCACCCAGCTAGTTGACTATACCATGTAGTAAACTGATTTCAGTAAATTACTTCCCTAGAGATATCTGTCCAATAAGTACCAAAAGTTTCACAAAAATTTGTTCTTTTATTTTTCTGCATAGGTCGCAGCTTCGTTCTGGTTATCCTAATTGCTTTCCTGAGTTATGACCTCATGAAAATATTAACAATAGAAGCCTTTCTGATACTTACTGTGTTATTTGATGGCCACAATAATCCTAGACAATTCACCATGATGAAAAAAAATGTCATTCTGTGCCTTTAAAAATGGGATAATGTTTTGATTCAGTAGTCCAAGAGAGATGCCCAAGAACCTATATTTTTAAAAAATACTTCTAAAATACATTAAGTACTTTTTAAAGTAAGTGGTCAGCTGATATTAGACAGTATTAATACAGCATCCCTTTGACCTTAATGGTTTTCTCAAGGATTTTTATCTTCCAGAACAGCTGAGCATGTATAAAATGATAGTCATACTGACTGATAATTCAGCTTTGTTTAGATTAAAGGACATATAAGTGCCCATCAAGACTGTGAGAATAAAAGTATATCCACACATTAGAAACTTAGGCAGCAACTACAGAATAAAGGGCTGACATGGACAGATATCTATAGCACACATTATTCTTAAATTTTAACAAAAGCAATTTATACAACAGTTTCATAATTTCTTGGTGAAAACAGAAATCTGTTTGGTCATACACCACCATTTGTGGCTTTATATGAGGTATACAATGAACTCTTGATAGTGAGCAAGGAGAAAAGAGACAGAAAGAAAATCATGAGAATCCTACTTTTTAATTTATACATTTCCCCTCATATTTTTATCTTACTGCTATTATTCATGACCATGTGTAGTCTTACTGTCAGTTTAACCACTTGCATCTTCCTGAATGTCCTTCACACATATCCTGAGTCATCATTCATTAATTCATCCAGCTTCGTTTGGACAAGTGTCCACAGGGGTCATGTGCTGTTGCAAACACTGTCAGCAAATGGGCTGCAACACTACATCCACAGAGTAGTCATCAGCTCAGGCTCTCTGAACCTCAGCAATGCTGTCTGTGAGGTAGGTGTACTATTAGCACAGTTCTTGCGTGGTTTTCTGAGAATAAAATTAAGCAACATATACACACCATGTAGCACAGAGCTCAGCGCCACAGAAGCATCAGTCCTCATAAGCCATGTTCAGTGTTACTGTGGTCCTCAGCATCATGTTTAAGACCAAATGTTCAGTCCATTGAGAGCTTGCTGAAACGTAAGTTTGTCCTAAGAATGTTATTATTCACTTTTGAAGACAATTTCAAGTATACTTCTTTTACATAATATTTTAGAAGAGTTACGGAAAACAAAGTCAAAGTTTATTTAGCAAAAGAAAAATACTGCCTCCTAGTTATTTAATATGTCTCTCCACAACAAAATTCTAACTTGCTGAGTTTGACAAAATTGACTACACATCAGCAGCGAATGCCCTCATAAACATATAAACCATTTGTTTATGGCAGCGAAGAGAGGGCATCTCTTCTTGGGATAAGAATCCCCATGGGCAGCTGGCATGGCTCCTTAATTTTGAGAGAAGATATAAAAACTGGTCTACAAAGTTACAAGTGAGCTTCTCCTCCCATTTGCACTTGACTTTAGAAACTGGAAAGCTCCAGCTAGCACAGTCTTTTGTATTTGAGCTTCCCTTTTGTAATGACTTGGAAGCTAAACAACAAGCCAGGCTTAACTATCCAATTAAATGTATTGCTTACAAACGAAAACAATTATATGTTCAGTTATAATGAAAGTGAAATTGTAATTGCTTTAGCTATGGAATATCTGTCCTCTTTTGTGATTTTTTTTCACTTTCTGTTTTGTTTGTTTTTCAACTGTTACAGAGTTAACTCTTTCAGCAAAGGCAAACAATTAAAATGGTTAATGGACTTTTCTGCAGTGTCCCAGTGATCTTAGTCCCTACTACATTTACCGTAAAACCTTGGTGATCTGATTCTGAGAGTGCTAATAGGAACCTTCAGGAAAACAGAACCACTACAGAACACTTTGTGTCAAAGACATGGAGATTATCCATCAGTGAATGCATAGTTATTTGAGATATCCAAAACCAAGTATTAAGTTGAAAAAGGACATGTAATATCCTTAAATTCGTGGATCATAAAAATCATTTTGCTATGGGAAGAGAAAGGCACCAGGCACTCATTCAATATGCATTGCAGGATCTGAGCCTAGTTATTGTGCTAGGAAATAATCTACAAGAAGAGCCAGAATGCTGACATATGCCTTCAATCCCAGCATTTTGGAGGTGAAGGTAGGATAAGCAAGAGTTCAAAGCCAGTCTGTGGTACATAAAACTACCACATCAAAGTGTGTTATTTCAGGATTCATTAAGCTATCCCTAACTAGGTTCCTATGGAAACTTGGTCAAATAGTAGTCATGAGACACTGTGTTCAACTCGTCCAAGATGCTCAGGGGAATACCAATTGTTTCTTTAAATTTTTGAACTTTGGTTTCTATAGTTGGATTGCCATCTCTCTCAGGGACTGCTATGTCAAAGCCTGTTTTCATTTCCACTTGGATTATCAATGTGCTGAATAAAAGAGGAAGAACATGTACTTCAGTAGTCATGATGATTTTGTCTTATGTTTAATGTGAATATAATTTAAACCAATTTAATTGTGCTACATGTACTACTAACATATAGTATTTAAATTAGCATGTATTTTTCCAGCATTTTTTGCTACATTAGGTTAAGTTACATGATTCAGTAGTTATAATGGACCCCTAGAACTCTTAGGTCATTGTAATAATTAAAATTGGTAAACTCTGACTATTGCTTGAAAAACTCCCTAGGAAGTAAATTCTATTCAATAAATGTAGGCATTAACAAGCAGTACCAAAAAGTAACACATTTTTTAAAAAACAGACTCCAGTTTCTACTTTTATTTACTATTACTATTACTTTCATATTATTCATCATCTATGTGCAAAGAAAATTTATGGGAGACAATTATCTCCTTATGTCATATGGACTCCAGAGATCAAACTCAGGTTGCCAATGTTGGCTATAGCATTCTTACCTGCTGAGACATTCACCAGGTCCCCAGGATAAGTTATTAAGGAAATACAGTAGTTTTGTTTTATTTTGTTTACTCTTTGAGAGTGTGTGTGTGTGTGTGTGTGTGTGTATGTGTGTGTGTGTGTGTATGTAATCATAGCAAGGGAGGTAGATCTGTGGATACAACCTTTGTAATCTGTAAGATTTTAGATCATTCAGAGCACTTCATACTACTAAAAATCAAAGCTAATATATTGTTATCAATTGTAAAGTTCATTAGATTTTCTTCATATTTGCAGTCATTTATCTTAAAAATCAGTTCAAGTTGAAGACTGTGTTAACCTGCAGTGTCAAGATGAGGTGTGTGTGTGTGGCCCCAAAACACTGTTAACATGTAAAGAACAAAGCAAAACAAACAACAACAAAAAGAAAGCACAGCTTTCATTGCAAAGGGAGGAAGATATCATTTATTCTAGAGCAAATATGAGTCTGTGACCTAGGAAAACATAATTAAATCACCCCAATTCCATTTTCCATTTGGTAACAATTTCATGAAGTCTTACAGTGACAGAACAAGAAAATTCATAAATCAAGTCACTCTTCAAATACATTGGTGGGACTACCAGGCAGAAAATTTACAGCATCGTTGCTAGTGCCTCACATGCTACCTGATGAAAATTTAGCT
Source organism: Mesocricetus auratus (assembly GCF_017639785.1). NCBI lineage: Eukaryota > Metazoa > Chordata > Mammalia > Rodentia > Cricetidae > Mesocricetus > Mesocricetus auratus. The sequence goes on from NW_024429266.1 coordinate 126,922,203, forward strand.
TCTTGGTTGACAAAAGACAAGAGCAGTTCATACATTCCAAAAGATTTGCCAAGTGGTCACAAGGGGTTAGGCCACACCCAGATGTGAGGAGTAAACTGCTTTTAGGGAGCTAAGAATGGCCTAAGATTATTTGTAATTAAGCTTTGGCCTGCCACACTCCAACCTTCTAATCATTGATGATGCTCTAGTTCACCCTTTGGAACTTCAGCCTCCTTCTCAAAGCTTTTATTAACAGCCATAAATGATTGTAAAGATCTAAACCATGGTTGAATAAACACATCCATATCTATATCTAAGATCTGTGTCTTCAAAGACATATCTATATATGCCTTTAAACCAAAGTTTATTGTGAATGTTTCTAAACCTGACTTACTTTTTTTCTTTTCTGTATTTTTAACCCTAAAAAAATTTCAGTGTCTGATAAAATGATCTACTCTACTCTTTGCAAGCTCTTTCTTGATATGAATTTTGACAGTGACAAAGGATGAGTAAGAAGACAGCCCAAAGGAAAGTAAGCTCACATGTGACAACACATGTTGTCATACTTGCTAGAGTTCTCAGGTAGTCTTGCCAAGTAGCTGGTGCTGAGTACACCCAACATTGCACAGAAAATGCTGCTGTAGGGAATTGGAGGCATACCTCAACTGAGTCTCTTCCCAGTGCTAGCCTTGTAATTTTCTTTATTTTATAAAGATTTTAGGTAAATTGAGTAAGAGTGGCATTGCCTCCCTTTACTATGCCTGCCCTTGAGTGTGTGTGTGTGTGTGTGTGTGTGATTTCAGAAAGATATCAGTTTTATTTTACTTATTTTTTATGTTTTTTATTTACGTTAGAAACAAGCTTGCTTGACATGTCAATCCCAGCTCCCTCCCCCTCTCCTCCTCCCCCCCACTCCCACCAGGCCACACAGTCCCCCACCAAATTTCCACTCTGATACCCATGGAGGGTGAGGCCCTCCATGAAGGATCTTCAGGGTCTGTCATTTCATCCAGGACAGGGCCTAGGCCCTCCCACAAGAATCCAGGCTGAGAAAGCATCCCTCATTGTGGGATGGGTACTCAAAGTCTATTTGTAGCCAGGAATAAATACTACCTAAGGCTCCATAGATTACTTAGGTCTCCTCACTGACACCCACATTCAGGGGATCTGGATCAGTCTCATGCTGTTCACCAAGCCATCAATCTGGGATCCAAGACCTTCCCCTTGTTCAGGTCAAGTGTTTCTGTGGGTTAAACCAGCCCACTATTAACCCTTTGTTCATCAGTTCTGCCTTTCTGTCACTGGATTCCAGGAGTTTAGTTCAGTGTTTAGCTGTGGGTGTCTGCTTCTGCTTCCATCAGTAGCTGCATGAAGGTTCTGTTTCCCAGACTCTCTGGCAGTGAGTTTGTATGCTGACATTCCCCTGATTCAAGTCTAAAATCCATATATAAGTGAGTACATACGATATTTGTGTTTTTGGGACTGTGTTACCTAACTCAGGATAGTTTCTTCTAGTGCCATCCATTTGCCTGAAAATTTCAAGATTCCATTGGTTTTTTTTTTTCTGCTGAATAGTACTCCATTGTATAAATGTACCACATTTTCTCTATTCACTCTTCAGTTGAGGGGCATATAGGATGCTTCCAGGTTCTGGCTATTACAAATAATGTTGCTATGAACATAGTGGAACAGACATCCTTGTTGTATGAATGGGCATCTTTTGGATATATGCCTAAGAGTGGAGTTGCTGGGTCTTGTGGTAGGCTTATTCCCATTTTTCTGAGGAATCTCCATACTGATTTCCAAAGTGGCTATACAAGTCGGCACTCACATCAGCAATGAAGGAGTGTTCCCCTCTCTCCACATCCTCTCCAGCATAAACTGTCATTGGAGTTTTTGATTTTAGTCATTCTGACAGTAGTAAGATGGTATCTCAGGGTTGTTTTGATTTGCATTTCCCAAATAGCTAAGGATGTTGAGTACTTTCTTAAGTGTCTCTCACCCATTTTAGACTCCTCTACTGAGAATTCTCTGTTTAGTTCTGTATGCCACTTTTTAATTGGATCCTTTGATGTTTTGGAGACTTGCTTCTTGAGTTCTTCGCAAATTCTGGAGATCAACCCTCTGTCAGATGTGGGGTTAGTGAATATCTTTTCCCAATCTGTGGGTTGCCTTTTTGTCTTGCTGACTGTGTCCTTTACCTTACAGAAGCTTCTCAATTTCAGGAGGAACCATTAATTAATTATAGATCTTAGTGTCTGTGCTACTGGAGTTACATTCAGGAAGCAGTCTCCTGTACCAATTTGTTCAAGGGTACCTCCCACTTTCTCTTATAACAGGTTCAGTGTGGCTGGATTTATGTTGAGGTCTTTGATCCATTTGGACTTAAGTTTTGTGCATGGCAATAGGTATGGATCTATCTGCAGTCTTCTACATGTCAGCCTCCAGTTATGCCAGAACCATTTGTTGAAGATGCTTTCTTTTTTCCATTGTATAATTTTAGCTTCTTTGTCAAAGATCAGGTGTTCATACGTGTGTGGGTAAATGCTGGGGTGTTCAATTCCATTCCATTGGTCTATCTGTCTATTTTTGTGCCAGTAACAACCTGTTTTCAGGACTATAACTCTGTAATACAGCTTGAGGTCAGGGATGGCAATGCCTCTGGATGTTGCCTTGCTGAACAGGGTTGTTTCGGCTATCCTGGGTCTTTTGTTTTTCCATATAAAGTTGACAGTTGTTCTTTCACCATTGTGAAGAATTTTGCTGGGATTTTAATGGGGATTGCGTTAAATCTGTAAATTGCTTTCTGTAAGACTGCCATTTTTACTATGTTGATCCTACCCATACAAGAGCATGGGAGATCTTTCCATTTTCTGGTATCTTCTTTAATGTCTTTCTTTAAAGTCTCAAAGTTCTTGCCATACGGGTCTTTCACTTGTTTGGTTAGAATTACCCCAAGGTATTTTATGTTGTTTGTGGCAATTGTAAAGGGTGATATTTCTTTGATTTCTTTCTCAGCCCTTTTATCGTATGTATATAGTAGGGCTACTGATTTTCTTGAGTTGAATCTTTTATCCCACCACATTGCTGAAGGTATTTATCAGTTGTAGGAGTTCCCTGGTAGAGCTTTTTGGATCACTTATGTAAACTATCATATCATCTGCAAATAGTGAAAGTTGGGCCTTTTCCTTTCCAATTTGTATCCCCTTGATCTCCTTTTGTTGTCATATGTCTCTAGCTAGAACTTCAAGGACGAAATTGAAAAGGTATGGAGAGAGTGGACAGCCTTGTCTTGTTCTTAATTTGAGAGTAATTGCATTGAGTTTCTGTCCATTTAGTTTGATGTTGGCAGTTGGTTTGCTATATATAGCTTTTCTTATGTTAAGATCAGTTCCTGTTATCCTGGATCTCTCCAAGACCTTTGTCATGAAGGGGTGTTGGACTTTGTCAAAGACTTTTTCAGCATCTAGTGAGATGATCATGTGATTTTTGTTTCTCAGCTTGTTTTTATGGTGGATCACACTGATGGATTTTCATATGTTGAACCATCCCTGCATCCTTGGAATGAAGCCTACTGGATCATGGTGGATGAGTTTTTTGATGTGTTCTTAGATCCAACTTGCCAGTATTTTATTGAGTATTTTTGCATCAATGTTCATGAAGGATATTGGTCTGAAGTTCTCTTTGTTAGTTGTATCGTTGTATGACTTGGGTATCAAGACTATTGAAGCCTCATATAAAGAGTTTGGCAAAGACACTTCTGCTTCTTTTGAGTGGAATACTTTGAGAAGAATTGGTATAAGCTGTTCTTTGAATTTCTGCACTGAGGCCATCTGGACCTGGGCTTTTTTTGGTTGGGAGACTTTTGATGACTGCTTCTACTTCCATAGGGGTTATAGGTCTATTTAAATTGCTTATCTGTTCTTGATTTAATTTTGGTAAGTAATATCTATGCAGAAAATTGTGCATTTCCTTTAAATTTTCAAATTTTAGGAGTACAGTTTTCAAAGTAGGAACTTATGATTCTCTGGATTTCCTCAGTGTCCTTTTTCATGTCCCTCTTTTCATTTCTGATTTTGTTATTTTGCATGTTCACACTCTGTGGTTGGAAAGTTTGGATAAAGATTTGTCTATCTTGTTGATTTTCTTAAAGAACCAACTCTTTGTTACATTGATTCTTTGTATTGTTTTCCTAGTTTCTACTTTATTAATTTCAGCCCTCAATTTTATTATTTTCTGGAGTCTACTCCTCCTGGGTGGGTTTGCTTCTTTGTGTTCTGGAGCTTTCAGATATGCTGTTAATTCTCTAGTATAACTATTCTCCAGTTTCTTCATGTGGGCATTTAGTGCTATGAACTTTCCTCTTAGCATTGCTTTCAAAGTGTCCCATAAGTTTGGTTATGTTGTGTCTTCATTCTAATTGAATTCTAGGAAGTCTTTAATTTCTTTTTCTTATTTCTTCGTTGACCCAGGATTGGTGCAGTTGTGCATTATTCAATTTCCATGAGTTTGTAGGATTTCTGTGACTTGTGTTGTTGTTGAATTCTAGTTATAATAATTCATGGTGGTCTTGTAAGGTACATGGAGTTATTCCAATTTTTTTGTACCTGTTAAAGTTTGATATGTTGCCACGTATGTGGTCAATTTTTGAGAAGTTTCCATGTGGCACTGAGAAGAAGGTATATTCTTTTTTTATTTGGATAGAATGTTCTATAGATGTCTGTTAATCCCAATTGGGTCAAAACTTCTATTAGTTCCTTTGCTTATTTGTTAGGTTCCTGTCTGGTATTCCTGTCTAGTGGTGAGAGTGGGGTGTTGAAATCTCCCACTATAAGTATGTGGGGCTTTATATGTGATTTGAGTTTTAGTAATGTTTCTTTTACAAACGTGGATGCCTTTGTATTTGGGGCATAGATGTCCAGGATAGAAACTTCATCTTGGTGGATTTCGCCTGTGATGAGTATGAAATGACCTCCTTCATCTCTTTTGATTGATTTTAGTTCAAAGTCTAGTTTGTTAGATATTAAGATTGCTACCCCTGCTTGTTTCTTGGGTCCATTTGATTGGAAAATCTTTTCCCAGCCCTTAACTCTGAGGTAATGCCTATCTTTGAGGCTGAACAAAAGGATGGGTTCTGTCTTCGAATCAATTCTGCTAGCCTGTGTCTTTTTATGGGCAAATTAAGACCATTAATATTGAGAGATATTAATGACCATTGATTACTCATTCTTATTTGTTTTGGAATGGTTGATGGTGGTGGAATTATATATGGATACCCACCCCTTTTTTCTTTTGGCTATTGGTAAGAAGGGATTATCTATTGCCTATGATTTTCTGGTTGTAGTTAACTTCGTGGGTTGGAGTTTTCCTTCCAGAACTTTCTGTTAGTGGATATGTATTGTTTGTATCTGGTTTTGTCATGGAATATGTTGCTTTCTCTATCTATAATGATTGAAAGCTTTGCTGGGTATAGTAGTCTGGGCTGACATCTGCGGTCTCTTATCCAAGACCTTCTGGCTTTCAGAACTTCCATGGAAAAGTCAGGTGTAATTCTTCAGGTTGGCCTTTATATGTTACTTGACCTTTTTCCTTAGCTGCTCTTAATATTCTTTCTTTATTATGTAAGTTTGGGGTCTTGATTATTATGTGGCAAGGGAATTGTGTGTGTGTGTGTGTGTATGTGTGTGTGTGTGTGTGTGTGTGTGTGTGTGGTCCACTCTATTTGGTGTTCTGTAAGCTTCTTGCACCTTCATTGGCATGTGTTTCTTTAGGTTGGGAAAGTTTTCTTCTATGATTTTGTGGAATATATTTTCTGTCCCTTTGAGGTGGGTTTCTTCACCTTCTTCTATATCTTTTATTCTTAAGTTTGGTCTTTTCATGGCATCCCATATTTCCTGGATATTTTTTGTTAGGGATTTGTTGGACTTAAGATTTTCTTTGGTTGATAAATCTATTTCCCCTAGTGTATCTTCAACACCTGAAATTCTCTCTTCCAGCTCTTGTATTTTGTTGGCTATGCTTGTTCTGTAGTTCCTGGCCATTTGCCCAGCTTTGCTATTTCCAGCATTCCTTCAGACCGTGTTTTTTATTGTCTCTATTTCAGCTTTCAAACCTTACACTGTTAAATTGTTTCTTGCAATTTTTGGGTTATTTTTTCCTCTCTTTCTTGCATTTGTTGGATTTTTTTGTTTTGTTTTTTCTTCCATTTCTTGCATTTTTTGCATTTTTGATTTTTTCTTCCATTTCTTTAAGGGATTTTCTTATATCCTCTTTGATGGCCTCTATCATTTTCATTAAGTTGTTTTTAAGGTCTTTCTCATCTGCTTCATCTGCATTGAGCTGTTCAGGTCTTGTGGGTGTACAGTCTCTAGACTCTGGCGGTGTCATATTGGTTTTTCTGCTGCTTGGTGTATTTTTATATTGTCTCCTTTCCATCATTTCTTCCAGTGGGTACAGAGTGAGTCTCTTCTTCTCCTGGTGGGTATGTGACCATGGTTCCTTTCTGGGAGGTGCAAGCAGGTCTAATACTCTGGTGGCTTTCCTCTTGCATGGATGGAAGCAGTCCTATTTCCAGGACCTTGGCAATCTTTGGGTAGGCTGGACCCTGTTGGGATGGGATCCACAGTGTGCCATCTTCAGGTCTCTGGAGGTTCTGCTCAGGGAAAGTTATGCTTGACTGTCCTGTGAGTGGAGAATGGGACTTGGAAGCTGGCAGTCTCTGGCTGGGCTGGCTCCTGCAGGGATGGGAGCTGCAGTGCGCAGTACCCTGGCCTCGGCTAGTTGTGCGCAGATCACCAGAAGGCAGGCTGTAAACATGCCCAGGCCTACCTAGCCCTGAAGGTGGAGGTGCTGACAGTCTCTGGGCAATCTGAATCCCATCGGGATGGGATCTGCCGTTCAGTTTTATTTTATTCATTTTCTTTTTTCTATGATACAAAACCTTTTAGGGAATTGATTGAAAGAAAAGGCAGTTGTATAGCAGTTCCTGGGTAGAACAGAAACAGTCATTTACAGAGCTCAGCTTTGCCTAGGAAGGAGTGTCTGCTGTGTGATTGCAGAGACATTCCAAGGACAAAATGAAAGTTCAGTGGCTCATGGGAAATGATAGTCACTGTTCCCTGTGTCCCCGCAACTTACACCAACCACTTCCCACTTATTTTAGTAGAAATCAAATGTGCAAGGAGCAGGGTGCAGGGACAAAGACACCTGGCCAACTTGAAGTGTCTGTCTGTCCTAGTCCCATGCTTCTATTCCTACAGAGTTCACTCCTGAGTGTTTTCACACTCTCTTTCTGGTCTTGAAAGCTTAGAGGCTCAGGTCTATGACACCATCCCACTGCTTTTGGTAAAGTGACCTCAGCCTGCTTCTACAGAAATACCAACTTCTTAACAAACCCGAGGAACAATTTCTTTGCATTGGCTCTTTTGTTCTCTCACACAAAATGAAGCAAACAGAGGAGGAAGGCTGTGTCTGTCTACCTTTCTGTCAGCTGTAGATGTGTCTCTACCTCGTCACATGTCAACAATGCAGCACCTGCTGAAAGTCACATAACTTTGTTAGTCATGGTGATAGAACACCTGAGAGAAACATTTTATTTTATTTGTGGTTGTTGCAAGGGTGTTACGGGTGTGCCTGTGGAGATCAGAAGACAACTTTGTAGATTTTATGTTCTCCTGTCTTTACATGGATGCTGGGGATTTAACTCATGTTACAAACTTTGCTGAGCCATCTTGTCTCTGAAAGCAACATTTTAAAGGAGAAAGGACTTGATTTAGTTTGTTGTCCATGATTAGATGTCTACGTTGTTTCTAGACCTACGGCAAATATATAGTGGTGGATGGAGACAATGCTACCCGCCTCATGGTGACCAGGGAGCACAAGAAGGAGGACAAAGTACCCTTTCACAGATACACCTCAAATAACCCACTTCTTCCAACCATGGCCCCACCCATCCAAGAAGTGCTTATCACCAAGACCTAGCACCACTAGGGAGGACAGTGCCTTCAATACATAAGCCTTTTGGGTATATGCTTTGTGCCCAAACCATAATCTAAGCTGCAAATGCATTTACTATGTCTCATCTCCTCAGCATCACAGCTCAATACATGCCAATCTACAGTGATCATGTCAGTCATGATCAAACGGCTGACAGAGAGCCAGAATTTAAGTTTGGGGTTTTGACTTTTCCTAGTCTAGTCACGCACTTCTTGATACTCTCTCACAATGCAGGCCCACAGCACTGAGGGCTTAGGAGTTATGAAGAAGCCAGAAGAGCTAGGGAAGATGCTACTGAGGTAGAGGTCCATCTTTTTAAACCTGTGCAGACTTAGATGAATTAAAGAGCAAAGTGTTGCCAATGAAGACAATTGTTCTTATGGTACTGACAATATAATCTGAAACTGCAATGAGTTCCACTTCTCAATTGCTTACCTTTTTGCTTCAGCCCAATCTGCACACTTCAAACTTTGTCTCAGGAAATGTGTTCCCATTGTGCCCCTCAGTTCGTCTGTCGCTAGCATCTGCAAGTGTTGAGACTTCATGTTTAAACCTCTGCTTGTCTTGTTTTCATATATTTTCTTGTCAGTGAGTAACCTGCTTTATTCCTCTCATTTTCCCACATCCTAGTCTGGTGCTACAATGGGTCTCCCACAGTCCTGGGTGGTACTGGTTCTTGGGGAAAAGGTTTGTGTAGCATTATTGATTGCATCTCTCATGGGAAGGACAGTGATTTAGGAACTGCTCCCTGTGTGGCTGGGAACTGGCTGTGCATTGACAAGGCCATCCTCAGTCTCAGTAAGAGAGCCAGTGATGGAGCTGGCTGCATTGAAATGAGAGTTCCCTCACCCTGCATCACGATCTAGCCTTCCATCCACACTGGGGTCAGTGACAGGTCAGTAAAGACATGGTCAGGAGCACACTAAGTGGTGACGCTGAAATTGAGGCTGCTCCGAAGTCCTCACAGGCTCTGGCCCTGGCTTGACCTTCTGAAAGCTTTGCGCTGTCACTACTCTCTGCCCCAGACTTTCTCAGTAGCATTCCCAATGCACTGTATTTTGTCTTGTTTTACTGAGGCTGCCATGACAAAATACCACAGACTGATTGACTTAGAACCAGAAATTGATTCCTCTTGATTCTGGAAATAAGACAAAAGTTCTCGTCAATTTGATTCTTTGTAAGGACTTTCTTACCAGGCTTCAGATGGTTGACTTTTTGTTGGTAATGGGGGAAAAATCTAATCTCATCATGGAGACCACCATCACGATCTCATCTAAGCTATGTTAAAAGGCTCACCCAAAATCCTCATACAGGGATAGGACTCAGCATCTGATTAAGAGAGAAGGGACACAGCATTTTATTCAGCTATACATGACAGCATTGTGCTTTTATTTATTTTTTTGGACAAAATATCAGAGTCAAGCACCTGAATTTAGGTAGCACTATAGGTTTGAACTTAACTATTACACAAGCCAGTATTTAGATCAGAAAATAAAAATTTAAACCCCAGAGAAATATCATGTGTGGTAGGTAGTACAGGCCTATAACCCAGAATTTGGGAGGCAAAAGCAAGAGGGCTTGAGTTTGAGACTAGTTCTAACCGCCATCCCCAAACAAAAATAATGTTATAGAAAAACATCTAGTCTTTGTAATTATTATAAAAATAGCTAGCTACACCAGGTAGTGGTGGTACATGCAATTAATCTTAATACTTAGGAGACAGAGGCAAGTAGATGTCTGGGTTTGATGGAAGACTGGTCTATGGAGTGAGTTTCAAAACAACCAGGGCTCTACAGAGAAATTCTCTCTTGAAAAGAAATTAAAATAAAAAAATAAAATGTAGGGTGCCCTTTAATGTTTGCAGTCTTCATGAGAACAAAAGGCAGAAGCGACGAAAGAGATCCTTGGACTATCTGTGAACACGACCAAGACAGCCCTCTGGGAGATAACTTCATTAAATCCGCTCACCTTTATTCCAGAGTGTAAGGAATATAGAGGACCGGGGAGCCTGAGGACAAACCCTAATTTGAATTAGGTGGGATGTTCCTGTCATAAGGCTTCGTATGTGACAGCAGGGTCCTATAGCAAAGCTCCTAGTACAAGTCTTAGTTACCATATGTGCAGCAGACAGAAGGCTTCTAGGAGGAAACTGTCTAGGGTCACACTGGAGATAAATCACACATCTAGACCTAGAGGCAGCTTTCAGATAAGACCAGTCCTCCGGGTCCAGAGACATTCTCCAGATAAGGACAGGTAGAGAGCAGCAAGTCTCACTGGGGAAGGAATCCCTCATGTTTGGAGAGAGCTGCCAGGCCATGATAGACTGCAACCTCTGACTATCAAGACCTCAAAAGAGCAACAACAAAAACTGCTAGCTTCTCCTAAAGAGTTGCCTCAGGTCAGACAGCATGCTGAGCAGGGGCAGCATGGCTGCAGCTTAGAGCAAAAGAGCTGATGCTCCAAGGAGTCGTGTTACTGAGCCTGCATGTACTCAGGAAGAAATAAGGAGAGAATCTCTTTTTTTAACTTCAATAGTCCTGATACATTTTCCTATTCCAACAGCTATCTTTAAATTATTTCCCTTCCTTTCAATTTCCCAAGCCCTTATCTGGCCCTCGCTGTCAATTCTTGATTTCTCTCCATTTATTATGCATGCCTTCCATCCAAGTGGAAGATAGCAAAAGTTGAATCCATATCTATTTTCTGTCTGTGTGTGCTCCCCAAAAACACCTGGAAGCAGCCATTGTAGTTTTAGTTTCCTGTCTGAGCACATCCTGATTGTTATCCAAAGCACAAAATGCATTTAGTGCACACAACCTAGCAAACACCGCAGCTTATCAACACAGAGTGATGTCAAGTATTGGTTATGATGCTGATAAGACCACTGCGGAGTAAAGGACAGGAGAGGAATGGAACTCAACAACGATGCCCTGGATTATGAGATCTGATCTCTCCCAGGGCTGTTTGCTACACCTCCCAAGAGCACACCTACAAGAAGCTTTTGTGCAGACCTGAAAGAAAACAGAAGCCAAATGCTGGGGGGTGTGGGGGAATCAGAGGTTTAACAGCCTTGGCCAATGCTCTCCGGCTATGATTATTGACATTAAATAGTACTCTCTTCTTTCGTTCTTTCATCGGTGTGTGTGCAGACCCATGTGTGCATGCCATGTGCACGTGTGATCAAAGGCAACTTCAAGTGGGAATCCTCACCTTCTACCTTCTTTAAGACAGCATCTCTTGCTCATTGCTGTGTATGCCAAGCTAGATGGCACGTAAGCTTTCAGAAGTTCTGTCTCTGCCTTCCATTTTGCTTTAGGAGCGTTACTATTAAAGACGTAGACTACTGTGTCCAACTTTAAGTGGGTTCTTGGGATTCAAATTCAGGTTCTTGCAAGGCAAGCATGTGACCACTGAGCCACTCTTGTATGTCTTGGATACTCTAGCTAAGGTCTTCATCTAGTACAAGCTCATGACCAGTTCTCATATGTGAACTCTGCTGGTAATTCACAGAGATTTACAGGTCACCACAGTATCTCACTACCACAAACCTTGGTTTTTCAGGTGGCAAGGAATTTAGTTCCTTATTTGCATGTACACTGATTCATGACCCCAGGTCATGTGTCCTGAGGTCAGGGGCACAGCAGACAAGTCCTCTCCTGTAGGAAAATCATCTCCTTACACCTGTAGGAAAATGCCTTCAAAATGTGTTCAGTATAATCTCCTAGAGTGCCACGGCTCACAGAGAGCAAGCCACAAGTGGGCCTGATTCCCACATGACCTTTGTTGCTATGGTAGCAGGTTCATCTATTGTACATAGAAGGCCATTCTTTGAACTGATCTATGTAGCATGGGTTTTATTTCAATGATTCTTTATGAGAATGCATTATCCTCTTATTTTTCTCATCTAGAAACAGCATAAAGGTCCATTACAATTTACTAACATTATGAGCATTGTGGGATCTGAAATATAACCAAAAATATAAACGGGAAATTTGTAGCTCCACACTTATTTAATCGGGTTCTTATCAATATTTTAGATCCCTACTTAACTGAGTTGCTTTCATTTCTAGTTTACCCAGGTTTTAGCACATTGGCAAAGCTGATTACCTCTGGTTTAAGGTAGAGAAATACTAGAATTTTCAAATGCTTATATTGGTGTATACATAGGTATACAGTATCCCCAGTCCTACTTTGAATGAAGAAATCAGCCACTTAGTCCCTCTGGCAATTGTTATCGAGAATGAATGATTCTCAATTTTTTTTACCAAGAATATCTCTGAGTTATTGAAGCTCCATACAGTACCATGCAGTAAGTAAATACAGCCATGCACATAACTTTTCTACTCCCATGGGAAGCGGCAAGCAGCTCTCATAAACATCAATGAACTGTGAGAATCAACATCCTTTGCAGAACAGCAATGTAGCCACACCACCTCATTTTATTCAGCCACAGAGACACCGGAAAGACAGACTACTGTCTCTACACGGATTGCTAAATTTTCTTTCTAATAATCACTGAAAACTTCATTCCTGTAAGCAGTCAACCCTGCTGGTTGAAGAAAATAGATACATTATCTGAGGTAATAGATAAGTCTCATTAAGAAGATGGAATAGACTAATTCCCAGCATATCTCCATGCGTGGGAAAACTAAATTGTGAAGCAGAGCAGCAACACATCAATTATCCTTTCTGCATGGAATTAGATGAGTCTCACTGCTATTTTATACCACATTATGTAATTTTTTATAAATAACCATTATATCAGAGTATCTCAGATTGCTACCTTATAAAAAGACAGCTAGCTTTACTAGCCTACAAGTCAGACTAATTCCTAAAAGTACATAAGGAAGCCAAGCACTTTATTTATAATTCATGTTCCTACTTAAGAAATCCTTATTTCCACATTAAATGACCAAACAGTAAAAGGTTAGTATAGTAAAAGTAAACACTACACACCTGATGATACAATTTTAATGAAGACTGGTTCTCATCAACTTCAGTAAAGCTAGTCAATAGCATTCAAAATGATGGGATTTTTAGCTGTTAAGTTATATAATGATTTTAAAGTTATTTACCTTTAAGTGTTTAATGTGGTAGCCACATCAGATATGTGTGATATTTGGGAACAATTTGCTTCCTTTAGTAGTGTAAGTATCTCTCCCTGTTCTTGTTTATGTAAGTTCTGGTAGGGAATGTTTTTCATAAAGATGTAATATCCAAAGCATAGAAACTTCATATCATGGGACTTAAATCAGTGAAAATTTGTATATGAAGACTTTGCTAGCTAACATAAATGATAAAGTTGAGTTATTTGTTTTGATATATGGAGTGTATAATAAAAAGAAGACAATGACAGGGCAGGTTATTAGATGACATTCAAAAAGTGCAAGCTGTTTGACTTGTAGGCAGCCTACTTTTTAAAGTCAGATTAAATATTAATAAGGAGATGATCATAAATTCTAAAGGTTCTGCATCTAAAATCACTTTCTCCCTAGACATGATTCAGAGAAGGAAAGAAGGATGTCAGACAGTGATTCTCAGAACAGAGGCTCCTAGTGAGAGGACAACTAAGGTTTCAGCACTGTGTACTGAAGTCTTACCATCCTTGGGCAACAGAGTGCCACAGCAATAATAACATAGTACCTCACACTGAGTATCACACAACTAAAACCCACCTTTCACAATCTGAAGTCTGGGAAGCCCAACATCTAGGTGCCTACTGGAGAGGTTTCATTGTAATGTCTCTTTTTTCTGCTTACAGGAAAGTACCACCTTGGTCTGTGTGCACATGAACTTTCAGGGTGGAAAAAGAGCCCGAGTTTCCTGGTGCATTTTCCCAGAAGGCACTAATCCCTTCAGATTAGGGGAACACCCTTCTGACTTCATTTAACCTTGATTACCCTCCCTACAAGGTTCTACTTCCCATCCATCATGGTGGGCCTTGGAGACTTATGAATCATAGAAGAACACAAACATTTAGTCCACAACACTAATGTGGTTTTGAAGTAAAAACTCCAATTCCGTGACTCCCAACACAGTAGGTATAGCTATCAGTCCCAATACGCCAATTAAATATATGAGTGATGTCTAAAACAGAGACAGGATTTCACCAGCACATCCTGGGAAGGGGGTCAGACAAAAAGGTCCAGTGACCATGACTTTATCTTTTGAGCACTTGCATGATCGCTAGTTTTAAATGCAGATTGAGAGTCAGGGGGATCTGTATAATTAGGTAGTGCCACTGTAACTAGGGTCTTCTGGATCACTGGAACCATTTTGGTTCTGCAAGGTGATCTTAAGAGCTTCATACTCTGCTCATCATCAGAGAGGAGAGAGTTGGTTCTTATGAGAGGATAACTTCTCCCGGATGCAGCTACCAAATTTATACATCATCTCTCGTACGCAGTCCCCACTTGCTTAAGGGTAGCTTTAGTTATATATCTCAAAGGGGTTTATTGATTCATCAATCCTTCCATTCTAATCAAAGATCACTGAAGAGGAAAGTGACTCACAGAAAAGGTTAAAGAGGCAATGAGAGCAGAGAAGGCCACAGTGGAGTTAGTTAGATCAGAAGCCAGCACTGTTCTTCAACTCCATGCCCCTGAATGTCACTGTTTTAACATCCATGATTCATCAAGTTAGAAGATATATTCTGTATTGATAAAGAAGGGAAGTCCCTATGCTTGGGGTAGGGAGTATCAATCAAAGAGAAAACGAAGGTCTCTGTCCTACAGGAGTTCATGTCTGGTTTAAATGTGAGAGATGCACATAGGAAAACATGGGTATCAACCATCAATAATAATTAACAATGCAGAACACAGGCTACTGACCTTAGGATGAGTCTGACGTTCTCATACAGTAGTGTAGTCTTCAACATTAAATGGACAGTGCTCAGAGCATCTTTTCAGAGAGGACAAATGAGTTCCAAGAAATAGTTTTTAGTGGTGGGAGAGGAAAGAACACTCCTGTCATTCATCTTTTCATTCACTGTTTACTAAGACACAGTATATGCTCAGAGCTGAAAATACAGAATTAATAGAGCGTGGCACTGCACTGAAAGAAGTTAGCATATAGAGAGGAATGACAATGCCAACAAGCTCAAAAGCAGCTCTAAAGTCCTTAAAGAAGTCATAGATGTGCTTCTCTGGCATTCGCCTGTCCTTCCTATGTCCACACTCAGCCCAGGGAGCTCTCTTCAGCGACTTCTTCCTTCTGGATTTTTACATGGGTTTCTTGGTCCAAATTCTTCCCTTCTCGACCCACATCCTTCGTCCTCTCCAAGTCATTCCTAAATTCTCATCCTAGATGACCTTTCCTCCAGAAGGTTGTCCCCAGCCTGCCTATCCTTCCAAGCAAGGTGTGTGACCTCTTACATAGTACCCTCATTGTGCTGTGCCTTTCAGAGCCCATAATCACACTGCAGTGAAATTACACAGTAGCATAATTGCAGTTAGATGTCCAAGAAAGAATTTTTGTTCTGCTTTTTTATTTTTTCCCATTTATAGACTCATCATTTGCATATTCAGAATCATGGTTAGTCAAATGTCTAAAATGAGAAAGGGTATGCCTAAGGTCTCCTTTGGAAAAGTTTATACTACGGCCTTAACTCTTTCAAAAATCAAAACTCATACACCATAATTATAACAGTGCTAAATGAAACACAAATTATCCAAATATCTAAGGTATAATTTTTGAAGGGTCGAAAGTTGTACTGTTACTGATGTTCTGAAAGCTAGCTAAGACTTTCAATCAAAGACAGAGTTCCTACAAACAGGCCTGGAACTGAGTTTCTTTTCAAGTATACATCAGTGGAGAGCCTCTAACTTAGAAGATGTCATTTGCATCACAAAACGAATCTTCAGTTATCAAGCCAGCTTCTCCAACTGTTCTCCGAATGATGAATTCCTTCTATATATTGCCTTTCCACATTTTGAAAGTTCAATATTTGTGTTCATGTCTAGGACAGTTTGTTCCTACAAAACCTCTTCCTCCATTATCTTCTCTGTGAGCACTGTGCGTAAGATCCACACCACAATCTTTACTGCATATACAGCACAACATTCCAAATACCAGCTTTTTAAAGTGTGTATGCCAGACTAAAGGATAGGAAAATATTTATAAATACACACATAATAAATTTGACTCCATAACACGTTTTCACAGGCATGCATTTGAAAAATGTGTGTAAAGATTTGGCATTGCCTGCAGAGCTACTCTGAGCAGGCATGATCGCTGCCAGTTCCTCACTGCAAAATGAAAGGGATTTCCCCTTTACCCTATAACCCAAATACCACATTGTGCTTAAGGATGTGGCTGACATTTTAAAAGATCACCAAAAGTGTTCTCTTCCCAAATGCAATTATGCCCTCCATCTCAGTGGGAGCCATTGTCTGTATCTCCTTGACTCTCTAGCATCTCTGTGTCTAGCTTTCATTATCCTGATTATCTACTCGTTTGCCACCCAGCACTCATTTTATGAAAGATCATGTCTGCCATTTCTATAATGAGTGCTTGACTTTTACTGCCAGCATAAACACATAAAATGCATAATTAAAGTTCACTAGTCACCAAAGTCTTGAGATCTGTCACATTGTTAATTTGATTTTTCAAACAATTTCTTCTTAGAGCAAGGCTGCTTTTGCCCCATTGGGTACTTGATGATTTGGGGGTGAAAGAGAAGCCTGCAAAGTAGGGAGATCATGAATGGGCCCTTCATATTTCAAAGTTATCCCCAATCAAATAAACTATCTATGAGGTATGATGTTTCTCAGAGAGAAAAACTTTTCTTGGTAACTGAATGAAGTATTTTCTCTAAATAATAACATTAAGTAACATAGTTTTCAGAACATATAAGTGCTATTTAACAACCAGCATATTTTTTACAGAGGATTGTGTACATGCTAAGGAAGGGAAGTCATTGAGGTAAATGTGGATGCCTGTAAAACACTGTTTAGAAACTTTACAATAGGTTGTCTTCGATCAGATATGGACGAGGTATCAGAGCACCTCTTCTTTGGATACACTTCCTTGTTTTGATAACATTTTCAATGTCCCTTCAGTGCCTCATGATAATTAATTCATCTGACATTCACTCTAATCGCAAAAGAGATTAATGAACTCATGCGATATTCATGTGGTTCTCTAGAGACATCAGGATGTGTTACTAGAAGTGTAATGTTTGAAAATGGATACAGTGGAATACATGTTAGCCAAGGATGCTAGCAAGGGAAGCCGCAGTTAATAAAGAAGCAGGAAATAAAAAGTCAGCTTCCAATGACAAGTTTCTCTTTCAGAATAATGAAGTCCTTGAGGATGTGCTCAAACAACACACTGACTTGGAGAGACAAATAAACCACTTAGCAGTTTTGGGCCTTGGGAAATGTTCTTCATTCTGAGCCTCAGTCTCCTTAGCTGTAAGATGAGACCATAGTGAGTGATATCAACATCACAAATGTTACTAGTAAGAATAAACGTGATGGGACAATCTGACTGTCAAAACAGTCAATAGATCTCATTCCTCACAAGATTGCTTGAAGAAGCATGTCAAATTAGTGTGCGTATTTATAACCACAGTGTCATGGAGGCTCATCGTACATTCAAAGCCTACTAGGACTAAAAGTGACTCTGCCAAAAGATGATGAAGACGATGATGATGGTTGTGGTGGTGGCAGTGATAATCAAGGGTAGAGCAATGGCACAATGGTTAAGAACAATTGCAGCAATTGCTGTTCTTCTAGAGCCGTGGTTCTCAACCTGTGAATCATGACCTCTTTGGGGATCCAATGACCCTTTCACGGGGGTCGAATATAAAATATCCTACATATCAGATATTACACTACAATTCATAACAGTAGCAAAATTATAGTTATGGAGTAGCAACAAAATAATTTGATGGTTGAGGGTCACCACAACAGAAGGAACTGTATTAAAGGGTCTCAGCATTAGGAAGGTTAAGAACCATTGCTCTAGAGGAGCTGAGTTCAGTTCCCAGCACCCACACAATTTGCCTCATGACTGCCTACAACAACAACTTAAGGAAATCCAACAACCTCCTCTGACCTCCACATGAACTCACATCCCCAAGGACACACACATACAAATAATAATAATCTTTTTAAATTTTTCAGATTAAATGTCATATTTTTGATAGGTGCTTTACAAATCTGGCAGTATTTTACTTTTGGTACATTACTTTGGCAAATTAAAGTTTACTTCCACAAGATGAATCCCTCTGGAAGAGATGATTCCACAAGTGAGAGCATTAGTATTAGTTTCTGAATAAAGCAGCCAGAGTTGACGAAGTTTCTATCAAATTGCCTTTTTCTAATCTGAAAGCGAGATACCGGTTTTGAAGCAACACAGGAGATATTTCTTCTCAAACAGGACCATGCCTGCATCTGTAATTGAGGCTTTAACTGATCAGCCTCCTGAGGGGCTACTTCAGCTGTTGGCCAAGATGGAAGCATGCCATCTTCGGTGTATGCTGTGGCAATTCTTTTCTTCTAACTGCTGCATACTACATCTCATCAAGTCTGCTTTAAAACATGTTCATACCTCTATTATGAAAGAAACAAGCCCACCACCTCCTCTGCCCGTCAGTTCCCACCTCACTTCTGTATTTAAGTTGCAATCACTCCTGTGCCCTTCTCAGTGGCAGGGCAGTATCTGCTCATACTCCTTTGACTTCAAGCCGAAGTTGCCACTGCCTAGAAAATGATTCCAGCCGAAAGAAGGCCACTTGACCCAAATGCATAAGGCTGTCACTCTTGGGTCACAGGCAGCCCCAGTCTTAGGGTAAATGTAATCGCAAAACCAAAAGAAGCCAAACCTGTGTGAGGGACTATACTGCCATCGTTTGTATACAGTGGACTTCTTTCTCAGTCTGTTCAGATCAAAATTAGCACACACTCTCTCAGTCTTCATTTAAAGATGCTAGCACAATAGCATTAATGCTTTAATGTAATATCAATGAATATGTAGTACATGTGACCAAAAGAGTACTAGAAGGTCACAAGCATTGTCTCTAAAACAGATGCTCTCTAGGATGCAACCCTGGGTCTGGATAACAAGGTCAGTGAAATGAGCCTTCTGGGCTCTGAGACTCCCAAACTAATTCAGCATCCGCAGCTAGCAGAATAGATCAAGTTTCTGGGCTGTTCTTACAAATAAAGCACACGTGTTTACAGCCTTCTATGATGGCATTTGCCATGCAAAAACAAGGTTGCTACTACTATGACAGAAGCCATATGTCCTACACAGTCTAAAATGTTGGTGATTTGGTCTAGAAGATAATATCCACAATACTCATTTGGAAGACAAGAGGAGCTGTTCACCTTCATGATGTTAGACAGTCTTGGTAGACAGGACTGCGGCAAGATCCTGGAAGTGCTATTTAAAAGCCCAGTCTAAATGGAAGGAATTTCTAAAATCACCCTGAAGATCTGTCCTTACTGAGATTCTAGATGCTGTCAGTAAGAATTCTTGTAGCTAATGTTACTAACCAGTCACTAAGAAGCCTTATGTAAGAGAAATGATTGGAAGATGCTTGTCTCATAGGAAAACGATGGAATTTGCTGTCACAACTCTGATCTTCAAATTCTGGCTTCAGAGATCTATTTGTGGAGCTACAATACTTATCTGCTTAGACTTTAATTCTTGAGAAATACTTTTGCTTCCAGGGACATTCACCTGTGTTTCACAGGACAAAAAGGAAAATTAATAAACAGAAACCTATTGAAATGACTTCTTGTCAAAAGTATCTGCATGCCATTAACCCTTTTGACAAAAGTCACGGAGAGAAAAAATTCTTAGAAACTCATCAAATTTGCTTAATGCTGAGAGAATTCTACTCTCATTAGATTTTGATGTAACAAAAAAGACAAAATCCTTACTTAAAATAGTCCTGAATTTCTCAGAAATTACCAACATTAAACTACTGAGTCTTCTAAATATCTTTTTAACAATGCAAAACTCATACATATATGCAGATGATTTTTACACATTTAGAATGGTATATTTTATTCTGACCCTTTCTTAGTTCCCAGTTGCCTGAGTACTTCCAAACTGAAGAAATATCATATCATAGAGTTCCTATCTTTACATGGCTGAAATTCTCTTCCACAAAGATGATTTGAGAAACCTGAAAACTTCAGGCACAAGAAAACTAGCCAGAGAAAAGGAAAAGGCTACCCAGAAGTTTCCACCAGTGTGCAGAAGTAGGACATGAGCCAAGAGGGGCATCTATTTGAAAACCACATCCAGGGCAAGGGGTAGCTTTACCATCCCAATTTTGTAAGAATGTCCCTTGGGTTCATGGGCTGCACACCAGCAAAGAACTCCTCCAATGAGGGGCAAACCACCAAAAGCTCCATCTTCTCTCCCATGTGTTCCTTCCTCCTCCTTCTCCCAAGGGAGTGAATGGTAAGTAAGAGTTCATAGAACTATCTGCCTCTCTGTCCTGCAGTTAGGGACAAGGAGACATCATGATGGTGTCTAAAGAATAGTCAGAGCAGGATGAAGGCACAGAAGGAGCCTTCCCTTACAACCTTTCAGAATCCAAGGAGCCTCACTATAGTGGTTTGAATGAGAATCATCCCCATAGGCTCATGTGCTGGATACTTGATCCCTGGCTGGTGTGACTGTTTTGTAATAATTAGGAGATATGACCTTTTTGGAGGAGGTGTGTCCCTGGGGGGTGAGCTTTGAGGCTTCAAAAGTCCATGCCTTGTACTTGAGGATCAAGATGTGAGCTCTCAGGCACTGCTCCAGCAGCATGCCTTGCACCCGTCATTATGTTCATGGACTTCTGGAACTGAAGCTCCAAATAGACGCTTCCTTCTGTATGTTGTTTTAGTGACCTTAGTGACCTTTGACAGAACAGCATTTGCAGATCTTAGCCTTAGTCACCAATTCATGTTTAAAGATTGGACCTAGTACATCATACTTCAGAGCTAACCAAGTAAATTCATGACCAAGTGTGACCAGCAGCTTCATTTTCCAAAGCTATCACAGTGCCGACCTCTACAAACCCTGATGCCATCTTGAAAAAGAACAAGGACGCATCACCCTCTCAACTAGATGGATGTAAATCTGTAGATGCGTTTCATTATTAAAGCCAATTAAATTTTATATCGCACTAGGTTAAATTTAGATTTATACCCCTACTCAGTGGTCACAGTTCTCACATCAATTAATCTATAGAAAAACAGTTTTCTTTCTATACCCAAATTATAGTATGAACAAATTTATAGTCGCATTAAAATCATATTGTTTTGTTTAGAGGGAAGCATGTAGATGGCCATTCCCTAAGGTTCTTAATAAATCCATGAAAAATGAAAGAGCTAGATAGCCGTTCATTTAGTGTTTGTGTGGGAATCCATGTGTGTATAGCAAGAAATATATTGGAAGACAAATCAGAGTTCCAGTCAGTGTGAGTCACCAAAGAGTACTTAATCAGGGCAACAGTGAGGCTGTGGTGAATGTAGAAAATGTGTGACATTCCCACTCTGTGTTAGTGTCCTCCACGGTAGAATTGGGGGTGGGTGTCTGTTGTCCTTTGCATTTTAAGAGTTCATGTCTCTAGAAAGTGGGGAATGGGATTACCAAAGTCACAGGGACAATTAAACACACAGCCTAAGAAAGAATTCTTGTATTCAGTTTAACACTTTTTTTTGTTTGTCTCTCCATTCTTTCTTAGTCTAGTGACTAAGTAAGCAAGTACCTTTTCTTTCTCAGATAACCAGGGATATTGTATCACAATTGGCTCCACAGGAATTTAGCAAAGGGCCATGCTTCCGATGAAACTTGAAAGGAGATTGCAGCCTGCTGTTCTCAAGACAAAATCTAAGTCACCTCAGCGGGTGGAGATTGGCACACCCCTTTCAGCAACCTCTGTCCTTACAAATAAATTAATTTGGAAATCAATTCCTAGAGTAGCTGCTGTTCAAGGTGGTAAGTGATCAATGGTTTAGAGCAGTCTCACACAGAAATGAAACTATTATCTTCAAAGTGAGCAAAAGCCTTTTACAGAGGCCTGCCTGGACGTGCTGAATGCTTTCATTTGAATATGAAAGAGGGGCTGTTGGTTGGCTTCACAGCCTTCCCTTGGAATTTGCTTGTTCGTAACAACAAGGTACTCACGGTGCCCAGGCTGAGCTAGAAACCTTTTCAAGCTGAACCTTACAATTTTTTTTTCCTCTCCGAGAAAATGCAAACGTTTGAACACTGGGAAAAAGAAGGAAAGGCAATGTTCTTATCAGTGAATCACTAGCAGATTCTTAATGAAGAAGAATAAGCCAGAACCGGTCAGAGGAACAAGACAGGCGCCGACACATGCGTAGGGGCGCGAGAGCGCGCGCGCGCGCGCGCGCACACACACACACACACACACACACACACACACACCACGAGAGCGTGCACTGATAACCATAACCAAACTTTCAAGCTGTGCTCCCCTTCTTCAGCCCAAGCAGTGAGAAAGCTAGCATGATCCATTGTGTGTGTGGTCTTGTTAATTCTCACTACAATAGCCCTCATAAGAAAACGCGGTAGTCATCTCCCCGACCTTTAAAAGAAAAGGTTTGAGCCATCTACTCGTTCATCACGATCTACTAGCTAATTTTGCGTCTAACAGTTAAGAGCCTAAGGCACAAGTGTCTGCTTCCTGCATTTCAATCACGCCCACAGGTAAGCCACAGTTACAGTTGCAGGGCCGCCTTGCCCTGTGCGAGCCAATACTGTCATCTTGTGGAACTCATGCGCATAACAGAAAATCCTGTCTTCCCAAAAGACTGAACATTTTACTACTGGATTACTGAACTCTTCTTTAGGTGTACTTTGAAGCTTCACTTACAAGAGTCCCGTGAAGATTTGAAAAGGGAATCTGGATCTCCATTTTAATGCAAGAATTCATCCTGTTGGTTTTAAAGGAAGAGCGTTATACTTATTAAGCTTACTCCAAGTAGTCCTTTAAAAGAACTGTTTTTAAATGATAAAGAGGGGTGACTAGTCTCTTATAGAACTTCCAGAAGCATTAAATTTCATAGCGAGGTTATGCATTATTCCAGGCCTACATAAAGCTATGGTTGCCCTACAGCGTTCTATCCCAAGCCAGCCCGTATCCCCAGAATGTGGTGTAGATGAAATGTGACTGGGAAAGTCTCTCTCTCTCTCTCTCTCTCTCTCTCTCTCTCTCTCTCTCTCTCTCTCTCTCTCTCTCTCTCTCTCTCTCTCTCTCTCTCTCTCTCTCTCTCTCTGTCTCTCTCTGTCTCTGTCTCTCTCTCTGCCTCTCTCTCTGTCTGTCTGTCTGTCTCTCTCTCTTTCTCTCTCTCTCTCTCTCTCTCTCTCTCTCTCTCTCTCTCTCTCTCTCTCTCTCTCTCTCTCTCTCTCTCTCTCTCTCTCTCCTTGCTACACTGCCTCAGCCACTTAACTTGTGTGATGGTGAGAGAGACCTCTGGGGCTTTATAGAGCTTGAAGGCTTGAAGGCTCCTAGAGAGGGCAGTTCATCTTTTTCTCTACCCTGTGAACTTGTATCACCTAGCAACATGAACCACAAACTCTGCAATTAAAGTCTTCCACTTCACTGCATCTAGCTCCCATTAGAATTAGAATGGGTACAATATAATTTGTATAGTTCAATGCTTGCTTTTGAGTGAAAATGTTCCTCATAGGTTAAAAAATTAAGAGGTAGAATAAGTGAATGAAAGAGGATTCAGCAATGATTGAGGAAAATGAGGAGGGCGTAATCATAGGCTCTTCTGCCTGAATATGCAGTCGTGGTGGAGAATAAATTTTGTGCACAAGGAATACTTGACAAGAGTCTCTCTTGAAATAGTTATTGAATGGATGGATGGATTCATAGAAAATGGAGTAAATTATAAACCCTCCTCAGTGGTGAGGAAAAACTAGTTGGACGAGGGCAGGGTTCCCTTGGGAGACACTAGACTGCATGTATTTGATCAATACCCACCTGTGCAGCAGAGAGGAGGTGAGTGGACTTTCTAGAGAGGAGAGCCCATGGTAGTCACTAACCATAAGCAATTGTGAAGGAAGATAAGGTCTGTAGAAGAAAGCGCTCACGTCTCACAGACACTGAACAGTGTGGGAGTGAAAGAGAGGTGGCTGGGGCTAACTGGTGGTTCTGTGTCATCTGTATCCATGTGCCACAGTCACCAACTACAGGTCATAGATATCCTGAGAGGGAGAAATGCATCTGGACTGAACACATGAACACATGAAGACTTTATTTTTCTGGTCACCCCTGCTTAAACAGGACAGCATAACAACTGTTCAGACTGGCGTGTGACTTTGCATAATCGGATGATGGGCAATAAGAGGGATGGTGTATGAGTCACTTTTCTGTTGCTGAGATAAAACACCATAACCAATGGGTGGGAGAGATTATTTGGCTCGTGGTTGCAGAAGGATGAGAGTCCATCATGGCAGGAAGGCAGGTAGCAGGCATGGCAGCAGTAGCAGAAAGCTGAGAGCTCATATCCTTAATTGCAAGCAGAAAGAGTGATCTAAAGAATGGGATAAGTCTTTTTACTCTCAAAGCTCACCTTCAGTGACATACTCCCTCCAGTAAGGTCGTACCTTTTAAACCCCCCCAGTAGATTCTCCAACTGTGGAGATCAAGTGTTCAAATGCATGAGCCTACTAGGGGACAGTACCACAGATGGTGTGTGTCAGGGGAGGGAGTGTTCTATGTGACCAGCCTGTCATCTTATGTAAGCAACCTGAGTTTCCTCCAACGTTGGTATTCATTGGAGGATGCTAGGAGTATTCCCTAAACATACTGAGGGCAACTGTATTCTCATCTATCAAATACTGCTGTAACTTCCTTTTATGATTCATTATATACTCAATTTTAAGCAAAATTCTTTCTTCAAAGCTAACTAAATTTTTCCTGTAAGATATCTACAAATGTTCTATTTCACGTCTTTCAATAAGGAAATGCCGAAAAGACACTGTTTCTATTATGATGCAATGAACCCTTAATTGAGAGTTGAACCATTAGCAGAAACTCAAGTATGTAATATGGTGTTGTCAGCTTTAGGCAAATGTACAGCAGGTCTCTAAAAATTATACTTTCCTGGGGGATGGGTGGGCTCATGCCCATGTTTACACATAAGCATGAGACCCAATGCCAGTCTTTCAAGACACCATCTAAACTGTTTCTTTGAGACAAGATCTCTCTATCTGCTGGGAACTTGCCTAGTTGGCTAGAGTGACTGGCCAAAGAGCCCCAAGCCTCCACCCATCTTTGCCTTCCCAACTCTGGGATCATAAGTTCTGCCACCATGACTGGCTTTCTTACATAGATTCTGGGAATCAAATGCAAGCCCTTGTGCTTGCATAGCAAGCTCTTCACTGGCTGAATCACCTCCCCAGTCTCTATAATGTATTAGTCTTACATAACTGAACCTCTAAAATGGTTTCTTCTCGATATCAACATCATTTAAACGGTAATAGTAGATAGGTCAAGCAAGAATCTTTGATGACATAATTGTGTATTTGGATGAGTTTTACCTCTGCCAGCAATTGCCACAAGTGTGTGCTTTGGGGGATCCTTAAACTAGGGTTCTATAGAGCATTGACTTTCATGGAGAGATTAAATGAGGGGAACAGAATGAAAGTCATCTGAGGGAGGCTGAGCTACACAGAATCATAAGGCTTTCTTTACTGAAGGCCTACTTGGACACTTACTAAACTGGCATCATAGAAGTCCCCAAGTGGGTATCACAGTTGATGACCACAGGGCCCTTTCTTGTGAAGGTCTGGTATGTGTTTGTGTCTGGTGGAATGCACTTTGGGGACTTCTGAAGGCACAGAAAGTGACAATTTACAATCATTTCAGTGGGTTTCATGAGAAGGAGGCAACCTGGGCAATGCTAGCCCTGGGGTGCTGTGGGAGATGATGAGCATGTGGGGTATCCCATCCTCTGTAGTCTCAAGCCACACCCACTGTCGTCTCAAGTGAGTTGTGGACCTTACCTCCAGTCCCCAAGATCTTTGTCCTTGTTATTTTGTTATCATCTGGCCCTGAAGGAGGTTTTCATCAAGAAGAAGAGCAAGTGAGTTACTCCTAGACAGGCTGAGTTCCTCTCTCTCAATTTTTAAAACCCTCATGATCCAGAGCCAGAACACAAATATAGGAGCACATACCCAAAGTTTATTCATATGAAAATTACAAATCAAGCTAAAATTGATGGCTATGTCACACCCTCTTATCTTGACAAACATATCTTGACAGATACCTTTATGATCTCCAGGAAGTTGGGTTTAAGTGACTTATTCTGAATACCCTGGAGGTTTGCAAGACACCACATCTCCAAGAGAGCCCCTGGGTTCCTCCCTCCTGACTCCAGTGCTTGTGGTCAGGGAAGAGTGTGCAGCAAGAATGGTGTGCCTTCAGGAACCAGTACACCCCTACTCTGTCCCCACTCTTCCCAATTGCCACCCTGTATGTCATTGGTGCCCTTGCAGCTGGCTCTTGGAACAGCCCAGAGTGTAGGAGTGAACCCCACAAAGCTATCCGCCCATGAGGACCGGGACAAGTAAATTAGCACAGGTAGAGATAAAAGGAAGTGAAAGGAAAAAGGACATCCTCTTTTTCGAAGCCAGCCACACTTCTAACTCCTAGCTTGTGTGACTCTCTCTTTCTCTGGTAAATAAATATATTGTATCCCCTATACCATCGGCTATCATCATTACCAGAGAATGAATTTAAATACCCTAGAGGATGCTAAGGGCCTGGGTCAGGAACCTGCAGAGCCATTTTGGCTTTGGGGAGCATGGCCCTTGCAGAAGCACCAGGACAGAGCAGGGCAGGGGTCTAAGCAAAATTTGAAGGGTTGGGACACATTCCTCTGTGTGAACCACAGTTTGAAGTTTCGGTTTTCACAGCTCCTTCTGTATCAAGGAAGTTTTTCCTGCTTGAATTTGCCCACCTCTGGTCCCTTTGACCAACCATTTTTTTCCTCTCAGAGGTAGGTTACTTTCCCCTTGGCATTAAAAGGAAAAGCACATCAGTTGTGTGAAGAGCTGAAAATGATATATTTTATCAACTTCAAAACTTGTCCCCAGGCCTTCTCCCACACCATGATAAATAATAGAAGTTTTATTTTCATTAAATTCCTGTGTGTATAGCATATGCTGGGTCACATTACAGCAGTGTGTGGCTAGAGACAGCAAAGGGCTCTGGGAAATACCGCCATGGTCCAGAGCTGCGTTCACTTGCAGAAAGGGCAGAGTAGCATCACTGTCAGATTAGCATCAGTGTCAGACCACATCAGAAGAGCACCTCCCAAGTGTAATTTTTAAAAGTATACTGCAATGAATGGGGTAGGGGCCGCAGGCATTCCTGTGAGAGCAAAATAATAAGAAAAGGGAGGGAGAGACAAAGGAAGGGGGGCAAGATAGAAGATAATCCCTCTACAGAAGTATCGCAGGATCAAAGCATCCATATTTTTTGCTTTGGCAGTACTCTGCCGATAAACTGTTCTAGTGAGCTAGACCGGTCATCTTTAGATGGGCAGTCACGATCATTCAGGTTGTAGACAAGACAGTCATCCTGGCTACAGTCACATGCACTGCGTTCTCCACCCCCAGGATCCTGGAGCTGCAGCAGAGTGGAGACATGGACATCCTCAAGCACAAGTGGTGGCCTAAGAATGGCCAGTGTGACCTGTACTCCTCAGTAGATGCAAAACAGAAGGGAGGAGCCCTGGACATCAAGAGCCTGGCAGGCGTTTTCTGCATCCTGGCTGCGGGGATCGTGCTCTCCTGCCTCATAGCAGTGTTGGAGACGTGGTGGAGCCGGAGGAAGGGCTCTCGAGTCCCATCCAAAGAGGTACTTGAACTTGGGCCCGAACTAGAGCTGCCAAACATCCGGTGGCTGTATTTCCAGGGAGGAAGGGGTAATATTAACAATTGCTTTTTCTGCCTCCCTTGAAGATTCAAAATAAGCCTGTGGGATGTGGAGGGCAAGCCAGCGTCAGTACCCATTTAGGACACTCAGGGTGAATGAAGAGCAGGGGGCAGTGTCTGCGGGGGCATCCACTCCATGTCCTGTATCGGGCTTTAAAACTCTGATCTCAGGCTACATACTAATAATCCCGTAAGGCTGTGATTCCCAATGACCCAGCTTGCAAAGGTGCTTAATAGCTTCTTTCGATTCTGGAAGTTGTAGATAAACCTGTGTTTCAACAGCGAGGCCTAAAAGACCCTGGCATGATGCTTTCTCTCTACTATTAGTCACTGCTTCCTGTCTATGGATGAAGATCCAGAGAGATGACTGTGTGTCTGGGGGCTCTCCCAGGAGCCCAGTGTGCCAAATTCATGTCTGGAAATCACTCTGAATTCTGCTTATCTCCCTGACTATGTCATCAGTTTAGCTCCAGGGTCATGTTCAAGTTTGTAATGCTATCTGTAAGAATGGCTGCAGAATCATACATAGTACCTCAGTGAAAACAGCATGTGAGATACATCCATTACCAGAGAAAACATGGACATTAAAATAAAGAAACCACTTGACTTGTCTAATCTTATTACTTGAAATGTTGGTGTGAAAAGCAACCTGAGTTTATTCAGTGGTTTGATTTGAGGGGCAGTTTGAACAAAAGTTTCAAACTTTCTGCCCAGCACTTGGCTGACCGATGCCCAGGCACTCCGCAGAGGATTGGCTTTGATGTTCAAATAAAATGATCTCTCATTTGTATATGCATGTCTGCGCGGCAGTGTTTGTCTTTCGAACAGCCTCATCTACACAGTCTAAGGATCCTCGTAGCTCCTTAGATGCATTTACAAGAACAGCTTGGCTTTCCTTGCTTCCTACCTGTGTGGGTGTTCATATGCAATCCCACTATGTGGAGACTGAATTAAAAGCTAATCGGGTTCATTGCCATGTGGTCTTTGTAGAGTACGTAGGCACTGGTATCTCTGCTGACATCGATCGAAAGCAAGAGGCCACATTAATGCAGATTGTAGCTGAGACTCAATGCTCTGAAAGCTCTAGAAATGAAGGGCTTCCCGGGCTCCATTTTTTGAATTACTACAGAAGATAATAAATGTTTGCATTGTTATAGCTGTTGATGGCTGTCTAGGTTACAGTTGCTGTGGGAACCATAAAATTATACATCTCAACCTTCTGAAGTCTTGGTGATAATACTGCATTAATGGATGTTTTTCTAATTGGATTTTAAGTGAGAAAAGAGAAGGGAATGCAGGGCTGTGCATCCTGGCAGGTTTTGCTGCAGAGGACGGCATGTGTGGTGGGAAAACACATTCCCTGTTCTAACTTTCGATAGCCATCCCAGGTTCTGTGAACAAACATTTTCTCCTCTTATGATTAATGGACATTTTTATAACCTCATAAATTTAGTTTATTGACCTTGGCTGTAAATAAGTCTGATCACAAAGGAAATTTTATTTCTTCTCAGTTGTATGCTTTCAACCCTGAGGAGTTTGTGGATACGATTTCCCTCTAAAACTCTGAGGCTTTACTGCCTTTTAAAAATAAATGCATAAAAATTCTTACAAACATGCCCATTTAACATAAAACTGACAGGTGCAGGTACTAGGTATGGCATGCTGTCCTTGTCATGCAGAAGTCTCTCTTGTTCTGACTCTTTCTAAAAGTACTCATAGCTCTGGAATACAAGAAAAAAAAACCATTTTCATAGTCCTTAACACATTAATAGGAAGAAACATGTATCTCTTTCATCTCAGAACAGAAAGTTAAGACTAGGCCTGAGTGATAGAAGGGATCAAAAAGGTCCATTTGGAATGAGACTCAGAGAGGAAGCATGTACTGGAAAGGGGTGGCAGGGGTTGAGGGAAGTCACCAGAGTCAGACCTTCTGCTCGTGTCCCTGCCTGAGCCTGACCCCTGTCTTTGTAGCTGCATGTGACATGCTCCTTTTAAAGCTCCAGCTGCAAAGAAAGTATTTACTAGAGATACTTTACCTCAAAGCCCTGTCAGGATTCCCAAAAGCTAGCACAGTGCCTGGCTCATGCTAGGACCCCAGTCAATGTCTGTTAAACAAATATGCCCCAAGTTCAGTTGATTACATGTTTGCTGAACGACTTTTTTTGTTTTTGTTTTTGATCCATGCAAGCTAGTACTGATGAGAACCTTATTTTCTTTTTTTTTTTTTTTCATCTCCAGGATGACAAGGAAATTGACCTGGAGCACCTTCATAGACGTGTAAATAGCTTGTGCACAGATGACGACAGCCCCCATAAACAGTTTTCCACCTCGTCAATTGACTTGACCCCTCTGGACATTGACACTTTGCCAACACGACAAGCCCTGGAGCAGATCAGTGATTTCAGAAACACTCACATCACCACCACCACCTTCATCCCAGAACAGATCCAGACTCTTAGCCGCACACTCTCAGCGAAGGCTGCCTCTGGCTTCGCTTTCGGCAGTGTGCCAGAGCACCGAACTGGCCCTTTTAGGCACAGGGCCCCTAATGGGGGCTTTTTCAGGAGTCCTATCAAAACAATGTCATCTATTCCTTATCAGCCTACTCCTACCCTGGGGCTGAATCTGGGCAGTGACCCTGACCGAGGCACGTCCATTTGAGCAGCGACAGCTCCGCCTATCCTAGGACTCCCCCCAAAGGAGCAACTGTAATGTGGGACTAACATGGATGTGACGTTTTATTTAAACAGAAATCAGGATAATTAGTAACAATTCTAGTTCTTTTTCCTCACACCCTTTCCTGCTCTATTGCTTTTTTCTCTCTCTTTCTCCCTCTCTCTATCACCCTCCATTTTTTTTCATTACTCAATTTGTTCCCCAAGAATATAGTATTCTAGGATCCTATTAGTCTGCTTTTCATACGCTGTACTTCAAATCTAGGGAATGAGCACTGGGTCACTGAGAGCGCTCGCAGGGTTGACTTTGAATACAGGGCTCCCACACACCGTTCCTCTGTTTTGAAACTATAATTGCAATAACTCCAGTCTTTTTCCATCATCAGCTGCATCCTTAGGATTCTCCACTGTTGTCGGGTGTCCTTTAACTGTGGACCAAAGGCAACCCCTGCAGTGTCTGTCAAATGATTTAAAGACCATTCAGGCCATGCAGTATAAGAATACAGTTTTGTAGGATTACAAAAAAGCCATTACTATGCCAGTCGAGACTACAGTTAAAATCCCCCTGCACTGCAGCAGTGCACGCCCTTTTCATGTGATTGTACAGTACTCAAACTTTTTCTCATGTACAGTAAACTTTACCATATGACAAAGGCCTTTATTGTGTTAAATAACTTAGTATCACATATATACATATATATGCACCTATATAATGTGTATATATATAAATGCAGCCATTGCTATTGCAATTCATTTAATAAAGCTTTAGTTTAAAAACCAAGCATTGTGTACAGGAGCTAGGAGAGTGCAGGAGGCCTTTTCAGCTGCAAAGGCAGGTTGCTTTAATGTCATTCTGACCTGCGTTGTTTGCCAAGAGACTATTTTATAATTTTGTTATTAAAACATCCAGGGAGATTTCATCTTTGTTCCTAGATGTACTCATTTGAATAGGTTTTGCACTCCTTACTCAGCAGTATATAAAGCTAACCTTGATCACTTTACCTTTTGTTAATTATCTAAATGGGAAATACCATTAGCTGAGCCCCACATACAGCACACTGAGCGGAGTTTAACCATCGATCATTGTAGGTTCAAAGTCTTCTTCCAAAGCTGCAAGCCAATCAATGTAACTGTAGCTGGGGAGGAGGGGAAGTCCCCAGAAGTGTCGATGTGGCCTTATTTGTGTCATACATCACCCTACAGCAAACACATAACAACCATACTGGGCTCTCATCTGAACCCCTTCTCTACCCGCTTCTACTTGGCGGTATTCTGTTCTTTTAAGATCAGTGCCAAGGGTGTCAGCAAAAACCAGTGCCTCTTTGTGCACACTCCTCTAAAAGTAGCATTCTTATCTGTTAGAAACATAGAATGAGTTTCATCTGTAATCCTTAAACTCGACGTGGTAAGTAGGAAGCAGGGATTTACCCTGTGTTTTCAGGCAGCCGTACGCTTACTTTAATCTCATTCATTCTGTGGCTAGGATTGCTAGAGGATCCAGCCTACGTGATTTGCTTTAGGAGCAGTTAAGAGGTATATTCTTAAGGTGTATTCTATTTTGATCTAATTCTGTTTGGGGAGCATCTCGTACTGTCACTGTTTTTGTACTAAATCTTCAAATATTGTCTACTGTGTCAGGCAGAAAACTTTATTCTCATGAGCAACCACTTTGTTTCCAGGGTGACGAGTCCCACGGTGCATGCACACCTTGTTCCCCTGTGAAGTTCATGTTCTCATTTCCAACTCTGATTTTCAAACAGAAAAGTCTTGACAGCTATATAGGGGCACCCCAGATGCTGCAGTGACTTCAGCTATCAACAAACTGTTAACCATGTACAATACTGGAAATAGGCGGATTTTGATGTATTGCCTATTCTACAAGTACACAAAACATTTTGGAGGCCTCAGTTATGAGTGGCAGAGCTTTCTGTGTATAATTTGTCTACATAATTTGTCTAATAAAAACGTTTTCTAAACTTGCTCTCATACCATTGAAGTCTGAACTATAAAAGTAAAAGATGCTGATCTCACTGACCTGTCTGAACTTCTGGAAAACACTGACATTATTGAAGTGTAGACCATCAACTCTAACGAGTCAGACATCAAAGTGAGTGGTTCTCTAGAAACCATGCTTAAAGATGTCCTAAGCCAGTCAACAACTGCTATTCAAAACTATTTGAAACAACAATATATTTGTTTTTCTTTGTGGATGTCTCACTGAGCACTTTTGGGTGGAAATTTGTCCTGTTTTATAATGGAAACAATGCAGCCATTATATTAATATCAAGATGAGCATTTGTAATATCCAAACTGGGGGGAGAGCAATTGAGGGTAATTATTCAACTTTGGGTTTATTAAGCATTGCTTGGCTGTTCGAAAAATAATTACCATGACAAATCTTTTAATTTGGAAATTCATTTAGACTCAGAAATTATTTCTATAGTGCTATTATTTCTACATTTGAACGCTACTAAATTCCTTTAATATTTAATTCAGTGGACATATGATAGCTACAAAATATGGTTTAGATTAGTATCACTATTCTTGAAATTCCATCAAAAGTACTTTTTAAATGTGGGAAGCAGGAGAAAATGTAGAGATTCAGACTGTGTCCCTCAATTTTGACTATGCTATCATGGTATTCTAAAAAGCTGTTCATTGCTCAAATGTTTAATTGTCCAAGTCTCGAAACTGGTGTGAAGTTTCAGTTTTGAGATTCAAGCTCTGCCATGCTCCCATCACATTTGCCCACGTACTCTGGGGCTGTGGGTACAGAGATGAGGCAGAAACACAGGTGCTTCTCTCTCCCCCAAATGCATCCCGCAGATCCCTGGCATCCTAGCTTTGCTTGGATGGATGGATGTTACAAAACCATCTGTGCCAACGAGTGGGACAGCAGGCACCTCCTGCCTCTATTCCAGGTCACACCTCTTGGTAGAAACAAGTCTGAATCCATGCTCTGTCTAGTGTCAGCTCCTTCATTCTGCATTTGCCCTGGTTTATAGTCTTAATATCAAACTTGCTATATCAATACAAATCCTTTATACCCAAGTGACTTCACTGAACTCAACTGTCCAGTTTCTTGTACTGGTGAGTCAGCAAGTTTTCTGCATTTAATGACCAATCAGACATGCGAAACAAATTGAGAGGCTGGCTTCCTTTCTTATTAAATCAACCTACAAGCAACTTATTCTTTTCTTAGTTGTGTGATATTTTTTGTTTCCTTTATTTTGGGATTAGGATCACCAGAAAAGATAAACTATTAAAGAACATGCTTTTTTGACTGGCACTTTGCTTTGTTAACTAAAAAGAAAAAAATATGCAAAGACTGACTCACACACCAAACTTTCCAGTTCTATTATTCTAGTAGAATATCAAGTTAATGCTATTTTATAGTCAGAATGTTTTGGTGAAATGAATTCTGGATTATGAATACACTAACTAAGGTGGGAGTAATAGCTTATGTGCCAGGAAACACAAAAATTGCAAGGGGATTGCTAAAATTTGAGTCTTTTTATTTCTTGAATTAAATCCTATAGCCAGTCTATACCTTTTGACCAGATACTACTTAATGGCCAAGAATGATGACCATGATTACCATCTTAATACATTGGTAGATGTCCTTTCAATAACTACTTTATCAGAGTACGGATGAGATCCCTTCGGTAGAAAGCAACTGACCTGACAGTGAAAACTAAGTGATTAAAGCCCTCGTTGATAGGAGACTTAATAAGTTCCATTCAGTTCTATTAGTGTACACAGGACACCTGTTGTATGAATGCTGTTGTGCTCAGTGATTGATTAGTCATTCTGGTTAGTGATTCTGAATAGGCATTGCCACCAGCCTCTGTCTTTTCTCCATACTGAAATGCAGGATACATAAGCCACTGCACAGCCTTTCTGAGATGGCAGAATGCATCACCTTCAAGCCAGTTCAGTCTCTTTGGGCTCTGTGTAACCCAGCCTAAAAGAGTAAACCATTCCAATTTTCTTGAAGGTCAACTATGTCTGTCTTCTGAGGTTGAGGCCACATCATAATAAAGCTTTGGACATTACCCAAGATGCTAATTTCAGAGATGTGAATATTAAGCCAGGGACAAACTGTCTAATGCTCTATTCTTACCAATACCTGTCTACCATGCCCACCCCTGTCCATGCCAGAATGATACAGAATTCCTGTCTGTCCCTGCAGCTCTATTCACTAAGGGTAATTAGAGCTTTACAATGTTTTAAGCACTTTGCTTCAGAGACCAAACAATTTTAATCAGGCTCCTCTTCACACTGCAACTGAGCCTTCAGACGACTTTTCTGCCATCAGACACATGGGACACAGTGTTCCACAAGCTGTCTGCTACACTAGCTGCCTCCCACCTTGACTATCATTCAGAGATGAGAGACTCTGTGGCTTTGCTCTACCACGTGGAGCAGCACAGAGAGGTTCTACCTACCTCAAGGACAGACACGGGTGAAAGAAACTCTGTCTTTCATTTCCTTCATCTGAATTTCCTAACCTCCTTTTTTTCTATAGCTGCCATTTGCACTGGTACCAGTAAATTGATGGCAAAGCAAAGAGCGCTCAAATTTGAAGACATTCCTGGTATCTGAAATCTCTATTCTGACTCAGTCTTGCATACAATTTAGGACTGGTACCTCATTTTAAGATAATTTTGCACATTTTGTGGAATTTCTATAGAGTGGGAAGAGAAAATTGGTTAAGGTAACAACACCATGTCACCACAGCTAGCTTAACACTGTCCACACGGCTGACTCTACTTTATCAAAAAACGAAGCCCGACCTGTTTTTAAAGAAACCACACAGATTCCCACTTAGAATTGCCAGTACATTTCAAAGGGCTGAAAATATCCATGATGTGATTAGAAAATCAAAATTTTTTCAAGACAACATCAATTCTCATTCATTTCAAACTAATTATGCTTTCAGAACAGCTGCATTAGAA
Source organism: Mesocricetus auratus (assembly GCF_017639785.1). Classification (NCBI taxonomy): domain Eukaryota; kingdom Metazoa; phylum Chordata; class Mammalia; order Rodentia; family Cricetidae; genus Mesocricetus; species Mesocricetus auratus. The sequence continues at coordinate 126,957,739 of NW_024429266.1, forward strand.
AAAGAAACAGATGTCACAAATCAAAACTGTCAGCACCAGAGAAGAGATGAAAAATAGTGCTTTTAATAAATATTTTGCCTGTCACAGATTTGAAGTAATACAAGTAGAAGGCAGATGTTAATTTTTCAAATTGTTATATTTTTAATTGGCTCTACTGAAAAAAGTAAGAATTAAGTAGCTACTGTAGTAACTATGTTTAATTTTTTTAAACCATGCATCAATGTGTTTTTAAACACAACAGATACACACTATAAAGTTAATATATAACCTCTCCAAAGTTAAAAAAGTAAACAAATTTCATCTTGCCTATTTGTTCTACAAAAAGATTCATAAGGTAGGTGTGTGTGTGTTGTGTGTGTATGTGTGTGTGTGTGTAATAAGATTCAATGTGCAAGAATTTAACTTATTTGAAATTTTGAGAGTTGCAACTAAATTTCTTTAGAATCTCTATAATGCCCACACTAGGGACATCCATTTCTGGGAGTTAACATTCAACTCTACTGCAGAATTAAAGTTGACTTTGAAAACAAGTTTGGAGCTTGATTACCATCTATTTTAAAGAGTTAAGTGTATGTTTGTTGTTAGAGATAAAAACATGCTGGAATTAATTTGAAAACAGAGGTTACATGTTTGGCACATCTCACTTGCCTTCTTCATGCCAGAAATAGTTAATGAATAATGAGTGTGTCCAAGTATCTTTCAGCTACTATGATTAAAAAGCTTGGATCATCAGTCATATGAGAAGCTGCAGTTAATGACTCATCGACCTGAAACGATAGACACTGAACACGCAATACAAAAAGGTCTCACCATACAGTGTGTGTGGTGTTTCTTTCTAAATGGAAAAAACAAACAACTAAGCACCTAACAGGGCCCACAGACAGGACCCACACTCGGCTCTACATGACCAAGCATTCCCAAACACGGTCCCTTCAGATTTCTTCATGGAAATGCCGTGCAAAAGACTGTTCATAAATGCAGAGTCCCATGAAAAAGCATTCTCACACATTAAGCCTCCCAAATGTGTGATAAAGCATCCATCCATTCAATTACAATCAGTATGTTTATTCTTTCAAGTTCAACATCACTAAATGAAGTCTGTAAAAGCTACTCTATAACAAAGATTTATGCATGTCTGTTTAAACATGTCTGTATTGTGTATGGATAAACACTAAGGAAGCTTCAGGGATCTAGAATACTGGAAATGAACCACCTCCTAGAATCAGTCTAGAAGCCAGCACCTACCACCAACATGCATCCTAAGCAGTTTCCCTGAGCAGTGTGCTGGCCACACTCCTTATGTAACAGATCCCCTCATTTCCCAGGCAGGTGGCATTCCTCCCTGGGAGTCCTTCTTACATACGTTGACTTCTCAGAGAGCTTCCAAAGTTGGCAAGTAAAAAGGGAAACATTGGAAAAGTTAAATGAAAACGCACAGCATAAATAACATCCATTGAGATGAGTACACATCCTGTTGGGACGTAAAATAAATTTAATTATAAAATGAAAAAGATGGAAAAACATCCCCTAAGAAGAATATAGGCTGTATGACTGAGATGCTTTCCTGGAGTAAGCAGGAACTTAGGGAGTCAGGGCAATGTGAAAAAGGCTCAGAAAATACATTCAGAGTAGTGGGCACAGGGCAACAAAGGCATGAGGAGAGTACAAAAAGCCTGGGGGACGGTGGTGGACAGTCAGCTGTGGAGTCTGAAATGTGTCTGGGGCAGTCAAGGGTACAGCACGGCTGCAATATAGAAAGCTAAGGCCAGGCTTGGGAAACCCATCAATTACAGTCACTCATCAGCCCTATGTTCAGTGTGTATTCAGGGGTCACTCTGTGCGAGATGCTGTCATCACACAAGAGCACACCAGTGAAAAGGCAGGGCAAAACTCACCGGTAAACCCAGGAATTCCTGTCCCCACGGATCTCACAATTAACAGAAGACAGATGAATAATCAAGATAGACGTGTAAAGGTAAATACAGCAGAAAAAGCTAAAACACAAGAGCAGGGTGGGGAAGGCCAAGGTGAAACAGGGATGTACTGTTCCTAAGAAAGGGTGAGGGCAAGTCCTAGTGAGAACGTGTGCTCGAGGGAACCGTAAAGGGTGTGAGGAAGTAAGGCATGTTTTCATTCAGGAAGAGACTATTCTTGACTTCAGGGACATACAGTGCAGATGCTCTGAGGTTAGAGTGTGGAGGGTAAGCTCAGAGTGCAGTAAGGCAGTCAATACAACTGGACTAGAGCGGTCATGCAGACAGATGGTATGGACAAAGACTAGCTCAGAAAAGCAAGTATCCCACACGATACTGTGAGGCTATTATTCTGGAGTGTTCTGAACACAGTAAAAGCCTATAACTACTTCAGAAGGTCAGTTACCAGACGCCAGCAAGATTACTGATAGGCTCCTACTGTCTTCTGCCACTATTTCATGTAGAGTGTTTCAAGAGCATGGGACAATGGTGCAGTGGCTGGCCATTTGGGTTTCAGTCCATGAACTACCAGAGAGTCGGCAGCTCGGCTAATGTTCACAAAGGTTCACAGCTATGGGATGCATGGAAACATCTACTGGGAGACCTGAAGATTTGTGGCCAAAAGGAAAACACCAAGAACTGTATGTTCTTAGGGAAATAGTCTAGAAAGGTTAAAGCCATAGCATGTCATCAAACAGAAGGGACAGGGACCAGCTATCAGTCTGCTGCAGGGCAATGAGATGGCTCAGTGGGTAAAGCGCCAGCAACACAAGCCTGCCCGCCAAGCTCAGTCCCCTAAGCCCGTGGAAAGACGGGAAGAGAGAACTCACAGACATCCTTGGACCTCCATGTAAACACCTGGCATATGTATAACCCCCTCCCATGCGCGCCCGCGTACACACACACACATTTAAAAAGGAACTGGATTCTTGAAGGCTCATCCAATAGCTGTGTGAGCTCAACATCTTAGTCCAAAGAGGTGAGAAGGTAGGGATGGTAGATATCTTTGTGAGGAAGAACCAGAGGTATCTAAAAAAAAATTAACTGAATGTGAGTACAAAGGAGAGAAAGCCAAAGATGATGGGTTTTTCAAATCCAGATGCAAAGAGATGAAAATCATTCAACAGAAGAGCAGCCAGGTCACTGTCCCTTCCCTTCACTTGAAACCTCCGAGAAGAAAGCATAGTTTGGAGAATGTGTATCTATTTTCTTCTATTATGAGTATGAGAGGTGTAACAGGTGGTAGGTGCCTACGAGTGTGAGTGTTACAGAGTTCATGGTACTAATTAGGGCTCCCTGAGATCCTGAGGGCTTTTCTCAGGACATATGAGGAACACAGTTGAGATGACGCCCAGTAGGCTTCATCCAGAGCTGCTCTGGTTGGGTCTCTTCACACACTGAACTTCCTCCTAAGATTTCCTCCACACTCAGGTAACACATTACTATAACTGACTCCACATGGCAGGGGGCTTCCAAATTCCCATCACCTGTTAGGCTCGTTCTCTTTACGTGTGGTCTTTACCCTGTGCTGAACACTGTTCACATTCTGCTTCTTTGAAATGTTGCAGAATAAAACTCATCCTTACTCCCCACAAATCATTTATAACATTTTCCAACTGGTGAAGACTCTGAGATGACCAAACTGTCCTGTGACATAGTGACGAGAGCCCAAATCTTATGAGTGAGACTTTAAATGCACCTGGAGTCTCCAGTGTCCTTAATGAGAGAAATAAATAAAGCAGGTCTCCTAGATATGGTGATAGCACACACTCAGGAGCAGGGGTAGGTGAATCTCTGTGACTTCGAGGCTAGCTCAATCTCCATAGAAAGTTCCAGGGCCACCAGGAATGCAGAGAGAGAGACCCCATCTCAAAAAAAAAAAACACACACACACACACAAACAAACAAAAAAAGCAGATCTCCTTGCACGAGACTCACTAGACTTATGAAGCAGCCAAGCCTGAATTCAACCTGAAGCTGTTTCCAAAGACAGACTTGCCTTCCAAAAAGAACAAATTGAGGTTAGCACAGCTACAAATGTCTGCCATGCACAAGTAAGCGTACATATACTATGTCAAATCAAATGGCTTTCACATTAACCATGTTTGGTTCAACAAAATTGCTGTGTGCTTTGAGACCCGAGTCTATTTCAACTTGAGAGTTCAAAAAGAATGTGCTTATGCAGTCAAGAATACTTGAAGAGACAAAAAGATTGCTCTGATCTGTTGTCACAGCTTACTCTCTGGTAGCAGAAGAGGTGTGCACAAAGGTGCACACTCACTGAGGAGGTGCCATCGAAACCACCATCTGGATTTCACTCAGAACCGTGCTTGCTAGCATTACCACCCATCGACACTGAAGCCATTGTGATGGATCCCTTTAAGGAAGACAAAGACTGTTTCCCAATTCTAAGGGGGAAAAATATACCAAATATAAACAAGAAACAGATAGTATGAATCCTTACAGAGTTAATATAACTTTTGCAAGCCTGCTTTTCAGGTTGCTTGAGAATAAAATTCCTTATAGTCCACACTTGTCTCACAAGAGCTACATATGTGTACATATTCTATCTTCTTCCCTGAAAACTCTATAGTGTAGAGAAAGTCAGTGTTTATGTTGTGTGCACATGTTGCTGTGAACATTTGCACAATGCAAGAGGTTCTCAGCAGTTTGGGGTGTATGTGTTTCTAAATCACAATCTTAAAATTTTTTGTAACATAGATCCTCATCTAGGTTTTCAAATGTAGAGAAATTTATTCCACTGTGTTCAGAAAAAGTCATTTGCTCACAACCGCCTATCAATCCAGCTCCAGGATATCTGAAGCCCTCTTTTGTCATTTGGACATTCATACATAAGGTTTACGTTTCTACAGACACAGAACACAAAAATAATTTTTCAAAAAATCATAAAAATATCAAGGAAAAGTAGTATTGACTAACAAGTGAACTAAGCATATTTCTATTTCAGATCCACATCTATTACTTCCAAATCCACATCCTTCCCACCTTCCTCCAGGACTAACAAGAGGTGAAAAGAGATAAACGATCCTCCTACCTCCATGAACATTCTTTTTTTTAATTAAAAACAATCTTATTTTACATACCTATCTCAGTCCCCTCTCCCTCCTATCCTCCCACGTCCCCCACCAATCCCCACCCCTCATCCACTCCCCAGAGAGGGTGAGGCCTCCAGTGGGGGAGAATCAAAGTCTGTCATATCATTTGGGGCAGGGCCTAGGTCCTCCCCCATGTATCTACGCTGAGAGAGTATACCTCCATAGGGAATGAGCTCCCAAAGTCCACTGTGCATATTCTTTAAGGAGCTGTGTCCACTCTAAAGATCAATGAGAGCCAACTGGTCTTCAGTAACTGAGTATATTTTCATAGACACTACTAGTAGAAAACAACAATTATGCCAGATGAATATAAGTGGCTATGTATTATGAATTGGAAGACATAATAGCTTCCAAGAAGTCCCCTGCCAGATTAATCCACATGCTAGAAAACCTTTCACCCCAGTCACATGCCAGCAAACCAATCCCCCCAGTCACCTGGCAGCGCACCTCTCCCCCCAAGTCACATGCCTGCAAAACTATGCACCTCATCCTTGTTGATAGTTCACCAACACGTCTAGCCTTCTTCTCTTAGTGCCTCTAGTGGACACATTAGAATACCAACACCTGGGTGTAGTAGAATACCAACCCCTATGACTTGTACTCTCCGATGCCACAGTCTCCTTTTTATGTTTCTGCTGTAACCACTGCTGTGGGTCTCCCAAACCCTCTCCTCCAGCTCTCCATGCTCCTATATTCATTTCTCAGGTGAAACCAATCAACAGTTTAACAACATAACTCTGTGGTAGGGACCTGGATGACTCTGGCAGGAAATGCTAGGCAGTTGCCACAGAGGAAGCATTGTGTGAGCTGTGGAAGTGGGCTTTGACATCCACAGATACAAAGGGAGACTAGACAAGCAATGAGAGAAAAAGAAAATGAGAGAAAAATTACTGAAAAGTCAGATCTAACTCCAATACCTACACCCAAGAGACTCCAGACATCAGACATCGGAATGTCCGTGTTCACTGCTAGTCTGTTCATGACAGCAATAAAATGGAATGAACCTAAATGATCATCAGCACATAAGTAGATAATGAAAATGTGGCGCCTGTACACAAAAGAGATATTTCTGCCTCAAAGAAAATAGAACTCATGAAATCTGCAGGAAAGTGAATGGAGCTAGAAATTCATTTTTTTAAAATTTAAGTTAGAAACAAGCTTGTTTCACATGTCAATTCCACTTCCCTCTTGCTCCCCTCTGTCGTCTCCCTCCCCACCAGGCCCCCAGTCCACCACCCAACTGGAGCTAGAAACTTTTAAATGAGATAACCCAAACTCAGAGAGACAAATAGTGAATGTCTCTATCATGTATGGGTGCTAGCATCTATTGCTATTTATGCTGATTGCATGGGAGTGAGTGTGAGAAGAAGTCAGAACACTAGAAAAAGGGACCAGGAGAGAGACAGAGAAGGCTTTAAGATATGAAGATGAGAAAGTAAGAGACGCACATGGCATTCAAGTTGTAAGGGGGCTTCTGTGGTGGGAGGAAAATGAAGTTGGGACAGGAACCACAAAGGAGGAGGCGAGGGAGGGACACAGTGAAACAGAATCATCCAAAATGAAGGATGTGTGAAAATGCTATAAGTAAGCCTGTTGCTTGCTTATGGATAGATAGATAGAGAGAGAGAGAGAGAGAGAGAGAGAGAGAGAGAGAGAGAGAGAGATAGATAGATCGATAGGTAGGTAGGTAGATATAGAGAGATAGATACATAGAAAGAGAGAGAGAGAGAAAGAGAGAGTGGGCTCTAGAAAACAGGATGATGACTTTTTAAAAAGAAGTCCTATAAAGACATGCATTGAAAAGATGAAGAAAAATTGATTTGCTGATGTGCTTGTTATTGATTTTATATTTTGTGAGCATATTAAACATACACAGAGGAACGCACATGTGCACACATACAAACACAAACACACACACACTGAGCACTGCAGACACTCAGATATAAGACTATTACTATTTCATAGTTATTATTTTATTTCAAATAATGTACAACTCCACCACAAGGCAAAGTGTGTTGTGTTCCAGAAAACTGACACAGCAGATTATAAAGAGTTCAGAAAAGAGGGAGAGGTCTTCTCTCCAAGACCTTGCTTTCCTGAAAGACAGCATGAACACCACAAAGATGATGTCTGGTTGGTACCTAAAACAGCCCTTAATGTTTGAGAATTAGAGGAAAGCTAGGCCTTCTTTCACTGGGGTGATAAAGTACTTTGTGGAGAAGTTGGTTTTGGAATCTGCCCTTAAAAACTGAATATATTGTCCACATGTGCAGTACAGACAAAGCCATTTTTTAAGAAAAGGAAAAGAGATGAACCAAGTCACAGAGAACAAAAGCAAAGCTCGTATTCAGGAAGATGGAGTAGCTTGGCTGGGATATAAGGCCTGTGAAGAAGAGTAAGGACAGAAAATGACACAACTACAAAAATCTAAGTGAGCCACATACCTGCCATTTGAGTTATATACATTTTATAAAATCCAGTCCATTTCTGAACAGCTGTGAATACTGGAATCATGGTGATGTTTACAGTCTACCGGGGAAGACAGACAATTTAATAGGCAATAGCAGTAAACTGTGGTAAGTGGAATCACAGAGGACATAAAAGGTGATTTGCAACCCAGAACAGGGCTCAGCAAAGCTCGGAAAAGGATCAGATTGCAAGTTAAACCAGAAGGAGTATTGAAAGTTCACCAGACAGAGGAAATGGGGACCATCCAGACTGGCCAGCCACCACCTGAGGTCAGAAAAGGGCATCTGTTCCAAGGACTGGAGGGAGGAAAGCCAAGCCGGAAGTAGATGGAAAAGGAACAAACTGAAAGATGCTGGAAGCAGTAGGAGCGAACTTTTCTCCTCACAAAATACATCAAAGAATCTGTAGGTACCATTTTTCAGGAGTGCTTCCCAGTATTGACTGTGCAGAGTGACTTGATCTTATTTCTGTTTTAAAGAATTTCTGTTCAAGGAGAAAGTTTGGGAGCAGGACAAGATTTGAGGTGTTGCCCTGCTGGGAATCCTTGCAGCACTCCAGTGAGAGGGTAGGGTCTTAGTCCCAAGCTGAGAGGTATAAAGAGAGACTTGTGAAGGGAATAGGGTCAGGGGTCTGGTCTTCAAGTATACCCTGAGTTTAAGAGGTGATAAATGAGCCTATTTAACAGAAAGTTCATTCTGAGAAAGAACCAAGGGTGATAAACTCTACCAATGGACAAAAGCATGCATTAAAAACCTAACAAACAGCTGATAGAGAACTGGGAGGGTGAGCAGAGGAATGAATGGTACCAGGGATCAAGAGAAGATTTTTTTTTCAGTAGGAATAGTCAGCCAATCTTGTCAAGTACTCAAAGAACATGGCTAGCTGTTAGAACTAGTAACTTAGAAGGGCCTAAGAGCAGTATTCAGATAAAGGAGGAATAGGAAGAAGAGGAGGAGAGGAGGGGAGGAGGAGGAGGAGGAGGGAAGGAGGAGGTAGAAAATTAAAGATGCTGGACACCAAAGCCAGGCTACAGATGTGGAAGAAGGAAGAATGAGTTGACTAGAGCATGGTGATGAAACAAGAAAGGCTAAAGAGTATGTATTTACTTACTTACTTGTGCTAGAGCAGAAGAGACTTGAGGATCTATGCAAATGAAAAGGCAGTTGTAATGAACATTGAAAATGCAGCAACAGGTGGAGAATTAAAAAGTAAAAAGGAGTGGAACCTAAGGCACAAGTCCTTCAGGAAAGCAATGACAATCTCATCATGATGTCAAAGAAAGACCAAAGGAGGGTATGGTTTGAACACAAACTGCTGGACTCTGTGTTTTGCAGAGCACTGGTGAAGATGAATGTACAAAGATGTAAGAATAAAGAATATGTGGGTGTCAGTGAGGAGGCCTAGGCAATCTCTGGGGCCTTGGGTAGTAGTATTTATCTCTGGCCTACAAATGGACTTTGGATGCCCATCCCACAATAAGGGATGCTCTCTCAGCCTGGACTCTTGGCGGAGGGCCTAGGCCCTGCCCTGAACGAAATGACAGACTCTGGACATCCCCCATGGAGGGACTCACCCTTCCTGGGGAATTGGGGAACAGAGTGGGGATTGGGTGGGGGCTGGAGGGGCTGGGAGAGAGGAGGAGGGGAGGGAGAGGGAGCTGGGATTGACATGTGAAGCAAACTTGTTTCTAATTTAAATAAAAAATCTTTAAAAAAAAAAGAATAGGGGAATTCATTAGAGAAACATAGCTGGCCTTATAATGGCCTGATCTATATAGATAGAATTTTTTCAACCATCTCTGGCAGCCTTTGTCTAGGCAGAGAAAGCACAGTTGAGGGACTGGGACTTGTAGCTTTAGTATAAATATGCAATGATAGTAGAGTGACCATTCCAAGTGGTACTAGGCAAAATTCAATCTTTACCATAGCATTCAATAGTTTGTGAAGCGAAGAGAGAAACAACATTAAAGGGAATTACCCTATCTGATAGAAAGTACATCACTTTGTTCCAAGAAAACCTCAGTGGTTTAGCCTAGCAGTATATTTTTCAATCACACAAAATTCACAACAGAGGATCATCTTCTATGTGATGATTCCAAACCCAAATTCCAAAGAGCACAGCAGCCGTTGGGAGGCTGCAGTAAGAGGATTGTGAGTCGAAGGGCAATCTAGGCTGTATAGTGGGAACTTGTTTGTGTTTATATCCATGAGGAGGCTGAAAGAGAAAGATGAGGGAAGAAGAGAGAGTGGGGAAGCAAAACAGAAGAGAGAGGGGAGCAGAAAGAAGAGTATGACTGACACATTGGTCCCATTTAGAACTGAGCACTCCGCAGTCTCTCATACTCTGTACCTTGACCAGTTATGATTTTCTGTATTAAAATCCATCTCCAGAGAAGTCTCTGTGATGAGCACTGATAGACATCTCTGTTACAGACCCTACTCTGAAGACTCAGGAAGCACCACCGAAGAGAAGACAGAACGATTGTAGGAGCCAGAGGCAGTGGGTGACCCCGAGGAAACCGTTTTCCAAACACAGCAGGGCACACACACAGTGGGCTCATAGTGTGACAGCAAGCACAGGACCCACATAAGGTCAAGCCAGAGAAAACTCCAGCACAAAGTCCCACCCCTAACTGAAACTCCATTGTCATCGGAACCCCTTTTGGTCAATAGTGTGACCCCTGACAGGTCAACTCTGCTTCAGTGGAAGGCCACACATCCGAGATATGTGGGCAGCACAAACTGGACTTGATAGGTTAAAAAAAAATACAAAGTTGGGTGTAAAGGGAAGCCTTTTTCTTGAGAGAAGCCTTCCCGCCAGCCTGGTTCTAGAGCCGCATCAGTCCCAAATAAACACACAGGAGGCTATATTAATTATGAAGCTGTTGGCCTTGCTTGTTTCTTACTGGCTAGCTCTGACTTAAGTAATTACCCCATAATTGTTAAACTAAGTATTTCTCTTACCAGAGAATAGTTCCGGGCTTCCTACCCCATGGCGTTACATCTTGACTCTTGTGTTTCTCCTTCCCAGAGTCCTCCTGGACTCCTAGTCCCACCTATCTAGATTACTATTGGCCAGCAGTGCTTTATTGACATATACACAGGACTTCCCCAACATCTCCTCTTTTCTGTTTAAACAAAAAGAAAGGTCTTAACTTTAACATAGTCAAATTGTATATAACAGAACAGTTATCAGGTAAGAACGTAGTTACAATATTTTAGCAAGATTTAAAGAAAATCTCATCCATCCCATCCTTGTGAGTCCAAAGTTCTATATGTAGCTTATCATATTTTATCATAACTAAGGAAAACTATAATTATAACTATCTGTCTTCAACTCCATCAAAGACCACAGAAGGATAATATATAAACACTAGGATTGACAGAAACATCTTACTGCCTGGACAGTCACCCGAAGTTCCTCTGTAACGTTGGGGCATCCATCTTCAGCCCATAGGCCACAATGTGTCTGGAACACTTCTCAGCAAAGCAGGAAATTTCAAACTGTCCATCTGCATCAGCAGTCTGTCAGACATTTTTCTGTGTCCTGCAGAAAGTCTCGTAGACTATTTCATGAAGCAGGAACCCTGTAAGACTGAGTTCAGCAGTCACTTTCCTGTGGGTCCTGCATGTCCAGATTATACAAGAACAGTCAAGCAGTACAGGCAAGAGCAGTTTCTTGCCCAAATGGCTAATCTTGCCATGTTGAAAGCAAACTCCATAATGAGTTTCTTTGATGCCCATCTTCTCTCAGACATAATTGGTGCTGCCAGGAGCAGACATTTCTCATTGTCAAGAAAAACCCTAAACCATTTTAAATGCCATTTTCTGAAGGTCTTTGAGAGGTTTGAAGACTGTTTATCTATCTCAAATATATTTCTGTATATCTAGAAAACCTAACTTACCTAACTATAAATTCTAACTATTATAAGTAACTATCTATAATCTGTATTCAATTATGCATTACGTTGTAAAAGATCAGTATAAGCACAATACTTAATCAAGAGGAGAAATATACACATCACAAAATTCACCTTGAATTTGTATCAATAAATGAAAAACAATACCCATACCATAATTCCCCTTTTTACCATTAAAAAGAGATTTGCTGTGATCATTAACCAATTATAAACAATCCCATATAAATGAAAACAAAGATTTATTAACAAGATGGGAATTAGGACATCGCTCATTCCAAACTGCTTCGTGCTGGAAGGGGGTGCTGTTTATACCATGGGGATCATGACAAAACTCAGAAACCTGTATAAGTCCTTATTTTCAGGGTCTGTGAAGCTCCATCATCTTAGCTGCCTCAATTGTTGGAACACCTGGCCCACTGCTTCCGGGGGTCTTGGTTCATCAAACCACAGAAGCCTTGAAGGAATCCTCAGCTTTTCATTTTCTGTAGAAACATAAATGAAAACTCCTTTTCCAAGTAATGTATCCTTATACTTAAATTTTGAAGTCAAGGCATTTTTAAAACATACAAGTTGAATTAATTCAGCAGCATTTATAATCAAGTGTACTTTAGCAGCTGTTCCTTCCTGAGCAATCAAAAAACTGAAAAACACAATAACGTACAGTATCCAAACTCTCTGTGTATTTTCCATCTTTACGTGGCTTATTTATTTATCTATTATTACTTTGTTTATTTTACTTTTTTATTTTTCTCTGAGACAGGGTTTCTCTTTGGAAATCTGCCTGCCTCTGCCTCTGGAGTAAGTCCTACCGGCGTGCGCCACCACAAAGCCGGCTTTTGTATTTATATACCACTTTGCCGTTCCATTTTCTCTCTCAATCTCACATATATTTTTAAACACACTGTAAACCTTTAGGGGTTTTGTACATGCAAGTCCGACTTTACTGTAAATCTTTACTTTTTTCTGGCCACGTGTCTTATCTGTAAAACCGCGGCTGTTTTAAACCGACGTTTTTTTCCAAGATGGCGGACGTAAGCGTGACCCCAGCTGCCGGGACTGGAGATGTGGTCACTGCCACTTCCAGCTGTATGTACAACTTTTAAATCGTTAGCAAAGCCTCTTAAAAGAACCTTGTTGCCTTTTTTTTTTTTCTTTTAATGCCGAGTCAGCTGCGAGTCTCTGCTTGCTGCTAACAAAACAGAGCCCGCCTGAGAAAATGCTGCTACCAAAAATCTGTGCTTCTCTCAGTTCTTCTGTTTCTAAAATTCCTTTAAAGCTTTTGTTGTTTTGCGTGGAAATTCATGATCCCACTCCTGATCACCATTTGTAAAGGGAAACCTTTTCCTTGAGAGAAGCCTTCCCGCCAGCCTGGTTCTAGAGCCGCATCAGTCCCAAATAAACACACAGGAGGCTATATTAATTATGAAGCTGTTGGCCTTGCTTGTTTCTTACTGGCTAGCTCTGACTTAAGTAATTACCCCATAATTGTTAAACTAAGTATTTCTCTTACCAGAGAATAGTTCCGGGCTTCCTACCCCATGGCGTTACATCTTGACTCTTGTGTTTCTCCTTCCCAGAGTCCTCCTGGACTCCTAGTCCCACCTATCTAGATTCCTATTGGCCAGTAGTGCTTTATTGACATATACACAGGACTTCCCCAACAGTTGGGTGGGTAAATAAGGGGGGGAGGGATCAATAATATGATCAAAATACACTGAGTGAACTTCCCAAAGGACGAATTCAAAAATGTGAAACAGTAGGCCTTGTAGACACATGAGGGCTGGCACATATATGACCTCACGGAGCCTGCATGGGTCGGCACCAGATACGGTCCTGGACTTTAAAGTTAGCTCTTTTAAATCCAAGTGATTGGTGAGGTAATGGGAACACATGGAGAATAATGGGAGGAATAATGGAAAACTTCAGGCCTATTTTGAATTCCAACTAAAGTAACACCAGTCATTTCTACCCATGTTCTGTAGGCTTCTCCCATGGTCAGTCAATGCAGTTTTGCTGAGCATCTGGCCTTACTGCTATAAAGTGATAGGCTTATCAGAGAGCTTTACCCTCTATCTACACATAAACAGGGTTTTTTAATGATGACAGTAAAATGTAATGCAAAGAATATTGGGAGAAAATAACTGCTGACTGGATCACAGATGATAAACATAGATCTGTCTAGAGGACAGAATTAAGAAGAAATAAAGCCAGCATTCAAGGTGAGCTCGGTTATAACCACTGCACCCCAAATTCAGACCATCTTCCTTCCAAGTTCGAGCTTCTCCTGGCATGGCTTCCAAACAGACCGCTTTCCCACGTCCTGTTGCTTTCTCCATCCACCTATTGTGTACAAGTTGGGCCAGGGGTTTTCACTGATTCGTTTTCACTGATACTTTTTCCTCAGTACCAAAGCTAGCATCCAGTACAGAAGGGCTGTTGGTTATTACTTCAGGGACTGTTGAATTTCGCATTGACAAATAAAGTCTGTCATGGCTGTCGGATCGGCTATAGGAAAGTGAACCCCAAACAAAGATCCAAGGCAAGATGTCTGTCGGAGAAGAGACTTGGTCAAGTGTTCTAATATCAGGCAAAAGATGATCTTAGACTCTAAGAACATCATATCTCCTATAAAAATCAAACACCCAAGTGAACTTACACAGCAGGACCTTGAAACAAACAAACAACAACAAAAGTCCCAACAAAACACTGGTAACTGCAGTCTCAGGATAAGAAAACAAGAGCCTGAGTTTCCACACACAGACAGTGTGTGAGGAGGGGTGGGGGTAGGGTTCATTTAATCATTTCACAGTGTATACAGACATCAGAAGGCCACATATCCTAAACAACAGAAGCCATCACAACTTCATTATGTCACAAACCTAATTTTTATTGCATAATCTAATCAGTATTGGTGTACTTGTAGAACATGTCGCACGTGCTTATGTGTGTCACACACACACACACACACACACACACACACACACACACACACACACGCGCGCGCGCGAGCGATTAGAATCCAGAATCACTTCCTGTGACCTCCTCCTTGGCAACGCTCCTCAGATAGGCCCTCTCGTGGTGGTTCTGGGAAGTGACAGTCCACTGTATTGCCCTAGGCAAGTTACCCTGGGACTCTCTTCTGATGTCTTCATCTATAAAATGGGAATGGTGATAACAGGTTCCCGAGAGCACTACTGACAGCATTTATTTCTCAATCAATTTAAAGCCCTTAGCTCAGGCCCTTGTTTACAGTCTCCAAACAGTGTTATAATAACATTTCCATTAAACACAGCGCATGTGTTGGTCAAAAAACAGATCCTACATGAGTGAGGAATTTAGGAAAAAATGACTTTTTATCTTTAAAGCCAATCACAAAAATTCTCTTTGAGAGGAGTGTACTGATGAAACCACAGATATTATCGCCCTGCTACTTAGAAATTGTATGTATTCACAAAACTACAATACAGAGTTATTTTAGAGGACATTTGGACTTCAAATAAATGGATAGAACTATAAATTGTGTGGTCAAAAGCAGGCTTTTAAGTGTGCACCTTAAGTCAAGGTCAAATATGTTCTGTCACTGGGCTGTGTTTCATCTTAAACAGCTGCGGAACTTTTAACAGCGTCTGCCACATTCTTAAATGCCATGCTCACTGGGCAGATGGGATAACTGTGAAGCCAGCCTGTTTATCCCAATGGCGACAGAGTAACGCCAGGTTGAAGGGAATATGTCAAAAGCCTTTCACTTCCTATCAAAGACAAAGAAGACTGCTAGCTTTACTGGGTTCCAGCCTAGGACCCCACTTCTGCTGGGCAAGCGCCCACCCCTGGGCTGTAACACGGTCCTCTTGCCACTTCTTACTGTGAGAGTGGACATTGCTAGGTTTCCCAGGCTATGGACTCATTCTGCATCCCAATCTGGCTTTGAACTTGCCATCCTGCTGTTTTAGCACTCCAATTTGCTAAAAAGATTTTTTTTAATTTTTAAGGTGAATTGGCAAATTCAAGACCACGTTTCCCTTCTTGAATTGTTGGGACTCCTGCTATCATCTGTATAGCCAGATGGTGGCGCTGTGGTTCCATATGTTAAAATTTTAGTTTTAAATTGTTTCCAAGTCATAACGTTTTTAAAGACTAGCCTTTGAGGGTGGTGGGGGCGATTGTATGGCTTTAAACCTATTCTATTTTCCCATTAGTAACAGATAAACCGGGTGTTCACGCCCTTTAGAATGCCTGGATGATTGGTCCTTTAGGATCATCTATTTAAAACGATGCCTTTGTGAGTTACCTGTGCTTTACAGGGCCAATTCGAAGTCACACGTGCTTGCCTTTGGTTGGCCCTATCTTGCACTCTCATTTGCACTGTTGGCGTTATTGTCTTCTTTAATTCTGATATCCCCAGTGTAAAATGGGCTGCTTTCTGTCAGATCCACATAGTTTGCAACATCCCTCTTCATCTCTGGCCCCTGGTGTTACAGGTGAGGATCTGAGTTCTGAAGGCCCCATCAGAGTGTCACAGAGGCACGTGCCAAGTATTCAGGTTAGGGTTCAAGTCTGAGGGCAAAGAAATGCACCAGGGACGCGTGTTTGAAATAGACATAGAGACGGTTTGTTCAGAAAGGAAAAGCTTTCTTGAAAATAGGAGTGAGCCAGAGAGAAAAGCTGCAGGAGTAGAACACCACAAATCCCTTGATACATAGCATGGGTCTCTTCTGCATGTCGTATAGCTTGGGCTCTTCTTGAGCATGCTCAGTTTGTTGTATGAAGCTCAAGTGGTGAGGGGCACTTTTTTATTTTTTTGAGACAGAAGCTCACTATGTAGCTCTGTGGCTCTGGCTGTCCTTGAACTCACTACGTTGAACAGGCTGGCCTCTCAAACTCACAGAGATGCCCCCTGCCTCTGCCTCCCAGGTGCCAGGATAAAAGCATAAAAGCCATGTACTACCACACCCAGGGTCAACTGATTGCTTTATACTCTGATCTTGGTGTTGCTTTTTGCAGTACCCAGCACCTATCTTAACAGTGTACTAGCACAGCCAGCGCTTGGGAGGAAGAGGCAGGAGGATCAGGATTTTAAATCCAAACTTGGCTACGTGGTAAATTTGGAGCAAGCCTGTAGCATATGAGACACTGTCTCGAATCTCACAACCCTGAAATCAAGACATCCTGCATCAACACACCTGTAAGAATATCGTGTCCAGGCGAACACACTGCAGGTAGAAACTGAAGTCACCAAAGGAGTCATCACAAGAGGCCAGTTGCAAGGTTTGGTCTATGCAACAAGGTCACCTCTGAGCCCTTGTCCAGCCTTCCTCCTGGCCAAGCTGCCCCAGTGGTAGAGAACAGCCAGACTCAGGGTCATTTATAAGTGTCACAGCCAAGGTACCGCCTGTTCTAAATGGGGCTACATCTACCCCAAACAGCCCCTTCATGGCCTGTCCTTTAGGTCACACAGCCCCTCTCAGCTAGGTGAACTCTGAACCCTGCGTAGGGATTATAGCTTTAGCCCTTTGTATCCACTATGTACCAACCTCATCAAAAGCAGTTTCTTTTATAAAGGCTCGAATATGCATTGACTTTCACTATGTCAAGCAGGTTGGGGCAGTATTTTAATCATAATCTGGTTTCATGTCTCATATTTCTGAACTTGACTTATGAAAGGCAATGAACAAGGAAATGAAAGTGTGTTCTACACGCAGAGCTGAGCATCAGCTTGCTTTGGTGTGGAGAGAAGTCGCTGTGAATTTGCAGGAAGCCATTCCTAGCTCCTTGATATCGTACTTCCATCTTATAGCATGGGATATGCATAAATAACGTGTGGCTATCCTTTTAAAAGCTGCTGCTCTCAGAGAGTGCCTGATTCATCTTTCCTGAGTTCCATCTGCTAGGCAGTTTCCATCCCTCCTACACAGAGAGCAGATCTTGGATACGAGATATTGTTGTCCCACTTGTGCCTTTGGGAATTCCGTTCCATGACTCTCCGACCTCCATCTCTTTTAGTTATTTTTCAGACTCATAATATTGAGATGTCCCTACACACACTCACTTAAGAGGCCCCTTTCCAGGTTCCACCATGCCATCTATGCCTTTCCCAAGAGTCAGACATCAAAAAGATGGTTTTACCATCTCCTCCTGGTCATAAAGAACAAAAACAAAAAAGAGAAGGAAACTTTATTCTCTGTGTGACTGGTCCTCAGGACCTGGTTCTCCATTTGTGGTACATCACTCCCCTTCAGACTTAGGTCAAAAAGGAAAGATGTGGGTGAAACAGAAGAAATGACAAAAGGCCTTTTGTCACTTAAATAGCTATAATCCTAAACTAATGTGATATTTTCTTTGAAAGTGAACACTTTCTTATTTCTTCCCTGGGAAGCAAAATAAAATAGGATTTGCCTGACTGCAAACTTTCTCTAGGAAAGTTACTGACAAAATAGACAATAATGTATTTCTATCGTGAGAGTTTCTCCAAACTACAAAATCATACTCACAGCCGTGCTACCAGGGTGTCCCTACTCCGCAGCATAAATGATAGGTCGCTTTGAGATGGCAGGGGCAGTCTGCAGAGTTTTATTTCCAGGGAGACAGGGCAGGATTTGCTGCTATGCAGACTGAGTAATGTTGGAAGCCAACATCATGTCACATTTTGTGTGCACTTTCCAAAGATTAATCCAAGCGTTACAAATGGGACACAGACTGCCATTGTCCTGGGGACACTTTAATAACCCACACCTACAATATTCAACCTGTTGTTTGCACAGGGACAACTTTGGGACACAAAAACCCACCAGAACAACTCAGGGAAGGAGGCGCAGAGAGGCAGAGCCCCAGGCGCCAGCATCTCCGCATCTCATCCTTCATGGCAAATGAGTCTGTTCAAGGCTCATTTATGCTTGAGGATGGGGGTCGCCGCCAGCTTTCTTCAAAGCTTCTCAGGAAGCAGCGCTTGAATGTGCAGCTTACCCATCCACTCCCTCATTTGTGCAGCACTCTGGCAAGGTTTTCCAACTGCAGGTGATTTGTGCTTCATTTTGCATAAAACATCTCACGAGAAGTAACGGCGGTCCCCTTGGAGTAAATCTTGCCTTGTCTCTTGGATTGCTCTCCTCACCCCCTCCCCCTCCTTAGCGTGCTCACATCTGTTGTTCTATGATATTCTTCATGAATGGGAGGCTCGCAAGAAAGCCACAGGATCAGAGGACTAAGCGCCAGATGAGAGGAACTCACAGTTGCTGTCTCTAATCCATCATCTTCAAGTCCTTGCATAGAACACTCAAGATCACACCCGTTCTTACCTTCACCAACTACTCACTGATGGTCTTGCAGGTCAGAAGGCTACCAGCCCCAGGTTGAGGCTCAGGCAGCAGTAATCTGCTTTTCACAGGAGAGGGTTTTGTTGTTGTTTGTTTGTTTGTATCATGAACAGAAATGTTTGGAAAGTCACAGTTGTGATTATTTAATTTTAGAAATATGAAAAGGCATCATAAGCATAACTTGTTTCTTTTCATAAAACATCACTGCCATAATAGATAATAGCTGGACTCTAAAAGGTGGGAAAACCCAAAACCCAACGAAGAAAAATAAGATAACCCTAGAAAATCCCAGTAAGAAACAAAGTACTTACAGAAAGATGCTTAGGTAATTCACTTATATTTTAACTTTGTGTATTCAAAAAGGAACCAATACAAATCACTTCACTTTTGTTTTTTAAATATGTGTCTAGGTATGTGTGTGTGTGTGTGTGCGTGCGTGCATGTGTGTGTGTGTGTGTGTGTGTGCGCGCACGTGCGCGTGTGCAACCAGCATGTGGAGATCAGAGGACAACCTTCAGAAGCTAATCCTCTTCTTCCACCATAAGGGTTCCTGGAATTGAACTCAGGCTTGGTGGCAAGCACCTTTATCCACAGAGTAATCTGACTGGCCCTTAATTTATACTTTAATGACAAGCTCCCAATATAAGAGACAGAAAACATAACAGTACACACACATTTTGCTAAAGGGCACACTCCTACAATTTAAACTCAAGCTTGGTGCTGACTTAAATTAGATCAATATATTCATCATGGTAGAACAGCCCACATTTACTCTAGTGCTCAGTAAATAAAAATCTCTTCATTCAGTATTGTGTCCTGGACATAATTTTTTTTTAGTTGGAATGCAGTTGCCTGTGTGACAGGTGTCTGTCTGTTTGCTGCCCTGTGTTCCTACAGTTCCTACCTAAGTGGCCATTTCTATGGACCTACCTGGTGTCTGAAAGGGCCAAGGTCCCTTTAGGAACTCCAAATCAGGCCAGGCCTGCATTTAGTCTGTGTGTGTGTGTGTGTGTGTGTGTGTGTGTGTGTGTGTGTGTGTGTGCGTGTGTGTTTAGCTGTTTCTAGAATTTGGTATTGAACATAGGATTGCTGGAGAGATGCCAGAGAGAAACTGGGAGCATTTGGAAGGAAACGTGAGAAACATTTTCCTTAAAAGCAAATAAAACAAAATGGCCGGAGAAGTTACTGGTTTAGGCATATGGCGCTTGATGAAAGGCGGCAGAGGGAAGGTTACAGATTTCCACAGGGATGATCTGGGGACCCCGGGCTGCCCAAATGCTCTTATTTTCACTAAAGAGCCAGAAGCAGCAAGACCATTAGAGTTGAAAGCAACAGCATCTCACCAGCCTGGGACAATAACCAGCTCACTGAGGCACTAGTATGGATTCCATGCAAAGACAAGGCCTACATCAATGGCTGTGTGTAAAAGTTCAGCACCCTGGCCCAAATGCAGTGGGTCAGCACATGTGTGGGAAGTTAAAAACAAGCTACAGTAAGGAGCAGCAGTGAGTTTTACATGCACATCTCAATCGACATTGGAGACAGTTAAGAATGACATAATATGGAGCATGTGTGCACCCACTAAGTGCTAGGGCACACACTGTGTGCTATCACCACACTTTGCCTTTAGGAACCCTCATCCTAGCAGAATTGCTGTGATATAAATTACCAACAATATGGGTACCTCTTTCCTAAATATGTTTCAAAGCTTTTCTACAGCTCAGGGACTTCAGTCTTTTGATAACCATTCAATTATCACTTCCTGGAGCAGCAATTCTCAACCGGTGGGTTAGACACCTTCGGAGGTAAAATGACTTCTAAAGATTGAACAAACTTAGGGACTGCCTAAGACCACTGGAAAACACAGATATTTACATTATGATTCATAACAGTAACAAAATTACAGTTACGAAGTCGCAGCAAAAATAATATTATGGTTGGGGTCACCACATGAGGAACAGTATTAAAGGATTGCAGCATTAGGAAGGTTGAGAACAGCTGTTCTGGACTGAGGCTGAAGACCTGGGCTTACTCACGCAGCCAGCGTGTGTTCCGTACTGCTACTGTGGAAGTCTGCTAGACTGGAAACGTAAGTGACGTAGCTTCCTCTTATTGCATCCCAAGAGTAGGAAACGGTGAGGAAGACAAGCAGATGGGGAAAGGAAACGAGCAGTGACCACCTCACCTTGAGAACACACAGCAGTTTAAAGACTAGCTCCCCATCTCTCACTCATTCACTCGTTTCTGCTTTCCCAGATTTGCTAGTGCCTGCCTCACGGTGGTGGTGTGCGGTGTGTCTGGAAAGATGCTTATAAATCCTTGCCATAAATAAGATATTGCAATGTGGCGATCAAAACACAACAGCGTTTGGATTGCTCCTACAGCTTTGATGCTGACTGGTCCAGTCATAAACCCCCAAGACTGTCTCCTTATTATAGAACAAAGATTGGAAACAATGTGTCCCTGGAGTCCTGAAAAAGAGGCACGACTCAAGAGTCATACATCCTCGTTTTGTTTGGTTTGTTTGTTTATCTCTAGACAATACTCAGTCCAATTTACTGGGGTTCAAGGATGGTGATTAAAAACAAAAAGCAGAAAATATTGAATTGAGTTAGTAGCATTAAAGAATAAACAGAAACAAAGCTTTGAAGAATAGTCAGTAACTACAATTTCAAATAATTCAATTATTGCATAACTCTAATCCCTAAAATATACGTGTTTGTTTGATAAAACTTAATCAGTAAAGTGATCATTTTATACTAGCAAGCTATGTCTTATCTCAATTGTGACCTCCAACTCCTTTTGTAATTAAATGTTTAATATAAAACATTAAATTCAAGAATTTTATTTCTAATCCAACTGCTATTATTAAGAGGAAAAAATATCTGACTACATTCATAGGTGTCTTTTCTTCCTAAGGAATTCCTATTGTCATAGTTATAGCTACAATACTTTACTGTTGTTAGTGAAGTTTTCACTGTGTAGTTCTGGCTGGCCTGGAACTCATAGGTCTGCAGACCAAGCTGACTTTGAACTCATTTATCCATCTGCTTCTGCCTCCCAAGAGCTGGGATTAAAGGTGTATGCCACCATACCCTGTGAAGGCTGTAATAATTTTTAGTGGGACAACAAGGAAATCTCATTTTAGCTATTGGTAAAGTGAGATACTTGTAGACCTGAAAGTCATCAGTCCATTTCAAAACCCTGAGTATATCTTGAATTTTCTACATTTTTAAAATAGGAACACCTGGTTTGTGTTAGAATATAGATCAGGTGTTGTTCTTTTATATCCATATATGCCAACCCACTATGAAATCTTGTAGGTTGAAGATAGCACCCCAGCAGGAAAGAGGGTAATGGGAAATAAAGAGCAAACCCAAAGCAAGATGAGTTTCTGGTACAGCTACACAATCCACTTTGGACCAGAGTGGTGCTGAAAGCAGCAGTCCTCCCTGACCTGGGAGCCCTGACACAGCCTCTTCACAAGCCAGACTTTCCCTGGTGTTTATGAACCAGGATGGGAAGCATGAGTTGACCAAGTCAGCCATTGCCACACTGAAGAGCACTAGAACATTGCAGGGAATGAGGTGTGCCTGTACACCTGACCGAATGCAAGTTCAAACATGTCTAAAACATCTAATTTCAGAAATCGTGTGTGATCTTGAGGAAAGAAATGGGATGAATTCATGACTCTGCCGAGACAAGAGTGGCATTCTTGTCCCCTCTCTGTGCCTATGCCCTTAAGAATTTCTCAGGTGACACTGCTGTCAGAGGTTTTTTGTATGTGGTAAAGGATGCTCACCCTAGGATTGATCTGCTAGCGGTAACTTGGCAGCATACTGGTGGCAGCCGGATGTCCTGTAGTCAAGAAGGAAGTATGCAGTCATTTTGCTGTGGGCGTGTGTGTCAATTGGTTACAAAATTTATTCCATATTTTTTCTAAAACCACCTATTCTGCCTATATTTGAAAAATTGTATCATCTCCACTTTCTTTATCCATATATATGTATGTGTGTGTATATATGTACATATACGCATATTTATATCAGTGTTCAAAAAGCATGACAATCATCTGGTTGGTTGATTTGTCACCTAAGTGTGACATAAGTTGAGAATCCAGAATGAACGCAGCATTGCCGTTAAAATTATTTCTCCAGTCATTTCCAGCCACGTCACAAGCACAGAATACTCATTAGTGGGCAGTGGGCTTAAGAAACTGAATCCGAAGCAGTTGAAAGTAAATATTTACTGGTAAATTTGCACTTTTCCACAGATCAACTTTTCAGCAATGACAACTTTTCCAGTGGTGGCTGGCAGGAGGATGAGCTCAGTGTCCTTCGTTAACAAAGTGTCCGTCATACACAGTGGTTTTCCAAGTCAGTCAAGTTAGAAAATGGCCAAATTTCTGCCAGGCTTGCATTCATTTCTGATTATTTTGTTTGTTTTTAACAACAAGTTTCTTTTAAATACCTGGGGAAAGTTAAAGGTAACTATTATTTAAAGTTTAGTTTTACTTGGAAGTTTTAGGCTGGATACATTTGTGTGTGTGTGTTTGTGTGTGTGTGTACAAACTTAAGTTGCACAATTTTCCCTTATTTTCTGTTTTGTTTTGTTCTTTTGATTTTCAGTTCCAAGTTCTAATTCAGTGACATAGTCCTGAAAGATTTGTCACATAAAATATATGTGAGTAAACACGGGTGTCTTAAGAAGAATGTAACACTTTTATTAAACGTTTTTAACTTCTAGAGTAGACACGTTGCTTGCGGATGTGAAGTGATTAATGCCTGCTGCTCTCAGTCTCTCTATAAATGATGTAGACAGTGTGCCTAACCGTAGCCCTGCCATACTCACGTGTCATCCCTCTCACCTTTGTGCATAGCAGATGAAGAGTTAAAGCACTGCACTCTCTTACATGATTTTTGGTAGAAAATCGTCAGGAGAAGTAGACGACCCAGGACCCACACACAGGGACACCACAGATCTCACACGTATTGACACTGCAGCAGCAGTAAAGCAGAAATCTATTTATTTATACTTTCAGGAGAAATTCAGTTGAATTTGTGGGTGTATAATGAATACAGACACATGTTAGATTCCCACCATAGGGCAGCCAGGTGAAACACTTGACACATCTGTACTTTGCACTTATACTATGGAGCTTTTACCCCTTTAAAGTCACAGTTGGGGAAGACACTGAGCATTGCTGGTTTTGGAGAGAGAAAAAGTTCTGCTTTGGACTGCAGGGATAGCTATTGTACAGTAGCCTCTCAGTTGCATGCTGATGTTTCCGATTCCTGGCAAGGACTCTTTGCTGAAGGGCGTGCCCTGCAGAACATCAAAAGAACCAAGTTCTACAAAAGAAAAAAGAAACTCAAGTAGGCTTGAACATACAAAGACAGGGAGAAAGAGATGAGAAAGGGGCCAGGCAGAGTGTTGAATACAAAATGAGTTCAACCAACCCCAGGAGCTCATCACTTACATTTATCTTGCTCTGGGAGAGGGGCGTCAAACCAGTCCTGACATAAACCACCCACTGCCATTGACTTTGACTCGATGTGTGAGTGCCTGTGTGTCAGTATTTACATGTGTGTGTAAAAGTGAGGGAGAGACAACTGTACACAGAATAAAAACAACAAAAACGTCTCATAGTGATCACTATTACCTCACAAGAGTTAATAAGAAAACTCTTAAAAGTACAGACTCCCCCTCCAAAACAATACAGAGAAACCTTGTCTGGTAAAAACCAAAAAAAAAAAAGTACAGACTCCCAAGTGAATGAGTTTAGTGTTTACATCTAAATCTTGTAATTGTGCACTGCTTTAACATCTTTGCTATAGCATTTAAATTCCATGCCTGCACTTACCAAGCCTGTGAGATTTGCAGCTTATAATTGCAGTGTTTTATGTGTGCTTAATATGTTTCAAGGCAAAACTGATGATTACTTCTCTGCAAAAAGTTATATTTTATAGGATAAATATGAAACATGAGTATTTTCTACTATAAATGGTCTAGAAACTAAAGCAACAAGGCCAATATTTCTTTATGCTAACTTCGGTTTGAGAAGGAATGCCCCCAAATTCTGACTGGGCAGACACTTTAAAATCATGTCCTGATGATCAGTTTCCTGTGCATGTATCACTGTCCTGTTAGGATGATAGTCCTGAATGTCAGAACACATTTTCAGAGCCAGAAAGCACAAAGCCAAGCCTGACTGTGTTGCAATTCTCCAATGAAATGAATAGCTTTTAAATTGTGCATTGAAGGTAAGTCAATATTGAACAAAAAGAGATGAACTTGCAGAGAGAAACAACAGAAGAAGCACATTTAGAATTGCTGTGCAATTGTTTTGCCAAGAATGATTGTTATAGTTAGTATGTTAATGTGTTCAAATATTGCCCAATGTCCAAAAAGTTATAATCTAAAATACCAATGAACAATTTAAAGAGTATATACATACATGCTTCCATTGCTGTTTGCTTTTACTGTGTTTTGTGACCTTATTTGATTTTATGACACTGTTTTTACTTATTATCTCTTCACTAGAGGTATATCTACGTTATAATATTGCTACTCTTTCATATTATTTTTGTTCATCAGAATTAGATGTTCAAACTAAAAGTTTCACATAAAAGATCACAAGCACATGTAGGTGAGTATGTCAAGCTTCTGAATGGACTGTGCCAACAAGCACTGTCCAATAATCTTGTTTAAACAAAGTGCTTCATTCAGCCAGCAGACTCCAGTAAAAGCATAATCCACAGTCCTGTTGAGATGGATTCCAACATTGAAGCCTTAAGTAATTATCATTGTCTTTGGAAGATTGTTCTCTGGTTTTTTCTCCTTCAATTTTTCTTAAACATGAAACAATAATTTCAGATGATTTAGAATCTGGTCCTCATTGCATTCAAGTCTAATGCTGTAGCACATGCAGAACATAAACATAAAACTGTAATCTCCTGAGATAAAGAGGAACCAAGATGATAATGAAGAACCTGTGCTTCCAGGAGCTGCATACTGACAGTCAGGTCCACTTCTTTCCTCTTCAAAGCTAGTCCTTATCAAACACACACCATGACAATTCACTGTGTGGTAGTGTGCGATTACAATTGTTTTATATACTTTTTCTGATTAGCATTTAAATACCACAAAGTCTGAAACAACACTGAATTTAAAAAACTAAATAGGAAAGGCCAATAGAAGACTTTCCCAAAAGATAAACACAAAAGCAGCATTAGAAGTTCAACAGTGAGCCGGGCGGTGGTAGCACACGCCTTTAATCCCAGCACTCGGGAGGCAGAGGCAGGCGGATCTCTGTGAGTTCGAGGCCGGGCTGGACCGACAGCCTCCAAAACAATACAGAGAAACCCTGTCTCGTAAAAACCAAAAAAAAAAAAAAAGTTAAACAGTTAGAGCTCTATCCCAAGAGTTCCTGAATTGTTTCTGACTGCACAGGAATTACATCTTCACTGAGTTAGGACAAAGAAGAAAAGCAGATGCCAGCCTTTGTGTGACCCCCAAATCAGAGAGGTACATGGATTGCTTTGGAAGTGTTGGGAAGCCTAAGATATTCTGCACAGTCCCCTGAGCAGCACTGCGCTCTTAGCAAGCAGAGACATGCCTTCATGCAGCCAGACCTTGGTTTGGGTGTGCTTGTAGTAGACATTTTCATCTTCTTGTTGTTTTCTGTCTTCACAGAGGCAGGATGTCCTCCATGTGACTAGGAATGGCTATGTGCCAAGTGATATGTTATTATTCCATTTGGAAAGCTAATCATTTCCTAAGTCAAACTTGAAGCTTATTTTGGGGTGCTCATCTTTCCCAAAGACGCAAAAACCTTAATATTCTCAAAGAATCTCATGTCATAATGTTCCTACCACTTAAAAAGAAATTACCTGTGTATTAACTGGAGCTAAGATCATAGTCTCTGGAGGTGAGTAGGACTGGCTGCCACCCTGACTCCCACTTCATAGTGGTGTAGGCTTGAGGTAATTTTATAAGTCACTAACATTTTCTCATCATCAAAATAAAAATGATAATCATAATCATCTCCTGGACCGTGATGAATAAACAAGATTAAATACTAAACCAAGTGCTGTGTGAAATCATGTCTAAACACTCCATAGACTATAACTATTGTCATTAAAGCCATTTTCAACTCATGCTTCTCCAACCATAAATAGATAACAATTCATCTAACATTTGTATTTTTTGTTCTTCTGTCCTAACACCTTGTATTTGGTTCTAGGTCTTTGTTGCTTCACAGTGAGATTCCTTAAACAGTATCAAGTGATCCTGATTTATCTTTATTTTAGGATAGATTATATATTACAATCATATTATGTTTTTCATAATTAGAACTTCAACATATCTGTTCACTTCCATTTCAAATCTTCTGAAGAGATGGCTCAACAATTAAGGGTGCATACACAATTTTCTTCCTTGCAGGTTTTTTCTATCAATATTTACCTGGCCAGCAAAGACTTACCAGGACCCACTATGCTCCAGATATTATAAGTACAAACATACTAGTTTCCAAGAATATAAAAGTAAGAAAAACACTACTCTGCTATCACAATCACAGATAATAGTCAAGCAGCCCATGATAACACACTGGCGATGAATGCTAGTAGACGTAGAGAACAAATAACTCAGAACTGTAACACTCTGGTCTGATGTATAAAGGCCTCGAGATAAATATATTAGCAATACATTTGGCATTTTGCAATATACCAAAACATTGTCTTCACCCTCCTTCCAGTTTCTAGGAGCTTAAGGGCCCAACAAGTTTGTGTACTCTTCGTTAATTAAGATATACCCTCAACCTTTCAAAATTCTAAAACACCAATGAAGCACGTGCTACCACTTCCTTGATTTTCTCTTCTGTTATTCCAATATTTTATCTTCCTCTCTGTAATAACTGCATCCATTAATGTACACTGCTTACCTCAATACTTAGAAGGAATCAGCATATATTGAATTAAATATCTTAATGCTTAATATCGTGTATGATAAAACTATCGCCCTAACTAGGTCAAAAACCTATTTAAAGGAAAAACTTATGCCTTGCACACATTTCCTATTTTCCAAGGTATTTACCTTAATTTAGATACAATGTATAAATAAATAATAGTTTCTCAACCTGTTCAATTTTTATAGAGAAAATGTATTAAAGAAATAAAATAATCCAGGTGGTGGTGGTGCACGCCTTTAAAACCAGCACTCGGAGGCAGAGGCGGGTGGATCTCTGTGAGTTCAAGACCAGTCTGGTCTACAAGAGCTAGTTCCAGGACAGCCTCCAAAGCCACCGAGAAACCCTGTCTCAAAAAACAAACAAAAAAAGAAATAAAATAAGCATTTCCCATTAGTTGCTACTCTATCCAAACTGTGTTCAGTGCAGCACCGTTCTACAAGTTGTCAAGAAGAAATACCCTAAGACTTACCCCAGGTCTGGAGGACTGTCTCAGTGGTAAACTCTGGTTCAGCGTTCATGAGGCCAAAGTCCCACTTCCAGAACCATAGAACAAAACAACAGTCTCATATCACAAACACAGTTAAACAAGATTACTTAAGATCAGTATTCCCCAGCCCTACTTATTGACAAAAATCTAACATCTCTTTATTTTATTTTGATTTTTCAAGTTCGTGCTCAGGAGCTTTCTAGTTAATTATGGTATCTTCTGACATTTTAGGGCTGGTTTCCACACTGAGCTCAATAAAATAATTTGCATTGCTAAAATAACTGGATATTTAATTCAATTAACTTCTAAGGGCTACCTTTCTACTAACATAATTAGAAGCACTTCCTTTTTTCTAAATTGCGTCAGATGAGCAAAGGTTTTGCTAAGCATGAGACCTGGGTACAAGCTTTCACAACAAAGATACAGTCAGGAGTAACCGACTGCTACTGAGGCTGGCTGAAATCAAGATATATGATTTGTGCCCATGTCCAAGACTCCTACTGTGGCTTTAAATTTTTATAATCAAGATATTTAATGGCTGGCATATAAGACATGTGTCTTGGGATTCAAGAAATAGGAAATTTACTAAATTATAAGCAGAAACATAGTGAATGGTGAATAGAAACACAGTGGATCTTTTGAATAAAAATTCCATCTATTCTCAGAATCAGGGTACCTCCACAAGGTCATTACTAAGATGACTATGAAGACAAATGGGCAGAATAGTTGACGTAGATCACTAATAAGATCAAGTTGAATGCACAAGTATTTCATGATCCTATTAGTCACCCAAGAGAAATACAGCCCTTTAACCAAATACAATTAAATTACAGCTATAAGTCCAAAACTTAATAGCCATATACAAAGTGTCAACTGAACCACAGAAAATAACTCTTTGTATTTTAAAAAATTCCTTCAAAACTCATTCCATAAATTAAGTAGAATTCATTCCTCATTTGTTCTCAAATGCCTTTCTATCAGAGAGAAAGAGAGATAGTCAAAGGAATCTATAAAAACATTTATAGTCATTTATGGAGATAGCTTACTTCATCCTTTATAGTTATGCCTATTCCTAATCTTTAGGAAAACTTTATAAAGCAAATTATTTTTTATTGTGATTTAATTAAAGGTAAGCAATAAAAACTCTTTAGGCAAAATAAATTCTTATTAGCATTTTTATGTAAACAACTGTTTCATTTTTGTGCCTCCCAAATGAGATTTAGAAGTAGTCCGAAGGTAGCGTATTTAAAACAGTACATATGAAACTTGGGCTACAGGTGTTATTGTAACATGACATTATGTTTTACATTTCCTATGGTTTGACTTCTTTTCATGTAATGTCTTTTGTTTGGTACTAATTATAATTGTTGATATCTCCTAATCATCAAAATAATTGTGGAGATGGTAAACTTAGCAACATAGAATTTCTGTCATTTGGGTTTTAATGATATAAATATGTAACATGATTTTTAACATATAAACATTTAAATTGTGTATTGATGTTCTTTGAAAGGTAGCAGAAGTGAAAAGACCACTTGTACCAACACAAGGATGCTTCCAAATTCCTGTTAACACAGATTTGTCACTAAACACATACAATTTGAAACAGCTAAATGTGATGAAAACAAAGTAATTAGCACTAAATGAAAATCTTAAAATTTTCTTTTCAGGGAAAAAAGAAATAGGAAAATCACTGAACCATACATACAAATGAGTAGGCTAAAAACTGAACAATACAAAATTTGGTTGGTTACAATTGGGGTAAGATTTACGTATTTACATTTATTATTAATTATTAATACTATGCTATTTTTCTACTACTATGATAAATACACAAAATAATTTATGGAGGAAAGAGTCTACTTCATCTTACAACTTACAGTCCATTGGAAAGAGAAATCAGGGAAGGAACTCAAGGCAGAAGCCTGGAGGCAGGAAATAATGCTGGTACCATGTCTTGCTCCTTGTGACTCACTCAGCTTTCTTTCTTGCATAACCCAGGATGACCTGCCCAGGGGTGGCATCACCCACAGTAGGGTGGACCCTCCCACATCAATCATTTATCAAAAAAAAAGTTCCACAAACATTCTCACATGCCAAACTGATGGAGGCATTTTCTTCCCAGGCCACTGCTTGAGTCAAGTTGATTAAAGAACTAATCAGTACATGCTCTACAGCTTATGCAAAGTCTAAAACTAATCACTAACAGTTAATCTATGAGATTCAAAATCTGAGAAATCGGGCACCAGGATGCCATGTGTGACTGGGCATCAAGACCAGCACTGGTGAAGCATATTATTCACTTTCCATGTAAGGCCGTGCTGTTTATCTATCTTCTGGTGATGGTACCCCAAGCCTGATGTTACCCCAAAGCTATGCTAATCTCAACTTGGCCAAACTCCAAAGTGCTCCCTGAAACAGGTTGTGTAGAATCAGCAGCTAATACACTCTGCCTCCTGGTGGCTTCCTGGGGTCCAAGAAACCCATGAAGCCATAATTTAAAAGTTTAGAAGGGCTGGCATCACACTTCTCCTTGTTCTTAGTGGACATTCAAAGTGGAGTCTTATAAATTGTGACAAGATGTTCAAAGCTATTCCTTGTCAAGCTTCAGCCTTGATGTGACTCTCTGCTTTGTTTTCTCACAGGCTCCAGCCCTGCAAAACGAAACTGCAATATCTGAAAGAAGCAATGCTTGGCCATTAAGGCCATGTTTGAAACTTGGCGGTAATACCTGGAAAAACCAGGCATCCAGCCATGGCCTGCACCAGTCTTCACAACTAGGAAGGCCTCTTGATGACCCATAACCTCTACCAGTCCTGGAGCTATTGAACCCTTACCCACCTCTTGATTTCAGGACTCATTTGATCCTGAGTACCACAAACTGGTGAGCTGATATACTGTCTCCTAAACTTAAAATTCTTCTTCCATTCAAGAAGCTGTCTTCACCAGACCGTAACACGTGCTACACTTCCCCCATCGAAGAGAAGCAGAGGATTGCTGCTTACAGCTACAGGTCTTAAGTCTAGCCTGGGCCAGCCCATTAGCCTGGGAACAATGATCCTTAGTCATCGTGGGCTGTTTGCCTATGTGTCTTGGTCAAGAGCATTCACACCAAGGTCCAAGTCTGAATCACAGCAGTGTTGTCCCCTTGTCCCCAGCTTCCACTTGGTCAAGATTCACCTGGGTCCTCAGACTTGTGACGTCCAGGATACAGGGAGATGTGAAGGACCAAGGAGAATGAATGTGCCTTGGCAAACTTAACCAGACAAAAATAGAGCCCTTTCCAACTCTCACTGAATCAGATGCAACTGTGATTATTTTTTGTCAGAGATTCCTCTCCATGTCACTAAAATAATACCATATTCATATTTACTACAAGCCTAATTTTCTCCATGTTAAAAGACATTACCTTGACTTGGAGACCAAAATGTGTATGTTTTACATGGATTCTTGATTAATGGAGAACCTCTAACTTGAATTCATAAAAGTAGATTTTTTTTCACTGTAAACAAGGGTTACTTGGATGCTCTTCTCTACCTTAAGTTTGCAGTGCTGGCATATGTTGCCCTACCACCGAGACAACTGGGTTTCCCCAAGGTCTATTCCATGCAAGCAATCTCTTGCCAACAAAATTTGAAAGCAGTTTATGAGCATGCAAAAACTTTTGAAAGGATGTAGCACTGCATTGAATTCTGGGAATACAATGAGTGAGTCATGTACTTGATCTGAGAAGTTTACAATCCAATGAGGAGGTCAAGTAAGTTAACCCAATAAGTGCTATAGCAGCTCAATGATAGCCATGAGACTTGCACCTCTGCTCCTTGACCCCAGGGAGCCCAGGATAACTTGTAGACTATCTTCTAATATTGAGAGTTGAAAGCCAACTTGCAGACATTCCATTCCTTTGGATCCCATGCAAGTAGTGATCTAGAGGTCTCTCGTCACTGAAGCATTAGTTCTAAACCACCTGACTTATAAACAAGTTATATGTTTACTTACAAAGCACTTTTCCTAGTCTGTAATCCAACTGAAAACTCTCCTGCAATAGCTTACAGGTAAAAAGCAGACTTTGAAGTCAGAAGACATGGTACCAGGTTTGGGTCCTGCTATGTGCTATGATGGAGGGCAAATCACGTACACTCTGTGGTCTTTGATGTCTATCTTTGACAGGTAAAAAATAATACTGTTCCTACCTCACAAAGTTGTTGTGAGATGTGAGCCTGTATGTGAAGCACCTTGTGAACTGTCACCATAATTTCTTGATCCTTACTACCAGATACAATACCAGCATTTGTCACAAGGACATACTCTTACCCAGCCTTTTTCCTGCACAATGGAATGGTACAAAGAAGATCAAGTTTCAAGGTCATTTCTTCCTGAATATCTGGTTTCAACAGGGAAATGCTAACGTTTTCCAGGATGACAAAGGTACTGTATAAGAAGCAAAGCCAGGATCCTACGGCCACATAGACACTCCACCATTACCACACAGCTACAAGGGACCTGCCAGTCTCCTTCAAAGAAGGTTTTCCCTAAGGCTTATAGAAGAGAATTTATCTTTGGTTCCAGAAAATCAGTCACTGTGGTAGTTATTTGTATCACCTTGGCTACCGCTACCCAAGGACTCACCAGCCTCTCTAATGGAGCACAGGGCTCCCCAAATAAATGAGGGTTTCTTCAAAAGGGACATTAACACAGACAAATAAATTACAAGCTGTCCACGACTGCCTGATCTATTACAATTGGACTAGTGGGGGAAATGTCTAGATATTAATTAAAGAATGTGATCACATGTTTCTTCTTTTATCTTTTTATCCCTTGCATCAACTTAGCTTTTAGCATTATAGTTTTTACTTGTCTACTCTCTGTCCAACAGACTGAGAATAAAATTTGTTCCTGATAACAAGTCTTAGATATCCCATTTATACACACACACACACACACACACACACACACACACACTCCCAAACACAAGCACATGAACATACACACAAATAGGTACAAGTGCATGTGCACGTACACACACACACACACACACACACACACACACAGGCACAGGCACAGATGTATTTAAACATATGTCTGTACACCCAGGCACATACACACACATATCACTTAATATCCTAAAGCCAAGGAACAGGGAGAAAGGCCACCATTTTCTTGTCTATATGCATGGCCGAGCCTGACTAGACTTTACTGATGATGATTTAACAAGGACACTGGAATAGCTGATCTGATTTGAGTTCAGTGTCACCGAACATGTCCTAATCCACCCCAGGATAAAACCCTGACTCCATTTCAGTCTTATGTAGAAGTTTAGGTAGAAGTCACGAGCTGATGGAACCACTGACACCCAACAATCCTTTATCAAAGGGAGAACTTCCCCTCGAACTCCATGAGCTTCTCCCAAGCTCAGAATGTAGTTCCATATTCCCCCAAAACAGCTTAAATTTTCTACCAGTGTCATGTGGGTCAACAGAACAATGGTTATATTCCAAAAGATCTGACTGAATTGTGACCTAGAAGAGTCACAAACCCCAAACAGAAAACTTTCCATTGTCCTCATTTCCTCAAGATCCTAGAGTAAGGAAGCAAAGTTATGGGTTTAAAAAAATCCATTCAGTGTTGATCTCA
Source organism: Mesocricetus auratus (assembly GCF_017639785.1). NCBI lineage: Eukaryota > Metazoa > Chordata > Mammalia > Rodentia > Cricetidae > Mesocricetus > Mesocricetus auratus. Next base: position 126,991,618 of record NW_024429266.1, read on the forward strand.
GTTTTCAATTGCTTTAATGTAGAATAAGAAATAATCCATAATCCCCTGTGTGTGGTTAACTAACCAAATATGACATCCAGTAGGTTGAAAAGTCCGTAAGACATTGACACTGCAGTTTCAGTACCTAAAACAAGTTGAAAAGTTAAAACAATGTCTTCTTTTACAGTTCATAATCACCACTTGCTTTGGGAAGAAAGCCAGGCAGTCTCAAAGCAGCAGCCACCCAAGGTCAGAGGCACTGGGCCAAAGGACCCAGCAAAGAACAGACCCGAGCCAAGGAGGGAAAGCTGTTACTGGAATGGCAGTCCATGCTTGTGGAACAAGATGTTCCACAGGTCAGGGGGCTGAGGAAGAGCAGACAGAACAAAGCAGGGAGGCAAATTAAGATGTTGTAACAGGTATCAGGATGATGAAAACTAGGCAAAAGATGCATCATCCGCATAGTATTTGTCTCATAGTAGCCTTTCTTGTGACTTCTAGGATTATGTCATAGTTCCTTTCTATGAATTAAAGTCCTCGGTATAACTGATGTTGCTTAACATAGCCAATTCAGAACAGAAAACATTTCCTCATCCCTGGCATAGACAATTTTTTTTTTACATCCTGGCTGATATAATTTTCTTTTACAGAGATTTTTAATTTGTTCATAAATCTTTAATGTTATTTTATCAATAAAATTTTGTCAATAAAAATTTCCCTGGTTGAACGCCAATTCCTTTATTAAAGTATTAAAACTCAGAAACGAAAAGCAGCCATGATGATTTCTCATTGGCCCGCCCTTGCATTCTGTAGGCTATGGGAGGGAGAAGGTGTTCAGACCCAGCTGAGATTGAAACAGTTACAGTGAAAACACCAGGAGAGGGTAAGCATAGGGAACTTCCAGAGAGAGCAATGCACAACAAGCATTCCAGATGAACTGCAATCTGCAAATTGCACCTCACTTCCAAAAGTCAGAGGCGTTTGCCCCAACAGGGTGCAGAAATGGCCCGGTGAGAAAGAGACAGACATATGGGATAGAAAAAACATAATGAAGGCAACATTTTGCAGGAAGGAGCAGCTAAGCAGAGCCCGTAGCTGGCAAGAGTACCATCCTTTTCAGGGAATTCATGTTAGAGGGTTCCAGCAGCAGATGGAACGCAGCCAGTAGCCACAGTGATGAGAAGGGGCAGTTCCTGCAACACGTGTCTGAATTCTGTGTGGTTTGAAGCTAAGGACTCACTACTTCTTGTTAAAGGCCTTGCAGTTTTTTAAATTAATCTAACTGCACCTGGTAAGGCTTGCAAACGTGTGAATGGATTGCAGACTTTGGGTTAAGAATAAAGAAACATAATCTACAGAGCAGCATCTGGGACATAGACAGCAACAGCCTCTGTAGTATGAGACATGGGAGTCACCAGGAGAAGGAAACTGTTCTGTGTCCTGTCCAATGTGCTGTACAGAGAACCATGCTTACTCTGATGGCTTAATAAGTGGCAACTCTTTTTTGATCTTGGTGTGTGTTCAGTCTTCTCTCCTGAACGCTCTCATAGTCTCCATAAAGTCCAGGATGCATGCAGACATATTTAGTGAGCAGAGGACCTGTAAGTATTAGAATTGGAGAAATCCTAAATGATAATAACCAAAAAATATTCTTAAATATGAAACTAAATGGTCAGCCACTCTTTGCTGAATACAATTCATTTTAGAGTAAATATCCTTGAAATTTTATTGGCAAAAATTATCCCAACAAAATGAACTTCATCTCCCTTTCAATAGTCTCTAGTGTAAATATAATACTAACTTTTTCACAATCATTTTGTTCATAAATAAAATATTTGTGTACTGAAAGTTGGCACATTTTTCTTCTTTTTTTTTAACTAGATCAAACTTTGGCAGCAAGTAAAATCTTCAAAGGTACTAAAACAAGATCCTGAACATATTTGTCTCTATTTATTTCACATTCCAACTGTATTCCAGATACAAATGGGCAAAACAGTGAGCAAAGTCATGTTTACACTCTGGGGTCAGAGTGTAAATACACAACAAATATGTATTTACTAGCAGAGACAAATCCCTGAGAAAGGGAAAAAGCTTCAATGACAATATATGACAAAGAAGCTGGACTCAGCCTGGAGTGTTTTGGGGAAGAAATAGGATTGAGTTAAAGTGTAAACTGTGAGCAGAAGTTTGGGGGATCAAGTGACAGTGTAGAGAATGTTTTAGATGTGGGGCCAGAAAGGCTTTTCTGAAAACTGAAGTGCTAATAGAACTCCAGGTGACTGGAGACTTGAAAGCAAGATTAGCGGAGGAGGTGAATAGTAGAAGTGGGTGGGAACCAAACCACAGCCTTAGAGACCCTGCGAAGGAGCTGGGTCTTGGTTGCACCACGACAAAACTGCCAGGGAAGACTTGGCATGAGCCATCTTACTCGGCTGTAGTCCTTTGTATGCTCCCATCTTAAATTTATCTTTGGTTGGTGTCTGTTAATCTCAATTGTGAACCAAATGGGATCTGGAGTCTCTAGGAGAGAAACCCCTGGGTACCTGGGTATGCCGCAGGTCATTTCCAGGGAGGTTTAACTGAAGAAAGAGGTCCACCCTGAATGTGGGCAGTACCACGGGGGCAGACATGCTATATCAGCTTCCTGACTGCAGAGGAACCAGCTGCCTCATGTACCTGCCGCCACATCTTTCCCACTATGGTGGACTGCAACCCTTCAGACTGTCACACAAAATAAACCTCTTCTCTCTTAAGCTGCCTCTTGTCATGTATTTAATACGAGTGATGAGAAAAGCAACTGGCATGGCTGGTTTTCTTTTTTATGCTTTCAATGTGCCTCCATAGAACACCATAAACGCCATGTACAACTGACAATGGAACAGACACTGTATTCCTCACTCTCCTAGATACAGGAGGATCAGAAGTTCAACATCATCATTGGGTGGAAAAGAATATAAAGCACTTTGGGATATGCATTCACATGGTACCAAGGATTTTGTTTATTCAGCTTTGTCATGGGCATAATCCGTACAAAGTTTCTATCTTTAAAGCAGATTTTAAACATCTTCCCAATGCTACCAGGTAAAGATATTTTGAAAGCTTTGTTGAGAGGAAATGAAAGTGTCATTACTATTTGGCACCCCACAATGAACAAAGATTCAATTTAGAATGGAGAGAGTGGATAAAGAAAACTCACAGATACAGAAATACCCACAATTTGCCACTGGCTGATAGGAACTGTGATTGGAATTCATCCTCCTGCCTTCTGATTCTCAGCACCTTCCAGCAGCTAGACATCTGAGGGGCAGCAGGGCAGTCAGTGACCACCTGCACGGTTCCTGTAGATGGAAGAAGTTCCCATGTCTGCTACCTCAGTTACACTCGCTCATCTGTTTCTATTTTGGAAAATCTAATTGACAACTTACTGTCTTGTAGTCATTCTCGTTGTCCTGTGTATTTTTCCCTTTTCTGTCCTTTTTTCGGTCATCCAAGTTATGTTTGAGGAAGACATCTAAGTGCTGGATCTGAATCACTTAGCTGACACTTTCTTACAGTTTTCATTTGCATTTTGAGATTGAATCTTCTTCCCATCCTCATGGACCATTTCTATTGTTACTTCATGAATTACCTGTTTTCATGCTTGCCTGTGCTTCTATCAGGAATTGCTCTCTTATAGCATTTATAGTACTTTACATTTACAGCATTTATATTAATTCACAATGTGTAAGATTCTTCATTTATTTTGAGACAGTGTCTCATATATCCCAGGCTGATCTGAACTCACGATCCTTGGGCTTCTGCCTCCCAGATGCTACAACTCACAGACTCAGAAAAGCTAAGCAACAAGGAGGGCTCAAGGTGGGAAATGCATAAATCTCACTGTGAAGGGGAAGTAGAATGGACATTGCCAATGGACAGGAAGAGGGGGCTGGAAGGAGAATCGGGGATGAGAACAGGAGGGATCAGGTACATGGAGGATGGAGAGAGAGAGTATTGGGAAAGATAAATGGAATGGGCTGGGGGAAACATTCTTGGGATGAGGTAGAAGTCTAGAGCAATGTAAACTCTCAGGAATCTATGAAGGTGACCCTAGCTAAGACTCCAAGCAATAGAGGATACAGAGCCTGAACTAGCCATCTCCTGAACCAAGCAAGACTTCTAGTGGAGGGACTGGAACACCAACAAGCCACAAACCCTTTAACCTACAATTCATCCTTTCTACAAGATGTGCTGGGGTACAGATGGCACAGAAATTGTGGTGGTGACAAACAAATGACTGACCCAGCTGGAGAACCCTACCCTGAGAGGGAGCTCAGCGCTGAGAACCAAGACCCAGATGTGGGATACCCCAGAGACCTGGGATAGAACCAAACACAACTGGAAGGTGGGCGGGGGAGCCAATGAAATGATTCCTAATAATAATCTGTGATTCTCATAGATTGGTGCCTAGTCCAACTGTCATCAGAGAGACTTCATCCAGTAACTCATGGAAACAAATGCAGAGACCCACGGCCAAACATTAGGCAGAGCTAAGGGACTCCTACTGAAGAAAAAGAGGAAGGATTGTAAGAGCCAGAGGTGTCAAGGACACCACAAGTAAACCCACAGAACCAACTAACCTGGACTCATAGGAACCCAGAGACTGAACTGACAACCAGGGAGACTGCATGGGACTAACCTAGGCCTTCTGCATATATGTTACAGTTGTGTAATGTGATCTTCTTGTGAGGCTCCTAACAGTGAGATCAGGGGCTGTCACTGACTCTGATGTCTGCTTTTGGAACCCTTCCCTCCTACTGTGGTGCCTCATCCAGCATTAATAGAAGAGAAGGAGCCTCATCTTACTGAAATTTGGTATACCTTTGCTGGCTGATATCCATGGGAGACCTACCTGTATCTGAAGAGAAACAGTGGAAGAGTGGTTTGCTTGGGGTAGACAGAAGGTATGATGAGAAACTGGGGAAGAGGAGAGGGAAGGGTAACTTTGGTTGGGATGTAAAAACAAAACATAAAAATGTATTGTTTAAAAAACATAAAAGAGTGAGCTGCAGCCTGCTCACAGAGTGAGATATTATCTCAGAAAAACAACAAAAAAGTCTTAGGAATATTACAGTCTAAATTAGCTAGTTATTGTGATGCTTTGGATGAGGATGGGCCCCATAGGCTCATACGCTTGGATACTCAGTTCCCAGTCGGTGGAACTGTTTGGGAAGGATTAGGAGGTGTGGCCCTGTCAGAGGAGGTGTATCACTAGGGACAGTCATTGAGGTTTCAAAAGATTGGCAGAATTCCTTGTGTACTGTGGGAAAACTAAGCCTCAATAGGCCTGACAGCTGGCCTAGAGCATGCACAGTTGATATCTACTGACAGCCAATCTGGGTCTGCCAGAGGGCCTTGAGAACAGCAGATGAGAGATGATGTGGACCTATGGACAGTGACCACATCACCTCAGCAAATGCCAGCTCAGTGAATATCTTCCCCTGGGGCAAGGTTGGGGAGTATATAAGGTTTATATACTTATGAGCTTGTTGTTTCAACTTGTTCCTGATGCCTGTGTCGTTGATGTTGCACTGACTTTCCCCCACCCCCAAGGGACACTGGTCGGGATCCTGCAACAGTGTAACTCTCTCTGCCTCCTTCTTATGGATCAAGATATGAGTGACTGGGCTGGAGAGATGGCTCAGCAGTTAAGAGCTCACACTATTCTTACAGAGGACTATAGCTCAATTCCTAGGACCCATATATGGCAGATCACAGCTGCTTTTAACTCCAGTTTCAGGGTAATCTGACACCTCTGCCCTCCAAAGGTACTTAAGTATACATATCAGCATGCACACGCATAATTAAAAAGTGTTTTAAAATAAATATGGGGAGGTGTAAGTTCTCAGCTGTTCTGATCACCATGCCTTGCTCTACTGTGTAGACTCTAAGCCCAATAAAATGTGGTTTGTTTGTTTATTTGCTTGCTTGCTTCTTTATAAGTTGCCTTAGCTGTGGTATTTTATCACAGCAATGAGAAAATAACTACTATAGCTACTGGATTGTGAAATCTTCCAGGGTTTATGTATAGACTGCAGTTACATAATCAGATATCAGTTAAAGGCTTACTTTACCTTCTAGAGAGAGCTAGATTTCATATTTTCATATGCTGATTTCATGATTTTTGTATTTATTTTTATTCCCTCTGAGTTTATTTTTCATGACACGTTAACTATTTACAGCTATGCTGTAAAGCATGTATGGTGATTTGGATGACAATGGCCTCCATAGGCTCATCTATTTGAGTGCTTGGTCACCAGGGAGTGGCATTATTTGAAAGGATTAGGGGGTGTGGCCTTGTTGAAGAAAATGTGTTATGGGAGGCGGGGCAGCTTTGAAATTTTAAAAAGCCTATTCCAAGCCCAGAGTCTCTCTCTCTTCCTGCAGCTTGCAGAACCAGACACAGAACTTGCAGCTAATTCTCCGGCACAATGCCTGCCTGCACACCACCATGCATGCATGAAGCCTTGGACTAAATCCTCAGCTACTGTATAAAGCTGTGTACAGTGGCACCTGGAAGGTGGAGACAGGAGTGTCAGACAATTTGGAGCATCCTTGACTACACGATAAATATGAGGATAGCTTGGGATACATGAGACTCTGTTTCAAAAAGTAAAAAATAAAAATGTGCATACAAGCAGCAGCCAGTGCTGCTGCTGCTTCCCATAAAGAAGTTGACATGGAAGATCCTCTGCCACCTGTTTCTTAGAGTGCAAGATGCCATGCCATCTGCGGTGTAGAATTATGATCAATAGTCATGCTTTTTGTGGTCCCTGGGAGCTCTACTGCTAAACGGACAAGCAAGATGTGCCCGCAGGTGCAGCAGTAACAGGTGAGTTTTGAAAATAACTAACCACTTTCATGTTGGGCTTGCATTGAGGTTTTTTCCACCGCAGCAAGTTCAGGTCTAGTAGGGAAGCTGGTGCTGCTGTTTCGCTTAAGTGAACAGGATGTGCCTATCAAGGTACCTTGTAAATAACTGTGTTGACATCCATGGGGCAGTGCTGCTTTTAGCTTTGGCTAGTGGTGGGCAGTAGTGACTGCAGAGAAACAACTGATCTAGGTGCTGAAAACAACTGGCTGTTGAATGCTCAGTTCCAACTCAATGGAACATCAATACCAACTCCTGGAAGACCTAAGGAACATTGTGTGACAGGGGACTCATCGAGCCTAAGAGCATGAGGAAGGAACACAGTGTTATGACGTGCTAGTTTGGGGGATATTACATGGCCACAGACTCATTTGCTCAAGACTTGGACAACACTGGTTCTGTGGACATCCTATCTCATGATGTCTGAGAGCAGCTAATGGCTAATGATGGAGGGTCAGTCTTCTTCAATAGCATATGTAACAGGAGTCCTAATAGATCCTAATAAAAGCCTGGAGTCAGATACAGGGGCAAAGATGGAAAGATCAGAGAGATAAAGGAGCAAGCCACAGCCACACCAGTTTCTCAGCTGGAAAGAGTGAATTCCTGTTTCCTCTAGCCTATAGTCTTCTCTCAGCCCTGCCATCCCACTTCCTGTCTCCACCTCCCTAGTGCTGGGATTAAAGGCATGTACCACTATTGGCTGGCCTCTATGGTTAGCTAATGGCAAGCTCCACCCTCTGATCTTCAGACACACTTTATTTGTACAAACAGATATCACCACAGGCATAGTCACTGGTGAAGTGTCCATGCCCCTAAAATAACAGCTCACCTATGCTCCTACAAACAACTCTAACAAAATTTGCCAGCTCACACACATGAAGACACAAAAGTAAAAGGGAACTAACTACGAAGAAGAAAGAATAAAGTCAGCTGAAGTGGGAGGACTACAAGAGAGGAGAGGATATGGATTAAGACACATTATATACCTGCGTGAAAGTGCAATAATGAAACCCACTGATATGTATAATTAGTATATGTTAATAATTTCTAGAGAAATGATGGATTTTAATGGAAAATAAATTTACAAAACCAAAACAAAGTCTGTTATCAGAGTGAGGTTAAATTAATAGTAAAATGGAGCATGTATGCTACCAAATATTTAAATAGAAACACAATGATGTGCAGTTTGACAAGTAATTTTACAAGAATGCCTCTGTTGTCTCAGGATCTACTTTGGAGAGACTAAAGTAATTTGTACTGGCCCAGAGAGGGACTGCTGCTGTGAACTATTCACTGATCACATAGAAAGAGACTTCTGTTGGTTAGTGTTTAGAGAGATGTGATTCTCTTTGAAGGCTAGCTATTAAATATCATGTGTGTTTATGTAGGACAGGATGTAAGCTAAGAGAGTAATGATTTACTAATATCTCTACTATTGGAGAGAGGTGGTGGCAGTGATTGTCATAAAAGACATACATGATAAGTTTTTAAGTATCACTCCTCAAAAGAAGATGATAGGTCCAATGTAGCCAAGCATCAATGTGGTCATAATGTAGAATTAGGAAGACCACCTTGACACCTGCATCTATGACAGCCAGAGGGCAGTACAGCCTGGAAAGGCCAAGTTATGAAGACTGTAGAACTGAAGAGGTTTATCACACAAATTTGCCATACAAAACTCAAGAGCATGATAGGGGACATGAGAACCCCAAAACTTAAAGAAGACATTAAAGAATTTGCCTGGACCCTCAAATTCTGCAGAAATACCTCATCAGCCAGTGGTGACCTGCTCTCCATGCCTAACAGGAGCCAACTCCCTTGATGCCACACAGAAACCTCAGATAGAAACCTCACATGAAATGCTACGCAAAACAGTATCTTCCATCATGAAGATGTGCCCTATCCCCTTACAACTTACAAAGGTAGAGTTAGGGTCATTGCTAAGCACAGCCCACGAAGAGAAGTGTAATCTTATTTTTTGGAAGAAAAGAACTTTTCGCCGAAAGCCTGTAGCACCTGCAGATATCTAAGATAGGGATTCAGAGTAAATGACTTCTTTACAGGCAGACTGGAAAAAAGAGTATCCTAAGAATGGGAAAGGCAGTTCAGTAGCACAGGTGAGCTCTGTCATGTGGGTCTAAAGGGCTGGGAGTGCTAAGATTGTGCTAGGGTGGACTTCTTAAACTCAGTGGAAGTGTCCGCCAGCAGAAAATAATGTGGGAATGTCAATGATTGAGGAAAGGGGGCAGACGAGGTTTTGGAAAGAGACATCCCTGACTGGATTCCATGCCTAAGACCAGAGCCTCCAAGGGATCCCAGAAAACATGTTCTTAACCAAATAAATAAAGGGGGCAATACTAGTGTGAGCACTGACATTGCAGGGCTTCCTTTTTCTGTCTTTGTGCCACTGGGGGAGGGGCCAGTATTTTGCAAAGTAGCTTAAATTTGCCTTAAAGTCAGACTCCTCCTGCTTCAGCCTCCTGAGTGCTGGGTTTACAGGCTTGGATCAGCCACATTGACATTACTGAGAAACAGTGATCTTTCTATCCTGAGAGCACTCTTTCAGGAGGGATGACACAGACTGAGCTATTCATTCAGTAGCTCTGTAAACACAGGCGTCTAGAAGAGTAAAGGCCAGGTAGTGTTACTTAAGATGAAAATCAGGGACCCAAACATAAGACATTGATGACGTATGAGGATGCATAGCCAACATCCCTAAAGACATTCACATGATGATTTCATAAAAAGGGAAACTGCTGCTCTGACCATCAGAATCTTGGTATCAGATTATTTTAAATTGTTTGGTTATACCTCTTGGAATCACAAAGAATGTTACAGGAGAATGAAGGAGACAGAAGTTAAGAGAGACAAAACAGCAGGGCAGCTGGGGAGCAGTCTGAAGGTGTGTGCTGCTGGCTCTGAGAACAGGAAAACTTATAGAAAGAAAACGTGCGCGCGCAAGCGCATGTGCGCGAGCACACACACACACACACACGTGATTTATTTGAATGATATACAGACTGTAGTCCAGTCAATTCAACAATGGCTGGCTGTGGATGGAAAGTCCATCAATCCAGTAGTTTCTCAGTCCACAAGACTGAATGCCTCAGTTGGTTTTTAGTAGATGCTGGAATCCTGAACAAGTAGGTTCTAATGCCAGTGAAGAGGTGGACATGCTATCAAGTCAAGGACAAGCAGGCAAAGAGCAAAAGCTTCCTTCTTCTATGCCCTTAAGAGACTTCCAGCAGAAGGTATGGCTCAGATGAAAGGTGTGTTTTCCCACTTCCAGGTCCAGATTAAAGTCATATGTCTTCCTGACTCAAGATTCAGCTCAAAGGTGTGAGTCTCCCTACCTTAAAGGTGCAGACTAGAAGTGGATTCACCCACTTAAAACCAAGCAAAAAAAAAAAAAAAAAGATCTCACAGATGCATACTCCATTTCTGGATTGCAGTTCATTCCAGATGTAGTCAAGTTGACAATCAATATTAACCATCACACGTGTGTGCAACATGAAATTCAGGTGACCTGGAAAAGCTGGAAGAGAGGAAAGGATATCCATGTTCAGAGACTCCAGAAGGAACATGTTGCTGCTCAAATCTTGTCTTTGGTACAATGAATCTGAGGTCAAACCTCTGAAGCCCATGATCTCTAAAGCAGTAAGTTTGTATGACTTCAAGTCACCAGGCTTGCAGTAATTTGTTGAGTGATTACTTTTGTGTCAATGAACTAGGCTATTACATGCCATTATTCAATCAAACACTAATCTTGTGGTTGCTGTGAGGGTATCTTATAAACTATGGTTCATATCAGCCATCAGTTTGCTTTGAGGAAAGATGTCCACCCTATCAGTAAGGCAGATGGGCTATATCTAATCAGTTAAAAGCCTGTAGCAAAATGAGAAGATTAAACATTCTTCCCCAACTCTAGAGTTTCTAGCCTGCTGCCTTGCCTTGGACACTCATCCTTTACAGACTGCATTGTGTACACCAGTTTCTTTAAATAAGAGTACTCTAGTGCAACTTTATCCATGTTTTGCTTCCTATGACTTATTATAGCCAACTGCAATCTGAAAATACTAAGTGGAAAGTTCTAGTAACAAATAATCTATAAGTTTTAACTTGAGTTTTGTGTGGGGCTAAAAGATGGATCAGTTGTTAAGACCACTCCCTGCTCTTCCAGGGTACTGAGTTCAGTTCCCAGCACCTATGTCAAGTTGTTCAGAACCATCTGTAACTCCAACTTCAGGGGATCTGATACCCTCTTCCAGACTTTCAGACTCACGTGCGTAAACCTACACTTACACATAATTTAAAAGAACAAATAGTGTATTATCCTCAGAAACATGATGAGATGTCCTATCACCCAGTTACTTCCAGCTTAGAATATGAACAATCCCGTAGACCAGCCATCCATACTAGATAAGTTACATGACCAGTCAGTACCCATCTGGGTTACGGAATGCCTCAGTATCACAATGTCACTGTGCTTGTGTTCAAATGATCTTAATTTTACTTAAATTGGTCAAAAGTGGTGGCACCAGGAAGGCCCCGGTATACAAAACAGGGAGGGTAGACTGACCTAATTGTGTGGCAACACTACAAGTGTATAAGAAAAATACACTAACTGCATAGGGCTCAGTACTACACATGGGTTCAGACACACATTGGGGTATATCTGCCATGGGGGAAAGGACCACTGTATATTTTAAAAATACCATCTTGGTTCTGTTTCCCTAGATAACACTGACAAACGTCTGTTAGAATACCATCAGTAGACAAATGCCAATAGTTCACAGAGGTATTCCTTATAATCAAAAAGGACAGAACGTAGGTGGGTCAAATGACAACATACGAAACAAAAACTAATAACAAGGAAAAACAGTTCTCTAATCGTTTCCTGGTTGACTCAATGAATGTTAAAGGGAGTCTAGACTCCATGAAGATTCCTTGAATCTAGAAATATGTACCAGGGCATACAGGAGGGACAAACCCACTCAAATGTTAGTTTTCTAGATATAGGATGTAAACCAACAGGGCCACCAGAAAAAAAACAAATGCAATTGTTGATGATATCGAAGCATAAGGGATTTTTGGTAAGCAGGATCCCACCCATGCTCATACTGCAGGGGTTCAGTGTACTCAACCATGGGCATCTTCTACCCCCTAACTACATCCAGTGGATGGCACTGTGATCTGAATGTAACTGGTCTCCTGAGGAAATCATGGCTATACACTATCTTTTCAGTGTAACCACATTAACTGGGGATGGGACCTTTAAGAAGCAGGGTCTAGACAGGTCCTTAGGTCACTGGGGGCTTGAATTTAGAGGAGATTGGGGCAGTTTTCATGGGACCACAAGTTACTGCTAATAGAAACAGTAGTGATCAGAGCCCCTCCACATTCTCTAGCTTCCTATATTGCCATGTGACTATACCCTTTCGCACAACCCCTGCTATAATAATCCAAGATTCATCACAGCCACATCATGCCCCTGAAACTCCAGAACTGACAGATGACTAAACTTCTTTCCTTTTTTTCTTTTAAGGTTTATTTGAGATATTTTTCATAATATGTTTTGAACATATGCTTTACACTGCCCTAAATCCTCCCACATCTTCCCCACCTCCCTACCCAACCAACTTCATATTCTCTCCCCATCCCAAAATAAAGATCAAAACAGAAAAACTGATAAAAAATCAATAAAAAACTATCAAAACAATAGACAGAAAGGGCGGGGGGAAAGTCATCAAGTCCACTGTGTGGTGGCTAACTACTCCTGAGCATGGGCCTGCTTTGGAGTATGGTCAATATAACTCAATGACACTCTGCTGAAGAAAAGTGATACTCTCTTTCCCAGTAGGTATCAATTGCAAATTTTAAATAGCTTCTTGGCTAGGGGAGGTACTTTATGTCCCTGTCCCTTTCTTGGTTCTAGGATTCTATCTGTTTTTGAACTAAACAGAGTTCAAAAGGTGAAATACAGATGCTCAAGAAATACTCTTTAAAATATTCAGCATTTTTAGTTATCAGAAGCTACAAATTAAAATTACTTGAGATTTCACCTTACCCCACTACGAATGGCCAAGATCAATGAAAGGAATGACAACAGATGCTGGTGAGGATGCAGGAAAGGGAAACTAATCTATTGCTGGTGAGGCTGCAAACTGGTACAGCCACGGTAGAAATCAGTGTGGTGGTTTCTCAAAAGCTAAAACTTGGTCTACCACAAAACTGTATTGCTCTTGGGCATATATCCAAAGGACTTTGCATCTTACTGCAAAGATACAGTTGATAACAGCTAGAAACCAGATGCCCATTCCCTATGGTGGGATGCTTTTCTCAGCCTGGATGCTGGGAAGAGAGACTTAGTCCTGCATCAACTTAACGTGCCAGGCTTTGTTGGCACCCCATGAGAGAGAGACCTTACCCTTTCTGAGGAGTGGATGGGGGTGGTGAGGGAGTGGGAGGAGTAACTGTCTGTTGTGTAAAATGAATTAAAATTTTTTAATTAAAAAAGAAATACTTGTCTAATTTGAAACAGCAATTAAATAAATAAAAATAAAAATGCTTTTAGCAAAACACACACACAAAAGCTGTATCTCAGAAGATGACAGTTACCATGTAGCTAACAATCTGGTAAATTCATCAGGAAGAATTATCAGAAGTTCACATTTGTTTGGCATAAGTAATGATATATGTTCATAATCTTGGCAATAATGTCTCAATATAGTTATCATTATAGGTGGATTTTGATATCTAGTACTTTCTATCAAAGATCTGTGGTCAGCTTAACTGCACCCAAAAAGGAGGAAGCAGACATGTAAAAATACTATTAAGATCTACATGTTGGACAGAGAGTGAGTAATTAACCCTAAGAAGATTCAGAATCGTGGGCAGTGGTAGCACACGCCTTTAATCCCAGCACTCAGGAGGCAGAGGCAGGTGGATCTCTGTGAGTTCAAGCCCGGGCTGGACCGACAACCTCCAAAACAATACAGAGAAACCCTGTCTCGTAAAACCAAAAAAAAAAAAATCAGAATTTTGCCAAGTTGGTGATGTTTACAGAATTCAGTTTACAACATGTGAAAATGCTGTCAAAGAAATAGGGAAGTCTTTACTCCTTGCTCACTTTTTTAAGCATGCTTATTAACCCTGGTTGGATGCTGAAAATACATGCCACATTTAGGAATTAAAAGCCCTTTGTCTATTACAAATAATGCTGCTATGAACATAGTGGAACAGATATCCTTGTTGTATGAATTGGCATCTTTTGGATATATGCCTAAGAGTGGAGTTGCTGGGTCTTGTGGTAGGTTTATTCCCATTTTTCTGAGGAATCTCCTTACTGGTTTCCAAAGTGGCTGAACCAGTTGGCACTCCCACCAGCAATGGAGGAGTGTTCCCCTTTCACCACATCCTCTCCAGCATAAATTGTCGTTGGTGTTTTTTATTTTAGCCATTCTGAGTCATTTATTACTTGAGTTGATTGGCAACTAGATTGAGTAAAGGTTCACAGCACATTTTAATCATGATTATAAGCATCTCTGTTACATAGATCATATGATCCAGTGCACCTCATGTTGCTAGAGGATTTTATTGCTTTAGAATTTTTGTTTGTTGTTGTTTTTTTTTCCACACACTTGGTTCAGCAAAGACTTGTAAGGTCTTGGAGCACAGCCATGCCATCTACATCACACAGTTAGTCATTATTCCCAAAGTGTATCCTGGTGTGCTGGTGGACCTAACAGTAGATTGAGCTGCCAGCTGATGCTAAGTCAGTCACTCTGCAACAGGAATGGCTTACTCTGATCTGGATGCCATATTGGGTCATAAATTTGAGGAAGAGTGCAAAGTAGCAGTTTGGCACATTATGGAAATAGTACATTCCAGATCAAAGTGGGTAAATTCAGAAGCATGAGCAAGCTACCCAGGCAGATGCCCAGGCCCTTACATTACTTAGTTACTTCAATGCCACATCTTTAGCTGTCTAACAAAGGAGAAACAGGAGAAAATTCTCAGGCATGGTTTGGGGATGAGATGACTCGGTGTTTGCCAGGTGACAGGGCCTCCTGTGCACTACTGTCTGTCTCAAAGGATGCTGTAATGGAAGGTTGAAGGGATGTGTGGCATGATTCACTTTGTTATGAGCTTTATGGGCAGAGAGATGGAGCCTTCGGAAAGACAACAGGAAAGATTCCTTGGGAGTACCTGACCAGACAGGGACCTCTAAGAAGCAACTCTGAAAGAGTAGGGACAAGGAGATCTGATGAAGTTATGTAGAAGGACCAGTAGGAGTTGGTGTGACATATGTGACTTCGTGTTTCTTTTGACTATCTTTTATAGCATCTCCCCAAGCAGTGAGTAAGTAAGCGGGAACGATTGCTTCCCTGTGAATACTCCTACAGTGGACCCCATAACAGAATCTCTCACAAGCAAGGTGGAGGGAGACAGAAGTGATAAATACTAAACAGTCACCCTAGTAATTATTTAATAATGACTATCAACACTGAATAAATATAATGTATCTGAGAGTACACAGCAAGATGATATTTCTACAGGACTTAAGGACTGATTCCTTGAAAGTTGAGTAGGCAAGGAAAGAACAGGCGAGAAAGAAAGAGCATACTGTACATATGTGATGGTCCTAGGTGGGGAAGGTATTTGACACAGATGAGCAAGTAAGTTCAATGGGGTCCAAACACTCCTTTGAAGGGAGATTGTTCACTTATGCAGCCACAATGTAGCCATCAAAACTAGGAAATGATGTGCTGATAATGTATTTCTCGGATAAGTTTTATACGTTTTTCCAAGAGTGTGACCTAATATAGGAAGGTGCAGCTTGGAATCAGGCCTCAACTATGTTACTATGTTCCTTCATCCTCTGAGGGCCAGGAATGGTTGCTGAGATTTATTTTTGTAATCTTAACACTTTTAATAGTTACAGGCTTGCTGTTTGCTCCAGTGCCATCTCAGTTAGGGATGGATTAGTGTTTTCTCTCTGTTGGATCTAGGATAGGTGAAATAATAGAGGTGAAGCTACCTCTGCACCCTAACAAATGCCTCGTAAGTTCATTTCCATCATTGCAGGCAACGTGAACTTCAATCAGGAAATTAAGGTGGTGTTAAAGTCCTCAGTGACAGGGTCAACCTTCTTTACTTTTTAAAATTAAGATATACTTTGGGAGTAGTACTTATTAAACAATCAATGAACTCATTTACTCTGCTCATATTAACAATTTACGGACCCCATTTTGCAAATGGTTAGGTAATTTGTCATTATTCTTATTTATTTTGATACTGAAATCAACCTGTGTGTTGTTGGAAGCTGCTTCAAGCAGGCTTCTGAGCTCTTTTGTCATGTCTGCATTATTCTCTGAGCACTTGTGTGTGTGTGTATGGTGCCTGTGCTTTCTAACTTATTCCTGGAAACCCAATCTCCCAAGAATCCTGGCTCCTGTTTGGGAACTTCAAGTCTGATTGGCTATCTTCATGGCTAATGTTAGGCATACACATACCTAGGCATACTTATATCACATTTTATCTGTTTTTATTTATTGTAATTTAGTCTGTACATTCAAAATGCTAAATTCAAATAAAAGTCTCAAATTTAACCCAATACAACAGCTTCCTCTATTTCCGTATTTATAACTATTCTCTGATAGTGATAAACCTCTGACACTTTTCCCAGATATTTATTTTTTCCATATGCCTTTCTGTAACTAATCTGGTGTCCACACACAGAGAAGACCTCAAATTGAGCTGCTGGCCCACCATCCATTACTCATGAATATTCACTCCACTCCATCTTTTGACACCCTACTACACAGCCATCCCAAAGGAATTGTCTGCTCACGGTAAGCAGGCACCAGTCTAATGTACACAGTCCCTTCTTGCTTCCTCCTCTAATGGAAGAGAAAGGAAAAGAGAAACAGAGCCATAGTTAAGGGCCAAAGAAATATCCCACCACAAATTACAAAAATGTGCATACAGTCCCTTGAAATCCTAAAATAATCTACTTGACATGAAAACAAAATGAGATTTGCTCTTTAAAAAGAAATTAAACTAGTACTATGTAAATCTTATAAATTAAGACCAATAGTACAAAAAGCTTGCACAAATATCTGTCTATAGTCCTTAAATCTCCCTGAGCATAAAGGAAAATGAGTATTTTGAAGTTCTGTGGTCAAATTTAAAATGCAAATAAAATGTCTGGAGGATAGAAGTCTAAGGAAAATTTGAATACCTTATACACTCAGTAGTAACATCTTGTGAAAAACTGCTTTCAGATGTCAGAGTTCAGTTCGGAAGTCACCAAATGAAGGTCTAAGCCCCTAGGTGACTAATCTCTCCAGGCTCTAGCTGCTCACATTAACTTTCATATACAAATGATGATGCTGTGCTCCTCAGCTGCTAGAAACTGTTTTTGAGATTGCAAATGACAGATAGTAAAGCTAGGTGCAGTATGAGCATCCTTGGTTGACTTTAACAGTACCCAGGCCAGTCTCCAAAAATACCGGGGATTGTTCTACTGTCCAAAGAGACATTACCTTTTCTTTTCCTTTATTGTCATCGATCGTTTCCTTTTAGTTCGAGATGCTTCTGGATTTGCCTACCTATCGTTAGCATTAACTCTTTAAGAAAAAAACAAAAACACAAAAACAAAACATGCTCCTCTGATCTTTCTGTCAGTGTCTCAAGCCCAGGAGGGTTCCTTACACTCTAGCAAACGGGCGAGCTTGAAAAGGAGAAACTGATGAAGACTGAGTGAGGTATCACGCATACTTTTGAACTCTCCTCCATCCTCCTCTATCTTGCTGAAATATGCACACTAGTTTATTCTAACCGCTGAAATCCTCAGCACAGCGAGCTCCAGATGGCAGGTTGGATCACGTCTCTGCTAGCAGAACATTTCAATGGCACTGGACCCTGCAAAGACAGGTTCCTTGGAGCTTTCTGAGGTACCATCTGCCAGAAGACGAAAGTCCTCCCAGGAAAGCAAGCACCTTGAAAATCGAAAGCACCAGCCACAGTTGCCACCCACTCTGGTGCCCCGAGGTTGCAAAGCAGAAGAGAAGCTGGGAGCTGGAGAGCACCAAACGCAAGCCGGGGCGTGTCCCGGGCCAGGAACATTCTGATTGGTTCTTTGTGGAGAAACACTAGGCTGGGGGCTAATGCGGTGGGAGGCGAGCCGTTTATAGAGGGAGTGCACACCCTAACTAAACAGAAAGGGACAGGTGGGTTAGATTGTGGTTTCTGGGCGTTTGCGCAAGAAGCCACGCGCCCTAGTAAACCGGAGCCTCCAGAGGCAGCAGTTTCAAAGTGCCCAGAATCACATCACAAGAAACTCAAGGACCTTTTGCACTAATTCCGCCAGCCTCCTGTGGCTCCGCATTTATGAGTCCTACGCTGTGAGTGTTGAAACTGTTTGCATGATCCCTGAGATATCTCAGCCCTAGCATAGTATCCTTTGACAGAGCTCTTTGCCGACCGAGACCCTGATTGAACGTAAGGCTGTGTGGATCCCGCTCCAAGCGGCCTGGGACAATCCCGATTTTGGTATGTCACAACTATACCTCAGTTTTACTTTCCATTAAAAAAAAAAAACTACATAACGAATTGAAGTATGATCTGGACCACGAGACGCAGACGTGGTAAAATTAAGAAATATGTTCCCAGACACGAGGGGGTTCCACCTTGCTCTGGTTTTCAATGAGATGCCACATAACACTCCCACAGATTAGATACACAATGGGTAACAGCTTTATGCACACCTGTGTATATTTATTTCTATCACATTGCACGAGGGCGATTTTACGAGTTTCAAGAGAGCTGTGAGCCGGGATGGAGGGATCTCACGGCAAGCGGGCTTCTCTGGGTTGTTGGAGCAATGAAGGCTCCAGGCGCTTCCAGCTAGGTACAGAGCAGCCACACCAGGAGCTTTTCTGAGCCCGGGCAGCTAGGGCACCAGCCCAGAGCCCGCTCCTCCCCCAAGTCCCGCACTCACCGAGCTGACACCCTAAGGAATCGAATTACAGTCCCTCAATTAACATATGAATTTCCTGGACTCACTTGAGGAACGGGGTGGGGGTTGGATTCAGAGCAGGAGCTGGAGTCCACTGCACTCAGTAACTTTTCTCTGGGTGTAAAAACTCTTTGATTGGCTCCTCGCACGCGCCTGCCCGCCCCCTTCTTTGACTGAGCTGACACGCGACTGGCGCAAGGAGGGGGCTGGGAGGGGAGCCGGGGGAGATACACTGGCGCGTGCCGCTTTTTAAAGGGGCGCAGCGCCTTCAGCAACCGGAGAAGCTTCGTTGCACGCGACCTGGTGTGTGATCTCCGAGTGAGAGGGGGAGGGTCGAAGAGGAGGAGAAAAAAAAAATCAGACATTGCAGAAGAGACCAGAAAGGGTTTTGTTGTTTGGGGCTTTCCCCCTTCGTTGAACTGGGTTGCCAGCACCTCCTCTTAACACCGCACCTCCGAGCCGTTGCAGTGCGATGTCCCGCCTGCTGCATGCAGAAGAGTGGGCAGAGGTGAAGGAGTTGGGGGACCACCACCGCCATTCCCAGCCGCATCACCTCCCGCAGCTGCCGCCACAGCCACCTGCTACCCTGCAGGCGAGAGACCATCCTGTCTACCCGGCAGAGCTGTCCCTCCTGGACAGCACCGACCCACGCGCCTGGCTGACTCCCACTTTGCAGGGCCTCTGCACGGCACGCGCCGCCCAGTATCTGCTACATTCTCCGGAGCTGGGTGCGTCCGAGCCCGCGGCACCCCGGGACGAGGCTGACGGTCAGGTCGAGCTGGTAAGAAGGAGCGGCTGCGGCGGTCTCAGCAAGAGCCCCGGGCCGGTGAAAGTGCGGGAACAACTGTGCAAGCTGAAGGGCGGGGTCGTGGTGGACGAGCTGGGCTGCAGCCGCCAGCGAGCCCCTTCCAGCAAACAGGTGAACGGGGTACAGAAGCAAAGGAGGCTGGCAGCCAACGCCAGGGAGCGGCGCAGGATGCACGGGCTGAACCACGCCTTCGACCAGCTGCGCAACGTTATCCCGTCCTTCAACAACGACAAGAAGCTGTCCAAATACGAGACCCTGCAGATGGCCCAGATCTACATCAACGCCCTGTCAGAGTTGCTACAGACTCCCAGTGTCGGAGAACAGCCACCACCGCCAGCAGCCTCCTGCAAAAATGACCACCATCACCTTCGCGCCGCCACCACATATGAAGGGGGTACTGGCTCCTCTGCGGCAGCCGGGGCTCAGCCGGCCCAGGGAGGGGGCCCACGACCCACCCCACCCGGGGCTTGCCGGACTCGCTTCTCATCCCCAGCTTCAGCCGGAGCTTACTCGGTGCAGCTGGACGCTTTACACTTCCCATCTTTCGAGGACAGGGCCCTAACAGCGATGATGGCCCAGAAGGACCTGTCGCCTTCCCTGCCCGGGGGCATCCTGCAGCCAGTACAGGAGGACAGTAGCAAAACATCTCCCAGGTCCCACAGAAGCGACGGAGAGTTTTCCCCCCACTCTCATTACAGTGACTCCGATGAGGCCAGTTAGAGAGGCGACCGACGACACCGAGGAAAACTGAGAAAACCAAATGCCCGTCCCAGCGCGCGGGAATCCCGCAGCAGAGATCCCTGCACCCTTTTATTTTTGCTCTGTGGTGGTCCTTGTTAGCAATGACATGACTTCAGTTGACTGCGGTTCTTCCAAACCTTCCCTCCTACCTTCTGCTTCCTCTGTACGTAGACACAATGTCATTATATGTAACTTTACGTGGCATCGTTTTATAGCCCATACTGCCAATACGCTGCTAAAAAGTCATATCTCTATCTCTGGTCTGGGTTTCTTCTATTTTATAACCCGGTTATTCATTCTCGTGTTGCGCTCGCTCACTCACAAGTAAAGGAGTTAGTCTAGTCTTCGAAGTTATTTTCCGAACACTTTAAGACCCACGTTCAGTGCGTTACTGAAAACGAACTACTGAGTTGTTAGAAGAAGACAGGACCATATAAGGGTCTCTGCAGAGCACGAACGCCAAGTGTATCTAGTGGACCCAAAACACACGCACTTCATCACTGGCTGCTGCTCTGCCTCGAAGAAACTCAACTGCCAATTGCAGACCCAACTTTTGATTTTATACACAGCCACTCATAAATCCTTAAACTCTTTGCGAATGTTTGTTTTTACAAATGAAAATTAAAACAAAAACATGTAGTGTCAAAGTCATTTTGGTCAATTTTATTTTGCTTTGTTAATGTTAGAAACTTATTTATTATTGAATATTTGGAACTATTCCTACTTGGTTTTTTTGTTTGTTTGTTTTTTATATTTTCTACTCGAAATCATTTTATTTTGATTTAGCAAGTCCAGTTGCCATTGCTTTATGTATGTTCTTTTACAAATGATAAAATAAACTTGAAAAATATATTTAGCTGTCACGTATTCTATTCCAGTAAAACATTTAAAATAGTTTGTAAGTGATTTGAAGAAATGAGAAAACGAGATTTGCTGTTTTGAAGAATATTGCAAACCAAGTACCATCAGGTAGCATCAGGTATACCAATAAATTGTGAGATCAAACATGCCCAGCTTTGCAGCATGGTTTGCTGGTGGCCAAGGTCACTCAGTCTTTTTATTCCATCTTTGGAAAAAGATGGTGACTTTCATCTCCAGGGTCTGTGCTGGTTAATATCATTGAGATTACCTATTTATTCTCACAAGAATTAGCTGAAAACTTTTCAGATATACAATACAACCCAAGTTCTCTGTAGGGAGAGATACCTACAAGACGGGAAAAGGACAACAGAAAAGAACTTGGGTGGAAAGATAAGTTGGCAATCATTGGTTTGATAATTAGAAGCTAGAAGAGTAGCAGTTGCTTTAATACTGCTGGCTGCCAATCGAGTTTTTCACATCTTCCAACTCAGAACTGACCTTTGCCTTTATTCCTCCTACCCCCCAGAATAAGCCAGTCAAGTACATTCTAAAGCCAGCTGAAGAAACTTTAGTGAGCTATGATGCTCATCCCCGGTTTCCACATGAGATGGAATCTATTCTGGGGTATCAAGATCCGAGATCTCAGGAAAACTAATGCAGCGTGTGAAGAGTAAAAATCAGAACTTTTATGATGCATTTGATTGGCTAATTTAGGTGTGGCACTCTTCACTAAACTAAAGCTCCCAGGATACTCTGCAGATACATATCTCTGAACTTGAGGGGTGGCTAATTTAGGCGTAGCACTAGTCATTAAACTAAAACTTCCAGGTGACTCTGTCAGATACAGATCTCTGAACTTGAGGGGTGGGCTATAAGCGAATTCATTGTCATTGGCATAACAAATTGAGTGAACCCCATAAAATGAGGGGAGGTTAGTTTTCTGGCTCTTGTACCCTACTCCCATCACCTTGATACAAGGAAAGCTCCATAGCCTGCAATTGCAGAAAAAGCACTGCCCCAAGAAGTGCGGGTTCTCTTCTGCTGTGGCAGAATTGCAGGACTCAGGGCAAGATGACTTTCAGTGAAAGCCTGTCCAGGGAAGTTGAGCAGTTCTGCCAGCCAGCTCACTGGGAAGAGTGATGGTAGCCAGTGACACTTTCCAGGGGCAGGAACAATGCACCTGCCCCTAGATAACCTTTTGCACCTACTAAGATAAACATGGGGAATCTTTATACTACTGGGGAAAAAACCAAACAATTGCTTTTGGTGCATTACCATTTCTTTCTTAATGTGTAAACCAGACAAAAACAGACAAACATGTTTCTGGAAAAGAGTACCATCTCTGATGTGTTTTCATAGCTATTTGACTTGGTGTAGTGTTTCCTAGGTGTACAGTGTTGGCATGGCATGGTGGTTAGTATTTTCTTACATACTAGAAATAGGAAAAGGGAAAAGAAAAGTGCGTTTCCTCCCAAAGAGCAATCAATTTTAAAAAGCACCCATACACACTTTGTGTCAACTGACAAGGGAAAAAAAATCTCATCAATATTATTTTCGTTGACTCTGAGAAAATAGAAATGGCACAGGAAGCATCTTCCTTCATGGAGTTTTTATAGATGATAAAATCACAGCTAAACCTGGTCAGAAAATACCAGTGTCCACAGCTATGCCTCCGTGTTCATGGTCGCCAGATCAGGGTTCTCACAAATTTCTTCTTCAACAAAATGACTGGTCTGGAGTTATGTCTGTCTAAAGGTCCAGATGGACTATTGCTGCTACAGTGAGCAGAACTTGGACCTCAACTTTTCCAGTAAGGAAGTCCTGTTTGGTTATTCTCAGGAGGGAAACAACCATAGCAGAATATCAAACTTCAATTCTATGTTATGTTGATTGAAAAGCAATGAAAAATTCTTTTATCTCATCCAGATGAGAACAAAATCAGACTATTTTGTGGCAAATTGAGTGCTCAGAGTTCAAATTAGAACCTCGTCTTTCGTCTTTCTTTTTCCCTTTCTTTTCTTTCTTCCTTTCCCATTTCTTTCTTCCTTCCTTCCGTCCTTTCTTTTTTTTAATGCAGGCATTTCTTTGAAAGAGATCCACTCCAAGGTTCAGCAATGAAGTTTGCATAACAAACGTTTGGCAGTGCCCTCTCTTCCACTCCACTAACAAGCTGTAACATATAGCTGCAGGTTGCTATAATCTCATTAATATTTTGGAAACTTGAATATTGAGTATTTCTGAGCGCTCATTCCCCATATGCCAGACCACTCCCGCCATGCTGACTGGTTCCTTTCTCTCCATTATTAGCAATTAGCTTCTACCTTCCAAAGTCAGATCCAAGTATCTAAGATACTAGCAAAGGCATCAACTATGTACGCAAGTTAGGCATGCTTAATATCACCCAAACAAACAAAAAGTCAGAGCTTCTTAAAGTAATGAAGATAGATAAATCGGGTTAGTTCTTTGGGACGCTGCTGGTGTTTTCCACAGTTTTCTATACTTTAAGTAGTTTGTTTTATATTCTATCTTTGCCCTCAGCCAACCAACATTTTTATTTGTGAAGGGTTTTGGCTTGCCACACTTTTGGAAACTTATTTGATTTCACGGAGAGCTGAAGGAAGATTGTTTTTTGGCAACTGGCAAGTTTAACACGTTCTTCATGGGACATTGCTAATGGCAGATCTACCAGAAAGGGAGGGGGACTAACGTCCTCATTCGGAACCAGCAGGAGACCACGGCTTTCATGAGTTCTTTCTATTAATTATAGAGATTTATAACAGCCAAAACGTTGTTTTAAAAAAAAGTGTTTTGTAGCACCCATCTCCCCTTGAAAGTTCGAGAAAAAGATGATCAGCTACATCTGATCTGCTGCAAACTCCTGTGACAGACCCAAGAGAGGAAAAGAACAGAGCCACTCGCCAGCTATAATCTAGACTTGTCCATTGGCAATCTAGGAAACTCAGCGCTTGCTGAAGACCGCGGGCAAAGACAGGTGGTAGCTGAAATGTTTGCAGTTCTTTTCTTGAGAGGGGGTAGGACACGAGGGAGGGAGGAGCTAAAATAAAACCTTGAGTGCTTTTCCTCTAGTCCGACCACCAGGTCTAGTGGCTTCCCGGGCAGGATGTCATCCCTTCGCGTCTAGGCTCCTAACTGAAAAGGGCTAAGAGAGCAGTGAATGGGTTAAATCCTAGCACACAGGGGAGAGGCAGGGGAGGAGAGAAACCCGGGGAAGATAAAGGAAAGGACAGGAACCAAGAAGCGTGGGGGTAGTTTGCCGTAATGTGAGTGTTTCTTAATTAGAGAGCGGCTGACAATAGAGGGGCTGGCAGAGACTCCTGGCCCCGGTGCGGAGCGTCTGGAGCGGAGCACGCGCTGTCAGCTGGTGAGCGCACTCGCTTTCAGGCCGCTCCCCGGGGAGCTGCGCGGTCACATTTAACACCGTCGTCACCCTCCCCGGCCTCCTCAACCTCTGCCTCCTCCTCGTAGACAGCCTTGCTCGGCCCCCCACCGGCAGAGTTTACAGAAGCCAGAGCTTCTCGCCGCCCCCCACCCGCCCCCAACACTTGCCGGGGCCCCTCTGGTCCCCAGCTGCGCAGCGGTAGCCGCCACTGCCCACTGCATTTCCCCGCAACCGCCCCGCCAGAATAGGAGCTTGCTGAATCTTGAGCAGAGCAAAGCCTAGAGGAGGGGAGGGGGGCCCGGGACCGCAGCGGGAGAGCGCTGGGCCGGTGGCACCTGAAGCAGTGAACCAGCAAAGAGCAGGAAGTCAGAGCATCCCGAGCGAGAGGGGACCAGAAACGATCCCGCCAACCGCCTGGCATAGAGCTCAGCAGGCTTGGAGATTCACTCTCCTTTCCACCTCAAGACACTATTTCCCCACTCTGTGCTACTCTGAACCGTTTTAAAAATACTATTACTATCCCGAGTTTAGAGGCGAGTAGAAAAGACCTTGGTCCCTGGATGTTGCCTTCTGCTTGTGAATCACACGCCCCTCACTTGTCTGTCTTTTGCTTTTAAAGAAGACCGAGAATGCACAGATTTTAGGTTCCTCTATACCCAGGGCCAGCTCTGCATTTTTTGGTCCCAAACAAACTGAAATTCTGTGCCAAATCTCTAAGGAGGCAAGACCCATTCTACATGCTCACATGTTTCCCCAAGCCAAGAGGTTCCACCACCTGAAGACAGACCTATACACTACCAAGTGGAAGTCTGGGGTCACTTTACAAGCTACGATTTGGACTGCAGAGTCAAGAGATATGATGAAGGAAGCTAGAAGCTCTGTCGGAGGGAGCAGAAGCCACCCCATGCCTGTCCTTTTCTGGGGTACTGGCTGTCTGCGTCTTGTAGAAAGTCTTCCAAAGCTAGCCCATTGCCCTGCCCCTCTACTAACTCTAGGAACTTGGTTGTTCCTGGGGGAGGAGCTAGGATTAGGAGAGATCCTGGATTCCCCAGGCCCCACCTGACAATTAAGGAGCAGGCATCATTCTTTGAATTTTAGGAGACATCTGAAAGCACAGGGCCCTGGCTGTCATGGCCCGTCTTCCCCCCCCCTCCCCTAACCAGCTAGCAGACAATACATTTCCCCCCCATGAAATGTTTTTCTAGCCAAAGACACATAGATTCAGGAGGAAGGAGGGATAACTGTATTTAATCTGTGGTGAATCACATATAAACCAAGCAGACAGATCCTTGAACACAAATGTAATCCAGTCTCCAATGGACTAATTCACATTCCCTGTTTAAATGGACCTGTGCCTGAAAGTTCCTCTCTGTCTCATTTACACTTTTGGTACTTCCCCTATCCCAAAGTGAGAAACAAACAACCTAGCTTCTTGGTCTCAAGGCCCAGCTTTGCTGCTTTTAGGCCATGGGGTTTGGGCAATGTGTCTGGCCAGTGACAGCAGCTGCTTCTGGACAACAGGAGCATTGGTATAGGACATACAAAGTCCTCACCTCTGGACTATCTAACATAAGAGGGTTAGGTGAGGGAAGCTAAACTCGTAATTATGAGTGCTTGTAAAAGCAAGGAATAAGAATTTGCTCAGGCTAAACAAACTCTGATATGAGCAAGTAGGTGAGGTAGGGCCACCAGGAAGTCCTTGGCTTAAATGGGTAGACTAAGAGTCCATTGCCTTGTAATAATTACAGTCAGAACACAGAGTCATCAGTGTTGATGGAAGATTAGCTACTATGATAACTGAGAAAATGGTCCTTTGTGTTGATAATGGTAATCAGAAAATACACAGAACACCAGTCTTAATAAAAAGTGTCTAAGGAAACCGTAATTTGCTTTGATGACTGGTTCTACTACATGAGCAACTGTTTCTTAAGCATATTACTCTACTTCCTCCTCTTCTCATCAGTGAGCAGAATTCAGAAGACAGCAATGTAGCAAGTGAAGCAGACACTGTGAGAGATGCTCACACACACACACAGAGAGAGAGAGAGAGAGAGAGAGAGAGAGAGAGAGAGAGAGAGAGAGAGCTTTTTATTATTTTTAGTTTTGGAATACTTGGAATACTTTAGAATTTAGTGAGAATCCCAGAACAATGAAAATTTTTAGTCCTTAGGTCAGGCTGCTGTAATTAGGCATCCTCTGTCAGTCATTAGACTTACATTTACTGTTCCATATTGACCCAACACGTAGGCCTCATTACTTCCTTAAAAAAGTTAAGATTTTGAGTGGCTTGAAACCAGTAGATTAGAGTCAGCCTTCAGAAATCAGCCACAGACTCAATTGCTTCCACTTGTACTTAAGAACAATTGTGTTCTGTTCCCTATGAATTCGCTAATATACTTCTATAATAGTTTCATAACAGAAGAAAGAGCAGGATCTAGAAGAGACTAAATAGCCCGGGCAGGTGTCATAGTTTTGTTCTTGGTCTAGCTTTAGTGTTCTGTCACATCCTCCTGCCTCAAGGTATTGTTTTAAATCAAACCCTTTGTATCTGCTCCTCCCAGTCTGCCCCAAGTCTGTAGACGATGCAGATTCATGAACTCTTCCATTATACCGTTGCTCCTAAGAGATATAAAGTGATTTTCAGAGATGGCAGTGGAGCCATACTTTCAAATTTGATAGACTTGAGGGCACACTTGTTCATTTAAGTCTCTTTTAAGTCTATAGCTTTGCTCCCCTCATATGACAGTTACTGGATATAATTGCTTCTTATTCTAAATTGAAATGCATGCTTTACCTCTAGAAAAAATGTATCCAAATCCAAACAAACAGCATATGAAATTAGAAAATGAAGCCAATGCAGAGAACACATGACCACGAGGTACCCAGCCCCAGCTGATACATCTCCTACACAACCTCTACACTTTATTTAGATTCAGGGAACATTTCAGAAACAAGGGTGGGAAGACTGCAAGAGCCAGATGACCAAAAAGTTGGCTTCAACATTATGTCTTCTTTGTATAACAGGGAAGCTACACCCATGAATTCTCAACAGTCTGGGTGCTTAAACAAGATCTGTACAATGATACCAACTGACTGACATGCCTATGCAGACGAGGGAAATCTCATGGGTACCACCCTAGATGAAAATGTACAGGCATTTAATAACTGCTGGGCGAAGGAGAATTAATCTTTCTTAGAGATGAGGCCCATAACCGATTTTCCAAAACCAAATGGTTGGCCATAAAATCATATACATACAAGAAATATTCAGCAGATTGCATTTATATGTTTATTCATTTATACATGTGTGTAATAACATTAGTAACAATGAAAGAAAATATCATAAATTTGAAAGGGAGAGAGACACAGGAAGGGCTTGAGGAAGGAGGCGGAGAAGTGATGTAAATACAGTATATACACATAATTAAAAATAAATTTAATAATAAGAATATGTGATAGGATATCATGAAGGCAATGACCCCAAAGCAAATCATTCTCCAAATACCACCTATACATGGCGGGAGGAATGGGGATAGTAGGAAAATAGGACTGTAAAGCTTGATGTTTCCTTTGGAAGATGTGAATTTACCTGCTACATTTTGTAACTGGATTTATTCAGTGATAACATGCATTTTTTATTGGCTTGGTCATCTGAGCCATTGGCTTTTTCCTTTCAACCTCCCTGCAAAGGAACAGTCACCATTGTTTTGGTATTTCTTTGTTCCAAAAGTACTATTCTCTGCCTTTCAATAGTCAATTCTCCATTTCATACTACCTCTAATGGTTGGATTTATCCCTGGTTTGCTAGTGATTTAGAAACTTTCAAGAAGAGAGCACAGTACTGAGCTTAAAGAGTTGTTAAAGGAAATTGTACTTCTGACCAAGCTGAAAGGCCTGGGCCAAATTTCAGGACTAGAGCATCAGATCTAGATGTCTACCTATGGGGTGTTTGCCCCACCCCATCCCCTCCTTTCCTGCACAGTGGACAGACAGCTCCTCCTCAGGATATAAATTGAAGCCTTGCAGAATTCATACTGCCCTATGACCAGTCCTGAATCATTGTACCACACCAGTTCACTGGCTCACTGCTTAAATACTGCTCTCACTATATCATCACCTATCAGTAGCTTCTGTTTCTGGGGGTGGGAGGAGTATGAAGCTGTAATGTAAGCTCTTTCCAATTCAGCTTTAGTTTGAAAACAGAAAAACTCCCAGAGAATTTGTTGTAGACAGAACACCACTTCTGCAACAGTTGCTCAGTAGAGAAATGAAGATTGACCTAGAAGAAGAGTGTTGAATATGGTTTCATGTTCTCTGCTGTGTGGTGTACCTTATGTTGCCCAGCTGGTCTGAGAACTAGAGTGGTAAGGGGGGATGGCATGACTGCTCAGGGGGAGGTGCTCCTCGGGACTTCTAGAGGTACACAGTAGGGACTATTTGGGAGACTCTCTAAAGCTCTTTCCAGAGACCAAGAATGTGATATGTATGAGAGGAGCCTGCCTTCCTTGCCACTGGGGAATAAAGAAAGTAGTTTATCTGGATCCCATCTTCCAGGCTAAGAGTCATAGCCTCTCTTTCTAAATCCCATCTTCTTCCAGGTACTGTCCCAGCCCACCCTCTAATCTAGTGAAGAGTCATAGCCTTCCTCTCCATCCAAACCTTTTTTACCCTTTCTCTCCCTTTTTTCTAAGTACCTCATGATGCAAACTTTTCACATCTATACTTTGGTTTGAGATTTCCTTTCAAAGGGCCAGCTCCTTGAGGTAAGAAACCCCTGCTCCAATTGACTTTGTATCTGACATAGTAATGTCCATGAAAGATATATAAATGACAGTCAGTGTCACTGAGGCTGTATGACCACAGAAGACCTTGTTTTGGCTTTAAGTAATGGCTTTTATAACTGATGACAGTCAATATCAGTGTACATATGTTATGACTATGTAGGTCAGCTTGCCACCAATTTGGGACTGAGGAGCAGATCTCCAACAGGCAAACAGATAATGAAAGGGATCACAGAGAAACAATAAATATAGAAAACTTCGGATTTCTTTCTCACTCTCCTACCACGTGTCTAGGCTGGTCAGTTATATCCAAGGCCTGTTCTGAACTTGTTTATAGAAGCTATGGTTCCATCAGCACTTCCTTCTTCACTTAAGTTGTCCAACCTAAAATGAGAGGAGAGGGACCCATCCTAGGCCCCAAATCATTTAAAACTCCCAGCCCTCCAGGGGAAAATGAATGTTGGTTTACAGATCCTCTTTTCACTTTGTGAGGAGTCTTTCTCTGTGAGTACCTCTTTCTTCCCCCTTCACTCTTAGTTGTTTTGTTACAGGATACTGTCTGCTGTGCCTGAGGTCTCCTGCCCCCCCCCCCCGCCTTTTAGTTTTTTTCACTGGGCTAGAAAACAAACTCTATGAAGATACCTAGATGGTAGCAGGATCCTTCTGTCTCCACCTCCTAAATTCTAAGCTTATGGTGTTCGCACACCACACACAGTCTTGAGCAGTTTGCATTGAACCCATACTTATTCCAGTGCCCGACTCCCCCAGCTAGCTGTCCCAGCCTGTCTTCCTTTCAGTTTTCTTGCTACATGTGTCCCTTGTCTGCATTTACTAGAGCCTTCTTCCCACCAGGTCTTTTAGCCTTGGCCAGCTTTCATTCATCATTTTCTAGCACTTCCATTCCCATCATTTTCCACTACTCCTCAGCCTCCCCTTGGGTCTTCCCCACTCTCTACATCTTAATGTCCTTCTATTGATTTTCCTTGACTTGGCTTTGCTTTTCTATTTGCTCCCTTCCTTGCCTAGTCCTCACCTCTTCAGGTCCCGTTCCTCAGGTCTTTCCTTCCCTGTTGGTCCCACAGTCCAGGCAAGACCTGAATGGGTCTCTTCACCCCTAGGCCAGCTAGCGCTTGCTCCTGGCAAGGACAAACGATTGCCTGGCAGAGATGTGGAATGCTACAGTGCTCTCTGAGTAGCTGGCCAGGACTAGAGAGGTAAGGTGGGCTGCTCCAGTTGGAAACTAATCTCTTATCATTGTGACCCAAAGATTTTTTTCTCCTCTATTCTTCCCCTCCCCCCACTCTCCTGACAAAGATACCTAGAGTCTTGCTGTACAATTTAGCTTTCTTGGCATAATCTAGGAAAATCAGCTGGAAATCACCAGGTCAACACTGGCCCATCTGCTTGATCACTCTTTACGGGTCTCTGTTCTTTGCAGTGAGAATTCCTCCGGGAATAGGCACCTGCTATAGTGACCTTCATTCAGTGTTCATCTGTGGGCTCCTGGCATCAGAGCTCACCAGTACGTCCTTCCTCGGATCCCAGAGCCAGCCTGCCATAACACCTCTTCCTTGTTCACCTTGACTGCAGCCCAAAGAAGATGCTGCTGCTCCACTACCAGCCACTAAGACATTAGCTCCTCCGGATGTTACTCTGAGACAATATTTCTGTTTCTTTTCTCATCTAAAGAACAAGCACATCGTCCCCAAAGACACTACCTTGAATCAATGAATGAAAGAATTTTAGCTCAACATACTTGTAAACCAGGTTTGCAGGACGTTTACAAAGAACAATAGAGGATATTAAATAAAGGAACTGTGCCCTGGAGTCTGCCTAGGAAACTGATCCCTCCACTGGGCCCTCCTGAATTTTTCAGCAGTCAACTAACTCATCCCTACCTGACAGTGTCATCGTTATTTTCTGCCTCTCACACAGCCGCCGAGGCTTCAAATGGTCTCATCACTTGCTCTGAACCCTGGATGAGTGAGGAATTCAGGTAAAGTCTGGAGAAGGGAATGATTGCTACTGTAATGTTTGCAGAAGAGAGAGAGCTGCACCTGGACACCCTGCTACCTTCCCAATGTGTGCTCAAGTCTAGAGGTATTCATCAGGACAGCTGGCAAATAGGGGGTTAATCATTACAGGAAACAGTGTATCGTATCTCTTCGGTTTGGTTTATACTGAAGGGCAGTAAAGATTTATGCTTCGAGAGAGGATGGAAATGTTATTTTCAGAGCATGGTTGGCTCCGCTGATCAATTTCTGAGGCAGTATGGACACGTCACAAAGCATCGTCACCTCCCACTGCAAACAAAGGCCATCTCAGACTACATAGGAAGCTTCTTGGTCTTCTAAAGGTTACTAATATCAAGCCATGTACAGCATCCAACATCTGTAATCCCAGCACAAGGGAAGCTGAGGCTGAGATCTGCAGTTTCAGGCAGGCTTGGCTATATAGCAAGATGTCTCAAAAAAGTAAAACAAAAGTTATAATACCTGTGGGTTATAAGAATATCAGAGTACAGCAATATTTTTAATAGAGAAGATTCCTTACTAAATTAGGTAACATTATTTAGCTAAAGGAGTATCTTCTTTTTTTCAATGACTTCCAAACTAGGGTTTCCTTTTCCAGTATTTCTACTTACTGCTCATCACATTGCTGAGTTACTCATCCCCTCAGGATGCTCGTTTCTTCCTTATGTTTGTGGAACAACAATTCCTGGACATAGATAAGGATCCATGTGTCCTAACACTGAGTATGTGCTTGGTATTGAGTTTTCCAGTTACGGGAAAGCAGGTTGAAAGAGCTTTCTGCCTCCAGCCAGTTGGTAACAAAAAGTGCATTCATGGAGGCTCTGGTGCTAGGCAGCATCTGAAGCTGCGTGCAGTTCGATCCTGTGATGATTAACTCACTTCCCACTAGTATCTCCTGGAGGCCCATTATCTACTGTCAATATTTTTATAGCCTAAGGTAAAGCCCGGCTTACTTCCTCTTACAAGGGAGGTGACAGGGTTTTTCCCCCCTCTCTTTCTTTTTTATTTTAAGTAGATAAATATGTACTCTACAAATATATTTGATGGAGGAGGTAAGAAGGGAGGGAAGCTGAGCCTAGCATCTGCTGCTTTCAGACTCACTGTGGAGTTAATAATTTGTCTAGAATAGTTTTACAGGGTGTAGACTGGATGAAACTAGGACACCTGAAAGATCACCAGTTGTGCATGCACCATGTCGTCAGTATTAGAAATCTCTCATGGAAATATGCCCCGAAAGACACAAAAGAATTTGAATATATACTCTTTACATTCAAGAGAGTGAGGGTTTATGACCTAAAACTGTCATAGATACTAACTGTGAATTCAGTTTCTGCAGTTTATATAAGCAAAACATAGTAATTAAATCTAAGTACTCTATTCTCTGTGTGTATTTGTTCATGTGTCCGTGGGAGCATACATGTGTGTGCTTGTGCTTCAGAAAGCCGGAGGTCAACCTTGGGTGTCAACCATCACACTTTTTGAGGCAAGGTGTCCCACTGGCCTGGGGCTCACCTCTTAGGCTAGGCTTCTAGCCAGTGAGCCCGAGGGATCAGTTTGCCCTCCTTCTCCAGTGCTGGGCATCTTAAAACCTGAGTTCTGGGGATCCAGGTTCTCATGATTTTAAGGCATACACTTTACAACTGAGCCATCTCCCCAGCTCCTGGGTGCACTGCTAAAAGAGATTGATTTCCTTCTGTGTACTCTTTAGCTCATGACTACATGGACCAAACAATTGTCAAAGAACAACAGAAGTAGGAAATACACTGTGCTGTGATTCAGAGCAGCTAAGCATAAATTATGGTTGCATAGTATTCATCTTTGAAACTTTTTACACTGAAAGCATGTCCATCAAGACTTAGAGACTCTTTTTGAATTTATGGTAATATTCCTTTATGAAAACAGCAGGGACAAGGGATCTAGTTCAGTGGTGGGCACTGCGCCTGTCATGTGTGAAACCTTGAGTTTAATCCCCAGCACAATAAATAATACATACATACGTACATACGTACACGTGCATACATGCAGCAGTAGATAGCAAGTCATCAGTTATGAGTTTAATTCCCAATTTTCCCACTGTGTTTATAGAGAAAAGAATCCAGTTCCTTTGAACCTCTTCGATTATCTATTAAAAAAAGAAATAACTGGCCGGGCGTTGGTGGTGCACACCTTTAATAACAGCACTTATGTGGCAGAGGCAGGCGGATCTCTGTGAGTGCATATATTCTAATTCCATCATGCATTTTGTGCTCTCTGAATTCAACATTCAGAGAATTAGTTGCATCCTTCAGCTTCCTAATTGGTTGTGACAATAAATCTTTCCCATTTATTTATTTATTGCTTTTACTTTCATTTGTTTGTGTTTTTGGTTTTTCATTTGTTTGTTTTGAGGCAGAGTTTCTCTCACTCTGAAGCCCTGGCTACTCTCACAAATTGCTACATATTCCAGACATGGCTCAACTGTGTACCACTCCTACTGCTAAGACTCAGTGGCTGGAATTATGAATTGGGCTATCACTTCCAATGCTAAAACACTTTTAATTTTGTTTTGCAACCAATTCTATCAGTACAAATAAAATCTACTCTGTACTTGAAGTTCTTCCTATTATTACCTTTATTTTGTGAAATCAGGCCTCTACATATGCTTGACAGCTACTCTACTACTGAGCTAGGTTTCCAGTCTTCGTCCTTCGTCCTTCTGTAAGCCATCTTTGTATGGGTCTCTGCCACGTAAATTTAATGGTGTTTTGATCAACACAGAAGTGGAAGGTACTTACTGTGATTCAATCAATGATTAAAAGTATGAGAATCTCAAGTTCCGTCTTAAGAATAAAATGCAATTTGGAATCAGAAAATATAACTTCTTAGCACATCCATTATTTGGGTTATATGGATTTTTCTAGTATTTGCATGAGTTTGGTAAAACAAACGTCTGATGAAAGTATGGCTGACTAAAACCTTGGGGAAACAACCTGGGCAGTTAGAAGAAGAAGGCATAGCCACCAGGGCTTAAATTAGAAATCCAAGGAGATCTCAAGTAAATACCTTATCTGAAAGACAAGAACAAACCCCATACAAAAGGAGTAGGTGACAACAAATTGTGTT
Source organism: Mesocricetus auratus (assembly GCF_017639785.1). Lineage (NCBI taxonomy): Eukaryota > Metazoa > Chordata > Mammalia > Rodentia > Cricetidae > Mesocricetus > Mesocricetus auratus. The sequence goes on from NW_024429266.1 coordinate 127,026,255, forward strand.
GACATATTATTTATGATTTATTTAAGCTTTCCTAAGAAAGCAAAGCCAGCCTCAAGATATAGAGGTCAGGCAGTGGTGATACACGCACCTTTAATGCCAGCAGCAATAGAAGATAGGCACTGGTGGTAAACACAGGTAATCCCCTGACTCAGAAGTAAGAGGTAGACAGATCTCCATTAGTTCAAGGCCATACTAACTACACAAAGTTGATCCAATCCTAAAAGAAAAAGCTCACACAAAGGTGATCCCAGCTCCTGGGATCACACACCTTTATTCCTAGCATTGGGATAGTATATAAGACAGGAGCAGGGTCTCAGAGCTGGCATTCAGTCTGAGAGTTAGTCTTTAGCCACGCTGAGAAGAACAGCAGTCTGAGTGGATCTGAGGAGCAGTGAAGGTAGGAGCAGTCTGAGGATTTCCCCTTTGACCTGAGCATAGGTAATAGCTAGTGGCTTGCTGCTTTGTTTATCTGACCCTCAGCTTGAACTCCAATATCAGTCTCTGGGTTTTTTATTTATCATGTTACAACAAATCTTAAATGTCAGGGCAGAAATTCCTGAAATGGAAACGAAAAGAACAGAAGACAGTTGACCAAAGACTAGGTTCTAGGAAAAACCGTACAAGGTTGACAAAGCTCCTGCCAAAGTAAGAGAGAGAGAGAGAAAGAGAGAGAGAGACACAGAGAGAGACACAGAGACAGACAAGAGACAGACAGACAGAAAAAAAGAGAGCGACACAGAGAGAGATACAGAGAGAACACAGTTAATAAAACTAGAGGTGAAATGGGACATGCTTCAATGAATCACAGTGAAATCCAGAGTATCATTAAGGAATATTATGAAAATGTATATACCAAAAACCTGAAAAAGCTAAAAGAAATGGAGGAATTCCTAGACACATGTGACCTACTAATGTTAAATTAAGAAGCTATGCAACTGTAATAAAAGTTCTCCATTAAGGAAAAATCCAGGACCATAAAGGTCATAGCTAAACCTTTAAGTAAAACAAACAGTACTCCTCATACTGTTCCATCAAATAGAAAGGGAGGGGTACATTTGCACACTCATGATATGAAGGCAGTATTACCCTTATACCAACTCTGGAAAAGTGCACAACGAGAAAAACAAACAAACAAAGAAACAAACATACAAACAAACAAATCCCTTCTGGATCAATTTCCCTCATGATTACAGTCACCAAAAAAAAAATCTTGAGAAAAAACTTTTATTTTGTATATTAGTGATCACCTGCATGTATTTACAGGTACCATATGTGTGCCTGGTGATAACAGAGGTCAGAGGAGGCTTTGAGATCTCCTGGAACTGTAGTTATGGTTGTGAACCACCATGTGGACCTTCTTCAAGGGCAGTAAGTACTCTTAACCATGGAGCCATCTCTCTTAACTCAAGAATGAGACAAAAGTACTAAAGTGGTTTGAATGAAGATAGCACCTTTAGGCTAATATATTTGAGTCCTTGGTCCCCAGTTGGTGAAACTGTTTGAGGATTAGGAGGTGTGGCTTTGTTGAAGCAGGTGAATCACTTGGGGGCAAGGTGGCCTAAAGCCCAGGCCACTCCCTCTCTGCCTCCTGTCTATGAATCAGGATATAAGCTCCCAGCTGCTGCTCCACTGCCATGCCTGCCTGCTTGCTGCAATGCTCCCTGGCACTGTGATCATGCACTCTAAAATTCTGGGACTATGAGACCTAGTAAGCTCTTTTGTAAGCTTTCTTGGTTATGGTATCTCTTCACAGTAATAGAAAAGTAAGTAAGCAGGTACTCACTCTTATTCAATAGAATGCTCACAGTTTTAGCTAATAATATCTCAGCAACGGATAAGAAAAATAAATTAAAGTGCTACAAACAGGCAAAAGAGAAATCACTGCATCCCTTTCTGTAGATGGCATGACCATACATGTAAAAAACCCTAATGACTCCACCAGAATACTCTTTCAAAAGTGATAAGCATTTTCAGCCAAGCAGAAAGATATGAAATCAATTAACAAAAGTCGGGAGTCTTTCTATATCCCAGTAATGGATTTGTTAGAAAAGAAGTTAGGAAAATAAATTTCATTCACAACAGTTTCAAAAACTTAACATATTGAGGAATGAAATGTTTTAATGGAGAAGATTAAAGAACTATAAAGTGAGACCTTGACACTGAGAACTCTTCAGTGAGAACTACAATTAAAATTCTACAGTGAAAATGCCACAATGAAAATTGTAAGTCACTGGGAGAAAATTGAGAATGCTATGAAATGGAAAGAATTAGTTTCATTGGTTGACAGAATTATTATTGTAAAAATGGTTGGTTATGTTAGCACAAATTATCTACAGATCCAGTGAAATTCACATGAAATATTTTTTCTAAAATGAAAGTGGTCTAGAAAATATATTCTCAATTCAATAGGACCAGTCCTTTGAAAAACACTTGAGGGGAAGATATATATTATCATTTATTCTTTTTTTAAGTATAAACTTTTATGGGTTTGTTCTTTTAAAACATTTTACTAATTCTTTGAGAATTTCACATTTGATCATACTCACTGTCTCCTCCACCTTCTTCTATTTACACTTTCCTTCCCTACTTTGTGTTTCTCATTTTTTAAGCCATGAAGCCAAATTTTCACTGCCTATATGTTGTAGGGTGTGTGACTATGTGGTGGAACATGTTCAACCCATTAGGGTTTACAACCTTAAAAAACTGACCTTTCCTCTCCCAGTGGCTATCAATCAGCAAATAACTCCTCACCTAGGGGCAGACCTTCATGTGCACCCTTTCCCGTGTTGGAATTTTGTCTGTCTTGAGCTTGTACAGGTCTTGTGAATGCTGTCACATCTATCATGAATTCATGTGTGCAAATGCACTGTTTTGTCCCCCAAGCACTGTTAACCATCTACTGTAAAAAGAAGATTTTCTGATGAAGTTGAGAGACATCCTTTAACCATTTATAACAATGCACTCTATCTACTCCTCCCTTGAGAACTCCCCTTCCATGGCATGATACATTACCAATCTCCTGACCTCTATTGGTACTTCAATTAACACACAAACATACACACACACACACACACACACACACACACATACACGTGCGCACGCACGCGCGCACACACACACACACACACTCGTACGGTGAAATCTAATAACCACAAACAAGAGGAAACATATTACATTTGTCTAGGTCTAGGTTACTTGACAAAGAATATTTCTTTCCAGAGCCATCAATTTACTTATGAATTTCATAGTTTCGTTTTCCTTAACAGATTAATAATATTTCACTGCAAAAATGGACCATGTTTTCATTATCCATTCATCAGTTGATGGATATTTAGGTTGTTACTGTTTCTTGGCTACTGTAAGCAGAGTAGCAATAAACAAGGATGAGCAAAGACTCTACAGTAGGATATAGAATCTTTTGAGTGTGTTCCCAAGAATGGTATAGTTTGACCAGTGGTAGATCTACCTCTTGCTTTTCAATAAATCTCCACAGTAGTAAGTGTTTTCCCTTTTCCCACATCTAAAATAGTTTTAATTTACATTTCTGTCATGATTAAGAATACTGAACAGTTTCCTCAGTTATTTGTATTCCATTTTTAAGAACTCTGTTTAGTTTTGTGCCCAGTTTTACTATTTTATTTTATTTTGGTTTTCTAATTCTTTATTATTATTTTTATTTAAATTAAAAACAATCTTATTTTACATAACAATCCCAGTTCCCTCTCCCTTTCATCTTCCTGTTACCTCCTTTCCAACCCCCACCCACTCCTCAGAAAGGGTAGTTTTCTAATTCTTTTTTTTGTTGTTGTTGTTGGGGAGAGGGGAGTTTCGAGACAGGGTTTCTCTGCGTTTCCATGCATTAAAATTTTTGTCCTCTTTCTACATTCTAGATACAAACCCTTTGTCAGATAAACAACTTGTAAAAAACAAAAAATCCCTATAAGGCAAGCTGCCTCTTCTCTTGAAGAGTGGTGTCCTTTGCTGTGCCGGAATTTTGTTTTGTAGGCCCCTCTTTTCAGTTAGTGGTCTTAATGCCCGCCCTGCTGGTATCCTGTTCAGAAAGTAATTTCCAATGCAAATAAGCTCAAGCATATTCTCTACTTTCTGCTTTATCAGATCCAAGGTATCAAGTCCTATCTGTTGGAGTTCTTAATTTCTTTGAAGTTGCATTTTGTGCAAGGCGAGAGGGAAAAATATTTTCACTCTTTACATATAGCGATCCAGCTGGACCAACACCATTGGTTGAAAATTCTGTCTTTTCTCCAATGTATATTACTAGCCTCTTTATCAAAAATAAGGTGGTTGTTGAGTGGGCATGTATGTGGGGCGTCAGTGCTATTCCATTGATCAATGAATCTGTTTTCATATCAATCCCATGGAAGTATTATTTTTATTACTATAGCACAGCTTGAAATCTTAGCATTTTGCTGTTGCTCAATTTTTTTTTTTGTCTATCCTTGGTATTTTGTGCATCCATATTAGATTTAAGATTAGTTTTTTCACTTTTTCTGAAGAATCACATTAGAATTTTGATGGAAATTCGTTGAATCTGTATGCTGTTTTTGGTAAGGTGGCCATGCCTACATTGTTACTACTACTAACTCATGAGAAAGGAAGGTTTTTCCACCTTCCGGTATCTTATTACATACATTTCCTTCTTCTGTATCTTAAGGTTTTCTCTGTACTAGTCATTCACTTCCCTGGTGTCTTAGTCACTGTTCTATTGCTGTGAAGAGGGACAGTGACCAACATAAGTATTATTAAAGAAAGCATTTACCTGGGAACTTGCTTACAGATTCAGAGGCTTAGTCCATCGTCACTATGGCAGGAACCTACAGGCAGACATGGTTCTGGAGAAGTAACTGAACTACATTGTGATCCACAAGCAGATAAAGAGTCTGTCGGCAGGGCGTTGGTGGAGCACGCCTTTAATCCCAGCACTTGGGAAGCAGAGGCAGGCAGATCTCTGTGAGTTCGAGACCAGCCTGGTCTACAGAGTGAGTTCCAGGACAGCCTCCAAAACAATACAGAGAAACCCTGTCTCGAAAAAACCAAAAAAAAAAAAAAAAGGAAAGAAAGAGATTGACATGGTATTGGCAAGGACTTTTGGAACCTCAAAGTCCACCCCCAAGTGACACTCTTCCTCCAACAAGGCCACACCTTCTAATTAGGTATTGTTTCCCAGATTTCTTTCTTTGTATGATTGACATTTATACAGACAATAGTTATTGATTTTAATATGTTAATTTTGTATACTACTATTTTGCTGAATAAGTTTGTCAGCTGTAGGAATTTTATAGTGGAGTCTCTAATATATAATATTATGGTATCTGCAAGTAAGGATACTTTAAATTCTTGTTTCTCCATTTATATCTGATTTTAACCTTTCACTTGTCTTACTGCTTCAAATAAGGAATCTAACACTGTGTAGTAGAGAAGGGGAGAGAGGGTGCCTCTTCCCAACTTTATGTAAATGCTTATAGTTTTTCTCCTTTTAGCATGCTCTTAGCTATGTCTATTATGTTAAGATATGTCTCCTGTATCCCTAGAATCTCTAGAACTGTTGTCAAGAAAGGATGTTGGATTTTCTCAAAGGTGTTTTCTGTATTTAATGAGATGATCATCTAGTTTCTGTCCTTAAGTATATGTGGTGGATTACATTTATTGATTTACATATGTTGAATCATCGCTGCATCTCTGGTATAAAGCCAAGGTGATCATGGGTGGATAATTTTTTCTGAGCTCTTTTTTAAAGAGTTAATTTCATTTTTATTTTAATACTTATAAATTCAAAATAATAACATATAAACAGTGATAATTTGTGTTAATATACAAATATTTACTTTGTACCATAGGATAAAGTATTGATGACTTCCAGTTTAGTGTTTCTAGGATCTTTCTGAGTGTGTGAAAGGCTTGGTCTCTGATTCTTCTGCCTTCTCATGGGCTTATTTCCTTCTGTTTGTTTGCTTTGTTTAACTCTAATATGGTAGTTTTTGTTTTATCTTATTATATTTTATTCTTTATATTTTGCTATTATCTTTTAGAAGCCCATTCTTTCTACTGAAAGATTGAAAGTGGGTGAATCTATATGGAAGGGCAGATTGGAAGGAACTGTGAGGAGTAAAGGGAGGGAAACCATAATTATGATATAGTATGTGAGACAGGAATCTATCTTTAATAAAAATACATATATAATCAATAATATTAATTTATTTTTCAGAAGAATTAACTAACATTTACATTATAGTAATATTACTTCATACTACACTAATGTTTTTTCAGGGAAAGAACAGTTTCTAGTTGTTCTCTGTATAAGCAAGAATTACGCAGATATGCTCTTCAATTAAGTTTACAAATATTTTATTTAGAATTTTTGTATCTATGTTCATAAGAAATGCTGGACTATAATTTTCTTTTTTGTTGTTTGATCTTTCTATGGCATTTATATTTGATTAGTACTGGATTTTTAAGGAGAATTTGGACATGGTGTTCTTTTCTGCTTTATGGATTAGTTTGAGGAGTATTGGTGTTAGTTCTTTGAATATCTGGTAGAATTCTTAGTGGAATCTTTCAACCTTGGACTTTCTTAACTTTTAGGTTAGTAATTACTCCTTTTATCTTATTGGTTGTTATGAGTCTACATAAATTGTTTACTTCATCTCAATTTAATTTTGTTTGATCACACATATCTAGAAATTCAGTCATTTCTTTTAGATGTCCTAGTTTGGTGTAAAATAGATTTTTCAAGTATGTCATGACTCTCTGAATTTCCTCACTATTGTTTTTAATGTCTCTTTTTTCATCTCTAATTTTATTAATTTGGATCCTCTTTTTTTCTTTTGGTCAATGAAACAGCTTTTCATTGTATTGCTTCTTTTATTGGGTTTGTTTGTTCTTTGTTTCCATTTTATTAATTTATGCCCTCATTTTGATGATCTCTTCAAGTTTAACTGGGGGAATGGGTGTTGTTTCTTCTTGTTTTCCAAGGCTTTCAGGTGCATCATTTAAGCCATTAATTTGAGATCTCTGAAAGAGATGTAGGCACTTAGTACTATGAACTTTCTTCCAAAGACTGTCTTCTTTAGTTTATTGTTTTCATTTTCAACCAACTCTTAGAATTTTTAAATTTCCTTCTTTTTTCCCTTAATTCAGTAAAAATTCATAATGTGTTGTTCAGTCTCTATGAGTTTATGTCCTTTCTGTAGTTCTATTGTTGTTGATATTCAGCTTTATTCTATTTTGTTCAGACAGAATGCAGAATGTTATTACAATTTTCCTGTTTCTCTTGAAACTTATTTTGTGTCCTAATATGTGGGTGATTGTAAAGAAAGTTTTGTGGGATGCTGGGAAAAATGTATTCTTTAGTGTTTGGCTAAAATGTTCTGAGCATTATCTGTTAGGTTCGTTGGATTAGGTGTCACTTAGCTCCAGAGTTTCACTGCTTAGATTTTTTTCTAGAAGACTTACCTGTTAGAGTGGGGTTTGGAAGTCAGCCATTATAGCTGTCTGTGATTAATATGACTAATAATATGACTTATAGACATGTATTCATATCCCCTTTGAGCTTCTTGACTATACTTACTATTGCTATTTTGAACATTATCTTAATTACTTCTTTTGGGGAACATAACCATGGAATTATCAATTTTTGGAGAAGGAATGTTAAGTGAAGCTTTTTCTTTGCTAGTCTCTTTGGTTTATCACCCGCCAGTCGCCTGGGCTCTGCCACATTGTAGTCCCCAAATAAACACACAGGAGGCTATATTAATTATGAAGCTGTTGGCCTTGCTTGTTTCTTACTGGCTAGCTCTGACTTAAGTAATTACCCCATAATTGTTAATCTAAGTATGTCTCTTACTGGAGAATAGTTCCGGGCTCCTACCCCATGGCGTTACATCTCGAACTCTCCTCTGTTTCTCCTTCCCAGAATCCTCCTGGACTCCTAGCCCCACCTATCTAGATTCCTACTGGCCAGCAGTAATTTATTGATATATACACAGGACTTCCCCAACACCCTTTGAGCTTCTTGACTATACTTACTATTGCTATTTTGAACATTATCTTAATTACTTCTTTTGGGGAACATAACCATGGAATTATCAATTTTTGGAGAAGGAATGTTGTCTTGACTATTCATGTATTTTTGAAATCAAAGGTAAATATGTGAAGTTAGATGTGGGTAGTGTTTCTTGGAATAGATACCTGATCTCTCTTGTGCTGACTGGGTATTTAGATCTCTGTCTTCTGTTACCTCAACTAGTTAGACTGCAGACCAGATGAATGGTATTTCAGGTTCACTATTTGGGCACTCAAAGTGGATTGTGTTGGATCTGTAGATGTTTGAAGAGCCATCAGAAGTGGTTCCAATCCAGCTGGGACTTGATGAAGATGCAGACCTTTGGTTGAGTTAGAAGATCCCAACAGTCAATACTCAGGAGTCTGAGGATGGCAGCAGGAGTGCATGGAGTGGTGTTGGGAGTCTGGGGTCCCATCTGTAGAGGAGAGATTGGCAGACAGGTAGGACATCTGATCCTCAGAGTCACTGGGTAGTAGGGGAGCTGGAGTGGGAGTTTGGGGTTGATACTTGGAGAATGGCAAAAGGAAAGGAAGGCAGGCACAGGATGCTTAGTACTCAAGCAGGAAGTAGGAGTGGGAAAACGTGGCAATGGAAGTCTGGGGTGTGAGGGGAGAAGTTGGTGGGTGTGGGACACACAGTCCTCAGGGTAGTGGGGATGGGTAAACTCGTCAATAGGCATCTGTGCTTCTTATCTAGATAGAAGTGTTAGGCAAACTCAGGAAATGTGGTCCTCACAGAGGCAGCAGAAGGTGGGTGGAGTTTGTTGTATTACTCAAAGTGATCCAATATAATCCACATTAAAATGTTGGTTAAATTCTCCACTGAACCAGAAAAACATCCTCAAACCTACAGAGAAGACCCAATGACTCCAAGTAACCTAACAGAAAGAGCAATTCTGGAAGACCTCAAATTACGCTGCACACCATAGTAACAGAAATTATATTGTACTTATACAAAAGCAAACAGAGGACTTGGAAGCAAAGTCAGACACCTACAACCATGTGATTTTCAAAAAAGATACACTGGGTGCTGGGGAGATGGCTTCCTTTATAAAGCCATTCCTATGCAAGCATGAAGACATGGATTTAAATCCCAAACACCCATGTAAAAAGCCAGGCGTAGTGGCATGTAACTGTAATCTCAGAGCTTGTGAGGTGGAGACAGGAGAACCACTAAGGTGAAATGATTGATATAGACATTCAACACCAAACTTTGACCTTGTGTGGACATTCACCAAAGCACATTTACATACACACAGAACAAACAAAAGATGTGTGATATAAAAGACAGCCTCTTGAACAAATGGTACTAAGAAAACTAGATACCCACATGTAAAATATAAAGAAATTACATTCATATCTCTTTATTTATGTTTTTATTTATTTTAGTTTATTTTTATTTTTAAATTTAAATTAGAAACAAGATTGGTGCACATATCAATTCCAGGTCCCTCTCCCTTTCCCTCCCCTCCTCTCATAACCTCCCACCAAACCCCCCAATATCCCTCGTTTTCCCAGGGAGGGCGAGGCCCTCCATGGGAGTTTCCACAGTCTGTCATTTCATCCAGGGTAGGGCCCAGACCGTCCCCCAAGGGTCCAGTGTGGGAGTGCATCTCTCACTGTTGGATGGGAATCCAAAGTCCATTTGTATACCCGGGATAAATACTGATCTACTACCCAAGGCTCAATAGATTACCTAGGCCTCCTCACTGACACCCACATTTAGGGGGTCTTGATTAGTCCCATGCTGTATTCCCAGCCATCAGTCTGGGATACATTCATATCTCTTACCATGCACAAAAATCATCTCAATAGGAAATAAAAATCCAGAATTTAAAACCTGAAACTGTCAGAAAAAAGTCATAGGCAAAAGAAAAAGTAAGGAATCAATGAAAAAGACCCCAATATTGAAGGAAATAATCCCAAGAATTGACAAATGGGACTACATTGCAAAGCTTGTCTGCTACAAAGAAAAATGATTATCATAGTGAACAAACAACCTACAAATGAGAGAAAAATTATAGCAAACTGTAAGTCTATCAGGTGGAATATCTAAAACCTATAAAGAAGCCTTAAATAAATGCTACCCTCAAACCAAACAATTAATAAATGCACTAATAAAGTTAATAGACAGTTTTCAAAGGAATAAATACCAATGATCAATAAATATTTGAAAGACTATTCAATATCCATACCCATCACTGAAGTTCCATCTCACTCTGTTAGCAACAACTATCATAAAGAAAATAAATAATTATTGCTAGGGAAAATATGGGAAAAGAGGAACCCTAATATACTGTTGGTGGAAATGTATATTGGTACATCCAGTTGAAAGCCAGTATGGAAGTTCTTCAAAAACATAAACAGAAAATACCATACAATCTAACTGTACTATTCCTGCATGTACAAAGAAAGGGTTTGTATGTTGGCATACCCTAAAATGCTAGGCCATCGTGTCTTTTGCTGAACTACAGCCACGATATGGGTCCAGCCTAGATGCTTGCCAAGAGGTGAATTGATGAAGACAATGTGATACATAAATACAATTGAATGTTAATAAGGTACAAAATGAAATTATGGCATTTTCAAGAAAAAACAGTGACCTAGTGGTTACTGTTAAGCAAAATAATCCCAACTTGGAACAACAAATATGTCTTCTCTCCTGTGTGGAATATCCGTCTACATTCATATTTACATTGACATGAATGTCTAAGACCTGAGAGTAAGAAGGGTATTATGATACAAAAAAAGAAATCTATAGATGAGGAGGGGTAAATAAGAAATGATAATGTAATGGGTGTGACATGGATGGAGAAAGAAGGACTATTTGGTGAGAGGAAGGTGGGCAATGAGATGAGAGGAGGGGAGGATGAAGAAGGACAGTTCAGGACTCATGAGGTCAAAATATAATGGCACGTTCGTGTGAATATCTCAGTGCAACCCATTACTTTGTATGCTAACTGAAAACAAAATAACAAAAAGAAGGAAAAAAAGAAGACAGGGTTGTGTTTATTTCAAAGAACAAATAAAATTTCTCTGATTTTCTAGGTAGTGAAAAGGTCAATGCCTTTATGGTTTCTGTATTCAATGAAGAAAGAAATAACAAAATAAATAATAAAACATGTGATAACACCAATGTAATAATTAAGGTAAAAAAATGGAAAGCATACACATTTGCAGAAGGGGGGAAATGTTATAGCCAAGGCAAGCTTTGCTGAGATACTTTTGGAGAAATGTCCAGGGAAGTGATAAAGTTCAACAGTATTTTCAAGATATACAGGACCAAATTTAAGAATCAAGAATAAATAGAGATCAATTTTCATTCTTAAAGTGAAGGAAAAAATTAAAAAGCAGCAGCAGAAAATTATCTAAAATTAGGGAAAGAGGTTGACAGTACTCACACAGTGTACATGCATGAACCCAAATATACAAGATCAGATGAGAACCTTCCCTTCATATGATGAAACTACTAGATATATGGAGATATGGAGCAAAGAAAGTATATTGAAAATGGCAAAAGAGAAATATCAAGTTACATAGAAAGATGGGCTATTATAATAACAATAGAGCTTCAACAGAAACTTAACTTTAAAAGTCAAAAGAGCTTGGAATGGTTTATTTCAAGTTCTGAAAGACAACTATCAACCCAGACTTCACAAAACCTTCTCTCATAACAGGAGAAAGAATGTGTTGCAACTAGTTACAACAAAGATAGGCTAAAGGAATTCATAACCACTGAACCAGCTGTACAGAACATACTGGAAAGAATCCTTCAGACTGAAGAAAAAGACAAACACATCCATAAAACCACGGTAAAGGATAAATTATGGAGAAATGCCAGGCTCGGTGGGCCCCAGCAGAAGCCAGATGGGCAGAAATGTGTTCCCCGCTCTGTGCATGCGCCACCCATGCTTGCAGGGGTGCGGTGGACCCCCTTGGCAGACGCCACTGTGACGGCAAGAAAGGGGTGATGGAGGAGCAGAACAGTACACACTGCGGAAAGAGGCAGAACTGGTGACAGGACAGTGGCGATGGACGTGAGAAAGGGTTGGGGCTGAAGGTGGATCATGTAGTTGCCATGTAGGATCTGCCAAATGGTACGCAGCAGTCTGGAGCTTAAGCAGATGCAGACTCTGCCCCTGAACAAACTTTCTGGCCACAGATTCACCCTTTCTCTGGGCAATAGTGGAGAGCAGAGATGAGGAATAGTCCACTTTCTAGACTGGACCTCATCGAAGGACAGCAGTGGGCCATGTGTGGCTCAGTGGCCCTCATGTGGCCGGGGTCGGGTTGATATCTAAGGACCTAATTATGACCTAACAAGGTGGCCTGTCCTGTAGCCTGAATCTATGTTGATGTCCATTACCTTGCTACCCCTGGGGATCACACTAACATGAGTCACATGTGTTGCCACCTGAGATCATGGTGGTATCTGGGTCCATGCTACTGCCAAGGGCCATGTCTGGGTCTGAGGTCCTGCTGCAGGACCAGGGCCTGAGCTGATGTCCACGGCCCGTGCTACCATGGAAGGCTAGGGCATTTTCGTGGTCTTTGGGGTAACTTGAAGCCATGTTGAAGTTCATGGGCTATGCTGTCTCCATATTGATCTTAGTAGGCTGTACTGGCACATAAGGTCATGGTAATGTCTGGGTCCATGCAGCCACTGAGGGTCATGTCTGGGTCCATGGTCTTACTGCAGCCAGGTCTGTGCTGAAGTCTGTGGCTGGTGTTGCCACCAAGGCTGGGGCAGATGTCAGTGGCCTTATGCTGCAGCCTGAAGCTATGTTGATGTTCACGATGCCAGCTGCATTGGAGGGCCTTGTCTGTGTCAGTTGCTCTACTACAACTGGGAGCCCTGTTTCACTGTGTGCTGACACCAGAAAACACATGGAAGCCCATGAGACATGTTCCCTCAGATCATAAAGAGTAAATGAGCTCCTTTGGCAGTGATACTGATGACAGTTGAGACAGTCGAGAAAGAGTGCCATGGAAGATTTCTGTGACAACCCCTACCTCCACGCCACCCCACCCCCAAAATAGTAACAACCTAAACAAGAAACCATTCAAAAGAACTCTTAGAAATTGATTTGATGCTGAAGTGTTGATCTCCACAACAGATGGCTTCTAGCAGGGGTGCAGGAGTGTTCTCAGTTCTACATAATGAGGAGGCCACTGAGAGTTATAACTGCATACTCCAGTGAGTATATAGATAATACAAGTTGAACTTTTTATTTTTTATGCTTTTGCTGTGGGCAGAGGTTACAAGGGCAGGGAAGGAGGTGGACAGGGAGGGACCGGGAAGTAAATGTAGTAAGAGTATGGGATGTGAAATCCTCAAAGAATCAATAAAAATATTATGTTGGAAAACAGTTGTGGCAAAATAATGATTAAGCAATAGGAAAACATCAAATACTACCAAGTTAGCAAAACGACAGAGTGATCACACACTTTCAGTAATAAATTGATCTTAATATCCTAATCAAAAGATGTGGTGGTATATTATTTATGATTTATTAAAGTTTGCCTGAGGATTCAGAAAGCACAAGCATAGAAGTCAGGTACACACCTTTAATCCAAGCAGCCAGAGGCTAGGATGTGGTGGTATACACCTTTAATCCTCCATTCAGGACTAAGAGGTAGACAGCTGTCTCTGAGTTCAAGGCCACTCAGGGATACACAAGTTTAATGAGTCTAAAAGAATAACAGATCACATGCCTTTAATCCCAGCATGAGAGGGTATAAAAGATAGAAGCAGGGTGTTCAGTGGTCAGTATGAGGTGTTCATTCTCCAGCCACATTGAAGATAAGAGTATTCAGTCTCCAGGCACACTGAGGAGAGCCAATGGGTCAGCCCTTTCAGCCTGAGGTGGAGATAAGAATTAGTTGCTGGCTGCTTAGCTTTTCTGACCTTCAGCTTGAAGTTCGAACCCTGATATCTATCTCTTTTATTATTTATCGTGTTACAAAAAGACACATACCAGTGTATTTGATCAGAAAACAGGATTTAGCCATTTGTTTCTACAAAGAAATACAACTTAGCGTTAAAGACAAATACTAGCTGAGGTGAAGGAATGGAAAAGGGTATTTGAAACAAATAGAATGGGAAACAAGCCGCTCACTGTTCCAATACCTGACAAAGGTTTCACAACCACTCAGAAGAGATAAGGAGAGTTACCTTAGAAAGATCAAGGGAATAGAACATAAGAGGGCATTATAATTCTAAACATGTAGTCACCAAATGCAAGTGAACCCAATTTCCTAAAACAAATGTTATGAGATAATAGTGTCACAGATTAACCCTAAAATGATAATAGTAGGTTACTTTAATACCCAATTGTCACCAATTGACAAGTCATTCTAGTTATTCAGGCCAGTCAATCAACTGACACACAAAAATACCTGAATTTAAGTGACATTGTAGATCACATGGCTTAATAGACAACTGTAAGACATTCTATCCAAATATTGTATGCAATCTTCCCAGTAGCCTATGAAGCCATCTATAAAATAGACAACATTTAGGACACAAATCTTAAATCTATGAAAACAAAAATAATTTCTTGTGTTCCAGGTGATACTAGTAGAAGGAATCTACAAACATAGCAAGACAAAACTCATAGAAATTAAACACCATACCATTTAATAATGAATGAGTTTGCAAAAAAAAAAAAGCAAGAATGACTTTTTTTAAATCTAAGGATTTAATTAAAGTTAAAGCACAGCATACCAGGCCGGGCGTTGGTGGTGCACGCCTTTAATCCCAGCACTCGGGAGGCAGACGCAGGCGGATCTCTGTGAGTTCGAGGTCAGCCTGGTCTACAAAGTAAGTTCCAGGACAGCCTCCAAAGCTACAGAGAAACCCTGTCTCGAAAAACCAAAAAAAAAAAAAAAAGCACAGCATACCAAAACCTATTGAATATTGGATACTACAAAAGTGGTCAAAAAAATGAAGTTTATAGCTATAAGTGCCTACACTGGAAAAGAAATCAGAGAGATTGCAGATTTAAAAAACCACATCAGTAGATCCTAGCATCTTTGAAAAACAAGAATAAATCAAGCCCCAAATCAAAAGACAAAAAGAAATAATCAGGGCATCGATAAAGCAAATTGTAATGTAAACACACACACACACACACACACACACACACACACAAGGAGTTGGTCCTTTGAAAAGATGAGCAGAATTTGAAAACTTACAGTCAGGCTAATTAAAACAAAGAGACAGACTACCCAAATTAATTAGATTACACGGGTCAGAGACACAGCTCAGCAGGTCACGGTGCTTGTGCTGAACCTGATGACCTGAGTTTGAGTCTTGAGGCCTATAGGGTAGAAGCGAACTGACTGTTGTGAGCTGTTTCTGTGACCCCCCCAATGACACCATGGCACATGCAAGCCCCTTTCCTAGTAAATAAATTACTCTATAAAAAATTTTAAAAATCGGGAAATCATTTCATAAAATACAATGAAAGGCAATAACAAGAGCCTAAAGATCTTGAAACATGAGCACAGCTTTTGATCAAGGTATCTAATAGAGTATTTGAGTGAATAAAACATCGACCTTTGGATCTGCCATCACTTCACCTGGGTGATTAATTTCAATTTCTTTTTTTTGCTTTACACACCCTGCCATAAACTTTTTTATTTACACTTTATTGTAACTGACTTCATGACATTTGCTCTTGCTTAATAATAATCAGTTAACAGCAAGGGCAGGTGTTTTCAAGGATGCAGTCTCTCCGTGGCATGAAATCTAACCAGTTCTAAAAAATCATTGTAAAAAAAATGTAAAGATAAAACTGTCTCCACTGTAGTGTCTGAATGAAATAAGGTATAACTGTTCCAAAAAAAAAAAGCCAAGGATGGAGAATGTCAAAGGCAAAGTTTGTCCTGACATATCCTCTCTAGACTGATTTGTCACCCTCCTTCTCAGTGCTTGCACCCACAAACACAAAGCTTTGTGCATGCTAATGTTTCCAGGCCTTTCACTCTACCTTTCTGCACCATGCTTATATGCAAAGCTTATGAATAACTGTTGATCTGCCAGAGTGAGTTTGCCCATTATCTGAGACCACGGGCTGCTACTCCACTTCCTCACATATAAGCTGTCTCCTGTGTACTGTACTGCTCTTCGTTTGTAAGAACTTCCTTTCATGCCCCCTGCTCAGTTTACAGACAGCTTCTCTATTCATCGTCCAACCTCCAAGCACTGAAGCACAAGTTCCCTTCAAAATGGAGGGCTTACATCTCCTTTCTTGTGTGTTTTCTAGCCCAGTCTGCCCACACTGGTTTCTGCAGTGTGGTTTGTGTGTTAAAAGCTGTCCCCAGGTTGCTTGGTCTTTTCTCCAGATGAATCATGCCCACGGGTAATCTTTAAACCAGAAAGATATTAATCATTATTAAATATTAATGTGGTAACTGAGTAAGCACATAGGCTAATATTAGATTACCGTCTTGCATCAGTTTAATAAGTATTTGGGGTTTTAAGAACATGACATTGAAGACCCTCTTGATCTAAAGAGTAAGCTTCAATTAATTGAGTTCTCAGAGCAACAGTGGGGATCAGGATGAACAAGGTTAATAGAGTATGGGGATGGAAAGGGAGGAAAGTTTCACACTGCAGGGTAATTGAGGTGACTAGAGAGGTAGAAAGCAGTAAAGAGTCAGCAGAAACAGTTATGCAGTGGGAGGCATATCCTACTAAATATAAAATTGAAGCTGGGTAGGAGATGTGGATGTCAAATCCCTATCTGTAAATCCCAACCTAAAGGGCTAGAGATTATTAATTTCTTTTTTAATGAACTTTTAAATTACAAAACATTATATTGTACCTTAGTTGTAATTTGTTTTGTAATTAGTCACACACACTCACATATAGAGCCATGAATCTGCTGAGGTGCTTTTTTGTTTAAGGGCAGACAATAACCCTCAGAGTGGATTATACAAAGTGGACAGCATTATCTCGCCTAATTGTCAAGATCTTGCATCAGCTGGGGTTTAGGCATGGACTAATACAAGTTCTGTGTTTCCAGGCCTTTCTACTTCAACCTTGCCCACCTCTGCAGGCTGACTTTATTCTCAGATCATCTCCTCCAAAATTAGCTTTCACTGTGTTGTATGTTTCATCACTTACACCCAGAGGGAGAAAGTGGGTTTCCCCAGTAATAAAACAGAAGTTCTGATCTCCCCACTTAGATGAAGCTAAATTAGGACACGTGCTTAGGCTTAAACTCATCCGTTTTGAGAAATAGCATTTCCTCAATGGAATTAAATAATAGAGCTCAATGCTGCTATGGCAAGAAGTCAGCATAAGGGATGAGATGCTAGGATTTAGTGTGCAAAACTCTCTCTGGATTTTAACAGAAATGGCATCCACAGCCACATCATTAACTGAAAGCATGTCTGAGCAAGCTCTGGGCGTATCTGGAAGGTTGTGTGATGGGATAGCAAGAGTGGGGCCAGAGCGCACGCTCCATTGTGATGCTTTACTTTCCAGCAGTAAACTTGTGTCATGGACATCACTTACCGTGTTCTTGTTAGTTCTGGATCACTGCAAGGCTGCATCGTCTGTACCTGCAGGGAAATCTAATCCTTTTGGTGAATTCTGTTGATTTCCTGGTGCTGCAGTTTAAAAACCAATCATCACCAATCAACCCCCTTAGGAAAATATTTGAGCTATAGCAAATCATTAGACATTGAGGCTAGCTAATAACCAAGTGAGCTACAAGCAACTGATTACCTCCTTTTCAAATTGTTGTAAATTTGGTAGTACTTTATAGACAGTTTTGAAGCAGTTTTATACCCACAGCCAAGCTGAATGCAGAATACAGAGCCAAAATTATGTTCTTAACTATTATAATGTCTGATGAATTTTAGCTAATAACTAAGTACCAGGGAAATCAAAAAGACCTTAATAATGTGCCCTGTGTTGTTATAAATGTTCACTAAATGACTATTAATAAATAGACAATTCAAACCAAACTAAGGCTTCCTCCTCTCCATGATCCAGTCAGTAATTTATCCATCAGTGTTTTCCTAGCTGTCTTTTATTGAAAACATAAAACATTCAAACCTTAAACTGTCCAATATTAATCTAATCCCTATGAATTTTTTCTAACTGACATAAAAGAGGGAAAAATGTTGACAACACATAGGTCTCAGTGGGACTGTCATTTGCTTTGAAAGAACTATTGATCACCCTCAAGCAAATCTGGTTTTTAGAAAAACTCTGGTCAGAATTTTTTTCCTCTTTTTAAAATTTAAATTAGAAACAAGCTTGCTTCACATATCAATCCCAGCTTCTTCTCCCTCCCCTCCTTCCCCGCCCCCCGAAACCCCCAAACCCCCACCCAGTTCCCACTCTACTCTCCAGGGAGGGTGAGGCCCTTCATAGGGGATCTCCAAAGTCTGTAATATCATCCGAAACAGGGCCTAGATCGTCTCCCGTGTGTCCAGGCCGAGAGAGCATCCCTCCACGTGGATTGGGATCCCAAAGTCCATTCGGATGCTAGGGATAAATACTGATCTAGTACCCGATGCCCCAAAGATTGCTCAGGCCTCCTCACTGATACCCACATTCTGCAACTGGTTTTCAGGAGTTCAGTTCAGTGTTTAGCTGTGGGTGTTCCTGTTAGAAAAAATTTTTTTTTGTTTTTTTACGAGACAGGGTTTCTCTGTATTGTTTTGGAGGCTATCGGTCCAGCCCGACCTCGAACTCACAGAGATCTGCCTGCCTCTGCCTCCCGAGTGCTGGGATTAAAGGCGTGTGCACCACCGCCCGGCCCTAGAAATTTTTGATATGGAATATTTAATATAAAACATTATCTAAATTATCACAAAAAAGTGGTTATATTAGTAGTTTTTCAACCATATTAAAGCAAAAAGTTTGCCCCACCAACTGGCAAATATATTTATTATTGTCAGATGGTTACAAAAAAGCAACATGACAAGCAATATAGAACACATATTTCCAGGACAGAGAACCTGATTGGCACTCGTCCACAAATTGCTACCATGGCCTTCAGGAGTATATTATCTCTAATCCTAATTTCCCCATTGAAGAGCAGGAAGAATGAGCAATATCTGCTACCTATTAAAACAAGGGTGATACATGTCAAATACATGTCAGATGATCAGCTCAAGACTAAGCTATAATACACTCAGTATGACATAAGATGCAGATGGCGTGGTGGACTGACTTCGTAGTGTGGCCTAGAGGAGAAACAGGAGAATCTCAAGCATCATTTGGGATGTGAGTCAAGACGCTCGGCCCTGGCTTCTGACACAGATGGGCAAATGGAGAATGGGAGTGCACAAGGCACACAAAGGCAGTGTGATTTAGAGAACTGCAGAGGCAAGCAATGCTGCTGGCAGCCAGTTCAGATGGGCTGATGAACAGGCAAGATGGGGAACATGATGGGTGAATAACGGTACCATGCAAGGCTAGATAAGAGCAAGCATTCACTCTTGCTTATTTTCCTGCTTCATGAGAAAAACAGTTCCCCAGTCCATGGTAGCCTAAGCCCCATAGCTTGCCTTTGTCAATGGATTAGATGATTATGAGCAAGACAGGGAGACAGCTCAGAAGGTAAAACATTCACTGAGTAGCCATGTACCTAAGCTCTATACCCAGAACCCATGCAAAGCTGGAAGAAGAGAACTGGCAATGGAAAGATGTCCTCTGATGTCTACACCTTGGCAATTGTCTATGCCTACACACACACACACACACACACACACACACACACACACACACCACATGAACACACAGTAATAATAATGAAAAATGTATTTATTTTTATTTTTTCCTCCTTTTATATTTAAGTTAAAAACAAGCTTGTTTCACATGTCAATCCCAGCTCCCTCTCCTTCCCCTCCTCCTCCATCCTCCCCACCAGGTCCCCTAGTCCCCCACCCAGTCTCCACTTCGTTCCCCAGGGAGGGTGAGGCCCTCCATTGAGGACCTCCAGAGTCTGTAATTTCTTCCAGGGCAGGGCCCTAGGTCCTCCCTCAAGAGTCCAGACTAAGAGAGCATCCCTCATTGTGGGATGGGCACTCAAAGTCCATTTGTGTGCCAGGGATAAATACTGATCTACTACCCATGGCCCCATAGATTGCCTAGGCCTCCTCACTGACACCCACATTCAGGGGGTCTGGATCAGCCCCATGCTGTTCACCCAGCCATCAGTCTGGGCTTCAAGAGCTCCCCCTTGTTCCAGTCAACTGTTTCTGTGGGTTAAACTAGCCCAGTCTTACCTCCTTTGCTCACCAGTTCTCTCTTTCTGTCACTGGAATAAATAATTTTTAATGAACTTGAGACATTATGTGCCTAGTAGTAGAGTTATTTTCTGATGCTATAGTGTACACTACAGTGCTGGTCTTACTAAAATCTCCACAACATTTTGTTGCTCCTCTTCTTCTTCTTCTTCTTCTTCTTCTTCTTCTTCTTCTTCTTCTTCTTCTTCTTCTTCTTCTTCTTCTTCTTCTCCTCCTCTTCCTCCTCCTCCTCCTCTTCCTCATCCTCCTCGCTTTTCTCCTCCTCCTCCACCTCATTCTTCTCCTATTTTTCCTCTTATTTTTCTTCTTCCTTGCCCTTATCCTCCTGCTGCTTCTTTTTTCTCAGTATCAACAATACTTTTATTTTCAAATTAGGGAGCAAGGGTTCTTGGAGAATTACCTTTTGCTGTTGGGAAGTTCTCTGGCCTCCTGCCCTGCCTAGGTTCCACAGGCTACCCATAGCCCCATTCTGCTTCCATGTGGACCTCTTCTTATAGTTCCCTACCCCATGGCTGAAGATCAGCCCAGTTGCTGGAAGACTTCCTGAGTGCAGAGCAATGCTGCCAACTTCAGTGAGGTATCATCACCTCAGTAACAAAGAGTGACATACATAATTGGATTTGGACTGTTGATGTTATAGGAGTCAGCCCTTCTCCCACACCCACACATCCCCCATTTGAGGAAGGCAGAAGAGTGTTTGAATGCATTTTATCACCCAAAGGTTTAGTCTTTCTTAACATGTCTATCTCATCAAACAGCATCTAGTTTCTTATGGGATTCATTGACAGGAATTATAAATTATTTATGATGCTTCTATATTGCTATTAAGTTATGAAGTTATGCTTTGATGTATGTGCTATGAGCTGTTGAGAGTTAAAATACTTCTGAAATTCCAATTTTGAGTAAAGGGGTGGCCTGAGCCCAGTTGATAAGAATTTGTAAATAAGATATTCTAAATATTTCCTCCCAAGAGTGGGCTTTCACTTTTATCTAACTCAGTAGTTCTCAACTTTCCTAATGCTGTTACTCTTTAATTCAGTCTGCCATGTTGTGGTGGCTATTAACCATTACATTATTTCTCTGCTACTTCATAACAGTAATTTTGATACTGTTTTGAAACAATATAAATATCTGATATGCAGGATATCTGATATGATATCAGACCCCCAAAGGAGTTCTGACTCACAGGCTGAGAACCACGTATCTGACTCTTGGCCTCAATCTTAAATTCAGTGTAGAAATATTGTCTATTAAGATCAAGTCATAAATTACACCTTTTACCACTTCCCCCCACCAATAATATATGTGGACAAAGAGATAAAATTTTATCATGAAACTAAAAAGCTTCAGAGCCTCTTACTTGCACAAACAACTTGAATACTTGACGGTACAGGATGTGTAGAGATCTCGAGGTGTAGCTATAAGATCACTAAATATTTCTGTGAACTTTTCGGAAATAAATTTTCTGAAGAGAATAGGCCTATAAACTCATCATAAGTTGAAAACATCGTAAGTGACAACTACATTTACTATACCGAGTCTCTCAAATATCATAGCAGTACACTCCACAGCTACGGGTCAGTTGTCTACCCTGTGGTCAGGAGGATGGCTGGCAGCTGGGGCACATTGGCTAGTACAGCACCTTAGACAATATGGTAAAGCATAACTTCATGGTGAAAAGAGACCCCAGTTCTAAATCCAAAGAAAAGACTCTACAGAGCAAATGCTATGATAACTCTATCATAGCATCAACAAACTGTAAATTGAGCAATCGAAAGTCCAGAACCACCTATTTCACTCTGTAATCTAAGTCCACATTTTTAAAGAGGCCAACTTCAAAACCACCAGACTTTGTACACTGAAATACCCCACCACACACAGACAAATTTAATATATCTATGTTAGGGGGTTGACTCTTGTGAATGTGGCAGATGACCTACTCACCACCACCAAGCAAAAAGTTATCTAAGATTACCAGATTTTTTCATCCCTTAATATTAAGTCAAGCCAAAGGGTCAAATTACTGTTAGTATGTAATGGGATGTTTATGTTAGGATAATTCAGGGATGTTTAAAACATGCTTTCACCATCTTCAATTGGAAAAAAAATCAAGTCTAAATATTCTCAGAAATTCTTTCACAATTGGTATAATATATCTACAGAAGAAAGCCCATTCCTCATTCCTGTTTGAAGAATGTGGTACCACAGGGCAATTTGACAACTCCAGACTGAAAAGGAGAAGAGCATTTTCAAGATAAGCAGCCTATCGATCTAGATACTTGATAGTCACATCATTGCAATCTCACCACCAAGTTTAGAATCTAAACACATGGTGAAGAAGTTAAAGAAGTCTAGTCTAGAATCGTTCCCTGTTTTAGCAATTCAAGCAATTGCCATGTTTTTTTTTTAACTAGTAAGAATGTAGTAAAAAGAGGCTTGTATTCTTAGGGATTTACAACTGGTCTTCTGAAAACGCTTCCTGGTAGGTACTGTATGTTCCTTTAAGATTATTGCTCATTGTAAAAGTGGGCACACACGCCAGGCTGTGTGTTAGGCAGCTTTTACAATGCTCCCCGGGTGTGCCAGGCCTCTGAGGCATGGAGCCAACTGTGAAGCTGCCATCATTCAGCTGCAGCCGTGCAGACTGTAGTGTGTCCGGGTTTATAACTTTGGCAAGTGTCTCCACCTTTTCTTCAGTAATATTAAACAGTAACTTACAGCTTCTAGAAGTATTCAAAATGGCTCAACTATGGCTTTCCAGCAACGTTAAGATTAATCAAATACTTTTCCTAAGCTGTAGGCTCATTTTCAAGCGACATGCTTGCTTCCTGCCATCCTACGATGGAATAATTAAGTGATAGATGAAAATACACAAGTATTAATATTTGTCTTTAGTGATTGACTGAAACTTTAAAGTTTGCATGGCAATACTCATTCTCAATTCTTTTTCAACACAAGTTGGAGAGATGTGCAAATTACCTTTTGAGTAGGAAACCCAACCGGGGTAAAGTTTTAAAGTAAAGACTCTAAGCAGATAGAAACAAGGATGGACTGCACTTATAGAAAACTTCAGATGGAGGCAGCTCGAATGATTTCACATAAATATCACATGACTTATTTTTAGGATATTGATGAATGGAAAAGAATTCCTGCAACTATGAGGGCAGAATATTAATACTCTTAGTAGAATTTATCATCAGAAAATATGATTGGGCAAGACAAGCATGTTTTTGTTTTTTACTTAAAGTTTGGAAAGGCTATTTAGTTTTACTTCCTTGGATAAGGCAGTTTGATGAGCAGTTTTCAGCAATCTAATAGAATCCCATAGAACAGTCATTTGATGCTTTAAAAAAATTAGTTTTATTCTATATCCCAGGCTGGTCTCAAACTCACAGCAATCCTTCTGTCCCAATCTTTCAAGTACCAGAATTACAGACCTGAGCTATCATGGTTGGCCTAGCTTTTCTTTGAAAATGAATGGGGAAAATAAATGAACAAAGCTCATTGTTTGGTGTGAAGGCTGAACAGTCCATCTTTACACTGAGTTGAAGTTTACTATGGCTTGTGCCTGTTAGACTGTTTTTTCAGCACTCTGTAAAACAGTACCAAGTCTCTCAGGGTTCTGAGACAACTGTTAGACATTTCCTAATTCCTTTCACCTCAAGTTTCTTCCTTAGTCCTTCTGACACGTCCCTGTCTGTTGGATGATTTCTCCATCATTGTATCTCCATGGTTTGTAGTACCCTTCATATGCATTTTAAACTCACAAGTGTCTTTTAACAGTTATTTTCTTTATTTTCAAGAATTGCATAAATATACCAATGAAATGTAATATCTGTCTTTCATTTCACCCTCCACACAACACCATCTTCCCCCAACATGACTCCTATCAACTTATATGGGTATTTTTTCTTTTGACAACGTATTAAGTTCAGTTAGAGATGTACATGGGTATGGGGCTATCTGTTAGCATGGGAAACCTACCCATGACCATTCATTATAAAAAAGAAATTTCCCCTCACTCAGCAACTCTTTACTGCCTCAGTAAAGGTGGAACTCAGATCATCTACTCCATCTACTCTTTGATTTGGGGTTGGCTTGATCTTGTATAGGTCTTGTGAAGGTGACCACAGCACAGCTGCTTTGAATTCCTGATTTCCATAGCTGTGTCATGCCCAGAAGACATTCCTCTCCATTCTTTCTGCCTCCTTCATCTACAATTTTTGCTAACCCTTGGTGTTGGTGAGATTAATAGACATCCTGTTTGGGAATGAATACTCATCTAGGCACTTTCACTAGTCATGCATCTGTTCATTGACAGCTGTCTATTTCAGAAAGAAGCATCTGTGACCAAGGTGGACAACAGACTAGGACCATGAGTATTGGTGCAAATATTTTGAAGACAATTTGACAATATGATCATTTGGAAAAATAACTATGGAACATCATACCCTAGGGCCTGTGACCTCCACAGTCATTAACTTTTGACAAGGATTACAGTACCAAGCATGAATTCTTTCTTGTGAAGTAGACCTCAAATCCAATGATAAAGCAGTTTATTTTCTCCAAAGCAGCCATTTGACTATTGCTTCTGGAGGCACATCTTGTCTTGTGGGTCAGGATTACCACATTCAGGGTGCAATGCTGGGTTAGACAATTGTCCCATTTGTTGATTGATATTCTCACTCCACTCATTTCCCCCCTCCATACCTCACCATATTCTTCCCAGAATATTCCCTCCCAACTTATGTCATTTTTTCAATAATGCATATCCTATGCTACTGGGATCTTATTCAGAAAGCCCTTATCTATGCCTGTTAATTGAAAGGTGCTTTCTGCTTGTTCCTCAGGTCTCATTCTGAGGTCCTTGATATATGTGGAGCTGAGTTTAGTTCAGAGTAAGAGATAAGGATCTAGTTTCACTTTTCTGCATGCTGAAATTTGGATTTCAAAAAACTATTTGTTAAAGATGATGTCTCATGCAGTGTGTATTTTTGGCATGGGCATCTTTATAAAACTTCAGGTAACTCTAGTTGCATGGACTTATATCTGGGCTTTGAATTTCACTGCATTGACCTACATGTCTAGTCATTGTGACTTCATGACCTTGTGTGGTACCATGCAAGTTTTATTACTAGTGTTCTACACAATCATTTATAATGAGCTATTCTGCTTTTCTAGCTCACACAGCACTCTTTTTATTCAGGATTCTTTGAGTCTCTTTGGTCTTCTGTTCCTCCATAACAATATTCGTATTGTCGTTTCTATGCTTCCAAGGAAGCACAGATTTTCAGTGGTATTGAGATACATCCATAGTTTACTTTCAGTAGAGAGCCATTTTCACAATATAAATGCACCCATTCCATGGGCATGGGATGTAGTCTATATTTTAGTGTTACTCACTTTTGTTCTTCAGAATCCTAAAATTCTCATTGTAGAGTTCTTTCATTTCCTTGGATAGGCTTATTCCCAGACATTTTATTTTCTGTGTGTGGCTATTGGGAATGGGGTTGTTTCTCTGATTTTGTTTTTAGCCTGTTTGTCATTGATGTATAGGAAAGCCACTGATTTAATTTTGTACCCTAAAACTTCACTGAAATTATTTATCAACTCTTTTTTATGGAATGCTGCAAGTATTTTATGTAAAGAATCATAGTATATGCAAGTAGTGATACCATGACTTCTCCTTTTCTTGTTCATATCACTTTTATTTCCTTCTCCTCTATTACTGTTGCAGCTAAGACTCTAAGCATTGGATTGGTTGTGAGCGGTGAGAGTGGGCACCCTGGCTCTTGTTCCTAATCTAAGTGGAAACCTTGGAGACTTTCTCCATTAAATATGTTGCTGACTAAGGATTTCTCATATATAACCTTTATTATGTTGAGGCATGCTCCCTCCTTATGCAGCCTCTCCATGATTTTTGTCATAAATGGATGTTGGATTTTGTTGAAAGCTTTTTCTGTGTCTAAAGCGGTGATAATGTGATTTCTATCTTTGAGTCTACTGATCTGATGGATAACAATGACTGATTTCTGTATGTTCTTACAGTGAAGCACGTAATATTAGTCATAATTCTGCATGGCTCACTGGAGTTTTGCATTTGTTGATTTTATTGACCTGAGTAATATGCCATTAAAATAGTCAACATTTACATTGGCTTTTTTTTAAGGTCGTAGTTATATTCTGGACTCAAATTGACCTTTCTGTTAAATAAGATGATAAGGGAATTTTAAAGAAGCATTGTTGATGGTTAAATTAGGATTTCTCTGTCTTATAAATGTGCAATCTATTTTTTTCAACTTCAGCGTAACACTTTATATTTGGCTTATCTTATTTTTTGAGACAGAATCTTGCTATGTAGATCAGGCTAGTTCTGAAATTGCAATCCTCCTGCCCCAGCCTCCCCAATCTTTTTTGTTTTTATTTTTTATTTAAATTAAAAACAAGCTTGCCTCACATGTTCACATGTCAATCCCAATTCCCTCTCCCTTCCCTTCTCCCCTGGCCTATACCAATTCCCATCCCTTCCAATTTCTGCTCCCCAGGGAGGGTGAGGCCTTCCACGGGGGATCTTCAAAGTCTGTCATATTATTTGGAGCATGGCTTAGGCCCTCCCTCATGTGTCTAGGCTGAGAGAGTGTCCCTCTATGTGGAATGGTCTCCCAAAGTTCATTTGTGTACTAGGAATAAATACTGATCCACTACCAGAGGCCCCATAGATTGCCCAAGTCTCCTAACTGACACCCATGTTCAGGGGTTCTGGATCAGTCCTATGCAGTCTGGGGTCCATTAGCTCCTCCTTCTTCAGATAAGCTGTTTCTGTGGGTCTCTCCAGCCTGGTCCTGACCCCTTTGCTCATCACTCCTCCCTCTCTACAACTAGATTCCAGGAGTTTGGCTCAGTGTTTAACTGTGGGTGTCTGCTTCTGCTTCCATCAGCTACTGGATGAAGGATCTAAGATGGCATATAAGGTTGTCATCAATCTCATTAGCAGGGATGAGCATTTAAGGTAGCCTCTCCGCTATTGCTTAGGTTGTTTGTTGGGAGTCATCCTTGTAGATATCTGGACATTTTCCTAGTGCCAGATTTCTCTTTAAACCTATAATGGCTCCTTCTATTATGGTATTTCTTTTTTTCTCTCCTCTATTCTTCCCCTGACTCAATCTTTCTGCTCACCATGTCCTCCTCTCCCCTCTCCCCACACTTTCAATTTTCTTACGAGATCTTGTCCCTTTCCTCTTCTCCAGGGGACCATGTATGTCTCCCTTAGGGTCCTCCTTATTTCCTAGTGGATTGTAGACTGGTAACCTCTTTCTCTATGTCTAAAATTCATATATGAGTGAGCGCATACCATGTTTTTCTTTTTGTGACTGGGCTACCTCACTCAGGATGGTTTCCTTCTTCTAGTTCCATCAATTTGCATGACAATTTCAAGATTCCACTTTTTCCCCTGCTGAGTAGCACTCCATTGTGTAAATGTACCACATTTTCTCAATTCATTCTTCAGTTTTCTATGTTGTATCTAAGGTTGACCTTTGAACCATGCTTGGATAGTACTTAAATATAAATTTTTAAAAGGTTCTTCACAACAACTTGAAACTGCTCTCATATAAACTTTATAGCCAGAAAATCCTTAAGACAAAAGCATGTCAAAGTTGGACACGGCAACCCAAGAGAAGGAAAGGAGTCCCAAGAGCATGCACAAGTGTCAGAGACCCACTCTTCCTCACACTCAGGTGATCCATAGAAATAGTAATATATTCACAAAGGACCTAATGTAAACCCATGATAGCTTGCTGATTCAGTCTCTGTGAACTCATATGCACCTTGCTTAGTTGATTTATTAGGTCTTGTTCTCCTGGTGCCATCCAACCCCTTTGGTTCTTATATACTTTCTGCCTCCTCTTCTAAGGGATTCCCTGAGCTCCACAAGAAGGGATTTGATGGAGACCTCCAATGTAAACTGTTTCTCCATATTAAATATGGTTGTGAGTCTCTGCATCTGTTCCCATCAGCTTCAGGAAGAAGCCTCTCTGATGATAACTGGATAAGGCACTGGTCTATGTGTATTGTAGAATATTGTGAAGAGTCGTTTTATTGATGATGTTGTTGTTTTTAAAACCAAAGGTGCTTGTTTTTACTCTAGGTCTCTGGGCTACCTAGTCTAAGGTTCTTGTTCACCCAAGCAGTATTAGATATAATTCTTTCCCCTGGGATGGGTCTTAAGTCAAATCAAACATTGATTGGCCATGATAGTTTTTGCTTCATCTTATATATTTAATTTTTTCATGATAGGTTATCTCTTAGGAGCCTGTTCTTTTCTAATGATAGACAGAAAGGGAGTGGATCATGAGGGGAGGGGATGTGGTCAGGAAATAGGAAGAGTAAAGGGAGGGAAAAATTATAACTAGGATATATTATATGTTTAAAGAATCTATTGTCAATAAAAGAAAAACAGAGAAAAAATAAAAAATCACATAACCAATGTTAAAAACTATGTAGATGCAATAGTCTATGTGTAATTTTCTATCCTAAAATATGCAAAAAATTATCAAATGTATCAGAATATGCATATACAGATACTGCATGACACTATTTACCTTCCAGAGAAATTATAAAGATGCGATATTAAGTCATTAATGTAGAGAATTAACTGCCATACATAAAATGCTACTGTACTTAATTCTGCAGTGAATACCTCATCATTATTGTGGTAAACTCAAGTTTTCCCTGTGTCCATTTAAAATATCCTGCAATATTTATGATCCCTGGAAGAGAAATCTATCTCTCCAGCAAATTTCATGTGGTCAGTGAGAAGCAAATGCTCAACTTCTTGTATAGTTTTCATCATATTTAATGAATATTAACAAAACATTCACTGGCTATTTATATTATCAGTAAGGCTTCCAGTTGGCAAAAGAGTGTTAGCATTGTTTTTTTTTGAATAGTCCAAAGTTATAGGCAGATATTTTTCACTGCATAAGACTCAGTGGCCCCAGCTTCTGAGTTATTGAGGAGTTAGTTTCATTTTTCCAACCATTCATGCTAGTTTTTTTTATTAATCATCAACTGGCTAGCCAGATGACCTTACTTATTCATCTAGGATGCTTTCTGTGCATGCAAACATTGAACATGGGCTTGGAAAACAAGCTGAACCATTTGAATTCTGGATTTGCCACCTATCATTTGCACGATGGTTGATCTCATTTTCCTAAACATTCCACAAATGTCAAAATATTGCTATCATCATTTGTTGCAGTAAAATTTAAATGGGATGCTATTTGTTAATGGTGTTTAGGAACTGGGAATGGTGACATATGCCTGTAATCCTATCACTCAGGGAGCAAAGGCAGTTCTACAGAAGAAGATCTTTGTCTCAAATCAATATACAAAATAAGATAATGATTGGGGAAATACTTTGCTCTTGATACAAACATATCTATATCAATTTCTCTATGTGTGGATGTAGATGATAGATGATAGATAAATAACAGGCAGATGATGACTAGATAGACAACAGACTGATAGGTGAGATAGACAATAACTTCACAGATGATATTTAAGTGGATATATCTAGAGAGAGAGAAAGATAATAGGCTTTAGATGATAGGTAATAGGTGATAGGTGATAGATTAGATAGATAGATGATAGGTTGATAGATGGTAGGTAGTTAGATGGCAAATGATAGAGAGATGGTAGATGGTAGCTGGGTAGATAGATAGATAATAGATAGATAGATAGATAGATAGATAGATAGATATGAGATAGATGATAGGAAGATATAAGGAAATAGTGGGACCAGCAGATAGAGAAATAGATGGATGTATCATTACTCTCAAAGCTGTGCAGAGAAGAAGGAAGCCAGAGTATTAATAGTGAAAACAAAGAAGAATCAGATAAAGCAGACATTCATGGAGAAGAAGATATTGACTTAATATTAAATTTGTTGATGTATGATAAATTTCAAGGAAAATCAGTATGTTTTTGAGAAAATATGAAATAAAAACTAGATTCTGAGTTTAGTGACAAACCAGCAACATATTGAGTACTGGTTGTCCACACTTCTTTTACTGACAACAAGGAAGGCTACAGGCCCATCTTGCTGCCACAATTGAACACACTTGATGCACTAAGTAAGGGGAAGCACTTTCCATTCAGAAGATAAAAGCCTTTCTGAGGACATTCATACCCAGTTATCCCACATCCAAGCTCTGTTTGCCAGCACTGAGGATGAGGTTTCAATTGTATCTCTCCATATCTCTCTTAATTTTGTTGTATTTTAACTATCCCAGAGCATGGGGGTGAGGTGGAGGATTAGGCATACATCATGATTTGCCTTAATTGCTGACGTCTTGGAATGCCATTAGTCCTTAGAAAATATGCCCTTCATCAATGTTAAGTTCTGCCCCAAATTGGAGCTTTAACATTTGTTTTCAATAATAGCAGTACTAGTGAATATTTTTAGAATATTTTCTCTGTGTCACTGGTTTAACTTCCATAAGCCTCACACTATTTGGAGAATGGCATTAGCAATGTTTTACCATTCCAGATGAGTGGATTGAAGAACATGACCCTGGCCTGTAGGACTGACAAAGGAGCATGAGGATCAGCGTTCCTGAGGTCTCTCTGTGGAACATAGTCTTATAGCTACTAAAATAATTAACTTTATATGTTAGGGTTTACTCTTTTCTGAGATAATTCATTTCTGATATATTCTATATCGTTTGGGAAGATCTATGTAAAAGTGATATTTAATGAGGAAATTTTAACTATTTAAAAAGAGTAAAACCAAAAAGTTAGATAACGTCACTCAGTGTGAATCCAGTGGCGGAAACTACACAAGGGATTCTCAGATCTGGCAGTAAGACCTCTGTTCTGTTTGGCTCTTTACTCTCAACTCTTCTTCCATGTGGAAGGTGGCAAAGACTTGTACTCACCACACCCCCATCAGAAACCATCATACATTACATCCTCACCAGTGGCTTTTCTTACTCATGCAAAAGTGAGTATCTAATTCAAATTGGGCAGCCGTCAAAGTTCAAGTCCCTTGTGCCTTTTGCTTCAGACGGAGACACAGAACACAACTTACGAAAATCAGGAATCCCAACCCCACCACACATATTCATTTTAGAAGTATACTAGTGACTTGGCTTGACATTTTCTTTTCACTGACAAGGTTTACATTTTTAAGCATGAGCTTCATTAGTGTTTGTAACCATGACCCTCCTAGGAACCGCAATCCATTCTCTGAGGGTGTGCTCAATGGGTGGAGAGATAGTTTTAAAATGGGAGAGCTGTTATGATACCCTCTGGGTTCCAGATCTTCCCGCCCTCTGCAGCTCACCTACACAAACCAACAGTCTTCTGCACTTTTCTAAGAAATTTTGAGCTTAATTAATGTTCTTCCAGTAGTGTGAATCCCAAATATGAATATTGCTGCACTGCATTGTTCCTGAGCTAACCTTGTATCATGCCCTTGAAATAAGTGTCCATAGAAGGCAGTCTTTCTGCATGATTGTGCCTTCACTCCTCTCCTCTGCGTTACTAAAGGGTACTTCAGCCACAGGCCCTGAGAATATGTGATAAATTATTCATAACATTGATATTATTGAGGACAGCATGCATCATATCCCTCAGTGTCTCAAATGCAAAGGTCCAGGTGAGAAATTTTATTCTAAAATATAGACCATTCATCCCTTAAAGGAATCATTCAAATTTCTACTGATAAAAAAAATTATGCTATTAAACTAGGACAATGCAGGTCATTTTCATGCGCATATAATTTGAAAGAACATTGACCTAGCAAAAGAAGACCAAAGCTTGACTCTTCTAAATCCATGATACTGGCTTCCCAGAAGAATGGTATCTGGCAAACTGTTGAATCTTGTTTTCCCTCCTATGAAATAAAACAGGATTAATCTTAGCTGGGTTACAATATATTGTGAAAGTTAAATGAAATTAAATATGCAAAATTAATTTTTGGTAAGCGTATTTATTTAAGTAAAGTATACCTATTTCAGTTATATTAACGTACAGTCAAACTGAGATTTCTGTATTATGTGTAAGGAGGACTTTTGTTGTTTTTGTGAAGAAACGCTTTCATCATGAATGTTTGACACACTTAAAATGATGAAAAATTAAAACTTTCTGTACCATAATCATAAAGTAAAGTTCCATTGCACACTGGAGGCAAATCAAAGGTCAGGACAAGGAAGAGACAGGTTGTTAGGCTCTGGGGGAAAACAAGGCTGCCTGTAAGAGAAAGCCTGAGCTCCAGGCTGCCTGTCTTCAGTGAGGCAAAGCCACGTAGCTCACTGCCTGGGCAACTTCCTTTTTTTTTTCCCCCCCTGCTGTTTCTTAGAATCTCTAGCCTGAGCTCACTAAAAAATGTAAGCACTGAAAAGAAGGTGAAGGAAGCTAAAGGTATTGTTCAATGGCGATCGAAATCACAAGCACAGAAAAGAAGCAGCATCACAGGCAGGGAGTGGAGCTGCCAGGATCCTGAAGTCACTGCTGGTCCGGGTGGGCAGCGAGGGGCTGCAAAAAGAGCTTCCTCTTGTGTGACTGCGCATTGCTCAGTTTCTCTGCCAGCATTTTAGGAATATGACTGGAACAGCACAAAAGCTCACAGAGGTGTCAAACAGCAGGGATGAGGGGCTGAGCTTTCCCTCAGCCGTGAAGGAGTCAATTAAAGAACAAAGACAGCTCTAGGGTTTTAAGAGCATCAACCAGATCTAGCTGTTAGGGAACTCTCATTTGTAGTTTGATTTGAATCTCCTTATGTTTACTATTTTTTTTACAAAGAAATTGTGATTAATCTTGATGGTTTTTTTCTCTAAGGATTAGTATTAAGGCATTTTCTTAAGTTTTTAACTATGTGTGTCTCTGCCAAATATTGCCCTTATAAGAGCCAGACTAAGATCAAACAACGAGCGCCAGGAAACCTTGGAGAGTGCTTGCATGCTTTGCCGTCATCAAGCGTTCTGTTCCTTACCTTTTTTTCCCCCTTGTAATGATTTCTTAAAAGTTCAAACACCAAAAAGGCCAAGAAGGAAGACAGAGAAGGAACAAAGCGTGTCCTCTGCCAAGACCTCTGTCATTGCAGGTTAGATTAGGGAAGACTTCAACTCCCTCTGCAAAGTGCACATTGTAAATGAATCTTTGTTTCTGCAATTTAGATAAGATTATTTCAATAGACGTCAGCTTTAGCCATGGATTTTCTCTCTCTTTTGCATTGATACTGTTTGGCCAATGATATGTGGCTACCATTTGACATAAGCTTATCGTATCTGAGCTATGTCTTGTGCTTTTGTACCAGAGCAAAGCACTAGGTTTAGATCATTAGGTGAACTTGAAGGTGGGTCTGTTGATTTTTCTAAATATCAATAAACCGAGTGCAGCAATGTTCTTTGAGTTGGTTAATAAAATCTTAACTGAACACGTGTGATGTGTAAAACTGACCTAAAGACACATTTATGTGTTGATTGCAGGCTAAATTCTATTTACCTCTTTTATTTTTATGTCAGGACTTGAAACCAGGGCTTAGCCCATACTAGGTAAGTAGTCTGTTGCCAGACTACCTTTGTAACTCTATTTTGCCTTAACTTTATATAAGCATATAAACTTACAATTTGTGTGGGGCATGCAAATATGGATGTGAGGATGAATGCGGATGAGTACATTCATGCTGTGAATGTAGAGGTCAGAGGTCAACCTTAACAACCTTAAGTACCTTTCCTTTCTTTTTTCAGTCATTTAATTTTTAATTCAGTTAAGTCTATCTTCAGATTCCAAATTCCCCTATATTTGTGACACTAATTTCACTAACAAAGTAAGTTCAACAACAGAGAATGCTGGAGTAGTATATAATTTTTCCCTGAGGTTTCTTTTGAATATTCAATTTAAAGGGCATTTTTAGTTTTCTAGGGGAGTTTAGTGCAATATGGTTACGTTCATTCTCAAGTTTTGCACTTTCAGTCTAGAAGCCCAAAGTGTTCTCTGAATCTATACACACCATGACTGATCACACTGTATCCCTTTGTTTTCACTGCTCAGATGCAGCTGAATAAAATGAAACACCGCTATTTCCAGTCGGAGCACTTTACCCGTGTTGGCTGTGCATTTGGCTGGCAGAAGAGAATTTCCTGAAACTGGGCTGGGTGCATACTCAGGTAGGAAGAACACTGCTATCAGCCTTCCACTCAGGTGTGCTTTGTGACCTTCCTTCCAATGTAAGCATCACTGGTAACAATCAACTTGTCAGATCTGTATAGTACCTTTCCTTTTTTTGTTTCTTTTTTTCTTTGTTTGTTTTATTTTGTTTTCTTCAGACAGCAGTCTCTCATTGGCCTAGAGTACAGAAGATAGGCTAGGTAGGCCAGAAACTTCCAGAACCCGCCCGTCTGCCTCTCCAGTACTGGGATTACAAGTGGGTACCAATATATTTGGTGTCCTATTGTTGTTTTAAACCTGGGTTCTGGGGATGGAAATCAAGTGCTCATGCTTATAAGGCAAGCACCTTCCTGACTGAGTTGTCTTTCTAGACCATAAGTAACTATTAATACAGTTTATTTGACTTTCACTACATGTTATTATACAATAGCTTGATATTTTAGATACTACAAGGGTGAAGTCCATCTCAACTTAAAGAAAACATCAACAATACTAATTATTGTTTATGTTTTGTTAAGTAGTGATCACTTCAGCTGCTAATCATCCTATTATAGGCACCATCACAGAAGTGGAATATATATATATATATATACATATATATATATATATATCAGCCCAATAAATATTTGTAAGAAAACGAAATTAAATGAAAACATTTTTTGTACCTTATTTTCTTTTAGGCCTTCCTCTGGACCACTTTCCAAGTTAGAAAAACACATAGGTTAAAGCAAAACTGAAAATTGAAGTTTTTGTCACCTCAGCTAGCCAAATTATGAGTACTGTCATTTATTGACTACCCCTGGTCAATCTTTTTGGTGAGTGCTCAACCCACTATAGCACATGCACAATCTTCACAGCGCTGCCATGGATCAATCTCCACTTTACACAGTAAAATCTGAAATTTTCAAGGTGTGGGTCCTGTAATCTGTCAAGCCAGATGTCTGTGATCTGAAAATCTGTGTTAATAAACAGCATGCTCTCCTGTGAATATGGTGACTACCATGACTATCAACCAATTAAGTTGGTGCAGAAGTTTAAACTAATGGCGTTTACATGTTTATCTTCAGGCATTTTCTTTTTAAAAGAAAGCAATAGGTGCTATTAATCATAACTGTAAGGTCATATTAATTAGGACTGTAACCTAAGTCCCATCATGTTTTTAAATATTCAGTTTTCAGTACTAAATATGTATACAAGATGTGGGTGTGCACCTGCACATACCTCAGTTCATGTGTGGTCAGAGGAAAGTCTTATGGGGTCAGTTCTTTCCTTCCATCTTTACAGAAATTCTGGGAATTGAAGGCAGATTGCTAAGTTTGAACAATAAGCACCTGTACCTACTGAGGCTGGCTGTAACAATCCTCCCTCAGCTTTCTAAATCCTGAGATTGTATGTGTGTGACTACATCAAGTTCTGACCTACCATACTTCTGCAGTTTACTTCTCTCTCCGAGATTTTAGTCTCAAGCCCTCAGCTTCCTTTCTGTGACACCTCCCTTGATCCTATGGCTGATGTTGTAGTTTAACTTTCTTTAAGTACATCAACAGAAGTGTAGCTGTCTTACCTTCCTATCATGAAACTCACCTCGTTCTTCCTCTATCCAAAGCTGTGCTCTCTCTTATAAAGGATGAATGAACTGCCTTTGTCCATGACTCTCCTTCTTCCACTTGGGCCCTGAATCTCTTTCTTTTTCATTCACCCCTTTTCAATTCCATACCATTGACTTCTTCCTTCCACTCTACTGTTCTCATACTTATATAAGCATGCTTACAGCTTCACTGAAAGGAAACTTTTTAAAGCACAAGATAGAACCAGAGCAGATCTTTCTTGAGATTTCAACTGGTCAGAAAAGGCTAAGAAAAACAAAGGCACCTATTAATGCAACTAAATATCCACCATATTTTTCCAGAGTGAAACACTATGACTCTCTCTGGGCTTAATGGTCAGCCTAAAAATGATCAGTATATAAATGTTTACTAAAAATGCAAATCTATATTTCTAGTTATACGACAAAGTAGTAGCTGTATTTACAGCTCCAGCTCTAGAGCCTATCACACTACAGACAATCCTAGCCTGGGATTCTCACACTCCAGAGTTCAAGAGGACTTAGTCAGATTAACTAAATTTGCCTTATTACCTTCTGATATCTGTCACTATCTCCAAAGTCTACATAGGCCAATGGGATCTTCGAAGAGTCCTTTCACCTTGATATTCAGAAACTGAAAGAGAAGCAGGATGTATTGGACAAGGGAATTAATACATGAGGGCTAAATGTGGGCAAATTGGAGGGCCTAATCTTCCTAGTCCATAAGAACAATGATATCAAGGACCTAAGGAAATGCAGCTGGGCAAGTTAACTGTGGCACAAGATGTTCACACCAAGGAGTTATACCCGGACTTTGGTCTGTACATAAATGACTGAGCAGAGGCTTGTCCATAGCCCACAGGGACAGGCAGATGAGAACCTGAGAAACAGAGTCCTCTGGACAGCAGTTGGACACTTCTCTGTGTAGGTCTGCATACCACTAGCCTCTTCTCTGGATTCTCTACATCTTCCGTAAAGACTTCCACTTGTTTTTCTATTACTCTTCCCATTTCATTTTAAAGCTCACAATAAGCTTGAGATACACCAAGCTGAACATCATAATCCTAAGTATTGAAATCAAGGACCAAAATCCCCAAAGTCTAAAACTACTTGGAGCTAGAGAAGGGTGAGAGGTCAAGACTACCAGTTGTCTTCCAGAGAACCTGGCTTTGATTCCCAGCACCCACATGGTGACTAACAACCATCCATAACTCCAGTTTTGGGGGAATCCAATGCCTTCTTCTGGCCTTTGTGGGCACTACAAAGCTTGAGTGGAAGCTATAGATCTCATCACATAAACCACAAGACATAGCAAGCCACACTGCCATGAAATGTTGTTTGAAGGTAAGTATAAATGAAGCTCCATGTCCCTGACCCCTCACTCTAGTATTTTAGGGTACCTTACTGTTTAATTTTTCCACATTCTAAACACACTCTGCTAGTTCTGAAGCTCCTGCTTTGCCAGTTCTTACTGTAGCCCTAACAAAGCAATTGGAAAGAATTATGACTCTGGATGTAGTAAGTAGAATATACAAGGCTACTTGATGGTAACAGATAAACGTTTAAAAGCTCGTTAAAACTGATGATGCAAATACAGAGCACTTTAACTGAAAACAACGAAGCTATAACCAGAGTGTCAATAGATGCTCATGCTTACAAACATATATTTACTGCTGATGAGTGCTGTGTGCATTGTGAAGATTGCAGGATGCACTATTTACTCTTGCTGTTGTGACAAAAGCAATCCAAGAAATGAAAGTAGGGTTTTTTTCTTGTTTTGTTTTTTCACAGTCTTTGTGATGGAAAAACACGAAAACAGGAGTGTGAGACAGCTGGTCACATTTCATCCACAGTCAGGAAGCAGAGGACAATGAGTGCTGGTACTCAGCTCAGTATCTTCTTTTTATTCCTCCCATGGAATGGTGACACCTATAATTATGATGGGTCTCCGTAACTCAACTTACCCAGTCTAGCAACTCCTCACATATGTGCCAAGAATTTTCCCCTGTTTCCCTGTCAAACTCTTAGTCAATATTGACTATCACAAGTCTACTCTTTGTCAACTCAACAGTCAAACATATCACCTTTAAGCCCTAACCTTTAATAAGGCCCAATAGCAAGTAAAGAACTGTCTTCCAAAGAAAGATTTGTCTGTAGATGATATCAAGGTCTAGCTTTGATTCTCCTAAAGTAGCCTGCCTAAGGCCCCAAACAGTACCCCATCAACACTGACACATCAAATATCAACCTGTCTGTTGGATCATATGGCATAAGTGGCAGAGCAGTCTGCCATCCAGCACAGTAGCTTGGATGAGCTGCAAAGTCTTCTGCTGTTCTACACACATAGTAACACATGCAAGTGAGTAATGTTTGGTCTTCAAAGTCCACATAGGTCGAGTAAGAATTATACTTCTTCGTTGATATTAAGAAGGAGCAGGTGCAACAATTTATCTTTCCCCTTTAAG
Organism: Mesocricetus auratus; assembly: GCF_017639785.1. Taxonomy (NCBI): domain Eukaryota; kingdom Metazoa; phylum Chordata; class Mammalia; order Rodentia; family Cricetidae; genus Mesocricetus; species Mesocricetus auratus. The sequence continues at coordinate 127,064,832 of NW_024429266.1, forward strand.
GGAATACCCCTGCAATTAACACACCAACAACACTGTTAGAAATTTTGCTGGAGAAAGTTCTTGAATTTTAATAAGACTTATTTCCACCCTTTTGATGCACTTAGTCTACAAGTCTGGAGTGTTTACTATTAACCTCCCAGTTGATCCAATCAGCATATTGTCATCAGTATAATGGACCAGTGTGATAACTTGTGGAAGAGATAAGTTATCCAGATTCCTGCTACCTATGTTATGACACAGGATGGAAGAATTGATACAGTGTAGCCATGAAAGTATATTGTTTATCTCATTAGCTGAAAATATTGTTTATGATGATCCTCATGGACAGGTATAGAAAAAAATATTGGAAATCAATGCAGCATATCAGACACAAAGAGCTGTGTTGATCTGCTCAAGTAAGGAGACCACACCTGATATAACAGCTATAATTGGAATCACTGCTTATGTTTTTGATACTCAGCTAGCATTCTCTGTCATCCATGGGAGAGTTAAGGGGAATACGGTGGGAGACACCACCTTCCGCATCTTTCAAGTCCTTAGTGGTGACACCAATCTTATAATCCCTCCCAGATATGTGATATTGCTTTTTGGGTTCTTCCCCCTTCGTTGTTTTCCCAACAGAGTCATCTCAATGGCTTCAATTTGACATTGTCATCTACAAAAGCCTACCTTCATTCTATAGGTGAGGGCGCTAATGTGGAGAATCAGCCAACTTGTAAGTATACCTACCTCAATTATTCATCTGGTACTGGAAAGATAATTACAAAAATGAATTGTGTCTGACAAATGGGGAACCTGCATAAGACTGAACTAGACTCCCTTAATATAGGTGACAATGTTGCGACTGGGACAATATATGAGGCCACTGTAGGTGGGCCCAAGATCTAACATGAGTGCGCAAACTTACTTAGTGGAGCTCAATCTATATGGAGAGATACCTTGCTTAGCCTAGACACAGGGGTGTGGGGGGTGGAGAGGTGCCTTGGTCCTGCCTTGACAAGATGATGGGACAGACTTAGTAGACTTCCTAGGGGAGGACTTACCCTCTCCAAGAAGCAGATAAGAGGTGAGGGAAGGAAGTAGGAAGAGCAGGAGGAGAGAAGGGAGAGGGAACAGGGATTGGAATGTAAAGAATAAATTAGTAATAATAAAAAGAGAATGAATTGTGGAACAGGACCCACTGTGAATCTGATTGGCTGAAACTCCACTGATCACATGATCTCCAAAGCTCCTACTTAATTCAGCACCACAGCGCTGTTGGAGGTCTTCTGGAATCAATGTTAATCAAAGCCAATACCTGGCATTACTCAAATGATGTAATTGTGCTCCCAATATAAGCTATCCTAGGAAAAATGCCATAGATCCCTTTGAGGAAGCATGAGTGAAAGATTAACAGTAAAACCTTTTGTTATTAAAGTAGAATGCTTCCCAAAGAGGGCACTGGCCTTCCCTTTATACAAAGGTCTGAAGTCTGCAAAGTAGTTGAAGGACTGTGATTCTATGTTTCTATAATTCAAGGTAGCCTTGTTTTCATAAAGAATTTTTCTTTTTTTTTTTTTTTTTTTTTTTTGGTTTTACCAGACAGGGTTTCTCTGTATTGTTTGGGAGGTTGTCGGTCCAGCCTGGCCTCGAACTCACAGAGATCCGCCTACTTCTGCCTCCCGAGTGCTGGGATTAAAGGCGTGCACCACCACCGCCCGGCGTCATAAAGAATTTTTCTTCTCCTTCTTTTTCTGTAGACCTGAATAAGGACACTGAACAGTATACATAATGCAACCTGAACATTATCCTGCTTTGAAATATCCTCTACTATGCAATTCAGACCATTATTTTTGAATTTAGCTTCGTCAAGTTCTCAGGGCACAGACGGAATGAAGCCAGATTTTGCCAGAACATAACTCGAATGATCTGTAGCAAAGTTCCTAAAAGAGTCCTTGCTCTCCTTTGAGACCTCTTGAGCTAGGTCTCAACTGTTTTTACTTCTGTCAGCATGTTAGTGTTCAAACTCTCACTAGAAAACCCATTTAACTCATCCTACAGCCTTCTACAGTTTATTTAGTCCATAACTGTTAATTCTTCCAAAATCCTTCTGCAAACCAATTCCAAAAGTCTACAAATTACATGACTAGGTTTATCACAGCAACAGTCCCATTTCTCCATGCCAATTTTCAGAAGTGAAAATGCAGGCAAAAAATAGTATGAATATCCAGAGAAAAATTATTCTCCTATCTACCACTTCCATTCACAAACAGTATCACAATTGCTTTCTAATGTGTTCCAAAAGAAAGAACAAAAAGAATTCCACTAGCTCAGTTCCCTCTGAACCAAACACATTTTCTGATACAGTCTTCTCTAACGTTATAAAACGTATTCAATGGTAAGTTGTTCTTGGTTAGGAATTTGGCCATGAATCAAGAGGAATTTATATTTACCACAAAATCTATCATGGAAAAAGTACTGAATGTACTGCATCATTCATTTGGTCTACTAAATGGCACTTTAAAATTTGCCCTGATTCTGCTGTCTTCTTTTACCAAATGCTTCTCATCCATTCTCACTATGGACCTCTAAATTCTGAACTAATCTATTTGTGTGAACCCAGGCATGAATAAACACTGATTTGAAGAGTTGGTTAGCTGTGCATGCTGAAGAGGCTGAGAACACAGCTGCTCAGTCCATGTGGCTGCTTGCCTCAGCAGTCCCAATCTGGTGCTAAAGGTCTGAAAAAGCTTTTGGTGTTTGGTCTACATTGGGAAGCTGAATAAGTGGTTTTGATGTCCACAGCAGCGGCAGCAACAGGAAAGATATAGGAACCAGCACAAATAGAAGGAGCAAAGGACAAAGTTAATACTACTTTTCTTCAGACTTTGATATATGTGGAGGGCCATCCCAAAGCACCAACAACTTTTAGTTACTCTGTCAGCAAATCCTTCCAGGAAATACACTCATAGACCCACATATTGGCATGTCTCTTCATTGATTCTAGATTCAATCAAGTAGACAAAGTGACTACAACAAGTCTATCTCATGCCAATAACCAATCACATTTTCTTATGCCAAGCTTAATTTCTAAATGAAGATGCCAACAAGGCCTTAATCCTACCAATATAACTATTCCACTTGTAACTAGAATAGATAGCAAAATCCCCTGAGAAATTCCTAGTATTCTAGTATTCCATAATTTCAATATGATGAAATGCATTTATAACATTTAACTAATGATATTATCCTAATTGACATTATAGCACATGCTAAAGAAATAGAGAACTGGAATCACAAATGTCTGCTTAATACTTACATGTGTACACATACATAAAAATATTGCTAAAAATATAACAGAAATACCCATGTTAATTACAATCCCTATTCCCATAACTTGTTATGTAGCCTTAGCTGATATTCATAATTATTTTCTTCTATCCATTCCATAGTTCCACCAAACTCAGCAAACACCTCTTTAGGCCTTGCTTATTTACCAGAAGAGACAGATTAAACCACACCTTATTTCCTGAAAGTTCCAGGCTACTTATCAGCATATCTAGATTGGACTGTCACAGTTGCCCATTGACCTTAATCACAGGGCGTAGGAACACCAAGAGATTCTCTAAAGGTTCTCCTACATACCAGACATACTGTCCTTATCTCCATTGCAAAACAGTCCAATTTCCCCTTGGTAGTCTGGACCAATCATCCCTCCCAATGCTGTTCCTCCTTCTTTAGTTTTGGACTCAAGTGTGTTAGGACCACTGCCAATTTTAGGTTCCAGTTCAATGAAACATTGGTTGTGCCTTCTCTGAAACTGAAGCTTCTAGACTGATGGGCATAAGGTCATGGGAGCAGAAGGTAAGTGTTTCCCTAGTAGGTCAGGATGAGGGATGCTCAGGAGCACTGGCATTTTGTACCCATGAATCCTGGCAAGCTGGTTAATTTTGGTTGTCAGCTTGATTGGCTCTATCCTCAAAAGCAACATGTTTCTAGACAGGTCTGTAATGTTTCCCTATAAAGCTTACCTGAGGGGGAAAGACCTTCACTAAGAATGGGTGGAAGGAGGTTCAGAGAAAAAATTTTTGCTTTTTCATATCTCTGCTATCATGGTCAGTTATTATCAACTTGATGCATCCAAAGGGCACCTTGAAGGAGGATATCTCAGTGGAGGAATTTCTTATGCCAAATGGGACTGTGAACATGTCTTCAGGGAACTGTCTTGATTGTTGATTGATGTGGGAGGGCCCAGGCCATCACGGGCAATGCCACCCTTGGGCAGGTAGGTGACTCCTGTGTAAGTAGGTCTCTGGAGTGAGTCAGAGAGAGCAAGCTAGCAAACAGTATTAAACTGTGGTCTCAGCATCAAGCTTCCACCTTGAGCTTCTGCTCAAGTCCTCACTGATGGACTGACTTGTAAACTGGAATCAATCCTTCCTCTCAACTGCTTTTGTTCTCAGTGATTTTTTATGGAAGCACAAGACAAGCAAACTAGACTACCTGCCTTCTCCCTGCTGGTGGTGAGTGAGTCTACCATGTTACTGCCACTCCTGCTGTCATCCTCTACTGACCTGGAGCCCAGTCTTTGGCTGTCAATGTGGATTAAAAATCTGTGGTTCTGTAGAAATCATCCGCGCCTTCATTATCATATTGGAACTAATGAGGCATTCAGGCTTGTGGGCTGAGCAGTGTCTCTAGTCTGAATCACTGAAGCCAATCTCACAAACTCCTTTCTTAACATGTATTCATTCTGCAGGTTCTGCTCTACTAGCAAACCAATACGTCTGGCTATAGGAGAATGAGTGTAATAATGAGAGTGAGAGGGATTCCCTGCCCTGGGAACCGCAGGCAGGTCAACTTGCCCCTGGTAGACCAAGCAACTGTGACCTGCTGAGATTGTTGGGCCACTACCAACCCCTCTCAGTGCCGAGATGAGCTCCAGCCTGGCCTCAGGCCCTACTTCTGCCTGCCCACTCTGGGATCTCCTGACAGTTGACTTCAGGCAGTTCAACTGCAGACCCGCCTGCACTCACCGTGAGACCTTCTTGCACTCACTGTAAGAGAACCTTGGACCTGTACCCACCAGGAGAGGAAGAGACCACACCTGTACCCACTAGAATAAGGTATAGGAAGCTGACAATATAAGAATACAGTCAACAACAGGAAAACCAATATGACACCACCGGAGTCTAAGGACTTTACACCAGCAAGACCTTAACATCCCAGCACAGATGAAGCAGAAGAGAATGAACTTAAAAGCAACTTCATGAAGATCATAGAGACCCTAAAAGAGGAATTGAGAAAACCCTTTAAAGAAATGGAAGAAAAGACAAACCAAAAATTTCAAGAAACAATTCAAACAGTGCAGGGGTTGAAAGTTGAAAAAGAGACATTAAAAAAAAAACACAGTCTGAAGGAATTCTGGAATTAGAAAAGGGGGGGGGTAAACGATCAGGAACTACAGATGCAGGTATAACCAACAGAATACAAGAGTTGGAAGAGAGAATCTCAGGCTTTGAAGATACACTAGGAGAAATAGATTCATCAATCAAAGAAAATCTCAAGTCCAACAAATCCCTAACACAAAATATCCAAGAAATATTGGACACCATAAAAAGGCCAAATCTAAGAATAATAGGTATAGAAGAAGGTGAAGAAACCCAACTCAAAGGTGCAGAAAACATATTCAACAAAATCATAGAAGAAAACTTTCCCAACAAAAGGAGATCAATGGGGTACAAACTGGAAAGGAAGAAGTCAAACTTTCCCTATTTGCAGATGATATGATAGTTTATAGGTAGGATCAACATAATAAAAATGGCAATCTTGCCAAAAGCAATCTACAGATTCAATGCAATCCCCATCAAAATACTGGCACAATTCTTCACAGACCTTGAAAGAACAATAATCAACTTTATATGGAAAAACAAAAGACCCAGGATACCCAAAGCAACCCTATACAATAAAGGAACTTCAGGAGGCATCACTATCCCTGACTTCAAGCTCTATTATAGAGCTATAGTCCTGAAAACAGCTTGGTATTGGCACAAAAATAGACAAGTATACCAATGGAATTGAACTGAAAACCCTGATATTAACCCACATGCCTACGAGCACTTGATTTCTGAAAAAGAAGCTAAAATTATACAATGGAAGAAAGAAAGCATCTTCAACAAATGGTGCTGGCAGAACTGGATGCTGGCATGTAGAAGACTGCAGATAGATCCATGTCTATTGCCATGCATAAAACTTAAGTCCAAATGGATCAAAGACCTCAACATAAATCTAGCCACACTGAACCTCTTAGAAAAGAAAATGGGAAGTACCCTTGAATGAATTGTTAAGGAGACTGCTTCCTGAACATAACACCAGTAGCACAGACCCTGAGATAGGCAATTAATAAATGGTACCTCCTGAAACTAAGAAGCTTCTGTAAGGCAAAGGACACAGTCAACAAGACAAAAAGGCAGCCTACAGAATGGGAAAAGATATTCTCTAAGCCCTCGTCTGACAGAGGGCTTATCTCCAAAATTTACAAAGAACTCAAGAAGCAAGTCTCCAAAACACCAATTGAAAAGTGGGGTACAGAACTAAATAGAGAATTCTCAATAGAGAAGTCTAACATAGCTGATAGACACTTAAGAAAGTGTTCAACATCCTTATCCATCAGGGAAATTCAAATCAAAACAACTCTGAGATACCATCTTACTCCTGTCAGAATGGTTATAATCAAAAACACCAATGACAGTTTATGCTGGAGAGGATGTGGAGAAAGGGGAACACTCCTCCACTGCTGGTGGGAGTGCCAACTTGTACAGCCACTTTGGAAAGCAGTATGGAGATTCCTCAGGAAAATGGGAATCAGTCTACCACAAGATCCAGCAATTCCACTCTTAGGCATATACCCAAAAGATTCACATTTGTACAACAAGGACATTTATTACACTATGTTCATAGCAGCATTACTTGTAATAGCTATAAACTGGAAGCAACCTAGATGCCCCTCAGCTGAAGAGTGGATAGAGGAAATATGTTTACACAATGGAGTACTACTCAGTGGGGGGGGAGAAATGAAATTTTGAAATTTGCAGGCAAATGGATGGTACTAGAAAAAACCATTCTGAGGTAAAAAGTCGCAAAAAGACAAACGTAGTACGTACTCACTCATATATGGATTTTAGACATGGATTAGGGGAGTGCCAGCCTACAATCCCACTGCCAGAGAGTTTGAGAAACAGGGAGGACCCTAAGAGAGATATGTATGGTACCCTGGAGAAAGAAAATGAGACAGGATCTCCTGAGCAGATTGGGATCATGGGAAGGGGAGAAGGAGCCGGGAGAAAGAGAGGGGGAGAAGAGGAAGGGAGAGAAGGACATAAGGGATCAGGAAGTTTGAGTCAGTGGAAGAATAGAGGAGAGCAGGATGAGAGATACCATAATAGAGGGAGTCATTATAGATTAGAGGAGAAATCTGGCACGAGTGAGATTTCCAGAGATCTACAAGGATGACACCAACTGGCAATCTGAGCAGTAGCGGAAAGGCTACCTTAAACTCCCTTCCCCAATAATGAGATTGATGACTACCTTGTATGCCATCCCAGAGCCTTCATCCAGTTGCTGATAGAAGCAGAGGCAGACACCTAAAACTAAACACTGAACTGAACTCCTGGAACCCAGTTGCAGAGAGGGAGGAGGGATGAGCACAGGAGTCAAAACCGGGCTGGTGAAACCCACAGAAACAGCTGACCTGAAAAAAGGGGGAGCTAATGGACCCCAGACTGATGGCTGAGAGGTCAGCATGGGACAGATCCAGACCCCCTGAATGTGGGTGTCAGTGAGAAGGCCTCAGCAATATATGGGGCCTTAGGTAGTAAACTAGTGTTTATCTCTGACATACGAATGAACTTTGGGAGCCCATTCCATATAGAGGGATGCTCTCTCAGTCTGGATACATGAGGGAGGGCCTAGGCCCTGCCTGGGATGATATGATATAGTTTGGAGATTCCCCTATGGAGGGGTGGGGGTTGGGCGGTCGAGGGAGAAGGGGAAGGAGAGGGAACTGAGGCTGACATGTGAAGCATGCTTATTTCCAATTTAAATTAAAAATCAAAAAAAAAAAAAAAGAATGAGAGTCAGAGTAAGAATGCTGATAAGGAACCTATGCAGCCTTCTAGAGAGTCCTGTTTCAGCCTCTAGACTATTGCTACCTAAGTGGTGTTGTAACTCTCTTTAAAAGGACAACCTGCCACCAAGTCACTGAATAGTCTCTTCAGGGAAAAGTGGTTAAATTGGAGACTCAGTGTGGCTTCCTGTTGCTTGCAGATTTGTCACTCTTCATCATCCATATCCAAGTTAATAGTGGTAAGTGGAAGTGTATGTTGCCGAGCCTATTGATCTCCATACCTGTCACCATGTCCAACTTTTGATGGAAAAACAAGGATATATGGGAAACAAGGCAGCATGGTGGGGAGGATACTGGAGGGATTGGTGTGGCAGATAGGCAGAAGAAAGGAAATAGCCTACCTGAGCTCAGGTCATGGGTGGATCCTAGGTAGTAAGTGTTTCTAGGCATAGGCAGCTGACACAAAGGCCTAACCACTTTCAATTGGGATTTAAGATCCACTCCATCAATGGAACACCTACTATTGCAAAAGTGGCCAAGAACCTGAGACCAGACAGGTCATGAGCCTAGGGGAAAACTTACTACTATTATTCTCATAAAAGAACAAAACATTAAAATGATACCTACTAACATACTTGCATATCCATGGATCGGTGCCTCACTCAGACCTCATCAAAGAAACTTCTTCCAGTAAATGGGAATTAACACAGAAACCCACAAATGGACAGTATGTAGATAATAAGAGACTTTGGAGCTCTCAGTCCTAAATAGGATGTCTTCATCAAAGCCCTCACTCCTAGGCTAAGGATCTATGCAGAAGAAGAGACAAAAAGATTATAAAAGCCAGAGTGATGGATGACTCCAAGAAAATACTTCCAGATATGACAGGATGCATATATGAACTCACAGAGACTTTAGTAGCACTCATAAGGCCTGCACATGTTCAAGTACTGGAGTATGGGATCTCCTGGAACTAGACTCCCATGCTGAGAGGGGGGCATGGGCATGAGCTCCCACCCTTAACCAAGAAGTTACCTTCAGTGACATCTGTTGCTATGGTTATGGTATCTCTTCACAGCAGTAGAAACCCTAACTAAGACAGTGACTAACTACAAGATGACATGGAGAGATTCATCTCTGTTCTTGTCTATTTGGGGCTTTAAATGTCTCCTATGTCTCAATGAGCATCCCTTTCCCTAGATTTGAAATTTTTTTTGCTATGAAATTACTGAAAGTATATTCCATGACTTTAACATGAAAATCTAATTTCTATCCCCATGATGTGCAGTCTTGGTCTTCCATAGTGTCCCGTCATAGTTCTTGTATTTTGTACATCCTTTCTTGTTAATTTATCTTTGTTATGGTTTCAGTGTCCCAACAGCTACCCTGTGATCAAGTATAGATAATCTGTCTTCCCCTTGACCATCTGCATCTGGTACGATTGCCAGAGATGACTTGGTGGTTAAATATCTACACTACTCTTGCCAAGGATCCAAGTTCAATTCCCAACATCTTCAACTGTCACCCATAGAAGCCTGTAACTCTAGCTCCAGGGGATCTGACACCCTCTTCTGGACTCTCCAGACATCTTCACTCACATGCACAGACACACATATTTTCTTTTGAGACTGTATTTTATTTTCACTAACGGACTTTATGTACAAAGCTTTTGTCTTAAGATAATATTCAGGGATATGTTAAGAATAAATACAAGAAATGTGCTTCAAATAGAGTTTGACATAAATAGTACTATATCAGTACAGTTTAAGAAGCCCCATGAAATTAATGAAAACACAGTTGAAACTCATCAATAGAACAACTTAAACATCAATAAAGACCAAATATTCTTCATGCATATAGTTTTAAAATACTAAAAATAAATTTTAAAATCATTATTATCAGGTAAGCCCACTGTAAAAATACAATAATAGTTAAGAAAAAATGACCACCACTTCAATTTCAATAAGTTACTAATTAAAAACCACTGATAACCCTTTCTACCCCAAGTTATTTTTGTTATTTCCGAAGATTGAAAAGCAGCAAAGCCAAATATTTGAGGTCCTCTAAAACGTTGTACTAGGCTGCCATGGCACTATGCAGGACAACTCCCACCACCTTATTTGAGAGGATATGTCCCTCCAGGGGGCATCCATTCTTTCTATCTGCAGCTGAACTAGGAGACATGATTGAGGCTGTTACTAGGCTAATCATGAGACGAGCCCTTGGAATTCCCACAGGAATGAGTATTCACAGGCACACATTCTAAGTGGTGCAGTAAGAGAAGAGCATATATTTTCCTGGTGCTGTTTACTTTGCAATCAGCATAGAATAAATCATCTCTTTCTGCAGTGTTGTACTGAGGATTAAATCTTAATTCATTCATTCTTCCATTTAGCCAATGACTGCTAAATAAACATTTCTGTTTCAGGAACTGTAGGGGTAAAAGATCACTTATATTGCAGCCTCAAACATCAAGGAGCCGTGAGGTTAGGCTATAAGGTTTCTTCTTGTTGTTCTGTTATATGAAGTCTATATATGTTTGGCTACTTAGTCTACTTATTCTTCTCAAATAGCACAGAAGCATTTTAAAATTAATTTAAGTTGTTAATATTAGTGGTAAATATTGCATTCATGTTCAATGTATTACATTTATTAAAGGCATGTGGTATGGATATTGTTGTTAAAATTGTGTTCCTTTTTGAAAAAAACATATTAGTTAGATAGCAAGTGCTACAGATGCAATCAAAATTTTAAGATAAAAGCAACCACCTGCTTTCTGCTTAAATTTCTCCTTACTTCCAGGGTTAGAAATTAAGCAGGTGGAAGTAGCCAAAAGCTGACTTCTCCAGGGATAAAGGAGTATGACCATGACAGGGAAATGAAGTACTCACTGCCAGTTATTTATCCAGTGAGTAATAAAAGAAAATAAGTGCATCTAGAACAATCAGTAAAAAGCTAGGCAGTAAGGAAGAATGAAAAATAAATGAGTCTTGTTCATAGCTGTCACAGACTTGACTTAAAATTTAAAAGTCAATGAATTATTAATTGACTTAATTATGATAATTGTGTCAACATTTGACAGAAGAATGTAACATGGATATTTCTAGAAAAACAAAAGTTTCAAAGTGTTCTGTAGATCATCTGTTATATTTGAGCTCAGTAACTTCCTTAAAGAAGAGATTATTCCAAGGCAATATTTCAAATGTCCACTTAAAGATCAGGCATGTAATTTAGATAAAAGAAAACTACATAATAATTTTAGCTTAAAGGACAATACGTCAATAGAAAGCTTTTCTCTCAGTTTATGCTTTATTTATGATAGATATCATGGTCTCTGCTATGATTTCTATGTCACTAAAGTACATTTTAATAAGTATTTCTATGAGTGGAGTTCCATAAAAGAGTGGTGAGGGCATCAGTATATTTAGCCAGTTCTTTGTTATTACACATTGCTTTTTGATTAAATATTTTGTTTCATACAATATATTTTAGTCATGTTTTTGCCTTCCTGCAACTCCTGCTAGGTCATCCCCACCCAACTTTGTTCTCTCTCTCTCTCTCTCTCTCTCTCTCTCTCTCTCTCTCTCTCTCTCTCTCTCTCTCTCTCTCTCTCTCTCTCCCTCTCTCTCTCTCTCCCTCTCTCTCTCTCTCTGTCTCTCTCTCTTTCTCTCTCTCTCTCTTTCTCTCTCATGCAAGAAACAAAACACCACCACAAAACTATATGATGATAATAATAAAAAGGCAAAAGACCAACAAGGCAAAAAAAAAGTACTGAAACAAGGCAAAATGTCTACAAAAATACCATGGAGTTCATTTTGTTTTAGCCAACTACTCCTAGGCATGGAGCCTGCCCTGTAGTGTTGTTTGTATTCCCAGTGACACTCTGCTGGAGAAAACGGATTTTCCCTTGCTGGTGAGTATCAATGGCATCTAGCGTCTTGGTTATAGGTAGGAACCTACATCCACTTTCCTCCTCTCAGTGCTGGGATTTCATCTAGCTTACAACCATGTAATCCTTGGCCATGCTGCCACAGTCTCTGTGGGTTTGTATGTATGTCAGTCCTGTTGTGTCCAGAAGATATTGTTTCCTTGAAGTCACAATCTGTTTAGTTAGGTTCTTCGTGTTAGTAATTTTCATGGTGTCTTGTATATCAGATTGTATGCAATGCATGTATATATATATATATATATGTGTGTGTGTGTGTGTGCATAAATTTAATATATTTAGTATTCATAAATTAATTTTCACAGTTTCTTGCACATTACGTTGTATACAGTAGATATGAATTTATATACATATATATGCACACATTTATATGTATGTGTGTGTGTGTATGCAAGTAGATTATTTTTGTGCTAACCAACTATCTCCTTCTTCACAAAGGTTGGAAAGAAAAGGGTTTCTGTAAATTTTTGGCACTATTTGACTTTTATGTTTGAGTTCTGAAACAACATAATTTTGTTTCTGTGTTAAACAGTTTTTAAACAGTGATTTGTTTATTTGAAGGAGGGGCATATGCACATCAGGTGTGGTGGTCTGAAGAAAATGGCCCCCAAAGGAAGTGGCACTATTAAAAATGTGGCCTTGTTGGAGTAGGTGTGGTCTTGTTGGAGGAAGTATGTTATCATGGAGGCAGGCTTTGAGGTCTCATATATGTCCAGCCATGTCCAGTAAGACAGTTCATTTTCTGTTGCCTTCTGATCAAAATGTAGTCAGCACCGTGTCTGCCTGCACACAGTCATGCTTCCCGCCATGATGATAATGGACTGAACCTCTGAACGGTAAGCCACCACCTCAACTAAATGTTTTCCTTTATAAGAGTTGCCGTGGTCATAGTGTGTAAAGGGAAGCCTTTTCCTTGAGAGAAGCCTTCCCACCAGCCTGATTCCAGAGCCGCATGAGTCCCAAATAAACACACAGGAGGCTATATTAATTATGAAGCTGTTGGCCTTGCTTGTTTCTTACTGGCTAGCTCTGACTTAAGTAATTACCCCATAATTGCTAATCTAAGTATTTCTCTTACCGGAGAGGTTTCCGGGCTTCCTGCTCCATGGCATTACATCTTGACTCTCTGTGTTTCTCCTTCCCAGAGTCCTTCTGGACCACTAGTCCCACCTATCTTAGTTCGCTATTGGCCAACAGTGCTTTATTGACAAATACACAGGACTTCCCCAACAATAGTGTCTCTTTACAGCAATATAAACCCTAACTAAGACACCAGATAATGCTTTTCTATGGTTCATGTGTGGATGTCAACTCATGGAAGTTGGTTTTCTTGACCGTGTGGGTTCTGGGGATCGAACTCTGCCTCCAGACCTCTTACCATCTACCACATAACTGGTGTTGGATGGAGCATGTGGTGTGGTTTGAGCCTCTACTGGAATGAAAGGCAGTCAGAATACCTGGTTTGAGGGTGGTTCCCTGTGCCAGGCTGTTCCTAAAGGGATGATTCAGATTTCGTTCCTCTAATACTTACTAAAAGTTGTCTTATGGGAAAAAGCATTTATTTTGGCTTATGACTCCAGAAGATTAGGGTTCACAATGACAGAGAATGCATGGTAGAAGGTTCTAGAGGAGGAAGCAAGGTGGACACATCTCAAACACACATAGGAAGCAGGAAGGAACTTACTATATATATAGTCCTATATACTATATATACTATATATATATAGGACAAGACTGTCAGCTCTCGAAGACTCCCCTCAGTGATGTATGTCCTCCAGAAAGGCTGCACCTCCTGAAAGTTCAACCCCTCATCTCAAACATCACTACCAACTGGGGACTAAGTGTTCAAATATATGTGCCCATGGGGAAATTTCATTCAAACCACTATACCAGCTAAGTAAATAAAGGGATACAGAAAATTAATGACAACTGAGAAAGGAAATCAATTTTTCCCAGGGATGAGCTCCCTAAAAGATTATCCAGTATTAAGTAGACAGCATATATATTCATATAGTCAGTATAAGCAAGTTGTATTCATATTCTCTCTCACACACATCTACACACACACACACACACATATACAAATGTACAATAACAATTAAATAAAAAAGGCCATGACTTTGAGAGGTGTTGGGGAAGTCCTGTTATTTGCCTGTTATTTGTCAATAAAGTACTGTTGAGCCTATAGGAATCTAGATAGGTGGGGCTAGGAGTCCAGGAGGATTCTGGGAAGGAGAAACACAAGAGGGTCAAGATGTAATGCGATGGGGGTAGGAAGCCTGGAACCATTCTCCGGTAAGAGAAATACTTAGATTAACAATTGTGGGGTAATTACTTAAGTCAGAGCTAGCCAGGAAGAAACAAGCAAGGCCAGCAGCTTCATAATTAATATAGCCTCCTGTGTGTTTATTTGGGACTGATACGGCTCTAGAACCAGGTTGGCTGGAAAGCGGCTCTGGAACCAGGCTGGTGGGAAGGCTCCTTCTCAAGGAAAAAGCTTCTCTTAACAGAGAGGTAGTGGTAGAGGGGTCATGGGAGGGGTTGATGAGAAGGATTGGAGTGTGGATACGAAGGAAGAAATGTTGTAATCATATTTTAATTAAGTAAAAATTGATTAAATTTCATAGAAAATCAGAACAGGTAAGTCCCAAAAGAAATAATATGAGATATTAAAGAAGAACCTGAACTTCTATGGCTCCTTTTAACCTACAAGGTAGAACACTGTAATCATTTTCAGTCAGGGTAATGAAAATGATGTTTGCAAAGACAAATTATCAGAACCATTTATTGCACAAAATTGGCAACATTGCTAATTTTAAGTTGTGACAGCAGGGAAAACAACTGAGCATCTGATAACCAGTCATTCACATGTCAACTAAACAAAAAAAAATCCTTATAGGCGCTCATTTCAAGTGTAAAGAGGAGATAGTCTTTTCAACGTGAACATAACCTCTAGGAGTTTCTGCTGTGTTCCAGGCAGTGCTACTCTGGATGTCCTCAAATAACTTATACTCTGGTAGCACAAACAAGAATGCTAACACTTCACAGAGGGGTAACAACCATCTGAACACTTAGACTTGGAAATGAAGCAGTGGTCCTCATGGCTGACAGTGTAAAGAAAGAGAATGTCTGTCATAGATGTTCTAATATTTGTTAGGATTTATCTCAGGATATTAGTGTTTTTATGACATTTTACAGTTTTTAAATCTTCATCCCAAAAAGAGGACAGGAAATGGAGAAGGGGGGATGGGGCAGGAAAAGAACAAATGCCATGGTTCATACATATGAAATGACCACGATGAAACTATTGTTTCATATGTTAACTTTAAAATTTTTAATTTAAAAATTATCCTCTCAGAAAGTTGAGAAGTACTCAGCTGACAGGGTGACGCACAGCACTGTACTTAATATCTGTTTCCAGTGGATATTTAGTAAGTCTGTCCTGCCAACCTTACTCAGCATTAGGGTAACTCAAAATTGTTTATAAAATAAGGGGAAATTGAAGAAAGAAGTTTTCCTCCACAGGCTTATTAGGATTTTAGGTTGTATTTTGGCCAGCTGCCACTGAAATGCTGTCAAAAAGCACAAATATTGCCATATTAAAAAAATAAATGAAAGCCTACATAGTGACAATAAGACCATGTTAGAATTTCTGTTTCTGTTTCCATTTCTGTCTGACTTTAGCAACACTGCTTATTTGATTGTCTCCGTGGGTACTTATCCTCTTAAAATCAATAATTATAGTCATTTTGATAATAAGACCAAAACAAAGCTGGAAATGCATGTGACACTGGTATTAGTTAATATAAACTTTTCTCTTGACCTTTAAATGGTAAATTTTGAGAAAGACAGTTATTAACACACATTAGATTTAATGATATGTTCCTGGTGAATATTTTATTATAGTGAATAGCTCATTGCGCCAATAGAATTCACAAATGCTAAACAATAATAATCATATCACCTATAGATATTTTAATCCCTCTTCCTGTCCCTCCCCCTTCCTTCTTTTTCCCTGTCTTTAACAGTGACAGAGCTAAGCTAAGAATGATGCATCTCAGATAATTTTCTGGATTTCTACAACTAAATGGCTCTGATATTGATTAACAGAAGGGTACGGTTTGGTTAAATCATGTATAATAAATTCACATGATTTTTTTTCTTCCTTGCTTTAGATTGTCATTCATTATATGGGGACAAAGTAGAAATTTGGCTCTAAGCTATTTAAAAGGCATTATGGAAACTGCACAGTGATTTAGTTTTCTTTAGTGAACACATTTGAGCTATAACGTTGTATTGGAAACATTTTATAGACTGATGAAATTTCAGGTATATCCCTATGATTTGATAGTAACATAAGCAAGTCAATTTTTGAAAAGAAGACAAAGTTTAAATGATTTATTGGAAAAGAGGCAAACCTTTTCCTTTAATGCTAGGATGAGGTGTGGCTCCCTCCCTTCATTAGAGGGGGAGGGGAGTCTGAGGAGGTTGACAGTTGGCTGATGTGGATGTCTAGCCAGTAAATCATTGCATTCATACTAAGACCTCCTATGTGCTCCCATTAAACCCATTCAGCATGAGGTGATATGTGTCACCGCTTAGTGCTGTTTGTCCTAGGCTGAAGTCTCACAAACTCACAGCCTCCTAAAGGCTTTCCTTCTAAAACTGTTGGTTGAATATGGGTAGATCTCAAAACACACAATGTTGAATAAAAAGAAATAGTGAGAAGACACGAACAATCTGATATAATACTATGTACACATATATGTTTACAGTGCAATATTTAAAACACACACCAAATGCATTAGTAATCACTGCTTCCAAGGAAGACTCAAAAGTGACAGGACTGAATTCGGTTGCCAAAGAGGAATTTAACTTCATCTGTAAAATGTATGTTTTGTTCTTTTAATTTTTTTAAGTTTAGTTTCAAACTAGTGATCCTGCTGCTTCAGTTTCCTAGGCTGGGAGATGCCACCGAGCCCGTCTTATTTTATTTAATTGTATTTTATATTTTAGAATGTGAAATATCTAATTGACTGGGGAAGTGGGGGTATGTGTGTATAGTAACCTGTACTGTTTGAAATGAATGGACAAGGTTCAAACGACATTAAACAAGTCTGGACTTAAATTTCTTCCTTCTGTGTGACCCAGTACACAATCACTTCACCTTGACATGCTCCATTTACTTATTTGTCTAGTGGTATCAATGACCAGAACTTAGTTTATTGCTTATTGCGAAAAGTAAATGAGCTAACATAAGAAAAGTGCCTAGAGCAAGGAGCATGTACAAGCTTGTCACCCCAGTGCTGAGGACGCTGAAGTGAGAGAGTTACCAAGAGCTTGAGGTCAGCCTGAGCTACAGAGCAGGGCCCTGCTTCAATAAAACAGGAAAAAAGAAAAGGGAGGGGAGGAGGAAATGGTGAGAAGGAAGGAAAGTGTGTAAAAGGAAGCAGCGGTGCTTTAAAAACGTTAGTGTTAAAATTACAGTCACCAATGCTTCTAATATCTCAAAAAATTCTGCATGCCATCTTTGTGTAATTAAATAAAAAAGATTTGAGGATTGCAAACCAAAGGGGGGAAAAAGGATCATTCATGAGGAGATGGAGAGAGGGTGTTTAACGGATGGGAAACACAGTTGGATGACTAGTGTTAACAGATAATTGGCTGTCTCATAATAGAGAGGGATTTTGAGGGCCCTGATCACCACACATTATGTCATGTGCCCACTAACACATACAGTAACTTTGGGTCAGTTGGAAATGAAGATATTTTAAAATAAGGAAAGTCTAGAGGCGATGCGACATAAAATAATTATAAGTATACTGAATCAATAAAGGAAGGTACAGGATCGGGGCTTCTGTAAGATACTTCCCATTCCTTTGCGGGTGTCAGAGGTCATCTCTTCAGGACTCCAAACCTGACTCTCCATTCTCTAGTGCGCTCAGTGATTCGACTGTCTGATCGCTTCCTCGTTTTTAACTACTTCTTTCTCTTCCATTCTACACAACCTGAGTAGTTGGGAGCACCAGCTCAGAGAGTGTGCCTTTCTTCCCGCTGCGACCAGAAAGGCTGCTGGGATCATGTGACACGCATTACTCTCCTCCGACTTGTTAATATCAGCTGTGAATTTTTCATGACGGCTTCGGTAACCTGTAGCCTGGAGTTGAAGCTCTGGGGGTTTTCACCACAAAGAGGTGGATCAGCTGAGCTCTCACTTCCCATC
The DNA here is from genome assembly GCF_017639785.1 of Mesocricetus auratus. Taxonomy (NCBI): domain Eukaryota; kingdom Metazoa; phylum Chordata; class Mammalia; order Rodentia; family Cricetidae; genus Mesocricetus; species Mesocricetus auratus. The sequence continues at coordinate 127,083,105 of NW_024429266.1, forward strand.
TGGCACTGGGTGACAGGGACAGTGAGGGGGGGCAAGCAGGAAACCTGGGGATGTGGGGCAGCCATTGTCGAGCATCAAAGGCTAAACATGCCCTGTGTGTGTGCACGTATCTTTGAGACACTTGTTTATCACTGGCTTCAGAATACACCGGGCCAGTGTGTTTAACTTTATAGTCACTAGAACAGCTGCTGCGCGTGTAAGTAATACCCTGGCACACAGTGGCATCCTGATCTGCCAAGCCAGGCTCAGGACCTCTTAAGAGTGGCCGCTTTGTGCTGTCTGGCATGCTTCTTTACCCACGCAGGCAGGCGTCCACGTGCTGCCACACACACAGACGCACACCCTAGACATGCAGGGTTGTTTGAAACTGAAAACCCTCCAAGCTGCCTCCCAAGGGTAACAGAATCAAGTTAGATTTTTATGTGTTAAATTTTAAAAAGGGAACATTTTGGAAAGCGGAAGTTTCAGATATAGCCTATGTGAAAAGCCAAGAGGAATAAAGTCAGTTAAAAAAAAAAAGAGGATAAAATGTGAGCATTTAGTTTTCTTGAGTTATAAGGCTCTGCCATTAGTATCTGTTTGTGGGAGGTTGGACGTATGCTGGATTTTATTTTTAATAACTGTGCCAATTAAAAGTTATTATAGTATATATGTCCCAAACTGCACTTTCTAGGAAACACTTAAACTTTGGGAACATACTAGTAATGCCTTCTCTTAAGCCAGGGGGAACCAGTCACACAGGATTTGCTGCTGTCTTAAGAAGGTGGGAAGATAGCATCGTTTGCATTTGAAAACAGTAGTTTTGTAGAACCACAACACACCAGACCTGGATGAGAAACAAGGAATGAGGGAAATAACAACAATGCTGCTATGAGGCTTTCAGCCTTCTTTTAATCAGTGGAGAGAACAGCAGCAATTTTTGAAGTTAATGCTTGATTCCACTTATTTTTAATATAAAACTGTTATTTCGGTCTACTACTCCAAAACTTCTCTGACCTTGAGATCCATTTCATTATCTGTGTTTTGAGTGCAGCCATTTCTATAGATCATTCATATTTATCAATATCATAACATTTTTAATGCTTTAGCAGAAGTTTGGTGTTCAATGTAAAAGATTATTAAACTAATATGAATAAGTGTATACTTAAATCCCTGTCTGTAACCTGTAGACAAACAGTTACATAATAGTGAAATTTAATTGCTCACCCTGACTCATCCCTGTTTGGTAATGCTTTTCCAACAACAGAGGAGACTTGGATGTAGTGAGCACTGACCAACATGCTCACAAGATGAAAGAATGGATGACTCAGGCATTTCAAGTTTTCTACCTTTTCCTTTTTTTACTCTAGAAGAGCAACAATAATCATTGAATTATAAAAATATCACTTGTGTATGATATTTACTCATCTATGTCATTGAAAACTGACCAGATAAAGGCCCAAAAGCTTTCTTTAGATTTAACAAAAGTCACAGTCTAGTTATGTGAAGATCCCCTGCAGCACTCAGCCTGTGCACCTCAGGAATTATTATTGCCTTCTGCATGTGGCTATTTGGACACGGTCTTAGCCTTGGGCATGGGCTTAATAGTTGTATGACCGTGCGGATTTCTTAGATCCCCTAAGCCTTAGTTTTCTCATCTGTAAGCTATGGTGAAGGCATCTATCACCAGCATAGTTGTTAGAACAAAGGATACAGGGTGACTGCCTGGGCTGCTGTTGTCCATGTGACTGGATTGGCATGAGATCCTGTCTCTCCTTTCCCAGATCCACAGCATCATCCTGTCTGTTTCTTCTTACATCCTTTTAGGATTCCGAGGAACATGTCTTTCATGGAGTAGACCACAGTGAATCTCTTCAGTAGAACTCTATGTACTTCACAAGTTGTCTACCTTCTTTACATACTTTACAGATTGTCCAGCCAGATACAAAGGAAGAGCTGAGGAAAGTGATGGGCAGTAACTGGGTAGGAGGAAGGAGGTCCATACTGAAGGAGAGGGAGAATAACACAAAAGATGCTTGAAAATGTCATTAGGAATCGCATTATTGTTTGTTTACCTCAAATTACATATAATATATTCGTGTGTGTGTGTGTGTGTGTGTGTGTACACACTTAAATGAAGCTAAAAACATTTGTGATTATCCTCAGGAGTCATGGAATATTTAGTAAAAACTCTGGGCATGAGAAAGTTGTTGGTCAGGCAAGTTTAAAACACTGCCCCTAGAAATCCAGACTTTGCAGTTGCCCTTGGTTCCTCCCAGAGACGAAGACAAGTCTGGGTTCATTCAACCCACCGTGTGTTCAAACACAGGACAGAGAGGATCTAAGCTGGATCTGACCTGAAAGTCTACTTCGTAAGGACTATCTTTCATATCTATGCAAGCTACTGAGAGAGGGAAGCATGTAGCTGCCCGACTCCAAAGCGCAGTGCTGTCTATAGTGTCTCCTCTTAAGAATGCTTCTGCTATTGTCTAGTTTATCTGCCACAACAGAGCCAAAAATTTCCATTCTTGCAGTAAACACCACACGCTCATACCACTGGTTTACAACTTCTAAGAAGAAATCCACATGTACAAAAAACCGAACAGGATGTTTGTCTATTACCACCTGAGGATAAAGTACGGAGGTGTTCCAGGCCTCAGGACCCCATCATGGTGACAGTGAATAAGTGTCTTATCCAGATCCAGCACCAAGATCATCTTCTTCACCTGGGCTAGTCGATTCCTGGACAGAGGAGATAAGGGAAGGATATCATATGGAACACTCTGATCCTGAATTATTCTGTGGATTTGCCTCCACAAAAGGTAAATAAAGACACTCCAGAGCTTGGCGTGCTAGTGTAGCCCCAGAAGACACTGGGTCTGCATCATCCAGATGACCCTGGTCCCGACACCCCCCCGCGCGACCCAGCTCCACCAGTCCCCTGGGGATAGCAGACAGCAGGAGAGGCTGCAGAGATGGACACGGAGTGAGTGGCTCAGAAAGCCACCCCTAGCGAAAGGGAAAGCCCGCTGAACCTTGAGCCGGGGAACTGGGGTGGGCAGCCCACAGAGTCCCACATGAGCGGGGAAAGTGTCTCCTATGACTTAGTGTCTTTGCATGGCCTGCAGGCCGAAACTGGTCTGGCTAGGACAGGGTCCTCTAAGATTAGGAGGGAAGGGGATGGAGAGTTGGGGGCAGGGGTAATGGGGGAGGGAGTAAGGGAGAAGGGAGGGAGGGAGATGGGAGGGGAAGGTGGAAGTGAAGGCTCAACTAGCCATATTATGCCACCAAGTAAACCCTCCAGTTCAAAGAAAGGGTTACATACTGTTGAGATGTACAGAGAACAGAGAGCCTTGGGAAACCCCAAGGATTGAAGGCTATTACCAAGGGTACTGGTTACTCTCCATAATCTATTGTTAAGGCCCTATTACAGAAAAGAACCCATATTGTTTATCATTGGAATGGAGAGATTGAGGTGTTCATGGTGCTAGAAGATACACCGCATCCTACCAGAGGAGAAAGATAATCATCAGTCTCATCCGGATACAAACCCTGGGACCTACACCAGTGACCTGCTGACGAGATACAAGATACACCGGTACAACAGTGACACAAACGTCATGGGAGTAGCCAGCACTTTTTTTTTTTTGGCCAGGAAGTTAGACTTATGGAATTTATTACAATCATAAGTTAGTGTCCCAAACTACTATATATTGTATGTAAAAACAGAAAAGCATCCAAAGTATCAAGGTGATGGACTGATTCATGTGCCCCTCAACTGTTGGAATGGACTTTCATTTCTACTGGTTTCCATCTGAAAACAGATACTCTCATAGAATTGGGATAAATATCCATTTTCCTTTCATGCCTGAGAGACTCTGTCAGTGATTAGAACTGATATGTCTAGTCTTCTTTCGTTTTCTCTTTCAGGCTTCTTGGATAGACCATAGATGATAAGTAATTGATGCTAGATTTTTAACATAATATTTTTCTACTAATTGTGTAATCTAGGAAAAGTAAAATTTGCTAGGCATTTTTTCTGTCTGAATTTCCTTATTTTAAATCTTGAAAGACACACCTCCCATATTAGGTGAATGCTTGAACTGAAATTAATAATATATACAGTGTGTATAAAATATTTGTAAAAACAGGAAACACAACAGCTGTCACCATTTCCCAGAGACAGCGTTTGAATTAAAGAACCAGCAGTTTTTATGAGCTTTAACATGATGAGATAGAACCTGACACTGCTAAACTGGTCAAGCACCTAAAACTATGAAGATCATGGGTGTGGGGGAAAATCTAATACTATTACTTTACTAAAGGGAAGCAGCAATGCAGTGACTCCTAATGCAGAAGAAAAGACAGAAAGATTCTAACAACCAAAGGTGATGGATGACTCCAAGGAAACAGTATCTTCCAGACACAACAGGAGTAATACACATATGAACTCAGAGACACTGTGGCAGTGTGTATGAGACCTTCACAGGGGGCTGGAGAGATGGCTCAGCCGCTAAAGGCTAGGTTCACAACCAAAAATATAAGAGGCCTGCACAGGTTCAAGCCAGAAGGATCCCAGCACTGCAAAAGAGAAGTGGACACAAGTTCCAACCCCAAACCTTGAAGCTATTAGCAATTGGTGCCAACAGAGAAGGGGAAAATAGGATTTTTCTTTTTCTTTTCTTTTCCATTTTTTTCAAAATGATATTTCTCTGTGTAGTCTTAGCTGTTCTGGAACTCACTGTGTAGATAAGGCTGGCCTTGATCTCACAAGGATCCACCTGCTTCTGCCTCCCAAGTGCTGAGATTAAAGGAATGTGCCACCACCACCTGGCTAAATTGGGTTTTTCAAAGGGAGTGTTACAGGGTATATCAGCCCCACTCTAGGGCAGGTCCCATGCCCAGGAGGATTTGACCAATATAAACAAATTTCATATGTGTGTTTTGTTTGTTTGTTTTAGGTGGACTTTGTTTTTGTTTTGGAGTTTTCGTTCTATTTTTTCCTGTTTTGATTTTTTAACTTATGTTTCTTGTTTATTCTTATTTGCATTTTCGCTTTTTTGAGAGAGAGAAAGAACATAAAATTGGGTGAATAAAGAAATGGAAGGAGTTGGGGGAGGAGAAACACATGATAAATTATATTGTATAAAAATAAATAAAATATTTCTCAAAATAACTGGAAAATAAAAAAATGCTCATTTTTAAACCCACAGGTAGGTATAGTTCCTGACTCTCACCAGAGAAGTTTCTCTTTGGATAAGAGACCATTACAGACAATTACAACAAGTCAAAATGCAAAGAACAGTGGTACATGTCATGACCTTCCTTAGTGGCTACACCTACAACAGAACTCCTGCCCCTAGGATTCAGAACACTACAGAACATGGTGGGGGAAGATCTCAAGAGCCAGAGCACCAAAAATCTCTGTGAGATTGTGTCTCCAAGAAATGACAGAGGAGCTTCACCCATGGTAAGTCAACAACATGACTTCCTAGTCATGACCTTAAAAAGGATAATATCAATAGACCTGCTAAAGGGGGAGGAGAAACTCACAGAGCCTCACCCTAAGACAAAGAACTACAGGCAACTAAGAAATCCTAGAAATTGGAGAAGTAGTCTCCCACATAGTGGATCCCTCTTATAGGCTATCCAATAGCAAGAGGTCAGTCCTGAAATCTTGTACACGGCCTCAGCAGTTTATACATATATTTATGTGTATCTATATAAATATAATGTAGCAATTTAGAGGGGAGGAGGAGAAGACCAGGAATTTGGGAAGGAGCGCCAGGGTCAGAGAACATCAGAAGAATTGGAGAAAGGAAAAACATAGAGGAAAAATAAGTGTTAACTAAAATTATTGAATGATTTTTTCAATGTAGAAGGAACATAATTTTATTTGAAAATACACACATGCATATTTCAGAACACATTACTTGCGATTTTCACTAAATTATATTCCTCTTTTGAAGTGCTGGGAATTGAGTCAAGGGACTTGTGTACACTGGGAAGTATACTACCACGGGGCTACCTCCACAGCTCATCAAATTGTATTCATTCATTCATCCAGAAATACTTTCTAAGGTATCTATGGGATGGACAGTACTCTGAATACTGGAAGTTTACAAGGAACAACTATGTAAGCCTCATGTACTAACATGTATACCTTCCACTTAGAAATGGAGCAATACAAATTTAATGGGTATTAGTTAATTATATGCAGAAGACGAAAGAGCAAATGAGCACTGAAATTTGGGACAGCAGGATATCCCACACAGCAAGGCCAGAGAAGGAAGGCCCTTAATGCCGATGATATTTGAGTGGACTATATTTCAGGTCCTTCTTGTACTTTAAGAATCACGCTACTTTTATGCCAAGAAGGTGAAGCTTTCTCTTGTCTTGGAAATAAGGTAGAACTTGGTGACGGCTTTGACAAGCAGTATGCAGCAGAAGTGGCATTGCTGGTCCACAGAAGGTACCATGCCTTTCTGCCTAAGCAGTTTCTTGTAAATATTGATCTTGGAAATACAATCACCATTTAGTCTGAATGCCCAAACTATGTGCCAAGTCATTCCAAGGTGTTTTACCTGGCAGTCAAAGTTTTAGGTGGCAGGCAGCATCACTGTAGGCCTTCGGGTAGCTCCCACCTGTAGTCTTGGAGTACCCAAGATGATGCTGTGTGCAGAGACAAACCATCATCTTGAAGCCTTTCGTCAAGTGAACTTCCTGAGCAAATTAGTACTCCAACTTTTTAAAGGAACTAAATTTGGGAATGGTTTGTTATGTACCAGTTAATGACTAGGATTAGTGAGTGTTGCCTAAACTTGTGGTTGAAACACAAAAGAAAGATATTTCATTTGCAAATCAGTATTTGTACTCAAGGAAAAAGAAGCAAAAGCAGATGAGGTATCCCTTGGGATCAGTAGAAATAAAGGTATATACCAGTGGATATGAGCTTATAGGTCACAGGCTTACCCACAGAGTAAAGAATTTAGTAATTCTGAAGTTCGAGGACACTAACACCATCATATAAGAGCAGATTAATCCAAAACACCATGCTGCCTACCATGCCACCTGGAGGTAAAGTTCTTTTCTTTAAGGAAAGTTATGCAAAAGTGCCATTATAGATGATCATTAATTCAATAAATGCTGTAATTTTCCAGGTATTCTAGATGCTGGGAATGAAAGAGTGAGTGTTAATGTTTCTATTTTAGAAAATTATGCAAAGACGCAATGAACATAAATGAAAGGAAAATACAGAAATATCCATGGGCAATCAATGCAAGATATCGCCAAAAGAGTATTAGCCTCAGAGGTTAAGGATCGTACGTAATGTGGCAGGCCAAAGAGGAAGAAGTTATGGGGAAAAGGATACTGCAGGGCACACAGGACAGACATACAGAGCCTTGTAAACAGCAAAATGGTTGTTCATTCTCTAAAAAGCAAGATCATGTGTTTGCTGCTAAGGCAAATAAAAGAATAGTAAGATTTAAAACAAACAAAAAACAGGTAGGGAGGACTGAGCCAAGTGGCATGCATCTGGAGAGTAAGGAGGAGGGTTGGGGGTTCTATTTCAGCCTATATCAGCAAGACCTTGTTTCAAGAAAAACAGCCATGGCAACAAAAATTCATCAACCACAAAGAGAGGTAGGGGCCATTGGGATGGAGCCAAGGGTAAAAGCACTTGCCTCACAAGCTTGATAAGCCAAGTTCAATTCCTATAACCCATAATAGGAGATAATGAAATCCTGTAAAGTTGTATCTTGACCTCTGCACACTACACATGTCCTCTTCATGCTTATACACACACAAACAACACACACATACACACACACACAAACAGACACATGCAGAGTAAAATAAAGTGGTCAGGGGAAGGGAGAAACCAGACTATTCACAGTTTTCTAAGCAGTTATATGAGTTTATAGTTTTACTCTGTACGAGAAGTGAAAGTTTTTGGAAGGGTTGAACAAAAGTATAGCATTATATAGCTAGCTCAAATTTAAATGCATGATCTTAGTTGTGGAAATAAAAAGTATAGCATCAAATATACTATAAAGCACTAATTCAAATTACAGCATTAATATGATATGTTCTGATAACAAGTAAACTAGAGAGTAATAAAATAAATTAAAATAGTGATTTGGACACTGTAGTAATAGTGGAGAGATAAAAAGTGAATAGATGGAATGTGTCTTGGTGACAGAAAACCAGTAGGATTTACTAACGAATTGGATAGTTCAAGAAATATGGAGGAAGGAAAGGACAATAGAAGATCATCTAGTGTGAGCAACTGGGAGGTTTCAGGTGCTGCATGTTGGAAGGATGAGTGCTGTGGAGACAATGCTTAGGTGGGGAGGTCAGCTCTACTAGGACCATAGTAGACATGGTCCAAATGGATAGTTGTTATCATTCTCTGTGGTTCAGTTAAATAGAAACCATGGCCCGCTGAGAGTTTTCAGGTGATTCATCAAGCTGGCTCATGCTTTACACAGAAAATGATATACTCACTTACTTGGGGCAGCCTGATTCTAGCCTTCACCCATGTCCACAGAGTAGACACTGGTAAGAAAATAAGTGCCCGTCCCCCAAAAGGAGGAAGACAAAATAAAACCTAAGGATGGTATTGATTCTTTCTTTTAATTGATAACTTCACTACTCTATTTACAAAATTGCATCTGTATCCAGTATTGCCTTTCCTTTAAAGTACTTCCTATTGAGTGTTACGGAAGCTTTTATTCACTGTTTTTTCAATTCAGTTAATTGGAGGCAATCATGGTGGTGTGTGATCTATTTATTTTCCCAATTTTCCAGTGAAGCCTCTCATGATTAGTTCTGTTACTTGTCACAAGTGATATACCGCAATAGAAACAAAGTAGGAATTGTGGATTGATGAAGCCAGTGGGTTTGCTTATTTGCACATTCATAAATGGAGCTTTCTATCATGGGAAACAGCAACCTCAAGACCAGTGCTCCGAACATTTTCAATTCATATACACAAATACTAGAGCTTTGCTCGCATTCCTTTTCAGGATTCAGTGGTGCTAATTAAACCAGATTATTTAATATATTACATGAGTGCCCAACATGCTGAACTACAAAGTTAAAAGTCCCATTATGCTAGAACTGCCCCTTAGGTGTTGTGCCAACAGTTACAAAGACAATGTCAGAGAATTCAAGAGATGGGAATTGCCAAGGAGATCAGTCTCCTGTGTGCCTTCCAGGCAGTGAATAACGTGCAAACTAAAGGTGGCACTTTAAAGCTTTATAACTAGACATAGAAAAGTGTTAAAGAACTTCTGCTGCTACTTAGTATTCTCATTCCCCTATGTCTGGAATGATTTCTAGGTCACAGGTTACCAGACCCTAGCGCTTAGAGAATGGGTAAGGTGAACATGGAAAATCAAGTTTGTCATTAGTATCTAACACTAGAAAGAAATATGGAGAACCTGGGAGTTCTGGGGTTTTCTTATTGAATGACAGACTAGGGTGGGTAGCTGTACAACACAGAAAATATGAAGAAAATTCCATCCATGTAAATGTTAAGGCAGTGAGTTCACAGTAGTGGGATTAAGTCATCTGACATTAGGGTACTGGTATGTATGTACCTGTCTAATCATTTATAATTTCTGAACTTGAAAAACTTACTTGAAATCTCACTGCTCCAAGTTCCAAAGGTTTATACCAATAAAAGCTAAGGCACATCTATGTGCACATAGCTGAGTACAAAACACAATTTGTGGTGCATTTCTCTTTGATTGTGTCATGGCTTTGCCTAGAAAATGCCACAGCATTATAATAAAAGCCACAAGATGTCACTGTTTCAGATTATATTCAAGTACATGCTAATCTGAACATACATAAACCTTTTATTACAAGAATCTAAGAAATTCTGGGCTATAGTTTTTAGCTCCAAGGAAATAGTACAATTGGGCTTTCTCCTAGAGATTCAGTCCACTCTGATTATTCGTCACATTTCTATAATCTTTCTGGTTGTTTTGACTCCAGCTTTCAATTTAATCAGGGAAGAGGGAAACGTTTTCACTAAGAAAACTATACATGAGTTGTTTTCAGGAATCTTCTCTTGAAAGGCTTGGTATACAAATAATATAGTTTCATGTTTCCTTGGAAAGGTCGGAAGGTGCACAGTTAAGAAGGACTGAGAATGCCCCAGTCCAGACCTTTGACTTCAACAGAAAGTTAGGTAGGCATGGAGACACTCCTATTTTAGCTCTTCCTCACTGTCATATAGTTAGAATAACAAATGATTCAATACAATATGTACAATGTCTATCAGTCTTCTGAACTGTGCATGGAGACTATAAATTCTTCAAGTGGTTGCCCTGTGTAAGGAAGATTTCTATCTCATTCTAAGTGAAACAAAGGATTTGGTAAGTTTGGGGTCAAAGACTCACTGGAAAGTTTGGTCCACAGTAGGGCTGGGACAGCTGGCATTTCATACCCTTGCCATCTCCAACCAGAGGACTGTCTAATCTATGATTTTGATTCATGCAGAACCCTGGGGTGACAGAGTGAAATAGCTTCCAGGACATTGTGGTAGCATTTTTAAAAGCTAATTTTTTTAAAGTTGAATTTATTTATGTTATGTTTCCATAGATCAGTAAAACCTCTACACAAAAGAAAAGAAAAAAATTCATGGAAGTTTCAAGAAGTGAAAATATCACTATCTGCCATGGGAACAAGTAGGAACAGCCATAAAACCTGTCTGGCAGTGTGTGTGTGCCATCGTGGAATGTTGTTCAGCATGCAGAGAGCCTAGCCTGCTGCAGTCAGCCCAGGGCAAAGGATGAATTACCCAGGTAAAATCAAGTTTCTTCAAAAAAGTTGAAAAATGTTTTCCAATGAAATACTTAATGTTGCAGACAAAGCTGATCTGTAAACTAAGAAAATAGCCTGGTACTACAAACATAATTTTTGTAAACATGGACAAAAACAACAGAAAAATCAAAACCCAACAGTGAAGGGTTGCAAAGTGATCATCTTAATATGGTTACTGAGGTGGGTGTCATAAAAATGCCACCTTCACTGCTTGTGTGTGAAGAAGTTGGGAGAAGACGACCACACAGGATGCCCATCCTCTGTATCTTGCCCAACCCTTCCAGTTCCAAGCTCCCAAACAGTATGTACCAGTTAATTTTATGTCAACTTGATACAAGCTAGAGTCATCAGAGAGAAGGAAGTGTCAGTTGAGAAAATTCCTTTTTAAGACTAGGCTGTAACAGACACTAAGATTGACAATCAATAAATGGGACCTCCTGAAACTGAGAAACTTCTGTAAGGCAAAGGACACAGTCAGCAAGACAAAAAAGCAACCACAGAATGGGAAAAGATATTTACTAACCCCACATCTGATAGAGAGCTGATTTCCAAAATTTACAAAGAACTCAAGAAGCAAGTGTCCAAAACACCAAAGGATCCAATCAAAAAGTGGGGTACAGAACTAAATAGAGAATTCTCAGTAGAGGAGTCTAAAATGGCTGAGAGACACTTGAGAAAGTACTCAACATCCCTAGCCATCCAGGAAATGCAAACCAAAACAACTCTGAGAAACCATCTTACTCCTGTCAGAATGGCTAAAATCAAAAACTCCAATGACAGTTTATGCTGGAGAGGATATGGAGAAAGGGGAACACTCCTCCACTGCTGGTGGGAGTGCCAACTTGTACAGCCATTTTGGAAATCAGTATGGAGATTCCTCAGGAAAATGGGAATTAATCTACCACAAGACCCAGCAATTCCACTCTTAGGCTTATGCCCCAAAGATGCACATTCATACAACAAGGGCATGTTTTCCACTATGTTCATAGCAGCAATATTTGTAATAGCCAGAACCTGGAAGCAACCTAGATGCCCCTCAAGTGAAGAGTGGATAGAGAAAATGTGGTACATTTACACAATAGAGTACTACTCAGCAGGAAAAAAAAAACCAGAATCTTGAAATTTTCAGGCAAATGGATGGCACTAGAAGAAACCATCCTGAGTGAGGTAATCCAGTCACAAAAAGAGAAATATGGTATGTACTCACTCATTTCATACATGAATCAGGGAAGTACTAGCCTACAATCCCACTGCCAGAGAGTCTGGGAAACAGAAACTTCATACTGATGGAAGCAGATGCAAACACCCACAGCTAAAGACTGAACTGAACTCCTGGAATCCAGTGACAGAAAGGGAGAACTGATGAGCAAAGAATTAAGACTGGGCTGGTTTAACCCACAGAGACAGCTGACCTGAACAAGGGGGAGCTCATGAACCCCAGATTGATGGTCTGGGACTGACCCAGACCCCCTGAATATGGGTGTCAGTGAGGAGGCCTAGGGTATTATTTATCCCTGGTGTACAAATAGACTTTGAGTGCTCATCCCACAGTGAGGAATGTTCTCTCAGCCTGGACTCTTGTGGGAGGGCATAGGCACTGCCCTGGATTAAATGACAGACTCTGGAGATCCTTCATGGAGGCCCTTACCCTCTCTGGGGATCAGAGTGGAGATTGGGTGGGGGACTGGGAGCCTGGTGGGAGGAGGGGAGGGAGAGGGAGCTGGGATTGACATGTGAAACAAGCTTGTTTCTAACTTAAATTTTAAAAAAAAAGATTAGGCTGTAGGCAAACCTGTAGTACATTTCTTAACTAGTGATCGACAGGGAAGGGCCGAGGCTTTTGTGGGTGGTGTCACTCCTGGTCTCAGGTTCCTGGGTTCTATAAGAAAGCAGGCTAAGCATGCCATGGGGAGCAAGTCAGTAAGCAGCACTCATCCAGGGCTCTGCATCAGCTCCTGCCCCCAGGATCCTGTCCATTTTGAGTTCCTGTCCTGACTTCCTCTGATGATGAATAGCATGTGGAAGTGTAAGCCAAATAAACCCTTTCCTCCAAAACTTGCTTTGGTCATGGTGTCTCATCACATCAATAGAAGTGTTAACCAAGACACAGTGATTAAAAAAAAATCAGTAATCAGGAACTAGACTCCATTCAGGAATTCGTGAAACCAAAGATGTGTTAATACAATATAACACAAAATTTTATCAACTTAGAAAATACTTATTTTTATTTTATGTGTATGGGTGTTTTTCCTAAATGTATGTCTGTGCACCCTGAGTGCAGAAGTCAGAAAAGGGTATCAGATCCTCTGGAATTGGTGCTATAAATGGTTTTTAATCACCATGTGGTGCTGGTATCAAACCTAAATCCACTGGAAGAGCAACCAGTGTTCTTTAACCTCCTCACCGTCTCTCCATCCCCCAAATTTTAACAACTTTATTGGCTTATGTGGAAAGGCTTCCTGCCTATTTCTTTTTGTTTAGGGTCCATAGTCTTCCCAATGAGGGTGGGAGAAGGTGAGAGAGGATCATTGTCTTCATTCTGATGCACGTTCCTGTCCCAGAATCCTTTCTGTTATATTCATGACCTGATTTCACAGATATTGCCACGTTAGGGAAATCCATCAGAATAGAACCTTACATGCTGAGAGATGAATACAAAATATTTCCCAGATTAACATCTGCAGAGAATCTGAAACATTTGACAGTCAACCACTTTCCATTTTTGTCTATCTGGGAAATAGTGGAAACAGAGCTTAAATTCTAGTCACTAGGGGCTGAAACTGTGTGACTCCTCGTGAATCTAGCTTCTTTTCTTTTCCTTTCTTTTCTTTTTGTTTTGAATTTATTTTTAAACAGTCTTTTTTAATTTACATACCAATCCCAGTTCCCTCTCCCCCTTCTCCTTCTGCTCCTCACCCCTTCCCCTATCCAGTCTTCATAGAGGGTGAGGCCTCCCATGGGGAGCCAACAAAATCTGTCACATTAGTTGAGGTAGGAACCCTGCTTCTTTTCTCTTCTGTGTCTTTCTGGTGTTATTGATGTGGTGCCCACCATCCTCAAAGCTACCATACTGCACCAATCAATCACCTCAGAGACACGGAGAACCTCTCCACCTGAAGATCCTACTTATTGCAATCATTCATGTTGTGGTGCCAGAATGAGACCCAGGGCCTGACTCATACCAGGGACAGCTTATAACTGTAAACCATATGCATGTGTCAGTTTTTTGTGTGTATATATATATATATGTATGTATATTTCATGTGTGCAAACGGAAAAGAATAAAAGCAAGGAAAAGCTATTCAAAGGTTTCACCCAACTGTGAGAATGAATATTGATATTATTCTGGACGTATTTTCAGATATTTCAGAAATGTCCACTACTGCAAATTGTTTGTTTTAATTATTATGTTTTCCCACTTGATTCTGTTTGTAACAAAATGACAGCATTGTGTTGTGTAGTTATTTCCTATGCATTATTATTTTTTCTTCCCTCTTAGAAGCAAGAAGGATGTGCATAAGACTCAGGAAGTTAAGAAAACTTAGCAGTCTCCAAAAGCTTAGAAAGTTCCTAGCTTCCCAGGTCCCTCCCCAATGTGACAAAAGCAGTGAGCGATGCTGGAAAAGGGGGTGCTCCTGGAGCCACCTGGAAACACAACATGGAGCTCCATCAATGCAGCTTCCGCAACCCAGGATAGGTAGGCTTCAGTGATGCAACTGCCATGCCCCTGGAGTCATGCTCACCTACACTCTTCTAGGTGACCCCAGTGAACTCAACATTTCAAACACTAGTTGAATCCTATAGACTGTCATCAGTGTCCTGTCTAGGGTAAAGAGGCATTTGTTTATGCCTTGCCAGGAAAAAAATCACACCATGAAGTGTAAGACTCAGGAGTTTTTAATTAATGTTCTTTATTTTCCCAGGGTTCATGAGTACATTACTAATTGTATCCCAATATACTAGGGATGATTAACAGTACCCCTTGCCCAAGATGCTTATTGTAAGTGTCTAGATTCTGGTTTTAATAATTCACTGTTAGCAATAACTCAGATCAGTCCTATGGGAGATTAGTTGTCCTACCTGGTTGTCTTAATTTTTGTTTCTAAGGTAGACTTAAACTACAACAGTGTTAGAAATTTCAAAATTCTGAACAAAGAGCTTCTCTAACTTGTCAAAGGGAAGATTGTTGCTACCTTTGCTGTTGGAGCTTTGGCACTGGTTTGGTGGGGGAAGATTTGGTGATTCCCAGTGTGTGTGGGGGGTGGATTACTGACGTTAACCACTTCTAATCCCTCACATCACATTCAATCCAAGGTGATTCAAATATGAATGAAGATAGTCAAGACCAGGATAATCACACAAATGAGATCAAACTGCACAAAACAAGATAATCTTCAAAGTATAAATTGTCCAAACTCAATTTGGAGACTCCATAGCTATGTTAAGCCAATCTCCATTGGTTATCAAGGCATACTAAACACTTGAAGTATACATGCATAGCCCAGATCAGATGTGGTGAGCATAGGAAATGCTCATCAGTGAGCATTCATGTGAGAAATTCACATGAACAGATATTGTACTCTTATCTCATTATGTAAGTTTAGAAAAAATAAATCATTTTATATTGAAGATAGAATTTGACAAAAAAAAATGTCACCAACAATGTGACTCACTGGGTAACTTTTCTTCTTTGTTTTAATGAAATTATCTGATATATCTCAGCACTAAGAATCAAAATCAGCAGAGACAAAATAAACAGAAAATGTTATTTTACCCATAGCTCTAGCTGTCCTGCATTTAGAACACTAAACTCATGTTAGTCACATGTAAAACACACCTCAAAAAGAGAGAGTACTAGACTCATAGCAACTAAAACTCCCCAAAAGAGAACAGTGTTTCTGGGTAGTGAAAGAAAAGGAAAAGTCAAATAATGGAAACATGAATCTGTAAGGGAAGCAATCAGGACTGAAGACACAGGGTTGAACGTGATGAAAGCAATGCCTTGTTTGCCAGTTCCTAAATTTTTTTCTTTTCTTTTTTCCTTTTTTTTTCCAGATAGGGTTTCTCTGTGTAGCTTTGGAGCCTATCCTGGCACTCACTCTGTAGAGATCTGCCTGCCTCTGCCTCCTGAGTGCTGGAATTAAAGGCATGTGCCACCAATGACCGGCCAGATTCCTAAATTCTAAACTAATCAGAAACACTATAGAACTGAGAAAAGCAGCTAAATGCATAATAATTATTCACTGAGAATCTACTTTGCTTGCTATGATGTAACAAAAGAGCACATATGAGATGAAATGTACAATGAGTACTGAAGCTACAAGAGGCTTTGGTATTGCCATAAGGCTGCTGAAGAATCAGCCTTTAACACCTTTTGTGCCATCATCAATATGACAGATGCCAGTGTCTTTGGATTTGAGGAGAGACTTCCTAATGAAGTAGG
The DNA here is from genome assembly GCF_017639785.1 of Mesocricetus auratus. Classification (NCBI taxonomy): domain Eukaryota; kingdom Metazoa; phylum Chordata; class Mammalia; order Rodentia; family Cricetidae; genus Mesocricetus; species Mesocricetus auratus. The sequence goes on from NW_024429266.1 coordinate 127,099,363, forward strand.
GAAGATACAGAAGGCATGTGTTTAGGTCTTGAACTTGAGGGAGGTGCCTACGCCTACTTTGCTCTAAGAAATGAAGCTTGACAACAGAGCAGAGCAGACAGGCTGTGACAGAGGCCTCCAGGAGGGAGGTTCTAATCTAGATGATTAACACTACTGCCTGAAGGCAGGAGGAGCCAGCAGCAGAGGTGTCATGGAAAGTCTTCAGAATCCAAGGCAGAAAGACCAACTTACTTCGCGGCCAAAAGCAGGATTCCAGTTTTGTAATGAAACAGAAGAAGCAAAAGTGGATTGAAAGAAAACAGATTGCCAGCCTCCAAAGGGATTTGGCTTCATATACAATGATTCTGTGAGTGTCTTTGCCCTGGGAATAAATTCTCATGTAATGGTCACAGACCGGGGCTAGACATCCTACAACACACCTGACAGTGAGCCTCATCTAATAGAGATTTGACCACAAATGTCAGCAAGACTGGAGTTTTAGTTAGATTTCCACACCACGCTTGAACAGAGAATAGTAGCACCCAAGTCCACATGGTTTGCATGGACTACTCTGCCTCATTTCTCTTGTCCTCAGCAATTTCCTAACTGATTTCCATAGTTGCTTGTTCAGGATTCCTTGGGATGCCCTCTCCTGAAGACTCATGGTGCAGTTTACTCCTAGCTACGCACGCCAGGCTATTCCCAACTACTCCAGACTTGAAGCAGGAAGAATGCAAAGACTATCTGAACTGTAGCCTGGGAAACTTAGTGAGACTGTCACAGCATAACAGCATAAAGATGGGGCTGGAGACACAGCTCACTTGTACAGTGCTTGCTTAGCATGTGCAGGATCCTAGTAGACAGCCTGGTGTCCTTTCTATAGAGTTTGCCATCCTGTGATCAGATTGCTGCTTTCTTACCTGTCTTCTCACCTTGACAAAGTCCTGCTCCATGGAGATGGGGACAGGGTTGGTTGGTGACAGAGTTGTCTATAATTATGAATAAAATACTTAGAGTAAAAAAAATGAAAAAACATACCCAATAGGCTAAATCAAGCTCTCATCAGCCAGAGTTCTGCTATGATGCCTACAAAATTCTAACTTGGTTTTTAAAAAAGTCATTTACAACTCCATTTCTACATGACAGTTTGTTCACTTGAACCCAGATATCCTGAAGCATAAGCCCAGGGAATTTTCTAGAAAGTAGAGCTGTATCAACAATGCCAAACACTTCAAAGAGTAGGGGAATCCCTGTACGGGCCAAGTTACACATTAGCCTGGTGTTGGTGGCACACACCTTTAATCCCAGCACTCAGGAGGCAGAGGCAGGCAGATCTCTGTGAGTTCCAGGCCAGCCTGGTCTACAGAGCATGTTTCAGGACAGCCTACAAAACAATGCAGAGAAACCCTGTCTGGAAAAATAAAACAAAGAAAAAGAGTTGGGGAAATGTTTGTGTAACTCTCGCCCGAATTAAAAAGAAAGCCATGTTTCTATGAAGTTGGTCTGTAGTAGCATCCTCCTCAGGACTTCTTCAGCATTAACCTCAGTGTTTAGATGTGTGCCAAGCACACAGCAGGATTCAACAGGAAACAACTACCTCAATAAATGATTTAAAACTCAGAATAGACTCAAAACTTTTTTCATATATTAGAAATATTTTTACTTTTCCCTTCTCACAAAATTACAAAGTATAAATGATGGAGTTTCTTAGCAAATTTTATATGGTATTACCAGAAATCTATATTCATTTATTTGTAACACCATACAGATTTCAATAGTATATAAATTTAAGATATGTCATCTTTAGCCAGGCATGGTGGTGCAAGCATTTTATCACAGCATTTAGGAAGTAGAGCCAGCAGATCTTTGAGTTTAAGTTCAGCCTGGTCTACAGAGCAAATTCCAGGACAGCCAGGGAGACTGTGTCTCAAAAAAACAAATAGAAAATGTAATCATTAAATTTATATTAGATTGGTGGAAAATAAAGAATAAGATTACTATGCATTAGCATATCTGGATTTTTTATATAAATATGTACAGACCATATATTTACTACTGATAAACAGGATCACTCCATATATGCAGAGGAGTTTTCCACCTTTATGGCATTGGGAAAATTTACATCCTTATATATAGGAAAAGTTATCATAGAAACAGGGGTACAAACATAGAAGTTACTTCTACATTTAAAGTAGCAATTCAGCTGCTGCTTGGTTCTCATCTTCTACAGAAGCAGACAAGAGATTGTCTATCTTTTAAAAGAGTTTTTGAAAACCATGTCATAAATCACATTTGTTACCTCATTTCACATATTTAACATGGACATAATTCCTTCTGATTCAAAACTGAAGGAGCATCCTACTGAAAGTATATCCTGTGGGTTTCTAAGGAAAAGTCTGGCATTATATGAGGGTAAAATGAGATGAGTTGTGAAATGTGTTGCTTAATATTTCAAAGAAATATATAATTAAAACTGATCAGATTAAAGTCATTTTCCATCTCAGTTGTTCATATGCCATATGTTAAGGAGTTCCCCGAGTGGAACATGTCTAAAGAATGATATGTCTTACTATAACCCCCCTGAAATTTTCACTTAAAAAGAAACAAATCAAAAGACATCTCATGCTTGAATTAAAGGTCAATGAAACAGTGAAGGCCTATGGGTCAGGCACAAAGAAGTCACAGAGAAGTCAAACATCACTGGTCTCGGAGGCTAGCTTGCCACACATAACCATGGTTAGCATACTCTTTCTCCACAGTTGGTAGCAATCAGATACATATTTAATGTGGTTTCATTATATCCAATAAATGCTGGCAATAGAATGACCTCCCCAGGGTATTCGTTGAAGAATAGAACAGAGAAAACGATGAGCACATTTAGCACACGCACCCACAGCCTCCTGATAAAAGGCACCACGTCCCCCATACAGCACCTGTTGTCCTGGCTGGTTTAATTACTTTTCATTGTAGTCAGCGGCCTGAAATATTTATCATGGATCCTATAATTTTCCTAATCCAAAACTGACATCTACTCCAGTGACCACAGGGACTGACTTGTTACGAACTCCTCCAGCCCCCATGCTTCTTTCTCAAGATTAAAGTGAGGAAATTGTTTTAAAGAGAAGCAGCTTTCAGTCAAGCGACGGCTGCATAGGCAGATGCTAGAATGCTCACACAACATCCCTCCACCTCTGACAAAGGACAGAAGCTAATTTCACTGTTGAAGTTTACAGCATTCAACAGACCGACATAAATGAAACATGAACTTAAAGGTTTTGTATAGCAAGACCAACTCAAGCAACTTCAGGCAACTTTTCTAAAACTTTATCTCAAACCAGTTTATTCTGAGATTGGGGTGATTTTTTAAAACCTTTCTCAAGTGAACTGTTGGTTATAAATACCACACTTTTGACTATGCTTTTTTTTTACTCATTTGCTAGCTTATTTTAATTAAAATTATTCATTCTGTCTTTTAGATAGTGATATGTGTTGTGCTCTAGGGTAAAATGATGCTCTTTCTTTGAGTGAAGACTCACAATACTCTTTAATATTGTTTGTTTAGTAAATTCTGTGTAAACACTGTGCATAGTTACCTGATGGAGCTGCGATGCTGCACTCTTCTAAGACTGTCTTCATCATAGTGCTTTGATGTCACAACGAATAGCTCTCTCCGTGGGAAGAAACTGAGGTCCAGAAAAATCAAGTATTTTGCTCTGGCCACCAACACTAGTTTGTACCCTACTTTCAGATCCCAACTCGAGTATTTTGTTTCATAGTCTATGTTCTCAATATACGTAAAGCAAAACCAGGAAGGTCCTTATTATAACAGGAAAATAATTTCATATCAGCCCCATTTATTCAGTTTGTGAGCAGATCAATTCATATGATTAGATTAGTAACAATCTATAACTAAAAATACATTTATGTTGAAACTTAATAAATACTTATAAACAAATATTGACAGCCACAAACATCATCAGCATAAAATGTAAAAAATTAAGATTAACCCTATATAAGGATATATATATATATTTGCCTTGTATACATTAAGTATCCCATTATATTTTATTTTATTTTCATGATGGTTAAGATCAGGTAGATCTCATAGATCTCATTCATGCCTAGCTATCAAAATTCCCTGAAGATATTAAAATTAAGGACATCTTGTAAAACCAAAAAAAAAAAAAAAAGGACATCTGCATTCTAAACCAATTAAGTCAAGCTGGTGTGTAATTAGAGACTTCACCCCCATGGGCTAGTGGAAGGCCACCAGCCCAAGGATGAAACCACCCACAATGGACTGGGCCATTAATTGTAATTAAGAAAGACTTACAGCAGGATCTTACAAAAGCAGTTTCTCAACTGAGGTTACCTACTTTCAGATAACTTTAGCTTGTGTATCAAGTTGACATAAGACTAGCCAGCAAAGGGTCCCAGCATTGAGAGAGGAAGTAGACATGAGTCCCCAACCTGAACCCAGAAGCTATATCCAAGTGTCAATGACTTTCAAAGTAAAAATTGCTTTCTGCAAAAGAGTCTCACTGGGTATACAAACCACAGGTAAGGTCAGGCCCCATGCCTAGCCATAAATGGCCAACATAAAATAAACTCAATGTTATTTTTGGAGTTTTTCTTTTGTTCATAAGGCTTTGTTTGGGCAGTTTTTACTTTTGCTGATCTTTTGGTTATATAATATAATTTCTGATTCTGTGTTTTTATGGTGTCTGTGTTTCTCACACTTTATCTTTTTTTTCTGTGTTTGTTTGTTTCCTTGAAGGAAAGCAGGCATGGAGTTGGGTGGGTTGGGCAATTTAAAAAATGGGAGAGCCAGGTCGACTGGCCCCCGGACCGATGACCAAGCAACCAGGAGCCTGTAGAGAGAGCTTGTCCACCTCTGCCCACACTTAGGGCAGAGGGCTGAGGTGAGCACTGGGTCCCCATCTAAGACCTGAATTCTTCCTGCTCACCCTCTCCTGGATCCCATGGCCTGGGAACCTCAGCCAGGTAGACTAGCCCCTGGATCGATGACCAAGCAACCAGGAGCCTGCAGAGGAGATGGTCCACTTCTATCCACACTCAGGGCAGAGGGCAGAGGACAGAGAGCATTGGCCAGAGAGTATTGGATTTGCTTGCATCCACTGAAAGGGAACCCTGGTCACCTACACACCAGGAGAGGAAGAGACTCTTTCTACACCCACTGGAAGAAGTGATGGGGAAGAGGCAATATAAGAACGCACTCAGCAACAGAAAAACAAATATGACACCACCAGAGTCTAGAGATTCTACACCAGTAAGACCTGAACACCCCCCAATGCAGATGAAGCAGAAAGGAATGACCTTAAAAACACCTTCCTGAAAATGATAGAGGCCCTCAAAGAGGATGAGAGAAAAATCCCTTAAAGAAATGGAAGAAAAAACAAACCAAAAAATGCAAGAAATAGAAGAAAAACAAACCAAAAAATCCAACAAATTCAAGAAAGGGAGGAAAACACGAAGCAAAAATTACAAGAAACAATTCAAACAGTGCAAGGGTTGAAAGCTGACATGGAAACAATAAAAAAAAGAAAGAAAACACAGTCTGAAGGAATGCTGGAAATAGAAAAACTGGGGAAACAGTCAGGTGCTACAGATGCAAGCATAACCAACAGAATACAAGAGATGGAAGAAAGAATTTCAGGTGTTGAAGCCACACTAGGAGAAATAGATTCATCAATCAAAGAAAACCTTTAAGTCCAACAAATACTTAACACAAAATATCCAGGAAATATGGGACATCATGAAAATGCCAAACCTAAGAATAATAGGTATAGAAGAAGGTGAAGAAACCCAACTAAAAGGGACAGAAAACATATTCAACAAAATCATATAAGAAAACTTTCCCAACCTAAAGACATGCCAATGAAGGTACAAGAAGCTTACAGAACACCAAATAGAGTGGACCACAAAAAAAAGTCCCCTCGCCACATAATAATCAAGACCACAAACATACAGAATAATGAAATAATACTTAGAGCAGCTAAGGAAAACGGCCAAATAACATGTAAAGGCAATCCTATAAGAATTACACCTGAATTCTCCATGGAAACTCTGAAAGCCAGAAGGTCCTGGATAGATATTCTATCAGCACTAAGAGACCATGGACGACAGCCCAGACTACTATACCCAGTAAAGCTTTCAATCAATATAGATGGAGAAAACAAGATATTCCATGACAAAACCAGAATTAAATAATACATATCCACTAACCCAGCCCTGCAGAAAGTTCTGGAAAGAAAACTTCAGTCCAAGGAAGCTAACTACAACAGAAAAACATAGGCAATAGATAATCCCACTTTACCAACAGCCAAAAGATAAAAGGGGTGGAAATCCACATATAATTCCACCAAGAACAACTATTCCAAAGCAAACGAGAATGAGCAATCAAAGGTCATTAATATCCCTCAATATTAATGGCCTTAACTCACCCATAAAAAGGCACAGGCTAACAGAATGGATTCGAAGACAGAAACACACCTCAGCTTCAAAGACAGATGTTACCTCAGAGTTAAGGGTTGGGAAAAGATTTTCCAATCAAATGGACCCAAGAAACAAGCAGGGGTATCAATCCTAGCATCTAACAAACTAGACTTTAAACTGAAATCAATTAAAAGAAATGAAGGAGGTCATTTCATATTCATCACAGGAAAAATCCACGAAGATGAAGTCTTGATTCTGACCATCTATGCCCCAAATACAAAGGCATCCACATTCGCAAAAGAGACATTACTAAAACTCAAACCACACACAAAACCTCACACATTAATAGTGGGAGACTTCAACATTACACTCTCACCACTAGGCAGGACTACCAGAAAGAAACTTAACAAAGAAGCAAAGGAACTATTAGAAGTTATGACCCAATTGGGTTTGACAGACATCTATAGAACATTCCATCCAAACACAAAAGAATATACCTTCTTCTCAGCGCCATATGGAACCTTCTCAAAAATTGACCACATACTTGGCAACATAGCAAACCTCAACAGGTACAAAAAAATTGGAAGAACTCCATGTATCTTATCAGACTACCATGCTTTAAAGTTAGAGTTCAACAACAACACAAATAGAAACCCTACAAACTCATGGAAGTTGAATACTGTGCAATTGCACCACTCCTGGGTCAAAGAAGAAATAAGAAAAGAAATTAAATACTTCCTAGAATTCAATGAGAATGAAGACACAACATACCCAAACTTATGGGACACTTTGAAAGCAGTGCTAAGAGGAAATTCATAGCACTAAGTGCCCACATGAAGAAACTGGAGAACAGTTACACTAGAGAATTAACAGCACATCTGAAAGCTCTAGAACACAAAGAAGCAAACTCACCCAGGAGGAGTAGACTCCAGGAAATGATCAAATTGAGGGCTGAAATCAATAAAGCAGAAACTAGGAAAACAATACAAAGAATCATTGTAACAAAGAGTTAGTTCTTTGAGAAAATCAACAAAATAGACAAACCTTTATCTGAACTCACCAAACGGCAGAATGTGAACATGTAAATTAGCAAAATCAGAAATGAAAAGGGAGACATAACAACAGACAGTGAGGAAATCCAGAGGATCCTCAGGTCATACTTTGAAAACCTGTACTTCACAAAATTCAAAAATTTTAAGGAAATGGACAACTTTCTGGATAAATATTACCTGGCAAAATTAAATTAAGAACAGATTTAAATTTAAACAGACCTATAACACCTAAGGAAATAGAAGCAGTCATCAAAAGTCTCCCAACCAAAAAAAAAAGTCCAGGGCCAGATGGCTTCAGTGCAGAATTTTACCAGAAATTCAAAGAACAGCTTATACCAATTCTCCTCAAAGTATTTCATGCAATAGAAGCAGAAGGGTCTTTGCCAAACTCTTTGTACAAGACTTGAATAACCTTGATACCCAAGCCACACAAAGACACAACTAAGAAAGGGAACTTCAGACCAATTTCCCTCATGAATATTGATGCAAAAATACTCAATAAATTACTGGCAAATCAGATCCAAGAACACATCAGAAATCTCATCCACCATGATCAAGCAGGTTTTATTCCAGGGATGCAGGGATGCAGAGATGGTTCATCATATGAAAATCTATCAAAGTAATCCACCATATAAACAAGCTGAGAAACAAAAATCACATGATCATCTCAGTAGATGCTGAAAAAGCCTTTGACAAAATCCAACACCGATTCAGGATAAAGGTCTTGGAGAGATCTGGGATAACAGAAACATACCTAAACATAATAAAATAGCAAACCAACAGCCAACATCAAACTAAATGGAGAGAAACTCAAGGAAATTCCTCTAAAATCAGGAAAAAGACAAGGCTGTATCCTCTCCCCATACGTCTTCAATATTGTACTTGAAGTTCTAGCTAGAGCTAGACAACAAAAGGAGATCAAGAGGATACAAATTGGAAAGGGAGAGGTCAAACATTCACTATTTGCAGATGATATGATAGTTTACATAAGTGACCCAAAGAACTCTACCAGGGAACTCTTAAAGCTAATTAACACCTTCAGCAAAGTGGCAGGATACAAGGTCAACTCAACATAGCATTAAAATGGGGAAAAAGAGATATTTGAATAGTATTTGAGTAAATTATCCATGATACACTAACAAGCCTCCTTGTTAAGAATCTCTGCACTGTTGGGTCTATACAACTAGTATATACAACTCACTGGAGTAACAACTGAGATTCACCAGGTATGGTGATACACACTTATAACCCTGTTACTGTTGAGGATGATGTAGGGGACCACAAAGTTGAGGCCAACTAATGTTATATAATAGGAACATATTTTTAAAAATAAACAACAGGCTGGGCGGTGGTGGCGCACGCCTTTAATCCCAGCACTCGGGAGGCAGAGGCAGGCAGATCTCTGTGAGTTCGAGGACGGGCTGGACTGACAGCTTCCAAAACAATACAGAGAAACCCTGTCTCGTAAAACCAAAAAATAAGAAAAAGAAACAACAGAATTACAAACGTGATACATTATCTCTGGATTTAGAGGTTATTTTGCATTTGCATATCACTATGAAATACTACAAGTGTCCATTAACCTATTTTATTTATCTAATTTATTTTGGGGGAGGGATTTCTAGACAGGGTTTCTCTGTGTAGCGTTGATTGTCCTAGAACTCAGTCTGTAGACCATTGGTCTCAAACTCAGAGATCCACCTGCCTCTGCCTCAAAAGTGCTGGTATTAAAGCCATGTACCATGGTTGCCTTGTAATATTTTACTATGTAAGTAAATTAATATTTATTGTTTAATCTTACTTGTGCTATTAACTTGCTGACATACTACTCCAAATCTTGTATCTTTTCATATTTTAGATTTAAAAAAATTATATATGCTTTCACAATTCCATATATATTTATGTATATATACATAATGTTCATTTTTTATTTAAGACAAGCTTGTTGCTTGTTTCACATGTCAATTACAGCTTCCTCTGACTCCCCTCCTTCCCCACCCTCACCCAATCTCCACTCCGATCCCCAGGGAGGTTGAGGCCCTCCATGGAGGATCTCCAGAGTATGTCAATTCATCCAGGGCGGGCGGGACCTAGGCCTCCCACAAGAGTCCAGACTGAGAGAATATCCCTGATTGTGGCATGGGCACTCAAAGTCTATTTGTATGTCAGGGATAAATACTACCCAAGGCCCCCCACAGATTACCTAGGCCTCCTCACTGACATCCACATTCTATATAATGGTCTTTTATCAGAGTCTCTCCCCCCTTTCCTCTCTTAGCCCCTCTCCTTTTTCCGTGTCTTTCTTTTTGCTTTGATGTCCCACTTCATGTAATTAGTGTGGCTTGCACGAGCATGGGTAGGAGGTTATTTACTGGAATAAAGTTAATGAACTAGTAACTACAACCAGTGAGGAATAAGATGGTCCCTCCCTCAGAAACTGTCTTCTGTGAGGGGTGAGGCCTTAGGAGCATCACCTGCCCATCTGTACTGGAATGTTGATGGGCCCATTCTTGTGCAGGTCTTCCATAAGCAGCTACAGCCACCTCGGGTTCAGAAGACAGCATTCTAACCATCCCTTCCCTTCCTTAAGCTAGATCATTCTTTCCACTTCCTTTTCTGTGACTTCCCTGAGCCTTGGAAAGCAGCATAGAACTTGAGTGCATAGCTTACCCACCAGTTTGGCGCTGACAGCTCCCACCCACTGCCATCCATACAATGTGCAGAAAACATAGAGTATGCATTCTGGCATTTGTACACACATTCAGATCACTAGTGCAATACTTGGAAAAATGCAACCCACGCTGTGTGGTAGTCAAATAACTTCAGAAAATTCTGGTGAACCATCTCTTCAGCCCAATTTCAGACCTTTGAATAGTGGTGGGTCTGTTAAAGCTGCCAGGCCTTTTGAAGCCAGTAAAAAGCAAACTGACTCTTTCTTCTGGCCTCTGCCTGCACCTGCATGCACACACACACACACACACACACACACACACACACACACACACACACACAGAGTTTGAAAGGCATGAGAGTCTAAAGTCTCTTCTGAGCCTCAAACTCTTAGCTAAGAACTCCTGTAAAATGAAAGCACGGATTGCATGCTCCCTACATACAACAGCATGCAATGAACAGTCCCTTCCCAGTGGCAGGAGTGGAAGGATAGCAAGGAAACACCAGACCCAAACTAAACTGAAGCCATCAGGGCGACACTAAGCCTGTAGCTCCATGTCTAGCTCCTGTGTCTCTGTTGGCAGCCTCCAAGCTCAGGTGGGTTGGTAGCCTCACCCCTGCAGCTCAGCTTGCACCTTATATGGGTTCTCCACAGAGGCAGCTCAGAAAGTACCTGCTGTTTTCCTGTGAGGTCTTTACATTCTTGGCTTCTTCAGCATCCTGGGGTCTCCACTATAATTTAAATTTCACCTTCACAGTTATAGACAATGACCTCTCTAGGCCTCCTTTCAGGGAGTCTGACTTTGTCAAGACATTGCTTAGCCACAAGAGGTTTTTTTTGTTTTGTTTTGTGTTGTTTTGTTTTGTTATTTTGTAACCTCAGCACAAAATTTCCGAGCCTGTATCTCTTGAGTTCTGTCATTTGTGAATGACAATGACAAGTTCTCCTACCAGCTTAAGACTTCAGAGACTGCTGAATGACCTACCAAGACAAACATGAAGAAAAATCCCTGAGTTTTTCTCTGCTCAGGCACTCTCTTTTTAAATCAAAGCAGCTCAGGGAATGAGTTTGCATGTTAGACTCTGGAGCAATGCTTCCCGACCTTCCTAATGCTGTGACCCTTTAATACAGTTCCTCATGCTATGGTGACCCCCCAATCGTAAAATTATTTTCATTGCTACTTTATAACTGTTATTTTGCTGCTGTTATGAATTGTAATGTAAATATCTGTGTTTTCTGATGGTCTTAGGTGACGTCTGTGAAAGGGTTGTTCAACCCCATCTGCCAAAGGGTTAAGAACTGCTGTTCCAGGGCCTTTGTAGGGCAGGGTCTTGCCCTCAAGGCACCATTTCTATCATCAAGATTTCTTGTGGTGATGTATCATTTATGATTTATTAAAGTTTGCCTGAGGATTCAGACAGCAAAGCCAGCCTCAAGCTATAGAGATCAGGCAGTGGTGATACACACCCTTAACCCCAAGATTTAGGATTAAGAGGTACACAGATCTCTGTTAGTCTAAGGCCACCATGGCCTATACAAGAGTGAAGAGTAACAGAGCCCTCGCCTTTTATCCCAGCACCTGGGGTCACATACCTTTAATACCAGCATAACAGAGGTATATAAGATAGGAGCAAGGTCTCAGTATCAGGTATTCATTCTCCAGCCACATTGAGGATAGGAAGACATTGAAGTCTCAGGATTCTCCAGCCATGCTGAGGAGAGGCAGCAGTCTGAGGCTTGGTGAGAGCTTGTGGAGACAGGATCAGCCCATTCAGCCTGAGCTAGACATAAGAACTAGTGGCCAGCTGCTTTGTATTATGAATCCTCAGGCAAGCTTCAATACATCATAAATAATATATCACGATAATTTCTCTTTGGTTACACTTGTCTCTTTAAAAGTGACGAGTATTTTCCCTACAACTTTATGTCGCTCACCACCTTTCTTCCCCAAATGCACAGGCTTTACCTTTTTAGGTCACTTTCTTTTTTCTCTCTCACTGTAAGTCAGGCTAAAGGTCACAAGCACTAACCCTTACACAACCTGAATGCGGTGCTGTCTTGAAAGAGCCTCACTCAAACTCATGGATAGGACACAGCAAGATTATTTATCACTAGTCTAATCCTCAATAGTGTCCTGAATCCCATAACCCAAAGACCCTGGCCTTCACTGTCTCTCTTTCCATCCACTTTCTGTCTTCTGAATTTCTATCAGAATAGCTCACTAAACTTTCCTTGCAACCATTTAGGATTTTCTAGTACCAAATCCAAAATGTTAGATTATTGAAAGCAGTTGGAGAGAGAAAGAGAGAGAGACTTGTTCTGATCATTGGGGGGAGGATCATGTTTATTCACTGCAAGGGGACATCTTTTTATTTTTTTATTTTTTATTTGTCCTTCCCTTTTTATTTTTTAAAATTTAAATTAGAAACAAGCTTGTTTTACATGTCAATCCCACTTCCCTCTCCCTCCCCTCCTCCCCTGCCCCCCACTGACCCCCTATCCCATCTGCCCCCTCTGCTCCCCAGGGAGGGTGAGATCTTTAAAGTCTGTCATATCATTTGGAGCAGGGCCTAGACCCTCCTCCTCCTCCATGTGTCTATGCTGAGAGAGTATCCCTCTATGTGGAGTGGGCTCCCAAAGTCAATTTGTGTACTAGGGATAAATACTGATCTTCTACCAGAGGTCCCATAGATTGCCCAGACCTCCAAACTGACACCCACGTTCAGTTCAGGGGGTCTGGAACAGTCCTATGCTGGTTTCCCAGCTATCAGTCTGGGGTCCTTGAGCTCCCCCCTTGTTCAGGTCAGCTGTTTCTGTGGGTTTCTCCAGCCTGGTCTTCACCCCTTTGCTCATCACTCCTCCCTCTCTGCAACTGGATTCCAGGAGTTCAGCTAAGTATTTAGCTGTAGTGTCTGCTTTTACTTCCATCAGCTACTGGATGAAGGCTCTAGGATGACATATAAGATAGTCATCAATCTCATTATCAGAGAAGGGCATTTATGGTAGACTCAGGAGATCTTGCCCCTTTCCCCTTCTCCAGGGGACCATGTATGTCCCTCTCAGGGTCCTCCTTGTTTCCTAGATTCTCTGGTGGTGTGGATTGCAGGCTTGTATTCCTTCGCTCTATGTCTAAAATCCATATATGAGTGAGTACATACTATGTTTGTCTTTCTGTGACTGGGTTACCTCACTCAGGATGGTTTCTTCCTGTGCCATCCATTTGCCTGCAAATGTCAAGATTCCATTTTTTTTTTCCACTGAGTACTCTATTGTATAAACGTCCACATTTTCTCTATCCACTCTTCAGTTGAGGGACATCTACATTGCTTCTAGGTTCCAGCTATTACAAATAATGCCACTATGAACAGAGTTGAACAGATGTCCTCGTTGTATGAATGCACATCATTTGGGTATATGCCTAAAGGTATATGCTGGATCTTGTGGTAGACTAATTCCCATTTTCCTGAGGAACCACCATACTGATTTCCAAGGTGGCTGTTTGCACTCCCACCAGTAGTGGAGGAGTGTTCCCCTTTCTCCACATCCTCTTCAGCATAAGCTATCATTGGTGTTTTTGATCTTAGCCATTCTGACAGAAGTGAGATGGTATCTCAGAGTTGTTTTGAGTTGCATTTCCTTGATGGCTAAGCATGTTGAGCACTTTCTTAAGTGTCTCTTAGCCATTTTAGACTCCTCTATTGAGAATTCTCTATTTAGTTCTGTACCCCATTTTTTAAATTGGATTAGTTGGTGTTTTGGTCACCAGCTTCTTGAGTTCTTTGTATATTTTAGAAAACAGCACAAGGGAACATCTTTGTTATTCACACGTGCAGGTGGCCAAAATGTGTACAGAAGAAGATGGGATGTGGCCCCTTATGGGGCAAAAATGACTCCTGTACTCCACAAGGGAACCTGGGAAGTGTAGTCCATCATCAGGAAGCTATCATTCCTCCCTCTGAGAGGATATGGGTGTGATAGCTGCTTTCCATTGAGTCTTTGTTGGGGGTGGCAATTCCGGGTTCATTGAAATGCGGGTCATTTGCTCATGCCACAGGGAAAGTATCTTAATCTAATCCGCTGTGGTGGATTAGGCAATTGTCATTCTATATTGCTGAAGAGACTTGGAAAATAATTGATAGAGGATTATAGGCAAACGATTTGGCTACAGAGAGAACTGAGATGTTCTGGGAATGTTGGGGAGTAGGGGAGGAACCGAGACAGGAGAGACAGAGTTGGCTGGTGGAAGGAAGTCAGCATAAAGTGGATTCAGAGGGACAGTGACTGGTCTCATTCCCAGAACTGTTGCACCACAATGACCTAGCAGAATCAGCAGGGAGCTATGGACCATCAAAGAAGAGAACAGGAGAAAATAGAGGACCAACGTACAGAGTTGTTTTTGGCCTGGCGTGAAAGAGATGAAGACCCCTTTTAGTCAGTTTTTCCACAGCATCTCAAAGGTCTTTTTGAAGGTCTCTAGTAGGCCTAAGCATGGCAAGCACAGGCCCCAGCATGGAAAACATGATACAAACAGGTTTTACTCTTTTATCCCCTTTCCTCACTAAAAGTAATTAGAATACATTCCTAAAGACAGTCCCCAAGGTCCGTTCCCTTATTTGGCCACTGACTCATTTCTGAGACAAAACATGAAGTCCAGCTATCAAAATTCATTATTTGACTAATAAGTCCAATCAGAATTTACCAACTCACCCAAGCACAGACTGCCCTCCCCCACCTTTCCCCCTAAAGACCTGCTCTTGCTTGCTTGGTGCTCCATTTGCTGCTGCTGCTGCAGCTGCTGCTGCCACCGCCACTGCCACCTTAGCAGAGCCCCCTGACACCCCACTGCTTACCCCTATGGGGTAAAAACTTCCTCTGAGCTGACAGCTTGGTATATGGGTGTGTCCTGTACAGACTCTGAAGGGCTCACTCTCCCTTATGCTTTTCTGCAGATGTATCCAGGAACAAATGGAGCTGTTGTAGGGTGAGCGCTATTGAAGAGCTCACCTAGAACATTTTGTTTGGGTAGAGGGTGACGTTCAGTAAATAAAACATGTAAAGGATTGAGTAAGAGCATAGATATGAAGATAAAAAGGAGAAAATCATGAGGATGAGGCAGGGTGGGAGGCAGCCAGAGGAAGTTTTGTCTGGTCTCTGCATCTTTCAGTCCCATTTCAAACCAGTCTGGATTTGTTCATGTGGAAGCAGCTTTGTTTGAAGAAGATACAGATTCCATTTTCAGCAGTAGTCAGATCTGGCCCTTTTAAACTTGGGAGTACTCAGGCAGTCAAGCTGGTCCTGAAGGATGATAAGCAGATCTTAGCCACTGAGACAGAGAGATTGATTAGTGCAAACAAGGCATCAGCCCAGCTGTTTTAGTTCTGAGTCGCAAATACCATGTCCAAAGTCACAAGACGTGGATGAGGTAGATTGTGCATTAGTTCCCATTTTAGAGGTTAAGCAAACTGCTTTTAGGAGCTTGGGTATTTTAATCTCTTAGTCAAGGCTGACAGAAGGGTGATGATGGGAGCAGCAGTTAGAGTGCCTCAGAAGGGGGTCCATTCAAAGGGCCATGATAAAATGTAACAGTTGAAAAGATCCAGAACAAAAACAAGGAAACGATTTCATGATACAAAGTTTACACTAAACTACCAGGATATTCTCTCTCTCTCTCTCTCTCTCTCTCTCTCTCTCTCTCTCTCTCTCTCTCTCTCTCTCTCTCTCTCTCTCTCTCTCTCTCTCTCTCTCTCTCTCTCTCTCCCCCCCTCTTTCTCTCCCTCTCTCAGTTTTTTGAGACAGGTCTCTCTGTTCCTGGCTGTCCTGGAACTCACTCTGTAGACCAGGCTGGCCTTGAACTCACAGAGATCCACCTGTCTCTGCCTCCCGAGTGCTGAGATTAAAGGAGTGGGCCACTACTGCCAGCCATTAACAGAACCTTTTAAAACTCTCTACATTCTCATTCCATACACTCAACCATCAGATGAAAGATATAACTGTCAGTCATGTCAAATCCGTAACAAACAACTTAAATGTAACATGGACTGAATTAGCAAAGAAGGCTAAAGCCCACTCTTATTTTTATATAACATGATCTTTTCACTGATTCTTTGTGAATTTCAGATCGTGCACGCCAATTCCACCCATTTCCAAGTCCCTCCAATATCAACTCTTCAACCTTGTAGTGTACCCTCCCCGCCATGCTCCAAAGGAAAACTTAAAAAGAAATAATAAAAAATAAGAATATTTTAAGAAACAAAATAAAATTAAAAACAAAAGTGAGAAAAACCAATAAAAAATAAAAAAACAACAACAGAAAAACACTTTGTTCCTCCATATTTCCAATCTCTCTATTACCTCTTCATTCATTGTGGTGGCATTGGAAGATGCTGTGTATCATGCAGTACATCCTTTAGTTTAGACAATTTTACTTGGCAAATGCTCATTGTATAATATGTTATTGGTCAGAATCAAGACCTTTGGCTTCTGGAACACCATCAATACTGGATAAATCTCCTCTTGAAAATCCTGCTGTTGCCCTAAGCCATGGAGATCCTGTGGTTATGGTTCTTCAGGACCAATCCCTTCACACACTCCTGAAAATCACAGATGGGGTAGATGTCAGAGAGTGCCAACTCAGAGCCTTGGATGTGTGCCTGGGTGGTAGCTGAGTGGTCTTTTCAGGTCACTGGGACCATTCTCCTCAGGTGACAGGAGGAGCCAGCTTTCCCAAGTGCAGTGACCAGCTCTCTTATGAGGGACAGGACAAGCTCCCCCATGTCTTAGGGATCCTCTATCTCATAGCCAGTGATAGGTCAGCTCTCTGGTAAGGGAGGAGGTGTGTCTCCTCAGGCCAGTGAGGGGCAGGGCCAGCTCAGCATGGCCCTCATACATCAACACATCATTCCAAACATGGTTTGCATGGGTCCCTGTTGTAACATGAGCATCAGACATCATCAATACAGATCCTAGCTACAGCAGGGCCACAAACCCACACGTAGCCATCAACAGCAGCCTAGACCTGGATGTCACCATTGCCTTTGGTGGCAGCACAGGCCTCCCATTACAGCATGGGCCTAGCAGGAGTGTGGTCCCCAGACTCCAACATGGTCCCAGACTCCGGGCAGTCACACAGCCTTCAGTGATAACAAGAGTGGACATCCATGCACAGATCACAGCTATAGTAGGACCCATGGACCCAGACATGGCCCTCAGCAGCGGTCCAGGCCACCATGTCGCCATGGCCCAGGGTGGCATCTCAGGCCATGCAGATCAGTATTGCCCTGGTTATAGGGTGGCCTTTGGACACTAACATGGGCCCAGGTGGCAGCTCAGACCCCAGGTATCCTCATGGCCAACCATGGTAATAGGCACCATGGACATCAACACAGACCCTGGTTGCACAGTAGGGCCACATACCCAGAGGTGGCCCTAGGATACAGTTTAGGACATGACATCATCATCCCCCTGGGTGGCAAACAGATCACCCACATCAGCCCATTTCATATCACCTCTTAATGTCTGCCTCTCTCCACAGGGCATGAACTATTCCACCTCTCTCTATCCCGTATCCCAACATATACTTGCTCACAATAATGGTACTGGCTCCTTGGCACTGGAAAGCCAGTGAATTCTTCCACTCACCCAGGGCAGGCTAATGGGTATCCTTCCCCCACCTTGTCCTAATGGCTGGTGGGTTCTTCTACTCACCCAGGGCAGATAGACCTGAGGAGGTAAAGCCAACTCTTTGCCCCTGCCCATGGACACATCTCTAGGTCACCACATACTGACAGCAGTAGGCATATTAGTTAGCATCATTCTGTTTAAAAAACACACACTGGTTTCTTTTAGAGGCATAATTTGTATAGCAAGGTAACAAAATTCAGTAAGTTTTAACAAATACTGACATTTAAAAGTTCTTAGAAAACATCCTAAGCACCATTTCTGCAGGAAAACTATCACACATTCCTCAGCTTTTCCATGGCAACACTGTCATCTCTCAGTACCAGTACTCTGCATTAGTTATTTGTTGTTGTTGTTGTTGTTTGGTGTGACCAAACCCCTGACAGAGAAAACTTAAGGGAAGAAGGGTATCCTTTGGCTATGGTTTAGGAGATGCAACCCTTCGTGTTTGAGAAGGCATGGTGACAGAGGATCTATCAATGAAGGCAGAAGGAATTAGTATGGATTATTACACCTCATCAGCTGCTCGGGAAGAAAAGGGCCCTCTAGTATCCCATGGTGGCCATAATCTCACCACCAGCTGGGGTTTAGATGCTCAAACATACAATTATGAGAGATATTTCATGTCCAAACTCTAACACATGAAATACTCCTTTCAGGCCCCCTGTGTTAAAGACTTGCCCTGTGGCTTAACTTTATTGGGAGGTATTTGAATTTTTACAAGTTGAGATCTTCTGAAATATCTCTGATCACTAGAAACATAGTTTCAAGGGCAAATGGGACTTGATCCTTGCCTCTTCCCAACTCTTTTGTTCCCAGACATGAAGTGAGTTGCCTTGTCTTATGAACATACAACTATCACGTACTATTTCGCCACAGACCCAAAAACAAAAGGACCAAACAACCATGGGCTGAAAGTTTCAAAACCATGAGCCAAACTGATCCTTTCTCTACACTATTTGGTTATCTCAGGTGTTTTATTACCATCATAGAAAAATAATACACCCATGAATATGTATAAACTTGTTCTCAACAATTTCAGTTTTTTTATTCCATTTTATTAAGTAAGGTTTAGAATTCTGTTATAGACCACAAATGCAATCTCTGTAAAAAAGTTTGCTTTGAAAGTTAATGCAATGATCAAGAACTGTAATCCTTGAACTTAGTGACTGAGGCTGGAGGATTATGAATTCAGAACCACCCTGGGTAAATTGTGAGTTCAAGGGTAGCCTGGGCTATGTATTGAGACCAAATTCCAAAAAAATTTTTAGACTGTTACTTTTTATCTTCCCACTTGTTTATTTCTTTACTTCCCTCTTAATCATTATTGAGGACTTTCTTCTTTCAACATAAATTTATGAATATATTTCATATTCATACTCTGCCTTTATAAATTCACTCATTCATTCATCCATCCACATATATTAATCTCCTAACAATTTGTCAAGTTTGGTTGGAGGTATGGCATATGAAGAGAAAGATAGCAAAGGCTCTGTATTTTCGAGAATTGGCTATGCACGAGGATGTAAGACAGGCAATAAAAAACATGTATCTTAAATTATGAGAAGCAAAAAGAAATTTAACTGGGCGTTGGTGGTGCACGCCTTTAATCCCAGCACTCAGGAGGCAGAGGCAAGTGGATCTCTGTGGGTTTCGAGGCCAGCCTGGTCTACAGAGAGAGTGCCAGGATAGGCTCCAAAGCTACACAAAGAAACCCTGTCTTGGAGAAAAAAGAAAGAAAGAAAAATTATTTCACCCTTTTGTTTTTGAGAGAGAGAGAGCAAGAGACAGAGAGAGAGAAAGAGAGAGAGAGAGAGAGAGAGAGAGAGAGAGAGAGAGAGAGAGAGAGAGAGAGAGAGAGAGAATAGATATGCATGGCAGTTCTCCCTTTCCACTACATGTGTTCTGGGGGTGATATGCAGGCCCTTAGACTTTATGGACTGTATTTTTACTCGCTGAGTCATCTTGCTGGCCATATTCATTGTTTTAGTAAATTCAACAATTAATATCATTTAACAAACAAAACACTTCATTCTTGAAATGGCAGGATTATTATCTTAATGTACATCCCTAGAAACGGAATGCCAATACAAATAAAATGCCCTATTCAAGTTTTTGGTGTGTGGAACCTAACCTCTGAGTAATGATTCTGACCATTTATTCGCCTAACAAGAGTGCTATCTCTCCCACTTTAGGCTGTGCATCACGGTTTAGCCTGTCCCATTCTGGTATGGCTTTACCTTATCTGCTGGTGATAGAGGATACATGCTCTGTTTCTATTACCTGTATGAAATGTCTTGCTTGTAAAATGCTGATATTGTTGATCACAATGTTCCTAAACTTCTTTGATCAAGTTCTTTAGGATGAGAGTAAAACCAAATCCCAGCCACTCCTAATTCAGACTAAGAACAAGAAAGGATTCCAGGTGGCTCCTGTGAACCTCCTGATGAAGGACAAGCTTTCTGGTCTGTATTTGACAGTTTACTCTGAAACTCTGAAACTGTTACCCTGTCTCTTTCCTTTTTCTCTCTCTTGATACTTACTGTGTGTTTGTGTGTGTGTGTGTGTGTGTGCGCGTGCGCGTGTGTGCACATCTAACATTACATCATTTCTTCTAAACTTGCCCTTTATGAAACAAAAATATAAAATAGAAGAGAAAGGAATTTCCCCATTTTGGAATTTGATGGAATATTAACAACCTCAGGCCATACCCAACTTTGCACAATGTAGAAATGTAAGCTTAAACAGATTAAATAATTGGCTCAGCATGTAACCCAAAGAAAATGAATAGACTGCAATTCAAATTTCTCTATTCCTGGCCCTGGTCTCTCTTCTGAACATGCCAGAAATTGTCATTAAGTGTGCATCAGTCCAACTAGATAGCTCTTTTTTACAGACAGTATTCTATGGAACTGGCATAATAATGCAAACATAAGTACTTCCTCATTTATAGAATTCTATACTTAATGTCATTTTCTACTTATATAAAAAGTACCTACCAGCATGCTTATAAATATTAAAAGATAACTACTACCCTGAGCTCTAAAAAATGATCATTCAGGGAACACTGTGTTGTGCTTCTTAGTCTAATTCTTAAGTTATAATTATTTGATGAATTTTATAGTTATAATTAAAAGTCACCACATAATTATTTAATAGTAATAATGTCATGAATTTGCTTATGCATGGCACTTCTAATACATAAATCAATTGTCTGAACAGTTGAGTTTTACTCCAACCCACAGGCTTTTGCACGTACTTGTTAACAGTTCTGCAAGCCATATGGAATGTCTTAAAAGTTGGCTGCAGGGTATGACAAGGATAGCATCTGCTGTCTGAAGGGATACAACACACCTAGGGATTGGAGTTCTTAAGGTTCATTGGTTAACTATCACATCAGCAAAGGGAATTTTTCTTCTGGATGATTTTCATACCCTGGTATCTAATTTTGTAGTGCAGAGTTCTACAAAACTTCCAGTGAACTGTAAAGTTGTGTGGATGCCTTTTCACCTTGAGGACAATTCACTTTGTACGAATTCCTTTCACTTGTTTATGATTAGATTATTTCACTTTTTGAAACATACTGAAATTCCATTTCGTTTTTTGATAGTATGGATTGAATCAAGGGCTTTGTGCACATGCTACCATTAACTTACATCCCAGCCCTGATGTTTCAAATACATTCATTGAAATAAAGGCACATGCCTCAAAGACTTATACAGAATCGCTCATTTGGGTGAAGAGATGATCATTATATTCTTTTATACATCATCTTTCCTTTCCAGCAAATTTGACATAGAAAAAGTCATCAAAGCAGTTCTATAGAGTATAGTGATCAACCTTGAGTCCCCTCCCCCAAAACTGCTATCCTCTCATAGTGTACCTCATTGTGCAATCCACTGTGCTCTCTTACCTGCATTGTAATATCCACTAATGCTATCACCTGAAAGGTGTTTCGTTTACGCATTTTTTGACTATAATTTGCTGTGTTGCAAATTTTCGTTCTTTATTTTTTAAATTTAAATTGGAAACAAGCTTGTTTTACATGTCAATCCCTGTTCCCTCTCCCTCCCCCCTCCCCTCCTCTCCTGCCCCTCACCAACCCCCTATCACATCCCTTTCTGCTCCCCAGGGAGGGTGAGGTCTTCCATGGGGGATCTTATTATTTGGAGCAGGGCCTAGGCCCTCCCCCATGTGTCCAGGCTGAGAGAGTATCCCTCTATGTGTAGTGGGCTCCCAAAGTCCATCCCTATACTAGGGATGAATACTGATCCACTACTAGAGGCCCCATAAATCGCCCAGGCTTCCTAACTGACACCCACGTTCAGGTGATATGGATCAGTCCTGTGCTGTTTTCCCAGCTATCAGCCTGGGGTCCATGAGCTCCCTCATGTTCAGGTCAGCTGTTTCTGTGGGTTTTTCCAGCCTGGTCTTGGTCCCTTGTGTTGCAAATTTTCTACACTTCAGTGTTCTGGGTTTCCTTTTTAAAGAATTATTTATATTGTATGTGAATATTTTGCCTGCATATTTTGCCTGCACATGTGCAACATGTGTGTGCCTGGTTCCCACAGAGATCAGAAGAGGGTATCCAATACCTTCGAACTGGAGATGCAGATGGTTGTGAGACACCATGTGGGTTCTGGGAGCCAAAGCCTGGAGCGATGCAAGAGAAGTCAGTGTTCTTAACTACTGAACTATGTCCTCAGCCCCATCACTTCAGTATTTAAAGATAATTTTGAACTTCTTAAATATAATTTTGGGATATATGTAAACATTTTGTTTAAACAAGCTACTTAGAAGCCAGGCTTGTCCCAAGCTTCCTTCACAGAAATAGTATTCTCTTCCATGGTTCTTCAGTGTGTTGACTTTCCAGGTTTCCAAACTTGTACCCATTTTTGAAATATTACCAGGCTTTTACTGAATGAATAATTGGGATAGCTGTCATTGGGTGAGCTGTGTGACAATGAGGCCAGAGAGCAGAGGATGGTTCACACTCTGGAAACTAGCTTATTGTCCCAATTTAGCAAATATCTTTGACCCCTTTCTTGTCGGTAGCACATTCATGGAGTCACTCTTCGCCTCAGTTCTTTAGTAGACAGATGAGGAAGCTTTGGACTCTGAGGGGTGAACTGGAACCTTCAGAGTGCAGCTCTGCTCATCACAGTGTGGAATATTTATGTGAATGCCTGATTATTTCCTCCTTCAGTTTGTGGCTCTCTACTAAACGATCAAGGATTTTCAAATATCACACTCATGACCGGTTCAGACAGAACTTTAGGATTCTGTTGGATGACACCAATTGCCTTTGTCTTCATTGAGCAAAATGTGCAAGTTGATTGAAAAGACTCTCACTACAATAGTACTGCAGATTTTAGTTACAGATATAAATTTTCGTATCTGTTTTTAAAATGAAAAACCAATACGGATACCCCCAGCAGGCCTAGTATATAAGGATTGTGTTTGTAGAAAATGAAGTGGTAATGTTAAAACAGAACTCACAGACCGTTGAAAGCTGTATTTCTCACCAACCATGATATATTTTAGCTCTTGTGAAAACAAAGCTCCTAGCTTTGTTTAGTTGTCATGCTGTTTTGGCTTTGTTTGTGGTTTGTTTCTTGAGGCTTAAATAGAAGCATGGCTTGTTTGCCACACAAGTGGGTATTCTGAGGTGAAAAATGTGCAGCATTAGAATCAAAAGGAAGCTAAAATCTTACATCTAGTGTACTTGATGCAGATGCTGATCCCAAGATGATTTTGTAGAGCATCTATCTCCAGGTCCACCATTTCTTCTCCCTAAATCACACATGCCCTTGTTACATTGTGACTCAGCTAGCTGCAGAATTTCCCAGCATGCCTGAGCTGGGACACTGAATGCTGACTGGCACAAACAAGTGTCTTTAGATTATTGCTCACAACACAGAAAACCGAAACGTGTCCTGACTGTAACCCAAAATTTCAGAAGCCCTTTCTACACACTGCATCCCTGCTGTGGTGCTGTAGACAGCACCCAGACACAGCATGCCTTTTCTATCTGGTGTTCACTTTTAGGGTAAGCTGCAGCTCTCTGTGACCCTCCACCATTACTCCCTGCCCAGTGTCCTGACATTTGGTACCTCTTTGGAATTGCAGCCCACCTCTTAGGATGTGATGGAGTACTCTTTGTGAGAATCCTCTGCAGAGGTATGTTCCAGTCAACCCCAATCACATGTTTGCCAAGACACAACAGAGAATTTTATTTATAAAGTGTTTTTCTGGAGATTGGATATGTTTGGAAATGTACTTCAGATGTTTGCATGAATATCTGAATGATGGAGAGTATTGGCCCAATACATGCATGAATGCTTCAGGCTTTGCACACCTGAGAACAAGGAGAGAGTCAATCTTGCCTTATAAAACAGAAAAGAGGTTTGAAAAAGAACACTTGGCTACATTGTCAGAGACTAGTGTCATCTATCTATTGACTAATTCATTAACAAATTCTTAGCAGCTTATTTGTAGGAATTTCCAAGCAAAAAGTTCTACAGAATTGCCTGTACTACATGATTCCTCAAGACAGAATATGGAAATAAATAGTTTCTGTATTCACTTCTAAGGGGGGCCTGGTGGTGTGCTGTGAGAAGGACACTCATCTATTTCAGTAACTATTCTGAGACAAGCAAATTAAGAGTTGTGATGTTTCTTACTATTTAATAAGTGGCTTAAAGCAATAAACAAAACATGTGCATACCTATGGATGTCAGTCAGGGTTTGAAGAAGACAGGTGCTGTCCAATATGGGGCAGAAAGCTTGAAGTGCACTGTGGAAGGACAGAAAAGTTACACTTTTGCCAGGATTTGTACTTACCTACATTTGAAATCAGAGGTAAACATAGAATAGGTTCAAGGTAGTAATCATAAAATCAGGAGAAAAATAATAGCTTACCTGAGGGATGTTGTCCACAATGACTAATAAGATGATCATGATCAAGGGAAAGAAGCTGTGTTAAGAAACTGAAAAAATATTTTTCAGTAAAAATAAGATCTGAGAATAGATAAATATTTTACCATTTCAGTGAGTAGTAAAAGCAAAACTTTAAAAATATGCACCTATTAGTTGTTTGTTCTTCACATGCATTGTGTTTTATATAAAATTCCAATGCCAGGAAATATAAATATGTTCATATTTATATTAATAAACTGCCCCCAAATACACACAAATAACCACAGGTTTTTATATAGAAGAGGAATTTATAATAAAAGCAAATGAAACTTTGAGCCTTATTTCAAAAGAAGGGGTTACTTGTGAAAATTATGACATTCTTTGATTTGAGTTGCACAGATGACTCTACTGTCTCAGTAGAGATGATGAAAACAGGGATGTGAGACAGGGACTCGGAGAGAGCTCATCACTGAGGGCACAGCAGATGAACCTGTGTCCTGATAGCAGTTCGCAGCAAGTACCTTAGCCTCTTTGAGAGTCATGTTAATGACTGCATTTGACTAGCATTATCACCAAGGAAAATGGGAGTCTATCTCAAGAGGACTAACTAATCTATGATCATTTGAGGTAAAAATCTAAAGTTTCATGAGATGAAAGCACTTATTTTAACAATTCTTCATCCTTCGTGGATAGACTTTATTCTAAATCCCACAATCTAAAAGCTGACTTTGCTTGTTTTGAGACAAGGTCTCACTATGTAGCCCTGACTGGCTTGAAATTCTATTTAGACCAGTCTGGTCTTGAATTCCATTTTGGGATAAAAGGCATGTGACACCACATCTAGCTTAGAAACTGATTTTTTAATCTTTGTGTGAGGTGGTGTGTGTGTGTATGTGTGTGTATGTGTGTATGTGTGTGTGTGTGTGTGTGTGTGTATGGTATGAGTGTATGTGTGTTTATGTGTGTGTGTGTTTGTGTGTGTGAAGTCATCCTTGGGTGTCTCTCTTCTTTTCTGCTGTATGTACCATGTTAATCGACCTCAAACTTCTGGATATTCTTCTGTCTCTACTTGTGTCCCTAGGAGCACTGGGATTGTAGACATGCATGCTACTGTATTCAGCTTTATGTGGGTTTGGTGGAATTGAACTCAGTTCCTCACACTTGCATGGAAAATACTTTACCTACTGAGCCATCTCCAAACCCACAGTTGATTCGTTAGTCTTCAGTGACTTGACTTTTAAGCCTCTCATATTAAATACTATTGAAGTTTGGCTTAGCAAAGCAAACAAACAAAACCTCACAACAACAAAAAACCCCAAACAACAAAGCTTTACATTTTGTGAGGTTTCCTTCTGTGAGAGTGACATGTTTCCTACGTTTCTTGGTTTTTATTCTTGATTTAAAACAGAGAACGTTTGTGCTGCATTTTAGATGTCCTAAGAGATCTTTAACGAGACTTTTTGTTTTCCTGAGGCAGGGTTTCTCTGTGTAGTCCTGGCTGTCCTAGAAGTCACTGTAAACCAGGCTGGCCTTGAACTCAGATGTCAAAGTGCCAGGATTACAAAAAGTGTGCACCAAGCCTGACTCCTTTTTTTGTTGTTGTTGTTGTTTTTGACTTAGCAAGACATTGTAAAAATCAGAGTGCTGATTACAAATTTAATTATTCACTTCAAATATTTATTAGCCATTCATTAATCATAGGTAGAGTCTTCAAAATGGAATTGCCCAAGTGATGCACATGAAAGTGAGACCAAACAATATGATGATACGATGAAAGTTGACTGAAGGCAAAGCTCACTGTAACAAAAGGGACAAGGAGATCAATATATTCACAACACATATACACACACATGCATGAGGAGGAGCAGCATATTCACAACACATGTACAGACACATACAGGTACATGCACTAGAAAGAGTGGTGTACTCATAATATATGTACACACGCGCAAACACATGCAAGCACTAGAAGGAGCATTGCATTTACTACATGTGTACATTTTTATGTATATGAAAAAGAAATGGCTAAATCCTTGAATTGATAACAGAGCAGATATGAATAGGTTGCTAAAATGTGTCTCTGGGCTGGGAATGAGACCCAGCCATTTACTTGTATTCATTCCTGATTCTGCTGTTCTTCCATATTTAGAAACTACTGTTAACAGTGAATTCTTCTAACTTTAATATTTGAAGAGTGCCTTGTTAAGAGAACTAAAAAAGTATAAACAGAGTTCTGGAGCTGAAAACTAGACATAAATTAAATGTGGTCAAAAAGGAGCTTGAAGGAATTTTCTAAAATAAATTGGACTCTCCTCTCCCTTCTCCCTTTCCTCCCTCTCCCTCCCTCTGTCCCTCCCTCCCTCTGTCCCTCCCTCCCTCTCTCTCTCTCTCTCTCTCTCTCTCTCTCTCTCTCTCTCTCGTGTGTATGTGTGTGTGTGTGTGTGTGTGTGTGTGTGTGTGTGTGTGTACCTTTCATACTGAAAGCTGAGTCTGCTACAGATTCTGTCTTTCTTAATATATATGGCATTACTTCTTTAGATGAGAGAGAGCATGCACTACAAAATTGTATCTATTTGAATAATATTAGAATGAGTGAACTTTATTTGTCTAGAGCTTGCGCGCGCGCACACACACACACACATGCACACATCAGTCAATGATATTTTATTATAAATCACTTGACTTTAAGAAACAATTATATTTGAATATGTTCATTTGTGAGTTTTTTTTAAATAAAAGTCCTTAACATTTGTCTTTTACATGGCATTTACTTGTCTATATTTCTCAAAGAGCTCAAGAGAAAATATATGTAATTACTATGTTGATGCTGCTTGACCCATGTTTTTTCAACCTAGACATGATTTCATCAGTGGAAATTTGATTTAATGAGTGTCGCCTTCTAATGGCATTCTCAACTGGATGCCATGGAGATATGCAAATGAAGGCGAAGGCATTGTCTTTGTTCTCGGGAATTTACAATATAATAGGAGAACAAAATGCAGTTGAAAAGTATAACAGCACTTGCAAAAAGGACATGAAAACAAGAACAAATTAACTTAGCACAAAGCATCAGGACTAAGAGAGGGTGAAGCAGTGATGGGTGCTGAGGTAGGGTGTAGCCTCTCAAGTGGACTTAATGAAGACAAGTTATTGTAAATAGGTGTTTGAGGGAGATGAATGGAGTGCAGACATTCAATTCCGAGAACAGGGTACCATCTCTGGAGAACAAAGAAGAGCAAGATCAAGTGATCTCTAAGAGACATAAAACTTATGTGCCCCAAAGTGACCAGAAGACTAAGACATCCTGATAGGTGCAACAGTGGCACTTATAGCCTGGGGCTAACAGCCATCTAATTGTGCTTAAGACCTACTTAAGAGGAAGGAATCAATGCCTGGTACTGTGAACTTAGCCCACAACTTGTGGCTGGTGAGGTCATGGATGCTAGAGGGAACCTATTACTGTTGCTTCCCTAAGCCAGTATAATTTCTAACTGTATTGTAAATCCTCATTCTTATATCTAACAAGTAAGTGCAGTTCACACTCCTCATTAAAGAAGTTACTTTTCTGGCAGACTATTCCAGAAAGAAAAATGCAGAGAGCAACTGACTGAAGATGCCTAGCAGACTGAGGGATGACACATCCACAAAACAACCCTACACCTAAGGCTCGGGGACACCACAAAAGAGGAACTAGGGAAATGGTAAGAGCCAAGATGTCTGCTGCAAGAATGTGTCTTCTCTATATGACAGGGAGATTGCACCAATGGAAGCCTAACATTATGGCTGCCTAAGCATGACCTGGAAAATGACAATATTATTTGACATGCCAACATGGGTGGGGGAACTCTCATGAGGTTCTGCCCCTAAGTGAATACCTATTGACAACTAATTGTGACTGAGAATGGAAGAATCAGTCTTCTTCAGGGACGTGTCCCTTCATAGAGTATCAGTCATGTTGGTAAGATTTTATGGGTGTAGCATCTATATACACTAAATTAGTAGAAGATACAATCTGACGGTGGCAAACTTCCTGACCCCTTAACTCTTACAATCTTTGTGCCTCCTCTTCCATAATGATCCCTAAGCCTTAGGTGTGGGAGTAATTTTGTAGATGTATGAATTGGGACTGACCTTCACAATCCTGAATTTTTATTGGTTGGCTTTTCTGTAGTGGTCTCCATCTGTTGCAGAAAGAAATTTATTTGATGATGGGTGAGGACTACACTTCTCTGTGGGTATAAGGACACATTTAGAATGAGGTTGGGGATTATATTATATTCCTTTGGAAGCATGCATGGTGCCTTTTGGTGCCATGAAAGCTAGTCCTCGTGGAGGATGCCATCAGGTCAGTTCCAGCTAAGGGAACTCTGCACCCTATTTCAGAAGTGCATGGTATCTTCAATAATAGGGACTTAACATCCATCTTTAGGGGGGGGAACTAAGGGCAGTAACAATAGGCTTTATGTTTTCAGAGTCCCTTGGATAGCACTGATCAACAACTCAAAGGGGGGCTTCTTGTGTCTGGTGTTGGGCTTTTGTTAAGTGGTCTTTGGCTCTTGGAGGAAGCACTATCAACCTGAGTAAGAAAAGTTTATTTGAACCATACATGCATGCGTATACCCAGAATTAGGTGTATTGTTGTTTTTAGATAGGTAGTAGTATGATTCCCTTTCTGGTTTTTCAGAATCCCTTTGTTATTTCACTCTCCTTTCTTCTTTTGTATTTATCTGCATCCTCCTTAAAGAGCTCTCTGTTTCCCATTTCAGTGATCAGATCACGTGTGCCCTACTATTCTCCTTTACCCTCTTCCCCTTTCTTCCATATTTACCTCCCTGCCCCCTTTCTAGAAAGTCAGCTGTTTTCTCTATCCTTGATAAGATCCCCTGTATCCTGCTATTCCCCTCAGTATTGTTTTCAACCACCCCATACCCTCTTTACTTTCCTGCTTTCTGACATTATTCTTCCTTATGGATGCATTCATATCTAAAGATTTGGGTTTAGAGGCCTCTGATAAAAGAATATTCGATGTCTGTCTTTCTGGGTCAGCTAATTTAATATGATCTTTTCTAGTCCCATCCATTTACCTGCAAAGTTCATGATTTTATCTTCTTCACAACTGAACACAAACCACATTTTCATTATCCACTCATCTGTTGAAGGACATTCACCTTATTTCCATTCCCTAGCTATAGAGCAGCAATGACCATGGCTGAGCAAGCGTCAGTGGAATAGGATGTGAACTTTTGGGCATATGTCAAGGAGTGGCATATCTTGGTAACACAGTAGATTTACTTTTAGCATTTTGAGAATCCTCCACATAGATTTCCATAGTGGCTGGACCAGTTTGCAATTCCACCAACAGTGAATAAGGGTTCTTTTCCCCCCCACATACTCTCCAGCATTTGTTTTAGTTGTTCCTTTGATATTTGCCATTTGGACTAGTATAAGAAGAAATCTCAAAGTCGTTTTTATTTGCATTTCCATAATTGTTAGGGACAATGATTTTTTATTTTTTTAAATATTTTTAACCCATTTTTTTCTTGTTTTAAGAATTCTCTATACAAATCCCAGGCCCATTTTTCAAATGGTTTTTTTCAGTTCTTTGTATTCTCTATATATTAATCCTCTATTATACAACATCTGGCAAAGATTCCCATTCTGTGGACTACCTTGTTACCCAGTTGACTATTTCTATAGCTATGTGTAAGTTTTTCTTTTTCCTTTGAGACAGGGTTTCTCTGTGTAGACCTAGCTGTCATGAAATTTACTCTTTAGACCAGTATTACTGAAAACTCACAGATCTACCTGCCTTTTCACTTGCAAGTGCTGAGATTAAAGTCATGTGCCACTATACCTAGCTGTGCAGAAGTTCTCTAGTTTTATGAAGTTCTACTTGTCAATTGTTGACCTTAGTTCCTCGGCAAAGTGTCCTATTTAGGAAGCCCTTTCCTACACTTGTATCAGGATACTGCTTACATTTTCTTCTAGTAATTTCAGCATTTCAGATTTCACAATTAGGTCGATTTCAGTGTCTGTGCTACTGGTGCTATGTTCAGGAAGCTGTCTCCTTTACCAACTCATTCAAGTGTACTTCTCACTTTTTCTTCTAAGAGGTTCAGTGTGGCTGGATTTATGTTGAGGTCTTTGATCCATTTGGATTTAAGTTTTGTGCATGGTGATAGATATGGATCTATCTGCAGTCTTCTACATGCCAGCATCCAGTTATATCAGCACCATTTGTTGAAGATGCTTTCTTTTTTCCATTGTATAGTTTTAGCTTCTTTGTCAGAGATCAGGTGTTCATAGGTGTGTGGGCTAATATCAGGGTCTTCTTCAATTTGATTCCATTGGTCTAACTGTCTATCTTGTGCCAATACCAAGCTGTTTTCATTACTATAGCTCTAGAGTTTGAAGTCAGGGATGGTGACGCCTCCTGAAGTTTCTTTATTGTACAGGATTGTTTGGCTATACTGGGTCTTTTGTTTTTCAATATAAAGTTGAGAATTGTCCTTTCAAGGTCTGTGAGGAATTGTGCTTGGATTTTAATAGGCATTGCATTGAATCTGTAGATTGCTTTTGGTAATGTACTCACTCATATATAGATTTTAGACATGGAGCAGGGGATTGCCAGCCTACAATCCCACCACTAGAGAGTCTGGGAAACAGAGAGGACCCTAAGATCCTGTGTAGATCCTGTCTCTACCCCCTCTAGGCTTGATCCTGTCTTCACCCCCTCCTTATCACTTCCTCTCTCTACCCAGTCTTATTACTTCCTGTCTCCTGTCTGTACAGACCCCCAGAAGTCTATGGCTATCTAGTGGCTAACTCCACTGTCTAATCTCCAGACAAGCTTTGTCAGAACACAAACATCTATTTGATTTCATCTATATATAGCCAATCAGTTTGACCAGCACCATTTTTGTGGACTCTGTCTTTTATCTAGTGTATATTTTTCACTTTTTTGTCAAAAATCAGATTGTATAGATTTTATTTAGGTTTTCATTTCATTTCCATTAGTCAATGTGACTGTTTTTATGCAAACACCATGCTAGGTTTTGGTGGTTTTTTATTTTGTTTGTTTTGGTTTTTTTTTTTTTTTAGTTAGAAACAAGCTTGTGTCACATGTCAAACCCAGTTCCCTCTCCATCCCATCCTCCTCTGCCCTCCCGATCAGGTCAGAAGAGAAGAGGGAGACAGGAAAAGTCTTGTCTGTCCCAGGGGAACAGCAGAAAAAAGGGAAGAGATCTTAAGTGGGTGGGAGTCTTTTTAAAATTATTTTTATTTAAATTAAAAGCAATTTTATTTTACATACCAATCCCAGTTTCTTCTCCCTCCCATTATCCCCAGAGACCCCCATCCACTCCTCAGGGAAAGTAAGGCCTCCCATGGGAGGCCTTCAATGGGAGATAATCAAAGTCTGTCACATCATTTGGGCAGGATCTAGGCCCTCCCCATATGTATCTAGGCTTAGAGATACATAGGAAATGGGCTACCAAAGTCCATTTGTGCACTAGTGATAAATACTGATTCCACTGCTGCCAGAGGACACATAGACTGCCCAGGCCCCCCAACTAACATCCATGTTCAGAGGACCTGGTTTGGTCCTATGCAGGTTCCCCAGCTGTCGGACTGTGGTCAGTGAGCTCGCACTTGCTCAGGTCAGCTGTTTCTGTGGGTTTCCCCCTTTGCTCTTGGTCTTGACCCCTTTGCTCATCACTCCTTCCTCTCTACAACTGGATTCTAGGAGTTCAACTCAGTGCTTAACTGGGAATTTCTGCTTCTGGCCCCATCAGCTACTGGATGAAGGCTCTAGGATCAATCTCATTGTGGGGGAAGGGTATTTAAGATAGCCTCTCTGCTACTGCTTAGATTCCTAGCTGGGATCATCCTTGTGGATTTTGGGAGATTTCCCTAGTGCCAGGTTTCTCATTAATCCCATAATGGCTCCCTCTATTAAGGTATCTCTTTCCTTGCTCTCCTCTTTTCTTCCTGATTCCTCATGTTCTCCCCCCACCCCACCTCCGCTTCTCCCCTCCTCTTTCTCCTCCCTTCCTCCCCCTCCCCTCTGCTCCCAAATTACTCAGGAGATCTTGTACCTTTCTTGTTCTTGGAGGTACATGTATGTCTCTCTCAGGGTCCTCCTTGTTTCCTAGCTTCTCTGGAGTTGTGGGTTATAGACTGGTTATCCTTTGCTCTATATCTAATATCTACTTATGAGTGAGTACATATCATGTTTTTCTTTCTGTGTCTGGGTTACCTCACTCAGGATGGTTTCTTCTAGTTTCATCCATTTGCCTGAGAAATTCTCAATAGAGGAATATCAGATGGCCAAAAGTCACTTAAGGAACTGTTCAGCATCCTTAGCCATCAGGAAAATGCAACTCAAAACAACTCTGCGATACCATCTCACTCCTGTCAGAATGGCTAAAATTAAAAACACCAATGACAGTTTATGCTGGAGAGGATGTGGAGAAAGGGGAATACTCTTCTATTCCTGGTGGGAGTGTAAATTTATACGGTCACTTTGGAAATCAGTCTGGTGTTTTCTCAGGAAAATGGGAATCAGTCTACCTCAAGATCCAGCAATTCCACTCTTAGGCATACACCCAAAGGATACACATTCATACCACAAGGACATCTGTTCAACTATGTTCATAGTAGCATTATTTGTAATAGCCAGAACTCGGAAGCAACCTAGATGCCCCTCAACTGAAGAATGGATAGAGAAAATGTGGTACATTTACACAATGGAGAAAAAACTCAGCAGGAAAAAAAAACAGTGGAATCTTGAAATTCACAGGGGGTCTTTCTTTTAAATGGAATCTTTGCACCTGTGTGCAGACTAGGCAACTGTGGAACCCTGAGCTGACCAGGGCACTGCCTGAGTACATTCTGCCAGGTGACAGGGAAGGCCAGCATAATGCCTGAATCCTCACACCAGCTCCCGTTTTTTGATTCATTGAGCTGGGATTATTTATTGTTTGTGTTTTCTTGAGTGTGATTTACCTCTTAAGTTTGAAGTTTTCCATCTAGCACCTTCTGTAGAGCTGAATTTATAGATAGATACTGTCTAAATTTGTTTTATTGTGTAATGCCTTTTCTTTCTCCATCTATTGTGATTGAAAACTTTGTTGGAGTATAGTTGGACTGGCATCCGTGGTCACTTAGAGTTTATAAAACATTCATCCAAACCCTTCCTGCTTTCAGAGTTTCCTTTGAGCTTAGGCATTCTAGTGGGTCTTACTTTATATGTCACCTGATCTTTTTCCCGTGCAGCTTTTTTATATCCTTTCTTTGTTCTGTACATTGAGTGTTTTGGTTAACACGAGTCATGGAGAATTTCTTTTCTGGTCCGATCTATTTGGTGTTCTGTGTGCTTCTTGACAGCCATTTCCCTTTTGTTAGGTTGAGGGAATTTTTTTTCTATAACTTGGTTAAAAATGTTTTCTGTGATTGATAACTCCCTTAAATACCATCCTAGAGCCTTCATCCAGTAGCTGATAGAAGCAGAAGCAGAGCTTCACAGCTAAGCACTGAGCCAAACTCCTGGAGACCAGTTGTAGAGAGGGAGGAGTGATGAGCAAAGGGGTCAGGACCATGCTGAGAAACCCACAGGAATAGCTGACCTGAACAAGTGGGAGCTCACTGTCTCCAGTCTGACCTCTGAGGAACTAGCATAGGACCCCATGAACGTTGGGGGGCTTGGGCAGTCTATGGGGCTGCTGGCAGTGGAACCAGTGCATGAACTGGTTTTTGGAGCCCATTCCCTGTGGAGAGATCTTACTCAGCATAGATACAGATTTCATTATCCCCCAAGGGAGGCCTCATATTCTTTGAGGAGTGGATGAGGGATGGAATGGGGAGATGATGGAGTAGGAGGATGGAAGGGAGATGGAACTGGGATTTTATGTAAAATAAGATTATTTTTAATTTAAGTAAAATATTTTTAAAAATAAAAAGTAGTTTAAAATAAAAAAATGTTTTCTGTGCCTTTGACCTGGGTTTCCTCTCCTTCCTCCAATCCTATTATTCATAGATTTGGTCTTTTCATAGTTCACCAAATTTCCTGGATGTTTTGGTCTGGGTTTTTTTTTTTAGGTTTGACATTGTCTTTGACATCTAAGATTCTCTCTTTCTTGCCCTGTACTCTGTTGGTGGGCTTACCTCTGAAAATTTTGCTTACCTTCTTACATTTTTAATTTCTAGCTTTATTTCAGTTTGGGTTTTCTTTTTATTAAATCTGCTTTTATATCCTGAATTGTTTTCATTATTTCATTCTACTCTTCATGTTTTTATAGTCTTTTCTTTTCTAACCTGTTGGTGAGGCTTGCCTCTAAGGTTCTTGTTCAAATTCCTAAATTCCAGACAAAATTCTGTCCTAGGTATTGGGATCTGATACTTAGAAATTGAAATGGGCTAGGAGGAGTGGATGTGAGGGGTTCCTCAGGAATGAGGAAACAAGGAGTTCTACTAGGATCTGCTTAGTCACTTGGGAATGGGGAAGAAGAGTGAAGGAAGGCCACAGCAGATAGTCTGCTACAGACCTGGAGATGAGACTGGGGGATTGAATATAGAGGAGAGAAGTAAGAGGTGAAAATATGCAGTTAGCTTACCTGTTTTACTGGCTGGAGCAGCCTATGTGTTCTCAGGATTTTTGTTCTTTTCCTTTGGCTCCTTTTCTTTTTTTTAAACACATTTTTTTATTTAAATTAGAAACAATCTTATTTTACATATCAATTCCAGTTCCCTCTCCCTCCTATCCTTCCATGTCCTCCACCGGCCACCCCATCCCACCCCATCCCACCCCATCCTCTCTATAGGGAGGGTGAGGCCTTCCATGAGGAATCATCAAAGTCTGTCATGTCATTTGGGGCAGGGCCTAGGCTCAGCCCCACTTATCTAGGTTGAGAGGGAATGTGCTCCAAAAGTCCATTCACTCACTAGGGATAAATACTGGTTCCACTGCCAGAGTCCCCATAGACTTCTTTGGCTCCTTTTTTTTCTGCTTGCCCTATTCCATTTTTTTGTTTTATATTATTTCATTATTATTCTTTAGATGTGTGTTCATTCTTTCTATCTCAAGACAGAAAGGGTGTAGATTCAGATGGGAGGGAAGAGAAAAGATCTCAGTGGAGTTAGAGGAAGGGAAACCATAATCAGAATTTATTGTTTGAAAAAATATATTTTCAATAAAAGAAAAACCGAAAAGATAATTCAGAAAGAAAGGATCTTATACTTATGAGACTTGGGAGTAAATAGCTGCCTCTCTTTTTTTTTTTTCATTTCAGGTCTTGAGTAACAGTTACTCTCTTTCTATGAAGACTGTGAAAAGTTATTTCAAATCACCAGTTATTATGTAAAAGAACCTGATTGTGTGGCACTGCATAAGCTTTGCTATAAGTTATAATGCTTGCTTTTGAAATATACTACATTATCAATGAGTCACTGTACACATTTTCCCAGCAAAGCCAAGTTTCGTGAAAAAGGATGTGCGTATGGACAGACTTGGAGGCCTTGGCCGCTGCTCTTGTCAACAGCCTCCTCCCATGGCAGTGGGACCTATTAGAGAGAAGCAACCTTGTCACCACAAATTTAGGACCAAATGATTTCACAGAAAAGAAAAAAGAACTATATGGCAACTCTATCTACCTCTGTCTTTCCCACAAAATAACTTCTCAGAAATATGATCAGCGTTTGAGACAAGTGATTAAAAATTAAAAGGGCCTGAACAAGAGGAAAAGTCTACTCAGATCAAAGATTTGAAAGCTTAGTGAAAGGCGAAGGCAATCATGGGGGCCTGCAGTCTTTAACTTTGTTTCTCACAGTGAACAATCGTCTCTAAGAAGCGCTTGATGGTTCACATTATCATATAGAGATGGATGAACGGGTTTGCCTTTAAGAGTTTGTGCCTTGAGGTACTTGAAGAGCAATGCAAAAGCACATCATTAAAATTGAAGAAGCTTTGTGTTTGTGGTGTCATTTGTCACTTGAGCAAGAAAACCAGGTACCAATGTAGATACTTCCTACATGAGGATTTTAAACCCTGACTCAAGGTACTTCCCCTGCACTTATGCTGGCTCTGTTGATGTCCAAGAAGGCAGAGATGTCACTGAGGGATCAGAGCTGCTGCACAAGAAGCTATCAGTGCACCCCCACCTCTTGTCTTTACTTCCCTGCATTAGGTGACAGCTTACAGGATTTGTGTTCAACTCAGCTGGCCAGAGAACGTTCTAGTGAGGTTAAGGCTATGACATTAGCTTGATGAAAGCTTTATGACCCACAGATGGCAGCCAAAGTGTCCCACTGACCACAGTAAGCCTTGATTAGATGACAAAACTGAAAAGTAGCACGAAGAAAGCTGCAGTGTTCATCACAGGCCGGATGTGCTTTTGCTAGGGGATTTGATGCAGAGCAATGTGTCTTCTTCAAAGATCTGTAAGACTAACGATGCACATAGACTGGTCGGTGGCTAATCAACTGCTATTAGACATTTGGAGCAGGCAGACTGTCAATATGTTTGTATTCAATGTCTATTGGCTGGTGTCTTGAATGCTTTAATACTTTTAAAACTAATTATAAAATTTTCATTTGAGATATTATACTTAATGTTTACATAGCTCAAAGAATTCCAACATAGCCTTCGTCCTTTACAAGTAAGTCCACAAAGTCCACCTAGACTTGAATTTAGGGTGCTTGTGTTACTTCAGTACACACCTCCTTACTGTCCATTCTCTGAGGCAGTCATAGGAGTCATGAAAACTACAGAAATCTACCCAGGTTGTAGTTGTGTGCAGCACTGAGTGGGCCTACCTAGGGCAAAACCTCC
Source organism: Mesocricetus auratus (assembly GCF_017639785.1). Lineage (NCBI taxonomy): Eukaryota > Metazoa > Chordata > Mammalia > Rodentia > Cricetidae > Mesocricetus > Mesocricetus auratus. The sequence continues at coordinate 127,136,942 of NW_024429266.1, forward strand.
AAGCCAAAAACGCATCAGAGCTGTTCCATCTTCCAAGACTCATAGCCTCCAGACTTTGTCTGCTATTTAATTTACTGCACCAAGTCTCTAGCAGCTGTCTTTCTTAACCTCCTCCTCCCAGTGTGTAGTTCCTACCAGGGGACCAAGTAGGAGTAGAGTCACATGTTTTTCTTACTAATTAAATAGTAAATGATACTAGAGTTAGCATTTGACTCTATGCTAACTCATGGTTATGAACCATATATCAAAGTCTTTACTTTAGCATGCTAATTTTTTTTCATTTTTTAAATTTAAATTAGAAACAAGCTTGCTTCACATGTCAATTCCAGCTCCCTTTCCCTCCCCTCCTTCCCATTTCCACCAGGCCCTCCAGCCCACCACCCAATCCCCACTGCTATCCCCAGGGAGGGTGAGGCCCTCCATGGGGCATCTCCAGAATCTATCATTTCATCCAGGGCAGGGCCTAGGCCCTCCCTCAAGAGTCCAGGCTGAAAGAGCATCCTTCATTGTGGGATGGGCACCCAAAGTCTATTTGTATGTCAGGGATAAATACTACCTAAGGCTCCATAGATTGCCTAAGCCTCCTCACTGACAACCACATTCAGGGGGTCTGGATCAGTCCCATTCTGTCCTCCCAGACATCTGTCTGGGGGGGCATCCAAGAGCTCCCCCTTGTTCAGGTCAGCTGTTCTGTGGGTTAAACCAGCCTAATTTTGACCACTTTGCTCATCAGTCCTCCCTTTCTGTCATTGGATTTCAGGAGTTCAGTTCAGTGTTTAGCTGTGGGTATCTGTCTCTGCTTCCATCAGTCACTGGATGAAGGTTCTGTTTCCCAGACTCTCTGGCAGTGGGATTGTAGGTTGGCACTCCCCTGATTCATATCTAAAATCCATATATGAGTGAGTATATATCATGTTTCTCTTTTTGTGACTGGGTTACCTCACTCAGGATGGTTTCTTCTAGTGCCGTCAATTTGCCTGCAAATTTCAGGATTCCATTGTTTTTCCTCACTGAGTAGTACTCCATTGAATAAATGTACCACATTTTCTCTATCCACTCTTCAGTTGAGGGGCATCTAGGTTTCTTCCAGGATCTGGCTATTACAAATAATGCATGTTAAATTTTTTCCTTGCTGAATAGTCAAGTGTTTTGTTAACTAACAGTGCTCAAGGTGACTGGTGAACAAACGAGTAGAAATGACCCAAGGATGGCTTTTGCTTCAATCATTCTTCCATGTTATTTGTATGCACTGTCTCAAAAGAAAGTCACCATTTCAGCACTGCAGACAAAGCATTCACTCTCTGAGGAGCAATTATCATTTTACAAACATATAAACTGAAATTCAGGAGGTTACATACTTGCCTTATCTGCGTCAGTAGTATGTGGCAGAATTTGGGGGAAAAAAACTGTGCTCAGAGCAAGCAACTATATACTATGTTGTTCCCTGAAAACATAAATCTACATTCGAGTTCTACCCTGGTCATCATTGACCACAGGAAAACCATCATGCATATGTTCTAATTTTATTTCTTTAGTGCTGTGAATTGAGTGTAGAGCCTCGTACAATATAGGGAAAACCTTAATCTACCAACAAACTACATACACCCTAGTCTCTGTACTTCTTTATATCTGAGATAGGATCTCGCCGCTAAATTCTTCAGCTGACTTTTAACTCTCTCTGTAACCCAATCTGCCTTGTGACTCTTCGGCCCTATCCTCCATGATAACTGGGATTGCAGGCCTGTGACATCATTTGCCTAACTTTTAATGTGTTATCTAACTTTTCACTGATTTTCAATATGCACAATAAATAATAACTAAAGGCAAATAAAAGACAATTACAGAATTGCTTTAAACAGCTTGATTTCAGGATTAGATTTTGTTCTATAAGATGTGATGTTTCCTATATAATAAAACTGAAATTCATTACATAGTAAGGCAAGTTCTGCACTATCAAACTGGAACATTCTCTGTTTGGTTTTTATCTGCAAGGCAAGTAGAAAGTAACTGTGCAACTATTAACATAAGTTGTAACTTTTAACATTAAAAGATAGCTCTTGCCCTCCATCCCCTCTCTTCCTCCCCATCTGGCTCCATCTTTCCTTCTCCCCTCCCTCTGTCTCACCTTCTTGCTTTTATCATAAGCATGCCACATTGCAGGGCTTGAGCAAGCATGTACTTAAGCAAAAATAGTTATTTCCTTAAGTGCACTGCCAGGGCCCAGCACAGATAAGCACTGTGATTGACTTCACAGGTCTCCTCTGCATGTGAACTTCCACAGGACTCTATTCAACTGGATGAACTAAGAAGCAAGAACAATATCCCTCTATACAAGGTGGATTCCTCATTGTCCCACACATAGCCTGTTGATGGCCGTGGGATGGCAAAGTCATCTTCATTAGACGGAATTTAATAGTGAATCAAAGTTCTTGCGGAGAATAGACGGATCTAAACTTTAGCCTCCCTTGGGTCCTGCTGAAAGATTAGAGGGAAAGAGTAGGGCCTTACTATGTTGAATGTATCAGATTGTTTTTCACTAATAGTTCTCTTGTAAAACTCTAAAGCCCACCCACTTTAACCCCTTAAAAGAGAGAGAGACAGAGAAACAGGCAGAGTGGGAGACAGGAGAAAAAAACAGCCTTAGGTAGCAATACCATTGACATTTATTTCATCAAATTTTCACCATGCTGTTGCCCCTGAAGCAAGTTCCAGGGTGTTCCAAAGTGCCCACCAAAATTAAAGCAGTTTCCCTGTTATATTTTAGTAGTTTATGTTCGACCCACTGCCACCACACTGCAATGTAAAGAAAGACTTTGCTATCATATTGCTTCTTTCTGTAGAAGCTTCAAAGCCCACACTTGGAATGCAGGCTGTTGGTAGGACCTCAAAAATAATAGGAATAGGGAAAGTTAAAAGAGAAAGAGGCAGAGTCACAGGGGAAGGAAGCAGGAGCCAGCCTCTGCGGGGCAGGTCAGACACGGTTAACAAGGAAGACGGAAGCAGAAACAAGAATGTTAGGTGATCTTTAGTCCAAAGAAATCTCTGCTGGACAACTGGGCATTTTGCTCCTCGTCTTTTATTCCCACTTCCTTTCAAAGCATTGGCTAAGTGAAAAGAGAGATGGCGGCAGTGGCTATCAAGGCTCAGCTATCAGCTGGCCTATTCCAGGGTCTTTCATCTTTTGTGGACACCTTATGATGTGATGTGTGGTAACACCGGAGAGTCAATCTTATACCGTCTATTGCACATAAATGTCAAGGAGGCTGAAAAAAAATCAACAAATAGAAATTGCTACTCTCTCGGGTATAAAGTGGCACTGATAAGAACTAGTGTATCCAGAAAGATTTGCATGTGTTTCTTTTTTCCTCTCAGGGAGAAGGGTGGAGAAAAGCTTGCTTTATTTTTCATTGGGGTGAGAAAGAAGTTGTAAGAGAAGGAAAAGGTACAGTGGAGATTTTCCTGGGATTGGTGTTGGCCACGATTATGCTGTCTGACTTGACAACAAAGTTAATACACACAATGCTTGTTACCATTGCAAAGAAATTTGTTTTCTTTTACAGAGGGTTTTAATATTTAAGAATTAAATAATACAAACTACAAGTCCAGGTTTAAAATCAAAGTCTGCCTTAATCATACTTTTCCCTAAATCTCTGCTAGAGACTAGTTTTAGAAAGAACATGGTAATATGTGTGTAGCCAGAGCCCTTCTCTAGGATACTAAGAACAATGCAGACAACATTCCCAGAAATGAGAACAAGATGTTCAGGACCAGAATGAACCCAGACAAGAAACAGCAAGAGCAGGGACACATTGCCATGGTGAGGGTCCTAGGTGAGTGGAAGAAACTGTATTTGTAGACTACATGAAAATGTTGCCCTGTGAGAGTGCAACCACGGAGCCAGGACCTTGGGGACACAGAGGGGTGCAATCTGCCACTTTCTTCTATCTGCTTATCTTTTCCCATGACCCCTTAGAACTAACCCCTACAGAAAGCAAAGGGTAAATAAACAGCACTGCTGCCTCCAAGAGTCAGCACTGCCCCTTCCATGAACTTGGGACAGAAATGAAAACAAAACAGGGATAAAACTTATGGTGGGATTCCAAATGCAGAGTCACAGAAACCATTCCCTTTCTACAAGAATGAAAGCTCAAATTTCAGACTTGAGTGTATGGAAATTGCTTTCCTGCAGCTGAGACCTTTTCCTGCACCCTGCCCCAATAACAATGCATTCAGTAGGATGAATCACCAATCACAAACTACCATTAGGGAAAATATTGTAGAACAGGAAAATTGGCAACTAAGATATATGTTCCATCTTGCATATTGTTTTACACTACCTGAAGTGAAACAACTCAAGGGGGGAAAAGTTTACTGTGGCTCTATCAATCAGAAGACCTCATTCATTGTGAACGGTAAGGCTTGATGAAGTAGGTCAAGTCACAGTGGGTGAAGTGTGTAGGAAAGACTGTTCACATCATGGTAGACCAAGAAGCATAGCTAGAGGCCACAACTAGTGCCAGGCAAGACCTTTCAGGAGTCTACCTCTACTGACCCAAGGCTGCTATCTTGGCTCTGCTTGACTCTAAAATACAGCATTCCCAAAAGGGAACAAGTATTCACACCATGAGCTTGGAGCGGGCTTTCAGATTTAAGCCATCACATGTAGGAAGATATTTCTTTCTTTTTTATTTATTTAAATTAGAAACAAGCTTGTTTTACATGTCAATCCCAGTTCCCTCTCCCTCGATTCTTCCCCTTTCTCCCACCGATCCCTTATCCCATCCCCTTTCTGCTCCCCAGGGAGGGTGAAGCCTTTCATGGGGGATCTTCGAAGTCTGTTATATCATTTGGGACAGGGCCTGAGCCCTCCCCTATGTGTCTAGACTGAGAGAGTATCCCTCTATGTGAAGTGGGCTCCCAAAGTCCATTAATGTACTGTGGATAAATACTGATCCACTACCAGAGGCCCCATAGATTGACCAGACCTCCTAACTGACACCCACATTCAGGAGGTCTGGAACAGTCCTATGCTGGTTTCCCATCTGTCAGTCTGGGGTCCATGAGCTCCCAACTGTTTCTGTGGGTTTTTCCAGCCTGGTCTTGACCCTTTTGCTCATCACTCCTCCCTCTCTGCAACTGGAATCTAGGAGTTTGACTCAGTGTTTAGCTGTGGATGTCTACTTCTGCTGCCATCAGCTACTGGATGAAGGCTCTAGGATGTCATCAATAAGGTAGTCATCAATCTCATTATCAGAGAAGGGCATTTAAGGTAGTTTCTCCACTATTGTTTAGATTGTTAGTTGGGGTCATCCTTGTAAATATCTGGATATTTTCCTAATGCCAGATTTCTCTTTAAATCTAAATGGTTCCCTCTAATATGGTGTCTCTTTTCTTGCTCTCCTCTATTCTTGTTCTTCCCCTGACTTAATCTTCCTACTCCCTCATGTCCTCCTCTCTCCTCCTCTTCTCCCCTTCTCTTTCTCCTAACTTGTAGGGAGATATTTCTTCATGAACAGTTTCATTGGTGGCAGTAGCAAGCATAGTCAGCTTTATTCTAGCTAGCCACACTGCTTTGTATTCTTATTTGAGGATAACTATATGAAATGCTGTGATGAATTTCCTTCAAAAATTACTTCTATCTACTTCTTGGAATGTTTCAACACCAGGAAGTGCTGTAAATTGATTTTAATCTAGATTTTCTACTCTTACCAGAGCAGAACAAGCCACAATGAAGTTAACATTTATGAGAAAAGCTACCTCAGGGAAGGTAAGGTGAGCTATAACATGTTAGGGCTGGAAGAGACTTTAAAAATAAAATTTAAACCTTTATTTTACAAATGTGAGGCAACAACCCAGGGATAGTAGTGATTTTCCCATCTTGACACATTACTGGTGTTAAGCAGAGCTAAAAGCCAGCTTTCCCGACTCCACATCTAGGTTTCCCACCTTCCAGTGGTGCAGTTCCTGCCTATAACCCTATTTATATTCAGGACCTATACCAAGGAAATAATAAATCTCTTAAATTTTTTCTTAAATTCAGTACACAAAGTGTCCTGAAAAGCTATAACTCTCATCTGAAAGCTTCCCTTATCTTGGTTTGACCAGGTTCTTCAAGAAAGACCATCCTCATACTTCTCAGCCAAAGCTGAAAGCACCTCCAGAGTACAAGGGGTCAGTGTCCTCTAGGACATTTGGGAAGTCCTGATCTGCTGAATTCAGCATTCCTCTGTGAATGAAGAGCCTTGTGTCAAAAAAAAAAAAAGACAAGCTGACGCTACATTGAGACTCCCACTTGGCTTCAAGATTTCCCTAAGAAATCCAGCTAGTTCTAAAAAGAAAGAACTTTATCCTGCTGTGTTGTTTTCAGAGCTCAGGGAGGGTCTCCTGGACCTGTATCAGTCTGACTTCAGTTCTATTTTATGATCTCTGATTTCTTCCTCAGAGCACTTGCTAGTGCCATGTCCTTTCAATATAGGCTTTATTATTTTTTCTCTACAATAAGCAATGACATGTAAACAGAAGGTCCAGCCTTCAAGGCAGGTGTGCACTTGTATGTGTGCTTACAGACAGGTCACTGAGAGTCCATGCAAATCAGGGTATTTGCAGAATAGCCAACTCATCTAGAGTAACAGGTGTGTTACAGGAGAGAACTATAGATAACTCGGCTTGAATGATGACTGTTGATGCTTCTCTCTGCTATGTTTCGTACAGTTCACCTCTTGGGTCACACTATTCACATCCTAACTCTACAGGAATGCCAACAGAGGCCTGTTGTGTCTAAAATTCTTCTTGATGGGACATCGGTCTTAAAACAGCAGACCACCATGTATCTGCCCCCAGTCTTCACAAAAGCAACTGTGTAAGTTTTATCAATAACAATTATTCAAGCTACATCAGCATATACATTATTTTGTCTCTGACCTCCCAAAAATAGTTTAGAAGCTTAGAGTTTTTGAAAGTCAAAACAAATGCAGTCAGTATTTGGCACACATCTTTTAGAAACCTCCAGTCTTGGCAGGCAAGGTAGAGTACACCTATAATCACTCAGAGGCAGACACAGGAGGATTTTGAATATAAGGTCAAGATGGGTTTCCTCTGAAGACCTTGTCTCTAAAACAAATTAAAAACTCTGTAGCCAGAACAGCAGTTTAAAAAAAAATATCTACTGATAAATATTGAAGTAAATAGATATATCTTTATAGAACATCTAATCTTAGTTCTTTTTGTAAAGTAGGTGAGACCGTTTGCTTATCTATGAATTCAACCAGTAATATTGGAAATAAAGTTAAGAGGGTGAAGGGTGAGGGCATACCTGTATGAGTGAGCAGGAAGAGTAGCTGTGAATTTTTCAACTTTCTTTCCTGAAGAAAGTGCTATTTGCATCTGAATGTTGTTCTTCACCTTATTGCAAAGTTAAAAGATTATAGACATAAGTGGCAGATAATTTTGAAAGAAATTACTAGGTAGGCCCATGGCCAATGCTGTAGATGTTTGTTCACCTCTATACTTGGCTTGGTTAGAATGGAGAAAAAGAAGGAGACATCTGAGTGAAGGCACTCTGAGCTCTCCTACAAACAGGAAGGGGCAACAAGGTCCCTGAGAGCTCTTTACCATGGATGTAGGCCTATGTCTTCCAAGAGCTGGCTTGCCATGGCATTTCTGTCTTCCAGGCAACATCGGACAGCCTGTGTGCCTGAGTTCAACAGCTCGGGTCCTAGGGCAATAAAATTCCCTGGAGTTGGAAGGCTAGAAATTGTTTTCTTAGTCACTGAATTCTTGCTATAGCTTGTTAGACTTCCATACCCTCACTTACTTCAAAATTAGGACTGGTACCCTTTACTTCTCTGATGCAACTGTTAGTCCAGTGTTGTTGTTGTTGTTTTACTGTATGCTATTGTGTTTTTTATTTTTTATTTTAATTTAAAATAGCTTGTTTTACATGTCAATCCCAGTTCCCTCTCCCTCCCCTCCTCCCGCACTCCCCCACCCCCCAGCCTCCCACCCTATTGCCAATTCCTTCCACATAGGGGATATCTAGAGTCTGTCATTTCACTCAGGGTAGGGTCCAGGCACTCCCCTAAGAGTCCAGGCTGAGAGAGCATCCCTCTTTGTTCTATGGACACACGATGACTGTTTGTATTCCAGGGATAGACACTGATCCACTGCTCAGGGCCCCATAGGTTGCCCAAGCCTTCTCACTGACACTCACATTGGGGGGGGGGTCCAGATCAGTCCCATGCTGGCCTCCCCGCTGTCGCTCTGGGGTCCAAGAACTCTCCCCTGTTCAGATCAGCTGTCTCTGCTGGTTTTGCCAGCCCATTCTTTGCCAATTTGCTCATCACTCCTCTCTCTCTGTCACTGGGTTCCTTGGGTTCAGTTCAGTGTGTGTTTACCTCTGCTTCCATCAGTCACAGGATGAAGGCTCCCGGATGGTTATAGACATTAAGTTCATTATCAGGAATGGGCATTCGAGGTGGTCTCTCCACTATTGCTTAGCTTGCCAATTGGTGTCATCCCTTTAGATCACTAGAGGTCACTCTGGTGCCTGATCTGTCTTCTAACCTATGATTCCCTCTTCCCCCTACTCTACCCCCCCACTCAACCTTCCTGTTCCCCCATGATCTACTCTCTCTTTCTCTTCCCCCCTCTCTTCTTCCCAGCTCCCACTCTCTGATTTATTTTTGAGTACAATGTAAAGGGCAGGGGCTGTAACTCAGTGGTAGAGCACTCGCCTAATATGCATGAGACTCTAGTTTCAAACCCCAGTCCTGCTGAAAGAAAAATGGGAGCAGGGAGAGGTGGGGTGGCCATTGAGTTAAGTACAATATAAAATACATGAGTTAGCACACGCCCACATTGTTCTGATTCATGCCATTCAGACAGCAGTTCATGTGCTCTTCCTCATTCACAGAGGACTTTGCTATTGGGTAAGCTTTTCTCACCCAAGTTCTTTCCAAAACACAAGGTAAATTCAATGTTGGGGCCTCGCAGTTCCTCAAATTTTCTATCAGCTGAGAACTTCCTCTTAGTCTCTTTTCTACTTACCATCCAAATGTATGCTCAAAATACTTCTCTCTGGGAAGCTGTCTTAGTTCTCATTTTTCTTTCACAGATAAGGTTCCATGTGAACTAGGCTGGTCTCATGCTCTTGATGGAGCCAAAGGTAATACCGAATTTCTGGTGTTGCTGGGATCACAGAGCCCTCTATCGCACCTGATTTTATGTGGTGCTGGAGACCACCCAAGGCTTTGTGTATTCTTCCTGTAACCAGGATGGTTGGAAACCACCAAACTAGACCATTCTGTGGGTCAAAGGGCAATCTCCTAGGTTGTCTCAGACAGTAGAGGACAGCAGCTTGGCAGGAAAGATGTTACCTGATGGTCAGCATGTCTTCAGGCTGAGTTAATCAGGAACTAGATACCCTTCCCAAGGTAGCTGACTTGACCACTGGGGTGGCTAGCAGAGGTAGTGGCTTTCCAGGTAAACAGAAACTCACATTATGAGATCCCTGATTTTAGGCTTCCGACTACCCAACAGCTATCGTTCTGTTTACCTAGTCAGAGTCCTGCTTAGGACATTGTCATCAGTACTGTCATTTTGGGGGCCCACACTGGACTTAACACTACCCACTGAGTTACATCCCCCAAACTTTTAGTTCACTGTTTATTTATTTTTATGAAAAGCAAAAAAAAATGCTTGAGGCTGGGTAGGTTTTTTGTTTGTTTGTTTTTGTGTTAGAGAGATTTGCTTATATCAAAGTCATAAAAGGAGTCCCAAGAGTGTGATGAAGACACAACTACCCCAGCTCCTGATGGGGTCTGAATGCTGTTCCACACATGGTGGAAAGGCAGAAGGAGATGTGGAGACCTGAAAGAGAGATCACACAGCAAGCAAGGCAATGCTGCTGTGATGTCACCACGCCATGTGACAACAGATTCCCAACTCAATGACTTAAAGGAAGAGGGGTGTTTTAAGAGGCTCCAGTCTGTTGCTGGCTGGCTTCCCTGCTGTGGGCCTGAAAGGTGGAACACATGATAACCAAAGTTGTCCACCTCCTGGCAGACAGGAAGCACAGAGAATAACAAGACAGGGCCAGGACTAGGCACATCCTTTAAATGCACACTCCAGCTGACCACTTCCTCTGAGGTCTCACATTCCACAGTTCCAAACTCCTTAAGGATCTACCAGGGTATCAAGCCATTCATTAGGTCACAGTTCTCGTGAAATAGGGCCCTTAAAGATATACCCTGTGGTGTGCTTTACTGATCTCAATCAAGTTGAGAGCAAAGTTAAACCATCACATTTGCTTTGTTAAAACAGCACTCTCAAAGAAATGAACCCAGCCTCCTGAGAGTAACAATGCAGTCCCAAGACAAAAGCTGCTCCTGGTTTTGATATGGTTGTTGTATCACCTAAGTACTCATATGTTGAGAGCTTGGTCCCAGAGGGGTGGGGCTGGGAGGTAGTGGAAAGGTGAGACTTAACGGGAGGTCTTGGGGACTCTTGGACAAGATTAACATAGATCTCACAAGAAAGTTGCTATCGGGGAAGAGAGGCTGACCTCCATTTCTTACTTTTTCCCTGGCGTCCTCACTCTCACATGTACCACTGCCATGATGTGGTTTCATCTGTCACTTAGCTCTCGATAGAGGCAAAACAAATGGGCTACCTGATCTTCAAGTTGAGTCACCAAGACTATTATCAAAGTAAACCTCTTCATTCCTAGACTGCCTCAGTATTTTGTTAGAGTAATGGAAATCTAGTAGTGTTTTGATGACTTACGAAACCAAGGACTTTAAAATTTTGTTTTTTTTTTAAATTTTATGTGCATTGGTAGGGATGCTGGTTCTCTGGAACTGGAGTTGCAGACAGTTGTGAGCTGCCATGTGGATGCTGGGAATTGAACCTGGGTCTTCTGGAAGAGCAACCAGTGCTCTTAACTGATGAGGGAACTCTCCACTCGCCCAAACCAAGGATTTTCAGTGTATTATGTGGTATTGTTATTTTTGCTTATTTCAGTAATTGGGTAGGGACTTGAACTAAGAGTTGTTTAATCAATTGTACTTTGCAGACTTCTTATTAGCTGAATAAGATGACCCAGCATCTTGTTATTGCATTTTCACTTTTGTGTACTCTCTTTTAAGTACACTTAGGCATAGGTAAAGAGAAAGGAAAACTGGGACATGCTTAGTGCCAATCTATTTTAAAGCAATGAATCTGACTCACAGATAGTTGTAGTTCTTACCCCTCATCAAGGAAACTTCTCTGTAACAGAGACCACTACGGAAAAACATATCCATCAAAATGAAGAGCTATACAGACCATTCCCAGTAGACACAACTACAATACAGCTATTGCACACACCTGAAGCATGGGGATCAATGTGAAAAACAGGGTGGAAAGATTCTAAAAGCCAGAGCAACAGGGAGTTGGCTCTGACTTTGAGTCACCTAGGGATGCCAGCAGCTATATCCATAAAGTCTTACTATCATGACTGCCTAAACATGAACGGAAGGACAACAAAAATAGGCTTGCCAAAGTGGGTGGGGGAAAGGCCATGAGACCTCAATCCTACACAAAGAACTACAAGTAACTAAGGAATGCTGAGAGAGGGAGAAACAGTCTGCCCCAGGAAATTGCACACTAACTGATTATTATACAAAATGGTCAGCCCTGAAAACATACATACAGGTAACATACAGCCTGAGTAGGTTGTATTTATGTATTTGTGTGTGGGGGGTTACAACCATTAATGAAAAAGGAGTTTGTTTGTTTTTTTAAAGATTTGAAAGACAAGCGAGGAGTACCCGGAAATATTTGTAGGAAGGGAAGAGAAGGAGAAAATGGTTAGTTATATTAATATCAAAAAGCAAAAGAAATATTTTTTAAAACTTATTTCTCCTCCCAGCAACTGATGGGAACAGATACAGAGACTCAACACTAAACACTATTTGGATCCAGGGGAACCTTGAAGAAGAGGAGGAAGAAGGATTGTAGGAGCCAGAGGAGTCAAGGACACCACAAAAGCATGGCCCACAGAATCAACTAAGCAGGGATCACACAGACTGAAGCAACAATTGCAGACCCTGTATGGGTCTGAGATATGTCCTCTGCATATACCTTATGGTTATGTAGCTGGGTGTTCTTATGGAAACAGTGGAAAGTGGGGTGTCTCTAACTCTTTTGCATGCTCTTGGGACCCTTCTCCTCCTACTGGGTTACCTTGTTCAGCCTTGATATACAGATTTGTGCCTAACTCTTACTGTAACTCATTATGCTTTGTTCATTGATATCCCTGGAAGGACTGCTCTTTCTTTATAATGGAAACAGGAGAAGTGGAGCTGGAAAAGGTGGGTGCAGCTGGGAAGAATGGAGGAAGGGAAACTGTGATTGGGTTGTATTGTATGAGAGAAGAATAAAAAAAAACTTCTTTGCAACTTAAAAACAAAAAAGGTGAATCTGGTTGTCACAGAGATTCATAAGAAACGTCATTTTACCGGTAGCTTTCAGCAAATATTAAAATGTTTCATTGCGTATTATCAATTCATTTTGTATGAACAATTCACCTTTATGATCCCAAATAATGCCAGTTTTAAAATTTTGTCATTATTCTTTTTTAAAATTATGCAATAATGGCTAGAAGATCATGTTAACCAAGACAAAGCAGGATCTTTAAAAAAATATTTCTTTATTATTATGCATACAGTGTTCTGCCTTCATGTATCCCTGCAGGCCAGAAGGGGCACCAAATCTCATTACAGATGGCTGTGATCCACCACATGGTTGCTGGGAATGGAAATCAGGACCTCTGGAAGAGCAACCAATGCTCTTAACCACTGAGCCATCTCTCCGACAAAGCAAAGTCTTATTAAAGACCCTCAGCCTGTGCACAGTGATCTCAGAGAAGAAAGTCAGGTCTGGTGCAAGCTGTCAATAAGGATCCCACACAAATACAAGCACTGATGGAGAGAGGTAAATAGTGCTGTAATTGACTATCTTTTAAAAGAACTATTCTAAAATCCAATCAAAGTATCTGCCTTGTATACTGGGTTGCTTTGAGGGTTGGGCTCATGGAACTGTTACCCACCCCTGACTGGCAGTAGAAGACCTGAATGCACCAGCCTCACAGACTGCACATGACTCCATTACAGGAAATGCTCCTGTTCATGCTGATGTCAGTAAGTTTGTAGTAGCCATTTTACCAAAATCCAAGCTACCCCAAGAATTCAGAAGTGAAGACATGGAAGGGATTTGTCAGAGTTCAGTACATTGAATGGGCTCCACAAAGCCAAGTAATGAACACTTTCCAATTGGTTTCACATAAGGAAATAAACAAGACTTTACAAAGTATCTTCTCTCTTTCTTTGTACCTAAATCAGTATTTACTATGTAATTATGATATACAGAATACTTTACCAGCTGTTGAAATTAGGTCAAGAGTAGGAACTGTTCATGATTTTCATTATCTTCAAATACTCTGTCATGAATGTTTTCATTGGTTAAACACAGCCTATGGTAATGTACTGGATAGTTTTATGCCAACTTGGCACAAGCTATAGTCATCTGAGAGGAGGAAACATCTTATGGAATACTTCCATAAGATTCAGTTGTAGGCAGGACTGTTAAGAATTTTCTTAAGCTGTGATAGATGAGAAGGGCACAGTCCCTTGTGGGTGGTGACATCCCTGGGCTGATGGTCCTGGGTTCTACCAAAAACAAAACAAAACAAAAACAAAAACAACAACAACAAAAACCGACTGAGAAGCCATGAGGAGAAAGCCAGTAAGCAGCATCCCTCTACATCCTCTGCATCAACTCCTGCATACAGGTTTCTTTCCCTGCTTGAGCTCCTATCCTGACTTCCTTTGATGGTGAACTGTGACCTGGAAGTGTAAGCAAAATAAGCCCTTTCCTTCCCAAGTTGATTTTGGTCAAGTTGTTGCATCACAAGAATAATAGACCTAACTAAAACAGGCATCTTTTAAAAACATTCTTTTTCTTGTGCTATGGATTGGCTATGGTTTTAGTGTGACACCCCCCACCATCCCTCAAAGATTTACCCTCAGCTGGATCTCCAGTATAACAGCATCGCAAGGTTGATATCTCCTTGAAGTTGAACCTAATAGAAGATAATTACGTCAGTAGGGGTAGTAATCCTTCAGAAGGGGTTAATGGGATTCGAATGATTCTTGTAGAAGTAGGTTATTATTGAAAAAGCATGCCTGGTTGCTGAATTTCTTTAACTTTCTGTAGCATCATGAGATCTCTCCTTACATGTATTCACACCATAATGCCATCTGCCATGTTATGATGAAGTCAAGGCTGGAATGATGAGACCACTTGAGCTTGGATCTTCAACCTCCAGAACCATGAGCGAAATAAAACTCTTTTCTTCATAAAGTTCTGAGCATTAGGTATTCTATTGTAGCTGGTAAAACTGAGAATTTCCAGGAGAAAAGACCAAATCTCCGATTGTCCAATTTGAGGTGCAGTGGGGACTGACCAGCCAGCTGTCTCACCCAGCATTGGCAATTGAGAGAGCAGCCCTTGCTGACCTCTTGAAGTCCCTGTTTATAGGAGAGATAATGTGCACACAGGGGTAAGAGAGTTGGCTATTGTACATTGTTACAAATAAACAATAAAAGGAAGGGACAAGGGTAAGGGTATACATGATAGAGAATGGGGTTGCAAGCACTTTATACCATATCTAAGAAACTAAAACTTACCCTTGATTACAGATAGAAAGTTTAACTCACAAGGATTTAGCATATAACAAACAGGAACTTATTCTTGAACTACAAACAGAAAGATTAACCTTCACAGGACAAACAGGAGCTTGTTCTTAACTGTCTCAACCATAAACAGAGGCCTTATCCTGCAAGGTCTATTTTTCCTGTTTTGGTTTCCAATTAACTTGTCAGGTATAGTGTTCCTGTTTTGGCCTCACTGTAACCACACAGCTGACCGAGATGTACTGCAAGTAATTCCTTACATATCAAGAAAATATCCTTTCTGTGACTGGTCCAATGAAAACCTATGATACTTAAGGAACATGTACACTTTTTATTATAAATCTATTTGTTTACATCATTTCATGGTGTTAGCTATTTATGACATCAAAGTGGCAAGCACTGAAATGGTGCTTTCCTTCTCAAAGTGAAGTTAGGAGAACAGTATCCAGGAAAGCAGAATGTGCTCTGAATTTAAACAAGGAAGGTTAAGTAGTCCTTAGAAAATGGATGCTAAGGCTCACATCTGCAGAGCTCCCCTGTCTGCCTATCCCAGATTAATCTTCAAGTATCTTTTGTTGGAAAGAAATCACCACACTATTTTGTGAAAACACTGCCTACATTGTCTAGGAGGAAACACCCTAAAAAATTGTTTCAATAATGTAGGTGTCTTAGTTGCTGAGAACTGAGACACACAAAGCCTTGATCCCAGGCCCAGTCTCAGTCACTTGAATAATGTGACATGGCATCCATGGTTATGGTTAGCAGAGGAAATCAAATGAAGAGAATATGGTGTGACATGTCACTGAGAGGTGGCCTCTAAGTTGATGAAGCCTTTGCAAATGGATAGAAGTTACAAGAGCTGGAGCTGTAAAAACCCAGAGATGGGGGTGGTAGAAAGAATGAGGTCCACCAGGCAAATCTTGACTTGGGTGCATCTCATAGTAGAATGTCATCCAAGGCATGAGGATTCTGAGATAATGCAGTTCCTGAGCATTCTACCACACCCAAAGAGGAAAGATAGAACTGGAAAAGAATGCTAAATTGCCAACGGCTAATGTATACATAAGAGATAAGACATAAGAAAATTGTTTTCTAATATTACTCACCAAAGAGTTTCAAGCTGTTACTGAATAGTGCACCTTACAATTACTGATATGAATGATAGCTATAACATTTAAAAGTGTTCCTTACTCCTCCATTTTATTTCCTTGACAACTTGGATGGAAAGTTTGAATTTCAATGGTCTCACAGGTTAAAAAAATACTGAGGCTGGAGCAATGGCTCAGAGGGTATAAGCACTCACCGTGAAAGTTTGATGACCTGAGTTTGGATCCCCAGAAGCCAGGTAGAAACTAGCATTAGTGAAAGTATTTGTTGTCTCCATACCTCGGAACATGGGAGGAAAGATGGGAACTACTGGGAGCCTGCCCAGTTTACATAAGAGTGAAGAACCATGTCTCAAAGAAGGTGAAAAGGCAAGGACAACGTTCAAGGACTGTCCTCTGATTTCAACATGCACACACTTGTATGAATGGACACACAAAATACCAAATACACACATACACCAGTACTGCCCCTCCTTCCCATGCACACCCACTGCAAAATATATGTTATATGCATCATAATACACTATGGATTTTGCTCCAGATGTATCTGTTTTCACAGAAGTAACATGTAGTTAAAATCTTTAGCTTTTATTATATTTTTCTTCTGAAAAGAAGGGTAGGGAAAAGGAAATAGAAGTGTCTTCAAATTAAAAACAGTCTGGGTTGGTGGGGCATGCCTTTAATCCCACCACTAGGAAGGCAGAGGCAGGTGGATCTCTATAGGTTCCAGGTAGCCTGATCTAATAAAATAACAAAACAGAAAAAAGAACAAAATGTACTAAAATATGGCCCCCTTCCCTGGTACTGTAAGGCAGCACATAGAGTTGACTCAGTCTTCCACAGTAACCCCAATAGGTTTTGTTTCCTCAATAAATAGAAATAAAATCTACTAAAACAGATATTAGATAATGAAAAACATGATAGAAAAAGCAAATAAACTTCAGATAATAAAGGCAAATTCAGTAAAATACCATTAACAATAACCTTATGCATGAGTTTCCCAGTACTCAAGGCAAAGGTCACAGAGATAAAGCTGTGTTGTATGAACAAAGTCCTCATAACTCCAAAGGCAGGGAAAGAGCTGCTCTTAGTAAAGAATATAATCCATGGGAGATGTGAAAGGAGAGCCAAATGCTTACCTGGAAGAAGAAACATAGATCAAGGTGGTCAGGATAGTCAGGATTCCTGTCATTGTCCCATTGATGAAGAAAACCAAACAAATGCAACCAAATTCACTCCAAAACAATGTTTTTATATACTTTGCTATTTTTTATTCTTTGAAAATTTCAAACATGTACAGAATGTATCTTCATCTATCTACCTCCACACTCCCCTCCTCCAATTCCCCAACACATCTCCCTCTCAAATTCATATAATTTTTATTTCTTTAACCCATGGAGTCTACTTAACGTTTCACATATGCACGCACACGAGTGTGAGGAACTCCCATGGTCTGAAGAAAAGTGATTCTCCCTCCCCAAGCAGCCATTAATTGCCAATAGCTCCTCAGCTATGGGTTGGACCTTGGAAGACCCTCTCCTCCTCTATGGTAGAATATTTAATGGTTTGATCTTGTTCGGGTCCACAAGCATGTAAGAACTTACAGGGCATCAGGTGTTTTGTGTGCGGTGCGAAATGGTTCTTCACAATTACTATTAGGTGAAATGAAAATAAAATTTAATACAACTCAAGGAAAAGAGAGTACAAATAACAATAGTCAGAGAAGATTTAGAGTGGGAGAAAGTCCTACTAGTTGGTGGATGACTGAAAGAAGCCACATAGAGGAGAAAGGAGTCTGACCCCCTTCCCATTGCGTACTCTACACTCATCTATCAAATGGATTACTATTAAGCAGCATTTCATGATTTAGTTGCTTTATATTGCTGTGATGGAATACAAGAAGGTGGTGTTTTAGCCACTATGAAAAAGCAACTAAGGGAAAACAGGCTTATTTTGGTTTACATTTCCACAGGGGGCCCATCATAGTGAGGAAGCTATGGACAGGAGCGTGAAGCCAGCACCAACAGTCTGGAAGCAGAGTGAGAACAGGAAGAGGGGCTGTGTTATGAAATCTCAAGGTTGGCCCCCAGAGGTTTACTTCTGCCACCAACTTTCTACCTTTGAATGGTTTTGCATCCTTCCCAAACAGGATCACCAATGGGGGATAAGTGTTCAAACAAGAGCTTATAGGAGAAATGTCACATTCAAACCACAATATTCTGCCCTGGTAGACCAATGACCATTTAACAATGTCCAACTTTCACTCCAATGCTAGAGTCCCCACAGTTTTTAACAGTCTAACACTGCTCAACATCCAAATCTCTTTTTAGACTCAAGGCAGTCTCCAAATGGTGACCACCTACAAAGTCAATAATAATGATAATGAGAAAAACAATTACATACTACTTGTCAGGTCCAATGGAAACACCAGCTCCCCAAACTCCAAAACATAGTCCAAATATCCAGAAATGAGATCAACCTGAACTATAGGAGGTTTTTTGGTGCTTAGATAAAAGCTAGCCTTCCTCAGGAATTTGTGAAGACAGTTCCAGACTACCAAAGGAGTCATTTTCCTTACCTTTGGCAAAAGGGACATATGGCTACATATGACACCCATCAGTATATTAAGGTCCTCTGGGCTCCCTTAGTCCCTAACCACAAGTACTTGTACATTCCAAAGTCTCCATGCCAGTCTACTGGCCCTTTCTTCACCCCCCCACCCCTAACCCTACTCCTCCTTCTTTTTGTCCCATATTATATGTATATGTACCCAATTGAATTCAGTTACTGTTGCATACATATACATATATATGTTTTATTGACATTTTCATTCTCTCCTATATCTCATTCTAACTGCACTTTTCCCTTCCCCCATCTCTCCTCTTTACCTCCCTTCTCCCTCAGATCCACCTTGCTCTGCCTCCCAGGCACGCCCATCAGATACAGCATAACAAGCTACCACAAGAACAAGCACATACCATCACATAAAGGCTGGATGAGGCAACCCAGTAGGAGGAAAAGGGTCCCACAAGCAGGCAGAAAAGTTAAAGGCAGTCCCTGTTCAAGCTCTTAGGAATCCCACAAGGACACCAAGCTACTAAGCCATAGCATATATGCAGAGGACTCAGGTCAGACCCCTACTGGTTCCCTGATTTATGTGAGTCCCCATGAGTATCACACGTTCTACCCTTGCTATTCTCACTATGCTCTCTCTCTCTTCCTTATCACCTGCTGTTGTCCTCTCCTTCGAAGATAGCCCTGGTTGTGTCCAGTCTGCTGGCCATTTCAATCTATTTCTTGTTCTCTCTTCTCCAGATTCTTCCAGATGCCTCTGGTTGTCCTCTCTCTCATATCTGCAACAAAAACCTTCCCCTAAGCCATACCATGCAGTGGTCATTCTGGCAGTCTCTTTAATGTGCACTGCTTGCACGCTTCTGGTGCTGAAGCCATCACATACACTTCCAGCATGCAATGTCACAGAGGAAATATTCCTGTTCTAAAAGACAGGAATGGAGGCTCAGAAAAAAAAGAAAAAGAAAAACAAAAAAGAAAATGAAAAAGAAAGAAAGAAAGAAAGAAAGAAAGGAAGGAAGAAAGAAAGGAAGGAAGGAAGAAAGAAAAACAAAAAAAGATTGGACCAAAGCAAAACTGAAACCTAGCAAGGCAGACACCAAATCATGCCAGTCTATGTCCCACATCTGGGACACAGAATAAAATTATCTCAATTTCAAAGCATTTAAGTAGCTCTACCCCTCTCTAGCTTTGCTGCCTGCAACACACTTCAGTCTCATGGACTGGTTTCATATCCTGTAGATATTCATCCTTGGCAGGCATCCCACAGCTCTGGCATCTTGAGGTCTCCACTATAACCAAAGTTTCACCTTCCTGGGTTCATACGATGGCTTTCCAGGGCCTCCTTGCAAGGACTCTGACCTTGCTACTCATTGCTTGGCCTCAGCAGTTCTCTGAAACCTTGGGGGAGAGATCCATAACCCCCTCAATTTTGTGTCTTCCACGTTTCCAAAACCAATGTTTCAGGGATGATTGCCAAGTTCTCAGGAACACTCATGATGGTGCCTGGTTCCTTTGGACCACAGTTTCATCAGTTTTTGAGTGCAGAGGCTGAGGGTAAGAGTACTTCTTTGGCAATCACTTTATGTCACTTTACAGCAGCAGACAAGTCCTGTGATGTTCTGACATGCTTTTCTTTCAAATAAGTGCATTTTCAGGAGTTGGAGTCTTTGATTGATGGGAGTCTTGACCTCAGGACACCTTTCCTCTTGTCCCAGGGCAGAGCAGGAGGCTTCTCTTTAACAGAGACAATCTAAACAATTACAGCCCTTTCAAACACTGCCTCAGCTGCAACCTTAAGCTTCCTGGTGATCTGTTCCATTCCAAACTGCACAGTTTAAGAATTTCTCTCTCCCACTTGTTATTTTTCACTGTAGATAAGATAAATCAATAACAGCCATTCCACTGAATCAATGTTATGCTATCTTGAAATGCCCTCCACCAAAGAAATCAGTCCATTACTTTTAAAGTCAGCCTATTGCAAGTACTCAGGACATGACCAGAATGTAGCCACCTTTTTTGCCAGAATACATGAATAAATGGCCCCTATGCCGGTCCTGATGAAGTCCCTTCTTCCCTTTGAATCATTATGAGTTGCCCCCCCACCCCATGCATCACATTTTGTCTTCCAGTCTCCCACTAGAATATCCTTTTAAGCTCTACTTGCAGCCTTCCAACCTGAAGTTCCAAACTCTTCCACTGTTCTCCCATAAAACATCCCCAAATGCCTAAAAGTCACATAATTATGTTTATTGCAATGATTGCCCCCCTCCTGATACCAATTTCTGCCTTAATAACCTTTCTGTTACTATGACAAATATATCCTGACAAAAGCAACTTAACAACAGTGTTACGGGATTCCTGCCTGGGTCCCGTCGCCACTTTAGCTCCCCCAAATAACACATAGAGACTCTATTTGTTACAATGCTGTTGACCAATGTCCAGGGCTTATCATTGGCTATTTCTATCTTAAGTATTAACCCATGACTACTAATGAATTTTCTATAAGGTCTTATCTAACCGAGGACCAGGTTCGTGTATCCTCTCCTCCTGGGATCACAGGGTGACTCTCAAATCTTGACTACATTTCCCAGAATCCTCCTCAACTCCTAGTCCCACATATCTTGCTTCCCTATTGGCCAACAGTGTTTTATTTATCAACCAATAAGACAAACATATACACAGAATGACTTACCCCATTACAGCAGGACCCTGAGGCCAGCCCATCATATTGTACTTGCAGTCCAGAAGCAGGGAGAGAGA
Organism: Mesocricetus auratus; assembly: GCF_017639785.1. Taxonomy (NCBI): domain Eukaryota; kingdom Metazoa; phylum Chordata; class Mammalia; order Rodentia; family Cricetidae; genus Mesocricetus; species Mesocricetus auratus. The sequence continues at coordinate 127,158,114 of NW_024429266.1, forward strand.
GCAGAGTGGAGCCAGGCTACACAACTTCCAAGTCTGCCCACAGTTATGTACTCACTCCAAGAGAACTCCACCTTCTTCAGGTTCCATGGCATTCCCAAACAGCACCATCAGCTCTGAACCAAGTGTTGAAACACATGAGTTTCTGAGAGATAGTTCACTGTCAAACCACAACAACTTATACATTTATTATATTTATTATAAATGGGATGCAGTCCATCATGGTGGGGAGGGGATGGCAGGAGGGGCTATTGCCAAAGACTTATCAGCTAGTATCAGCTCCCAAACTGTGTGATCATATCTCTTAAAAATGATAGGGGAAAGCGCAACATCAATAGAGCACATGACACCTTACTTTAAGCTGGGAATGGTGGCACACGTCTGTGATCCCAACACTTAAGAGGTGAAGACAGGAGCATCAGTTCAAAGTTATCCTCACTACATAATGAGCTCAAAGGATAGGCTGGAATACATGAATCCTTGCCTTAGATAATTTAGTAGTAAAAGTAGTAGTAGTAGTAGCAGCAGCAGCAGCAGCAGCAGCAGCAGTAGTAGTAGTAGTAATACCATCTCAGTTTATTAGCAAGTTGGTTTGGAGGGAGCAAAGGTTAGTTTATTGTGATGCTAGAGATCAAACCCAGGGCCCTGTATATGCTACACAAGCAGGGTATACCATAGTCTTGATAAATAGTTTCAAACTATTATTTGAATTATACTTCAGTGAAAATTACTAATTTTTGCAAGAAGTTTAACCAAAGAAGCTGATTATAACTTAAGACACCTAACAAGAACATCAGTGTTAGTTTTAGATTATTTATTACCATGTCCATGCACACCTCCCAGGGACTTGGCCTGACTAGAGGAGGTGAGGGAATGGAGAAATGACAAACACATATAGATACACACAAAGAAGCTTGTCTCAAGTGGGGTTATAGAAAAACCCCCAGCATCCCAGAAGCTCAGTACTTATTATAAACAGTTGAACAGGGATGTGGAGTTATTCCACACAGCTGGACAAGCATCCAGGGTTGTTTTATACAGACAAACCAGGGGGCAGGGTTATTACAAACAGATAAAAAGGAGACAGGGTCTATGGTATACAGCTGAACAAGGAGGCAGTGTAGTTTCTCTCTGTAGGGGATCAGTCTTCAGGCCATAAACATGCTGTGGGGAGAAAGTTATGATCAACATTTTCTGCACACACCATCAACATTCACATTCTGAGAAGAGGAAGCCTTTGTCATCCCTCTTAGCCTTGTGGGGTTAGGATGGGAAGGCCTTTACATTTTCCTGTAGTTATGAAACTAAGATCTTTGACATGATCATGATATGTCAACAGCAACCATCACCCTAGGACTTCATTCATTCAGGGCATCCTTCACTTCTCATAATTTATGCTGATACTTCCAGTCACCTAGCCCTCCTGTCTGTCATCTTCAACAAGGAGAGGACAGATTCTCCAGGTAAGAATGGTCTCCAGAGACACACTTGTACATGTACTTGGGCCCTCTAAGATGACATTTCAACTTGGCTAGGTGTCTGGGTTAAGGTTGCCCCAGCTGTTATCTTTTCAATATTAGAACTGAGAGCCTAATGGAACACAGCAAAAAAGATCAACCACAAAATCAATAACTTCAGAAAGAGAAAAATAACCCACTTGACAGTGTTCTTTTTGTTTATGAGTTACTGCCTCCCCAAATAGACACTGAAGACCATGTATAAGCATATATACTCTCGGCTTCAGAACAAAGAATGAAAATCTAAAAAGGTAAAAATGAAAATATGTGCTGTTCTGCTGCAGTGTAACTGAGAGTTATAAAGGCCGGGTGAGCAATATTGAGTTTGCAGAGGCTCAATCACATCACCAAAGATTTACCCTCACTCTGTAAACTCAATATAGGGCAATAACAGTCTATTACGAGCAGAGCGACACAGCATCAAAGGAATGCTTAAAAGAACTAGACAGAACCTTTAAATCAACACAATTGCATTATCTTCTCCCAGAGGAAGCACATGGGGGAGCTGAGAGCAGGGTTTTTCAAGAGGTATTACTAATTTACCATAAGTTATATTTAATACACTTTAAAGCACACTTTGTAATCTCCATCCACTTTTTAGAGCGCAGAAAAATACACTGGGAGAGAAAATGCCCCTAAATAACAGGAGACTGCAAAAGGGGAAAATGATGATAGTTACATTCTTCAGGAGCTAGCCCCTCAGGTGACTCTCCCATGACTGAAAAGGCTCGCCGTTCCCAGTTTCACTGAGCCTCTTCCAGCAGGAACTGTAGGAATAATAAAAGTTTACAAACCAGTCAATAATTAAATGTTGCTGAAGCACCACCACACATAGCATTTTAGAAAGGTGGTAAGAAATTGTAACAGCACCTCTAACAGGAGAGCAGGTAACTTATTCCTGTCCATTCATGATTCACAGCATGTTCTTCTCCAGACACTTCCAGAAATGCAAGTAGAAGGGGTTCTGGGCGTGGAAAAGGCAGGCAGGCATAGTGACTCACCCTGTGAGGTAGAATTTAGGAGGCTAAGGCAGCAGAACTAAGTTTAAGGCCAGCCTAAGCTAGGGAGTGAGATCTATCTTTAAAAAAGGAACTTTGCTTTGTTTCTGAACGACTAGTATTTATTTCTGCATAGAGTCCCAATTTTAATGTTTATAGCAGTATACTTAGTCAGCAAAGTACATAGATAATAGTTTTCTGAATTTCAAAAAAAGTGACTTTCGACACATAATAAGAGCACTCTTGTTATAAGTTTTCATCTGAATTCTTTCACTTGTGTTTTTTCATGGTGCCAAATCAAACTATTGATCATGATCATAATTTTTTTAATCTGCTAGCTACTAAATTTGCACACAAAAATAAATTCATAATTTCTATACAATGCTCCTAATACTGTTCTCCTTCTCCTTTATCCCTACACAAAGAGCTACAGGTAATTGAGAGATGTTGAGATGGGGAGAAATAGTCTTCTGCAGGGAAGAGGGAAAGGGCACACCAATTGGCTGACCAGTGCCAAATGGCAAACTCTGAAAGCGTACACATAAGTAACATTTTACAAACTGAGTGAGGTTGTTTGGAAATATGGGTGCATACACTTAAATATATTCATGTAATAACAATTAAAAGAAAGAAAGGCCATGAACTTGAAAGAGATCAAGGAGAAGTATGTGGGGGGGGAGCTTTGAAGGGAGGAAAAGCAGGGAACAACTGATGTAATTATAATCTCAAAAGCAAATGAAAAACATAAACCTTTTCTGCATTCTATACAGTGGAATTAGCTATACTGATCAGTACCAGAAACAGCCATGAAGAAACGTTTTTAATTCTGGATAAATTGTTTCTAGAATGGAATTCTGCCCATGAATTCTGTGTTGGCAATACAGACACACCCACAGCAGGTGTGTGAAACGGCCCGTATAGCACATGGCACATGGGGGGAGTTCTGGGCTTTGTCCCTTTTGATGTTGAATGGTTTTATTGATGTCTTGCTGAAAGATTTTATAAGAAATCAAATTGTGCATGGATTTATACTTGTATGTACGATGCTAGAAAATCTTTAATTTATGTTTATACTGCTTTTAATTTACAAGCAACTTCCCAAACTTCTTTACAATTGACCTTTATGTCAAGACTGCTTTATTTGAAATGACCTACCAGTAGAATTTTTTCAGAGTTTTCAATTGCATTGCTTTCTTTGATTTTTCAATCATGCTGTATTTTAAGAAAATCCATCCACTCTAGATTTAAAGGCACCAGTCCCCCCATTTGCACTGGCTACATTCTTACCAGAACAGTGGGAAAAGATTTTGTTAGCTCTTTTTCATGCTTGGTGAGTTAATCTGCCATGTCACTCCTTGGAACAATTGCTGTGAACTTTTCATGTTTAATATGGGTGTGATTAGAATTTTTGTCTCTGAAATGTGTTGGCAGGTTTTTCTGGGTTTGCTTGCCTGTAATTATCACATGCAACTCATTCAAACCAGAGCTCTTAATTTGATCTTAGTCACTTGCCCTAAGTTAGATCTACCACTAGTATCCAACATCTAAGAGTAATCTTCAAATAATATTTGATTCTAATGTCATACAAAAATATCCACAATGGTATCTGTTCACTATCTAATGTCAACATAGTGGTTAAAAGAATAGGTAGATAGTCTGGAGCCCAAACCTGAGACCAGTCCTCGGTTTCACTTCCATAAAACAGAGGTAGCAATGTGTGTGGGTGAGACCAGGAGGGGTATATTATACATAATTATTTTAAGCATGAAGCTACATATTCCCTATGAAACTTCTAGTACTATGGCATATAGAATGTAATCAAATTATGTTACCTACTCTTCATAGGAAAATGTGCTGCAAAGAGCTTTAGCACTCCTTCTGGCCAGTGTCATGAGCATTATAAAGTCTTTTAATCAACCATAGGTCCATTGGCATGATAAAACAGAATAAAAAGTTTGACTGTTGTGCACAGATTACAGTCCAACACCTGTCTCCTAACAGTAGTGGGACTGATACCAAATGCCATTGAATGAGTAATTACCCTAAACAGCTAACAGTCACAGGGCAGTTAGTTCTAGTCTAGACGGGTTTGAGGATTGAACCAAATCCACCTGCTGATTTTAAGAGCCTTTCCAAGTGGTGATATAAAATTTAATGTTAATGGCTATCCATTATCATATGAAGCCATATGCATAGTGCTTACAAGATCCGGTTTGAAGGGCATATTAATCCAGGGAGTGTTTTAGCACGTTGTATGCTATTAGTTAGAATTCTCCGGAACTAATCAGAAAGATAGAGAGATAAAGAGAAAGAGACAAAGAGATACATTTATTATATGGAATGAGCTGACACAACTATAGAGGCTGCAACATTTCATAATCTTCCATGTGCAAAGTGAAGGCCAGGCAAGCTGCTGATAGAGTTCAAAGGCTGAGACAGGGGTAAGTGAGATCAAGAGAAGATCAAAACCCAAAGCAAAATCCCAACCTTCTTCCACCTGTTAGTCTATTTAGACTTTCAACAAGTTGAGGATGCCTATCTGTGGTGGATGCCCATCTATATTATGAAGTTCACCAATTCAAATGCTTATCTCTAAGAGAAACATTTTTATAGACACATCCAGAACAAGGGGTATTTCACATCCCACTCAAGTTTTCATAAAAATGAACTCCTACAGTCTAGCAACATTCCTTTCAATAATTTAAGTCTTGAATTATCAAAGAAATTCATAATGGAGACTGGAGAGATTGTTTAACCATGAAGAGCACAGGTTCTTCTGGCGGACCCAAGTTCAATTCCCAGGACACAGGATATGACTTACAACTAACAGTAACTCCAGTCCTAGGGGATCCAAGATCCTTTTCTGGCCTCTGTGAACACACTTGGTATATGGATACACATGCAGGCAAAACACCCATAAAATTCCTAACAAAAATTTGTAAAAACTACAATGATTTCTAGCTCATCAATATTTTTATTAACATTCATAAAATACAGTTATTGGGAGAGATGATTTATGGAAAAAGTATCTCGTGAGACATTTTAGAAAATAAATAGATCATACTATGAAACTAAAGCAAAAATCACGGTTTTCTAGACTTTCATCTAATATTGAAATTCACCAGTTTAATTCTTGAGCTTTCTTTGGGATATGGCTGGATAATAACTGATGGATAACCCTGACCTAGCAAGGGCCTTCAGCTTTCCCACTCACTTTCTGGCATCTCACAGAAGCATGTCATCTTTTCACTAGTTCAGGTGGACTGCCACAACCATCTAAGCAGGACAACCGTGGGCAGGCCTGGTGGCAAGTGCCTGGAATGCCAGCACTTCGAAGGCCGAGGCAGGAGAATGCAAGGTTGAGTGCTTCCTGGGCACACAGCAAGTCTCAGGACAGCAGGTTCTAGTGAGACCACGTCTGAAAAAAGAAAAAGAAAAGGAACTATTTTAATTTTATGCATAACTTGGAAGTAGCCCAAAGTTAACACTATCAGTACATTCCTGTTATATTTAATATCTATTTCTTCAGTTGATTTGCATTTATATGTATTTGTTTGGGCTTACTCTGCACAATTTACTTTAAACACCTTATAAACAGAATTCACATAGCCCACTTTTTACCCTGTTTCTTCAATAGCTTAATGCAAAATTCCATTGCAAGAGTAATATGTCAATAACCACAGTAGTCTGATTTTTCTTTACTTATTCTTATTTTTTCTTCTTTTCCTTTTATTAAAAATGTACTTTTCCTCACATAATACATCCTGATTATACTTTCCCCTACCTCTACTCTTCCCAGATCCTCCTAACCTCCCTCCCATCAAGATCCACCCCTTCCGTCTCTCGTTAGAGAACAAACAGGCTTTTAATGGATAATAATAAAATATAATAAGGCAAAACAATAACTCATTAAAATTGAACAAAGCAAACATGAAAAAAAGACCAAGAGAAGGCAAAAGAAACCCATTCATTCACACACTCAGGAATTCCATTTTAAAAAAAAAGAAACCTGGAAGCCATAATATACATGCAAAGGAACAGTAAAGTAAAAGCAGAGAAGAAAAATACAATAAAAATAATGAGATAAAATTTGAAAGAAAAAGAGAAAGCACTGGTATGGCATTGTAAGACAAGGAACCTGCAAGGATGCCGTGGGCATGCAGCTTACCCTCAGGGGTAGTTTGTTTTCCCAATGAGACTTCTTCAGAGGAGACTAAATCTTCATTTTTGAGTATGTATCACTTGGATGGAAATAGCTTCTGGGTTAAGGGTGGGGGCTCACATCCACTTCTCCTTTCAGTGATGGGGCCCCACCAGGTGCAGACCTGTACAGGCCCGGTGCGTGCTGCCTCGGTCTCTGTGAGTTCATACGTGTGTTGATCATGTTGAGTGAGAGGACCTTGTTTTCTTTGTGTCCTCTATACCCTCTAACTCTTACATTCTTTCTACCTCCTCTTCTGCAGGGTTCCTGAGCCCTAAGGGGAGAGATCTGATGGATGCCTCCCTCGTAGGGCTGAATGTTCCAAGATCTCTCTCTGCATGATGTCTGGCTGTGGGTCTCTGTATTTGTTCCCATGTGTGGTAATACGAAGCTTCTCTGATAACGGCTGAGCAAGGCACTGATCTGCTGCCCAGCTGGGGCATTTCAGTGGGATCAAAATCTTTATGGGATTAGTAATACTTGGGTATATTTTCATATACTACCCATAGCAAATGTTAGCAAATAGGTCAATGAATTAGTGCACAAGGATACATAGGGCATCCCAGGGTGCTCCCTTGAATTACAGGCAACTAATGAAAGAAAGGACTTCTAGTCATCAAGAATAATGGGCTGAGACAGCTCAGTTGATAGAGTCCTTGACTAGCTTGTAGGATTCCCTGGATGGGAGTCTCGGGACACATCCAATAAACTGCGTGTAATGTGGTGCATGCCTGTGATCCACGCATTTGGGAAATTGAGGCATAAGGATCAAAAAATCAAGATCATGCTCTGCTTCACACAGAATCCAATGCCAACTGGAAATACAAAGACATGGGATACACAGACCAGAGATACACAGATCTGAGATACACAGACCTGGGGTACAAAGACCTGGGATACAGAGACTTGGTATACACAGACATGGGATACACACACCTGGGATACACACACCTGGGTTACACACACCTGGGATACACACACCTGGGATACACAGACACGGGATACACACACCTGGGATACACAGACATGGGATACACACACCTGGGATACACAGACATGGGATACACACACCTGGGATACACACACCTGAGATACACACGACATGGGATACACACACCTGAGATCAGCAAAACGAAACAAAAAGTAGTTATTTGGGACTCTTAAAGGTAAAATGAGAAGCAAGCTTTACCTCATTTTATTGATAAACTAAGATTAGGTTGCCCACAAAACAAGCCCAGGGGTTTAACAAAATGGGTGAAATGTGGTAATTATATTCAAAAATGAATTCTGAACAACAATGGTGCTGGGTCTGAGGGATGCCTGGGATCCTAAATGTGAATGGGATGTCTTTGCTTAGAAATTAACTCCATTCAAACTGTTTGGGTTTGAGACCCTGCCCACACTTACAACTCTCTGTGCCCGCTTCAACCATGCAGTGTTCTCTCATGACATGTGATAGGCAACATCAGTTCCCATCATGTTGGAATGGTTCTCTTTTTTTCTCCTACTATCCTTAACCACTACATTTTAAACATTCATTGGTATTGGGTTCATATCATGTCCTTTCTCGATTCTTTCATGGGTCTTTCCCAAATGTCACACCCTACATATTCATCGTCTCCCTCATTCATTCAGTCCCTTATTTATTCAACAAATATTTATTGGAGGATGTAGCTCTGCAGTATGTCACTTTCCTAATATTCCCAAGGCTGTGTTTGATCCCGAGCACTGTATACATACACACAATAAAGACAGACAGACAGACAGACAGACAGACAGACAGACAGACAGACAGACAGGAAAAAGAAAGAATCAGACTACAGATGCATCTAATGTGTTATGGTACTTGGTTTCTGACACAGAGAGTTCTTTTTCTTGCAGTGTCTAATTTTAATGTGATTCTTAATTGTTCCTTTTATATTCTTACTTGTTCCTTTTATATTCTTACATTATCTTATGATTGCACTTGTCACATAGACACTGGGGAGTTGTTTCTGTGTCTAATTTTTGAGTACTAAGGATGAAGGAAAATTTTACCTTTAAAACGTTTATGGTCAGCACTTGTGACACAGTCTGGCACTGAGCCGCACAGGAAGAGACAAACATACGTTAGAGTTTGGAGGGTAATAAAGCTTGAACATGTTCAATATTTACATTTTAGTTATGGATTGCTGCCTAGGAAAGTCACTCAAATTTTAATCACTTAAAGCAGTGCTTGCTCTGTGATTCTGTGACTCAGAAATGTCAAAGGGGCTTAGCAGGGCAGTTTAATAACAAAATATGGGCTTCACTTTTATTTAGCCTGTCTCTTCTGAGCCAGTATCTATAGTCACACTTCATGCCTTGTAGCAATTCTCTCTCTCTCTCTCTCTCTCTCTCTCTCTCTCTCTCTCTCTCTCTCACTCTCTCTCTCTCCCCTTCCTTCCCCTACCTTCTTTATTTATTTAAGTTGGAAACAAGCTTGTTTCACATGGTGAACTCATTGGCACAAGAGAAGACTTTCTGTATAGAACACAGCAGAGTTAGCACAGGCAATAAGAACAACAATTAATAAATTAAACTAAGGAACTTCTGCAAGACAAAGCAGCCTACAGAATAGAAAAAGATTTTTTCCAACTACACATTCAATAGAATATCAGAAATATATAAAGAACTCAAGAAACTAGATATTAAGAAAACAATAACCCAATTAAGATGGGATACAGACCTTAACAGACTTCTCAATAGAAAAAAACTCAAATGACTGAAAAACATGTAAAGAAATGTTCAGCATCCTTAGCCATCAGGGAAATGCAAACCAAAACTACACTGATTGTCATGCTACGTATGTCAGAATGGCTAAAATTAGCAAAACACATTACAGATTACACTGGTGAAGATGTAGAATATAAGGAATACTTAGACATTGCTGATGAGAAAGCAAACTCATACAGCTACTATAAAAATCAGTGTGGCAGTATCTAGGGAAGATGGGAATTAATTTCCTTCAAGATCCAGCTATACCGCTCTTGGGCATATTCCCAAAGGATGCTTCCTCCTACCACAGAGACACTTGATCAACCATGTTCATTGCAGATCTATTTATAGTAGCCAGAAATTGGCAACAGCCTAAATGTCCCTCAACAGAAGAATAGATGAAGAAAATATGGTACATTTACACATTGGAGTATTGCTCAGCTATAAGAAAAATGAAATCGCCCAGTCTCCACCCACGGGACAGGGGAGGTGAGGCAAGCCTAACTTCCAGTAGCCTGAGCAGAAACACCAGAGACTTGAGGACTGTACACAGCAGATCCAGATCTCAGCCCAACGAGACTCAGTCCACCCAGAGACTGCCAGCTTCCAAGTCCCAGTCTCCACCCACAGGACAGATGAGGAGAGGTCCAGCCTACCCAGACTTTGCTAAGGTCCCGATATTAGGACGGCCTCCATTCAAGCAAGAGGAAAGTCACCAGGGTATTGGACCTGCTCCCACCCACTGGAAAGGAACCATGGTCACATTCCCATTAGGGGAGGAAGAGACTCCTTCTGAACTCACAAGAAGAAATGATGGGAAGAAGACAATAAAAAAAACATGCATCAACAACAACAAAAAAAATATGACACTGCCAAAAACTAGAGAATCTACACACACAAGAACTGAACAGTCCATTGTTGAAGAAGCATATTAGAAAGATCTTAAAAACAACTTCATGAAAATAACAGAGGCCCTCAAAAAGATATGAGAAAATCCTAACCAAAAAATACAAGAAATGGAGGAAAAACCAATCCAAAAAATGCAAGAATTGTAAGAAATGGAGGGAAACATCCAAAAAATACAAGAAATGGAAGAAAAGACAAACCAAAAACTTCAACAAATGCAAGAAAGAGCGGAAAAGACAAAGCAAAAATTACAACACTTCAAAAAGTACAAGTGTTGAAAACTGAATTAGAGACAATAAAAAAACACAGTCTGAAGGAATGCTGGAAATAGAAAAGCTGGGCAAACAGTCAGGTACTACAGATATGAGCATAACCAACAGAATACAAGAGATGGAAGACAGAATCTCAGGTGTTGAAGATACACTAGGGGAAATAGATTCATCAACCAAAGAAAATCTTAAGTCCAACAAATCCCTATCACAAAATATCCAGGAAATATGGGACACCATGAAAAAAAAAACAAAGAATAGTAGGTATAGAAGAAGGTGAAGAAATCCACTTCAAAGGGGCAGAAAACATATTCAACAAAATCATAGAAGAAAACTTTCCCAAGTTAAAGAAAGACAGGCCAATGAAAGTACAAGAAGCCTACAGAACACCAAATAGAGTGGACCAAAAAAGGAAATCTCCTCGCCATATAATAGTAAGAACCCCGAACATACAGAATAAAGAAAGAATATTAAAAGCAGCAAAGGAAAAATATCAAGTAACATACAAAGGCAAACCTATCAGAATCACACCTGACTTCTCCATGGAAATTCTGAAAGTCAGAAGGTCCTGAATAGATATACTACCAACACTAAGAGACCACGGATGCCAGCCCAGACTGCTATATCTAGCAAAGCTTTCAATAACTATAAATGGAGAAAACAAGATATTCCATGATGAAACCAGATTTAAACAAAACCCAGCCCTACAGAAAGTTCTGGAAGGAATACCCCAACCCAAGGGAGGTAACTAAAACCAGAAAAACATACGCAATAGATAATCTCACCTTACCAACAGCCAAAAGAAAAGAGGTGGAAGTCCACATGTAATTCTACCAACATCAACTATTTCAAAACAAACAAGAATGAGCAATCAATGGTCATTAATATCCCTCAATATTAATGGTCTTAACTTGCCCATAGAGAAACACAGGCTAACAGAACGGATTCAAAGACAGAAACCATCCTTCTGCTGCATACAAGAAACACACCTCAGCCTCAAAGACAGACATTACCTCAGAATTAAGGGTTGACAAATGATTTTTCAATCAAATGGACCCAAAAAACAAGTGGGGGTAGCAATCTAATATCTAACAAATTAGATTTTAAAATAAAATCAATCAAAAGAGATGAAGGAGGGCACTTCATACTCATTGCAGGAGAAATCCACAAAGATAAAGTTTCAATTTTGAACATCTATGCCCCAAATACAAAGGCACCTATGTTCATAAAAGAAACATTACTAAAACTTAAATAACATATAAAGCCCCACACACATATAGTAGGAGACTTCAACACCCCACTCTCACCACTATACAGGACTACCAGAGAGAAACTTAACAAAGAGGCAAAGGAACTAATTGAAGTTATGACCCAATTGGGATTAACAGACATCTATAGAACATTCCACCCAAATGAAAAAGAATATACCTTCTTCTCAGTACCACATGGAACCTTCTCAAAAATCGACCACATACTTAGTAACATATCAAATCTCAACAGGTACAAAAAATTGGAATAATTCCATGCACCTTATCAGACCACCATGCGATAAAATTAGAATTCAACAACAACACAAATTGGGGAAACCCTACAAATTTATGGAAGTTGAATAATGCACCATTGAAGCATTCCTGGGTCAATGAAGAAATAAAAAAGGAAATTAAAGACTTCCTAGAATTCAGTGAGAATGAGTACAAAACATACCCAAACCTATGGGACACTTTGAAAGCAGTGCTACAAGGGAAGTTCATAGCACTATGTGCCCACATGAAGAAACTGGAGAATAGTTACACTAGAGAATTAACTGTACAGCTGAAAGTTCTAGAACACAAAGAAGCAAACTCACCCAGGAGGAGTAGATGCCAGGAAATAATCAAGCTGAGGGCTGAAATCAATAAAGCATAGACTAGGAAAACAATACAAAAAAATCAATGTAACTAAGAGTTGGTTCTTAAGAAAATCGACAAGATAGACAAACCTTTATCCAAACTTACCAAATGACAAAGTGTGAACATGCAAATTAACAAAATCAGAAAGCAAAAGGGGGACATAACAATGGACACTGAGGAAATCCAAAGAATCATCAGGTCATACTTTGAAAACCTGTACTCCACACAATTTGAAAATCTAAAGGAAATGGACAATTTTCTGGATAGATATCACTTGCTAAAACTAAATCAAAAACAGATAAGCAATTTAAATATACCTATAACCCCTATGGAAATAGAAGCAGTCTCCCAACCAAAAAAAAAAAAAAAGCCCAGGTCCAGATGGCCTCAATGCAGAATTCTACTAGAAACTCAAAGATCAGTTTATACCAATTCTCCTCAAAGTATTCCATGCAATATGAGTACAAGGGTCTTTGCCAAACTCTTTCTACGAAGCTTCAATCACCTTGATACCCAAGCCACACAAAGACACAACTAAGAAAAAGAACTTCAGACCAATTTCCCTCATGAACATTGATGCAAAAAATAATCAATAAAATACTGGCAAATCAGATCCAAGAATATATCAGAAAACTCATCCACTGTGATCAAGTAGGCTTCATCCCAGGCATGCAGGGTTGGTTCAACATACGAAAATCCATCAATGTAATCCACCATATAAACAAGCTGAGAAACAAAAATCACATGATCATCTCACTGGATGCAGAAAAAGCCTTTGACAAAATCCAACACCCCTTCATGATAAAGGTCTTGTAGAGATCTAGGATAACAGGAACTTACTTCAACATAATAAAGCTTTAAACAGCAAGTCAACAGCCAACATCAAACTAAATGGACAGAAACTCAAGCCAATTCCTCTAAAATCAGGGACAAGACAAGGCTGTCCACTCTCTCTCCATACCTCTTCAATATTGTACTTGAAGTTCTAGCTAGAGCAATACGACAACAAAAGGAGATCAAGGGGATACAAATTGGAAAGGAAGAGGTCAAACTTTCACTATATGCAGATAATATGATAGTTTACATAAGTGACCCAAAAAACTCTACCAGGGAACTCCTGCAGCTAATAAATAATTTCAGTAAAGTGACAGGATACAGGATCAACTCAAGAAAATCAGTAGCCATACTATATACAGATGATAAAAGGGCTAAGAAAGAAATCAGAGAAACATCACCCTTTACAATTGCCACAAACAACATAAAAAACTTGGGGTAATGCTAAGCAAACAAGTGAAAGAACTTTGAGTCTTTAAAGAAAGAAATTAAAGAAGCCCTCAGAAAATGGAACGATCTCTCATGCTCTTGGATAGGTAGGATCAACATAGTAAAAATGGCAATCCTGCCAAAAACAATCTACAGATTCAATGTGATCCCCATTAAAACCCCTGGACAATTCTTCACAGACCTTGAAAGAACAATTCTCAACTTTGTATGGAAAAACAAAAGACCCAGGGTAGCCAAAACAACCATATTCAACAAAGCAACATCTGGAGGCATCACCGTCCTTGACTTCAAGCTCTATTATAGAGCTATAGTCCTAAAAACAGCTTGGTATTGGCACAAAAATAGGCAGGTAGACCAATGGAACACCCTGATATTAACCCATACATGTATGAACATCTGATTTTCGACAAAGAAGCTAAAAATATACAATGGAAAAAAGAAAGCATCTTCAACAAATGGTGCTGGCATTGCTGGATGCTGGCATGTAGAAGAATGCGAATAGAGCCATGTCTATTGCCATGTACAAAACTTAAGTCCAAATGGATCAAAAACCTCAACGTAAATCCAGCCACATTGAACCTGTTAGAAGAGAAAGTGGGAGGCACCCTTAAACGAATTGTTACAGGAGACTGCTTCCTGAACATAACTCCAGTAGCACAGACACTAAGATGGACAATTAATAAATGGGACCTCCTGAAACTGAGAAGCTTTTATAAGGCAAAGGATACAGTCAGCAAGACAAAAAGGCAACCCACAGATTGGGAAAAGACATTCACTAGCCCCAAATCTGACAGAAGACTTTTCTCCAAAATTTACAAAGAACTCAAGAAACAAGTGTCCAAAACACCAAAGGATCCAATCAAAAAGTGGAGTATAGAACTAAATAGAGAATTCTCAATAGAAGAGTCTAAAGTAGCTGAGAGACACTTGAGAAAGTGCTCAACATCCCTACCCATCTGGGAAATGCAAATCAAAACAACTCTGAGATATCATCTTACTCCTGGGCAGTAACAGATACAAGCAGGGGAAAACAGGAAATCAATCTCTGCTGAGACACTTAGGAGGTAAGGTGTGCTGTGACTTGTTCCTTCTCTCTGATCTATCAGCATTTCCCTCTATATCTGACTCTGACTTTTTATTATCTAGACCAATTAAGAACTCCACTTGCAGAGACCAAGGCCCAACTGGCCATCTCTTGTCACCAAATGAAGCTTCCAGTACTAGGATTGGGTTACATCTAATAGAATTATTGACCAAAGGAATCCACAAACAATCCAGGGTATTGTCAAGATTTGCTCTCCACCAACTGACAGCAAAACCCAATTGCTGAAGACAACACCTCCAGAACCCATTGAACACGGAGAAGTTGAGATGGTGCCTACATGGAGTCTTCACCCATACATTCCAGCATCTTTGATACGAGAGAAACATGAACACCATTCCAGCCACAAGCCCTTTATCTACAATAGTTTCCTGCCTTGCCCTGGCACGCAGTGTCAGTCAACAGGGACCCTAGGGGAGGGAGTGAGAATGGGGGGACAAGAGACTCGAGAGACAGAGACAAGACAGGATTCTGACCAAGTCTCATTTATTAAAAGTACCAACAGGCCTTAAGTAGGGCAGGTAGCAGAAGGGCAGGAGAGCAGAAGTTCTCCTTGGCAGGGTATGTTCCAAGAACACAAGTCTGAAGCTGGGGGAGTCTCGATTGCAGGCCAGGAGGCAGAAGGATGGGAGAGCCTGGACTGCAGGCCTTGAAAATATGCTATACAGGAAGATAAGCAGGCACAGAGAAACTAGGTGTTAGTCTCTAAGAATACAGCAGGAATATTAAGATGGCTTTTATTATGCTATCTTTATCTAAGGCCCTCCACACCGCCTGCAAGATATGCTAGGGCAATGGTGGCATAAAGCTTGTGGGAGTAACCAACCAATAATTGATTTGACTTAAGGCCCACTCCACGAGACAGAACTCATACCCTACTCTGCATAGGTGACCAAGAACCTGAGACTAGAAAGACCAGTGACCTAGGGTGAAACCAAGTAATACTGTTCCAAAAAAGGGGGAAATGCAGTCATAAAATAACTCATAAGAATATTCTGCTATACTCATAGATCAGTGCCTTGTTCAGCCATCATCATACAAGATTCCTCCTGCAGCAGATGGGAACAAATAGAGACCCACAGTCTGACATTACACAGAGGAAAGATCTTGGAACACTCAGCCCTAAATGGGATGTCTCCATGAAATCCCTCTGCTCATGGCTTTGGGAACCCAATGGAAGAGCAGGTAGAAAGAGTGTAAGAACCAGAGGGGATGGAGGACACCAAGAAAGCAAGGACCTCTAAATCAGCATGAGCAAAGTTCATATGCACTCACAAAGACTGAGGGAGCAAACACAGGGCCTGCATGTGTCTGCTCCAGGTCCTCTGCATATGCATTATGGCTTTCAGTTTAGTGTTTTGATGAGATTCCTGAGTAGGTCTCTGATTCTTGTGCCTTATCTTGTGCTTTTTTTCTGTCTGTTGGTTTGTCATGTCCATCTTCAGTGTAATAGTTTTTGTTTTATCTTGACATATATATATATATATATATATATATATATATATAAAATGAATGAATGGATGAAAACCTAGCCACTAGGGTAAAGGTTAACAACTGAACCATCATACCTGCTGGGAGAGGAAAAAATCAACTTTCTCCATTGGAGTGACACTGGGGAAATCAACCACTCCAGGAAAGAACTCATATTCAGGAGAAATTGAGCAACTTAAAATGGACTTCATAGGTTATATTTTGTGTGCTTTTACTGGTTTTTTTTTCTTGTTTTGCTTTTCTTTGCTTCTTCCTTCTTTCTTTCTTTTTGAGTATCGTTTGTTCTCTTGGTTTGGAGGGTTTTGTTGCTGCAATTGGGGTTTTGTTTCATTTTTAAGAAAGAATGTTAAGTTGACTGGGTAGGGATAGGCACCAGAAATGGAAGGACTTGGAGGAGGGGAAGAATATGACCAAAAGAGATTAAAATTTAAAAACAGTTTTAAATAATAAAAAATAATGAAAAAATAAAATAAATTAAAAACACAGTATAGGAATTATTATATTAACTGTGTTATGTAAGAAAATATCTTATTCTTAGGCATCATCTCTGAATGCCAGGCATGGTGGCACATGCCTGTAATCCTAGTACTTGAAAGACAAGAAGATCAGGAGTAGGAGGGCAGCCTGGGCTACATAAGGAGACCCTGTCTAAATAGACAAAACAAAAACAGAGAGTAAAAGGGTACTATCTGTTAAAGTATTAAGAGACAAGGCAACATATGAATGACTTATTTTAAAAATGGTTCAAAAATCTGTTCTTGAGACTTCATTGCACATACAGAAACAGACAATGAACTAGGAAAATGAGAAGCAGGGACATGGCTTCAAAAAAAAAAACCATGAAGATGTTATGTGAATCATTCTTACTCTTTCAACCTCTGATTCTTAAAATTGTGAACTGAAAGCCGTGCCCAAGCAGCACACACAGGAGGAAAACATCCCCATTTCCCACTGGTACATGTACCCAGTGTGTAACAGAGTACGCTGAAAGCTATCATGTGGCAAACTAGCAATTACTGTGTGCCCACATTTCAGGTGAACTTGATTCTGACTAATGTAGTAGGCTGTCTTGGTAGTCAACTAACCCGCCTTCAAATCAAAGGCAGTGTGGTGCAGGTCATGGGATTGGGTTCACTGTAAAAAGCCTTGCTCCCAAGTCCCCAGGTGATACCTGACACACTCAAGCACTAACTTTGTGGCTTAGGGTACAGAAGATAAACGGGAAGTCACACAGAGGCCCCTTTGCATTTGGCCCAGCAGCAAGGTTTAAAAGGACACAGAGGCTGTACGGTGTAGGTGAGATGCTTAAATGGCATTCCCGATTGTGAGCGCCTATCTGTCTGCAGGGCAACCAGCCTGCATTCCAAGAAGAGGAGAGAGGGAAATGAGAATACAAGGCTGTATCCTGTTTTACCATTCCCAGGAGACTTGGGGACTCTTAGAACACTTTAGACATTGTTCGCTTGGGTGATCTGTATATCGTGACACTCTTAAAATCAAAGGGGAGTTACAGTGTCCACATACCTCTCATTCTGCGTGCAATAGTCTGCATTTCCAAGGTGATGTTCACCTTCTGACCGGCTTCAGGACTTCGTTGGAAGATACAAACCCCGCCATCTGCGCATGCTCTCAAAAATAGGCTTTATGAAAGGCTTCACAAAGATTTATTTCCTCTAAAACATTATGCTAAGTAAAACTTTCTGGGGTTTTACTTTTTGTTTATTTTGTTTTTGGTTTCTTGTTGTTGTTGCTTTGATTTCTTTAGCTTGAAGTTTAGTTCTGCATAGCGCTTACTGGCCTGGAGCCCACTGTGGCCTAGGGAGGCCTCACACTCTTAGAAATTCTCCTGCTTCAGTGATCTCCGTCCCCCCCCACCCCCCCCACACACACACCTCCCATACTGGCCAAGCACCGTTATTTATTATCAGATGTCATGCCTAACTAATAAAACATTTTTTAGTCTGTGGCATTATGCTAAATAAAACTTTTCCTTGCTACCTGATAATTTTTCTTTGCTTTTTCTTTCATTTTTAAAGTATGTTTCCTGCTGGGCAGTGGTGGCGCACGCCTTTAATCCCAGCACTCGCGAGGCAGAGGCAGGCGGATCTCTGTGAGTTTGAGGCCAGGCTGGACCAACAGCCTCCAAAACAATACAGAGAAACCCTGTCTCATAAAACCAAAAAAAAAAAAGTATGTTTCCCATATCAATTAATTGTTTGCCCCCCCTTTTTTCCAGTGCTGGAGACTGAACCCAGGACCTCTCATTTGCTAGGCAACCCCTATACCACTGAGCTATAACCTAAACTGTGAATTATCTGTTTATGTATTTTTTCAGAATACTACTAGGTAGTCTCAAATGCCTCTGAGATTGTAAATGTACATGTCTTGTACTTCCTAGAAGATGTTTCAAGGCATAAACAGTGTCTTTTGGCTGTGACCCTTAGAGACATGCTTAACTGAGAATTGATGGCCATTTCCTGGGCACCAACAGTGCACCCTTCTGTAAGCATCAGCCCCGTGCAATCTCATCCTCACGTGAATGTTATTCATTCTGTCTCCATGGCACAGCAGTTTTTACTGCATGATCTTAATGTCTCAGATGACAAAGCCAAGGCACTGAGAAACCAAGACCTAAGTGTAAGTCAGAAATGGAGTAAAACTTAGTAAGAAGTGGAGCCTAGCTTTTGACTGTAGGCTGACTTTGAAAGGCTGAGCCTTATTCATCTTGTTATCTTACCTCTCAGGCTATATATGATGTTTCCAAACACTTGAGTGTGTCTGTACTCTGAAGAGAAAGGGTCAAGGAGCAATGTCATCATCATAGAACTGAACAAAGCTCCCTGGGCATGCACCTTCCATCTAGATTAAGTAGAGAATGCTCCTTAATCCTAAACGAGAAAACTGAGTCATAGGGGGCCACTCCCCCTGCCCAGAATCACTTCAATACACACCGGAGTTACACTGAAAGTTTGTGGAAGTACAGCCGTGTAATTCTTATGCCATATTTTCTTATCATTTCTGGGTTTCGTGAAGTGCTAGTAACTTCCCCGGTTGTGCTCTTAATAGTCTAGAAGCAACATTAGCAAGCAGAGCTTCACTCCAAAGCTCAGTCCATGGTCCTGTGTTATGCACTTTTGATTCCTCATCATGACCCAAAACCATGCACTGTTTCATTGTTCTGTGCCCAAACAGCTTGGCATCACAGACCCCCGATCATAATGTGTACTCGTGAATTTAAGAAACGTTATTTAAAGGTCGATGAGGTAACTTAGTGGGGCTAAAAGACTCTCTGTGCAAGCCTAAAGACCTGAGTTCTATCCCCAGAACCTACATGATGGAGTGAGCCAACTCTTACAAGCTGTCCTGGCTTCCGTGTAGGCACTCACACACAAATAAATAAATGTAATCATTAATTTAAGCAGGCTGTCTAGCTATGCCGCAAAGGTGACTACAAAGTGTCCACCAACATTTACAGAAAGAGACAGATACTAAGGAGAGAAATTCTCCAAACTAACACAGAGAATCTGCCCTGATAGAGAAATCTGAGCTTGTGCGCTTGGATTTCTGGGTTTTATTTAAGAAAACTGGCAAACATCTGAGCATTATGTAAGTTAGTGCTAAATTGTTGAGCATTACCCTGAGTAAAAAGTAATTGGTCATGAAAGGCAGGAGAATAGATTTGGAGTATAAATTACCCTCCTGCACTCTGAATCTCACCTTTCTTTCCCCTATCCAATCAGATAGTCTGGTCTGTGCGCAATTCATTGAGCAGAAGAAAGGGAAAGGCATGATAAAAAGAAAGTGGCTAATTATACCACTGTGGTGTCTTGAAGTCTATCCCCTTGGGAAAAAGCAAGGGGAAAGTCATGGAATGAGGAAGGCCTTTTTCCCAAGGCTCACAAAGGAGTCCCTGAGTATGGGAGGCTGAAACCTCAGAAGAACGCTGTGGAAGCGGAGATCCGTGCTCAAAGAAAGAGGTGCTGAGCCCCGTGTTCCTAGAGAGATCTGTGAAGAGCCAGAGAGGAAATTCTGTACCAGGAACCTGAGAAGCTGGGCCATAGGCACCCAGAAGCCTCTCCATCCATGCCTCTTAGAAGGACCTTAATGACTTGCATACAACGAGGCACGCTATAAGCCAAAGGAAGTGCCGCTCATAGGACAGGGGCCGTGAGAAGCAAATGGTTAACAGCTTCTAAGGTAGATGTGGAGAGTGCCATTACCCACAAATGACACCTTAGTCAGATGCATCTCACTCAACAGCCTTAGATGATATGATCTAGTCCAACTTAATCACCTCCCCTGCAAGATGATGGAATCAACAGATTAAATGGGAATGGTCCACAATGAAGTGTGTGCAGCTGACCTTGTGGGAAGGGAACTATGTTCAATAATAACCTAAAATAAGGAAGAGCCCTAAGCTCATGCACTCAGAGTCCTAAATGTTATTTATCACATCATGAGGAAAGACTAAGATTTTGGAAACTCTGGGAATGTTAATTAAGAACCAACATGTGGAAACAGTAGTTTATGTTCTTACTGAACTATAATATCTTGGTAAGATAAAGTGTTACTTTCTCCCTGTCAAAGTCCTTTCCATAGAACTGGGAAGATGGTACAGCAGTTCAGAGTGCTCACTGCTATTGCAGAGCACATTTATAGATACATTCCTGGTGGCTCACAACTGCCTGTAAGTCCAGTTCCAGTGGATTCCATACTGTCTTCTGGAACCTGGACACAGCATGCTTGGAGTACACATTCATACATGCCAGAAAAGCACTCGTACACATCAGCAAAAAGAAATATTTTAAAAAGATTTCACCGACTTTTTCAGCTCCATACGGTGAGCTCAATACTTGGGAGGTTGAGGCCTCCCAGGAAGAATTCCATGAGTTTAAGACCACCTATGCTAGACCATAGGTTCTGGTCAAGCCTACACTACAGAGTGAGTCCTTGTCTAAAGAATAAATTCAGTAAAATTCTTAAAACACCAAAAATGTTTTTTCAATTTTACCATAATCTTTAAATCCTAGAAAATGACAGGTGTGACTTTCTAGCATTTCAATGATCTTTCATGTTTTATATAATTTCCCCAGTACCATGGTGTAATTTATAAATTACGTATTCCAAACTTGGACATAAAATATTTTTAGGTTTTTAAGATTTTTCTCATTATGAACAGAGATAAAACTGTTTATTTAGATACATCTGTACAGTACATTTTATGTTTCAGTTGTGAAGACTGAGATAAAGCATAACCGAAAGAGAATAGAAATGCTCATTCCAATCAGAATGTTGAGTAGTGAGCTTGTATTCTGGTTCGAAAACAGCCCTCCCACCCCCACTCTCCCATATTCTTTCAACTAATTATTTTCTGTTCCCTGCTGACCCAAGGACTGAAAATACAGCCACTGTGGGCTCTCTGACATCCAGGGAGACATCTTGGGACACCGATGAAACTGATAACAGACCATTTTATAGGATCTTAAAAGCTACTCCAGGCTCCATTAGACTTTCTGTCATGCATATGATGGGGAAAAATATACCACCCTAAGAGCCAGGGACTGTGGCTCTGTGACAGCAGAAGCTATTGTGCAGGGGGAGCTTTGGGACATTGGCTCCACCTTACTGTTTATGCTCGGCTGACTGGTAGTAGTTTCAGGTGTGGTGTCACAACAGAAGGGGCTTTGTGATAGGCTCCCAGTGACAAGCAAGAGCTACAACGTGCAGCCCTGTGGCTTGAGAAGAAGGAGAAGCTCAACAAAAGAGAATGACCTGCTTTAGTCTCGCATTTCACTGTAACATTCCCTTGTTCCTGTACAACTCAGCTTATCCTGATGAAGTCCACATTCCTCTGAGACCAGGAGTGAATGATGGGCACCAGGCTAAGAGGTTTATAGCTTATTGCTTTCTGTGCCCACAAGGAACTGCCCTTAAACCTATAGATGCTTAGCTGCACTGTCCAAAACAAACTGAAAAGACACCGCTGAAAACTATGTTCCCAGATTAACATCATAGTTTTACATGTATGTCTGTGCTGTGTAGGTCCTGTCTCTTCAGGTCGTGTCTGGATAACTGATAATCTATTGGGCAAGTTACCTTGTTTTTTGTTTTATAAAGAACATGGCTTTTTCATGAAGAACTATGTAATTCTTAATTCAAGAAATACTTTTTTTTAGTGCCTGGCACTCAAGGTTAGGTGAGTGTCACACTAGACTTAGCTTGAGCATTTGAGAGCTCAAAGTCCATCCCCTGGTGACTCACTTCCTCCAACAAAGTCACACCTACTCCAACAAGGTTATGCCTCCTAATAGTGTCACTCCCTATGAGCCTATGGGGGTCATTTATATCACAGGATGTTTAGGTCATTTTCCATAGCCTGGCTATTGCTGAACCAGCTCTGTAGATAGGCTGTTGAGTCCTATGGGCATTGACAAAGAATATTATAGCTGGGTCATATGATAGATTTATTTATAGGCTGTTGAGTCCTTTGGGCATTGACAAAGAATGGTATAGCTGGGTCATATGATAAATTTACTTTTAGGTGGCTTTTGTTTTTGAGGATTTTTCAAATTGATTTCCATGTGGCTGTACCAGTTTGTGTTCCCACCAACAGTGAATGAGGATTCCTTTTTCTACAACATCAGGCTTTGTTGTCAGTTGTTTTGTTGATCTTGCCCCTTCTGAGCATGGTGTGATGAAATCTCAAAGTTATCTTACTTTGCCTTTCCCCGATGTCTAGTGATAATGAATACCTTTTGAAGTATTTCTTCACTATTTTCATTTCTTTTATTGATAATGCTCAGTTTAGTGCCCTAGCAAAATCCCCAGTACCAAGGATAAGAAACTTCCTTTTGAAGGGCTGGTCAGGTAGTCCAAGTGATTCCTAAAACAATATAGATTATAGATGTAGCCCTTGGTTGCCTCTCGAAGGTTAAGAGAGAGAAAACCCTATTGCTGAAGACATCACACACTTAGAACACTCAACTTGGGTGACTCAAGCTGGATCTGACCCGAAAGCCTTTTTCCTGCAGTCTAGTTTCCATGGTTCCAGAAAATACTATGCAAACTGCCAAAGGAGGGAAATAAACAGTCCTGTACCACCTATGAACCATGGCAATTATTTGCATGGCAAGATGTGTATAAAAAGATGAGATAAGAAGCACTTGTACTGGTAGAAACCACGAGCTGTCTAATTGTAATTAAAGACCATTCAACAGGAGGTAAATCATGCCTGGCACTGGAAACCTAGCCAGCTTCCCAGGGCCAGTGGGATCATGAACCTTAGAAAAGAATCTATTGACATTACTTTGCTGCCATTACTGTTTTCTATCTGTATTAGTAGCATGTGTTACAAGTATTTATTTTCATAAAACATAGCCTTATTTCCACATTGAACCTTACTTTTAATAACAAGTTTTATTCTTCCTAAAAAGTGTAAACCTTTTCACTTCAGGGTGAGATGACAGAATAATTGATCAAATAGCACAGAGCATTCTAGATTACTGCACAGTGTTTGTAGCTATCAGCACCTTGCATTCAAGTTGCACGTTCTTATAACTGATGAACAGGTACTGGTAGTTTGTTCTTTGTACTCTGTAGTGTATGCAAAGGCCCACTCTTCAAGTTGCAAATGTATTGCTTGTGTCAAATGCATCAATATCCTCAATGACAGCATCATCAGCTTAAAGATCATCTGTGCTTCCCCTGTACACACCCATTCACACCAGTCATCCAACCTCCTGCAACCATGGGTCTCTTCACTGTCTCTATAGTTTTGCTGCTTTCAAAATAGCTTATAATTGAAATCATAGTCCCTGTGATCCTTTTTAGGTTGATTCTTCCATTGCCAAAATGCATTTAAGAGTTTTCCTTATCTACATGGTTTAATCCTTCTTTTTTTATTACCATAAGTTTCGTTTTTACTTGATATATTTTAAAACCTATAATATTTCAAATATGTGATGATGATACAAACTTCACTTTTCCAAGTAATAATTTAGGTCTGCTCCAACAAATATTTCTTCTTCCAAATTCCCAAGACTTACTCAACATAAGGAGATATGAAGTTAAACTGCTTTCCTGGAGAAAAGTCAAGGACCAACACCCAGTCCTCTGTGTTTGATAGAACACATCTTCTGAGCTTATAACCCTTACTCCGAAAGTTTAAAATTATTGTTTTTCATAGTTACAACTGTAGGACGATTGCTCCTAAGTTTTGCCTGGGACGTTGGACCTGGAGGAGCAAACATGAGGAAACAATATGCTCTGAACGCTGTTGCACACTTCTGGCAAGTTCAGCAAGTTCCCTGAGCACTGAGTGCTGTGATAATAGTAGGAAGGATGATATGGTTCTGTGCCCAGAGCAATGGCTCCTGTAGGAGTCAGAAGCAGCCAGAACACTGTTTGCTCAGAGGCAGTCTCACGATGGGGGTGGCAGCATTGCTTTTCTTAATCCCTTATCTATCTTCTCAGTTGCTAGATCATTTTTCCAATCTCTGCTTCTATCTGTCTCACACACCCATACCCAATTCCATGGGTAACTTGGCATTTCTAATGAGTACAGCACAGTAGAGAAAAACCACCACTGCAAAGGCACCCTCTTCTGTGATTCATTTTCTCCCTAGTTCTTCTCTTCTCCACTTGAAATGTCATTAATTATTCAATGGAGTAGGGAGAAAAGCCTTTCTCTTCTCATCGTGGGCATACTCATTCCGTCTCTCCAAATCTGGATTCTGTGAATAGATATTATAATCAACCTTCCTTTAACTCCTGCATCTCCTCTCCTCTTTCCTATATTTTTCTGCGTTAACTATTTAATTACACCCCGGTCTTAGTCAAACTCATCTCCCCATCTACTCTGCACCTCTGTCCCAAAAGCCAACAGTTCCTAGTGAAAAAAAAGCATCTGCCATGTAGATCGATCGTCCCGTCAGTTTCTGACCACTCATTTTAGATGAGCACTCTGCAGTATCCAAGAAACTTACTGCATTCCTCACACTCACGGAAGAGTGAGTTCCCTTTCACTCCACAATCCTCCAACAGCCCCTCCTTTCCAGAACTCAGGAACGCACCTCATTCTCCTCTGAGAAAGGTGTAGCAATCAGTTGGGAAATATTTCACCTTCCCAGCATCAAACTGGCTAACTGTCTCATCTCACTCTCCTTCTCTGATTTTCTCCTCTTGCCTAAAAAATACCAAGCCATCTCCTGACTTCATAGATTTTTATTGCCTCTCCCCCATTCAAGAAATTTAAGCCCACAATTACCCTGAAACTCTCCTTGTCTCATTAGACGCTGACTCCTGGATCAATCATTCTTGTAGGTATAAGCATACAAGCTATCCATAACACTTTTGCTAACGTTTATACTACCCTCCAATTGTTTCCTCATTTCCTAACTCCTCAGGGCAACCTTATCAATTCCTTTACTCCCATCACAATGAACTTTCTTCCCTTCTTCTTCTGACTCAGCCAGGCTGTCCTTCATTTCTTTGACTATCTAGCCTGTCAGTTGGAATCTCACCCAGGCCAAGGCTTTACTGTTTGTGTGACCCTGGTTCTCCATCTGAATCTCTTGTCTTATCCAGGATAACTTGTATTCCTCCTTGACTTCCCTCACTAACAGAACACCCCTCTTTTTACGTTAATATTCAAACTGACTTCCCCGAGGTCTGCCTTTGTAACCACTATCCTACATGTCTCCTACATCATCTTCACTGTACTGATGAAGCATAAAGCTGATAAACTCTGACATAGAAATAAAGCAGTGATTGGCCTACCTCTCAACTCTGCTGATACCAGCTTGGTCCATGCCACTGACACCTGTTACAAACTTCCTGTTTCCTCAATTGAGTCCCCAAATTCATTCTCCTGACAGCAATCCTAGGGATCTTTCTGAAATCTACAGAACATCATGTTTTCTGGAAGCTTGCTAATTGTTTCTTTTGCATATATATATATATATATATATATATATATATATATATGAATTCCAAGCCTAGCCAGGTGCATGACATATGCCTGTAATCCCAGTGACTTCAGTGGCTGAGGCAAAAAGATCCCAACTTTGAGGCCTACATAGACTATAGAAATACTTTGAGGCCTGAGCAAATTTAGTGAACTGTTGTTTAAAAAAATAAAAAGTAAGGCTGGCGTTGGTGGTGCACGCCTTTAATCCCAGCACTTGGGAGGCAGAGGCAGGTGGATTGCTGTGAGTTTGAGGCCAGCATGGTCTACAGAGCAAGTTCCAGGACAGCCTCCAAAACAGTACAGAGAAACCCTGTCTCAAAAAACCAAAAATAAATAAATAAATGAATAAAATAAATAAAAAATAAAAAGAAGAGAGCTGGGAATATAGGTTAAAAGTAGAATGCTTGTTTAACATATTATGAGGCCTGGATTTAACCCCTGAGAGAGAGAGAGAGACAGAGAGAGAGACAGAGAGAGAGACAGAGAGAGACAGAGAGAGAGAGAGAGAGAGAGAGACTGAATCAACATTGGGCATCTTTTCTCACCTACATGGCCTTTTAACATCTATCACAAACTCTATCTATGACTGCCACGTGCCCAATCATGCTTCATCCTCACTGTGACCCTGTCCTACAGGTTGGCCTGTGCTGTTTTCAAGCTACCAAATCCTCAGGTCAGAGCTTTGGAAGATGCTTTTTATCCTGCTTAGCATCTCTACTGACTATCCCCGTAGGTAGCTCCTAACCATTCAGGCCAGCCATCATTCCTAATCTGCCTAACACGTGTTTACCCTCCAGAAATGTTGTTTCAGTGGGTGTGTTTTATTTATATCTCCACATTCGTTACCTGAAATTGTCTTGGGGTTTGAATTTACTGTCTGTTCTCCCTCCAGAGAATAAGCTTCGTTAAGTACCCTTGGTTTCCATGCATTTGTTTATATATTTTGGATAATATATGACATCTTCCCCAAATAGAGTGTTGGGGGGTCCTCTGTGTTCTACATTGAGTAAAATAAAAAGCTGAACCCTGGGGGAAAAAAGCTTTGTAATCATAAGTGCTGTCTTATAAACTCTTTTATTTGACATATTCAATATGGTTCTTACTAAATAATAAGTGACCAGAATTATCTGTTGTGAGAATAACTGAATTTTGCATTTCAGGAGATGACATTAACTATCAAGATAACATCATGCTGCTCTTTCTGCGTGGGATTAATAAGTGAAGCCCACAGTGAGGGATGTAAGACTTACTGCACTTCAGGTTTCCTGAGTAGGTTGGCTGCAACAAAACATACATCTTTGAAAATGATTTTCATTGTTATATTGCCAGAGTATATATGCTACTGTTGTATACAAAATGGACCCTATTGTAACTGCAAATATTGACAAATAATGAAAGCTTTTCAAGCAGTCCCAATTCTTGCCCATCTTTCTGTTGCAGCTAAGCAAGCAGCTGCAGTCTCTCCACGACGATAGCAGTTTGCGGATAGTCTCTGACAGCATAGAACTGCCAGTCTTCAGAGGGGACAACGTCAAATTTCATAAAATTCCTGCCGAGATGAAGATGAAGTCTAAGCAAAAGGCTACTTTGTTTTTTTGTGGGGGGAGTAAAGGAATTGAAGCAAGATCTAGTATAACCCAGACTGGCCACAAACTCACTAAGCAGTGGGGAATGGCCTTGAATTCCTTATCCTTCTGTCTCCACCTTCCAAGAACTGGAATTCTGGAAAAGTAAAGTATTTTGAAAAGTTTTAGCCTGTGACTTCAAAGCATCTGACCTTGTTGTTTCTACCTTGGAATTTTCTGGAAGCTGTGTTTTAGCAGCATGGCCACAGTCTGAATTGTCCTGAAGAAGCAGTAAGAAGACATTGCAGCATCCTGAACATATGAAATACAGAGGTAGGTATTCAGAGTCTACTATGGATTAGCTAAAAAGTAACTAAATGATCTTCTACTATTTTTAACTATTATGCTCTATAGAACTATAAAAGACAAATAACTTAATCTATATGTAGTAAAAACTGATCTATAAATCTTAATGAAAACATAACTTACTGAAATATTATTGAATAGCTATAGAAAGATTATTGTTATTGACATTATTTGTAACATTTTATGCCTTATGGCAATGAACTGTATATTCAAAATGGCTAAACCTGCAAAGCAGTTTGTATTTTAGCTGAGTTTTAATTTATTCTGTGTGTGTGTGTGTGTGTGTGTGTGTGTGTGTGTAAATCAGAGGATGTATTGAGAGAGTCCGCTCTCCCCTTACACAATGTGTGCCCTGCAGACAGAACACAGGTTGTCAGATTTGATGGCAAGTGCCTTTGTTATTCAGTGGTAGGAGCCCGGGATAGGTGTTTCCAGGTTCTTGGTCTTTTATGTAAAGAAGTGAAAATGAGCACTCACACAGAATTGCACAAAGAGATAGCACAGACTATGGGAGGATGAAGATATCCTGTCAAGATTGACAGCAGGCTGCATGAGCGAGAGTATTCTAAAGCCCAATTATTTGTTGTTCAGGGCTTCCTTTTGGGTGTTCAAGGGAAGTACAAGTTTTACTAACAGGGATTGCTTGTATGACTCTCTGTTTTGATTAATAGGTTAGCTCAGATACTCATGTTTTTCTACTGCACATGTGCCTTTCCATAATGTATCTAATTTTAATTATATGCATTCCCAATTATGCATAAGCCAAAGATGGTGTCTTAGGGTTTCTATTGCTGTAAAGAGATGCCATGTCCACGGCAACTCTTTTTTTTTCTCTCTCTTTTTTTTTAATTTAAATTACAAACAAGCTTGCTACACATGTCAATCCCAGCTCTCTCTCTCTCCTTCCCCTCCTCCCTGCCCCCCCAAACAGGCCCTCCAGCCCCCCACCCAATCCCCACTCCTATCCCCAGGGAGGGTGAGGCCCTCCATGCAGAATCTCCAGAATCTGTCATTTCATTCAGGGCAAGGCCTAGTCCCTCCCCCAAGAGTCCAGGCTGAGACATCATCCCTCATTGTGGGATGGGTACCCAAAGTCCATTTGTATGCCAGGGATAAATACTGATTTACTACCCAAGGCCCCATAGATTGCCTAGGTCTCCTCACTGACACCCACCTTCAGGGGGTCTGAATCAGTCCCATGCTGGCCTCCTAGCCATCAGTCTGGGGTCCAAGAGCTCCCCCTTTTACAGATCAGCTGTTTCTAGGGGTTAAACCAGCCCAGTCTTGACCCCTTTGCTTATCAGTCCTCCCTCTCCGTCACTGGATTCCAGTAGTTCAGCTCAGTCAGTGCTTAGCTGTGGGGGTCTGCCTCTGCTTCCTCCAGTCATTGGATGATGTTTCTGTTTCCCAGACTCTCTGGCAGTGGAATTGTATGCTGGCACTCCCCTGATTCATGTCTAAAATCCATATATGAGTGAGTACATACCATGTTTATCTTTTTGTGGCTGGGTTACCTCAGGATGGTTTCTTCTAGTGCACAGCAGCTCTTACAAAGAAAACATTTCATTGGAGCGGCAGCTTATAGTTGATAGGTTCAGTCCATTATCATCATGGCAGGGAACATGGCAACATTGAGGTAGACTTGGTGCTGGCCACATCTTGCTCATAAAGCAATAGAAAATGGACTGTGACACTGGGAGTAGTTTGAGCATAGGAGAACTCAGAGCCCACCTCCACAGTGACACACTCCCTCCAACAAGGCCACACCTCCTAAAAATGCCATTCCCTATGAGATTATGGGAACAAATTTCATTCAAACTACCACAGATGGTAAACAGGAAGTTCTCCCTAAAAGCTTACTAGAGGACACAGTTTTGCTTCACTGTGGACATACCCCACTGGTTTAGGCAAGATCAGTCTTTCTATTCTTCATACTCAGAGACACTGGGAACATACTTGAGTAAAAACTGCTTAAATTTGATTGTTACCAGGGCAGGGAATCATACCATTGTTCAAATAAAGGAGTGTGTACAACATGATGAAGGTGGGAAGCCAAGAGGTAGCTAGGTGCATTGCTTGGAAAGGTGTGTGTGTGCATGTGTGCACGTTGTGTGTATGTGTGTGTGTGTGTGTTTGCGTGTATATGTGTGTGCATGTGTGTGTGTACATGTATGTATGTGTGTGTGAATGTGTATGCATGTGTGTGTGTGTGCATGTGTGTGCTCAGAGTGCATACAAGTGAAGCAACTAGACTGCCAAGCCATTATTTCAAGGGGGATGTATATAACCCTAAAACAAATGGGGGTTCTAAGGTACTAAACGACCTCCTATGCTTACCTGTGCTATGCCCAAGTCCTGAGGATCCCAAAGACTCACTGATGTAAATGCACAAGGTTTATTGTTCTACCCAACGATGGCAGGGACCCCATCTAGCTAGCTGTCACAGCAGTCACCAGAGGATGTGTCCCCCGTATCTATTTAAAGGCTATTTAAAGGCAAAACCCACTGGGGTAGTACATCAGCCAGTGAGGAGAGGTATGGGTCAGTTTCTGATTAGTTGACATTTGGGGAACAATTAGAGAAATTTTTCAAAGTCTTATTTTGGCATGTAATACTTGTTTGCTAGTTATTCTCATTGGTCATTGCTGGGAGCATTCTGTGGTTTCTGAGGTTTTATCCATTTCTTTGCAGGTGGCCTGGTACACATAGTAATCAGGAACTAAGCATCCTGGAGTCTGCGGGGAGGGCCTTGGTCTGCCCTGGAGTCCCTTTGTGACATATGCTGAGTCAGAGGCCTACCTACACTATCTTTTCTGCAACCTGTCATGGCTGCTAAAGCAGGGGGCTGGGTGAGGGTCTGGTCCCTTCAACCTGGTTCACTGTTACCTGCTGATCCATCTTTGATAGCCATCACCACAATTTAAAGCACCTTATTGTATAATACACATTAAGTAAGTAGCAAAAATCATGCCAAAAAATTTTAGGGCATTTTATTGCTTATTTACTTTCATGTATGAATGTGGTATACATGTTCCTGGTGTGTCCCAGTGTGATTGTAGGTACATGTGCCTGCATGTGCAGAGCTCAGAAAAAGATGCCGTGTGTCCTGCTCTATCATTTTCCGCCTTAGTCTCTGGGGACAGGGTCTCTTCAGAGTGAAATCTGGGGCCAGAAAGCCAAAGTAATCCTCTTGTCTCTGCTTCTCACAGTGCCGTAGTTATGGGCATGTTCATGGCCATACCTGCTTTTTACATGGGTACAGGGGATTTGAACTCAGGTCCCAGTGCTTACACAGTAAGTGTTCCTAGCCCCCAAGCCTTCCCAACCTGCTATCACCCCACCCCCCCAAAAAACACTCATTTTTTTAATACCATGAAATAATTTCAGATGAAAACTTAAATTTACAATCTTTAAAACTTAATGTCAAAAGCTGGTCATGTGATACATGCCAGAGTTCAGGAGGCAGAAGCCAGTAGATCTCTTTAAGTTTGAAATGATCCCAGTCTACAGATCAAGTTCCAGAACAGAGCAAAATGACATAATAAGAATATGCATTTTAAATGTCAAAATCCTAAAAAAAAAAAAAAAAGGAGATAAATCTCAACTCCCCCTTGAAAATTCACATAAAACACTGGCATTGGTGAACATTAAAGCCAAAGTTTAGATATAAAGTACATAGTACTGTAGGGAAAAGGACCAGCCAAAGAAACATACCCTGAGCAGAGTCAAAGAAACACACTTTGGCCCTGCAACCAGAACCAAAGAAATGTACCCTGACCGTGAAACCAGTACCAAAGAAACACACTTTGTCCCTGGAATCAGAGTCAATGAAAGCAATGCACCCTGGTCCTTAAACCAGAGCCAAATCTGACCCTCACCCTATGCAAAAAACCAACCAATCTTCTAGCAGGAGCTCTAGCCAATCTGAGCTCAGCTTTGAAATCTGACCAGTCCCCACCCTGGAAGCCCTATGTGAACCTGTTTAGTTTGTGGCTGTTCCTGCTACTCGGCTGTCCTGTTCCACTCTCCTGAATTCTTCCCTCCCAATAAACACCTTCAGTGACCTCTGGGTGAAGACCTTCTTTTGCAGTGGAGCAGAGACAATACTGGGCAGAGCAAAGTGAGCAGGGTTGTAACACTTCTGCCGAAGAAACCTTCCGCAAGTTGTTACACTCTGCTCTCCACTCTGCTGGGAGCAGAGCTGAACTGTAGCAATTTCGCCCTAGAAACCTCCTGTGGAGCAAAATTGCTACACTGGACAAACATCCCCAGCTGGAAGACCCTCTCCTGCTAGAGCAGAGCCCATACACTGGGGAAGCCTTTCCCTGAGGTAGGGCTGTAAGCTGCAATGCTTACTGCCACCTGTGGTAGTCCTTGGCTCCCCAGCTCCAGGATACCTTTCCACCTGAGCTATGTAACACTCAGTATTCTGTGACTCCCGAGTGCCAGAATACCTGTCCCACCCGATCCGCCCGAAATGCTTACAAATACAATCCAACATCTCTGCAAAATATTTAAAGAACTAATTTACCTTATTTGTTTGGTAAGAAGAAATAAAGCACAAAATGCGAGAAATGGAACAAAAAGCAAACCAAAAAATGCAAGAAATGGAAGAAAGAACAAACCAAAAAATGCATGAAAGGCAACAAACGGACAAACAGATAAACAGAAAATTGCAAGAAGCAATGCAAACACTGCAAGGGTTGAAAACTGAAATAGAGTCATTTAAAAAAACACAATCTGAATAAAGGCAGAAAATAGAAAAGCTGGACAAACAGTCAGGCACTACCAATACAAGCATTACCAACAGAATAAAAGAGATGGAAGAGAGAATCTCAAGTGTTGAAGATACGCTAGGAGAAATGGATTTATCAACCAAAGAAAACCTTAAATCCAACAAATCCTTAACACAAAACATCCAGGAAATATGGGACACCATGAAAAGACCAAACCTAAGAATAATAGGTATAGAAGAAGGAGAACAAATCCACCTCAAAGGGGCAGAAGGCATATTCAACAAAATCATAGAAGAAAATCTCCCCAACCTTAAGAAAGACATGCCAATGAAGGTACAAGAAGCCTACAGAACACCAAATAGAGTGGACCACAAAAAAAAATCCCCTCGCCACATAATAATCAAGACCCCAAACATACAGAATAAAGAAAGAATATTAAGAGCAGCTAAGGAAAAAGGTCAAGTAACATATAAAGGCAGACCTATCAGAATTACACCTGATTTCTCCATGGAAACTCTGAAAGCCAGAAGGTCCTGGATAGGTATTCTACCTGCACTAAGAGACCATGGATGCCAGCCCAGACTACTATACCCGGCAAAGCTCTCAATCACTATAGACGGAGAAAACAAGATATTCCATGACAAAACTAGATTCAAGCAATATGTGTCCACAAACCCAGCCCTACAGAAAATTTTGGAAGGAAAACTCCAACCCAAGGAAGCTAACTACAACCAGAAAAACATAAGCATTAGAGAATCCCTCTCTACCAACAGCCAAAAGAACAAAGGTGTGAAATTCCACACATAATTCCACCAACAACAACCATCGCAAATCGAAGAAGGATGAGCAATCATTGGTCATTAATATCCCTCAATGTTAATGGCCTTAACTCACCCATAAAAAGACACAGACTGGCAGATTGGATTCGAAGACAGAACCCTTCCTTCTGCTGCATACAACAAACACACCTCACCCTTAAAGACAGACATTACCTGAGAGTTAAAGGTTGGGAAAAAATTTTTCAATCAAATGGACCCAAGAAACAAGCAGGGGTAGCAATCCTAATATCTAACAAACTAGACTTTAAAATAAAATCAATCAAAAGAGATGAAGGAGGTCATTACATACTCATCACAGGTGAAACCCACCAAGATGAAGTGTCTATCCTGAACATCTATGCCCCAAATACAAAGGCATCCACATTCGTTAAAGAAACATTATTAGAACTTAAATCTCATCTAAAGCCTCACACAGTTATAGTGGGAGATTTCAACACACCACTCTCACCACTAGACAGGAATACCAAACAGAAACTCAACAAAGAAGCAAAAGGGCTAATAGAAGTAATGACACAACTGGGATTAACAGATATCTATAGAACCTTTCATCCACATAAAAAATAATATACCTTCTTCTCACCACCACATGGAACCTTCTCAAAAATCGACCACATACTTGGCAACATATCAAACCTCAGCAGCTACAAAAAAATTGGAATAACTCCATGCATCTTATCAGACCACCATGCTTTAAAATTAGAATTCAACAACAACACAAATTGCAGAAAACCTACAAACTCATGGAAATTGAATAATGCTCAACTGCACCATCCCTGGGTCAAAGAGGAAATAAAAAAAGAAATTAAAGACTTCCTCGAATTCAATGAGAATGAAGACACAACATACCCAAACCTATGGGACACTTTGAAAGCAGTGCTACGGGGGAAGTTCATAGCACTAAGTGCTCACATGAAGAAACAGGAAAACAGTTATACCAGAGAATAAACATCACAGCTAAAAGCTCTAGAACACAAAGAAGCAAACTCCCCCAGGAGGAGTAGACGCCAGGAAATAATCAAATTGAGGGCTGAAATCAACAAAGTAGAAACCAGGAAAACAATACAAAGAATCAATGCAACGAAGAGTTGGTTCTTTGAGAAAATCAACAAGATAGACAAACCTTTGTCCAAACTTACCAAACAGCAGAGAGTGAACACGCAAATTAACAAAATCAGAAATGAAAAGGGGGACATAACAACAGACTCTGAGGAAATCCAGAGAATCATTAGGTCATACTTTGAAAACCTGTACTCCACAAAATTCGAAAATTTAAAGGAAATGGATGACTTCCTGGACAGCTATCAATTGCCAAAACTAAATCAAGAACAGATAAGCAATTTAAATAGACCTATAAACCCTATGGAAATAGAAGCTGTCATCAAAAGTCTCCCAACCAAAAAAAGCCCAGGTCCAGATGGCCTCAGTGCAGAATTCTACCACAAATTCAAAGAACAGCTTATACCAATTCTTCTCAAAGTGTTCCACACAATAGAAGCAGAAGGGTCTTTGCCAAACTCTTTCTATGAGGCTTCAATAACCTTGATCCCCAAGCCACACAAAGATACAACCAAGAAAGAGAACTTCAGACCAATATCCCTCATGAACATTGATGCAAAAATACTCAATAAAATACTGGCAAATCGGATCCAAGAACACATCAAAACAATCATTCACCACGATCAAGTAGGTTTCATCCCAGGGATGCAGGGATGGTTCAACATACGAAAATCCATCAACGTAATCCACCATATAAACAAGCTGAAAAACAAAAATCACATGATCATCTCACTAGATGCTGAAAAAGCCTTTGACAAAATCCAACACCCCTTCATGATAAAGGTCTTGGAGAGATCTGGGATAACAGGGACATACTTAAACATAATAAAAGCCATATACAGTAAACCAACAGCCAACATCAAACTAAATGGACAGAAACTCAACGCAATTCCTCTAAAATCAGGAACAAAACAAGGCTGTCCACTCTCTCCATACCTTTTCAACATGGTACTTGAAGTTCTAGCTATTGCCATACGACAACAAAGGGGGATCAAGGGGATACAAATTGGGAAGGAAGAGGTCAAACTTTCACTGTTTGCAGACGATATGATAGTTTACATCAATGACCCAAAGAACTCTACCAGGGAACTCTTACAGCTGATTAACACCTTCAGCAAAGTGGCAGGCTACAAGATCAACTCAAGAAAGTCAGTAGCCCTACTATATACAGATGATAAAAGGGCTGAAAGAGAAATCAGAGAAACATCACCCTTTACAATTGCCACAAACAACATAAAATACCTTGGGGTAACGCTAACCAAACAAGTGAAAGACCTGTATCGTAAGAACTTTGAATCTTTAAAGAAAGAAATTAAAGAAGCCCTCAGAAAATGGAAAGATCTCCCATGCTCTTGGATAGGTAGGATCAATGTAGTAAAAATGGCAATCCTGCCAAAAGCAATCTACAGATTCAATGCTATCCCCATTAAAATCCCAGCACAATTCTTCACAGACCTTGAAAGAACAATAATCAATTTTGTATGGAAAAACAAAAGACCCAGGATAGCCAAAACAACCCTGTTCAACAAGGCAACGTCCGGAGGCATCACCATCCCTGACCTCAAGCTCTATTATAGAGCTATAGTCCTGAAAACAGCTTGGTATTGGCACAAAAATAGACAGGTAGACCAATGGAATCGAATTGAAAATCCGGGTATTAACCCACACACGTACGAACATCTGATCTTTGACAAAGAAGCTAAAAATATACAATGGAATAAAGAAAGCATCTTCAACAAATGGTGCTGGCATAATTGGAGACTGGCATGTAGAAGAATGCGGATCGATCCATGTTTATCGCCATGCACAAAACTTAAGTCCAAATGGATCAAAGACCTCAACATAAATCCAGCCACACTGAACCTCTTAGAAGAGAAAGTGGGTGGTACCCTTGAACGAATTGGTACAGGAGACAGCTTCCTGAACATAACACCAGTAGCACAGACAGTGAGATCAACAATTAATAAATGGGACCTACTGAAACTGAGAAGCTTCTGTAAGGCAAAGGACACAGTCAGCAAGACAAAAAGGCAGCCCACAGAATGGGAAAAATATTCACTAATCCCACATCTGACAGAGGGTTGATCTCCAAAATTTACAAAGAACTCAAGAAGCAAGTCTCCAAAACAGCAAAGGACCCAATTAAAAAGTGGGCTGCAGAACTAAATAGAGAGTTTTCAATAGAGGAGTCTAAAATGGCTGAGAGGCACTTAAGAAAGTGCTCAACATCCTTAGCCATCCGGGAAATGCAAATCAAAACAACTCTGAGATACCATCTCACTCCTGTCAGAATGGCTAAAATCAAAAACACCAATGACAATTTATGCTGGAGAGGATGTGGTGAAAGGGGGACACTCTTCCATTGCTGGTGGGAGTGCCAACTGGTTCAGCCACTTTGGAAAGCAGTATGGAGATTCCTCAGAAAAATGGGAATAAACCTACCACAAGACCCAGCAACTCCACTCTTAGGCATATATCCAAAAGATGCCCATTCATACAACAAAGATGTCTGTTCCACTATGTTCATAGCAGCTTTATTTGTAATAGCCAGAACTTGGAAGCAACCTAGATGTCCCTCACCCGAAGAGTGGATAGAGAAAATGTGGTACATCTACACAATGGAGTACTATTCAGCAGAAAAAATAATGGAATCATGAGATTCGCAGGCAAATGGATGACACTAGAAGAAACCATCCTGAGTGAGGTAACCCAGTCCCAAAAAGAGAAACATGGCATGTACTGTCCCATATATGGATTTTAGACATAGATCTGGGGAGTGCCAGCCTTCAATCCTATGGCCGGACAGTCTGGGAAACAGAAACCACATTTAGTGGCTGGTTAAGTACTGAGCTGAACTCAAGAAAGCCAGTATCAGAGAGGGAGGACTGATGATCAAAGGGATTAAGACTGGGCTGGTTTAACCCCCAGAAACAGCTGACCAGACAAAGGTTAACTCTTGAATCCCAGGCATCAGCCTGGGAATCCAGCATGGGACTGATCAAGACCCCCTGAATCTGGGTGTCAGTGAGGAGGCCTAGGGAATCTATTGAGCCTTGGGCAGCAGATCAGTACCCATCCCAAGTATACACACGGACTTTGGACTCCCATAGAACAATGTGAGGTGCACTCTCACCCTGAACTCTCGGGGAAGGGTCTAAGCCCTGCCCTATATGAAATAACAGACTATGGACACCCCCATGGAGGGCCTCACCCTCCCTGGGGGAACGAGGGGATAACGGAGGGGGGTATGGGGGGAGGGCACGGGAGGAGGGGAGGGAAAGGGAGAGGGACCTGGAACTGACTTGTGAAGCAACCTTGTTTCTTATCTAAATTTTTAAAAAAAGAATAAAAAAAAAAAGAAATTAAAGACTTCCTCGAATTCAATGAGAATGAAGACACAACATACCCAAACCTATGGGACACTTTGAAAGCAGTGCTACGGGGGAAGTTCATAGCGCTAAATTCTCACATGAAGAAACAGGAGAACAGTTATACCAGAGAATTAACATCACAGCTGAAAGCTCTAGAACACAAAGAAGCACACTCCCCTAGGAGGAGTAGACGCCAGGAAATAATCAAATTGAGGGCTGAAATCAACAAAGTAGAAACCAGGAAAACAATACAAAGAATCAATGCAACGAAGAGTTGGTTCTTTGAGAAAATCAACAAGATAGACAAACCTTTGTCCAAACTTACCAAACAGCAGAGAGTGAACACGCAAATTAACAAAATTAGAAATGAATGGGGGACATAACAACAGACTCTGAGGAAATCCAGAGAATCATTAGGTCATACTTTGAAAAGCTGTACTCCACAAAATTCAAACATTAAAGGAAATGGATGACTTCCTGGACAGCTATCAATTGCCAAAATTAAATCAAGAACAGATAAGCAATTTAAATAGACCTATAAACCCTATGAAAATAGAAGCTGTCATCAAAAGTCTCCCAACCAAAAAAAGCCCAGGTCCAGATGGCCTCCCTGCAGAATTCTACCACAAATTCAAAGAACAGCTTATACCAATTCTTCTCAAAGTGTTCCACACAATAGAAGCAGAAGGGTCTTTGCCAAACTCTTTCTATGAGGCTTCAATAACCTTGATCCCCAAGCCACACAAAGATACAACTAAGATAGAGAACTTCAGACCAATATCCCCCATGAACATTGATGCAAAAATACTCAATAAAATACTAGCAAATCGGATCCAAGAACACATCAAAACAATCATTCACCACGATCAAGTAGGTTTCATCCCAAGGATGCAGAGATGGTTCAACATACGGAAATCCATCAACGTAATCCACCATATAAACAAGCTGAAAAACAAAAATCACATGATCATCTCACTAGATGCTGAAAAAGCCTTTGACAAAATCCAACACCCCTTCATGATAAAGGTCTTGGAGAGATCTGGGATAACAGGGACATACTTAAACATAATAAAAGCCATATACAGTAAACCAACAGCCAACATCAAACTAAATGGACAGAAACTCAACGCAATTCCTCTAAAATCAGGAACAAAACAAGGCTGTCCACTCTCTCCATACCTTTTCAACATGGTACTTGAAGTTCTAGCTATTGCCATACGACAACAAAGGGGGATCAAGGGGATACAAATTGGGAAGGAAGAGGTCAAACTTTCACTGTTTGCAGACGATATGATAGTTTGCATCAATGACCCAAAGAACTCTACCAGGGAACTCTTACAGCTGATTAACACCTTCAGCAAAGTGGCAGGCTACAAGATCAACTCAAGAAAATCAGTAGCCCTACTATATACAGATGATAAAAGGGCTGAAAGAGAAATCAGAGAAACATCACCCTTTACAATTGCCACAAACAACATAAAATACCTTGGGGTAACGCTAACCAAACAAGTGAAAGACCTGTATCGTAAGAACTTTGAATCTTTAAAGAAAGAAATTAAAGAAGCCCTCAGAAAATGGAAAGATCTCCCATGCTCTTGGATAGGTAGGATCAATGTAGTAAAAATGGCAATCCTGCCAAAAGCAATCTACAGATTCAATGCTATCCCCATTAAAATCCCAGCACAATTCTTCACAGACCTTGAAAGAACAATAATCAATTTTGTATGGAAAAACAAAAGACCCAGGATAGCCAAAACAACCCTGTTCAACAAGGCAACGTCCGGAGGCATCACCATCCCTGACCTCAAGCTCTATTATAGAGCTATAGTCCTGAAAACAGCTTGGTATTGGCACAAAAATAGACAGGTAGACCAATGGAATCGAATTGAAAATCCGGGTATTAACCCACACACGTACGAACATCTGATCTTTGACAAAGAAGCTAAAAATATACAATGGAATAAAGAAAGCATCTTCAACAAATGGTGCTGGCATAATTGGAGACTGGCATGTAGAAGAATGCAGATCGATCCATGTTTATCGCCATGCACAAAACTTAAGTCCAAATGGATCAAAGACCTCAACATAAATCCAGCCACACTGAACCTCTTAGAAGAGAAAGTGGGTGGTACCCTTGAACGAATTGGTACAGGAGACAGCTTCCTGAACATAACACCAGTAGCACAGACAGTGAGATCAACAATTAATAAATGGGACCTACTGAAACTGAGAAGCTTCTGTAAGGCAAAGGACACAGTCAGCAAGACAAAAAGGCAGCCCACAGAATGGGAAAAATATTCACTAATCCCACATCTGACAGAGGGTTGATCTCCAAAATTTACAAAGAACTCAAGAAGCAAGTCTCCAAAACAGCAAAGGACCCAATTAAAAAGTGGGCTGCAGAACTAAATAGAGAGTTTACAATAGAGGAGTCTAAAATGGCTGAGAGGCACTTAAGAAAGTGCTCAACATCCTTAGCCATCAGGGAAATGCAAATCAAAACAACTCTCAGATACCATCTCACTCCTGTCAGAATGGCTAAAATCAAAAACACCAACGACAATTTATGCTGGAGAGGATGTGGTGAAAGGGGGACACTCCTCCATTGCTGGTGGGAGTGCCAACTGGTTCAGCCACTTTGGAAAGCAGTATGGAGATTCCTCAGAAAAATGGGAATAAACCTACCACAAGACCCAGCAACTCCACTCTTAGGCATATATCCAAAAGATGCCCATTCATACAACAAAGATGTCTGTTCCACTATGTTCATAGCAGCTTTATTTGTAATAGCCAGAACTTGGAAGCAACCTAGATGTCCCTCACCCGAAGAGTGGATAGAGAAAATGTGGTACATCTACACAAAGGAGTACTATTCAGCAGAAAAAAATAATGGAATCATGAGATTCGCAGGCAAATGGATGACACTAGAAGAAACCATCCTGAGTGAGGTAACCCAGTCCCAAAAAGAGAAACATGGCATGTACTGTCCCATATATGGATTTTAGACATAGATCTGGGGAGTGCCAGCCTTCAATCCTATGGCCGGACAGTCTGGGAAACAGAAACCACATTTAGTGGCTGGTTAAGTACTGAGCTGAACTCAAGAAAGCCAGTATCAGAGAGGGAGGACTGATGATCAAAGGGATTAAGACTGGGCTGGTTTAACCCCCAGAAACAGCTGACCAGACAAAGGTTAACTCTTGAATCCCAGGCA
The DNA here is from genome assembly GCF_017639785.1 of Mesocricetus auratus. Classification (NCBI taxonomy): domain Eukaryota; kingdom Metazoa; phylum Chordata; class Mammalia; order Rodentia; family Cricetidae; genus Mesocricetus; species Mesocricetus auratus. The sequence goes on from NW_024429266.1 coordinate 127,199,618, forward strand.
TCAGCCTGGGAATCCAGCATGGGACTGATCAAGACCCCCTGAATCTGGGTGTCAGTGAGGAGGCCTAGGGAATCTATTGAGCCTTGGGCAGCAGATCAGTACCCATCCCAAGTATACACACGGACTTTGGACTCCCATAGAACAATGTGAGGTGCACTCTCACCCTGAACTCTCGGGGAAGGGTCTAAGCCCTGCCCTATATGAAATAACAGACTATGGACACCCCCATGGAGGGCCTCACCCTCCCTGGGGGAACGAGGGGATAACGGGGGGGGGGATGGGGGAGGGCACGGGAGGAGGGGAGGGAAAGGGAGAGGGACCTGGAACTGACTTGTGAAGCAACCTTGTTTCTTATCTAAATTTTTAAAAAAAGAATAAAAAAAAAAAAGAAATTAAAGACTTCCTCGAATTCAATGAGAATGAAGACACAACATACCCAAACCTATGGGACACTTTGAAAGCAGTGCTACGGGGGAAGTTCATAGCGCTAAATTCTCACATGAAGAAACAGGAGAACAGTTATACCAGAGAATTAACATCACAGCTGAAAGCTCTAGAACACAAAGAAGCACACTCCCCTAGGAGGAGTAGACACCAGGAAATAATCAAATTGAGGGCTGAAATCAACAAAGTAGAAACCAGGAAAACAATACAAAGAATCAATGCAACGAAGAGTTGGTTCTTTGAGAAAATCAACAAGATAGACAAACCTTTGTCCAAACTTACCAAACAGCAGAGAGTGAACACGCAAATTAACAAAATTAGAAATGAATGGGGGACATAACAACAGACTCTGAGGAAATCCAGAGAATCATTAGGTCATACTTTGAAAAGCTGTACTCCACAAAATTCGAAACATTAAAGGAAATGGATGACTTCCTGGACAGCTATCAATTGCCAAAATTAAATCAAGAACAGATAAGCAATTTAAATAGACCTATAAACCCTATGGAAATAGAAGCTGTCATCAAAAGTCTCCCAACCAAAAAAAGCCCAGGTCCAGATGGCCTCCCTGCAGAATTCTACCACAAATTCAAAGAACAGCTTATACCAATTCTTCTCAAAGTGTTCCACACAATAGAAGCAGAAGGGTCTTTGCCAAACTCTTTCTATGAGGCTTCAATAACCTTGATCCCCAAGCCACACAAAGATACAACTAAGATAGAGAACTTCAGACCAATATCCCCCATGAACATTGATGCAAAAATACTCAATAAAATACTAGCAAATCGGATCCAAGAACACATCAAAACAATCATTCACCACGATCAAGTAGGTTTCATCCCAGGGATGCAGGGATGGTTCAACATACGAAAATCCATTAACGTAATCCACCATATAAACAAGCTGAAAAACAAAAATCACATGATCATCTCACTAGATGCTGAAAAAGCCTTTGACAAAATCCAACACCCCTTCATGATAAAGGTCTTGGAGAGATCTGGGATAACAGGGACATACTTAAACATAATAAAAGCCATATACAGTAAACCAACAGCCAACATCAAACTAAATGGACAGAAACTCAACGCAATTCCTCTAAAATCAGGAATAAAACAAGGCTGTCCACTCTCTCCATACCTTTTCAACATGGTACTTGAAGTTCTAGCTATTGCCATACGACAACAAAGGGGGATCAAGGGGATACAAATTGGGAAGGAAGAGGTCAAACTTTCACTGTTTGCAGACGATATGATAGTTTGCATCAATGACCCAAAGAACTCTACCAGGGAACTCTTACAGCTGATTAACACCTTCAGCAAAGTGGCAGGCTACAAGATCAACTCAAGAAAATCAGTAGCCCTACTATATACAGATGATAAAAGGGCTGAAAGAGAAATCAGAGAAACATCACCCTTTACAATTGCCACGAACAACATAAAATACCTTGGGGTAACGCTAACCAAACAAGTGAAAGACCTGTATCGTAAGAACTTTGAATCTTTAAAGAAAGAAATTAAAGAAGCCCTCAGAAAATGGAAAGATCTCCCATGCTCTTGGATAGGTAGGATCAATGTAGTAAAAATGGCAATCCTGCCAAAAGCAATCTACAGATTCAATGCTATCCCCATTAAAATCCCAGCACAATTCTTCACAGACCTTGAAAGAACAATAATCAATTTTGTATGGAAAAACAAAAGACCCAGGATAGCCAAAACAACCCTGTTCAACAAGGCAACGTCCGGAGGCATCACCATCCCTGACCTCAAGCTCTATTATAGAGCTATAGTCCTGAAAACAGCTTGGTATTGGCACAAAAATAGACAGGTAGACCAATGGAATCGAATTGAAAATCCGGGTATTAACCCACACACGTACGAACATCTGATCTTTGACAAAGAAGCTAAAAATATACAATGGAATAAAGAAAGCATCTTCAACAAATGGTGCTGGCATAATTGGAGACTGGCATGTAGAAGAATGCGGATCGATCCATGTTTATCGCCATGCACAAAACTTAAGTCCAAATGGATCAAAGACCTCAACATAAATCCAGCCACACTGAACCTCTTAGAAGAGAAAGTGGGTGGTACCCTTGAACGAATTGGTACAGGAGACAGCTTCCTGAACATAACACCAGTAGCACAGACAGTGAGATCAACAATTAATAAATGGGACCTACTGAAACTGAGAAGCTTCTGTAAGGCAAAGGACACAGTCAGCAAGACAAAAAGGCAGCCCACAGAATGGGAAAAAATATTCACTAATCCCACATCTGACAGAGGGTTGATCTCCAAAATTTACAAAGAACTCAAGAAGCAAGTCTCCAAAACAGCAAAGGACCCAATTAAAAAGTGGGCTGCAGAACTAAATAGAGAGTTTTCAATAGAGGAGTCTAAAATGGCTGAGAGGCACTTGAGAAAGTGCTCAACATCCTTAGCCATCCGGGAAATGCAAATCAAAACAACTCTCAGATACCATCTCACTCCTGTCAGAATGGCTAAAATCAAAAACACCAATGACAATTTATGCTGGAGAGGATGTGGTGAAAGGGGGACACTCCTCCATTGCTGGTGGGAGTGCCAACTGGTTCAGCCACTTTGGAAAGCAGTATGGAGATTCCTCAGAAAAATGGGAATAAACCTACCACAAGACCCAGCAACTCCACTCTTAGGCATATATCCAAAAGATGCCCATTCATACAACAAAGATGTCTGTTCCACTATGTTCATAGCAGCTTTATTTGTAATTGCCAGAACTTGGAAGCAACCTAGATGTCCCTCACCCGAAGAGTGGATAGAGAAAATGTGGTACATCAACACAAAGGAGTACTATTCAGCAGAAAAAAATAATGGAATCATGAGATTCGCAGGTAAATGGACGACACTAGGAGAAACCATCCTGAGTGAGGTAACCCAGTCACAAAAAGAGAAACATGGCATGTACTCTCTCATATATGGATTTTAGACATAGATCTGGGGAGTGCCAGCCTTCAATCCTATGGCCAGAGAGTCTGGGAAACAGAAACTTTATTTAGTGGCTGATCGAGGAAGAGGCAGACTCCCTTGGTTAAGTACTGAGCTGAACTCAAGAAAGCCAGTATCAGAGAGGGAGGACTGATGATCAAAGGGATTAAGACTGGGCTGGTTTAACCCCCAGAAACAGCTGACCAGACAAAGGTTAACTCTTGAATCCCAGGCATTAGCCTGGGAATCCAGCATGGGACTGATCAAGACCCCCTGAATCTGGGTGTCAGTGAGGAGGCCTAGGGAATCTATTGAGCCTTGGGCAGCAGATCAGTACCCATCCCAAGTATACACACGGACTTTGGACTCCCATAGAACAATGTGAGTTGCACTCTCACCCGAACTCTTGGGGAAGGGTCTAGGCCCTGCCCTATATGAAATGACAGACTATGCACACCCCCATGGAGGGCCTCACCCTCCCTGGGGAAATGAGGGGATAACGTGGGGGGGGAGGGCTCTGGAGGAAGGGAGGGAATGGGAGAGGGACCTGGAACTGACTTGTGAAGCAACCTTGTTTCTTATCCAAATTTAAACTGGAAAATAAAATTAAAAAAAAAAAAAGAACTAATTTACCTTACTTGTTTGCTTCAAAATTAAATATAGAGTTTCAGTTCAAATTCAATTTCTCTTGCATGTTATGCAAGTGCTTCATTGCTGAACTATACCCACAGCACAAAGTCAACATGTTTAAGGTCAGAAAGATACTCTTAAAAAGAACATACATGTATAAGGTGTTAACTCACAAACACCTGAACAGACCTCACCCACTTTCTCTCTTAATTTTTTCCCTCTGCCAACACATTCTCTATAAAGTACTGTAAAAATGTTTTTTAAAATGCAAATCATGCTACTTATTTATTTGTTTATTTAGTAATTAATTATTTCTTACTATTATTATTTTATTTTTAGATAGAATCTCATTACGTAGTGCCGCCTAGCCCAGAATTCATTGTGAAGGGCAGGCTTGCCTCAAATTCATAGAAAGATCTGCCTGCCTGTGTCTCTCAAGTTCTGGGATTAACGATGTTGCCACCACAACTGGCCATATCATGTTACTTTACACTAATAGTTTCTCTGCAAAGTCTTCTGTTAATGGTATAATAAAATCAGTCATATTAGGGCTTTTGTTTTCCTTCTTACACGTTATGGTGGTTTGAGTAAGAATGGTCCCATAGGCTCATATGTTTAAAGGCTTAGTCATTAGGGTGTAGTACCACTTGAGAAGGATTAGGAGGTATGGCCTTGTGGGAGGAATTGTGTCACTAGGGTGGGCTTTGAGGTTTGCAAACAAAAAAAAATGCCCAAGCCAGGCCCAGTGGTCTCTCTTCTTACTGCCTGTAGAATTGGACGTAGACATCTCAGCTACTTGTCCAGTACCACATCAGCCTGCATGCTGCCATGCTGTTACCATTGATGACAATGGACTAAATCATTGAAACTGTAAGCCAACCCCTGTTTAAGGCTTTTTTTTATAAGAGTTGCTGTGGTCATAGTGTCACTTCACAGCAATAGAACACTAAGACACAAATCTAATTCTACTTCGCCTTGCATCTAGCCCATCCCCACTCCAAAGAATTACTAAAAACATATTCATCAAAGTAAGTAGATGACAAAGTCTAGTTTAATTCAAGGGAAAATAAACATTCTACCATGCCCTACCTACCAAAAGCAGATCAAAACTTTAAATAGATACATTGAGTGGGAAAGAAACTAGAAATCAAAATTCTCTGAACGAGGTTTGAGGCCACAGTTTCTTTTTTATTTTTTGCTTTTTTCTAGCATCCCCTGCTGAGGATAGTCTGGCAGTAACCCAGAACCACATACTAGAACAAACAGAAATGGCTATAACAGAAGTTCTTCATCTCTCACCTTGGAAAGGAAACAGGAAACAGAGCTGACACTATTGCCTGCCCATACATACCCCCATCTCTCCACCTTTCCTTGTTGGAAGAAACAGTTATGAAACATTGCACATAACCAAAGCCAACCTTCTAGCAAAAAGACTGCTGTGGTTTGCTGTGTGTCTCCCAGACAGTCTGTGTGTGAAAGCCTTGATCTATGAAAGTAGTTCTCAACCTGTAGGTTGTGACCCCTTTGAAAAACATCTGCCTCCAAAAATATTCACATTATGATTCATGACAGTAGCAATATTATAGTTATGAAGTAGCAACAAAAATAATTTCATACTTGGGGGTACCACAACATGAGGAACTGTATTAAAGGGTCCCAGCAGTAGGAAGGTTGAGAACCACTGCTCTACAGGGTAGTACTATGGGACTGGTACACTTTGAAAACAAAGAATTTATTGAATGTCTGTAAGTCACAGAAAATGACATGGAGGGTGTAAGCATTTCGGGATGGGACAGGTATTCTGGCACTAGGCAGTCACAGAATACTGAGTATTACACAGCTCAGATAGAAAGGTATCCTGGAGCTTGGGAACCAAGGACTATCATGGGTTGTAGTAAGCTTAGCAGCTTATAGCCCTGCCTCAGGAAAAGGCTTCCCCAGCGTATTGGCTCTGCTCTAGCAAGAGAGGGTCTTCCAGCTGGGGATGTTTGCCCAGTATACAGGAGGTTTCTTGAGCGAAGTTGCTACAGTTCAGCTCTGCTCCCAGAGAGAAGAGTGGAGAGTGGAGAGCAGAGTGTAACAACTCCACTTGCTCTGCTTCCTGTGCAAAAGTGTTACAGCCCTGCTCGCTCTGTTCTGCCCAGAGTCGCCTCTGCTCTGCTACCACCACAAAAGATCTTCACCCAAAGCTCATCAAAGGTGTTTATTTGAAGGAAGAAGATGGACCAGCCAAGCTGAACATACACAGGGTTTATATAGGAATTCTTGGGGCCAGGGGAAGTTTTTCCAGGGTAGGGACTGGTCAGATTTCAGTGCTGAGCTCAGATTGGCTAGAGCTCCTACCCAAGGATTGGTTAGTTTTCTGCACAGGATTAGGGTCAGATTTGGCTCTGGTTTCAGGGCCAAAGTGTGTTTCTTTCTCTGGTCCTTTTTAGCCTTTTGGCTCCAATTTTAGGGCCAGGGTGCATTTTTTTTTCACTGACTCTGATTCCAGGGACAAAGTGTGTTCCTTTGGCACTAGTTTCGGGGTCAGGGAACATTTCTTTGGTTCTGGTTACAGGTTCAAAGTGTGTTTCTTTGGTTCTACTCAGGGTGTGTTTCTTTTCCCTACAGAGGGATCATAGCCAGTCTTCTTATTCTTGTACCTGGCAAGGTGAGCAAATCTTTGTTTGGTTTGTTCGCTTCTGTTTTTATGATTAGTCTTCTTCTGTTGTAGACTGAACCTCCCTGTTGCTCAAGATTATCCCAAACTTACAGTCCTCCTGCCTCCACCTCCTGAGTGCTGATAATATAGATGTCTTCCACTAGGCTGCCTTGCCAGAGCAGTGGTTTGGCTCTGCCATAAGTGGTAGCCAAGATGCTCATAACTGCCTCAAAGCAGTGGGACAATTAAGATTTCTAAAACCAGGAGCAAAACTACACCTTTTCTTATCATAAGCTTATTATCCCAGCAAGTTCCTTACCATGGCACAGACTGACAAATACAGAAACCAAGAAAGGGTTACTATGGGAAACTCATATATTGGGAAGATGGAGAAGAGAGAAGATTCCAAGAGGGCAATCTCTTTGTTTATGAACTCCCAAGAGTGACCATAAGTAGAATCTCAAAAGCTTTGACCAGTTCACTTCAGTGGGTAAATAGCTGCCTATTGTCAGTCCCTTTGCTTACCCACTCATTGCAAAAATAGAAGTGGGTAGAGGGAGAGAAGTATATGGCAGAAGAAACTATAAGAAAAGATGATTGTAAATCAATTTTCCTTATGCAAAAAATAACATAGGAAAATTGATAAGTTGGCACTTTTGTAGCAAAAAAATCTTACCTAATATATGTGAGGCCCTGAATTCAACTTGTAGAACTACAAAAAAAAGGAAGGAAGGAAGAAACAAAGGAAGGATGGATTGAAACCAGTTAATTCTTTGTTATATCAACAAAATTGGCAGACTTTTAACCTGACTTTTTTTAAGGAAAGAAGGAGAGTGAAAAATCAGGAATGGAAGTAGGGACATTACTGCTAACTGTACTCAAGGGTTAGCTGAGTGGGACAGCACACACCTGTAACACCAGCACTGAGGAGACTGAGGTAGGAGGACTAAGGGATCAAAGGCATTATAGCTACAGACCAAGATACAGTCTCAAAGAACAAACAAAAACATTAAAATAAACAGCTCTGAAAAATAGTATTCCTATTACCAAGATGCTATTAATAAGCTGCCAAAACATCCAAGCTTCCAACACTATCTCACACAGAAATAACAAATACAAGCAGATGTAGTGATTTGACTCATGTGTTTGAATGCTTGACCCTTAGGGAGTAGCACTATTAGGAAGGGTGGCCTTGTTGATGGAACTGTGTCATTGTGGGGGCAGGCTTTGAGGTGAGGTCTTATATGCTCAAGCTATTCCCAGTATGGCACACAGTCTCCTTCTGCTGCATGCAGATCAAGATAGAACTCTCAGCACCATGTCTGGCTGCATGCCGCCATGTTTCTCACCTGATGATGATAGGCTAAACCTCTGAAACTGCAATACAGCTTCAATTAAATGTTTTCCTTCATAGGAGTTGCTGTGATCACGGTGTCTGTTTACAACAGTGGAAACCTTAACAGAGACAGTAGACTTGTAACAAGGTGTTCTTGGCAAATTTTATCAAATATTTAAAGAAAATTTAATGCCAATTAACTTCAATCATCTCAGTTTTGATCAAAAAGTAGCAGAGGATGGAAAATTCTCTAGCTCACTCTATGAGGCTAGTGCTGCCTTCACACCAAAGCCAAATAAAGACATGGTAAGGAAGGAAACATCCCTTAAAAGTGTGAATCAAATGTCCTCACAAAATGCTGCAAACCTCTCCCAGCTGCACAGAGAGTGTAGCAGGGTTGAGTAAGGCCTCTCCAATACACAATCTTGTTTCAACATATCAAAATCATCAGCAGAATGGACTGTTTTTACAGAAACAAAGAAGAAAAATGCATGCAGTGTTTTATTGCGTTCAACAGAATTTGACAAAATCCATTTCCCTTTTACTGTTCAAACACTCAACAAACTAAGCAGACAAGGGAACTGTCTCAACCTGATAAATAAAGATCATGTACCATCAAACAAACAAAAAACCTACAGTTAACATCGCACCTAATGGCAAAAAACTCAATGCCTTCACTAAGAGCAAAAAGAAAAGGCAGTTCACTCTTGTCATTTCTAATCAACATTGTTAGCAGTTCTGACCAAGGCCATCAGACAATAAAGAGACGTAAAAGATATCTAGGTTGAAAGGAAAAAGGGATAAATAGAGCTGTCTTTATTCACAGATGATATGATCTTCCATATGAGAACTAAACAAAACAGTTCGGTTTTTGAGGAAGTGCCTCATTGTGTAGCCCTAGCTGGCCTGAAACTCTCTGTGTAGACCAAGATGCCCGAAATTGCTTCAGTCATAAGTGCAACTAAGTGCTAGGATTACAGACATACATCGCCATGCCTGGCTGAAACCCTTTTATAAAATTGACAAAGGGGCCAGAGAGATGGTTCAGCAAACAAAAGCACTTGCTGTGCAAGCCTGATGACCTGAGTTCAGTCATCAAAACACCCAGTGAAAGGACAGAGTCAACTTCCAAAAGTTGTCCTCTAACCTCCACACACTTGTACCTGTACAAATGCACACACTAAACCAACAAACAAATGTTGTAGAGGCCTTACTCAAACCTGATACACTCTGTGTGCAACTGGGAGAGGTTTGCAGCATTTTGTGAGGACTTCTGATTCACACTTTTGAGGGATGTTTCCTTCCTTATAGTGTCTTTATTTGGCTTTGGTGTGAAGGCAGTACTAGCCTCACAGGCTAAGTTAGAAAGTCTTCCATACCCTCCTACTTTTTGATCAAAATTGAGAGGGTTGGAGTTAATTAATATTAAATCTTCTTTAAATATTTGGTGGACTTTGATTTGTCATATGTTTCCAAATTACAGATTCTCTTTACTTATTACAAGTAGGTATCTTAGTTAGGGTTTCCATTGCTGTGAAGAGACATAATCACTGTAACTCTTATAAAGGAAAACATTTCATTGAAGCTGTCTTGTAGTTTCAGAGGCTTAGTTCATTATCATCATGTTGAGAAGCATAGCAGACATAGTACTAAGAGATCTACATGCTGATACATGCTTGCAATTCTAAATTCTAACCTTTAAGAGATATAAATAGGATGTTCAAGAGTTCCAGGTAAGGTAGGTAGTGGTGGTCCACTCCTTTAATCCCAACACTCAAGAGGCAGAAGTAGGCAGATCTTTGTGAGTTCAAAGCCAGTCTGGTCTACATAGCAAATTCCAGGGCAGCCAGGGCTACAATAAATAAACAAGCAAACAAACAAAAAGAGTTTGAAGCACTATCTTGGCTGCATAAGAGTTCAAGCTAGCTTAGAGCACACACCACATACACATACCACTCACACACACCACGCACACACACCACACACACACACCACACACACACACCACACACACACACACACACACACACCACACACCACACACACACATATGAAAAAGGGAGACAAAAATTAAAAACAAAAGGTAGGGGGATTGGATCTAACTTAATTGATAAGACTACTTGCCCAGTACTAATGAATCTTTCAAGAGTTAGAGTCAGGAGGATCAGAAATATAGAGTAATCCCTAGCTACATATGGATTTAGAAATCAGTCTGGCAATCACAAGACTCTGCCTCAAAGAAAACATTGAATTAATTCTTCAAAAATAACTTTTGACTCATTTTTCTGTGGCTCTGAGAAAGTTTGACCCCATGCTCACATATATATACGGGCAGCAGTAACTGAACTCAGTGGTTATAAAAAAAAAGAGAGAGAGAGAAAAACATGGAAGTGAGAAAGGGGATGAATTAAGGGATACCACAGAAGTTTGAGGTGATTAGGATCAAGATACATTTTATTCTTGTATGAAATTGTCAACGAAAAAATAAAATATCCTTTAAAAATTATTGACTTCATGTCAGAAGTTTAACAAACTAAATTGCAATATCCAAGCTCAAAAATAAGTTGTAATTTTATATGGAATTAGAAAAATCTACTCAACTAAAATAGGGTAATATTTGGGAACAAATTTAATCACAGAAGCATAAATTATATATTTTGAAAATTACATAATCTCACTGAAGGAAAATTTAAAGATCTGTATATATAGGAGACATCTATGTCCGTAGAAACAAAAATAAGATGTTTGAGAAGACATGTCCCTTCAATTGGTTTACAGATTCAATGCATTACCTATCAAAATGCTAAGGAGTTCAGTGGAAGAGAGTGAAAGATGCCAGAAAAGCCAGACCTTAAATTCCTATCTAACACTTGGAAGCTGTGGACAGAGGACTGACAGCTCAAAAACATATTAGGCTACTTACTATTTGGAGATGGAGACAAAGGGTCAAGGTCAAGGTCAACCCCACCTACAGAGTAAATTCACGGCCAGCCTGGGTTACAAAATATAGTCTCCAAATAAATATAATTAAAATAAAATGCCCAGGAATGGTGATGTGTGCCTTTTGGTTCTTATCCCAGGTCTCAGGAGGATGAAGTGTGAGGCCTGAGAGTCACTTTAACTCTGAGATACTGATAGCAGACTGTGCACCATAGTGACACCTCATGTCCAAAGAATATAAATAAATATTGCTGTCCAAGCTGGCTTAGTACTTGCTGGATGGCCCAGGCTGATTTCACACACAGCATCCTCCTGATTCAGCCTCCCAAGTGCTTGGTTGACTGACAGGAACATGCCAGCATGCCCAACCCCATAAAGGAATTGTTACACATTTTGAAAACTTAGCTCTAAAATTTATCGGAAAATAAAAATAAAGAGACACTTTAAACCATTTTATCAGAATGCTATAGTTGGAAGACTCATATTACCCTATTTTAAAACTTAATGTCAAGCTGCATGTATCAAGACAATAGTATTAGTGAAGGGATAGGCACCAAAAATCAGCACAGAAGTAAAGTTCAACCCAGGAAGATGTTTGTATAAAATATTCACAAATATTCTTGCTTATTCTCTCTCTCTCTCTCTCTCTCTCTCTCTCTCTCTCTCTCTCTCTCTCTCTCTGTGTGTGTGTGTGTGTGTGTGTGTGGTGTAGAAATCAAAGAACAACTTGTAAGATTTATTTCTCTCCTTCCACCATATGACTCCCAGAGTCATCAGAATTGTCAGCAAGTGTCTTTACACAGAGCTGCTTTCTTTTGCTTCTGTTCCTCCTCCTCCTCCTGCTCCTCCTCCTCCTGCTCCTCCTCCTCCTGCTCCTCCTTCCTCCTCCTCCTTCACAAAGATATAAGTATGACTTCCAACCTCTCTGTCCAGACAGATCCTGCACCTCTTTCTCCAGGGTCTAGCTGAATCACTTAGTCTTCATACCTCATCAAAAAAAAGGTCTCTTTGTTGAAGAAGGAGACTACTACAGAAATCCACTAATCAAAATGCAGAGTTGTGGAGCCCAGTCCCAGGGCATATACCTATAGAATAACTCCCACACATAAGGCTCAGGATCATTGTGGAAGAGGTGGTGGAAAGAGTATAAGAGGCAAAGGATGGGGGAGTTTGTGTGAGACTGTGTGTCCACAAAATGTCAGAAGCTACACATTAAAGTTTTACCAGCATGGCTGCCTAAACATGAATAAAGATGACACAAATACACATGCTAAGGTGGGCTGGAGGAGAGGGGAGTAATAACTCACCAGACCTTAACCCTGCACAAAACAGGACAGGCAACTAAGAATTACTGGGAGTGGGAGAAACAGTGTTCACCATGGAAAATCACACCACGTGGTTATCCAGTGGTAAGCTCTGAAAACATACATCCAAGTAATATTATACACTCTAACCATTTGCATTTGTAAATCTAGGAATACGTGCATTACCTAACAACAATTACTGGATAAAAGACTGTGAACTTGAAAGAGACCAAGGAGCTTTATATGGGAGGATTTGGAGGTAGAAAAGGAAAGGAGGAACTGATGTAATTGCATTATTATCTCAAAAATTAAAAATACATTAACAAAAGAAAGAAAACAGCCTGAACAAGTCATGAAGAGCAAGCCAGAAATCCATGTTCCTCCATGGCTTGTGCCTCAGTTCCTGCCTCCAGATGCCTGCCTTGAGTGCCTGTCCTGACTTCCCTCTGCAATGGATGGTGTCTTGTGAGTTGTAAGATGAAATAAATCCTTTTCTTCCAATCCCAAAATACAAATGCACCAGGTAACAACAGTATCACAGTGTTTTTCTTGAACTATTCAACAGCCAACATGCAGAAAAATAATCTTAACACATAGGTTATATAAAACTTAACTGGAAATGAGTCATAAATCTAAATGGAAAAAGTATAATAAAAAATCTGAAGAAAACTAGAACAAATTCCCAGAAGTCTCCCTGTTGCTGGCAGCAAAGTATTGCTGTGAACAGTTCTGAAAAAGTTTGTCAGTGTCAATATAAACCGCAACTGCTCTTACCGATGATCCAGTCCTTGCGCTTCTGGGAATTTATCCCTGACTATTAAGAGCATGCCCACACCGAAACATGCCCACCAGTGCTACCAGGAACCCATGGGAACTCTTTATCAAGGCACCTTCCTCGTTGTGCACCTGTCTTTGCGTCCCTAGAACTCTCAGTTCATACATCCACTTTCCATTTTTTGGGTGACCCATATCTCAATTTATCTCCCATTTCCTTTAGACACTTCGTATTTGGTTTTTGTTCCCCTGATTGCTGAACTAGTACATTGCTGATTAAGCAAAAATCCCTCTTCTTCCTCGTAAACCGAGGAAGTGGTTTCAGTGCGTATAATAACAATTCATAAAACGTTTTAGGATTCCTGCATCACTAGTACAGGTGTCCTTTCCTCTAAGCTTGTAAACTCTCTAAGAGCCACATTGTAAACATTTCCATTTCCAGCTCAACCCTTTCCAGGTCTGAGCCAGAGGTGGACTGAGATGGCTCCCTGCTTCTTTGGGGGGTGCACAATCAACATGGAGCAGACCGGTCAGGCACCATCCTAACAAGCTCAGCCCAAGGTTGCTAGTCCAGGACATGTGGGAGAAAAGCAACAGCTCTGCGCTATGCCTTGCGGCTGGGACAAGCAGGTCTCAAGCAAGCACTACCTGGGATGCAACCAAGACCCCTGCCTGGTTCTGGGCAGCCAGGCACCATTATGGTAAGAGAATACAGAGTGTGGAAATATAAGAAAGACGCAAAAGAGTTCATGGGTTTATGAGGTGAGGCCCTTGGAATCCAGGGTGATGTCCCGGTCTGGGCTATTACCAAGGGTCAGGTCTTGGTCCGAGGCCCCAAAACAGCTGAGGGGGCCTGTGTTGATGCCTGTGGCTCCTATCACCACTGATGCTGTGCAGAGGCTGGTAGTCTTGGCCGATACTTGGAGCCATATTGGTATCTGAGGGTCATGCTGCTAAAGGGGTCATGACAATCTAAAGTGGCTTGCACTGCCACCTAGGGTCAAGGTGACATCCTGGCCTAGACTGCTGCTGAGGACCGCGTGTGGGTCTGTGGTCCTACCATAGTGAAGGTCTATGTTGGTGTCCGTGGTCCACACTACCGCCAAAGGTCGTAGGGATGCCCAGGGTCAAGGCTGCAGCCTGTGATCATATTGGTGTCTGGGGTCTGTGTTGCTGAATGATTTGAGCGGCCAGTGCTGTCACCTGGGGTCATGGTACTATCCAGACCAGGGCTGCTGCTGAGGGCCATATCTGGGTCTACGGTCCTGCTGCAGCTGGTGTCTGTGATGATGTCCATGAACCATTTTAGCACAGGGAGTCATTGGAACCATGCTGTACAGAGCCATTCCCACCCTTGGCTAGCCCTGGGATAGCTGGTCTTGATCTTCTATGGATACTGCAGCAAGAAAGCCACCCCGCCCCCCCATTCAAGAAAGATGGCCCTATACCTCACTATAGTCACGCACCTCACCTGGACAGCACACTACCCCTGACCCTATGGTTGGGGACACAGGTGACCCAACGCAGGTGTGAGAGCAGGAGAACTGACCCGCCCCCTCCCATCTGCCATGTGGTAGCATGGGTTAGAGAAAGACACCGTCCCCCCTCACCCATTACCACCTGCAGCAGCTAAAAGAACTGGTCCTGGGGTCACAAGAGAGAGAGAACCTGCCCCGCCCCTTGCCAACTGCAGTACACAGAAGAGCAGGCCCTGCACCCTGTCTGGGCAGCACATGAGAGCTAACTCTGTTGTCAAGGGACGGGGGGGCACAGTTGAGCTAGCCCTGAGGGTATGACAGCAGGAGAGTTGACCCACATGCCTTCTATATGCCGCTTGTAGACCTTGCCTGGGCAAAAATAGTAGAGCTGGCCCTGGTGGTGCCCTGTGGGTGATTCCGATCTGAGGACTTGAGAGCAGAACTTGCCCTGCTCCTTGCTGCAGTCTGCTTTGAGGGAGCTAGACAAGGCAGTGCTGGAGAGCTTGCCCAGGTAGTAACAATGAGGGAAAGCTGGCAGGGTGACCAACCCAGCTATCACCCAGGCCAACAACCAGGGCTATGAATTGGCCTCCCCAACATCCTCCCCGTCTAGGAACTGTTGGAGCATGGGATGGACTCAGAGACCCAAAACAGCAGGATCCCCATGGTACAGGACAACAACAGGATATCCAAGAGGGGCCCCAGTGGGAGCATATTATCAGTGAGTGGCACAGCAGAAGCCAGAGGCTTCCAGCCAGGCCAATGACTCATGGCAATGAACACTTGCAAGTAAAGATGGTCTAACGAGTTAACTATGTGACTCAATGGGCCACACTGCAGCTTCCACAGATTCTTCCTGTCTTTTTTCTTTCTTTTTCACATTTTGTTTGTTTGTTTTGTTTTTGTTTCTGTTTCCTTTGATTTGTGGTTTTTCTTTTAAATTTGGCTTTGTTTGGGGGCAGAGGGGATGAGGGGACAGGGAGATAAGTGGGATTGGAATGCATGATGTGAAATCCACCAAGAATCAAAAGAATTTCGTTTCCATCCTGATAAACCATTCCAGTTTCTTTTTCTTATCTGACTCAGAAAATATTCCAGAGGTACATGTACACTGATTCAACGATCACATCTTTAAATCTCATAGTAATACATTAGTTTATACATTGTGGCATTTAATACACACGTGTGAGCCCCGTGAGGATCCATTTGGTCGCTGAAGAGGAGAGAAAAAGAGCAGAGGCAGCTACTCCTACAAGGCTTTGTTAGCAATAGGCAAGTTCGCAGATATAAATCTAAACTGTGACATCCCTGCTCTGCTGTCCTGTCCACTTGTAGCTCCCCTGCCACATTATTGGATGAATTCACTAATAAATCTGTATCTATGAAAATCTGTTAGCATAACAAACAAAACAACTTGAGGAAACATCTGACTGCTAATTGACTCAGTGGCTAAGAGCATTGACTGATCCATGTTCAATTCTCAATACCCACACGGCAACTGACAGTTCTCTGTTATTCCAGGCTTCCAGCATGGCCTACATAGAAATCCAGGGCAGCCAGGCCACATAGTGAGACTCTTTCTCAAAACAACAACAGCCATGTGAAGCAAATGCATTCTTCATATCCTAGTGGAATAGATTTACATTTATCTTGGCATGTTCCTTAAGTTACAAATGCATGATTAAAAAGTACTTCTGGAGGGCATAGCTCGCTTTGCTGTGGTATGGCTTTCACAAAGTTATTTTTTCCCAGTATTTTGGGAATTGCTATATTAATTTCCATAACAAAGAACTTAGTAAATTGGTACTGTTCTATAGTCTAAAATTAAAATAGTTCAGGAACATTTTTAAAAGTCTGACCATGTTATAAATATTGAGATATTTAAAGATTACAAGTAAAAGTACTTAGGCTGTGTTTTGTAAACATTCATGAACTTAGTTCTTATTTAAATATTGTGGGATTTTTATGACTATATTTATATTGTCAAATATGATAAGCAAAAGGAATAAAAATCATTGTCTTGAGAAAAAAAAAGTACATCTGACATAAAAATTGCTTGGCCTATAAAGGAAAGTCTCCTCTGTACCTTTAATGTTGAGCCAAAACATAATAGTAGGAAAAGACCCTACTTTCTATAAATGTTGAAATTTATCTCTCAATTGAGGGTTTTTTTTTCTGTATGCTGTCAGTGTTTATTTTAAACTGTGAGTTACAATTTTGTGACAAATTAACAGAGGAGACACTGTCTAAATTGTGGAAAGAATGGGGGCAGGAAAAGGAGATGAAAATCAGATACATTAGATCAAACAGAGGAAAGGTGATTTACCCAGACTCCCAATAACTATAACTTTGCCATCTTTGTGCTTCTTTTGTTTCTTCCAGTCTCCAATCACATTTTCAATACAAATTATCCTATTATTTTGCAGAATCACTTTGTGTTCCTTGGTGGATTTATTCAGCTAATTAATGCCTTTTTTAAAAAGAATGGCTGAAAGCAGTATCAAGAGAAATCATTTCCAAGCTGAAATTTATATACTTGAAAGCTGATGCCTAGGAAGATGGTTTGGCTCTATAAAAACAGAAGCAATTCATCGGCTGCACAGACCCAGACGTGGGCCTGCTAGGGTTTCTTTTTCATAGGAAATTATGGTTCGGGTGGATTCTCATTATCCCTAGTGGGTGGGGGTCTCAGCAGAGTGTTCTGCTGTCTGGCATGAACGTATCTGTGGAGTACTTGAAAAACAATGAAATGTGTTAGAACTGAGGGGCTCGTTTCCCTTTGTGCCTTACCAGATGTCTTCTCTTTAGCCTTGGCCCCCTTTGTATCCCTCACATCCCAACAATCTCATACTGAATCCCACATTTTATTTATGTTCACACCAAGACTGCTAAAGAATTATCAAGGCTGCCCCAGCATCCCTACCTACCATACACACTGGCTCCGCCATTCAAGCCATCACATTCCCCCGTGGACCAATACACTGGCTGAAGGACAAACAGAACCACTCCCATGCTCCTTTCCTGGGTACCTCTTTTCCTGGAGAGCTGTGACTAGGACTAGCAGGCCCACCACCCCAGTGGACGACAGTCAAAAGGATGGAGACCTCTTGAGGCTCATTACAACCAGGAACTTTTTGTCGGGTTTGTTTGTATTTCGTTTGTTCTTTTGTTTTGTATTGGTAGGGACAGGGTGTCCTTACATAGCACAAACTGGCCTCAGTCTCACAATCCTCCTGCCTCAGCTCAGCCTCCAATGCCTGTGTGCATCAGCTCCAGTTCTCTCTCTCTCTCTCTCTCTCTCTCTCTCTCTCTCTCTCTCTCTCTCTCTCTCTCTCTCTCTCGTGTGTGTGTGTGTGTGTGTGTGTGTGTGTGTGTGTGTGTGTGTGTGTGTGTTGACACAGGTTGGTTCTTATTCTGCAGTCTTGGGTGGCCTGGAACTCACTGTAACATAACTGACCTCTAACTTGTGGATATCCTCCTGCTCTCCCTACTAAACACTAAAAAGCATGGGTCACTGTAACTTAAATAACAGTGCTCACACATGGTTCATTGACATTTTTTTTCTTTCAGGGTCTCAGATCTTCAGAACATGCTTTGCTGTCAGAGCTATTTTAAGGGAACTAAGTTTAAACTAATGAGGAAAGACTACATAGAGCAACATAGGCTAACAGTTGCTCCTTGGTGCTAACTAGTGAAGCCATTTCCCTCGGGCTCTTCAATTAGTTTTATATCCCATGGGGTGAATGTACTGATGAAGGGGACAAGACAGCAAAGCAGTGAAGATGACTTTTAATGGTTATTCTTCTAGGTCCTTCTCTCCCCGACTTCACTGCTCTCTTTATTTACTGTTGAAGAGAATATTTCTGCTTACCTAGTTGCCTTGAAAAACATGACTCTCCAGGGAACTTTGCAGTGAGAACATTTGCTAACGTATTGGCAGTTTTCCCTTCTTTTCTTTATTTACAGCATCTCTTTCTTGTTTTTGTTTAACAGGTAGAACAATGAAATAGTCTACCACAAGGACTTTTCATTTGTTCCAGCATTTTGACTGTCAAGGCCGGGTTGGGGACAAAGAGGAGCATTGGAGACATGCCTCTGGTTTACCAAGATTCTGAGTGTTTTCCTCTCTGATCAAAACCCAGTTAAGGAGTCGGTGGTCTTCTGAAACAACACTCTGTTTGTGGGGCTGTGAAGTACTCAGGGTTCTAACTGCAAAAGCACTCTAGATTTGGTCTTCATGCAGTGAGCAGTTAGTGATGTCATCCTTCTTTTCATGCTAGTGAAATCAAATGTAAGTTTCTCATCTACCTCCCGAATACAACACTGACTGGACTTTTGAAAGATAGTTGCTTACAGAATAGGGGTGAATTCACTTTTCTCTCAATCATGAGCTAGATCTTCCAAGGAATCTTGCTTTTCTTTCTTCTTCTTTTTTTTGTTTTTTGTTTTGTTTAAACTTACTCCAACTTCTCCTTTACTCATCATTTCAGAGAAACTGGGCTTTGATAAGGTCCCTGCCTGGTGATAACTAGTTTAAAAAAGAAAGAAAAGCACTCAACTTCTGGTCAGGGCCTTCTGTGAGTAGAATTCCAACTTACTGGGTGGCTGACTGACTCTAGGGGAATTCGTGCTGATTCTCTTTGCCAACATAGAACTTATACTATTTAAATTTATTTTTATGTGCATTGATGTTTTTGCCTGCATGCATGTCTTTGTGAGGGTGTCAAATCCTCTGGAACTGGAATTACAGACAGTGGTGAGCTGCCATGTGGATGTTGGGAACTGAACCTGAGTCCTCTGCTCTATCCACTGAGCAATCTCTCCGGCCCTCTGATAATTGTTTTTTAATGAGAGCACTTATTTTATTTACTTTTCATTAGCTTAAACAGCTTCCTGTTAGGATATTCTGTTTGTGTTCTGACAAATAAAGCTTGCCTGAAGATCCAAGTGTGGAGCTAGCCACTAGTTAACATAGAGGTCTGGAGGTCTGTACAGACAGGAAGTGATATGGCATGGTGGAGAGAGGAAGTGACAAGGCCAGGCGTAGACAGGATCTCAGCCCTTTTTGCCAGAGAAGTCGAGTGGTAAGAGGTGACCGTGACTGATCTTTCAGCCTGTATCCCACTATTGGACTCCTGGTGTTTATTATTAAGACTCATTAGGATCACGCTTCAGCTTTCATTTACTATTCTTATTCATTTAAATCCATGAGAGGTACATCAGCATACCAGTTCTGTATCCAGCGGCCTTTGCAGGAAGTTGCTTTGTAATTTGTTATAAACTGTGCCACTCTTTCCATGGGCCTGATCTACATCTTCCCAAAATACTCTGGTTTTGTTTGGTTTACCTCCAGGAGTCACCATGTTGTTGTTTTTTGTTTGTTTTTTGTTTTGTTTTTGCTTCATATACATAATTTCCTCTCTTGCCTAAATAGAATTCAGTTTCATCTCCAGCATAACCACCTTCAATTTTGAGAAGATCCCTGTGTATGTTCTCTTTGATTCTGAACACCTCACTTGTAGCCATCAGAAATGGCCTTGCAGCGCTGCCTTCTAGACATATTTGCCTTTCAGAGGTCTTATTCCCATCAGGCCTCAACAGTGCCAAGATGGTGAAAAGAAACTGAACTATTTCTTTATTTACATTTTTAAGGCAAAATTTTTTAATTTTTGAAATTATAATGTAATAGCAACATTTCTCCCTTCTCTTTCCTTGTTCTACACCCTACTTGTTATTGCATACTTATAAGAATACATATATGCATACATATTCCTAAGTATAACCTATTTAATATGTATAATGTTACTGTATGTGTGTTTTCAGGACTGACCTTTAGACACTGAACAGCCAAATGACGTGATCTTCCCTATGGAAGACCCCCTCTCCCACTCCCAGCTCTCCTCAGTTACCTGGAGTTCTTTGTGTAGCGTTGAGGTCTCGTGGACTTTTCTCTGTCCAGTTTGGCATGTTTACTGGTGTCATCCTTGGTCAGCTCACATTTAGGTGGTCATGTTGGTGAGACTTTATGAGTGTCACTTCAGATGTTACTTGGAGACACAGTCTCTAGCAAACTCCTTGCTCCTCTGGCCTTACATTCTTCCCACCTTTCCAAAGTTCCCTGAACCTTAGGTGCAGAAGTATTTAGTAGGTGTGTCCACTGGGATTGGGCTCTACAACTTGGCATTTTGACTAGTTGTAGTTTTC
Organism: Mesocricetus auratus; assembly: GCF_017639785.1. Lineage (NCBI taxonomy): Eukaryota > Metazoa > Chordata > Mammalia > Rodentia > Cricetidae > Mesocricetus > Mesocricetus auratus. The sequence continues at coordinate 127,220,335 of NW_024429266.1, forward strand.
TGTAGTGGTCTCCAACTGTTGCAAAGAGATGTTTCCATGATAAGGGATAAAGACTGCACTTCTGTGGGTCAGGTTCATTAAAAAAAAAAAAAACAGATGGGCACGAAAGACAGCCCATCTTCCCTTTCTCATTATCAATCCTGAAGTATACTGAAAAGAGCACACAAAATCAAAAACCAAGAACAAAGTCTTGGTTCACCTCAATCAATAAGAAAGAGAACAGAACTGATTTTGTATGCATAAACTATTGGGATAAGTGAAGGTGAAAGCAAAGTTTTCATCAAAGACAAACTCTTCCGTCCCACAGGACCTGCAGGCACCCAGGTGCCTCTCCTCGAGGTCCCTGTGGCAGCTAATGCTTTCTGCTCTCCTGTTTGTACCCCACTGATATAGAGGAAAACTGAAAGAAAGGTTGGTGAGACAACTCAGTCTCAGGGCCTTACAAGGTGAAAGGAGAGAGCAGGTACCTCAGACCTTCACGTGCTCATAATTACCTGTAAGCACGTGTGCACATGTGCGCGTGCACACACATGCAAACACACATACATAAATATACATATGCACACACACATGCATGCACACACAAGTACATACACACACATGCATATACATGCACACACACACACACATACAAGTAAACAAATGGAAATTTTAAAAACTGAGAGAAGTAAAGCTTGGTGTAGTGGCAAATATCTGTGGTCCCAGCACTAGAGAGACAGAAGCAAGAGGAAAACTTCAAGCTTGAAGCCAGCATGAATTAAACATTGAGTAGTAGACCAGTCAAGGCTGTATATGGAGATGCTGTCTCAAAAAAAAGGAAACAAAATTCTGCATGGGCCCCAGACTGATGGCTGAGAGGCCAGCATGGGACTTATCCAGACCCCCTGAATTTGGGTGTCAGTGAGGAGGCCTCGGCAATCTATGGGGCCTCAGGTAATTGTTCAGTATTTATCCCTGACATACAAAGGGACTTTGGGAGGGAGCCCATTCCACATAGAGGAATGCTCTCTCAGCCTGGACACATGATAGAGGACCTAGGACCTGCCTGGGATGATATGACAAGCTTGTTTCTAATTTAAATAAAAAAGAAAAGAAAATTCTGGTAACTCGACCCCACATAATACTCTGACGACTTTAGGGTTTCTTCAGCATCTCAGGAGAAGGAGAACAAATCAAAGAGCCTTCTGATTTTCTGTGCTATTATTAAGTGTATAGCAATGATATATGTTTTAATTTGAGATGTAATAAAATAGTTCTCAATCATTTTTGTTTCATAAGAAAAATGTACCACATTTTCTAAGTGCATTTATATTTGGATAGAGCAGGGTCCCTGTTGGGGAAGTCCTGTACATTTGTTAATAAAGCACTGCTGGCCAATAGGAATCTAGATAGGTGGGACTAGGAGTCCAGGAGGATTCTGAGAAGGAGAAACACAGAGAGTCGACATGTAACGCCATGGGGTAGGAGCCCGGAACTATTCTCCGGTAAGAGACATACTTAGATTAACAATTATGGGGTAATTACTAAAGCAGAGCTAGCCAGTAAGAGACAAGCAAGGCCAACAGCTTCATAATTAATACAGCGTCTTGTGTGTTTATTTGGGGACTACAATGCGGCAGAGCCCGGGTGGCTGGCAGGGGATAAACCAAAGTGGCTAGCAAAGAAAAAGCTTCTCTTAACAGGTCCCAAATCAACACAAGATTCCCACCCTATGTATATCTCATTGTCCTTTCCTCTTTTTATTGACTACTGTGTTTTTCTTTTATCTGTTTCCCTGCTAAATAGAATTTTCTGAAACAAAATATTGCCTGAATCAACTAATTAAACTGAGTTTTCAAATAATCACCTCTTAAAAGGAAAAATAATAAATTATGAACAATAGAATAATATAACATAGTTATGAACTGTAGAAGAGCATAAAACACTCTACCAGAGTTAGAAATAGAGAAACCATTAGCCTATGTCCTGTTTCATAACTCATGTCTGCTGTCTGCCATCAGTCATTCGTTATCTTTTTGTTTTGTTTTGTTTTGTTTTGTTGGTTTTTCGAGACAGGGTTTCTCTGTATTGTTTTGGAGGCTGTCCTGGAACTCGCTCTGTAGACTAGGCTGGCCTTGAACTCACAGAGATCCGCCTGCCTCTGCCTCCCGAGTACTGGGATTAAAGGCATGTGCCACCAAGGCTTTTTTAGTAGTTGATCTTTTTCTTTGACAATTTCCAGCATGTCTATAATGCCTTTTTGATTAATCTTGCTTCTCACCCTCTTTTACCTTCCTTCCATCCCTGTCAGCACCCCTCACTACATCTCCCTTTTAGTGTTTGTTCATGTCTTTTGTTTGTCTTATGACCCACTTAGTATAACCTGGGTCCTCTGTGTGTTGATGGAATCTGGTGGCATCATCAGTGGGTACACACTTGAAGACACTGACTTCTCTTACCCCAGAGTCCACTGATAAGTCCATAGTTCAGAAAGGAGTGCTTGGGCCATATGAGCCCTTCTCCAATCTGTGACTGGCAGGTGACAGGTCCAGTGAGACAGGATCCTGCTATGTAGTTCTGACTGTCCTGGCATTCACTATGTTATCAAAGGTGGCCTCGATTTCACAGCAATCATTTTGCCTTGGCCCCTTTGGCACTGGCGTCACAGATGTAAGTCACCACACCTAGAGAGACATTTTCCTTTAAAGGAGCCTAAATTTTCTGGATGTCATATCTGTATTACAGTGTCTACCCAAACTAAAACTCAGGGCTGGGGCATGGAAACTTGTCTAGCACCAACTGCATGTGAAGTTCAGTTCCCTGCCTCTGAGTTAGACCTTCGTTATGAAAGCATTATTTCTTAGTCATGACATAACAGGAAGGCAGGAAACCTGCTTTCTAGAGCAAATGTCTCTCTCTCTCCAGCCAGGAATGACAGCCATCCTCATCAGATGGCCTCTTGCTCTAAATCATAGCCCCAATGGCCCAGGAGACAAATACTTCCGGGAAATTGGTAGTAAGGCCCTTTTTTATAACAATAACATGAGACTAACAATTCTAGGCACACACAGAGCAGAATTTAAACAGGTATTAGTAAACGCTATCCATACTTGTAAGCACACAAAAATGTCCCCATGATTCTTTTAATTAAAAAAATGATCTATTATATGTAATTATGACAATGAGGGAGTGGCATAGGGAGTGGTCAGGGGCAGCTTCCATGAGTCTCTTCTGTCCTTCCACCATGTGGGTTACAGGAGTGACAGCAGGTGCCTTTACCCACTGAACTATCCAGCTCTCATGGGAGAAGTTTCCAAGTTTACATCTCTGTGATGAAAAAGTGTGAAAGTCGGTATCTTTCTAAAACAAAAACACATGAGCATGTTTAACGGAATAACCAGGCCTGAAAGCATCTAAATTACATTCTATGCCATCTGAAAGGTGTTGAACCTCCCATGACCATATCACTATGAAAAATAATAAGCCTGCAAAGACATATGCTTTTTTTGACATATGCTTTTTTTATTCTAGCATTGATCACAATAGTGTTTTGTTTTGCTTTGTTTAGCATGAAAAGGTTCAAAGCAAATTGATGAGATGTATGACCCAGCACAGTTCTTACTGTTGAAACAGTTTGTAGTTGCTCATTCAGGAAGCTCAACCTTTTTTTTTTTTTTGCAAGATAAGATATCATTTTATTAAAGTATTTCACTGAGACTGCACAAGTCAAACCAACAAAATAAAGGTCCCAGGGGATAACTAGAATCAGAGACCCACTCAGTAGATTCATACAAATACTAAAGAGACAGCTATAATATAAACTCAGAGGACTAGATGAAAACCTGTTCATTTTTTATGCATCAGTTTCTATCTCCATGAGTTCATAGGAGGTTTTCTCATTTGATTCAGAGGGCCTTGTCAGGAAGCTCAACCTTTTACACTACTCAGATCCACTTGCCCAGTGTCAGTCTGAGGATATTAACTAGCAAGCTAGCGTGAGAGAAAGGCTGGATTCTTTTTGGCTTTCTTTTGTTGTCAGTTCTTTGAAAATAGACATTCACTCTTTGTTCTTCAGTAAGGGCTTGTTTGAAACAACAGCTTGCTTCAGATTTACTTTCTACCAACAACAGGTAAAGGGCTCCGAAATAATTGTTAACAATTGCTGTGAGCCAGTGTAACATGGTACCTGTGGTGTAACACTTGAAACTTCCATTGCTTATAAAATGATCATCTTCAAAAGTGATGCCTTCTGGATCACCTGTCTCTATGTGCCATCACTGAAAACAAAAAGACAGATTCTCCACTCAAAGGGGCCTTTTATTCTCTTGAGCCTCTCAGAACAAAAATCTGACCCACTGTGTAAATACTCACGAGTACATCTTTTAAAATGTACATTGAACTGTATACAGCTTGCTCTTTGAGTGGTTTTTTTTTCTTCCCCTATTATCAAGTCCAATAGAAATCTCTAAGAAGAGTAACTTAGCCTGTACAGCATCGCCATTTTCCAGGATGCCTGCCAAGTGGGTACTTAGGAGGATGGCCTCTGGGCGTGAGGAGTGCCTTATCCTCTATCTGGGACCAGACACAATCAGAGGCTCCCAGGAGGACAGGTTCTGCTAACTAATAGCACTTTCCCATTTCTGACTAAAGAGATAGCTGCTGTTTCCAAGGAGTTAGTATTTAACTCACACCAGTGGTTAGTCTGCTTCCTTGAATTCCATTTGTCATGTTTCGGTTATTTTGGGGTTCTTCTTCTCAAAACGTGAATTCTACAATAGATTTGCTAGTTAGAGAAGAATATGCAGTTTTTTTGGCCCTATGTTGAGTCTAATGATCGACTTAATTAATACCACTCCATCTGGCTTCTCTTATTTGTTTTTTCCCTTTTGTGTGTTGTTTTTGGTTTGTTTGTTTTTCATTTTGTGTTTGGTTTTGTTTTGTTGTTTTTGAGAGAAGAGCTCATAGAGCCCAGGCTAGATTGGAACTTCACTGTGTTTCCCAAGGACTAGTGTCACATAACAGACTGGCTTTGATACTTTATAGCTGCAAGACACTGGGCAAGTCTGCTTCTCAGAGCTTATTAGTCTTCTTTGATAAAAGCAGTAATGCTTAACAAGACACTATGGAAATAGCGGCAGAGTAACTACAGCTATTAAGAAGGACATCTTCTGGGGAAGCAGAAGAGAAGGTTGAATTTTGGTACATTAGAATGTGGAATCAGGACTGGAGAGGTGGCTCAGTAGCTTTTTCAGAGGATCTGAGTTCAATTCTCAACATCCATATGATGGTTAACCACTGTCCCTATATGCAGCCATCCAAGAACTCACCTGTTACTGTTGGTTTCTTGTCCCTCCAGGTCCCACGCTTTAGCCCCAAATAAACACACAATGACTTATATTAATTATTAAACTGTTGGCAGATGGCTAGGGCTTCTTATTGGCTGGCTCTGTTTTAATTATTAGCCCATAACTACTAATCTGTGTATTTCTACATGGCCTTATCTTACTGGAGAACACCTGGCGCATCCTGTCTTCTTGGTCTCTACATGGTGTCCCTCGAAGTCCCTCTCTGCCTACCTTTCCCAGAATTCTCCTTGTCTCCTAGCCCTGCCTATCTTCCTGCCTCTATTGGCCAAACTGTTTTATTCATCAACCAATAAGAAAAATATATACTGAAGGATATCTCCCATCACTCACCTGTCTGCCTGTAAATTCTCTTGTCTTGGAAAGGTTTGTAAAGCTCAGATTCTGTTAAATCCTTACTTTCAGAAGCTTCCTAGAGAGGATTAAAAGGCAATTAAAAGGAAATGTATCCTGTTCATAGATCCTCCATAAGAGTCAGCTCAGCAGACACCATGACTGACAAGGAGGCTGCTGGGTTTCCAGAGTGCTTTTTAACTATTAGAACCCATCATTTATATTCCCTTAGCGTCTACCCATAGCAAGGAATGGTGTTGGGGAAGTCCTGTGTATATGTCAATAAAGCACTGTCTGGCCAATAGGAATCTAGATAGGTGGGGCTAGGAGTCCAGGAGGATTCTGGGAAGGAGAAACACAGGAGAGTTCGAGATGTAACGCCATGGGGTAGGAGCCCGGAACTATTCTCCGGTAAGAGACATACTTAGATTAACAATTATGGGGTAATTACTTAAGTCAGAGCTAGCCAGTAAGAAACAAGCAAGGCCAACAGCTTCATAATTAATATAGCCTCCTGTGTGTTTATTTGGGGACTACAATGCAGCAGAGCCCAGGCGGCTGGCGGGGGATAAACCAAAGCGGCTAGCAAGGAAAGCTTCTCTTAACAGAATGGTGACTCAATTTTCTCTCTTTAAGGTCCATAACTCCAGCTCCAGAGGATCTAAATCTCTCTTCTAACCTTCTTCGGCACCAGGAACGCACATAGTACACATACTTACATGTAGGAAAACACTCATACACATAAAATAAAGTAAATTAATACTTTAAATGTGCAATTTAAAAGACACAAGAAAGCATGGGAACTTTAAAGGCCTTTTTCATAGATTAACAGGTTTTACTTGTTAGGGTTCTAAGACTAGGAGAAGCAATAGAACAAATGTGTACTAGTAGCAACAGTATTTGGTCAGCATGTGCAATACAGTTGGCTGGCTCCTACAAGCTGAGAACCCAGCAGTCCTAATCCAGTGCCAAAGACCTGAATGATTCTTAGAGAACTGCTGGTCCCCAGTCTCCACTGGGAGCCTGGGAAAGCTGGTTCTGGTATTAGTTAGAGAAGCAGCAGCAGCAGCAAGGTAAATTAATTCATCACCAGGAAGGTCAAGCAAGCACGAGGTGAGGTAATCTTTCCTCTGTGTCCTTTTGATCTGGACTGCTACCAGAAAGTGCTCCCCACATTAGGGATGTGTCTTCCCACGGGCCAACCTGGTAGACACAGTTCCTCGGTGATGCTCACTGCTTATCACCTGTTGCAAGTTGACATTTAAAATCAACCACCATACACATGTCATGTGAACTTTCTCTGGGAGATGCAAATAAATGTCTACACACCCCAGACAGGACATGAACAACAGACAAAACTGTCCATCAAAATCCAATTTGGTAGACCAATGGCTTTATTTGACTTCCTAACAGAACATAAGTGAGGGATAACCTACAAGGGTGTGGTTGACTCTTAAAGCAAACATCTAAAAGTCTTATTCCAGCAATGGCAGCAACTTCCCTGTGGCTGCATAGAGAGAGCCCTGTCAGTCAACCATCCACAGTCTGTATACCCAGATGACACCTGAAGCCCCATGTGTCTTGTGCAGAATTACATACAGGTTGGAAGGGAAGTTTAGGAAGGAGTGTCTGGGAGCTCAAATAGAGCAATGAGGATCTTCTCACTTCCTATGATATGGTCTCTACAAATATCTAGAGATGCTCTGAGAAACCCTGTCCTGAAGAAAAAGCAGGGGTGGGGAGTGGGGGAGGTAGTCACACCCTAGAGAGGCACTCATTCCCCAAAAGAGAGTGAACATTTTTTCTTTTAAATATCAGCATACTGGTTTTACAAAGGGTTCCATCAAGAATTTCTATATAGACCTGTACCTGGAACCTAGGTATAGGCAACCTGTTAGCACAGGTGTGCGGCTACCCCAAATATGTTGGACTTGGCATTAGTTAGTTCATATATCATTAGCAATGAAAAGGACTTAGGTTCCAGACTTGGTACCACAGGAGGTGACAGAGCCCTGTCTATCCATGAGCTGCCCTCACTCTGTAAGTTTAGCCCCTGCTGCAAATGCATAGTTTTGAGCCTATGCCAACAGAAGCAGAATTTTCTGACTATGGAGAGACAAAGAGAAGGAGTTCTCACCTCTCAGAACTTTTAAAGGAGAATGTGGAGCAGATGGGGCTGTTTAAGTAATGATAATATGATGGGAAAGCATCTGAGGCCTGGATGATCACACTGAGAGAAGAAATTTTGCACAATTTTTCAAAGGATGATTTGTTTTGGAGGGGGTAATCTAACACCAAGATACTTCCTCAGAGAGTGGCACCAGTCTCCTTGATCTGTGATTGATCACAAATAGGCCCACTATAGACCCTAAGAAGTTCTAGCAAAATAATATTAAATGTAGAACTATAGCACAGAAAGATCACCAGCCCTTGTGTGTTGTCTCAAGTTAGATTTGGTGATGGTATCTTCTCTGGCTATGGAGCGGCATCCACTCTCTGTATTCTCAGGCTTCACGTGTCATCCTTATCACCAGACCAACTGATCCTCCAACCCAGAACAGTACATGTTTTGGCCAACTGACTAGATTTGAACTTCATAGCACCCAATCACTACGCATGCAATTAAGACTGGTATCTCAAAAGCTTTGATGTTTTAGGCTGGCAATCCCAGCACTTGGAAGATTTAGTCACGTCCAGTTTAACTTATCCTGGGCTATATAAAGTTAAGCAAATTTAACATGTGCAGTGGTTTGAAAGAAAATTCCCCCCAATGGAAGTGGCACTATTAGGAGGTGTGGTCCTGTTGGAATAGGTGTGGTCTTGGAGGAAGTGTGTCACTGTGTGACTTCACTCAGTGTGACAGTCAGTTCACTTCCTGTTGCCTCTGAGCCGAGATGTAGGACTCTCAGCTCCAACACCATGCGTGCCTGCATGCTGCCATGCTACCCACTATGATGGTAAGAGACTGAACCTCTGAAACTGTAAGAGAGCCATGTCAATTAAATGCCTCCTTTACAAGAGTTGCCACGGTCATGGTGTACCTTCACAACAATAAAAACCTTAACTAAGACAGGAGCTGGTATCAGGGAGTGGGGTATTGCTGCAATAGACCTGACCATGCTTTTGTTTGGAGTAATATGGACCTTGGGACTGTGAATTAGAAAAGCAGTTGAATGCTTCAAGTGCTGCTTAATGGGCCATCTTAGTAGCAACACAGAATACAGCGGTGCTAAAAGTGGTTTGATGAACTGTGGGGAGCTGGCTCAAGAGTCTGAGTGAAGAATTTTAGTAGGTTGCCTAGAAATAATTCTTGTGATACTTTAGTGACGGAAGTAGCTGCCTTTATAGTATAGATTTATATATAGTATAGACTCTGTTTAGTATAGGCTTTGTCCTGTGAATATTAGTGGTAATACTGATGGAAATTTATAAAGGAAAAGGAGCAAGCTGAGCAGAATAAATTACAAAAAGTAAATTTTGATGAGAGACAGAACCCCAGGAAGTAGAATTGAACTAAATCCTGTATTCAAGGAAATAATCAGAGTAAGAAATGGAACAAAGGGAGTGATGACCTCAGGGCAAGATCCCACCCAGCTAAGTTCCCAACTTGTGAAAGAAACTAAAGAAAAACTTAGAGCTGGGTTGGGTGGGTCTGACATTTTATCCAAGCACTGAGAAGGCAGAGGCTGGAAAGTCTCTGAGTTTGAGGCCAGCTTGGTCTACAGAGTAAGTTTCAGGACAGCCAAGCTTAGACAGTGAAAGAATGAAACCTGGTGAGGATGTAATTGAACGAAGGAGCCATGACCCAGCCCCAGTAAGCATCAGAACTGGCAGCTTCAGCCACACAGTTCTGGCTTTAGCGTTAAGGAGAGGAGAAATGGATTATGTAATTTGCCTCTATGCCTAAAGAGAGCTTCTGAGGCGAGGCATGTGTCAGGGGTGTCCCTGAATGGAGACCTAGGAGAGAGGCCATTAAATGAAGCCATGAAGGTGGATTGCCTTAGAGAACCCAAGATGGTGGAGATTCCAGAATCGTGGGATGCCTGCTGCTAGCAGGAAGTGGTACCAGCCCAAGAGAGGGAATTGTGTTGCAGTCAACAGAGCTGAAGAACAGCTCAACCAGAGTTTGGAGTTTGTCCAGCTTGTTTTCAGCCTTTCTTTGGTTCAGTCCTTCTTCACTATGCTCCCTTCCCTGAATTTTGGAATGGCAATGTATATGCTGGAAGTATGCAATCCTCTTTTTTCTTTATCTTAATTTTGCAGGAGTTATAGTGAAGATATTACATGTATGTCAGAAGAAATTTTGGGCTGTGGACTTTGAAGCAAGTTTGGAACTGTTATAGACTATGAGGACTTTTAAAGTTGATCTGAATGTATTTTTAGCATGAGGATTTTACTCCAAACCTTTGGAGGCCAGGTAGTGGTGGTTTGAAAGAAAATGGCCCCCAAAGGGACTGGCACTATTAGGAGGTGTGGCCCTTTTGGAATAGGTGTGGTCTTACTGTGGGGCAGACTTTGAGGTCTCTTTTTTCAGGCGTCACTCTGTGTGACAGTCAGTCGACCTCCTGTTGTCTCTGAATCAAGATGTAGGATTTTCAGCTCCAGCACCATACTCTGTGCCATGACAATAATAGACTGAGCCTCTGAAACTGTAAGTAAACTACCTCAATTAAATGGTTTCTTTATAAGAGTTGCAGTGGTCATGGTTGGTTTTTTTTTTTTTCACAGCAATGGAAACCTAAGACAATACCTCTAACACTGTTTACAAAGTGGCACTCCTTGCTAAATAATAGCACTTGCCAGCCTACAGAATCCAACTTCAACTCTCAGCTTGCTTTCCAAGGTCCTGTTTAATCACTCAAATAATTTACCACTTGTTGAGAATAAAAGTCCTCTGTTCATGTGCCTCACCACTGGGTCTTGTTTTCCTTGCCTTTACACTGCAGGCATGCTCACCAGGCACTTTGAGTTGTAGAATCTTCTTTGTACAACTGTGAAATCCTTTGTTGCACAGGACTGTCCTCCAAGTAAAATTGCCACCATCTTCAGATTTTCTGGGGACTGCTCATAAAAGGACCTCATAGCAAGGCCTGTTGGCCATTCACTGTCCCTCGTAGATGGAACCCTGGGACTCCTCCTTCTAAGAGGGATGGTCATTGCACCATCACCTGAGTATCTACTCACCCCTTCCAACCACTTGTATGCAATTCTGTCTTAATTACACATGGTTTGGGGGAGGAGGCTAGAGGCTGTATTTGGGGAAGGATAAGGGGAGATGGTTCAATCCACATAACCATGGGGAAGTCATTACCCCTCTGGATGCAGACCTTTCAGTATGGCTACCGTAATGTTCGTGCCCATAACTCCTGTGTTCTTGCCCATAATTCCTCCGACTATGATCTGAAATAAAATCTAATATACTCATCGGTTCCTTAGGTAAACTTTGGAGGAATTGTGCCTCAATTGTGCCCTATGAGCTGTTCAGCTTTCCCAACAGACTGTGCATTGATATGTTTGACTGTGTGTTTCTGCTTTGCTACCCATAATTTGAACGTAAATGAGAACAAAATAAGCTTATACTGAGTGACTCACTAGTAGTTTTATTGTCCCACTAAAACTAATGAGGTTGTAAGCAGTCAAGAGAGAAATTTTGGCTTGGTCACCGAAGTTCACCAGGATCCTGGTTGCCTTAGAGCGTCTTAGTTTGCCACACTCATTTTGTCCATTGGGCCTGAACTTGTCTGTTTAAAACTTGTTTGCTAGACTTCTATAACATCCTTTCCCTAGTACAACAGTGTCTTCAACATGACTTTCCCTCAATTGCAAAGGGAGCTAAACAGAACCCCAAGCACCAAAGAAAAAATAAAATTTATTTATTTATTTATTTGTATGTGTGGGGGATTGCAGGAATGAGTCCACAATACTGTCCACGCCCAAAGGGGCAGAGACAGGTGATGGGCACAGGTAAGATATTTAAGGAAAGTAAAAGGAAAACCTCTCTCTCTTGGAAGCCAGCCATGTTTCCAGAGCTTCTATCCTTGTTCATCTTGTAAGTATATTGAATAAAATATTAGACCTCTTTAAAGAAAAAAAAAACATGACTTTCCCTCCTAACAAATCCATCTACACCGATGTCTCTACCGCAGCCCACAGTGACCTTAAGATATTGAAGCTATGAAGAGCATCACAGCACAACAGTGCTCACAGGCGCAGTGTGTAGAACCATCAAGAGGGGCATTGCTACTGGATGTCATGTGCTCTCCTTTGTAGCACCACAGATTTTATTCTTACGTCTCTTACTGCCACAGCCTCACCTTGACAAGGGTGGGAACTTTTTCTATTGTTTCTTTTGTACTGTGCAGTGCCTTTTCTGCTCATTGCAGATGGTTTTCAAACAGAAACAAAGCACTAAAGCATCTGAAACTGCTGGTTCTCTAGTGAGCAGGAATAGCAAATAAAATTTCCCCTAAGATTAAACGTATAGATGAGTCTCCTCCTGCATCTGTCTCCCCAAAACTCTCCCTCTTCCCCTTTGCTTTCTCTTCTTCTTTATGTACATCTTCTCATTGTTTACCTGTTGCATGCTTCTATGCCGTATTGTTGCTTCTGTGTCTTATTTGTTGCTCTTAATTAATTTCCTCTAGATTTATGTTTAGTGTGCTCTAAGTACATTTCCCATGAAAGTGGAAAATGGTTATAAATATCACTCAGCTACTAGCACATTCAAGCTGTGTATGAATGCATTGACAGCCTAGAGGAACTGGCGTGAGCCCTCACTTACAAGGCATGGTTGCTGAGTTTGGGAAAGTTATTCCCAGTGTCTGTAGACCTCAACAGTTACTTGGTGTCTTAGTTAAGGCCTCTATTGCTGTGAAGAGACCTCATGACCATGGCAACTCTTATAAAGGAAAACATTTAAATAGGGTGGCTTGCTTACAGTTCCGAGGTTCAGTCCATTTTCATCATGGTGGGATGTGGCAGAATGCAGATAGATAGGGTGATGTAGCTGTAGCTGAGAGTTTTGTATCTTGAAAGCAACAGGAAGCTGTCTGTGACATTGGGCATTATGCTGAGCATTGGAAACCTGCACAATGACACATTTCCTTCAATAAGGCCATATCTAATCCAAAAAAAAGCCACCTAGTAGTACCACTCCCAGTGAGATTATGAAGGTCATTTACATAGAAACTACCACATTCCACTCCCTGGCCCCCATAATTTTGTAATAATATCACAATGCAAAATGCATTTAGTCCAACTTCTAATGTTACATAGTCTATAACAGTCTCAACAATGTTTAAAAGTCCAAAGTTCAAAGTCTCTTTTGAGATTCATGAAATCTCTTAACTGTAATCCCTGTAAAATCAAAATCAGAAAACAATATATAATGACACAGTGTATACATTGCCATTCCAAAATGTAAGGAAGGGAACAAAGTGAGGAAATACTGTGACCAAAGCAACCTGGAAAACTAGCTGAGCAAACTCCAAACTCTTCACGTCTGATGTCAAAATGTTCTTCAGATATCCAACTCCATTCAGCTTTCCTAACTGCAACACATTTCTTTCTCTTGGGCTAGCTGGGCTCCCAGTTAGCAACTCTCTCCAGCAGGTATCCCATGACTCTATCATCTCTATTGTCTTGGGTTCTCCAAGGCAATTCAGGCTTCAACTACACAGCTTCTTGCAATGGCCTCTCTACTAGGTCTCCATTCACTAACACTCCTGACACATGATTGGCCTCAGTGGCTTTCTTTAGGCATAGAAGCAAACCCATTCTTCTATTCTTAGTCCATAACCCATTATTTTATCCTTAATATTCTAAAGCCAGGACCACATGACTGAAGCTGCCAAATTCTGTTGCTTGCTGGGGCTGGAACATGGCCCTCTCATTTAATTACATCTACACCAGTTTTCTGTCCCAAAACTTGCTCTGTAGACCAGGCTGGCCTCAAACCTGCTCTGTAGACCAGGCTGGGAAGAGATCTACCAACCTCTTCCCAGTGCTGGAATTAAAGGCATGTCCCTACTACACAAGACTCTAAGATTTTTTTTAATTCACAAGTTGGAAATTTATCTGGGAAGGATCTTGTCCTGAGGTCACCACTCTCTTTATTCCATTTCTTAATCTAGTTATCTCCTTGAATACAAGACTTAGTTCAATTCCACTTCCTATTTGTAATTTACCCTGCTTGGTTTTCTCCTTTTCATTATAGCACTTTATCAGAGTTAAAACTAATAACCACAAAAAAAAAACCTAATAACCGCACAACAGAGTCTATACTACGCTGTTTCACTTTGGCCTCAGGCAGACTCTTTGAACAAGGGCAAAAAGCATCCACTTTCTTCACCAACAAATTACAACAAGACTATTCTCCAAGCTACTTACTAACAGTCTTCTCCTCTGAAACCTCTGGATCCCCACAGTTCATCAAATCACATTCAGCACCGCTGTCTTCTATGCTCCTACTAGTATGACCTATTAAGCAGCGCTTAAAGCATTCCACTGCTTTTCTAACTCAAACTGCTTTTCTTACTCTAAACAAAAACATGGTCAGGCCTATCACAACAATACTCCAGTACCTGGTACCAACTTCTGTCTTATGGTTTTATTGCTGTGAAGAGACACCATGACCTCACAACTCTTGTAATGGAAAACATTTAATTGGGTTAGCTTACAGTTTCAAAGATTTAGTCCACTTTCATCATGGCAGGACATGGTGGCATGCAGGAAAACATGATGCTGGAAAGGGAGTTGAGAGTTCTACATCTTTATCTGCAGGCAATAGGAAGTAAACTCTGTCCATACTGGGTATAGCTTGAGTATAGGAGACCTCAAAGCCCACATGGACAGTGACATACTTCCTCCAACAAGACCACACTCCAACAAAGACACACCTCCGAATAGTGTCACTATCTATGAAATTATGGGGGCCAATTATATTCTAACTACCACACTAAGTAACCATTTTCATGTACACAATCCTTAATTTGTTTGGCAAATACTCATTGCATGTTTTTGTTACTCTTTAGGGTATATACACTCACAGCACAGTTTGCCATGTGTTAGAAAGGCAAGGTCATCAAGGTTATACTACATTACTCAATGATGGATTATCCTAGACAGCATTTTCCAAATCTTTGTACAATATGTCACAAGCAGGTCAAAGATCACATTTCTCTTCTGCCAGTTCTCATTCCATAGATTCTCCTCACAGTCTGCACTTGAGACATAAATAACACAAAGGCATAAGTCAGATAGTGTGAACCTCCTTAACTGGGTAATGTACAAAATTCCATATAGTTAATTCTTTATCATTGGAGAGCAATGCATTCATTCAGCCAAATAATGAGGCAAGACTAACACCAAGTTTCTGTACTTTCTAAACATTACTATGGATCCTATGGAGTGCTGTTTTACTGTGATATCTCCCTCCGAAAAATAACTTACACGTTATACTGAACACCTCATGCCTTGACATTATTTAGAAATGAGCATTGCTACTAAAAACAAAGAAGTTGACATTCATCATTCTCATTTTACTCCATAACTAAAAAAATATCATGATTTGAAACTATTTTGGTGAATTACTTTAGTTTATTTTCAAATAATAGCTACTCTTGTCCTAAGCAATGAGGGAAAAGCCCATTACCATTTTCATATACCTGTTGAATGTCACACAATACTTCCTGAAATATGGCAAGCATTTAGTCTACCTCTCAGTGGCATTTGTTTCTGGGGTGGTGCTTTCTTCCTTGGTTGTAGACATTTTTCTTGCATATACTTCTAAACAATCAGTGTTCCCAATAGCACAGACACTGAGAGCAACAACTAATAAATGGGACCTCCTGAAACTGAGAAGCTTCTGGAAAGAAGACAAAATGGCTCCCTACAGAATGGGAAAAGATCTTTACCAACTCCACATCTGACAGAGGGCTGATCTCCAAAATCTACAAACAACTCAAGAAACAAGACATCAAACTACCAAATCATCCCATTAAAAAATGGGATAGAGATCTGAATAGAGAATTCTCAATAGAAGAATCTCAAGTGCTGGAAAGACACTTAAGGAATTGCTCAGCATCCTTAGTCATCAGGGAAATGCAAATCAAAACCACTCTGAGATACCATCTTACTCCAATCAGAATGGCTAAGATCAAAACACCAATGACAGTTTATGCTGAAAATGATGTGGAGAAAGGGGAACAATCCTTCATTGCTGGTGGGAATACAAACTTGTACAGCCTCTGTGGAAATCAGTGTGGCGATTTATCAAAAAATTAGGGATAAACTTACCTCAAGACCCTGCAATACCACTGTTGGGCATATTGCCCAAAGGAGGTACATTCACACCACAAGGACATTTGCCCAGCTGTGTTCATAGCAACATTATTTATAATAGTCAGATCTCGGAAACAACCTAGATGTCCCTCAACTGAAAAATGGATAAAGAAAATGTGGTGCAATTACACAATGGAGTACTATTCAGCAGTAAGAAACAGTGACATCCTAAAATTTGCAGACAAATGGAGAAACCTAGAAAAAAACATTCTGCGTGAGGTAACCTAGACCCAGAAAGACAAATATGGTATGTACTCAATCATAAGTGGATACTAGACATAAAGCAAAAGATACCCAGCCTACAATCCCCAACCCCAGAGAAGTTAGAACCCTCTTCTAGAAACAGATAGAAGCAGATGTAGAAATTCACAACTAATCATTGGACCATGTTTCTGGAGTACAATCAAAGTGAGGGAGGAGCGATAATATGAACAAAGGAGTCAAGATCACAGAATCTGCTGACCCAAGCTAGTGAGAGATCACTCACTCCACTCTGACAAATGGGGAACCTGCATAAGACTGAACTAGACTCCCTTAATATAGGTGACAATGGTACGGCTGGACAATATATAAGGCAACTGACAGTGTGTCCAAGATCTAACTCTAATGCACAAACTGACTTAGTAGAACCCATTCTATATGGAGAGATACTTTGTTCAGCCTAGACACAGGGGTGGGGGGTTCACTGGGGTGCTAATGAGCGTGTGCTGAAGCCTCTTCCATTTAGTACCCTTCCAAAGACTCTGTTTTACCACCTAAATGAAACCCAGCATTCTAAAGCTTGTTAGCTTTACCTTGTATTTTCATGCAGAAACTACAATAGTGGATTTTTATAAAGACTTTTTCCAATACTTAAATGTTCTCTGTACTTCAAAGATACCAACATATTAAGTATTATCTATAATTTTAATAATATAAGCCTATAAAGTCACTTCATTGTTTTTCTTTTTTCTTTATATATTATCACACACCACTTTATACTTATAAAAGATTATAGGGTTCATGAGATAACTCAAGGTAACCTAAGTTCAAAAACTGGAACCCACAGTGGACAGAGAAAACCAACTCCCAAAAGTTATCTTTTGACCTTCACATGCATATCATGACACCTGCATGCCCACACTTAGCAGAACATGAATTACATGAACACATACATGCATACACACATACACACATACATACATGCATGCATACATACGTACATACACACCAGCAATAATATACACATTTTATAGACTTAGAGTAACACTTCAAAATGCAGGACAAATCAGTTGTGTGTTTGATTTACCACAACATACTTCAAAAAAAACCTTAAAAGTGTGTGTTTGTCTAGTGTGCACTTTCATCGTCAGGGAAACTTTAGGAAAATGGGTGTAAAAACAAAATCAACCTCTGTTCTATGACCATAACTAATCAATCTCCCATGTACCTTTTTATGCTTTGAGTTGGCCAAAAGCACATATTGTCTAGAACTATCTAGAAAAATAGAAATGATTGAGTGTGTGTGTATTTAGGGATGCAACTGTTGTGGTCAGAAGCCTGACATGAGGTGATCACATGTTTGATGCCTTCTTGAGTGCTTGCCACATATATTATCTAGAGCAAGTCACTTAACATCTCTACCCATCCTCAGCCATTGGTTGGATGTGATAATCATGTGCTCCTTGGGTGAATTGTGAAGATTCATCAAGTTAGTTCTTGTACCATATACCTGATGCAGTGCTTATCATAAATTATGATGCCAAATAGGAGAGATGCTATCCAAGTGAGAGTTAAGAAAGAAGAGTCTAAGGTCCTTTCTAGCTATCTCCTTTTATCGCCCTGGAAACAATTCCATCAGCAGAAAACGAGTAGCCGTGCTCTCCTTAGTGCTGCATCTCTAGTGACTTGGGACAGAAGCATGTTCTCATCACACTTTCTGAACCAAGGGAAGAGAGGAAGAAATTGGTCTAATCCCAGGGCAGGTTAGGCAGCAGGGTCGCTCAACTTAGAATCCATTTACTTTACCATTGTCAGGAAGTCCAATGTGCAAGCTAAAGATCAAACAAACAAACAAACAAACACAACCAACTAAGAAGCTACTGCTGAGAAAGTCGTGTTATCCTAAAAGTGCCTCAGTGGCAGGGAACATCTGCAGGGCTGTTCTTTAGACACGAGTAACACAGATAATAATGGCAAACAATTATGGCTTTCCAAGTGGTCCAGTGTGGAGAGACCTCTACTAGGCATACAGCATATGTTATGCAGCATAATTTTTAATGAAGTCCTATGATGGAGACTCAGAAATAAATAAGAGATTTTTCTTCAATTTGCAGTTATTAAAAAGATATACAGGTATCCAAATCTAGATGCAATGAACTCCCAAATCATATTCTTTCCACAACACCATTTAAGTCCCTCGTGGAAACTGAACAACTTTAATCTTCCGCATGACAAATACTGAATTGGTGCTGGGAGTCAAGATAACACAGCAAGGGCATAGGGCCACCCATGCTGTCGGCTGTGGCAAATTTACAGACCCTGTCTTAAAGCATTTACTGATTTTTAAGTTTGAAAATCAGAGCAATATAGAAGCAAAGATTCATCTTCATTTCCAAACAGAAACATTGGAGATTTAGTTTATACCAGAAAATTAACCTGTCTCATTGTTTCCCCTACAGTGACAAGAGACACCAGCAATCCCATTTGTAAGCCTGACTGCCCTCCCCATGACTTCCCTTTCATTTTTGATTCGGACCATCCACACTGAAGCTAATCATGTCCCATCATCCCACAGATTCTGAAGAACTGGTCAAAGCCACTTCTTGTCATTCATATTTAGGGAGAATGTCAAGCTGGTGTCTTTCTATTCCATGTCCATCCTGCTTTCCTGTTCCATTCAGCACCACCCTTTAAAATCAGGTTAAAGGAACCAAGTGCCTGATGCTTACATCACTCAGAGAGTGTCTCAAGTCACTGATGAATGCCAAGGTACCACTCTGACACCCAAGATAGTGCTCTCAGCTCAGTTTACACTAACTCCCTTCATGAAAGTGTCAGCTCACAGAATCTTTAGAGGGTTAACCTCCCAACTCTCACTTTTTGAGGCACTTTGGTTTCTGAAACTAAGCAGAACTGCAACCTGTAGGCAGTCGCTAAAACATCCTAATGAGAGCTGAGGGTGCTGCATGGAGAAGCACTTGCTTGTTCTATGCAAGGTCCTGGGTTCAATCCTCTCTATTGCAAAAACAGACAATAGATAAAAATCTCATAACTGCTCCTGTATTTCTAGATGCTACCTTTTTAAATAGAAGCATAAATCTTTGTGCTACTGTAACTAATTATTCAAAGCTTCATGGTCATAAATGTATATGTGGAGATTAGGAAGGATATACACCAATGAAATTGTTACTTTTTATCATCCTCAGCTTCCCACTTACTAGCACATACTGTGTACTTCCACTGTGTATCAAGTGCACTTGGTCTCTAAGTGTTACCTCTGGCTTCCCATTGGCCTCCCACATAAGAGGTGAAGGGAAAGAGTATTGTAAGTAAATTCTTTTGTCATGCACAATGTATAAAAAGTAAAAAGTATAAGGATATTGTTGACCTGACCTTAGCAGTTCCATAAACCTAGAGATAAAAATCCAATGGGTCTTCATGCTCCGAGATTTGCACTCATACAACAAGGCTTAATAGAATTTTTTAATTTTCAAGTAGACGACATGTCAAATGCAGTTTACATTTCTCAGCCAGTAACTACATTTCTTACAAGTGGCTATTACATTTTTAGAGACAGACACAACAAGTAATAAGAGTTTTATTTGAGAGGAGAAACAATTGTACAGCTTATTTTAGATGAAAGGAGTATAATAAATTTATGAGACCTCACATACAGCTCAAATATAATAAGTTAGAAGGATTAATTGAATTGTGAGCTACAGTAGCCTGCACTAGTAGAATGCTATTTTATGGAGTTCTATAATACAGTTTATCATCGACTCCATGGAATTCCCACAATATATTAGCTTCGGTGTGACAATAAAGCACACACAGTGAGGGGCATGTCCCTTTTGACACACATTCCCTTCCCACACTTTTTTTTACCAGGGTAACAACTCGAGTGCAGTTTAATTAAACCGCACTGCAATGAATTAGTCCAGGTCTTCGCCTTCTGACAGAGAGGGGCCTGGCAGTACCACAGGGGTTTGTCCCCTTCTGACACCAAAGAGACTTCAGAAAACCTGGGAAAGAAAGTGCAGGACTTCTCAGATGACAGTGTCACTGAGTGAGTCCAGAGCTGTCAATCAGGAAACTTAAGAAAGCACTAACCCCTTAAGGAAAGTGTTTGCGTTTCTCTGGTTGTTGACTCTGTGTTCGTTTTCTGAGCATCATCTAAATGTCTTAGGAGGACTGGCTGTGCTGTGTTGCTGAGCTGCGGACAAGAGCAGCCTTGCTCGTTGGGAGCCCACTGTGTATTCATAGTGAGCTTTGGAAAGGCAAGCCAGAAAGTAATAACATGAAATAAATTTAGGATGATGATGAGTTCAAATAACCCTACTGCAAAGAATATTAATAAAAACATTTTCACTCAAAGTACAAATTCTCCAGCTGAACATCAGCTACAGTATAAGGAGAGGAGATTCCTTATTTCCCCAGAGCTCCTGATCAACAGTGTCGGATTTATACCCCCAAGAGCACAGAAAAACCTTGCATTATTCATGCATATTCGCATTCTATCTCAATGCTGTTTATTAATGCATGAGAGTGTTTTGGAATTGAAAATAAAAATTTACAAGATGATTACATTTTAATAACGGCTTCTAGCTAGATCCATTGAATATTTAAGTGACCCAATACACAAAGACCTCAAAAGAATTTACGAGACAGTGGCAATTAGACTCTAATAACTTGGCTCCACCAGAACTACTGGGTTCTATTTAGATGCCAGACATGGCACCTTAGTGATGAGCACACCCTGTCGCCACCCTGACTTTGGCTGAGGACCCTGAGAAATGACAGTTCCATTAGGTGTTATGTAAAGAAGCTGACCTCGTGGTCTCAGCACTTGATCTTTGCACTGCGAGTAACCATTTGTCACTGTTAAACCAGGCAGGGACTCAGGTAATCCAATGCAATTACCACTGGTTATTTAAAAGAATAGGATGATTACGTTTCTACCAAGCCTCACAGAGATAATGCAAATTTTCTTAGAAAATTAAAAATGAAGGATAAAATGTTTTTCTCATTGGCAATATGTTTTACTCGCTCTGAAACTTTTGAGGAACAGAAAGAAGAAGATTTATTGGGACTCCGGGAAGTTTTTTTTCTAGTACATTCTTTTCATTTGTAGGTAAAAGTATCTCTGCCAGTAAACATGGTTATGGCAGCAAACACACTAACACACAGCAGAGAGAGGCTTCTTCACTAACAAAGGCAATGCTTAAGCAGGGCTACAGAGCCACAAGCTCAGACCTTGGAATATGAACAGTCCCCACATGTTCAAGCCCCAGAGACAACTTCATTCTTTGTCACTTAGAAGCCCTGGACTTTGAGTCAGTTAGTTCCCCGTTTTAGGATCTTGTTCCCTTTGGGGACTCTGGAGATCTCTGTACTGGCCTCATAATTGTCACCATCATGTATCAGTAATCATTACTGGTAGACTCAGTGCCTTATAGAGTCAGGGCAGCTCATTCTTGTTACTTTATAACTATGCTGAGAGTTAGACACAGTATCATTTGCTCAAATGCAACAGAGAGGACTAGGTAGCTGAGTAGCTGTCAATCCTAATGGATGTTATGTGAAAGTACACTCTTTTTCTTAACTTATTTTTGTTATTTTAATTACGTATATGTATGTGGGCTAGAGTATATGCACATGAATGCAAGTGCCCACAGAGGTCATAGGTATGAGATCCCTCTGGAGGGATTACAGGCAGCTATAAGGCACCTGATGACCATGCTGGGAATTGGACTCATGTACTCAGGAAGAACAGTATGTGCTCTTAACCACTGAGCCATCTCTCCAGCCCCTGGAAGTGAACTCTTGTTTCACAACTTGAAATACTGTAATGTGAACGTATACAGTTGTTGTTCAGTCTGAGTGACTATAATGTGAAAGTTCATGCTGATGAATTCCTATCTATATGACTGCTCCCCTAAAATCAAAAGCTGAGAGATTTTCTCTTTCTCATTTTTATGCTGGATTTTTTAGACAATCTAATTTCTTTCACGTGGTTTTTCACTTCATTTCTCTAGAACATGCCATTATATTATATAGCTGCTTTTTTTTTAAATGTCAAATTTGATATAGCAATCTTTTTATCTGGTTTTCTCTTCCTAGAAATTAGGTCGGCCTCATACACTATGCATCTCGTGTACCTGTTCCTCCCCAGAGGGGAAGTAAAACATTTTCTTTCCAGGGGACATGCATGCATCTCCAACACAGAAAATGAAGTCATAATTGTCAAAGGAGGAAAAGTAACAAATTCCACAGCCACATCAGCAAGCATCTGTCACTGTACCTTCTACCACAACACTGGATCAGTAAGACTGAGACTACAATAGTGGGTCACTCAACTGCTTTTTCATTTCCTAGAATTGAAGTATAAAGGACTACATTTCCATCCAGATGCAGTGGCTCACATCTGTATCCTAGCATGGGGGTCGGGGAGGCAGAGACAGAAAACTGCCTTGAGTTTGGGGACAGTTTGGGCTCTAAGATGAGTTCTAGGTCATCTCTGGCTGCAGAGTAATAGCGTATCTCAAAAAAAAAGTAAAAAAGCTCACCTGCTCTTCTCTGATTCTAAAGAACACAGCCCTTGCTTTCTAGATTTTGGTTTGGTTTGGTTTGTTTTGGTTTGATTTGGTTTGGGATTTTTATTGTTGTTATTTTCAAAACAGAGATTTTCTGTGTAGGCCTGGCTGTCTTGGAATTCACTCTATAGACCAAGGTGGCCTTGAACTCTGCTCAAATTCAGAAACTCAGAGATCTGCCTGCCTCTGTCTCCTGAGTGCTGGTATTAAAGGCACATGCCACCACAAGCAGGCTGAGCACCTTCTTTTCAGCATTCATTTTGTATTAGTTTTTTTCACCTTACAATACTTATGAAACAAAAATCTGTGTCACCCCTTGTTCTATAATTGTAGCACTTGGGAATTTGAGACAAAAGGGTTGTAAAGCCAGTTTAGACTACATAGGGAGGGAGGGAGGGAGAATTGGCTACTCTTCCATAGGACCCAGGCTCAATTCCCAGCACCCACAACCTCCTATAACTACAGTTCCATGGGATCAGATGTCCTCTTCTGGCCAATGAGGACACCATGCATGCGCATGGTGCACAAACATACATACAAGAAAAAAGTCATATACAAGTGTGGAAATTGAATAAGTACTCTGTTCCCACCTTTATTGTATTTCACTGGTTTATTATGAAATGGAATCTTGCTAGATAGGCTAGGCTGTCCTTGAGCGCATGACCCTGACATGAATGTCACCATACCTTGATCACCTTTAAAATGATTTTCTTTGTGACTTATGAGGCAAATAACATAAATAGTGAGCCAGGATTGATTGGTTTACAAAACAAAAACAAAACAACCTAAGCACTGTTATTTGACAGTCAAATTCCATTTTCATGGTCCTTCACCAAGTTTTAAGCAGTCAGAACTTTACACTAATGAAACTGAAGTGCAACGATTTGTAATATTCAATGCTAATTTTACTTAAAGTCCCTTTGCTTGTAAATCTGATTGATGGGGAATTTAAGACTTGGTGCCTGTATATGAGGACCCTGTCTCTTGACCTTCCGCATCTAGGTCCTTTCCTGTCTTATAGTCATCACTCAGACAAACACAGAAAAATCACTGCAGGTGCAGTCACTTGAAGTGACCCTGGGAATTTCTGAAACCCCATCAATTCAACTAAGATGTCTGCTTAGCCTGGTTGGACACACATGCAATGACCTTCAAAAGGAAAAACTGTAGGTCTCACCTGGCAACTTCATCCCAACGCACACACACACACACACACACACACACACACACACACACACACATGCACACACAATTAACAGGGTCTTAAACTCATTAAGTAATGCTGAGTGTCAAGACTGATTAATTCTTTGTTAGAAGTGTTCTTGTGCACTGGAAAGGGTTGAACAACATCCCTAGCTCTCACCCACTGGGTGAGGATATGAGAGCAGCAGGCATCACTCCAGAGTCATTATAACCAAAAATGACCTAAGGAACTGGGTATGAAGATCAAAAGAAGAATGACAACATAGTTCATGTCATGCCCTAGGTTTGATACCAGCAATGAAAGGAAGGAAGGAAAGAAGGAAGAAAGAGATGAAGGGAGAAGGGAGGAGGAAAGAGGAGGGATTCTTACATGTATTTGGTTGGACAGAAAGGAAAGAGAATAGAAATGGCTTCTAGTTAGGAACAGCTGGTAGACATCTCACCTATTAACACTCAGATTACTATAGAAGCTCATGTACTTTAACCCTAGCTCTTCTAGAATGACTAAACACAATTCCAAAATTAAAAAGATGAAAAACATGAATAACTACAGTGAAAAGGGTGATAAGAAAACGTAACAAAAAGAAACTGAATAAACTAATAATCAAGATTGTAATTAAGAACTATTAAGACAAGGGTTATGGATGCATTCATTGTAATAAATATAAATATAAACAGGTTAGCTCTTTTTGAAATGAATTTACTCTAATAACCAAAAGTGAACAAATGTTTGCATAAATCATACCACTCTTGAGCTCCATCTTCAGAAGATAAGTTCAATGAGAAAAGAAGGCCTATCCTCTTCTCCTCACACCTCCCCAGGATAGCAGCCAGCATCCTGCAGTAACCCATCCACTCTTCATTTAATTGCACAAAACAATGATTACATTTCCAAGGCTAAACTTGACTGTCACTTTTTCATTATTTATTATTTTTCAACAACTAAACACAATGAAAAGTTAGTAAATCAATTCCTTTTCATTTATTTATTTATTTTGGTTTTTCTGAGACGGGGTCTCATTTTGTAGCTCTGGCTGTCCTGGAATTTGCTATGTATACCAGGCTGTCCTCCACCTCCAGGGTATTGTAATCAAAGGTGTGCATCATCATAACCAATAAATAAAAGAAACTCAAATAGAATTAAGATCTCTTGCTCCGTTTCAGCTTTCAATCTCACACTCTGAACTGAATCTTGTCACAAAAAATTGGGAAAGATTTACAAAATACCAATACACAGACATACAGATGCACAAGTGGACAGTTATTTTGCCATAATGTGATTACTACTCTGAGTCAGCATTCTACCCTTAAAATATCCAGGATGAAAAGCTTAAGTTACCATTTATAAAGCTGAACTTCATTCTTTGCAATAGTGCAGTTATCGCACACATGATTGCACTATAATTTATTTAGCAGATCTCTACTGGTGCATGTGTAAGTTGCTTCCAGCTTTCACACTATAATTTGCTGAAAACAACATATGTACATATATTTTCCTGAATGTTAGCTCCTGGCAGATAAAACTGCAACATTGGCATAGCTGAGCCAGAGGCATGTGCAAGTTAACTCTTGAAAGATATCACCAAGTCATTCCATACGTAAGTTTTCCCCAATTGGTACTTACATGAAGAGTATGTAGAAATAACCTCACCTTGAAGAATATGCAAACAAAAGCAAGCACCCTTGCCATCACACACCTGGACCATGAGATTGCTCATGCTAACCTTCCTACCGGAAATGTCTCCTTTGTTGAATAGTTGCTATTTAAGTACCAAATACTTGAGGTGTGAACCTTGGGCAATAAGGTATAACTTGGGCATTAACTATAGAATTTAGAACAACTGGACTTTTGTCACTCCATTGTAACAAGCAGGATGGCTGTAAACTCTAATTTTCAGACTCTGTGGTGACTTTCTAGAATGGCGTGAGTGACACACACATAGGTCCAGCCATTAAAGACAATATTTTAGAAAATGGTTTTGATGATATTCATTTCCATTTTTATTCTTTTTTTCCTAGATACAGAATGAAGAACCTTTTTGTACTTCCTTGCGTCCTTTAAAATAACTTCAAGACAGGTATCAGACCTTTGACCAATACCTCCCCAAAAAAAGATTTTCAAACCTCAGTAACAAAAGTTACTCAATGATTAGCAGTATAAAAAGAAACCGATCAGTGACTTCTTACCTGAAAGCAAACATCAGGCTGCTCTTAACAGCTCTACAAAGAAGCTAGAAGGGAAAAGCATGCCGCAGTTGAGGAGGAATCTCTCCACTTCAGACACAAGCACAAAGTGGTGGCTCTATGTGAGAGAGTTTTCCCTCTGCAAGCCAGCTGCAGGCGAAGCACAGTTGCACCCGCAGCAAAGCTCTCTGTGATATATTAATTTACACCTACTGTGCCACTCAATTAGAAGCCAAAGGCCGCGCCTGGGCACATAACTTCCACTGTAACCTGATCAGAGTTTGCACTTGCTAGTCAAAACTTTAAAGCATGGTTGGTGCCTGTGGATTTGTAGCAGGACAAATGAAAGCCTGAGAAGTTTTCTATAGTATGGTTGGTTAGGTGATGCATGAGGCCAGAATGTCTCCAGCAGACGGTGAACTGGTCCCCAGACCTCCAAAACAGTAGGTAAACAAATAACAGAACAGCTGCTAATTACTGTATAAATGCCACAAGTCAGGTGCTTCCACACCAGCTTTTTAAAGTGTAGTGGACATCAATAAATAAGAGGTTTTTTTTGTTTGGTTTGGTTTGGTTTGGTTTTTCAAGACAGGGTTTCTTTGTGGCTTTGGAGGCTGTCCTGGAACTAGCTTTTGTAGACCAGGCTTGTCTCGAACTCACACCTGCCTCTGCCTCCCAAGTGCTGGGATTAAAGGCATGTGCCACCACCACCCAGCAATAAATAAGATTTTATGACCAAAAAAAATATGTATAATGATTATTCTTCCTATACAGCAGTATTTTGATGCTGTATTTGTTTTGTGGAAAGACTTCCTATTTGTCAGTACCAAAACATCAAACAATGCAATACAGAGAAACCCTGTCTCGTAAAAAAAAAAAAAAAAAAAAAAAAAAACCATCAAACAATGACAACTTCTTTATTAGTAATTGGGTGACTCCTACTTGGCAAAACATGTACTTGTAAGAATAATACTGGTGGCTGGAGAGATGGCTGCGGGGTTAAAAGCATACACTGCTCTTGCAGGGAACAGAAGTTTGGTTTGCAGCACCACCTGTAATTTGAACTTCAGGAGACTGATGCTCTCTTCTGGCCTCGTTGTGTACACACACATGTGGCATACACTCACAGGATACACACATGTACATACAAATAAAAATAAAAGATAATAGTAGCATATCATTCAGACTTCATGGCTGCCATGCTGCATCCCAGAATTCTTTACAATAAGCAGCACACAATGATTGATAACTTCCAGAACGTTAACAAGGGATGGAAGGAGCCGGGCGGTGGTGGCGCATGCCTTTAATCCCAGCACTCGGGAGGCAGAGGCAGGCAGATCTCTGTGAGTTCGAGGCCGGGCTGGACCGACAGCCTCCAAAACAATACAGAGAAACCCTGTCTCGTAAAAAAAAACAAGGGATGGAAGGACATGTCCTACAGAGAATGACCACATTCCAAGACGCTAGGAAAACTGAGACAAGATATCACAAGTTCAAAGCCTGCCTGGGACACAGAATGAATACAAGGCCATCTTGAAGAACATAGTAATACATTACCTCAAAATAAAACAAATACAAAGAGGGGAAAGGGGCTTAGGAATGAAACTCAGTGCTTACAGTTCTTGCCTGGCATTCCTAGGGCCCTGGGTTTGATCTTCGGGGCTGTCAAAAGAGAGAGAGAAGGGAAGAGGGAAAGGGGAAAGAGAGAGAAGAAAACTCACCCAACAATAAGAAAGTCAATTGATACTTATCTCAGAATCCACGCCATCTACTGGGGACAGACAATGGCTGTAGGCCATTGAAGGATAGTTATTACGAGGGCGGATTTAAGCTACTGATTCCATACTGGCTTTCTGCTTGCCCCACTGTTCTTGGTCCTCTTTGTCTCTGAATGCTTCTGGGTTGTTCCTGTCCTACCTCTTTCTGTTGTGGGAGCTTGTTTTGGTGTAGTAGCTGTGATGTAAGGGCGTAGAACATTCACCTTTAACTTTCCACTTTCAGCTTCCAGTCTTTAACTGCTGCCATGCCACTAGACGTCCATATCTTCCCTTCTGATCTCTACACTGTTCTCCACATATGCGGGCTCGCACATACATCGCTATTTTCTTGCTAGTCAGTTACATTTTCAAAACTTTACATAGTACTAGTAGATCATATAGTACCCATGCAATAGGCAATTTTAGTGCCCTTCATTTCTAGGATCTACTTCTTTTTTGTGTGTGGTTAGTTTTCCTCTTTTTTAATTTTTATGTAAATTTTATTTAAATTAGAAACAATCTTGTTTTACGTATCAATCCCAGTTCCCTCTCCCTCCCATTCTCCCATACCCTCCAATAACTCCTCATCCCACACCCCATCCACTCCCCAGGGAAGGTGAGACCTTCCATGGGGGATCATTAAAATCTGTCAAGTCATTTGGGGCAGGGTCTAGGTCCTCCCCTGTGTATCTGGGTTAAGAGAGTATCCCTCTATAGGAAATGGGCTCCTGAAGTCTGTTCATGCACTAGGGATACACAGGATCTACTCCTTGTGTGGTATCATTTTGACAAATCACAGAGCACTACTCAGAACATTTCCTGCAGATCTGTGAATAATTCTTCCAACTTGTTCATCTTTAAAACAAAATTTTATCTGGTTCATTTTTTAAAGATGTATTTTTAGATGTTTTTAATTTTTATGGCTTTATTTTATTTAAATATTTTCATACAACATATTTTGATCATGTTTCCTCTCCCTGAATGCCTCCCAGATCCTCCCAACCTCCCTCTCTCTCTCATTTACAAAAAAAAAAAAAACTAGTAAGAATATGTGTACTGGGCTGGAGGGATAGCTCAGCCATTAAAGGCTAGGCTCACAACCAAAAATATAAGAATATGTGTACCATGAACATGCCTGCTGCCAAGAGAGGAAGAGGCCAGAATTTGAGTTACAGATACTTGCAAACCACAGAACCCAGGTCCTCTGCAAGAACAGCAAGAGCTCTTTTGCTGCCACTACTGTTGCTCTTTGTTTTTAAGACAGGGTCTCACTATGTAGTTCTGGCTTATCTAAAACTTACTGTGTAGACCTGACTGGCCTCAAGCTCAATAAGACGCATCTTAGTATTATTGTCTTAGTGTTAGAGGAACCCACCACCCAACGGAGCAGCAAGTGCCCTTCATGGATGCCCCTCTCTCTAGTCACTACTCCAGCCACCTCTCTTCAGTTTTGGAAAGACACTTTTTTACTAAGTGTAGAAGTCTAATTTTCTTTCTCTTTTTACTTACCTTATTGATATTAACTTGCTACAGTCTTACATGCATGGGGTTTTGGAAAGAATCCGCCATCATTTTGTTGTTGTTGTTGTTCTCGTGGTTTTGAGCAACTTGAGTATGGTATGTTTTGCTGCCGTTTTCTTAATGTTTCTTGTGACCATGGATTGTTGAGCTTTTTACAGCTGTCAAATGGTTTTCATAAACAGAGAAAATCCAATCACTGATATTAGATGTTTTTTTCTTTACTCTTTCCTTCAAGGACTTCAATTACAAAGGTGATAGGTTTTCTGAAGTTGTGACATAATTAACTGATATTATCAGAACTCTTTTCCTTTAAATGGTTCATGTGATATTTTGGACAGTTTCTTTGTCTCCAGATCACTGTTTTCTTCGGCAGAGTTTAGTCTGCCATTACCTCCCAAAATGTACACTTTATTCCAAGCATTAGTCTTCTTCTACAGAAATTTGAGGGCTTTCAGGACTGGTTAGAGGGTTTAGTTTGTTACCGCATTTGTCATCAACCCTGATGGCCAGAGTTCAATCCCCAGAGTCTGAATGAGGAAAACAGAATTGAATTCTTAAAGTTGAATAACATTCTAATATGCTTACCCACATACATACTTACACTCAGAAAGCAAATAAACTTCCTTCTCCAGGGTCTAGCCCAACCCATCCTACCTGCCACCACCTACAGTTCCCTTGTTCATAGCATCCAGCTTCTCCACCCAGCCAGACCTCCCACTTCTTTCTTCAGGGTCCAGTCCACCTGTTCTCCAACCCACCATATCTAGCCTGGGTCCCACATGCAGTGAAGTGACTTAGTCAGGCCTGCCCTGACTGCATCCCAATGCATCTCTAGACTTCTGCCAGGATTTACGTATTCCCCAACGTACAAGCTCCTCTCATGCCACATCAAAAATTTCCACCCCACTAGATTCAGGCTTGGACCAGGAGGCACATTCTGTACACCAGCTTTGTCCCTTCAACCCACCTGACTTCATCCCACCCAAGATATTTCCAACCTCTAGGCTCAACAAACCTTCACATCCTCGCTTCTTCCCCAAGCTGTTCAGTCAATATCAGACTCAATGCTAACAAAATATGCCCTAATAACATGCCCAGATCTTATCACAAAAACATCAACAATATGAAGGACAAAGCCAGTATCTTATCTCCAAAATCTACCAGTCCTATAGAATGTTTGCCAATGAGAATTACATAGATGAATTCCAGGAAACAACCATTAAAGGAAGAATCCTATGCCAGGCAGTGGCAGCACACACCTTTACTCCCAGTACTCAAGAACAGAGACAGGTGGATCTCTTTTAGATCTAATAAGTGAGTTGCTGGACAGCCTCCAAAGCTAAAAAGAAAACTGTCTAGAAAATAAAACCAAGAAGAAGAAGACGAATCATAAACTTCATCAAAAAACTCAAGGAGTTTAAGGAAGATTCAAAGAAACAATTCAAGAAAAATAAGAAGGAGCTTAAAGAGAACCAACAGCTAAGTGATTCCCAAGAAAACACAAACATAAAGTTGATGAACAGAGAAAGTCCAGAATTTGAGAAGGGAATTCAATGAGGAGATAGAAATATTGAAGAGGACTCAAGTTGAAATGAAGATGGAATTGAAAACCTCAATAACTTAACTAGAAAGTTCAAAGGAAAGCCTTACAAGCAGAAAGAATCAAGCAGAAGATAGACTATCAGGGCTTGAAGATACAGCAGAGGATCAATACCAAATAAGCAAGGAATATAAAAATTAAAAAGAAAACAGGAAAGGCATATTCAGGAAATGTAGAACACCATGAAAAAAGACCAAACCTTCAAATGATAGGCACAGGTGTGGAAGAAGAATCCCAAGACACTTTTATGGAGTAGATCTTCAACAAGATCATAGGAAAACTTTCCTAAACTAAGGAAAGACACAACTATATAGATACAAGATGCACACAGAACATGAAATAGACTAGACCAGAAAAGAAAATCCCCACTGCATATCATAGATGTACAGTAAGTATGCATGACAAAGAAGGTGAAAGAGAAAAAAACATATAAAGCCACATATAAAGAAAACACATCAGAATAATAGGTAATTTCTCTTGGAAAATTTGAAAGCCAAAAGAGCTTTGAATAATGCGTTCCAAGTCCTAACAGACTATTCTGACCAGCCTACACTAATATATCCAGCAAAACTATCTTCCATAAATGAAGAAGAAAAAAAGGTCTTCACAGCATAACCAGTCTAAGAAACAAAACCAAACTTCAGAAAACAAAAGAATCAATACTTCTAGCTGAAGAGAGGAATGAGCATAGTGGAGAGACTTTAGAAAGAGATATAAAACCATCATTATTAAAACAAAAATTACCACTAATGCACAAACAACAAAAAACAATAGCGTAATGACCACAATTAATATACACATATCAGCAATAGCTTTAAATATCACATCAATTCTTCATTCAAAAGTCACCCAAAGGATGCACATTCATAAAATAAGGATGTCTGTTCAACTATGTTCATAGCAGCATTATTTGTAATAGCCAGAACCTAGAAGCAACCTAGATGCCCCTCAGCTGAACAATGGATAAAGACAATGTGGTACATTCACACAATGGAGTACTACTCAGTGGGGATAAACAATGAAATCTTAAAATTTTGCAGGCAAATGGATGGGACTAGAAGAAACCATCCTCAGTGAGGTAACCCAGTCACAAAAAGAAAAGTACGATATGTATATACGGATATTAGACATAGAGCAAACGAGTACCAGCCTACAATCCATACTGCCAGAGACGCTAGGAGACAAGTTGGACCCTAAGAGAGACATACATGGTCCCCCAAAGAAGGGGAAAGGGACAGGATCTCCTGAGCTAATTGGGAGCACAGGGCAGGTGTAGGTAGGAGAAAGAAAAGGGGAGAAGAGGAGGGGGGAGGAGAACACAAGGGAACAGAAAGATTGAGTTGGGAGAAGAATAGAGGAGAGCAAGAAAAGAGATAGCTTAATAAAGGGAGCCATTATAGGTTTAAAGAGAAATCTGGCACTAAGGAAATGTCCAGAGATTTACAAGAATGACCCCAACTATGAATCTAAGCAATAGCGGAGAGACTGTCTTAAGTGCCCTTCCCTGATAATGAGACTGATATCTACCTTATGTGCCATCCTAGAGCCTTCATATAGTAGCTGATGGAAGCAGAAGCAGACACCAACAGCTAAGCACTCAGCCGAACCCTTAGAATCCAGTTGTAGAGAGGTAAAGATCATGTTGGGAAATCTCACAGAAATACCTGGCCTGAGCAAGTGAAAGCTCATGGAACCCAGTCTGACAATTGGAGAACCAAAATAGGACCAAACCAGGCCCTAAAAACATGGTGACAGTTAGGAGGCCTGGCAGTCTATGGGGCCTCTTGTGGTGGAACCAGTATTTATTCCTAGTGCACAGATGGAATTTGGAAGCCCATTCCCCATGGAAGAACACTCTCTCAGCCTAAATACATGGGGGAAGGCCTAGGCCCTGCCCCAAGTGATGTGACATACTTTGTTGATCTCTCATGGAAGGCCTCACTCTCCCTGGGGAGTGAATGGGGCATAGGATGGGTGGTCGGTGGGAGGCATGGGAGGATGGGAGGGAGAGGGAACTGGGATTGATATGTAAAATAAGATTGTTTCTAATTTAAATTAAAATTTATATTTAAATATGTCATAGGTTAAATATGTGAATCAATAGTAAAAATCCATCTATTTGTTGTCTTTAAGAAACTCAGCTTTAAAGACGGGCACCACCTTAAAATAAATGGATGAAAAAAAGTTCTCCTATCAAATGGGACCAGGATGTTGGCAAGCCTCACTATCCTAATATCTGACTAAATAAACTCAAACTAAAACTAATCAGGAGAGATAAAGAAAAGCAACTCATTCAAATCAAGCTAAGACATTATTACTATCCTAAATATGCATGCATCAAACTTAGGGGTGCCATATTTCTTCTTAAAAATATACAACTGGATTTGAAAATACCAATTAATATCAGTCTATTAATATTAGATTATTTCAATACCCCACTAATTCCAATACACAGGTCATATGAACAAAAATAAATGGAAAAAGATCAGAATCAATTGACATCATTCATCAAATAGTTCTAAGAGATATCTACAGAGTATTCACACTCAAACACACATACAAAAAAAATCCAAAACAAACAGTAAAACCAAACAGACAAACACACACACACACACACACACAAACACACACACACACACACACAACCTAAATAATAGCACAAGGAAGGTTTTCTAAATTAGACACAATCCTGGAACACAAAACAAATTTTTGCAGATACGAAAAGATAGAAATCCTATCTTATAGGTGTAAGATACAACAAAACTTAGAATTGACAGCAAACAAATATCTAACAAATGCACAAACTCATGGAGATTAAACAACTCACTACTGAGTGATGACTGGGTCAGAGAAGAAATCAAGAAAGAAACAAAAAAATTTCATAGGTGAAAATGAAAACAGAACAAAATAAAGCCTCTGATGCACATTGAAAACAGTCTTATGAGGGAAATTTATAGCTCTAATTGCCCACATTAAACAATCAGAAAGAATTCAAATAAATGGTTGAATAATACAATTTGAAAATTTGGAAAAACAGGAGCAAACCAAATCCAAACCTATTCAAAGGCTAGAAATAATAAAAATCAGAGTGGAAATCAATAAAATAGAAGCAATGAAAACAATACAAACAATCAATGAATCTAAGAGTGCTTTTTTTGAGGGGATAAACAACACTGACAGACCAGTGGCCCAACTAATCAAAAGTATGAAAGTGAGAACACAAATTACCAGAATCAGAAATTAAGAGAGTCACATTACGACAAACACAGAAGAAATTCAGAATAATATAAGAAAATACTTTTAAAACCTGTACTCCATTAAGATGAAAAGTCTAAAAGAAATGGTTGAATCTAGAAATTCAACCAAACCACTAAACTTAAATGAAAGAGTGAGCAACCTAAACAGACCCAAAGCAAATGAGATTAAAATAGGAATTAAAATCCTTACAGATAAAAGCAATCTGAAGCCAGATGGGTGCACAGAAGAATTTTACCAGACTTTCAAAGAAAATCTACAGTCAATCCTTCTCTTTAAACTATTCAGAAGAAAGAGGAGAATGAGGAGGAGAGAACGAGAAGAAGGAGGAGGAGGAGAAAAAATAATCCCAAACTTCCTTCATGACGCCAGTATTGGTCCAATACC
This sequence comes from Mesocricetus auratus, assembly GCF_017639785.1. NCBI lineage: Eukaryota > Metazoa > Chordata > Mammalia > Rodentia > Cricetidae > Mesocricetus > Mesocricetus auratus. The sequence goes on from NW_024429266.1 coordinate 127,255,052, forward strand.
AATGCCAGTTAAAAACACTGCAAAAAAAGGGATTGAAAAATTACATCCAAATATCTCTGGTGAGCTTAGAATAAAAAATGCTTAGTAAAATACTTTCAAACAGAATGCAGACATACATAAAAAGATTATCCACATGACTACGTTGCCTTTATTCATGAAATGCAGGGATGGTTCAACATATGCAAGTCAATAAATGTAATAAACTGTACAAATGTACTTAAAGACAAAAATCTTCTCAACAGATGCAGAAAAAGTCTTTGATGAAACCCAGTATTCCTTCATGTTAAAAGTCCAAAATATCAAGGATAACCCCAACTAAGAATCTAAGTAATAGTGGAGAGACTACCTTAAGTGTCCTTCTCAGATAATGAAATTATATGCCATTTTAGAGCCTTCATCCAGTAGCTGATGGAAGCAGAAACAGACACCAACAGCTAAGCACTGAGCCGAACTCCTGCAATCCAGTTGTAGAGAGGGAGGAGTTATGAGCAAAGAGGTCAAGACGAGGCTGGGGAAGCCCACAGAAATAGTTGACCTGAACAAGAGAGAGCTCATGACCCCCAGACTGACAACTGGGAAACCAACATAGGACTGAACCAGGGCCCCTGAACTTGGGTGTCAGTTAAGAGGCCTGGGCAGTCAGTATGGGGCCTCTAGTAGTAGAGCAGTATTTTCCCTAGTGTACAAATGAACTTTGGAAGCCCACTCCCCATAAAGGGATACTCTTTCAGTCTAGACACATGGAGTAGGGGCCTAGGGTAAATAACCACCATAGTCTTCCTGCTCCAGAAGATGCAGTCTCTGCTCCTTGGAAGCTCTCCAAAACCCAGGAGAGCATGACCCAGCTCCTCCTCTACCTTAATCGGTCACATCTGTACCTGAAACATGCCCAAAAGGTGTGGCTACCACTAAAAGTTCACTGGCAAAGCAAGATGCCACCACAAGCCATAATTATTTCAAATATTTATACTGTTGGTTAGTATAAGTATTGTTGATTTGTATTATACCAGTGGTTTTCATGGGACATTGTTCTTTTCTCCTAAGTATGGAGTTTTATCCTCATCCTTGGATTGATTTTTTATTTTTATTAAGTTTACTTGTTGTCTATTTACTGAAAGAAAGAGGTAGGAGAGAGAACATGTACCAGAGCAGGCATGTGGAGACCAAAGGACTACTTGAGGGAGTCAATTCTCTACCTTACCATGTGAGTCCCAGGAACTAAACTCAGGATATGAGGCTTGGCAGCAGATGCCTTTGTCTACAGAGCCATCTATTTAGCTCTGCAACTTACCCTGTAAATTTTACTATTTTTCAGTTTTCTTCAATAGAAATGTATTCAGAGACCAGCTCTCACTTTTTAAGAACACAAGGAAGTTATTTTGGAGCTGGGATTAGTAACCAACAACTTTATTAGTCCCAGCACTCGGGAGGCAGAGGCAGATGGGTCTCGGAGTTTGAGGCCAGCTTGGTCCATACGAAGAGTACTGGTTTCAGTTGACAATATATAATGGTTTACTGCTGCCATTGTCCATGCCTACAGAAAACCTATTTTGTGTTTTTTAATAAATATATTTGTACATTTTTCATACTAGAGGCAAGAACCATACCCCAGGGTTCTACTTTCAACCTGTATCGCAAAGGCATTTGTACTATAATTCTGTTTCAGTCAGGATTTTAGTGCCTGCAGCCACCAGATGAGAAGTTCAGAAGCAATTCTCTATGTGTACAAAGTAGAGAAGTATCCAATTATGTGACAGCCTCTGTAAGAAACTTTTGCCGGCGTCAGGCGTTGGTGGTGCACACCTTTAATTCCAGCACTCGGGAGGCAGAGGCAAGCGGATCTCTGTGAGTTTGAGGCCAGCCTGGTCTACAGAGCAAAGTCCAGGACAGCCTCTAAAACAATACAGAGAAACCCTGTCTCAAAAAGCCAAAAAAAATTTTTGTTAAAAGTTTTTAAAAAGCAAAACTAAATACACAAACAGGGATATCAAGCTAAGTCCATAAAAACACTAAAGTATTATCCCTAAGCAAGAAGAATTTATCAACCAAAAAGATTTTTTTACAATAAAAAAGAACACTGGGAATGGAGGTGTTCTAGCTAGGTTAAAGAAAATTAAATATTCCTTTTTTAACTTAATAGGTACTATCAAGATGACTACATGGGTAAGGATACTTGTGGCTAAGCCTGACAATCTGAGTTCTGCCCCCAGGACTCACGTAGCTGAAGGAAAGAGCCAAGGCCTGTAAGTTGTTCTCTGCCTCCACACATATACCATGGTATAGGTGCATCCACATATATATAATGTAATCCACAAATAAATAATGTAAATTGTAAGTAATTTACTGATAAATGTATGCAGTTTATAATACTTGATTGAATCTTGATTTTAAAGACACCAAGGAAGTGATGAAGGGAAGGGAGGGGGACAGAGGAAGAAGGCAAACCAGGAAGCTGTATAGCTCTGTAAGGTCATTTGGAGGTCAATTGAGGAAACTTGAATATGGGATATACACTTGAGCCCATTGTTATATTAATGTTAACTGACTGAGCAAGCAGCATTGAGATTCTACAGGAGAATGCCCTTGTTTTTCAAAGACACATTCCAGGAGAGGGAAAATTAAATACTCAACCTAATTTGAAAGGTTCAGGACAATAGTAACAACACACTCTAGAGTAAGACATTAACTAAACCATTGGAAAATGGAAAATGGTCGTGTTCTAAATATTCTGGGTGTAAATGTCTAGCAACCAGAATGGATACTATATTATCCTTAGACTTTTGATCATACTGTTGTCCAGAGAGCATGTTTTGTGTAAGGTGGTCTTTTTCCAAAGCTTTCTTTCTCAAATGGAAATAATTTTAAAGTGATTTCTCTGCAGTGTAAGAAGTAGCAAAGAAATACAGACCTATAAGTGTACAGAGCAACAGTGCAATTTCTAATTAGTCTCTTCCTGGTTGGTAAAGGATTTTGTGCAAATCCAGTCACAAGTCAGACAAGTGAAGTAGATGGATTTGTTCAGATGGTGATTTTTATCATCCAAACAAGGATTGAGAGGAACAAACAAAATCTATAGGGTCAGCAGCCAGTGCTCCTTCAGACTCAATTAAGAAATTTCAAGACACTTTGCAGACATTGTGACTTGGATTGTACACTAAATATTTATCTATCACCTTACGGCCAAAATGCATGCAAGAGTCAAGAGTAATCAGAAGAAGGCACAAAATGACATAAAGACATACTTTTACCAGGCACAATGGGTGGCACATGCCTGTAATACTAGCACTTGGGAAGTGGAGACAAGATGAGCAGGAGTTCAAAGCCAGCTTCTCCCATACAGCAAGTTCAAGGCCAGGTAGGCTACTTGAGAAAATGTTCAAAAATTAGACAATCAAATAAAATTAAAGCACAACTAGGGACGACGGTATGAAGCAGACATTTGTGAGTGTGAAGCCAGCCTGGTCTACATAGGAAGTTACAGGTTAGCCAGGGCTACATAATGAGATTCTGTCTCAACACACAGAAAGAAAGAAACAAACACAAAAAAGGACACATTTTACCTACTACTATCTTTTCTATGTTTGGTGAAACTCTCTGGGCTTTCCATTCACCACTAAATAATGACTTTATGTCACTCTGTATAAGTGCATAAGTTACTGATTCACTGGACGGAACAATAGGGACAGTGGAGAGAGCTGAGCTGTAATGCTGAGAGTCCGCAAATGAGGCTCTCTGGAAGGGTGTTTCTCCAGGGGAACCTGCCTTCTCTGAATGAAACCTATTCAGTAAGACCGTTAGTTCCTGACCTCCTGCCCTTTGACACTGATCTGTCCTAAAGAAGATGCCAATATAGTGTGTGTCAAGTTTATTTTGGAAAGCCATAGCACAGGGTCCCCATTTCTGTATTATACACAATGCCATATGTCAACGTTTGATAAACATGAAATCACATTTTCAAAGATTAAAAAACAAGTGTCAGTCAGTCAAAAATAGTTGACCACTGTGGGCATCTCACTAGCTGACCTTGAACTCCTCCATGACTCTGAGGTCACTGATATGTCATTAGCAAAAGATTTTCTGGTACATTCATGAGACGCTTACTTCTTTGACTGTGGTCTTGACATTAGAAACGATTTCGAATTATCCATCTTCAAACACCTACCTCGTGAATTAAAACATAAAGCTGTAAAAGCATCTATCTTCCTTTTAACTGTGCAACAAACTAACAGTTTTCATGTCTTGAAATTGATGTTAGTAGAAATTAAACATGCTATTGATAGACACAAAGAGCCTGATTTCAATGCAGGTTAACCCTTAGCGAAAGATAAGAGATAAAGAAACAAGGAAGAAATGAGAGAAACAAAGAAATGTTTTATTTGCCATGCATTTCATTTCGACCTCCTTTACACATGTTCTTATGGATATTTGTAGAAAATAATATGTAAGTATCTTATTACATTATAACTGTACAACACTTAAATATTGTGTTTAGTTATATAGCAATGTTGCTCAAGTATATTAATGCTATTCAAAAACTTTCCTGGCCAGGTTTTAGTATTAAATATAGCCCAAGATGGGTTTACTCTGTCAACATAGCAGAAATTGTCATGTACAAATACAATATAGAATTGTGTTTACTGTTTTTTTGGTTTTTGGTTTTTTTTTTTTTTTTTGCTTTTAATGGTTGGCAGTTTTATGCTCCTGTTGCGGGGGGGGATAGAGATCAATTTGCATTTCCTTTCTTCCTTTTCTTTAAGTGCTAAATTTATGAGTAATCAGGTATATTTTAGAGGAATGTCACAGATCCAATGTGGACATTCACATAAGACTGCAGTCATGGTTCTTTTGATAGTTTTGATCCTTTGAAAATTAGTATTCAGCTTGAAATCCTCCTAGATACACACAATAGATATAAAATACTTTTAAGTTCTTCTTATAGAGAAAAGTGCTCTCTACTGAGTGTTCTGCAAAAGTAGAGGAATATAGATGTGAATTTGTTCCTGAATACTGGCTTAGTTTGTTTTTCAAAGGTTTTCAGCCACCAGAGCTTCAGCACCAGGTCCTCCACCTCTGTGCAGTGAGGCTGGAAATCTGAGCATCCTCCTCCTTTAGCAACCACAGTTCTTTACACCAGGACACTCGGTGTCTGCGTACATTTCCTTACTGGTGTTTACTGAGACTTAAGATGCTCCCTGGATTAAAGCCCAGACCTTAAACCTTGTGCTCAGCAGTGCTAGCTGGCCTTGCACCCAGTTCCAAGGGCACTTATGTGACAGATCTATTGTTCTGCAGGAGCAGGACATTGTCGCAGTACATGAACACATGCAAACTACTCAGGAAAGCCTTTGAATATTTAAGGCAGGACACTAGTGGCTCATCCCAGTGGGAACCACAGAAAAGGGAAACCTGATTAAATTTAATGTCATTGTCACTTTTTTTTCCATTGGGAAGAATTATATAGGTAGCCATAGCTACCACACTGTTCAGACAGCATGACCACAATATTCCCCCTCTGAGGTTGGCGTCAGGACTGAATTATTCACTCGAAGAATGTGATTCATTGCTGGATGTGGTTCTTACAAGATTAAAAGAGTCATCAATACATGAAATGCACACATGCACATTAGGAACAAAAGTTAAAGCAGCCCCTAATCAGGCCTTGGAAAAAACATTGTGTGTAAAGTGCTGGTTTATTTTAGCATAATCCGGACTGTGAGCCAGATTTCTTTCCCCCTGTTTGTTTTTTTTTAATCAACCTAAAAGAATCAATTTGAAATTAAAACAGGTTTACTATAAATTGCTGGAGAAACTTGAAACAAAATCTTTTTATTATACTCCCTTTTAAGGGAGGCAATGGCTTAATGTTGAGTCACACTTCTCCATGGTATGCAAGCATCTCCAAAGAAACTTCTAATTAGTAAAGATTTTCAGTGACAACTAAACATGTGGCAATTAAGTGACATTTACTGTCAGTCGGGCTTTATTGAAATACAACTCTCTTATGTCTCTAAACTTATAACTTCTTTTCATTTAGTTAAATAATCACGTATGTGTGTGTATGTGTGTGTGTGAGTGTGTGTGTGTGTTAAAAAAGATTGCAAAAAAAAATGAGACTTCAGAAAGTTTCTACTTGGTCATTATCACATACAGAAAATATGCTATTCTTTAGCCATGTACACTGAAGTTCTTAGATATCATGAGACTTTGGATTTTTTTGTTTGTTTTTTTTACAAATATTTATCTCTCTTCTTTAAAAGGCCATAAGAATTGAAGGAAGGCTGCTATCTCATGTCCTCCAAGGAGGTAGTTTGTGGCTTCAAAACAACTCAAGAAACTGGAGAAGTTCTGCTAGTGATTGGAAGCAGCATCATCTGAATGTCCCTTGCTGGAGTATGCAATGTAAAAGGGATTCAGATTTATCTGCATTAATTATAGACATAAGTCTGTAACAGCACCCACTGTCAAAAAAGGGGGGTCCCCTGTCTGAAGTCTCAGGAGACTGGCTAGGCAATGGAATTTAAACTGTCACTTCATTCTGGTCACCCTCATCAGGGATAGATGATGGCTCCCTGAAGGAGCTCTTGGGGAAACTACTATGCCTTACACCTGTTCCACAGATCTACAGACAGCTTCCCTCTCTATACCACACACTTGGGCAACTTGAAAACTCCAAGTAAGTCATTTGTACCACAGGGATCTTAGTAAAGCAATTCTCCTTTACTTGAAAAAAATGTGCATGAGCCTCTCTGTTTTTATATGCTTGGTAGTGATCACACAGAAGGGAAAGGCAGGCAGGCAGGGAGGGAGGGAGGGAGGGAAGGAAGGAGGGAGGGAGGGAGAGACAGAGAAAGAGAGAGAGACAGACAAAGGGAGTGTGTCTTGGTAGCTCATGCCTACAATTCCAGCCATTGGGAGAATAAATAAGAAAGATGCAAGTGAATTATAGACCTATCTAAGAATCATAGCAAGTCACACACACACACACACACACACACACACACACACACACACACACACACACACACACACACACACACACACGCTCTAGGGATGACTTAGTGGTTAACAGCACTTGCTACTCCTACAGAGAGCCTGAGTTCATTACCCAAGCGCTCCATGGCAGTTCACTACCATTTGTAGCTCCAGTTCCAGGGTATCTGACACCCTCTTCTGGCCTCTGTGAGCAGGAGGCACACATGGTACACAGACAAACACACATAAACAAGGAGATTAAAATATTTTTAATTAACATAGAAACACATTAACTAGATTTCAAAGAACCTAGTTTGCACTCTAAACTTTACACTATCTTCTGGTAACATTTAATTTGGCTCCCAGGCTGCAGATACAACTCAGTTTGTGGACTGTTTGCCGAGTAGACAAAGGGCTGGATTCTGCCCCCAGCTCTGCAGAGACCAGGCATGGTGCTACATGCCTGTAAACCAACACCTGCTAGGGAGGTGTTAACCCAGGAGTTAGAAGTTCAAGGTCATCCTTGGCTACATAGTGTATCTGAGGCCAGGACAACATGACATTCTGTCTTGGTGGAGAAGGGGGGGTTTACTGAGAGATTTGAGATGAAATCCTGTTTAAATTTTCTAAATTGGGTCTTATTCCACAGTATGAAATCTGCTAATGCTAACTGTACACATCATATTTTCTCACTTTAAGTAACCTCCATGCACAGATTGCTTGTACATGCTAATTATTGAAAGCAGATGTCCAGGGAGGTGCCACCTTTTGAGAGTTGAGCTGATAACCATGGGATTCACAAGCAGATAACTGTAAGCAGAGGGAGCCGCATAGATGTGCCTAGGCCCCTGAAATGCCAAGGGATATTTTCCTCGGTGAAATGTTGAACAATGTGCCTCCAACAAGAAGCAGACAATGGCTTTCCTGAGGCTTGCGGTGTGGTCACGGTGATGATCTCGTCCTTTCTTCTTACTGTGATCCCATACCAGACACATGACAATGGTCATTCACAAAAACTACAGTACGGAGAAGTTGGAGATGCCTCTTCTGTGACGCTTTTTTCTGCCATCGGCAGCTGGGGGTTTACAGCTGGTGGCTTTTTCTTTTTTTTTTTTTTTTTTTGGTTACCTGAATAGATTTCCGCCTCTTAACTGTACCAGCTAACTTTCCATTGTGGCAGAAAGATCATTCAGAATATTTTAGTGTCTTTGGGCTTCTATGCTACCTTTCTCCTTTGAAACAGTTTGAAAGCTGGTTTTGTTGTTTTCTTGTTGAGGCCCTTAATTATTTTCCTTGATGGAGAGCCAAGACTCACATGCTATATAGTAAGTAAGATAGTTAAAAATAAAATAACTGAAAAGTTTTCACAGATCTGTGTTTAAAAAATGCTTCTTTCCAAATTGGCTACCAACACCTGCAAACCAGTACTTGTCAGGTGAAGGACTGGGAGTTCAAGGCCATCCTCAGCTACATGAGATCCTTCTCAAAAGGAAAAAAGTTATTAAAATGGATTTACTACCTAAAGGTAGTTTCTAGATATCACAGCTACAAATGCCTATTACATTTACAAAAACTTAGGAAAGATGTGGCATAAAATAACTACAACTGGGCTCCCTGATTCAAGGTCAGTACCGGGATTGTTCAAAAATAGATATTAAAACACATGAACTTGAGCATTTTTAGTAATTTTATAACCTGTATGTTTATAGTATCAATGGTAACCAATAATGAAGACTTTACTATGTGCTGGACACTGTACATAATACTTTATACATCATACTAATTCTTTCCTTATTATACTTACGAGGTGTTTATAAACAAGCGTACATACAGATAAATCAGCTTGTTATTAGTTGGCTAAATAGACTACTTAACATCTAAACAATCAAATAAGATTTGAACTCATATACTTAACATCTAAACAATCAGATAAGATTTGAACTCATATCCTCTTGACTTACACTATCCTGCTCTTATGTGCTATATTGAATAGCCTTCCCATATTTATATAACAGAACAAAAATGAACTGTGGGTGTGTTTATATACTACAATTCAAATGTCCTTTAGACAGTATCATATTACTGACATTTCATCATATTAACTTTGATTTTTCTCCACAAACCATACTAGATAGTTGATATTGGGTAGTAATAGGTTTTCTGTACCCCAGAAATAGATTTCTCCACAAATATAGTAAACCAGATCAAGCCAAACTGAAAAAGTATAACCGGTTTATTGGAGCAAAGCAACTCTCAGGTGGATTCTCCAGTCTCAGAGATTGAGGCTGGAGAAGCCACATGCCTGAACTAAACCAGGGAGATTATATAGCCTGTAGGAAAAGGGTGATGACATGTTTACCACAAGCTGAGTTTGTTCCCAAGTATGGCCAAAAGCTAGAATGCTTAGGTGGTACTTGGACTACTGGGAGCAACAAGGGAGGACGTTGCAGAGAGAGAGGGGGGAGGAGAAGAAGAAGAAGAAGAAGAAGAAGAAGAAGAAGAAGAAGAAGAAGAAGAAGAAGAAGAAGAAGAAGAAGAAGAAGAAGAAGATCTATATCATTGGATCATGCAGGGGTGAACTTGAGGTTCCAACCAAATAGGCAAACAGGTAGGTCTTTCAACCTCTTAAAGTTTGATAAAGGAACTAAGCCTCTCGGTCTGTATTACATAGCTTCTCCTGCATAGCAAGCTATCATCTCAAAACTCTGCTACTTGCAAACAAGGTAACCGTGATTTTGTCCATAAGAAATCTGGGCTGAGTTTACATGGATGCCTTTACATATTGGATTAGACTTGGTCGTAACCAGCATAACCAGCCACCTTGGTTTTGCAGGGAGTAAGGAAGTTTCTGCGGCCTAGAAACTTTGGTGAGACCACTGGGCATGCTCACTGAAAAGCTGTTGACCCCACGTGTTCCTAGGGCCAGATGGTATTTAAAGCTGCACTTCTGCTAAGCAACACAGTAAGTGAACCACAGATCTGACCACCCCACCAGCCTTGCCCAGGTTTATCCAAATGGTAGTAAATGTGGAGTCCTGAGGAGCAATAAGAGAGGCAAACGTCTGTTTCCAGTCATATTTACTATTTGTCCGTGGTTCAAAGAGTCATCTGGGCCATGTTCAGTGATGAACAAGGAAATCTCTTCTCTCTAAAAGGAGGGCAGTTCACTGAGAGGAAGAAACACGTGTCACCTGATGGAAAGGATTTGTAACCGCTTTGAGGCCATTCCTGTCTGGAACTCAGCATTCTTGTGTTCACCTACCCACACTGTCTGTAGTGCTTTGAATGAGAAGTGCTCCCCATAGTCATGAGTACTCGAACTCTTGTTCTTCAGCTGATGGTGCTGTTCAGAGAGGGTTGATAGACGAAGCAGTGGAGAGCTCTGGGGAGTGTGGGGAGCCTCTTGCTATTTTCAGTTTGTTCTCTCTGCTTTGAGCTTTCAGTTAAAGGTGTGAACTGTCAGCTTCCTGCTCCTGCCACCATGACTGTCACTTGTCACCACATCTCCCCTCCATGATGGACTCTGGAATCATGAGACCAACCACCTATAAGTTGTCTTGGTATTAGTGTTTTATCACAGCAACAACAACAACAACAACAACAACAACAAAAACAGTAACTAATGCACTACCCAAAGGACATCCCTGGGAATAATGCCAGTTAGGAACAGAGATCTTATCTCTGGCTGCTCTAACAGAATGTCACAAATTAAATGGTTTAAACCACAAAAATGTCTGTAAGCTGAAAACTGACAGATTGTAGTGCCAGTGTACAGTTGGGTTGTGGTGACCTCCTTTCTGGTTTGCAAATCTCTTTCTCATTAGAGCCTCACATGATGGAGGATGCAGAGAGATTTTGTGCCTCTTCTTCTAAGGCTTCCAATCCATTCAAAAGGGTGGCAACCTCATGAACTAATCACCTCCCAAAGCCTTGCCCCCTGAAACCATCACACTGAATGGTCTTAAGTTCAAAATGCGAATCAGACCACGATATAAACCTGGTACATGAGCTACCTTGTTAGAGCCCATTCCCTATGGTGGGATGCCATGCTCAGTCTTAATGCATGGGGGAGGGTCCTGGCTCTGCTCCAACCTATTGAACCTATTGTGCCAGACTATGTTGTCTCCTAATGGGAGCCCTTACTCATGAGGATGAGTGGACTGGGCATGGGCTAGGGGAAAGGTGAGGGGGTTGAAGGAAGGTAAGGAGGGTTGAGAGGAGGTAAGGGGTGATAGGAGGAGGGGTGGGAGGGAGAACTCTGGTTGGATTGTAAAATGAAATTTAAAAAATTAAAAAATGTGAATCTAGGGAGAGAGGAAAGAAGCAACATTCAGTCCAAGACTCAGTCTGTGTGTGGCTATCATTGTGCCAGGATGTAATTAGTGCTTGCTTGGACCACATGTAGAAGTTGACAGGGATTTTATTTGTCATAATGGTCATTGTATTGCTTTTTTCACTTAACTTTTGTTGAAACTAAGTATAAAAAGTACATTCAAGAGCTAGCATGGCTCAGCCAGTAGATAAAGGCATTTGCCAACCAACAATGCAAAATCCACTTAAAGTTGAAGGAGAGAATACCCTACACAAAGCTGTCCTCTGACCTCTACAGATGTGCCTTGACTTGTACTCCGTGGCATGCTTGACACACACACCCTGACATCATTTACATAGTGCATAACAATAAATAAAATAAATTTGAAGGCATTTAAAACGTGGATTCTGTGAGCTGAAAAACAACAATAATGTAGTACTGGGGATTGAACCCCTGGCCTCATACATACATTTTTCTTCAGTGTTGTAAGACTTCAGTGAAGACACTGAATCTCCAGAGCTTTACTTTATAAATGGCTTTTCATAAGGGCTCATTTCTTTATAGTTAGTGAAATACAAAGAGTTTTGAATTCTTCAATTCTCTAAATTCTCTGTCTTCTTAAGAAATTTGTATGGTGTACAACTTAAACATTGTTTTTCCCCATTCAGGCAAGAGAGATCATGTCTATAATTTGCGCACCTAGGAGACTAAAGCAGGGGAATAACCTAGAGTTCAAAGCCAACCTGAGATCAACAGAATGAGTTCCATGCCAGCTTGAACTACATAACAAGACCTATCTCAGGAGGGAAACAAACAACAACCACAATTAAAACAAAAGTAAGATGATCACATAAGGAATGTGAATGTATCACACGGTGTCTGAACTCATCTACACATCTCATGACAAGGCCTTGCTTGCAATAAATTTATCACTGCCCTACAGTTCAATTGAGATAAATTGCCTTCTTGCCATCATCATCAGCTCATGACCAAAGGTGATCTTAAGAGATAAAAAACAAGCTTGAGTTATTCCAAAGATGAACTGCTGGAGACATAGTTTCTGTTTGGTCATCATTCCTATGTAGTAATTTGCATACCCTAATGCCTGGTGAGAAGCAAGAATGGTGTAAACATGGAAGACAAAAGACAGACAAGGCAGAAAGTTATCGAAGCAATCAATATCCATCCCCCTTCATCACCAAAGAAGACAGAAAGACCTTTAAGAATGTCTAAGTTCTTTCTTTCCTTCTTAAAGGCCTGAGTAGGGATATGTGCAAGAGGTAGCAAGTCTAGTAAAGTGGCAATGAATATAAGTATAGTTATTATGGACTGGAGAGATAGCTCAGCTAGGCTCACAACCGAAAATATAAGTACAGTTATTCTAATCTTATATATTTTATTCAAAACTATAACAAAAATAATAACACTATTGACATCCAACTTGGGTCTATCATTTATTTAAACATACTGTTGATGGAACTAGAGAGATGGCTTACCAGTTAAGAGTTCACACTGTTCTCTCCCAAACTCCAAGATCAGTTCTCAGGGTCGATGTCAGGCAGCTCTTGACTTCCTGTCACTCCACCTCCAGGTATCTGATGCCCTCTTCTGGCCTCCTTTGACACAGAACTCAAGTATACCCATGTTCATGCACACACAAACACACTCAGACAGACAAACAGACATACATACAGACACATAAATAAATAACAACCTTCCATTACCACTTCTGAACTCTAGGAGAACCGAATACAGTTTTTTAAAGATTTTTGATTGCTGAAGAACAGCAGTGCATACAACAAGCATAAAACATGGCTCCCAACACCCATAATCCACTTTCAACAGAATCCAGATGCAAACCTTTCCTAATCTTGGCCACCACTCATTTGTCTCTTGGATCTAAATTACAGAAAGAGGACATAGCTTATCATTTTCCTCCACGCTATGTTCCTGCTGTTCAGTGTGTATTCCGGATGCTCAACTATGTTGACTGTTACAGTTTTTCTCTAGGTAATTTCTAGGTGGTTTTTCTGATAAACTGTTCTTGAAAATAAGGTTTTAGTGTCTGTGAAGGCAGAGCAAATGTATTTTTCAAAACCAGTGAAAACGAGTTACAGTAGATATCTTTTCTTAAGAACAATGTTTACATAAAGAAAAAACCCTTTTTTCTGTTTTGTGTTTGAGATCAGGTCTGTGGCTGTCCTTCACCTATAAATAGACACTTGGGATTTTGGAATAAACTCTTGAAACACACACAAAAATACTATGTTCCCCTGATGCACTCTGTCTTCTGGCCACCATACAGGAGGCAACAGGTACAATTTGGCTTTGCTTCAAAAAGTTATCAGACACTGATTAAGTTTCTAAGACAACAGTCCTTAACAACATGTCATATTAGGGAAACTATAAAACAACAGAAAGTTTTTGACAGTTTCCTACTACAGATACACATACATGTGTGTGCTCACCAATAAACACATGTGCACCTGCACACACATATACACATAGATGTATGGATGTATAGATGATTAATAAATAGAAAAGGGATAGATAGATAGATAGATAGATAGATAGATAGATAGATAGATAGATAGATAGATATAGACAGATAGAAAGATAGATACCAACAGTTTAGACAGATAATAGATTAGGTCCTTAAAAGGTTTCATAAATAGGAACCAAACAATATTGTGAGATAATAATTGTCTTATGGTAAATTTGCCTAGGTAATTGGTAATCCAAAGAATGGCAGATGACTGGCCCCACGCAATCACTTGACTAGGTAGGCTTTTGTCCTGTACTGCCACATACTAACCATGACTTAATTCCCTTTGAGATATAAGTGGTAATTCTCAGGTACACCAAACAACTTGTAACTTAAGTCCTGCTGGCCTTGTCTGGTAATAAAAGGTGGGAAGGCACAGGACAATGCCTTATTCCTCTTTGACTGAATCCTAATTTCATCATTGAATTCAGCCTTCCAAAAAAATGTCAAAAAACACCAGTCATTGCAGGGTATGACTATATCCCAGCACTCAGAAAGTGGGAAAATCAGTTCAAAATCACCCTTGGCCACATAGCAAGTTTGAGGCCCACTGTGGGTTACATGTCTCAAAAAAAAGAGGGCTCTGTGGGCAATCGCTTGTCATGCAAGCCTGAGGACCAGGGCTGGGGTCTCCAGCTCTCACGTAAATGCTGGGTGGGTGTGGTGATCTGCTTGTAATCCTAGCATACTGGAGGCCTTCTGGGAAGCTCAGACAGGGAATTGCTTCCATCCCAGCAATCTGGCTAGCTAGACTAGCTGATTGAAAGAGCCTGACTTATACAGGAAATGGGGAGTGACCAAGGATGTCATCCCACATCAACTTCTGCCCTGCCCATGCGCACAGTATGTTCACACACAGGAAAACATGCTCACATAAATATATGCATACACCACGCACACACACACACACACACACACACACACACACACATATGCAAAAGAGTCAGAGAAAACTGAAAGCCTTTTTTTTCAGTTTTAGTGATTTGTAAAAATGTAAAGTCAGGGCTAAGAGGTAGCGAGGTTGGTAGAGAGTTTATCTAGAGTGCATAAAACCTTGGTTCCTTCCCCATTACCACATAAAACCAGGCATGCTGGTATAGGTAATTCCAGAACTTCCGAGGCAGAGACAGGAGGATCAGGAGTTCAAGATTGACCTTAGCTATCTAGAAAGGCCAAGAACTGACTGCAAGAGACTTCCTTGAAAAATCAGAGCAACATCTCCAAAAAAAAGTCTCTAACGAGAATTAGTTTCATTCAGTGTAGTTCTCTAAAAGGTTAAATTATATCTCATTACAATTTTTAAAAAATCTGCTTTCTTTTCTAAGTGAGGAAACAGGACAAATATAAGAAAAGAACACAGAATTTTAAACATTAAATAAGGAAAATAAAAGCAAAAATCCTTTTTTAGATTCCACCATCAAAAGGAAAGATGCTAACTTTTAAAAAATATGTAAGTTTCATTAACTTAGACTTGATCTTCAAAGTCAGCAAATGTCTCCTTCCTGGGTTTGCACCTAGGGTCTCATCAACTTCACAAGCCTGGACTCTGTGCAGTGTGGCTGAATAGGCGTATCATGGCAGGATCGGAGGGGAGGTCCTGTGACCACACACCATCCCTTCTGCTGGAAGCCCGCACCACTCCACACAGCAAAGGAAGTGTGGCATCTAGTGGACATTCCGTTGCTGCAGCTTCATCCTGTGTTTGCAGAAAAGTAGATGTGAGAGAAGATGGAGAGTCTGCTTTACCTGTGTTGTTGTTGTTGTTGTTGTTATTCTAAACAAATCATGTGGCCATCCTTATGGTAAGCCATGTTTCTCAAATCAACTTGGAAAGCAATTAGAACCTCTATTTCTACAAAGTGATTCTTACCTGATGGGACCGGCATTCGTGGGAAAAACAGCAGCGTGAGATTCTTAAATGGTACTCCCATGAAATAAACCCCTGTTTTGCTTCAAATGCTGTTTCATAAAATGTGAAAGTACTTTAAGTTAGAACAAACAAGCATATAAAATGTGTTGTTTCACATTATAGCGTTCTTTTGAAAAACAGTATATAAAATGTGTTGCTGCAGAGGTTTCAAGTAAAAAAACAGAAATATTGAAAACTGCGTACACTGACTGCATACATTGACTTTACTTTGGAAGACAATGTTTTCAAACTATAGAATTTCAAACACTGCAAGTCAATTCAAGGCTTTATTAATCCAAGCTGGTGTCTAATCTTCAAATTCCTCAAAACCCACCATACATTCACCTGCCACACTGGAAGTTATATTTCAAAGGTTGCCTTTGGCTTCTTTGATCAGTTGAGTGTTTTAGCATACTGGTAAGAATGACTTAGCAGGTACTGAAGTTGAACAACTCAATTCTGTGAACTGAGAAGTCACAATCCAGCAGATTCTAGACTGGCTTCCACTCTTCTCTAAACTATGTGATATGAACTTTCCAATGTCTTTATAGATGTGTTCATATGTTTTCATAAAGTCAACCTTTTGGAGCTAAGAAGTGCTGGAGAACAACCTGTAAATTTCAGACTGTGACTTGAAGTGGTTTGACTTTGCACCACGTGGGGAATGAGAGAAGCCTATACTCTTAGGGGTCTGGTCCCTCTAGTGGACATCAAGTAACACTGTAAGTTAAAAAACTCAGACAAAACTTCAGTGGTCAGCCACAGCGACTCAGACTGAAATCAGCATGGTTAATCTCAAGTTCATGCTTAACTCTGTATCACTATTTAAAATGTGGGTGAAAGACCTTTAAATAATCAGTAAGTGCATAAAATTATATGCTCCCCAAATCAGTACCCCACTGCTTAGTAAATATGTAAAACAGGACATTTATCTGGAAACTTTGTTTTTTTCTGAGACAGGGTTTCATGTCACCCTCAGACTTGCAATGTAGCAAAAGATGATCTTGCACTCCCCTCTGTCTCCAATTATAGGTGAGCACCCACACCTCCCTTTATACAGAAAGTTTCTTCTCTGTCTCTGTCTCTCTGTCTCTCTCTCCCTCTCTCTCTCTTTTGCTCTCTCCCTCCCTCCCTCCCTCCCCTCTGGTTTTTTAGAGACAGGCTGACTGGCCAAGCCAATATATAGTCAAACATGACCTTGAACTTCTGGCCCTCCTACCTCTGCTTCTTAGGTGTGGGATTGTAGGTGTGTGCCACCAGTGTAGGTTTATGTAATGGTTGAACCAGGCCTAATACATGCTGAGCAAGTACACTGCCAACTGAGCTGTATCCCATCCTGTTTATTGTTTACCTCTCCACAGTAGATTTTGTTTACAGTTTCTTTGTAAAGCTTTTGTAAATTTGTAAATTCATACTTCCACTTTCTAAAAGATATCTTAATTAAACTTTTTAAAAACTGTATCTGTTTAACTGATGGAAGCAGAGGCAGACACTCACAGCTAAACACTGAACTGAACTCCTGAAATCCAGTGACAGAGAGGGAGGACTAATGAGCAAAGGGATCAAGATTGGGCTGGTTTAATCCACAGAAACAGCTGACCTGAAAAAGGAGAGCTCTTGGACCCCAGACTGATGGCTGGGAGGCCAGCATGGGACTGATCCAGACTACTTAGAGGCCTAGACAATCTATGGGGCCTTGGGTAATAGATCAGTATTTATCCCTGGCATACAAATGGACTTTGGATGCCCATCCCACAATGCGGGATGCTCTCTCAGTCTGTATTCTTGGGGGAGGACCTAGGCCCTGCCCTGTATGAAATGACAGACTCAGGACATCTCCTATAGAGGGTCTGACCCTCCCTGGGTAACAGAGGAGGAAGGGAGGGATAGGGAGCTTGGATTGACATGTGAAACAAGCTTGTTTCTAATTTAAATTTAAAAGAGAAAAATTGTATCTGTTTATTACAATTGTGTGTTTCAGTGTTTGTACATACTGTGTATGTAGGCATATGTGCCACCGTGCATGCATAAGGACATCAGAGGACAGCTGTCTGGCATAAGTCCTCTCCTTCCACCTTTTTTTTTCTTGGTTTTTACGAGACAGGGTTTCTCTGTATTGTTTTGGAGGCTGTCGGTCCAGCCCAGCCTTAAACTCACAGAGATCCGCCTGTCTCTGCCTCCCGAGTGCTGGGATTAAAGGTGTGCACCACCACCGCCCGGAATCCTTCCATCTTTATATGGGTTTCTTGGATAGAACTCAGGCCGTCAGACTTGTACAACATGGGTTTTGACTGGCTAAACCATTTTGTATTTTGTGGGTCCTTCATCTTCAACCTTTGCAGGTGCTTGCAATGGTATTTCTTTTTTTTTTTTTTCTTGGTTTTTCAAGACAGGGTTTCTCTGTATTGTCTTGGAGCCTGTCCTGGAACTCTCTTTGTAGACCAGGCTGGTCTCGAACTCACAGAGATCCACCTGCCTCTGCCTCCCGAGTGCTGGGATTAAAGGCATGCGCCACCAATGCCCAACTGCAATGGTATTTCTTAAAGAAAGAACTTTTCCCATACAATGTGTCATTCCCCTTTCCTGAAATAAATGAAAGAATGAGAAAATGGAACAAAAGTGATGAAATTTTTTGGTTTTGGTTTTTGGTGTTGTTGTTGTTGTTGTTTTTCAAGACAGGGTTCCCCTGGGTAGCTCTGGCTGTCTTGGAACTTTCTCTGTAGATCAGGCTTGCCTCGAACTCACAGAGATCTGCCTGCCTCTGCCTCCGGAGCACTGGGATTAAAAACATGTACAATCACCACCTGGCCTAACCAGATTTTTTTCATTATTCTTTTAAAAACTGTTTTGCATTTATTTACTAGTGCCTGGCATACACATTGAGGTCAGAGAACAACTTGGAGTTCTATCCTTTCACCATATGAGTCCCAGAGATGAAACACAGGCTGTCAGCCTTGGTGGCAAGTTCCTTCCTTACCTATGGAACCATCCCTCTGGATCCATTAGTAGATTTTTTTTTTATTTAATACCTGAGGGTAATAAAACGTTCTGGGTTCAAGTTGTAATTTTGGTTTGTTTTCTTGAGGACAGGTCTTATAAACCAGGCTGGCCTGGATTGTTCCTGTTGCTTCCATGACCCAAAGACTAGGCAGTTACAGGTATACTTCACCACGCCCAGCACTGAAAATTGCTCATAATCTACAATTTATAGTTTATATCTTGTTACTATCCATAAGGATATAGTGACCTAAGTAAATAGGAATTTCATTTATTGTAAAGTTTAAAGATATTTATAGCTACATCTGGTCTTACCTAAAAGCCTCAGAAAGAATAATATTTTTTTTGTTTTATTTTTCGAGACAGGGTTTCTCTGTGGCTTTAGAGAGTGTCCTGGAACTAGCTCTTGTAGACCAGGCTGGCCTCAAACTCACAGAGATCCGCCTGCCTCTGCCTCCCGAGTGCTGGGATTAAAGGCATGCGCCACCACCGCCCGGCAAGAATAATATTTTTAGCTAATCTTTTCTATTACTCTTTATGAAAAACTAAAAAAAAAGAAAACATAAGGGTTTTTAATGGTTCCAAAAATTCTGAATATGCAATCTCCTTTTTAAAAGACATTAAAGTAGTAAACCATCTTATGGTGCCAGACATGATCCCAGCACTGAGAAGGTGGAGGCTAGAGACTCAAAACACCCTACCGCAAAAACTAATTAATGTATGGTGGTGATCCCTAATTCATAAAACAAAAGAATTTCTTTTAAAAAAAACACAAACCGCTTCAAGACAACTATAGAGAGTGAGGTTGAAGGTCAGTGTGTAAAGAGTATGCTTGACAAGTTCAGTCCTGAGTAAAGAGAAAGTGACTATTAACATCAGTAAGATTTAACTCTAATGGCTATAACAATAGTGTAGAAGTACGCTTGCAAGAGACAACATTCTCCTAAGATGTGGCAGGGTTCATGAACTTTGTCTTAGCCCAAAGGAGGATTTTGAGCTGCAGCCTTGTGCTGCAACAGAGACCCTGTCTCAAAAACGGGGGGGGGAGAACAGTAACCAGCCAACATTTATAAAAGACTTAACAAAAAAAAAAAAAAAACCAGTGTTGAAGTAAGAAGTGAAGGCTTGACTCTGTGGTGGTTGGGCATTGGTCTAGCATGTTGAGGCTTTGAGTTTGACCCTGAGCAGCACAAATAACAACAGCAAAAATAATAAGTCACAATCGTGAAGGCAGGATTTATACACTGACAAAGTAAGATGCCACTACACAATCAACCCTATCATACACCACAGACAGTGGCAGCTTTAAATTCATTTCTGTTGGAGAAAAGAAGCCTCAGAAAAATGTCTTCCTGCAGCCTCAAGAGGTTATCCAGAGTCAGAATGAAGGAAAGTTGCAACAACTGTATCAATTTGTAGCAAAAATAACACAGTTAATCCAAGATCTTCATTTACTTGCTGTTTAGCAAACCTCTTTTTCTGCCTTAAAGCAGTGGACACTTTATAACTTCGGAGGTGTAGGATTAAAGGGGTATTTGCCTCCTTTTTAAATAGCTTACATGTATAAAAGTTTAGAAGTTCCTCAAATCTGACTGATAAAAAAATAAATGAAAGGTTCAGAGTTTACAAATGTATCATTCTTTAGGGGTACTTAAAATATATCAGTTCTATAAAACATTAAGTCTAATTTCAATGTATTTATTGAAGTTAAAACTTGTGGCTTGAATAGGAATAGCCCCTAGCCCCTATAGGCTCATAAATTTGAATGCTTGGTCACCAGGGAGTGGCACTATTAGGAGATGTGGCCCTGTTGGAGGAGATATGGTATGGCCTTGTTGGAAGAAGTGTGTCACTGTGGGTAGGCTTTGTGGTCTCAAATGCTCAAGCCAGGTCCAATGTCTCACTCTCTTCCTACTGCCTGCCAATCAAAATGCAGAATTCTTGGATACTTCTCCAACACTATGTCTGCCTACACACCATCAAGTTTCCTACCATGACCATAATGGATTAAACCTCTGAACCTGCAAGATAACCTCAATTACATGCTTTCTTTATAAGAATTGCTGTGGACATGATATCTCTTCATAACAATAAAAACTCTAACAAAGACAGTTCCCAAAGGTCAAAATGTCAAGTTTGTCATAGTAGCACCTCAGTGCCACTTCCTACCATCTTTGAGCTATTCAGTATCAGTACTTCCTAGCTCAAGAAACACTTTCTTGTTTTATAACTGCTTGAGTTCTAGCTTCTAGGATAACATTAATTTTAACAATATGAACCAAAATGAAGAACTGAATGGCGCTGGAGAGATGACTCGGTGGTTTAGAGTTCTTCCAGAGAACCTGACTTCCAATCCCAGGACACACACATGGGGCCACTCAAAATGACCTGTTACTCCAGTCCCAGAGGCCATGATACAGAGTCTACCACCAGAGGCAGAGGAAACAGAATAGGCGTTACAAAGTAGCAGTAACCAAGGCACGTAATAGAACGTAGATTAAAAAAAAAAAGGTTAATTTAAGTTATAAGAGCTAGTTAGAAACAAGCTTTCATATTTAATAATAAGTCTTCTTATGGTTATTTAGGAGTGGGCTGGTGGGACAGAGGAAGTCTCTCTGCACTTTGAGGAGAACAGAAGCAACAGTAATGATTGATATTGAGGGCAGGAAGAACAGGAAATGATAACTTAGTAGCCTTAGCTCCTCTACTAACTAATTTTATGTCAACTTGTCTCAATCAGTTATGTAAGAAGAAGAAATGACAATTGAAGAGATGCCTCTGTAAAATTGATCTGTAGGCAAGTATGTGAGGTATTTATTGTCTTGATTAGTGATTGATGTGGGAGAGCCTATCCCACAAGGAAATGTGCAATCCCTGGGCTGGTATTCAGGGGATCTATAAGAGCTGACTAAGCAAGCCATGGGAAGCAAGCCAGACAACAATTCCTACCTTCATGTTCCTGCCTTGAGTTCCCAGTCTGACTTCCCTGGGTGACAGATCCACAAGCTATAAGAAGAAAACAATCTTTTCTTCCCCACTTTATTTTTGGTTGTGTAATACTTTCCTCTGTGATTAAAACATTCCATCTTGTAGGATGCTCCTTAGACAGGAAAGTAAACAATTCAAAATAGCTTCTGGAAGTCCCTGAAACTGATCAGATTCACTATGCCCCTCCCTGCCAGTGTAAGCAATGAAATCTGAACACTCCCCTACCCAATTGAGGCACCTGAAAAGGCCACTCTCCAACCTGTTGAACTGCCTGTAGGCTACGCAGCAAGTTTCAGGCTTTTGTGAGCTGTCATCCATACTGGGGTGAACTTTCGTGATGCAGCTGGCTTTGAGTTATTTCTGTTCCTGTAAGGAACCCCTCACTCATATTCCTGTAATTAATCCCAATAAAACGCATGGCTCTTCAAGTTGGACTTTAATATTTTCCATACTTTGGTTCATCATGGGCTCCCTATCTGGAGTGAGTAGTGGTGTGTGTGTGTGTGTGTGTGTGTGTGTGTGTGTGTGTTTGTGTGTGTGTGTGTGTGTGTGTGTGTGTGTTGTGTCTCTCCAGGAAAAGTTTTGTCATACAAGAATGTTTTATCACAGCAATAGAAGCCCTAAGCCGTAACACAGACCCCCCTTATTTGGTTTTTGGTTTTATACATACCTCTTACACCTCTGCCTTGTAATAATCACTTGGCAGCCAGTTTCTTCATCTGAACACATAACACACATACACCCCTCTTCAAACAGTGCACCAGCAGCCCCAGGTCCTCCTTGACCTCTACTGCCCCAGGTTATACTGGCTCCTGTCCTTGAACAATGGTATAAAGTTTTCCACTCCTGATAACAACCAAATATGGATAGTTTCTATTCAAGTGTGTCCCAGTTTGTTTTCTATTGCTGTTATAAATATTAGCAACAGAAACTTGGGAGGAAAGATGGACTGGTTAGTTTTTGTTGCTGTTGCTATTGGTTTGGTTTGTTTTGCCGACTTATCACAGCTAAGGTGACAGCATTCTATAACCCCATTTCCAAGAGATCAATTACATCTAGCCTCCATAAGTAATTGAACTCACATAAAGATACCCACACTCAGACACACATTACATAAATTTTTTAAAAATGCTTCCATAAGATTGGCCTATAGGCAAGTCTATGGAGCATTTTCCAAATTAATGATTAATATGCAATGGCCCAGACTACTTAGGGCAATGCCATTCCTGGGCAGGTGACTCTGGATGGTATAAAGAAACAAGTGGCCGGGTGTTGGTGGCACACACCTGTAATCCCAGCACTTGGGAGGCAGAGGCAGGTGGATCTCTGTGAGTTCGAGGTCAGCCTGATCTACAAAGTGAGTTCTAAGACAGTCTCCACAGAGAAACCCTGTCTTGAAAAACTAAAAGCAAAAAAGAAAGACACTAAGCAAGCCATGAGGAGCAAGCCAGTAGGCAGTATTCCTTTATGATCTCTGCCTCAGTTACTGCCTTCACTTCTCTCATTGGACTGTGATCCAAAATATGTGAGCCAAATAAATCCTTTCCTCCCCAAAGTGCTTTTGGGTATGATCATTATCACAGCAATAGAAACATAACAAAGAACAAAAATGGTTTAATCTTATAGCTCCTCATCCATCAAGAAAGCCAGGGTAAGAACTCTAGGCAGGAACCTGGGGGCAGGAACTGAATTAAAGGCCATGTAGGAACACCGCTTATTGGCTTGTTCCTCATGGCTTGCTCAGCATGCTTTCCTATATGACTCAGGACCACCTGATCAGGGTGGCACTGCCACCAGTTGGCTGGGTTCTCCCACCTCAATAATTAATCAATGCGATGTCCTACAGACTTGCCCAGAGGCCATCAGATGCAGGTATCCTCTCACTTAAGGCTACTCTTCCCACATGACTTGAATGTATGTCAAAAAATTAACCAACCCAATAGAACCTGAGCTAGTTTGGGGTGCTTGTGCCATAAGACAAAACTCGAGGGCCTGGAGAGATGACTCAGAGATTAAGAGCACTGGCTGATCTTCCAGAGGACCTGAGTTCACTTCCCAGCAACCACATGGTAGTTTACAACCATCTAAAACAGGACCTACTGCCCTCTTCAGGCACATGGGTATATATGCAGAGCACCCATGCACATAAAATATAAATAATATTTTTAAATGACAAAACGGGTTTCTCTGATGATCTTTTAGAGAGACTCCTCTATTTGCCTATGCATAATTGAAGATGCATATGATTAAAACCAGATGCATCATGGGAAGAGACATGCACATCAGGAAAAAAAATTCAATGTATGACCTAATCTATCAAATTTAAAAAATCACCTAAACTTCACCACTTAGTGACCAACTCCTCTTCCTGAACCCCACAAAATGAATCTCCAAACAGTGATTGGTCTGAGTGCCCTCACCCATGTGACTGCCAGTCTTGCCAGGTACTGCACTACTGCTTTGCTCTGAAGACAGTTGTCTTGCTTCTTTTATGTCCAGTGAGCCCATATTTTCAATTCTTTGGGTAAGAAGACGAGACCCCTGAAAACACCATACAAAACGGGATCTCTGAGCAGAAAAGAATTACAGTAGAAAACAAAACCAGTGGGAAACAGGGGGGCTTACAAATACTTAGAAGTGTAAACATATACCTTAAAATAACCTGCATCAAAAAAGAAATTACAAGAGACACGAGAGATATTCTAATTGCATAAACATGGAAGCACTACTTCTCAATTCGAAAGGATGGGTGCCTATCTGTTTTTTGCCAATGTGACACAGCTAGAGTCAACTTCAGTTGAGAAACTGCTTCCATCAGATTGGCCTGTGGGCATGCCTGTGAGGCATTTCCATAGGCTAATTGATGTAGGAGACCCCAGTCCACTGTGGGCAGTGCCATCCCTAGGCCAGTAGGCTTGATCTTTAAAAAAAAAAAAAAACAAGTGGCCAAGTATGAGTCAAATGGACTAAGCCAGTAAGCAGCCTTCCTCCTAGTCTCTGATTTACTTATTGTCCCCAGATTCCTGCCTTAGTTTCCCTGGATGATGGACTGTAATCTCTGAGCCACATGAACCCTTTCCTCCCCAGGCTGCTTTTGTTCACAGTGTTGTATCGCAGCAATGAAGAAGCAAAGTAGAACATAAGGAGATGGGCTAAGTCAGTGTTTATAGCAAGTGAATACATGTGTGGAACAGCAGTTGAATAGATGCACCAAGTAAAACATTGAACAAGCACTAAAATCTTCACATAGAGAAAACTCAAAGGTATGATGGCACATGCAGTAACACCAGCACTCCAAAGAAGACAAGAGCAACAGAAACGAAATTTCCAAACAGCCTGGTCTGTGCTAGGACCCTGATTCTAATATGTATTCTGCTTCCCAAGTTTTCACACATGTCTTTTGTTTGTTTTTGCTTTGAGAAAGGTTCTTTTTATGTAGCCCAGGCTGCCTGGAATTCACTATGTAGATGAAGAGGACCTTAAACTCACAGACCTGACCTGCCTCTGCCTCCAGCATCACCCTCAGGTCAAATGTGTTAACAACCATTCCAGCAAAGATCTAAGTCCTCATTGTAAAGCTCAAGTGGTAACCAATTGTTTTTTTGTTTGTTTGTTTGTTTTGGTACTTTGTAGCCCTGACTGACCTATAAGTGTCTTTTTTTTTTTTTTACATATCTCCAGATCAAAACATTTACTTTTAAAGTTGTTCAAGTTAAAGTTCAATTTGCTAACAACTTTACTACCAGTCAGAGAAATTTTTGGACATCAACAATAGTCTTTAAAGTGATTTGATTTTCCTTATGGAACAAAAGCAACAGATCCTATCAGCAGCCCACTCATTCCAATTCCTACTCTATATTCTCTGCCTTCTTAGAGCCAGACCAGCAGAGCAGGAGTGAGTCACCTTATCCAACACCTGCAAATGGTGGGGCCCCCAATACAAACTCTAATTCCACGAAGATTTTTATCTCACATATGTTTCTGCACCTCTAATGATCCTGCCTGAAAAACCGAATGTGCCATAGATCAGGAAAACACGTTTTACAGAAAAGGGAGAAAAAGGGGTATTGTGCTGTCCCACGAGATAGAGCAGAGCCAATTTCTAATGTGATCTTCATGATGCACATTTCAAGCCATGTGAGCCTGCTTGAAGTTCCATAGCTTTGTGCAGAAAGGCTTCCCAGTGAGCCACACTTATGTACACACACACACACAC
Organism: Mesocricetus auratus; assembly: GCF_017639785.1. Classification (NCBI taxonomy): domain Eukaryota; kingdom Metazoa; phylum Chordata; class Mammalia; order Rodentia; family Cricetidae; genus Mesocricetus; species Mesocricetus auratus. The sequence goes on from NW_024429266.1 coordinate 127,280,991, forward strand.
ACACACACACACACACACACACACACACCCTATTACTCATCCTCTGTTCTTAGTCTAAATGTCAATTGTCTTAAAGCATCACCTGCATTATTTGAGGCAAGGCATCAAGGCATGCTGCTGATGATGATGAGTTCTGAGAGATAAGTTGAATCGGCCTGGATATGCAGGGATGAAAAGAAAGAAACTTCACAACTGTAAAACTACCCTGACTGAGGCTCGCACCGTAATCTCAGAATTTAAGGGGTAAAGCAAAAAGATCAGGAATTTAAGGCCAGTCCAGACTATATGAATTTGAGGTTAGCTTGGTGTACAAGTGATGCTATCTAAAAGAAAGAAAGAGAGAGAGAAAAGGAAGGAAGGAAGGAAAGAGTTTAAATCTCAGATTATTGAAAGCAATTTGGTTAGTAGTGAGGAAGAGGAGGATTATACTATCTGCTGCCTTCTAATTAATAATCACAGGATACCTGCCCTCCTGAGAGATGTGACCTGTGGCCACCATTGTTTGATTGTTTCTCACTACAGATTGTGTTTGGTTACTAGAAGCAGCCCTATGCACCCTGTGTGCCAGTAGGACATGCACAGTAGCATCCTCGAAGCCTGTTGGTTTCTGCTGACTTCTGTCATCAAAGTCAGGTGTCTCACTCTGGAGGCTGAGGCAGGAGCACTGACATGGATTCAAGGCCACCTGCGCTACACAATGAGTTATATGCTAGCCCTGATGCAAATTAAAAGAAAAAAAGAAGCTGGGCGGTGGTGGCCCATGCCTTTAATCCCAGGACTGGGGAGGCAGAGGCAGGTGGATCTCTGTGAGTTCAAGACCAGCCTGGTCTACAAGAGCTAGTTCCAGGACAGCCTCCAAAGCCACAGAGAAATCCTGCCTTGAACAACCAAAAAGAAAAAAGAAAAGAAAAGAGAAGAGAAGAGAAGAAAAGCAGAAAAAAAGAAGGAGCTGGAGAGATGTTTCAGTGGCTAAGAACACTTGCTACTCTTGCAGAGACCCCAGATTGAACTCAGTACCTACATGGTGTCTCACAACCAGCCACAACTCCAGTTCCAAGAAATCTAACCTCCAATTGGCCTGCACCAGGCATGCATGTTGTACACATACATGCAGGCCAAACACCTATGTATATGAAATAAAAGATTAATAAAATCTAAATCAAAGAAACAACACTAGCATATTTTATGTAAGACACATTTCTATGAACTAATCTAGAAGAATTAGATCATGAAACAACTTTTTTCTATGAAAATCAATATTGTTTACATCAGTCATGAGTCTAATATATGGAAAGGAGTAGTAACACAATGTAGCATTAAAAATTACATCATTAACTGATCACATACATGCCAGTGTTCTAGGAGATTTACTTTTTCTTACGTGTCACTATAGCCCAGCCTGACCTCAAACTCATGGCAAACTGACCTGACCTCCTGAGTGCCTGGATTACAAACACAAGTCAACATGCCCAGCTTCCCATAAGATTAATTATACAGGAGCTAAAAATCCCTATTTACAGAACATCCTATTGCAATACACTATTAATGATTCATGACAATGCACAAGCAGCTATGTGTCTAGCCCATATTGTTCTTCATTTTTTTATTGTATTCAGTGTGCTTGTGATAATTTAAGCCTATGGCATTATAGCTTGTGTCTAAAACAAGCATTTGGGAGTTTCAGGCAAGAAGATCACAGAGAGGTGAAAACCAGCCTGGGCTACACAGTGAATTTCAAGATAGTCTAGGCTATAAAATGAGACCCTGCCTCAAAAAAAAATCCATAAAAATTTAGTGCCAAACAGTCTAGAGTGCCATGCCAACAACCTCATGCATACTGTTTTTTAACAAGGCCTCTTGGTTGCAACATTTCTCCTGCTTGATTTAATCTCATGTTGTTCTTTCTTTATGGCCCCTAAGCATACAAAATCCACTGCTAACATCATCAGTGATTGACTTGGAAATGACAGTACAAATGACTAAGGACCACAACGGTGGAACATCAGTGGATGTTTCTTGGCAACCAGGCACGCCCCATGGCCCAATGCCGTGATCCTGAAAAAGAGAAACAAAGTGACAAAAGCTATGAAAGAACATGCTTCCTCCAAGGAATTTAAGAAGGACCTATATTATAAACTGAGAAAGATCTAGTAACCTAGATTGAGGACCAGAAACAAAAATGTATCCTGTGACCATCAAGGCCAAAGCAAAATAATCATACATTTAAGAAAAGAGTTTTGCCAGGTGTGCTAGTACAGGCCTCTGTGATCCCAGAAGTCAGGAGGCAGGATGCAGAACCCCAGACCAGCCTGGGCTGCATAGTCAGACAGTATCTCAACCACTCCTAGCTTTGGCTGCTTTAAGCAAATCAAGAATGAGCCAGGTATGGTGGCACACATCTGTAATTCCAGCATGTCGGTGGTAGAAGCAGGAGAGGCAGGGATTCAGATCAACCTCTGATATTAGGTGAGTTCCAGGCCAGCCTGGGCTACATGAGACCTTGTCTGAAAACAAGCTACAGGTTCATGAACCCTGTCACAGCTCAAGAGAATGTTGTCTCTTGCAAGCGTACTTCTACACTATTGGTATAGCCGTTAGAGTTAAATCTTACTGATGTTAATAGTCACTCTCTTTACTCAGGACTGAACTTGTCAAGCATACTCTCTACACACTGACCTTCATCCTCACTCTCCTTAGTGGTCTTGAAGGGGTTTGTGGGTTGGTTTTCTTTTTAAGAAATTCTTTTGTTTTATGAATTAGGGATTATCACCATAAAATATGATTCAATAAGAATTACATGGGGCTGGAGAGATGACTCCGTGGTTAGGAGTTCTTCCAGAGGACCTGAGTTCCAATCGCAGGGCACATACACATGGGGTTTACTCACAATGACCGGTCACTCTAGTCCCAGAGGCTCTGATGCACAGTCACCAACCAGAAGCAGAGGAAGCAGCATGAGCATTACAAAGTAGATGTAACCACATCAGGTAAAAGAACATCGATTTTTTTTTAATGGGTTAATTGAAGTTACAAGAGCTAGTTGAAAGTAAGCCTAGGCTATCAGCTGACTAGCAAGTTCTCTTAACCACTGAGCCACTCTCCAGCATCTTATGTTGCTGCAGATCAAAGCCACGTAAGAAAGGGAAGTCGGTCAGTATGTGCTCTCTAGCTGGAGTTAGGGCAAACCCCATACACCACGTGCCACTCCAAATATGCACTACTCTGTAACGATGTAATCCACCGTATACACAAGAGCGCTGTAGACATGTGAGGTTGATGCTGTTTCATAGTTTCCAGCACGACATCCACTCTGCCCCGTGGTGCAGGGAACACTTTTGATTTCAAGTTGTTATTATTTGAGAAATGAATTTTTGTAAGCATTCAGAAAAATCTTCTTTATTCTTTTTGCTGTTGTTGTCTAGATGTGGTATCGTGTAGCCCAGGCTGGCCTCAAACTGATTGTGTAACCCAGGGTGATCTTGAACTCCTGATCCTTTTGCTTTAGCTTCTAAAGTATTGGGACTCTTGTTTTTTACTAATTAATTTTTATTTATTTTATTATGTATGTGATACATGTATTATGTACCATAGTACATGTGTGGCTGTCACAGGACAACTTTGAAGCACCAGTTCTCTCATTCCAGTTTGGTTCCTAGGACCAAACTCATGTCCTTGACACCAGGAGGCTTAGATATCAAGCACGTTAACCACTGAGCCATTCTACCTGTCCCAATATTGCTTTCTTTTGAGACATGGTTTCTTTTTTTTTTTTTTTTTTTTTTTTTTTTTTGGTTTTTCGAGACAGGGTTTCTCTGTGGCTTTGGAGGCTGTCCTGGAGCTCACTTGGTAGTCCAGGCTGGCCTGGAACTCACAGAGATCCGCCTGCCTCTGCCTCCCATTGCTGGGATTAAAGGCGTGCGCCACCAACACCCGGCGAGACATGGTTTCAAGAAGCCCAGCTGCTCTCAAACTCACTATGTAGTTAAGGATCACCTTGAACTCCTAATTTTCCTGCCTCTACCTCCCAAGTGTTCAGATTACAGGTATGCACCATCAGTTAGACAAGGATCCAAGTTCCAGATGCCATAAGATCATTTATGGTTCAAGTTAGATGTGGTGGCTCACACTTTTAATCCCAGCATTTAATTCTGGCACAGGTATACACGTGGATTCTCATGGATTTGAGGCCAGCCCGAACTACAGAGTGGATTCCAAAGAGTCTGAGCTAGAGTCAGACTCTGTCTCAAAACAAACAAACAAGCAAAAAGTGGGAGGGGACAGTCAGGATTCAAAATTAACAAATTGGAAGTTGACCCAACTCTCCAACTCTCATGGACAACTTCGAGAGCTTAAAGTCTTCAGTGGCAGAAGGAAGTGCCTGTTTGGTAGAATTAAGCCTGGAGACTTGACTGAATATTACTGTCTGGTGAGAAAAATCCTCTCTGAAGACTGAACAAAGAAAGTCATTTCTTGCCGGGCGTTGGTGGCGCACGCCTTTAATCCCAGCACTCGGGAGGCAGAGGCAGGAGGATCACAGTGAGTTCGAGGCCAGCCTGGTCTACAGAGTGAGTTTCAGGACAGTCTCCAAAACAATACAGAGAAACTCTGTCTCAAAAAACCAAAAAAAAAAAAAAAAGAAAGTCATTTCTTGAGAGGGAAGCTGTTCCTCATGAAGGTGATTTAAATGTATTAAAAAACAGCAGAGGATTTCAATTAGTGGAATCCCTTGCTGGTAAGAAGAGCTGCAGGTTTGACAGGGTTGACAGCGATTTTGAAACTGTGGCTAAAATGCTTTCAAACCAACACTACATGCAACTGGAAATTATTCATGATTTGTTGATTCACTTGACAAAATGTATTGTCTTTTATTTTAAGTTGCCAAATGCTGACAAAATTGACTTTTTTGCCACAGAATACTTTTAAATTGAGGTATATATATCATCGTTCAGACAAAATACTATTACAAAATTCATAGACTAGAGGTAACAAAAAACTCTTAGATCTATTGGGAAACAAAATATACACATGCTTGTCTTACTGTGATATTCTCTGTATTCTAGTGGAAGGAACCAAAGTCACGGTGTTTCTGAAGTCTGCCTGTAGCCTAATATTCCTCAATTACACACCTGTGTAGCTTGTCACATTGCGGAATACTGTAGGCAATTAATTAAAATGCAATGGATATTTCTATCTAGGCAGGGTAGCACACGACTTTAATCCCAGCACTCAGGAGGCAGAGGCAGGTGGATCTCTGTGAGTTCAAGGTCAGCCTGATTTACAGAGTGAGTTCCAGGACAGGTTCCAAAGTTACAGAGAAACCCTGTCTCAAAATTCCCACACCAAAGAAAAAAAAAAGAAAGGAAGGAAGGAAGAAAGAGAGAAAGAAAAAGAATTTGGATATGTCAACTCATCTAAAAGACAAGAACTAGGGACTAAGAGATGCCTCAGTAATTAAGACCTGAGCTCAATTCCCTGTACCCACACAGTGGCTCACAATAGTCTTCCACTCTAGTTCCAAGAGATCCCACGCCCTCTTCTGGCTTCTGTGAGCACTGCACCAATGTGCTGCACAGACATACATTCAGGCAAAACACCACCCCACAAAAAACAAAGAAATTGAGTCAAGAAGCAAGTCTCCAAAACATCAAAGGACCCAATTAAAAAGTGGGCTGCAGAACTAAATAGAGACTTTTCAATAGAGGAGTCTAAAAATGGCTGAGAGGCACTTGAGAAAGTGCTCAACATCCTTAGCCATCAGGGAAATGCAAATCAAAACAACTCTGAGATACCATCTCACTCCTGTCAGAATGGCTAAAATCAAAAACACCAACAACAATTTATGCTGGAGAGGATGTGGTGAAAGGGGAACACTCCTCCATTGCTGGTGGGAGTGCCAACTGGTTCAGCCACTTTGGAAATCAGTATGGAGATTCCTCAGAAAAATGGGAATAAACCTACTACAAGACCCAGCAACTCCACTCTTAGGCATATATCCAAAAGATGCCCATTCATACAACAAAGAGGTCTGTTCCACTATGTTCATAGCAGCATTATTTGTAATAGCCAGAACTTGGAAGCAACCTAGATGTCCCTCAACCAAAGAGTGGATAGAGAAAATGTGGTACATTTACACAATGGAGTACTATTCAGCAGAAAAAAACAATGGAATCCTGAGATTCGCAGGCAAATGGATGACACTAGAAGAAACCATCCTGAGTGAGGTAACCCAGTCCCAAAAAGAGAAACATGGCATGTACTGTCCCATATATGGATTTTAGACATAGATCTGGGGAGTGCCGGCCTACAATCCCATGGCCAGAGAGTCTGGGAAACAGAAACTTCATTCAGTGGCTGATTGAAGAAGAGGCAGACTCCCTCGGTTAAGTACTGAGCTGAACTCAAGAAAGCCAGTAACAGAGAGGGAGGACTGATGATCAAAGGGGTTAAGACTGGGCTGGTTTAACCCCCAGAAACAGCTGACTTGACAAAGGTTAACTCTTGAATCCCAGGCATCAGTCTGGGAATCCAGCATAGGACTGATCAAGACCCCCTGAATGTGAGTGTCAGTGAGGAGGCCTAGGTAATCTATTGAGCCTTGGAAAGCAGATCAGTACCCATCCCGAGTATGCACAAGGACTTTGGACTCCCATAGAACAATGTGAGGTGCACTCTCACCCTGAACTCTTGGGGAAGGGTCTAGGCCCTGCCCTATATGAAATGACAGACTATGGACACCCCCCATGGAGGGCCTCACCCTCCCTGGGGAAATGAGGGGATAATGGGGGGGTTGGGGGGAGGGCACGGGAGGAGAGGAGGGAAAGGGAGAGGGACCTGGAACTGACGTGTGAAGCAACCTTATTTCTTATCTAAATTTAAACTGAAAAAGAAAGAAAGAAAGAAAGAAAGAAAGAAAGAAAGAAAGAAAGAAAGGAAAAAAGAAAGAAAAAATAAAGAAATTGAAGGGATGAAAGTTAACCATATCCAGCAGGGCAATGATGGCACACACCTTTAACCCCACACTCATGAGGCAGAGGCATGTGGATCTCTGAGAGTTCGAGACCAGCCTGGTCTACAAAGTGATTTCTAAGACACACAGAGCTACACAGTGAAACCTATCTCAAATAAATCAATGAAAGGAAGAAAGAAGGAAAGAAGAGAAAAAGAAAATTAAGCATATCTAAACACAAAAGAGGTACAAGAAAAGTAGGGCATTAAAAATAAAAAGTGAGGGGCTGGAGAGATGGCTCAGAGGTTAAGAGAACTGACTGTTCTTCCAGAGGTTCTGAGTTCAATTTCCAGAAATCACATGGTGGCTCACAACCATCCACAATGAGATCTGGTGCCCTCTTCTGGCATGCAAACATACATGGAGGCAAGATGTTGTATTCATAATAAATAAATAAATCTTTTTTTAAAAATAAATTAATAAAAAAATGAGAGCCAGGCGTTGGTGGCACATGCCTTTAATCCCAGCACTCAGGAGGCAGAGACAGGAGGATCTCTGTGAGTTCGAGACCAGTCTGGTCTACAAGAACTATAGATAAAGTGAACAGAAAGGGACAAAAGTGCTAAATCTGCAGGGAACGTGCTCTCGTTTGACCTGTGCTGTGATGAACACTACTACCAAATGCAAGTTGGAGGAGGAAAGAGTTTACTTCAGCTTGCATTCAAGTCATATTACTGAGGAAGACCAGGGTAGGACCTGAAGAAGGAACTGATGCCAAAATCATAAAGAGCCAGCGTTTGCTGCCCCATTTGCTGGCTCATTTCAGCTAGCTTTCTTATATAGCTCAGGACCACGTGTCTAAGGATGGTCCTTCTCACAGTGAACCGAACCACATCAATCATCAGTTGAACCACATCAATCATCAGTCAAGAAAATTTCTTGTAGAATTGACCATAGGCCAAGATGACCTGGGAAATTCTTCATTTGAGGGCCTCTCTTCACTGGCAGTCATGCAGGTTGTGTCAAGTTGACAACAAAAATTAACCAAGACAGAAAGAAAACTTGCAACAAATGAAACTTGCAGAACTGGATGGAGGTTGCTCTAGGAGTGCCAGTGAATGACTACCCAGAGAATGTGAGGGTCTGGGACATTGGTGGAACATTGGAATCACACTGTAAATTCTAAAGCCACGGTATACCCCCAACCCCTCACTTCAACTACCAGCACCATTTTTTAAAAGAATATTTTTTAAATCTAATCTTGTATGGTGGCGGTGGAGTACAGCTTTAATCCCAGCACTCAGGAGGTAGAGGCAGGCAAATCTCTACGTTCAAAGCCAGCCTGGTCTACTTTGAACAAGTTCCAGGGCATCCAGGGCTACACTGAGAAACCCTGTCTCAGAAAACAAATGAAAAAAAAATCTAATCTTGTATATGAGACCAAAATATAATACTTTCTGTGTAACGTTATACGTACCCTGATTGTTTTCACATTATTAGAATATCCAAGATCTTCAGATCCTCAGCCCAGTCATGTCCCGATACCTGTGGTGGAGGTAGCCTGTCCACTGTTATGCCTAAGATGTCTGACATTAATCAATCCCCATTCTTCTGTTCTGAGAAAGAGTGACACATATAGCCCACCCCACACCCCACACTCCATACCCTGACCTCCTATACAACTTAGTGTCGACTCGTATACATTCGGTAGCTTAGCATAGGCTACACATTACCTAAGCCTGCTTCCCTGTGATTCAGGGCCTCCCCTTCCCTATGAAACCTTTTAGAATAGACTTGATGTCTGGCAGGACTGGAGCTTGTTATTTCAGAACCCCTCTGCACTGTGTCATGCTGCCCATCTGCCATCTGTAGTTAATAAAACTCTTACCTGGTTGGGGATGCAGGAGGTTAAAGGTTCAGATGGGGATCAGGTGGGTAAATAGGAAAAAGGGGAGGGCAATGAGTGAGTGGATCAATCAAAGCTAGGGGAATTTTTTTTTTTTTTTTTTTTTTGGTTTTTACGAGACAGAGTTTCTCTGTATTGTTTTGGAGGCTGTCAGTCCAGCCTGGCCTCGAACTCACAGAGATCCGCCTGCCTCTGCCTCCCGAGTGCTGGGATTAAAGGCGTGCGCCACCAACGCCCGGCGGAGATTTTTTTTAATACCCTATAGAGGGTCTGGTAAGACACCTAAGCAGACAAGAGCACTTCTTCTTGCAGAGGACCCAAGTTTGACAACAAGCACCCACCTGGCGGCTCACAAGTATTTGTAACTCTAGTTCCAAGGGACCCAATGCTCTCTTCTGACATCTGAGAGTACTAGCCATTCACACTCATGCGAAGAAAATAAAAATAAAGTGTTAATCACCGATAGAGAATTAAACCACTACTGCAATTTAAAGCCAACTTTGAAGCAAACTTTAATTAATTAAATACTGGCCAGACGGATGGGCTCTAATCAGATCTATCTCCAGTTTTCCAGAAAATGGCCCGAGGCATGGTTTGCAGCTCCTCAAGAAGGAAAGCCAGCTGGGTGGTGGTGGCACATGCCTTCAATTCCAGCACTTGGGAGGCAGAGGCAGGTGATCTCTGAGTTTGAGGCCAACCTGGACTATAAAGCAAGTTCCAGGACAGCAAGGACTGTTACACAGAGAAACCCTATCTTGATAAATAATAAAAAAGGAGGTGGAGGAGGAGGAGGATGAAGAGGAGGACGAGGAGGAGGAAAGCCCACAATTCATTGAATTTCCCATCAGATTCAATCAGGGGCAAGCATACATCTGGGCTACATCCAATCAGGAGCAAGCATATATCATGACGTATGTCCTGCCTGTGAGCCTCCCACCCACATGTGATCAAGCACAACTGGTGCAAATGGGTAAAAAAAACTTGTTTAAGGGAGTGAAAACATGTGACTTGTTATCTCCCATAAACAATAGCTTGCAGCATTTCAGGAACTATCTGTCCTTGTACATCAGAGGTGTTTTTATTTCATGAATCTCTAAGGAATAGTAATTAAAACTTAACTTTGGCTCTCACAAAAGCTTTTTTACACAAAGTGTGTGTGTGTGTGTGTGTGTGTGTGTGTGTGTGTGTGTGTGTGTGTGTGTGTGTGTGTTTTGAAAGGGTCATGTCCCCCACAGTCTCAAGCATTTGAATACTTGGTATCCAGTTGGTGATGGTCTTTGGGGAGGTTTAGGAGGGACAGTCTTGCTGAAGGAAGCATGCCACTGGAAGCAGGCTTTGAGAACTCAAATACTCTGCACAACTTCTAGCTCACATTCTCAGCTTTATGCTCATGGTTTAAGGTGTGAGCTCTAAACTTCCAGCTCCTGCCAATATGCTGCGTGCTGCCATGCCTCACCACCAGAATGGATTTGGATCCCTCTGGAACCATGAGCCCAAATATACCCTTTCTTCTATAAACTGCCTTAGTTGTAGCATTTTATTACAGCAACAGAAAACTCACTATCACAACCTATATAAATAAATGTGCTGATCACAGGCATCCTGCAGGGATAGACAATGCTTCTCCTGGATGACAAGTGTGGGTATCCCTGTGAATCTGGGAGTCTCTAAAGGATCAAAAATAAAAACAAAAACAAAGCCCACAGACTATACCATAGCTTTTTGTTGTTAATCAGAACTGGATGGTAAGACTTTACTGCTAATGACACCATGCACTTTGGTTGCAGGACATTGACAAATCACTCTAGAAATTAAATAAAACCTTCTTCCTACTCTCTAGCTTTCATAGTAACAAAAGGTGCCATGAATCGTGTTGGAGGAGAAAAATAATCAACAGATTCTATAACACTGACCTATCAGACAAGATGCATTCACTAGCACAGTAGTAGCATGAAGGTTGTAGAAACAGCCAGCTGCTTTCTAATTGGTCTCAATGCCTGCTCCACCAGACAGAATTCATGCCTGGTCCTGAAAACTGTGTTAAAAAACCATAGCTGGTAATGGGATAATCTACTATTGTTATATTGTCAAAGTGTAATGCTTGTGGTAATTTGAATGTAATTGACACCCATAAATAAATTCATAGGAAGTGGCATTATTAGGAGGTATAATGTTGGAAGAGGTGTGTCAGTTTGGGGACAGGCTTTGAGGACTCCTAAGCTCAAGCTACACCCAGTGTCTCAGTTCACTTCCTGTTGCCTGGGGATCAAGATATAGAATTCTCAGCTCCTTCTCCAACACCATGTTTGCCTGCATGCTGCCATGTCCCAGCATGATGATAATGGACTTAACCTCTGAACTGTAAGCCAACCAATTAAATATTTCCCTTTAATAAGAATTGCAGGTGTCATGGTGTCTCTTCACAGCAACAGACACCCTAACTAGGACTCTATTGTAGGGCTTGGTCAAAGAAATCTTCCTTGCTAATATGCAGCAATGAATGCAAAGACTCATAATTGGTAAGGTGTTGGGAAAAAATGCCTGTTGAGTACTCATCACTAAACAGGATGTCTGCATCACTTCTTCCCTCCCCAGTTTTAGGGATCATTGTGAGAGAGAGAAAGCAGAAAAGACTGTAAGAACTGGAGATGGAAAGAAACGATGTGAAATGCTGTTTTTTGGACATGAACGACCATTGAACTCACAGCAGCTGCATAAGACCTGCGAAAGATCAAACCAACAAAGCCAGGCAACAGTTAGCAGGCAGTAGTAATTAGATTTAATGGGGTTCTAAAAAAGAAAAGAAGAAAGGAGTTGTTGGAGGGTGCCACTGGGAATGGTGGAGGAAAGATGATAGAATCAAGATATATTATGTGAAACTAGGAAAATGTCAAAGACTAAATACATCATATTTTAATTATTTAATTCAAATACTTTTAATTAAATTATATTTTTAAAATATAATTCATGGGCTGCAGAGATGGATGAGAGGTTAAGAGCACTAACTGCTCTTCCAGAGGTCCAGAGTTCAATTCCCAGCAACCACATGGTGGCTCACAACCATCTATAAGGAGATCTGGTGGCCTCTTCTGGCATGGAGGCAGAATATTGTATACATAATAAATAAATCTTTCATATATAAATTCTGCAGCACTTGGGAGGCAGAGGCAGGCGGATCTCTGTGAGTTCTAAGCTCTGTGAGTTCTAAGCCAGCCTGGTCTACAGAGCGAGTGCCAGGATAGGTTCCAAAGCTACACCTAGTACATATAATCTATGTGTGCATGTATGCGTGCGTGTGTGTGTGTGTGTGTGTGTGTGTGTGTGTGTGTGTGTGTGTGTGTTGTATTCATATGGTGTATTTTTTTTTCAAGACAGGGTTTCTCTGTAGCATTGAAGGCTGTCCTGGAACTAGCTCTTGTAGTCCAGGCTAGCCTTGAACTCACAGAGATCTGCCTGCCTCTGCCTCCCAAGTGCTGGGATTAAAGGCGTGTCCTGCCACTGCCAGGTGGTGTGTATTTTTAGGCAGGTCTCTCTACATAGAACTGGCTATCATGTAACTCACTATGTTATGTAAATCAAACTAGCCTTGAACTCATATATATCCACCTGCCTCTGCTTCCTGATATTGCTGGTATTAAAGACATACAACACCACACCTGATTTCCACATTATTGCTTATATAATATTCACTGATTATTATTATGTTCATATTTATTCAAAACAGTACCTTACATAGCCTACACTGGCCTCAAACTTTTTATGTAGCAATGGCTGGTCTTGAACTGATCTTCATGTCTTTACCTACCAAGTACTGATGAAAAGACTGAGCTACAACATCCGGCTTTCCCATAAACTTTTCTCTTGTGTTTTGTTTGAAACAGGGTCTCGGTAGCCCACACTGATCTCAAACTCAGTATGTAGATGAGGATGTCCTTGACTTCTCCTGCCTTCACCTCCCAAGTGCTGGGATTGTAGGCATGTGCCAGAATTCTCAGCTTGCCCATACACTGGTCACCTTTAGATCACTAATAATAACTAATATAATGCCATCTAAACTATGATGTTCCCTTTACTGCAGTGGTCTGAAACAGAAACCACATTATCTTTGAAGTGGCCTATAGCCTTTTCCCTCAACTTAAACACTGCCATACTGTTTAAAGAATAATTTCAGAGGGAAATGCCTGCATGTATTTGTACAATTTTTTTTCATGTATTTTTGAGGGTCCATTGAATCTGATGTGGACCCTATAATAAAGAGCTCTCACACTTTCCACTGTTATCTGACAGCTGTCTCTACTTTTATGTTCTTGAAAGACAATTCAGATGGCGCATAGAAGTAATTCAAACATCCAAGGGGTTAATTAGAGCGAGAAAGCAAGCTAGAGGAGTGAGCAGCAGAGGCAACGACCTGGTGGGCCTGAGAATTATATTTTTCTTCTCATGTTAGTCTCTTCCCTCTTGCATTTCCTAGGGCAGGCACTTCCAGAATAGAGACATACTTCCCCGAGAAACCCATTTTACACCTAATTTAGTCCATTATTAGTAGATTTGTAAGATGCGAGAATATGTACAGGGGTTTAAGTACTCCAAAGGTGCAGTCTAAAAGCACTCTGTGCTTGCTCCCTGTATAAGCTGACAACATGACCACCCCATGGTATGGTTAAAGGGGAGGGTTTTATTGTAGAAATTAAAGAGAAACAGCCAGAGGCATCTGAAGGAGTCCAGAGTAGAGAGGAAAAAGTAAACTGAACATAGCCAGCAGACTGGATGGCAGGGCTGTCTGTGAGAAAGGGGAGGATATCAGGAGATAGAGAATAGAGAAAAACATAGTGAGAGGAACAGGAGAGAGAGAGAGAGAGAGAGAGAGAGAGAGAGAGAGAGAGAGAGAGAGAGAGAGAGAGAGGAAGGAGAATGAGTAGCTGGGCATAGGGAAACCAGCGAGCTTCCAGGAGTTTAGGGTGGGGCAGGAGGTAAGAAAGGCAGGATGCTAGCACAGATTTTGAAATACAACAGGTACCTAAGATGCTGAGGGAGCCTGGAGGCCAGCATGGGCTTTGATATGCTAACGGGCACCACAGGTAGCCTTATGTCCCTTCTTTTGGAGATAAGGGAAATGACTCCTTTTGGAAGATAGGAGTTCCTGAGGAATGCTGACTTTTATCTAACTGCCAGAAATCCTCCTACAGTTCAGGCAGAACTCATTTCTGGTAATTGGAACTGAGTTTTGGGTTGGAGTTTTCCTTTGGACCTAACACTCTTCCCGTGGGGAGGTCCTTTAAGCTGCCTTGAGCTAACTCAGCAGGCGTCTGCCACCAATGGTTCTTTACATCCTGGCTTTGAGGTCCTGAGCTTGCCTACCCCACCGTAGTGGTTAGGATTCAGCGCTCTCACCGCCGCGGCCGGGGTTCGATTCCCGGTCAGGGAACCAATGTTGTTAAAATGTTTAGGTTTATCCAGTAAGGAGACACAGACCGCGACTCAACGATCCCAAGTGGAGTTTATTGGTGGATGGGGAGGGAAAAGGGGGGTGAGAGGTAACCAACCCATGCAGAGCAGAGAGAGATAAGATATGAGACAGAGAGAGAGACAGAGTAAGAGTGTAAGAGAGTAAGAGCAAGAGCAAGAGAGCATAAACGGGCAGGGGTCAGTCCTTTAAAGGGGTCCTTTGCACCTGTGTGGTTCTCACAGAACTCTGGGCTGGCCAGAGTATTGCCTGAGTGCATCCTGCCAGGTAACAGGGCGGGCCAGAGTAATGCCTGAACCTTTCATCCAGGATAGCTTCCAAATCCACGAAGAAACCCTATCTCGGAAAACCAAAAAAAAGTGTTTTTCAGGTACATTGGTGGGGCCAGGGACAGGTAGGTTACTACAAAGCAGGGGAAACTCTGTTATAGGTTTTATATAATAGCTGATGACATTCTTAGTTTTAAGATAAAAGCAAATAAAATAAAATAAAAGATTGACAAAAGCAAGTAGTCTGCTAAAAATATATTATAAAATCTTGATAGTTACAGGAGGCTAGGTCAGACTCAGGTCTGTGCGGTGGACAGCTTTCAGATGAGCTAGAAATAAGCCAAGATAATTGGCTGTGGTTTGCAACATTTTAACTCACCTTAATCTTGAAGTTCAGTCATTTAACCTTGTAGCATCTTTAATAGGAAGTGGACCTTCCCTCTTTCTCCTATTCCTCCTCCTGTTCCTCCTTCTCCTCCTCTACCTCCTCCCCCTCCTCTCCTAACTTCAGTTCACAAGCTGGTTCATCTGGAGCAATCACCCTCTGCTCTCTTGTGTCTTATGCCCTATTTCAAGAGGCAGACTGGTTGTTACTCCAGAAACTAACAGAAAGGTTGGTCATCCTCACAGATCACTGAACTGCCATACACAAACATGCGTATAGTACAAGATGATAATTTTGAGTTTATTTATTTATACACACATACCTATGTATTGTTTATATAGGATACCACATAACCTAGTCTGGATTTGAACTCACAATGTTGCTGAGCATAACCGTGAGCTTCTGCCCCCAGGAAACCAGAAAAAAGTGAAAATGATATGTGAGCATACACACACACTCACACACTAAAATTTTTTCCTTGTAATTTAAGGGGATTTTTCCATGTAAAATGCAAATCAACTTGCAGTTTGTCCCTAAAGAAACCTGGACTTAGCCAGGTCGTGGTGGCATATGCCTTTAATCCCAGCACTTGGGAAGCCAAGACAGGTGGATCACTGTGAGTTGGAGGCCAGCCTAGACTACAGCGTGAGTTCCAGGACAGGCTCCAAAGCTACAGAGAAACCCTCTCTCAAAAATCCAAAAACAACTGGAATTTATTTTTGTGTGTGTGTATTTTGTGTGTGTGTATGGGTGTTTTGTCAACGTAGGTCTGTATGTCACATGTGTATAGTACACAAAGGGGTCAGAAGAGGGTGTCAGATCCCTGCGACCAGAGTTAGCAGATGGCTGTGAGCTGCCATATGAATGTTGAAACTTGAATCCTATGTATTCTGAAAGAGCAGCCAAGTGCTCTGAATAGATGAGCTATTGCTACAGCTGTGGAATTTGGTTTTTAGTAACTATTTATCATCATCATCATTATTATTGAGACAGTGTCTTACTATGTAGCCCTAGCTGGCCTGGAATGCTCTATGTAGACCAGGCTCCCCTTGAACTCACAGAGATGCCTGCCTCTGCGAACCCCCCCCCCACAACCCCAGGATAAAAGATGATTAAAGAGATAAAAGTACAGCGCCACCTTGCCTGGTTTATGAAACGTTTGCCAGAAATCAAATCCAGGTCTAAAACTGAACGACATTCTCAACCCTGGAATTTATTTTTATTTAGTTCTTATCTATTATACACAGTGTGGTAAAAAAAAATGACAGCAGGGGAGAGATCTGGCACCAATGAGACCTCTAGTGATCTAAAAGGATGACACCAACTGGCAAGCTAAGCAATAGTGGAGAAACTACCTTAAATGCCCGTTCCTGATAATGAACTTGACATCTACACTATATGTCATCCTAGAACCTTCATCCAGTGACTGATGGAAGCAGAGGCAAACACCCACAATTAAACACTGAACTTAACCCATGGAACCCAGTGACAGAGAGAGAGGAGTGATGAGCAAATTGGCAAACAATGGGCAGACGAAACCAGCAGAGACAGCTGATCTGAACAAGGGGGAGCTTTTGGACTCCGACAGCTGGGAGGCCAGCATGGGACTGATCCAGAACCCTTGAGTGTGAGAGTCAGTGAGGAGGCCTGGGCAACCTATGGGGCAGCAGATCAGTATTTATCCCTGGCATACAAATGGACTTCATGTGTCCATAACACAAACAGGGATGATCTCTCAGCCTGGACTCTTAGGGGAGTGCCTGGACCCTGCCCTGAGCGAAATGACAGACTCTGGATATTCCCCTATGTGGAAGGAAATGGAGATAGGGTGGGAGGCTGGGGGGGAAGGTGGGGGAGGGAGCGGGAGGAGAGGACGG
The DNA here is from genome assembly GCF_017639785.1 of Mesocricetus auratus. Lineage (NCBI taxonomy): Eukaryota > Metazoa > Chordata > Mammalia > Rodentia > Cricetidae > Mesocricetus > Mesocricetus auratus. The sequence goes on from NW_024429266.1 coordinate 127,297,838, forward strand.
AGAGGGAACTGGGATTGACATGTGAAGCAAGCTATTTAAAAATAAAGTAATAAAAAAAATGACAGCAGTGGCACTTATGGAGACCAGAGACAAAAAGTTCCTAAAACCTTAATGACTGTTAGCACCCATTTACTTTACTCCTGTGTCTACTATTCAGGGACTCTGCCTAGCTCTCCCCCGTTGTTTTTTGTTTTGTTTTTGGTTTTTTGTTTTTGGTTTTTTGAGACAGGGTTTCTCTGTGGCTTTGGAGGCTGTCCTGGAACTAGCTCTTGTAGACCAGGCTGATCTCGAACTTACAGAGATCCGCCTGCCTCTGCCTCCTGAGTGCTGGGACTAAAGGCGTGCACCACCACTGCCCATCCTATCTCTCCCCTTTTTTTTTTTTTTTTTTTTTTTTTTTTGGTTTTTCGAGACAGGGTTTCTCTGTGGCTTTGGAGGCTGTCCTGGAACTCGATTGGTAGTCTAGGCTGGTCTCGAACTTACAGAGATCCGCCTGCCTCTGCCTCCCGAGTGCTGGGATTAAAGGCGTGAGCCACCAACGCCTGGCCTATCTCTCCCTTTTATCCCAGCATTTATGACAAATGACAAACCCACCATGTAGAAGATGAAGTCACTAACCAGGGACAGTGGTACATGCCTTCAATCCCAATAGTCAGGAAATAAGAGGCAGGTGGATTTCAGTGAGTTTGAAGCCAATCTGGTGCACATAGCAAATTCCAGGCCAGCTACAGCTGCAAAGTGAAACATTGTCTCGAAGAAATAAAAAATAAAAGATAAAGCTTAGATTAGTTCAGGGAAAAAACGGCCCACTGATATGCATTTTACTTGGGGATCTCCACTTTCCAAAGACACACACCATTTTTGTAGCTGGCACTCATGACCCACGACCCCTCCTCTAAGAAGCAGATATGATGTCCTCTCTTTGTCATGGGCAGCCTGAGGAACAAGTTCTCTCCAACTATTGCTAAATTCAGCTTCCTTCCGGATAGCATTAACCAGAGATTACTGATTCCATATCCCAAATATCCCCTGCTATGGCAGGAAGAGTTGCTTTGGTTTCATGGGGTCTCGACCCTTAACACTCAGACCAAGGCTTTGTCCCTGTGAAATCTATTTAGAGAAAGGCAGAACAAAGAACTGCAAGAACTGCGTACTGGGCTTTAAAATAAATCACGGTTAATTGTGGTGCCCTTGAAACTCCTCTAACAGCTTTGTTTGGGCGTGTAAGGAGCCAATCGCCTTGAAAAGGCTACAGCAGTCTCTGTAGACAAGCCTGCCTGCCCCCCCCCCCTCCACCTTTGCCGGCTTTCCCTGTCACTGTTGAGAAGCACAATGGCCTCTTTGTTGCAGAGCCACAGGTAAAAGCTATCCGTGTTCAAAGGTGACAGGATCTCTTCATCTTTAATCCCAGAGTGACCCCACCCCACCCTCCAGAAGCTCTTAGTAAAAGGCTCTGTGTGTCTGCCTGTCACAACCAAACCCTTCTAGCCCCCGTCTCCTCCCACCTCCTCTGCACCTACTTTTTCCTTAGGCATTTCCAGTGGAGACTCAACCTTACATAAATGAGACAAAGAACATTCTCTTCACCCTTCCAACTAAAGGAATCTTCTGAACATACATTAAGACAGGATGACAGAGAGAGAGAGAGAGAGAGAGAGAGAGAGAGAGAGAGAGAGAGAGTCCTGCCAGAAAAAGAAAGAAAAGTTGTCAGTGGTGCCCAGAATTAATTAGATGGGCATTAATTTAACATCAAAATTGCAATGCAAATATGTTTCCCTTATCTTCAGTATTTAGAAGGCTGACTTACCAGGCATTATTTTCAGGCCAAGACTGACTATTCATATGGTTTTATCTTGACTAAGTGAATAGAAGCAATTTGAAGTATATATAAGACTGGAGAGATGGCCATTCCCCCCAAGCATACTTTCTGTTACCCTGGACCCTTCCATTCCTGTTCATGGTATCCTAGTTCAGAAGCTTGGAAACAACCAGAATCTGAGATATCTTTGATCATTGGAGCTTCATGTAAAACAGTAGCAAAGATGTGAGACTTAACCCAAATCTCGGGGAGCTACTCCAGTACACTCTGCTCCTGCGTGGAGTCTGAAAAGCTGAAACTCAGAAAGCATCCTTCTCCCTCAACTGAAATTGGACTTCAGAGAAAAAATTTTTAATGAGAATTAGAGAGATAAGAGTCGAATTTCAAAATCAAGTCAGTAGCCATTGGTCTTGTGATGACGTTCCCTTGACCTCCACACTCAGGAAGAAAGGCTCTCCAGGCTGTGGGTTTCTGTGGCAGAGGCTTGTCTAGCAAGTCTGGTGCTCTGAATTCTGCAGCACCACCCGCAAAATTAATAAGTAAGGACTGTAAAATGTCAGCTTTGCACTAACCAGTTACTTTGAATTCTCTGTTGTCCTGTTTCCTTGTCCCCATTGTGCAAGGGCAGTAACTTGGAAATCCAGTTTGTTTTACACTCTGGTTTCTGTTTGCTCAACCTCTCTCTACCTTAACAATCTGCCTTTTCTGGTCAGGTCATTGGAACATTCATTCTCTTTTATGGAATGAAGTGACTCAACAGTAAAGCCAAAGAAGAACTGAACGTTTTCTTGGTTGAAATGTCATACCTTGAGTTAGCTGACATCAGAACTCAGTGGGCACCTCTGGAACGGGGAGTTGTCCAGCTTCTGTATTCTAGAACAGAGAATCAAGGAGACATTCACACATCGCAGAAGCAAGGATGACTTATTATAACAGATACATTTTCATTGGATGAAGTGGGCCAGAGCAGGAAGAATTCAGTAGCAAATGGCCTAACCTAACAAGAGTTTGGAGTTTGGGTCACATGAGGGTATTTCCACAGTACCAGCTCTAACCCTGTTTCTAATAGTAACTGCTGCCTGCTGTTCTACAGCAGCTTCATGCATCCAGGGTCCATAGCATGTGAAATCGCCTCCCAAAGGTGTGCATTGTTATAATGAGGCCACAGTCAACCTTCAAATACTCCAGAGTGTGCTGGTCCCCATTGACTGTATTTAGTGGCCTCAACAGAGAGGGTTCTGAGAATTCCCAGCCTTGTACTAGCCTATGTGTTCTTTTTGAATGCTAATTTTCGGGGAGGGGGTTTTGGTTTTTTTTTTTTTTTTTGGCACATTGTAGTGACTCCACTCTCTGCCCTGTTCTCTAGCCTCAGCACAAACCCACACACAGATGCACACATCTTCACACAAATAATAAAATAAGTCTTTTAAAAAAACGGGACTATTGAGTACTTGGGAGGCAGAGCCAAGAGGATCTCTATGATGTCAAGGCCAGCCTGATCTACAGAGCGAGTTCCAGGCCAGCCGGGGCTACACAAAAAGAAACCCTGTCCTGAACACAAAACAACAAAAACTGCTGGATTTTCCTTTTTCTCTTTGTGCCTATTTTTATTTGTTTTTGCAGTGCTGTGGGGTAAATGCAGGTCCTCACACACACTAGCCAAGCACTAAGCTACTAAGCGACACCCTAGCCCTCACAAATACTCTTGAGCAGTAGAAGGGTTTTCTTTTTCTTTTCTTTTCTTTTCTTTTCTTTTTTTTTTTTTTTTTTTTTTTTTTGATTTTTCGAGACAGAGTTTCTCTGCATTGTTTTGGAGTGGAACTCGCTCTGTAGACCAGGCTGACCTCGAATTCACAGAGATCCACCTGCCTCTGCCTCCGGAGTGCTGGGATTAAAGGCATGCGCCACCACCGCCCGGCTAGAAGGGTTTTCATATCTAAGCTTGAACAATCTTCCCAGAACCCTGGTTACCGAATCTGAAGTTTGAAGTCTGTGCTTTCTATCACATACTGTGAGCTCATGATAGCAATGTGGAACCGCTGTCCACCGTTCAGTATAATGTGCTATTTCCACGTTCTTGTCTCTTGTGTTCCTGAAGCTCTCTTCTCCTGAAACCTAAATCCAGGGTCCCATGCACGCTATACTAGTGCTCTGCCACTGGAGTATGTCCCCAGCTGTGGTAGTTTGAACATAACTGGCCCCCATATTCTCACAGGGAGTAGCACTATTAGGGGGTATGGCTTTATTGGAATGGGTATGGCTTTGTTGGAGGAAATGTGTCACGGTGTGTAGGGCACACGATCCAGTCAAAGATGGCACTGAGGGGAAGTCACATGGGTCTAGTCCTGAATTGTTTACAAAAAAAGATGATTGGCTAATCTATTGAGCCTTGGACAGCAGATCAGTACCCATCCCAAGTATACACACGGTCTCTGGACTCCCATAGAACAATGTGAGGTGCACTCTCACCCTGAACTCTTGGGGAAGGGTCTAGGCCCTGCCCTATATGAAATGACAGACTATGGACACCCCCATGGAGGGCCTCACCCTCCCTGGGGGAATGAGGGGATAACGGGGGGGGGGGGGATGGGGGGAGGGCACGGGAGGAGGGGAGGGAAAGGGAGAGGGACCTCGTACTGACTTGTGAAGCAACCTTGTTTCTTATCTAAATTTAAAATGGAAAATAAAAAAAATATTAATAAAAAGAAAAAGAAAAAAAAAAGATGATTGGCTGCCTAGATTGAACCAGATGAGGTCACTGCATGAATAGTTCATGGTCACTAGGTAAAGCCTAGGGTGCCTAGGCTGATAGGCTGAGCTTTAAAACCATTGGCTGATTGTGTGTACACCCCCCTACCCCACCCCTGCCCCTACCCAAGTTTGTGCTTGGCTAGACTCCCTGTGGTGTCTGATTTCTCTGGGACACTGGGACCCGGTGAGCAGAGCACTTATCTTCCTTGGACCCATCCTTCTGGGGTTGGGCTAAGACCCTGCAACTGTGGTGGCAGGCTTTGAGGTTTCCACGCGCTCAGGATATTGCCCAGTGTCTCCATTAACTTCCCATTGCCTGCAAAATGTTCGACTCCAGCACCACATCTGCCTGCATGCTGCCATGCTTCCAACCGTGATGATAATGGACTGGATCTCTAAAACTGTAAGCAAACTGCCCTAATTAAATGTCTTCTTTATAAGAGTGGCCATGGTCATTCTGTCTCTTCACAACAATAGAAACCAAACTAAGATACCTCTTTTAATTTGACTTTTTTAATTTAATAAAATTACCTGTGTATATGTGTAAATGATGCATAGATGTGGTCGCATAGACTACAAAGCCTGTGTGGAGGTTGGAGGACAGCTCTGTGGAGTCAGTTCTTTCTCTCCCTCCACCAAGTGTGTTCCAGGGATCGAACTCAGGTCACTAGGCTTGTGCAGCAAGGACCTTTACCTGCTTAGTCATGCCCTTTGACCTCTACCTTTTTTCTTTCGAGACAGAGTCTCACTGAGTTTCCTACGCTGACTTTGAAATCACATTGTGACCCAAGCCAGCCTTACATTCACAATACCCCCTGCCTCAGCTTCTGGAGTAGCTGGGCTACGTGTCTGTACCCCAGGCCTGGCTTGTTCCCTCATTCTGCCACTGCTCGGATTGGAACTTGCTTCTTTCTAATCTTCTGTCACATTTTTTTTAAGTTTTTTGAGGCAGGGTTTCTCTGTGGCTTTGGCTGTCCTGGAACTTGCTCTTGTAGACCAGGCTGGTTTCAAACTCACAGAGATCTGCCTGCCTCTGCCTCCCGAGTGCAGGGATTAAAAGCATGCGCCACCACGCCCAGCCTCTGTCACGTATTGATGAAAAGAATTTCTCTTGTTTGTAGTTCACTAAAGTATAGCCTCCTTGAAGATAAAGAATTCCTATTAAAATGTTATGTTGGTGTACCAGTAACACAGACAATTCAGAGAGGAAAAATTGCTTAAGCCAACCACCATGCTATATATAATCCCAACACCTGAGAAACTGAGTAGAAACATGGCTTCAAGTTTTAGGCCAACCTGAGCTAAAGTGTGTTCTAGGCCAGCCTGGGCTACCTAGCAAGACTTGGTCCCAAAACAAAGAAACAATAACAACAAACAGCAGAGCTGGAGAGACAACTTAGCAGATAAAGAATTTGCTGAGCCAATGTAAGGACTGGAGTTCAGGTCCTCAGCATCTATATGAATGGCAGGCTGGCAGAGTGGCTTTGTAACCCCAGCACTCAGGAAGCACAGCTAGATGCTGCCCAGAGCAAGCTGGCTAGCCAGACTAGCCATATCAGTAAGTTCTGGGCTCAACTGAGAGACTCTGCCTCGATATGTAACATGTAGAGGAACTGAGGAAGAGAGTCAGTGTCAACCCCTGCTCTACACACACAAACATACACAATGCCAGCATGCTTGCCCGAATGTATACACACACACATACATACAAAAAAAAAAAAACCCACCAACCCCTCCTCGAACATAAACAATAAAAACTTGATGTTTTAGCCGGCCGTTGGTGGCACACATCTCTAATCCCATCACTCGGGAGGAAGAGGCAGGCAGATCTCTGTGAGTTCGAGGCCACCTGATCTACAGAGCAAGTTCTAGGATAGCCTCCAAAACAATACAGAGAAACCCTGTCTCGAAAAACCAAAAAAAAAAAAAAAAAAAGCAATATATTGTTATCAGCCAAATGTTTCTTTCAGATGGAATGAAATAAGGATATTGAGAACTCTTAAAAATAAAGTCTTGGAGCCAGGCAGGCAGTGGTGGCTCAGTCTTGTAACCCCAGGAGGGAGTACTGCTTCAACTCAAGACCTAGGCAGGCTAGATAGTGAACTCCAGGTCAGTCGGTGCTACCATGTGAGACCTTGTCTTTTTTTTTAAAGGAGATCTAGGGCTATATCTCAGTGTTACTGTTTAATTCATTATTATTTTAATTGTTTGAAAAAAATTAGTCTTTTTGAGTCTGAAAATATCCACTTGCTTTGCCAATGTTCCATATAATGGCTTGACTTTCAATAATGCAACTCTAGGATGTCTAAAGGTTATTTAGAAGCCAGGTGCCACAGGGCCCAACTGTATTCCCTGTATTTGGCAGGTAGAGGCAGAAAAATCAGAAGTACAAGGGCAGCCTGCCCTGTAACAAGAGAAGAAGGAACAGGTACATAGATACTTAGAGTAGTTAGGCAAGCAACATTCTGTTCTCTGTATGAAAGATCAAAGTCCACAAGCATCCATAGGGTGCTCCACCTGTACTTTGCTGAAGAGCACAGCACATAAGATGCTCACTGAATCAGAGCCCAGATTGTGCAATTCCTACTCACTGGCACAGCTACAGAAATTGCCAGGCAAACTTGTCTAGATCCTTGCTTCTGGAGATCCCAGCACAGCAGTGGAGACTTGAAAATGAAGATAATAAACACACATGCTGGACAGAGGGACCAAGCACTGTGGTAAATGACTACAAGCAAAATATACAACAGATCCCTTGTTAACATGGTAAAAATCCATTATAGCCAGGCTTTGGTGCTGCACACCTTAAATCCCAGCATTTGGGAGGCAGAGGCAGGCAGATCTCTGTGAGTTCAATGCCAGCCTGGTATGCAAGAGCGAGTTCTGGGACAACCTCCAAAGCAATGCAGAGAAACCCTGTCTCAAAAAACAAAACAAAACAGATCCACTATAATTTGGTAGGGATGGGAAGCACAACAATTTACACTTGAAGATTAGAAGGTATTAAGAGGTCATCTGGCCTAGTTTGCTTTCTGTGGCAGTGATAAGACGACATGACTTAAATCAAATTGGGAAGGAAAGAGTTTTTTGGGATTACAGTTCCAGGTAATACTCCATCACCTAGGAAGTGAGGACAGGAGCCCAAGGCAAGCTCCTGGAGGCAGGAACTGAAGCAGAGACCGTGCTTATTGGCCTGCTCCCCACGGCTTGCTCTCCATGGCTTGCTCAGCTGCTTTCTTATATATCCAGGGACCACCTGCCAGGGATGGCACTGTCCATAGTGAGTGGGGCCCTCCCTCATCAATCATTAATCAAAAAATTAAAAAATCCTCCACAGACATGCCCACAAGGCCAATCTGTTGGGGGCAATTCATAAATGGCTTCCTTCTTCTCAAGTGTCCTAGTTTGTGTCAAGTTGAGGTAAACTAACTAGCACAACAACAATGCAACCACTTAGGTTGCAATCTGTGTTTAAATCGAGAATGTATCAAGGTTAACCAAAAACGGATCTTAAGACAGAGGTTCTCAACCTGTATATGTTTCGACCCCACTGGCAAACCTCTACCTCCAAAACTATTTACATTAGAGTTCATAACAGTAGTAAAATTAAAGTTACAAAAGTAATGTCATGGTTGGGGGTCACCACAACATGAGGAACTGCATTAAAGGATCGCAGCATTAGGAAGGTTGAGAACCACTGACATAAGCAGTAAAGATAGAAAAAACAATATTCTATTATAAGAAAAGTTTGTGGTGAATATTTAAGATAATATTTCTATATTTCAGTTATAGTGTATTATTAAGTATAGGAACAAACATAACAGACTACATACGTTGCTTGGAAATATTTTTAAATGGTCATAGTTACTGTAGTTTACTAAATGTTTTAAGGATTTACACAAAGTCACTGGGCAAGAGTGGCTCACACTTTTAATCCCATCACTTGGGAGGTAGAGCCAGGCAGATCTCTGAGAGTTCAAGGCCAGCCCTGGTCTACAGAGGTAGTTCCAGGACAGTTAGGGTTGTTACACAAAGAAACCCCCTGTCCAATCTCTGGAAAAAAAAGATTTGCATAAAGCTGAAGGACACTAATTCTTTCAATCCACTATAAAAATTTTATTCGGTTAAATACACATTTGAATGGCTTCTAAAGAAAATGTCACAGCAGACACAAATATTTAAAATGCAAATATATTTATAAACAACACCTTATTAAAGAGCTATAATCTAAAAGATGTTAAAGTAAAAAAGAAAATCATTCCCCTGGCTCTCAATTAACATGTTTTAATTTTTAAAATAGCCTTTCTCATTTATTTCCCAAAACTGGAGAAAAAAAGTTTATTGTTTCCAGCCAGAGTTGGTCAAAGACATTCATAACATATATAAGTGAACACAAAACCCTAACTACTATCTTACCTATAAGGAGAAAAAAAAAGAACCATAAAAACTATGCTAAAATTAGTCCATCATCCAGGCTCTCTTCATTCTCCTAGGATCCCTTCTTCCTCAGACCTTTTCCTGCTCTTAAGCACCAATCGCTACTGCAAGGATTGGGAAAGAAAGGGGAACCTGAGAGGTCGCCCTCAGTTGGAGGGTGGATTGAGTAAATCTTAAGTTTGTTTGTTTGTTGAGAAAGGTTTCCTTTGTATTGTTTTGGAGGCTGTCCTGGAACTCTGTAGACCAGGATGGCCTCGAACTCACAGAGGTCCACCTACCTTTGCCTCCCGATGAAAGACCTGAAGTAATCAGGCTTCAGGCTGAATACCCCGGTGATGTCCCAAGCTCAATAACCAGACAGTTGGATGCAAACCGCAAGAGGTTTATTGTTCACACAGGCGTCTGTGGGCGATTCAACAGCTTAGCTAACTGAATGCTCTGGGCTTTAGGACAGTTTTCTTTTTATATACATAATTTTGGCAAGCAAAGTAATAGGGGTATTGTAAGAAGTGGAGCTACTGCAGAGGTGCAGATCTGGGCAAGCAATAGGGGATTGTCAGAAGTGTGGGCTTAACTCATCCTCCCTGGAGAAACCACAAGGTTAAACTTATTTTAACAGCCTGCCCATGTCCTTCGTCAGCACTCTGGACCAGATGTTCTTTCCAATTAGACCTTGTTCCCTGTCTAGGGGAAGGGACCTTGGGGAATTTTCCACTGAGGCAACCTTCTGAGTCTCAAAAAGGGGGGCGGTATTGAGGTTTTTCACGGAGTGCTGGGATTAAATGTGTGCGCCACCAATGCCTGGCCTTCTGAAGATCATGGTGTACCTCCTCCCAATCTGGGACATTTAAGCCTCCCCCAGTAATGAACCATGGACTCGATAGTTCTATCGATTTTAGAAAGCCTTGACTGTAGTCCCCTGTTCTTCAAGTAACATTTTTACTTTATACTGTAATTCAAGCTTCCCAGGACTATTCTCCATCATTTCTTTTCTTAATTTCCCCAATCCATCCCTGGCTGGCAAAAGGGATGACCCCGTCCACTTACCTTGCTTTCCCATCTCGGTGGGACCTCCAATTGCCATGCCCACAGCGCAGCCTGGGACCGAGAATCTGCGGAGGGTGTCAGGATTGATGACACTGAGACCTGTCGGTGGTGAAAGGAGGCTTCAAAAAGGCTTCGCTTTATTCTTACCCCAGTTGGTTATATGCCCTGACACCAGAGGCTGCAGTGGGGGGTCAGGAAGAAGCGGTTAGTCATTAGAAAGGTCAAGGTCAGGGTGTTCCCTTCTCTGAGGTGGCAGACACCGGTTATAGCCGCCTGCTCCCAGGCTGATGGGGAAGTAGGCCTCCAGCCAAGGTCTTTTGTTCCCATAGGAGGAGACATTGACACTTCAACTTCTACCTTCTGATTTTGAAACTGGTCTCATTAAGTTACTTAGGCTAACCCTGAACTCACCATTGACCTTGAACTTGACATTCCTCCTCCCAATCCTCTAAGTAGCTAGGATCATAGCAGTGTGCTTCAGTGTCCTGCTCCAAAGTGTGTTGAAACAGCCTGATCTACACAATAGAATTCTCTCACAGAAAGTGACAGTCACCAGACAAATCATATGGCATCCTGACATACAGTGGACTTCCTGGCGCTCTCTTTCTGGTTTGTGCTTTGGTTTTGTTAGACACATGCTCTCACGATTACTCCCTTGTAACTAATTTATTTTGTGTTATCTCCACTTCCATAATTTAAGTGACTTGAAACTAATTGTATATTGGAGCTGAGGATATAGCTCAGTTGACACAACACTTATCTAGAATGTAGGAGGCCCTGAGTCTGATCTCAGCACTGCATAAACCTGACTAGGGGGCATATGCTTGTAATTTAATCCCGGCACCCGGGAATTAAAGGCAGGAGGATCAGAAGTTCAAGGCCATTCTCTGCCTGGAGACAGGAAATTAAAGTAATTACCATTGCCGGGATGTATGAACACACATACACAAACAAACGGCCAAAACAACAACAACAAAAAAAAAACTGTGAAGTTGGATAAGTAATTGTAAAAATAAGCATCATGGCAATATTAAACAGGGACAATACTGGGTACAGGATTCACATTAAGACATTTTAAGGAAGGTGATGTCAAACATGACACATGGACTGCATGGATTATGCACATTAGTGATTAATCCTGAGTTACCAGTAATGCATCAGTGTTGCATTAAGGAAAGATGTAAAAGCATTTCCCTTGGGAGTCATTTAACCAAGAGTAAACCCAGATTTGAATCCTCTATTTCAAGCTCCTTGACTTCTGTCCTCTGTTATATGTATGCGTCTGAATCTGTGCCTGCATCGGTATGGTGTGTGTGTGTGTGTGTGTGTGTGTGTGTGTGTGTGTGTGTGGTTTTGTGTGTTTGTATATGAGTGTTGTCTATGCCTAACAATATCCTTCACTCTGTATTTATTGAACAGCACAGAAAGCATCAAATGGGGAAGGAATGGGACACTTGTCAGAATTCTTAGGCAGAGGTTTAGAAGGGATCCAGCCACTGGTTCAAACTGATTCCAGCTTGACCCAGACAACAAACTTCATTGTTTATCAATCAGCATCCATAAATGGATGCTTTTAACCTCTATGATAGATTTTAGAAAGTTGCATTCAACTACTGTAGTTTCTGCTTTCAACAAATGATTCATATGAATTGCTTTGACTCAGGGGCACAGGAAGAGTATATAACTTAAGATTAAAGGTATCCATTAGTTAGAATAGTAAGAGTTCATTACATGGGGAAATTCAAAGCAAGTAAGGTTGATTGTTGCATTGTTCTCTTACGGCAAATAGGCAAATAGTTTGAAGACATAATAATCTAGCAGTTTTAAATTGTAAGTGACCTCAGGGTGTATCATTAACTGGGTTGTGAGGTCCAGCAAAAGTTCCAGCAGGAACTTCTATTAAGTCTCCTATTCTATCTAGTAATGCTCCATCCAAGTGCCTCTTAAAGGAGCCTGCCTTTGTATGCTGTGAGCAGTGAGCTCTGTGTATGTGCCACACATTGGATGCCAAATGTTGTCAGTATTTCTTGTTGGACTTTCTTTGGCCTGCAGTCCCCAAATAATGACAAAGAGACACTATTAATTATGAAAGCTTGGCCTTAGCTTGGCCACAGCAGCTTCCCAGAGTTAGAGCAAAAAAAAAAAAAAAAAAAAAAGGAGCTCCTGGCCAGGCGTTGGTGCACACCTTTAATCCCAGCACTCGGGAGACAGAGGCAGAAGAATCTCTGTGAGTTCAAGGCCAGCCTGGTCTACACTGTGAGTTCCAAGACAGCCTCCAAAACAATACAGAGAAACCCTGTCTTGAAAAACAAAACAAAACAAAAACAACAACGAATCATCTTAACTGACTTGTACATACTACACATTCCATATTTGTGTTAATGCTGCTATCCACGTTTCCTTTAAAAGTTTATGTGTTTTCAGAACAAAAAGACCACACATCAATGAAGACAAGACAAACACCCAGGCAGTGGTGGCACATGTCTTTAATTACAGCACTCAGGAGGCAGGGAAAGGCAGATCTCAGTGAGTTCTGGCCAGCCTGGTCTACTGAGTGAGTTCCAGGACAACCTTCAAAGCTACAGGAAAACTCTGTCTCAAAAAACAAACAAACAAAAGACAAATAGATCAGTGATTCCGCCTTATAGAACCCCTCTGTTATATTCTCCTCAAAATTCTATATCCAGGGCCTAGACAGATGGCCCAGAACTTAAGAGCATTGAGTGCTCTTCCAGAGATCCTGAGTTCAATTCCCAGCAACCACACAGTGGCCTACAATCATCTATATTGAGATCTGATGCCCTCTTCTGGTATGCAAGCAAACATGAAGACAGAACACTCTATATACATAAAAAATAAAATAAACTATAAAAAATAATCTGCCTCTAGACAAACTTCAAAGCTGCTAGTTGAGATGGTCAAGCCTCACAGAATACTCTAGCCAGGACATTTGAATAAGCCCTGCACTTTCCCATCACACAGAGACTGGACAACAAATGATACAGCTAGCTCTCCCAGGACTTGACCACTTATTACCCCAATTTTCTCAGGGTTCCCTAGAAATGTCATCACCCCTCAACAGTATGAAGCAGTCTGGAGAACATGATGCTCACACTCCCAAGAGGTGGAGTGGGTGGCTTTTGGTCATTCGGTTGGCTATGAATGTTTATCATCTTTTAGGGTGGGGTTGTTTACAAGATTTTATTCATCATGGTCAGGGAGAAAACAAAGCAAAGGAGGTTAGATTCAGGGATCTCTATCTGAAAAGATTGAAAAAGGGAGTATAGAATACTAGGATAAAAGGTAAATTGTTGATTCTACTTTTAAAGTAAAAGCCAACTATTAATCTCAAACATTTCACATAGATATGCATTTTTGTATATTGTTACACAATTTCTATGTGTAACAGCCCTGGCTGTCTCGGAACTCGCTCTGTAGACCAGGCTGGCCTCAAACTCACAGAGATCTGCCTGCCTGTGTCTGCCACATATTGGAACTAAAGTCATGCACCACCACCACCAGGCTATATTGAAAGCCCAAGACATTGGAGGTGCCAGATCCATGGAATCTCTGCCAAGGAGAGCTCCATACAGGAAGTAGGACCAACTCAAGTGAGAAATGTATGTTGTAGGCAGCAATGCTGGAAGGGAAGAACCATCTAAGCCCTTTGATGTTGGTCATGGATTTAGGATTTGGGATTGGGCCTGTTGGGTTCTGGTCCACTATTTCTTCACTATGCCCCACTCCTAATTTTGGAATGGTGATATATATTGGGTGTCATTGTATGCTGGAAGTGTGTAATTTGCTTTTTGATTTTACAAGGAGTTACAGTTAAGAATTGCCTTGAGTCTTGGAAGAGACTTTGAACTTTTTATTACTTTTTTTATATTACAGAGTAGATGTTTAATTTTTTCTAAGTAGTGTTTAGAGATTAAAACAACAGAAACCATAAAAGCAATTGTTCAAATGTCAAAGACAAAATTTCCTGGTTCTATAAACCAAAGAGTTTCTATCAGTTTTTCTCTGGGATTTGTCCTTTCTTTCCCTTCCTTCCTTCATTTCTTCCTTCCTTTCTTTTTCCTTCCTTCCTTTCTTATTTTTTATTTTAAACATAATTCTTTCTTTTTGGATTCCTTGGGAAATTTCCCACTCACTTCCCAGTCCTTCCATATCTGCCCCTCACCTCTGCAGTATACCCTCCCAAATTAATTAAAAACAAAACAACAATAACAACAAAAATCCTCCTCCATCTTTCCACCACCTCTTCATTCATCCTCGTGGCATCAGGAGCTATGGTGTGTCACAAAATATACCCTTTTGTCCAATCAGCTCCTTCCACAAAATGTTCATTGCAAAGAGTCATTGATCTGCTTCAAGGCCTGTGGTTTCTGGTACATCATTATTACTGGGTTCAACCCTCATTGAAACTCTTCTCAAATATCATGTTGTTGTCCTGATCCATGGAGATTCTACAGACATTGCTCTCCAGCAGGTCAAAGATGGGGCAGCTGTTAGGGTGGGCCAACCCAAGGCCCAGGATGAGGGTCTGGGTGGTAATTGAGCTGGTCAGTCCAGGCCATTGGGACAGCCCCCCTCAGGTGAAGGGCAGAATGTCCATGCCATGAGGGCAAGTTCTCCCTTCCTATGGTAAAGAGTGGGGTCATCTTTCCCTCTCCAGAGTGCTTGAGTCAGCTCTCTTACTATATTGGGCAGCTAGGGCCAGGGCCTGCTATCCTGGGGCCAGTGAGGCATAGTGCTGGCTCAGCATGGCCTTTGGATTTCAACATGCATAGTTCCAGTGGCCCCCTATGGCAATGTAAGCCATGGATATCAACCCAGACCTTGGCTGCTAATGGGTCATGGACCCATGCATGGTCTACAATAGCAGCCTGTGTCTGGCCCTGTGTGGCTGAGTAGGTCACTTGGATTGGCCTGACCCCCATGGTAGGGAGGCCCACAGACACAAACATGACCAAAGGTGGTGGCCCAGACATCTAGCATTAGTATTGCTTTTGATGTTACCAGGCGTCATGGACATCAACACAAATCCTGGCTGCCAGAGTCATGGAACCAGCCCTGACCCAAATGACACCATGGCTCCAGTGGCAGTGTGGACCTTAGACACCAATATGGACACAGGATGCAACCTAGACACCAGGCATCTGTGTGGCACCTGCCACAGACATCACAATTCCTGACTGTGGTAGGACAACAGACACAGACAGGTCTCATGCAACAGCCTGGGTTAGACTATCACCATGGCCCAAGGTGGCAGTGCAGCCCATCCATATCAGCCTGGCCCCTCAGTAGAGCAGCCCTAGGACACCAAAATGGCCCAGATCCCTGGCACCAGAATGGCCTTCAATGGTATCAAGTGCCATGGACATCAACTCAGACCCACCCTGGCTGTGCTTGAGTCATAGATACAGACATGACCCCTAATCATAGCCCAGACTCAGATGTCACCCAGGGATGGGGGGCCAACATCTAGATTAGAATGTTCCAGTGGAAGCTTGGCCCTAAGAGACCAGCATGGACTCAGGTGTTTGAGCAAGCCCAGTCATCCTCATGGCCTTCAGTGGTTACTAAAGCCTTGGAAATGAACACTACTGCAGGGGTATGGACTCAGACACAGCCCCTAGCAGCGATCCAGACCAAATGTCATCATATACCCTGGTGGCAGTGCAGGTCACTCAGATCAACATGGCCCTGGTGGCAGTACAAGTGGTGGCCCACACCCTAGGCATCCCTGTGGCCTTGGTGGCAACATGGGTCGTGGGCATGAACACAGACCCCAGATTTTAGCTTCCAGTTCCAGGCACCATATTTGCCTGTTGAAATGTTTCCCCACTGTGACAGCAATGGATTCTTATTTCTCTGGAACTTTAAACCCAAATAAATCCTTTCTTCTATAAGTTGCCTTGGTTCTGGTGTTTTATCATAGCAATAGAAAAGTAACTATTTTTTTTTTTTTTTTTGGTTTTTTCGAGACAGGGTTTCTCTGTGGCTTTGGAGGCTGTCCTGGAACTAGCTCTTGTAGACCAGGCTGGTCTCGAACTCACAGAGATCCACCTGCCTCTGCCTCCCAAGTGCTGGGATTAAAGGCGTGCGCCACCAACGCCCGGCCGAAAAGTAACTATTATAGGACCCTATATTTTGTTTTGTTTTTGTTGTTTTGGTTTGGGTTTTTTTGTTGTTGTTGTTGTTGTTGTTGTTTTTTGAAACAGGGTTTCTCTGTGTAACAGCTCTGACTGTCCTGGAACTCGCTCAGTAGATCAGGCTGGCCTCCAACTCAGAGAGATCCACCTGCCCTGGCTGGGATTAAAGGCGTGCATTGCCACCACCAGGACCCAATTGTTTTAAAAATTTTTAAAAACGACTCAGTGTGGTGGCACATGTTTTTAATGCTAGCACTTAGTGGTGCTACACACTTTTAATAACAGAACTTGGAGGCAGAGGCAGGTGAATTTCCATGAGTTTAAGACCAGCTTGGTTCATATAGATAGATCCAGGACAGGGAAATGTAGTGAGATCCTGTCTGGGAAAAAAAAAAAAACAGAAAGAGACAGGGAGGGAGGGATGAAGGAAGGGAGGGAGGG
This sequence comes from Mesocricetus auratus, assembly GCF_017639785.1. Classification (NCBI taxonomy): domain Eukaryota; kingdom Metazoa; phylum Chordata; class Mammalia; order Rodentia; family Cricetidae; genus Mesocricetus; species Mesocricetus auratus. The sequence continues at coordinate 127,314,491 of NW_024429266.1, forward strand.
GAAGAAAAGAAAAGAAAGGGAAGGGAAAATAGAGAAAGTAAACTGGTTGTATGACTATACTAGTCAGGGTTCTCTAGAGGAAAGGAATAGAACTCATTCTCTCTCTCTCTCTCTCTCTCTCTCTCTGTGTGTGTGTGTGTGTGTGTGATTTATTAAAGTGGATTATATACTTTAGTCCAGATAGTCCAACAGTGGCTGTCTCCTGATATAAAACTCTAAGAATCCAACTACTATTCAGACCAGGAGGTAGGATGTCCCAGCTGGCCTCCAGTACAGATTGGAATCCCTAAGAAGCAGGCTCTAATAGCAGTGAAGGAGTACCTCAGCAACAGGCCAGATGAACTTACAGTCAGAATGAGGGCAAACAGGCAGAAAGTCAAAGTTTCTTTTTTTTCAGTGTCCTTCACTATATAGGCTGCCACAGAAGGACTGGCCCAGATTTAAAGACTGGGTTTTCTACCTCAAATGACCTGGATTTAGGGATCTTCAGACTTCAAATGATCCAGTTAAGGAAAAAAATTCCTCAGTCGGGCATTGGTAGCGCACACCTTTAATCCCAGCATTTGGGAGACAGAGGCAGGTGAATCTCTGTGAGTTTGAGGCCAGCTTGGTCTACAAAGTGAGTTCCAGGACAGCTTCCAAAACAATACAGAGGAATCTTGTCTCAAAAAAACAAAAAAAGGAAAAAAGAAGAAAAAAAAAAAAAGAAATTCCTCCCAGATGTGCACAGCTGCTTGAGTTCATTCCTGACATAGTCAAGTTGACAACCAAGAACAGCAATGGAAGTGGCTCACTGGGTACACATGCCTACTGCCAGGCCTGCCCATCCGAGCATGATCCTCAGGACCCGCACAGTAGAAGGAGAGAACCAGGTCCCACATGCTGTCTATGGCAGCTACACATGTATCATGGCAACTTGCATGCCCACAAGCACTTACATGAGAAGTAAATAAGTGTCTTTTTAAAGTGTAGGAATTGGTAACAAGCTCCAGAGAACAACATGGTTGTGAAGCATGAACTAGGCAGGCTCTGAAATGCCTAGTAGGCATTTTGGGGAACCTGAGTCTTCCAAGGGCCGTGGAAGTCTTTGAAGAGTCTGGAGCTTTCAAACAAGAGGAGACCTGCAGTTTAGCAAAGATTAAGTGTGGATATTTTTCCCCCTCTAGGGTGCTTCTCAAAGCCACCCCTTATGATTCCTAATGACCTCAGTTTTTATTTCCAAATATTTGAGATTTTTTCCCCACCTGAGGAAGAGCTGTCCCAGTGCAAAATCTGTGCTGTCTGTGTGAAGAAGCTCTCAGCTGGGAGGCTCCAGATGCTGTAGACTAGGAGAGGGGGACTCTTCACTCTCAGCTTAAGGGACCCTCTGAAGAAATAATGGTATGCTTCCACATGGAATAACACTGAATTGTTAAAAACAATGGACTAATAATAGTGATGCTAAAATGCCCTCAGGATATAATTCTTTCTCCTTCTCCCTCCCTCCCTCCCTCCCTCCCTCCCTCCCTCCCTCCCTCCCTCCCTCCCTCCCTCCCTCCCTCCCTCTCTCTCTCTCTCTCTCTCTCTCTCTCTCTCTCTCTCTCTCTTTCGTTTTGGAGACAGAGGCTTGTATAGCTTGCTGGTCTCAAGCTCACCTTGTAACTAAGGCTATCCCGGAACCGCTGACCCTCCTGTCCCAGCTCCCAAGGGATAAAATTACAAGTATGTGCTCCTAATTCCAGCTTCCAGGATGTATTTCTGGTAGAAAGTGCAAAAAGTTGGGGGCTGGAGGGATGACTCAGCAGTTAAGAGCACTTGTTTCTCTTGCAAAGGACCCAGGTTTAATCCCTAATAACCATATAGTTGTTCCCAACCCTCCACAAGTAAGTGTAGTTCCAGGGAATCTGATGTCCTCTTCTGACCTCCTCCAAAGCATGCACCTGATACACTTACTGGCAAAACACACACACACACACACACACACACACACACACACACACACACACACACACACACACACAAATAAAATAAAATGAACAAATCTAATTAAAAACACTTTGCCATATTTAAAAAATACACTTAGTCCTTTTATGCTCTCTTTTCTACTATTACCACCTCATGGGTCCATCTACACCTATGGATTCAGGGAGACTTCTGAACAAAAGGTAGGACCAGTGAGCAGTCAACAGATTCACACAGACCCGCAGTGGCAGTGGAGAATCACTGGGCAGGGCCCCAGATGCTCCCCTTACTAACTTGAAATATGTTAGCACTGGTTCATAGGAGGAGCTCGTGAGCCAGGATGTCTTTCTTCTTTGCTTCTTTTAGGGCCATACCGCCTAGCCTACCCTCCAATCCTAGCCTCAGCTTCCCTAGTGCTAGGATTGTAGGTATATACCACTGTAACCAACTGAATGTTCATTACAATTTAAATTTTATCATAACATACATAGCTACCCAATCAGTTCTCTGGCTTAATTTCTAGCTTGTTTCATATTTTATTTCTTATTTATTTTGGCTTTTTTGAGAAACAGGTTCTCACTCTGCAGCTCAGATTGGCTTGAGATTGACTATGTAACCCAGGCTAGTTGTTTTTGTTTGTTTGTTTTTGTTTTTCGAAACAGGGTTTCTCTGTATTGTTTTGGAGGCTGTCCTGGAACTCGTTCTGTAGACGAGGCTGGCCTCAAACTCATAGAGATCCACCTGCCTCTGCCTCCCAAGTGCTGGGATTAAAGGCATGTGCCACCAAAGCCCAGCTTTAAACTGCCAGTCTTTAGGAATCACATGTGAAACAGTCATGGATAGCTAATACTGAAGTGTTGCTAGCAAAATTTCTGGAACTCATCAAAGTGAACTGATAAGACCTTAAAATAAATGATATGTAGTGGAAGATTATTAAACTCCTAGAGCATTTGAGAGCCAGGTGGAGGGGCACACCTACAATCCTGGCACTCAGAAAATGCAGACAGGAAGGTCAGTAAGCAGTTCAAAGCTAGCCTGGACAACACTATACCTCATGTCAAAATATCAAAGACCAAAGCCACTATTGGTGTGTGCCTTTAATCCCAGTACTTGTAATGCAGAGGCCAGAGGATCCCTGGGAGTTTGAGTGCTGCTTAGTTTACCTAGAGAGTTCCATGCCAACCAGAGTACAGAGTGAGACCTGTCTCAAAACAAAGTGATACATTGTACATTTTATTTTGCCAGAATCCAGATGTTTGCATTCTATATATCTTTCCTTCATCATTATTAACATAAGATGGCTACACTTATTTAAATGGTTAAGGATTTCTCCTCTTCTACTTAGAAAAATTAGTATTCATGCAGAAACTCATGTGAAGCTGTTTTTCTGGTTTATAATTTACAGCAACAGAGAATGCCTATTTCCAACAATGATTAGTAACCCTTGGCATGTGGTTCTAACAGGCCTGCTGTAAAAGTCCAGTCTTAACAATGATAAGCACCAATTTCAAAAAGTGTTCTAGAATGAATTGTATGCCAATACATTGAAAACTTAAAACAATCATTAATTATCAAAAAGATTAGTTGTGTGGGAAACAGTTCTGACTATCCTTATTCTAGTACACAATATTTTCAATCACACTAAATTATTCATATTAACTGTAGATCATTTTAATCAATATATACATATATATATATTGTTTTGAGTGTTTTTTTTTTTTTTTGCCCTATATCTTGCTTTGCAGCCCTGACTGTCCACAAACTCAATATCCCCCTGCCTCACCTCTCAAGTACTGGGATTATAGGCATACTCTACCATGCCTGGTCCTAGTAGGTGTCATTTAACCAAATATTTTCATTCACATATGAGAAATTCAAACTAATAACAATGGAAATAATTTACTAAGGGGTGTATCTATGGGACATCAATTAAATTCCTGTCTCCATTCCTGCTTTTGAGACAGGCTTTCCCTGAAGCTGTGGCTGTACTGGAACTTGCTCTGTAGATCAAGCTGGCTTTGAACTCAGGAATCTGCCTGCCTCTGCCTCCCACATACTGGGGTTAAAGGTGTGAGCCACCTCTACCATGCTCAATTTTTTTTTTTTTTTTTTTTTGGTTTTTCAAGATAGGGTTTTTCTGGATTGTTTTGGAGGCTGTCCTGGAACTCTCTCTGTAGACCAGGCTGGCCTCGAACTCACAGAGATCCGCCTGCCTCTGCCTTCCGAATGCTGGAATTAGAAGCATGCACCACCAATGCCTGGCTTCAATATTTTTTTTTTCTAATAGCAAACATCACTTTCTAAAATGCTGCATATTTTACATATGTTGAGGAGTTTGTGACCCCTGGGAAAAGACCATAACCTCAATCCAATTATAATTAAAAGATTTATTGATTAGCTGCTAGCAGGACAAACAATCTCTGAGCCAAAATTTGAGATTGCTGTGAAGGATGGGTACAGGGAAGGACTTTTAAAGGGGAAAACCACACAAAGACCTACCATATCTATGCAAGCAAGTAAAAACTGTTCTCTTCTGCCAAGTTAAGTGATTAAGGTAGCTCAAAACATTCTTTGAGTATTTGCTTAAGCAACTTATAGAAGCAAAAAAAAAAAAAGGCAGTTAGTCACAACTGTACATTTTTGCAAGGTGTCAGGGGGGTGTCACTGAGTCAGGGCTACTAGGAACTTGTCTTCCAGAGACTCTGGAGTCAGAGACAAACAGATGATGGGTACCAAGATGGACATCTAGCATAAAATGGAGTTTCTTTAGTTGTAACACACATTCATCATTCTATTAGGTTAAGTGACTTTCCCATTCTCATACATCTTGAGCTGGAATTAGAATATGAATCTCCTTCTACAGGCTAACAAACAGCCTGCATGGCTACTGAGTTGCACAGTACAATCTAGCCACAGGCCAAGCTTTGAAAATGCTTTGAAAGTTCAATGAGGATGTAGAGGCTCAGCACCAGAGGCAGAATGATTGCAGGAGTTCAAGGCCAGTCTGATTTACATGACAAGTCCCCGGCCAGCAGAGTTCTAGTTCTCCCTAGGAAAAGCCTGCCTCAGAAACACAAATCAGGACTTGCTGTTTCCTGGCTCTCTCACAGGAACACCGAAACGTCCCTCGAAGAGCCAGGGCTTTCATCTTAGCGTATTCATGCTCATGATTAGCCGTGTGATTAGGAACTAGAATTCAGGCACAATGTAGAGCTGTTTGTGACTCAGCCAGCATAGGTTTTGGGTGGCTTTGCCTGTGGCAGTCCAGGCCTGTGATGGCAGATCATCATAGGAATAATGATTTCTCCCTCCTGGTCAAAATCCTCTATCAAATGGATAAGTACATTTAAGTAGCCAACTACTTCAAACACAGAAGTTGGTGTATGCTATTAATGTGCCTTCCCAGAATTTTCACCGAAGGCTCATGTTTAAGCAATTATGTTTTGATCACTGGTTTACCCCTATATAACAATTCCAAACTGTAATTCCAAATCCAAAGGTGTTTATATACCAGGTCACTTGTACCTTTCCTAATAATTTCTTTTTTTTTGTTTGTTCGTTTTTTTTGTTTTTTGTTTTTGGTTTTTCTGTGGTTTTGGAGGCTGTCCTGGAACTAGCTCTTGTAGACCAGGCTGGCCTCTGCCTCCCAAGTGCTGGGATTAAAGGCGTCCTAATAATTTCTTTTTTATCCACTTTAAGATTGGTGAGCTTCAGTCTGAACTCGTTATGTAGTATGGGGTCTCAGAGGAGTAACAGAATAATTGCAAGCATCTATCACACGTGATGAGAGTGGCTTTTTATTCACTTGTTTCATTTTCATTTGCAGTGCTGATGATTAAACTCTGGACCTTGCACATGCAAAGTAACTGCTCTACCACTTAAGATGTACCCTAGCCCTTGACATGTCACATGTCCCAAAAGGCCTCCTTCCTGATCCAGCATCCTTTAAGATTGACAGGATGGACCACCACTGTGGGATAGCAACGCTTCCCCTGGAAATCCCATCTGTTCTTAGAACACTAGAATGATTAAAGTAAGTCATCAAATCCTTCACTAGTGGATTGGGATCATCAGAAGGCAAGGACCAGTGTTCAGGGAGCAGGGGTAGGGAGCAGCATCTGTAAGTGTGTAAGGGCTAGAAAGGGGAAGGGAATGGAGGTGAGAAACAACACATCAGTATGGTTGTGAAAGGTTCCTACTGAACCTGAGACTGGAAAGGAACCAAGGCATTTTCTCCGGTAAGAAACCTGTGTCCTGCCGGGTATTGGTGGCGCATGCCTTTAATCCCAGCACTCGAGAGGCAAAGGCAGGTGGATCTCTGTGAGTTCGAGACCAGCCTGGTCTACAGAGAGAGTTCGAAGACAGGCTCCAAAGCAATACAGAGAAATCCTGTCTTGAAAAACAAAACAAAAAAAAAAAGAAAGAAAGAAGAAAAGAAAGAAAACTGTGTCCTGAGATATTTGTGAGTTTTTTTTGTTGTTGTTTTGTTTTTGTTTTTTGTTTTCCAGGGCTTCTTCTCTCTGTGGACTTGGAGCCTGTCCTGGAGCTCTCTCTGTAGACCAGGCTGGCCTCAAACTCAGAGATCAGTCTGCCTCTGGGCTTAAAGGCATAAGCCATGACCGCCCAGTATGTGTGGATAGTTCCAATTCAGCTACATTCTTCACTGGCTTTTTGATTCAAACTCAAACCTTTGTTTGTGATTTAAAGTCAAATTTAAAGAACACAGGTTCAAGGCAGAAATAGCTGACAACAGAAGTTTAAAATGTGAATGCTATTTCCTTTAGCTTAAGGGTCCAAAAAAAAAAAAAACCAGTCCTTAGTTGCTAAACGTTGGGGAACAAATGCATCAGGACAGAATGATGAGTTTCCTTTATCGATGATTTAAAAAGACATTTTTTTTTCTGGACTCACCATTCCTTGTTTGTTTGGGATTTCCTGACGTTTTGAGACAGAATCTCACTCTGTAGCCCTGTGTTAGAACTGCCTATGTTGCCCATGCTGACCTGGCAGTTCTCTAACAGCAGCATCCAGAGGGCTGGGATTGCAGGTGTGCAACTCCATTCCTGTCTGCTGCTGCTGCTCCTTCCTTCCTTCCTTCCTTCCTTCCTCCCTCCCTCCCTCCCTCCCTCCCTCCCTCCCTCCCTCCCTCCCTCCCTCCCTCCCTCCCTCCCTCCCTTTTTCCCCCCTACCCCCCCCCGTATGTGTGTTTCTTTTCCTTTCTTTTAAAAATATTTATCTTGTGGTAACATTTTGTTTTTAAACATGTTTCTGCAACTTAACAACATGCTCCCTACCCACAGGGACTACATCCTAAAGTCTCTGTAAGCACTGTGACTTCCCTATAAAATGCACTAAGCTGGGTCAGAAGCTGGCCATGGTGGCACACAACTGACAATTGGCACCGCTACCTTTGGGGAGATAGAGGCTGGTGGATCAGGAGTTGCAGATCATCCTTGATTACAGAGTACAAGGCTAGCCTAGGCTACATGAGACAAGTAGAAACCTGGAAAGAGCCCCAAGGTAAAACTTTTGTCAGGGGATAAAAATGCTGTGTCATAGCTATTACATGACTACATATGCTTTCAAAATTTTCCAATCTGCACACGAAAAAGGGACAACTTTTACTGTGTATAATTTATGTCTTCATCAATATATATTAAAAATGCCTAAATTTAGGAATAAATGAGTTAACTTGAATTCATAAAAGACACAATGGATCTTCACTTCTCTGGGACTTTAGGAATGATTGTTGTCTTTATTACTCTGACTATCCTGGAGCTCATCGTGTTAACAAGCTGAACTCAAATTCGTAGCAATCCTCTTGTCTCTGACTTCTAATGGGATTACATATGTGCCTTGCCTTCCTTTGTTTCACATGCCTAGGTTGACCTTGAACTCGCTAAGTAATTTAGGCTAGTACTAAACTCCTGACCCTCCTACTTCCTTCTTCTAAGTGTTAAGAGTTACAGGATTTGCCAGCATACCCAGTGACTTAGTCATTGTTCCATTTCTGTGAAGAGCAATCATGACCAGGGCAGCTCTTATAAAAGAAAGCATTTAATTTAGGGCTGGCTTACAGTCTCCAAGATTTAGTCCTGTGTCATGATGGCAGGGAACATGATGATAATGAGAACTAGCTGAGAGCTACATCCTAATCTGAAAATGGAGAAAGAGACTCAAGACTTGGCATGACATGTTCATCTCCTGCTCCCTCTGCATCTGGCTGGGAGTGGCAACTCCTCACTCCCTTTTTCCTTCCCATCATCCTTAGTTTGGTTCCCCCACCTATATTTCCTGCGTGGTTATCGACCAATCAGCATTTTATTAAACCAACTTGAGTGATGAAATCTTTACGATGTACAAGAGGGTTATTACACAGCACCTAAGCTATTCCAGTTTGCCAAAATAGAATCGCTACTGGTCCAGGGCAGTTACTGAGAGAACACCACATTGCTCCTGATACAGCACAAGCTATCTATAAGTCACAAAAACAAGTCAGCCTTCCTGGAGTGTTGTGCTTCCCAGGCTCAGAAGTATCTTCTCTCAGGAAGAGGGAAAAGCCAGTATGTTATGAAAATTTCTAGTGGGGCTGAGCTCTGAGCATATAGAACTGATAAGGTATTCAGTGTTTGACAGCTAAGGTCACTGATCTTACTTTTTCAAAGATTTAATTTTATTTTTTATTATGTGCATGTGGGGGGGTTACATGCACATGTGAATGAGGGTGGAATATAGGAGAGTACTTCAGACTGTCTGGGGTTGGATTTAGAGTGAGGCTCCCTCCTAAGTGCTAGGAACTGAACTCTGGCCCTCTACAAGAGTAGCATGTGCTACTGAATCATCTCCTCAGCTACCACTGATGATCTTTATATATGGCTATGTCTTTTTTGTTTTTTTTTTTTTTTTGGTTTTTCGAGACAGGGTTTCTCTGTGGCTTTGGAGGCTGTCCTGGAACTAGCTCTTGTAGACCAGGCTGGCCTCGAACTCACAGAGATCCGCCTGCCTCTGCCTCCCAAGTGCTGGGATTAAAGGCGTGCGCCACCAACGCCCAGCTGACAACCTTATGTTATATCATATGCTGGCCTAAATATATAACCAAGGCTGGCTTTGGATTCTTGGCAATTTTCTTGCCTCAGCCTTTTAAGTGATAGATTACAGATTTGAGAGAGCCCCATCTTCAGCAATTTTTCTTTTTTTTGTTTGCTTATTATTATTATTATTATTATTTGGTTTTTCGAGACAGGATTTCTCTGTATTGTTTTGGAGGCTCTCCTGGAACTCGCTTTGTAGACCAGGATGACCTTGAACTCACAGAGATCCGCCTGCCTCTGCCTCCCGAGTGCTGGGATTAAAGGCGTGCACCACCAATGCCCGGTACTTGTTTGCTTATTTTTACTTGATGTTTTGAATCTGTAGCCCAAGTTTGCTGTGGAGCAGTTTTGGAGCACTGGCTAGCCTCAAACTCCTGGTAATCCTTCTGCCTCAGCCTTCCTAGTGCTGGATTATAGGTGTGCTACCATCAATCCTGACTCTTGAGAAGTTTTAAAATTCTATTTTACACTTATTCATTTTTGTAACACTGGCGATTGAACCTAAAGCTTCATACATGAAAGGCAAATGCTCTAACATTAAGCTGCATACTTCCTCTCTCCCTTCCTTCTTTCACTTTTTGTCTTGGTTATAAAGCAGCTTCACTGAGTGTCACTACATAGTCCATGCTATCCTTACATTTGTGATTCTCTTTTCTCATTATTGTGAATACTAGAATTACAGGATTATACCATCATGCCAAGCTATATGGTTTTTTTTTTGCTTGAATTTTTAAATGATTGATTGGATAAATATTTTTTTCAGCAGCATCTCACTGTGTAGCTCTGACTAGCTCAAACTTGTGGCAACCCTCTAACTTCTCATGAATTCTGGGAATATGGATGTGTGCTACTGTGTCCATCTTAAGTCCAGCACTATATTTTTTTTATTTATTGAGGTTATAACTGTAAGCATTACGATGGATTGAATGTGATGGACAGAGATGGATTATGGCACTTGGGAGCCAAAGAATACCACAGGTCACAGAAGGGCATAGCAGCTTACAGCCCTGCTTCAGGGAAAGGCAGTGTATCAGCTCTGCTCCATCACGAGAGGGTTTCCCTGTCAAAGTTGTTACAGTTCAGCTCCAGTTCCCCCGAGAGTTTAACAACTTTAGTTCGCCAGTGGAAGGTTTACCCCAGCGAAAAGTGTTACACTCCATCAAAAGAAGGTCTCACCCAAACCTCATTCAAGAGATTTATTGGGAGGGAAGAATCCAGGAGAGTGACTGCCCTCTGCCAGAGTGGAAGAGGACAGCTGGGCAGCACCAACAGCTGCAAGCTGAGCAGACACAAGGTTTATATAGGGACTCTTAGGGGGCAGAGTTTTTCCAGGGTGGGGATTAGTTAGATTTCAATCTCTGAGTTTAGGATGGCTAAATCTGCTTAGGGATTGGTTAGTTTTCTGCACAGGGTTAGGGTCAGATTTGCGTCTGGTGTGTTTCTTTCTCTGGTTCTTTTTAGCCCTTTGGCTCTAGTTTTAAGGTCAGGATGTATTTCTTTCACTGGCTCTGATTCCAGGGACAAAGTGTATTTCTTTGGCACTGGTTTCAGGGTCAGGAAGCATTTCTTTGGTTCTGGTTGCAGGGCCAAAGTGTGTTTCTTTGGCTGGCCCCTTTTCCCTATAATAACTACATCATTTCCCCTTCTATTTCCTCCCTCCAAACCTTCCCATGTGCCCCCACTCTCTTTCCACAATCCCTTTTCTTTTCTTTTTGTTTTTTTGTTTGTTTTATTTCACTTTGTTTTCAAGACAGAATTTCTCTGTGTAGCTTTGGAGCTTGTCCTGGAACTAGCTTTTGTAGACCAGGCTGGTCTCGAACTCAGAGAGATCCACCTGCCTCTGCCTCCAGTCTATTTTCTTTAGTTGCTACATATATACCGTGTGTGTGTGTGTGTGTGTGTGTGTGTGTGTGTGTGTGTGTGTGTATGTGTGTGTGTGTCTATGTGTGTGTGTGTGCATGTATGTGTGTGTGTTCCTAAATACAACCTGCTGAGGCTGACCATTGGGTATTGGATAGCCAACTGATACACTTTTCTCTAGGGAAGTCTATTTCTCCCACTTTCAGGTTTTCTTTTTTTTTTTCTCAGCATTTCTTAATTACCGTTAGTTCCTAGTGTAGGTTGAAGCCTTGTGAGCTTCCATCTGAGCATGTCTATTAATGCCTTCCTGTTCAGATTACATTTAGGCAGCCATGTTGTTGAGACTTTCATGGGTGTAGATTCCGACGTTTCTTTTTTTTTTTTTTTTTTTTTTTGGTTTTTCGAGACAGGGTTTCTCTGTATTGTTTTGGAGGCTGTCCTTGAACTCACTCTGTAGACCAGGCTGGCCTCGAACTCACAGAGTTCCGCCTGCCCCTGCCTCCTGAGTGCTAGGATTTCTTTGTTTTTTTAATTTATCATTTTTTATTTTAATTTTAAATAGCTTGTTTTACATGTTAATCTCAGTTCCCTCTCCCTCCCCTCCTCCCGCATTACACTACCCCCCCAGCCTCCCACCCTATTGCCAATTCCTTCCACATAGGGGATATCTAGAGTCTGTCATTTCACTCCGGGTAGGGTCCAGGCACTCCCCCAAGAGTCCAGGCTGAGAGAGCATCCCTCTTTGTGCTATAGGCACACGATGACTGTATTCCAGGGATGGACACTAATCCACTGCTCAGGGCCCCATAGGTTGCCCAGGCCTCCTCACTGACACTCACATTCGGGGGTCCAGATCAGTCCCATGCTGGCCTCCCCACTGTCGGTCTGGGGTCCAAGAGCTCTCCCCTGTTCAGATCAGCTGTCTCTGCTGGTTTTGCCAGCCCATTCTTTGCCAATTTGCTCATCACTCTTCTCTCTCTGTCACTGGGTTCCTTGGATTCAGTTCAGTGATTAACTGTGTGTTTGCCTCTGCTTCCATCAGTCACAGGATGAAGGTTCCCGGATGGTTATAGACATCAAGTTCATTATCAGGAATGGGCATTCGAGGTGGTCTCTCCACTATTGCTTAGCTTGCCAATTGGTGTCATCCCTTTAGATCACTAGAGGTCACACTGGTGCCTGATCTGTCTTCTAACCTATGATTCCCTCTTCCCCCTATACTACCCCCACCCACTCAAACTTCCTGTTCCCCCATGACCTACTCTCTCTTCCTCTTCTCCCCCTCTCTTCTTCCCAGCTCCCACCCCCGCCCCCACCCCTCGCTGTGTTCCCCATCCATTCAGAGGATCTTGTCTCAATCCTCTTCTCTTGGGTACTATGCATATATGCATATCTTTTAGGTTCTTCCCTGCTTCCCAGACTCTCTATCAGTGGAAGTGCAGACTGGCACTATCCTAATCCATGTCTAAAATCCATATATGAGTGAGTACATACCATGTTTGTCTTTTTGTGACTGGGTTACCTCACTCAGGATGGTTTCTTCCAGTGCTATCCATTTACCTGCGAATTTCAAGATTCCATTGTTTTTTTCTGCTGAATAGTACTCCATTGTATAAATGTACCACATTTTCTCTATCCACTCTTCAGTTGAGGGGCATCTAGGTTGCTTCCAGGTTCTGGCTATTACAAATAATGCTGCTATGAACATAGTGGAGCAGATGCCCTTGTTGTACGAATTTGCCTCTTTTGGATATATGCCTAAGAGTGGAATTGCTGGGTCTTGAGGTAGATTGATTCCAATTTTCCTGAGGAATCTCCATACTGATTTCCTTTTTTTTTTTTTTTTTTTTTTTTTTTTTTGGTTTTTACGAGACAGAGTTTCTCTGTATTGTTTCAGAGGCTATTGGTCCAGCCTGGCCTCGAACGCACAGAGGTCTGCCTGCCTCTGCCTCCCGAGTGCTGGGATTAAAGGCGTGCGCCACCACCGCCCGGCTTCCATACTGATTTCCAAAGAGGCTGTACGAGTTGGCACTCCCACCAGCAGTGGAGGAGTGTCCCCTTTTACCACATCCTCTCCAGCATAAATTGTCGTTGGTGTTTTTGATTTTAGCCATTCTGACAGGAGTAAGATGGTATCTCAGTTTAATCCCAGCACTCGGGAGGCAGAGGCAGGCGGATCTCTGTGAGTTCGAGACCAGCCTGGACTACCAAGTGAGTTCCAGGACAGCCTCCAAAGCCACAGAGAAACCCTGTCTCGAAAAAAAACAAAAACAAAACAAAACAAAAAAAAAGATGGTATCTCAGAGTTGTTTTGATTTGCATTTCCCTGATGGCTAAGGATGTTGAGTACTTTCTTAAGTGTCTCTTGGCCATTTTAGCCTCCTCTATTGAGAATTCTCTACTTAGTTCTGTACCCTACCTTTTAATTGGATCTTTTGGTGTTTTGGAGACTTGCTTCTTGAGTTCTTTGTAAATTTTGGAGATTAGCCCTCTGTCAGATGTGGGGTCAGTGAATATCTTTTCCCATTCTGTGGACTGCCTTTTTGTATTGTTGACTGTGTCCTTTGCCTTACAGAAGCTTTTTAGTTTCAGGATGTACCATTTGTTAATTGTCGATCTCAGTGTCTGTGCCACTGGTGTTATGTTTAGGAAGTGGTCTCCTGTACCAACTCGTTGAAGAGTATCTCCCACTTTCTCTTCTAAAAGTTTCAGTGTGGGTAGATTTATGTTGAGATCTTTGATCCATTTGGACTTAAGTTTTGTACAAGGTGATAAACATGGATCTATCTGCAGTCTTCTGCATTCCAGTACCCAGTTATGCCAACACCATTTGTTGAAGATGCTTTCTTTTTTCCATTGTATAGTTTAAGCTTCTTTGTCAAAAATCAAGTGTTCATAGGTGTGTGGGTTAAAATCAGGGTTTTCAATTCGGTTCCATTGGTCTACCTGCCTATTTTTGTGCCAATACCAAGCTGTTTTCAGGACTATAGCTCTATAATAGAGCTTGAAGTCAGGTATGGTGATGCCTCCTGAAGTTCCTTTATTGTATAGGCTTGTTTTGGCTATCCTGGGCCTTTTGTTTTTCCATATAAAGTTGATTAATGTTCTTTCCAGGTCCTTGAAGAATTGTGATGGAATATTGATAGGGATTGCATTGAATCTGTAGACTGCTTTTGGCAAGATTGCCATTTTTATTATGTAGATCCTTCCAATCCAAGGGCATGGGAGATCTTTCCATTTTCTGGTATCCTCTTTGATTTCTTTCTTTAAAGACTCAAAGTTCTTGATATACAGGTCTTTCACTTCCTTGGTTAACATTATCCCCAGATATTTGATGCTGTTTATGACTATTGTAAAGGGTGAGGTTTCTCTGATTTCTTTCTCAGTCCCTTCATCATCTGTATATAATAGGGCCACTGATTTTTTTGAGTTTACCTTGTATCCTGCCACATTGCTGAAGGTGTTTATCAGCTCTAGGAGTTTCCTTGCAGAGTTTTTCGGGTCACTTATGTAAACTATCATATCATCTGCAAATAGTGAAAGTTTGACTTCTTTTCCTATTTGTATCCCCCCCCCTTTTTTTTTTTTTTTTTTCGAGACAGGGTTTCTCTGTGGCTTTGGAGGCTGTCCTGGAACTCGCTTGGTAGTCCAGGCTGGTCTCGAACTCACAGAGATCCGCCTGCCTATGCCGCCCGAGTGCTGGGATTAAAGGCGTGCGCCACCAACACCTGGCTTATTTGTATCCCCTTTATCTCCTTTTGTTTTCTTATTGCTGTAGCTAGAACTTCAAGTACAATATTGAAGAGATATGGAGAGAGTGGAGAGCCTTGTCTTGTTCCTGAGTTTAGAGGAATTGCTTTGAGTTTCTCTCCATTTAGTTTGATGTTAGCTGTTGGTTTACTGTATATTGCTTTTATTATATTCAGGTATGTTCCTGTTATCCCTGATTTTTCTAGGACCTTTATCATGAAGGGGTGCTGGATTTTGTCAAAGGCTTTTTCAGCATCTAGTGAGATGATCATGTGGTTTTTCTTTCGCAGTTTGTTTATATGGTGGATTACATTGATAGATTTTCTAATGTTGAACCACCCCTGCATTCCTGGGATGAAGCCTACTTGATCATGGTGGATGATTTTTCTGATGTGTTCTTGAATCCGGTTTGCGAGTATTTTATTGAGTATTTTTGCATCGATGTTCATGAGGGAAATTGGTCTATAGTTCTCTTTCTTAGTTGTGTCTTTGTGTGGCTTGGGTATCAAGGTAATTGTAGCCTCGTAAAAAGAGTTTGGCAGTGAGCCTCCTGCTTCTATTGTGTGGAATACTTTGAGGAGTATTGGAATTAGCTCTTTGAATTTCTGGTAGAATTCTTCACTGAAGCCATCTGGGCCTGGGCTTTTTTTGGTTGGGAGACTTTTGATGACTGCTTCTATTGCATTAGGGGTTATAGGTCTGTTTAGATTGTTTAGCTGCTCTTGATTTAGTTTTGGCAAGTGATGTCTATCCAGGAAATTGTCCATTTCCTTTAAATTTTTGAACTTTGTGGAGTACAGATTTTCAAAGTATGTCCTGATGATTCTCTGGATTTCCTCAGAGTCTGTTGTTATGTCCCCTTTTTCATTCCTGATTTTGTTAATTAGCATTCTCTCTGTCTTTTGGTTAGTTTGGACAGAGGTTTGTCTATTTTGTTGATTTTCTCAAAGAACCAACTCTTGGTTTCATTGATTCTTCTCAATGTTTTCCTGGTTTCTACTTGATTGATTTCTGCCCTCAATTTGATTATTTCCTGGCATCTGCTCCTCCTGGGTGAGTTTGCTTCTTTTTGTTCTAGAACATTCAGCTGTGCTATTAATTCTCTAGTATGACTGTTCTCCAGTTTTTTCATGTGGGCACTTAGTGCTATAAACTTTCCTCTCAGCACTGCTTTCAAAGTGTCCCATAAGTTTGTGTATGTTGTGTCTTCATTCTCATTGATTTCGAGGAAGTCTTTAATTTCTTTTTTTATTTCTTCCTTTACCCAGGGATGGTGCAATTGCTTATTGTTCAATTTCCATGAGTTTGTAGGGTTTCTGCGATTTGTGTTATTGTTGAATTCTAATTTTAATGCATGGTGGTCTGATAAGATACAGGGGGTTATTCCAATTTTTTTGTATCTGTGGAGATTTGATATGTTTCCTATTATGTGGTCAATTTTTAGAGAAGGTTCCATGTGGCGCTGAGAAGAAGGTATATCCCTTTGTATTTGGGTGGAATGTTCTATTGGTGTCTGTTAAACCCAGTTGGGTCATAACTTCTATTAATTCTTTTGTTTCTTTGTTAAGTTTCTGTCTGGAGATCCTGTCTAGCGGTGAGAGCGGAGTGTTGAAGTCTCCTACTATTAGTGTGTGAGATTTTATGTGCATTTTGAGCTTTAGTAATGTTTCTTTCACGAATGTAGGTGCCTTTGTATTTGGGGTGTAGATGTTTAAAACTGAGACTTCATCTTGATGTACTTTTCCTTTGATGAATATGAAGTGTCCTTCTTCATCTCTTTTGATTGATTTTAATTTGAAGTCTTGTTTGTTAGATATTAGGATTGCTATACCCACTTGTTTCTTGGGTCCGTTTGATTGGAAAATCTTTTCCCAACCCTTTACTCTGAGATAACGTTTGTCTGTGATGTTGAGATGTGTTTCTTGTATGCAGCAGAAGGAAGGGTTCTGTCTTCGTATCCATTCTGCTAGTCTGTGTCTTTTTATAGGGAAGTTGAAGCTGTTGACATTGAGGGATATTAATGACCATTGATTGATGATTCTTGTTTGCGCTTAATTTATTGTTAGTGAAGTTATTTTATGTAGTTTCTCCTCCCTTTTTCTTTTGGTGTTTTGTAAAGTGGGATTATATATTGCCTGTGTCTTTGTGAGTGTAGTTATCTTCCTTGGATCTAGGTTTTCCTTCTAGCACTTTCTGTAGAGCTGGATTCATGGATATGTATTGTTTAAATCTGGCTTTGTCATGGAATATTTTGCTTTCTCCATCTATGGTAATTAAAAGTTTTGCTAGATATAGTAGTCTGGGCTGGCATCCTTGTTTCCTTAGCGTTTGTAGGACATCTGTCCAGGATCTTCTGGCTTTCATAGTTTTCCATTGAGAAGTCAGGTGTAATTCGGATAGGTCTGCCTTTGTATGTTACTTGGCCTTTTTCTTTAGCTGCTCTTAATATTTTCTCTTTACTCTGTAGGTTTGATGTTTTCATTATTATGTGGCGAGGTGACTTCTTTTTCTGGTCCAGCCTATTTGGTGTTCTATAAGATTCTTGTATTTTCATAGGCATATCTTTCTTTAGGTTAGGGAAGTTTTCTTCTACGATTTTTTGTTGAATATGTTTTCTGTACCTTTGAGTTGTATTTCTTCGCCTTCTTCTACACCTATTATTCTCAGGTTTGGCTTCTTCATGGTGTCCCATATTTCCTGGATATTTTGTGTTAAGGATTTGTTGGCTTTGAGATTTTCTTTGGTTGATGACTCTATATCCTCTAATGAGTCTTCAACACCTGAGATTCTCTCTTCTATCTCTTGTATTCTATTGGTAATACTTGCATCTGTAGTTCCTGATCGTTTACCCAGCTTTTCTATTTCCAGCATCCCTTTGTTCTGTGTTTTCTTTATCGTTTCTATTTCAGCTTTCAATCCTTCAACTGTTTGAGTTGTTTCCTTCATTTTTTTTGGTAGTTTTTTCTTGGTGCTCTTTAGATTCTTTGAGAGATTTGTTTATTTCTTGAATTTTTCCCCCATTTCATGGATTTTTTTTTTTTTTTTTTTGGTTTTTCGAGACAGGGTTTCTCTGTATTGTTTTGGAGGCTGTCCTGGAACTCACTTTGTAGACCAGGCTGGCCTCGAACTCACAGAGATCCACCTGCCTCTGCCTCCCAAGTGCTGGGATTAAAGGCGTGTGCCACCAACGTCCGGCCCATTTCATGGATTTTTTTTGTTTGTTTTTTCTTCTATTTCTTTAAGGGATTTCCTTGTTTCTTCTTTGAGGGTCTCTATCATCTTCATGAAATAATTTTTTTTTTTTGGTTTTTCGAGACAGGGTTTCTCTGTAGCTTTGGAGGCTGTCCTAGAACTTATTTTGTAGACCAGGCTGGCCTCAAACTCACAGAGATCTGCCTGCCTCTGCCTCCTGAGTGCTGGGATTAAAGGCGTGCAACACCAGCACCCGGCTTCATGAAATAATTTTTAAGGTCTGTCTCCTCTGCTTCATCTATGTAGTGCTTTTCGGGTCTTGCTGGTGTTGGATCCCTAGATTCTGGTAGGGTCATGTTGGTCTTTTTATTGATGAGTTGTAAAGAGAAGCTTTTTCCTTGAGAGGAGCCTTCTCGCCCGCCTGGTTCCAGATCCGCATCAGTCCCAAATAAACACACAGGAGGCTATATTAATTATGAAGCTGTTGGCCTTGCTTGTTTCTTACTAGCTAGCTCTGACTTAAGTAATTACCCCATAATTGTTAATCTAAGTATGTTTATTACCGGAAATAGTTCCAGGCTTCCTACCCCCATGGCGTTACATGTTGACTCTCTTGCGTTTCTCCTTCCCAGAATCCTCTTGGACTCCTAGCCCCACCTATCTAGATTCCTATAGGCTCAACAGTACTTTATTGACAAATAACAGGCAAATAACAAGACTTCCCCAACAATGAGTGAGCTCTTATTCTGTCTTCTTCCCATCTCTTCTTCCAGTGGGTGCTGGTGGGGTCTTTCTGTCTCCACTGGTCTCCTTTCTTCCTGCATCTGAAGCTGGGGATGCTGACACTGAAGCTTAAGCTGAAGCTGGGGTTGCCGGAGGTTGGGGCCTGGAAGGGCTGATGTCTTTCCTGTGTGGGCGGGTCTTCTGGATGCCAGGAGCGGCCCAGAGGATCCAGGGGATGGATGTTGGGTGGGGGATCCCGGCCGCCGGAGACCCAATCTCACCTGAAGCTGGACTTGCCGGGATTTGGGGCCTGGAAGGGCTGATGTCTGATTCCGACGTTTCTAGGAGACAGTTTCATAGCAAACTCCCTGATACTTTGACTCTTACAGTCTGCCTGCCTTCCCTTCCACAATGATCCCTGTGTCTTAGGTGCTAGATTGTATTATAGATGCATCAGTTTGGATTGGGCTCTACAACTCTATTGTGTTTTTCTGTAATGGTCTCCGGCTGTTGCAAAAAGAACTTTCCTTGATGAGGGACATAACGGGTATAATGATAAATTTTTATGTAGAATTATCTTAACTTTCTATGTACTATTATCATGAGTATGTGCATAATGGGTGGGGGACATAAACATGCCACATGTGGACATTGGAGGGTGACTTTGTGGAGTTGGAGAGGTTCTTTACCCACTGAGCTATCTCTCTGGTTCCAATCTACCATTATTTACAGCAGCTCTGGGGTGACTTTCCAGCTCTGTCCTCTGTAGTTGAAACATGGACTAAGTTACTGGCACTTACTGTGTCCAAGAGCCAGTTTCTTCAATTGGAATACGTAGAAATACTGTCTCTGTGTATTTATCCTGACTTAACTGAAATGATGCATGCCATTTTTTATTTTAATATTGAAGATTTTTTGATCTATGAAAATTTAATACATATCTACTTCAACTTCCCCCTCCTACTTCTCCTGGATCGCTCTCCCTAACAAGTCCTCCTCTCACCTTCACATGTCCCATGCGCTTAAAAATAGAGTCCATTTAGTGCTGCCTGAACACATACGGGTGTGGGGCCATCCACCAGAGCATGAACAAGCTGCCAGCATCCACATGCCCAAAGAAAATGACTCCACCTCCTCAAGAGCCACCAGTTGCCAAAAGAACCTCAGATAGTGGTGGGGGTCTCATGAGCCCTCTCTCCAACCTTGCTGGAATGCTGACATGCTTAAACTTAGGCAAGTCTTATGAATGTAACCATAGCTGCAGTGAGTTCATGTTCAGAAGAGAGTGCTTACTGCACTTCTCCTCTTCCTTCCACTTTTACATCCTCTCTGACCTTTCTCCCATGCTCTTCCCTGGCCCTTGGAGGGGGTGATATAGATGTCGTATTTAGGGGTGGGCACTCAATAGTCTCATTTTCTCTCAACACTTTAACCAGTTGTGAGTTGCTGTATTAACTGCTACCCACTACCAAAAGAAGCATCACTAGTCAAGTTTGAGCATAGCACTACTGCATTAGTATAGACATAAATATTTAGAAGACACTTTGACAACGTGTCCATTTTTAGCAAAATAACAAATAATAGGATCCCACTTAGAGTTTATGACCTCGCCAGCCACAGAATTTGGACCTGGGACAGGTCTACAGTACCCAGTTTGAATTCTTTTCTGTGGTGCAGGCCTCAAATCAAGCCAGAAAGTAGCTGATTGCCCTTTCATGCTACTATTGTGTCAATGGCCACATCTTATCTGGCAGGTCATTATTATAGTATGTAGGGTTCACTACTGGATAAGACCATAGGTGACTTTTCTCCCTGAATGCTCTACACAGTACCATTAGTGGAATAAACAAGGGTAACAATTATAATTACTTATATTCTATATTCTTCTTCCTTTGGTTTGATTGAGACAAAATATCATACTGTAGCTCAGGCTGTCCTAAAACTTATTATATAGCCTGGGCTAGCTTTGAACTCATGGTGAGCTCCAGCCCCATTTTTCCCAAGTGCTGGAATTACAGGTGTAAATTGCTGGAGTACAGTGATTTCTTCCAGTTGACATATTTAGCAGGGAGGCATTTGAAACTCAGGAAGTAAACAGCTTATAAGTTTCAGGAAGTTCCTGGAACTAACAGGATCCACAGGGCCCCTCCTCAAGCTTATGGAAGCAGTAAATTGCTAGGGTAGTGGAGCAGCTCTGTGAGCCAAGCTGCCTGGAGGAAACTATGATCTGAGGAGCTAGTCTCACAGAGAGTGTTATAGGCTGGTCAATAGCCAATATTATGGAAAAATTTTTTTTTGATTTTTCAAGACAGGGCTTCTCTGTGTAGCTTTGGAGGCTGTCCTAGAACTAGATCTTGTAGACCAGACTGACCTCGAAGCTCCAGCTATGCCACTCATGCTTCATCCTACCACAAGGACACTTGCTCAGTCATGCTCATTGCTGCCCTTATTCAAGACAGCCAGAAATTGGAAACAACTTACACGCCTGTCTTATTCACTGTTCTATTGTTGTGAAGAGACACCATGACCATAGCAACTTTTGTAAAAGAAAGTATTTAATTAGGGCTTGCTTATAGTTATATAGCTTTAGTTCATTATCATCCTGGCAGGGAGCATGGTGGCATGTGGGCAGACATGGTGCTAGAGAAGTAACTTAGAGCTCTACATCCATATCTTCAGGCAGCAGGAAGAGAGACACTGGGTCTGGCTTGGGCTTTTGAAATGTCAATGCCCACTTCCAGTGACACACTTGCTCCAAAAAGCCATAATACTCTAATAAGACCATACCTCCTAGTCCTTCTCAAATAGTGCCATTCCCTGATCACTAAGCATTAAAATACATGAATCTATGGAGGACATTCTTATTCATACCACCAGAATGTCCCTCAACAGAAGAATGGATAAAGAAAATGTACATTTATGCAATGGAATATTACTCATCCATTAAAAAAGTGAAATCTTGTAATACATAGTGATAGGTTTTTCTCTACCCCAATAATATATTTCTCTTCTCTACAAATGCAGTTCACCAGATCAAGCCTAACTGGAAAAGAAACAGAAAAAGGAAAAGAAAAAGAAAAAGAAAAAGGTTTATTTGAGCAAAGCAACTCCTGGGTGACATCTCCAGCCCCAGAGATAGAGGCAGAAGTCACATTCCTGAACTAAAGCAGAGAGCTTATATAGCCTATAGGTGAGGAGTGATGATGTGTCTAAAACACAAGCTTGGTTTATGCCTGGGTATGGTCAAAAGCTGAGCACTTGGGCGGGGACTTGGGCTGCTGGTAGCTTCAAGGAGGAGCTACTGTAGCTACCATGAGTGTGGACCTGGGCGTTTTGGTGCCTTCCCTTTGTTCAGAGATTCTCTGAGACGGTGCACTTTGGAAAGAGACAGGAATGGGACTTTCTAGATCAAGCAGGAGTGAGCTGGAGGTTCCAACCGAACACACTGGTAAATGGATGGAAATAGAAAAAAATCATCCTGAGGTATCCCATTCCCAGAAAGACATATATGGTATGTATTTTCGTATATGTGAATATTAGATGTCAAGTCAATGATAAGCAAGCTATAACTTGTAGACCACAGAGATGTGTTAAAGAATAAGGGACTAGATGGGCCGATAGATCTCTCTAGGAAAGGGAAATAGAGTACATAGATATGGATGAATTAGGGAAGGGATGGAATGGAAAGATCTGCCTAAGGAAGACCTGCATCGGCAGGGGGGGTTGGGGGTCCCAAAAAAGGGTGTGTGGAGTCAGCGGGGGTGGGGAAGGGGGAATGGGACAAGACACAGATACGATCTGAGGGTGAGTCAGGTTGGCCATCAGCAAATTTAATTGAGAAAAGATTACAGCTTTTATACTGTATAGGTGCATATAGGGTTAAATGGGAGACAAGGGGCATGTGATCTGGGGTGTGGCTTGAGATCAGGGGTTGAGGAATCTAGCATTGACCTTGATAATAGATACCAGTGTTATGTTAATGGAAGGGCCAACAGAAGTTCCTCTTGCTAGAGATAAGAATGACTGCTTTGGTTAGATGGTGGTGGTGCAAAACCCAGCACTTGGGAGACAAAGACTGGAGGATCTCTGTGAGTTTGAAGCCAGCCTGGTCTACAGATCGAGTTCCAGGACAGCCTCCAAAGCTACAAAGAAATCCTGTTTCAAAAAACAAAACAAAAGAAACAAACAAAAAAAATGAACGACTGCTTTATCAAGCAGGAACTTTCCTCAAGCCCCCAAGGGAATGGAGAGAGAGCCTTATCTAAATGCCTAACCTTGGAAAAGGACTCTTGGAGAGCAGACACTATAGCACAGTTTCTTAATCTTTCTGTATGGGCCTGTTCCCCTCATAATGCTCCCAAAAGGGAAGGTCCTGATGTCTTACTCTTTTTCCACAATACTGTACCATTGTGATTTCTCTGTATTTATTAACTGAACTCTTGAACTTAATGGCCTAAGGCTCTGGATCTGAATTGCAGGCATTTCATCCTTAGAATCAAGTGTGTCTAGTAAATCTCTAACTTTCCTGTTCTTGGTGTAATTAGGAGGGCACAATGGAATTTCCTGGTTACATGGTGGTGGGAACCAACAAACATACAAATAACCTTGTAGTTATAACTCCTAATGCCATTATGCTAAACTCAAGATCAACAGCTTGTTCAGCCTTCTTCTTGCAGCAGATGAGAACTATATGGAGACCCATAGCCAGACATTATGCAATCAGAGACCTTAGAACCCTCAGCCCTAAATAGGAAATCTCCATCTTTTTTTTTTTTTTTTGGTTTTTCGAGACAGGGTTTCTCTGTATTGTTTTGGAGGCTGTCCTGGAACTCACTCTGTAGACCAAGCTGGTTTATTTATTTATTATTTTTATTTCACATTTTAAATTATTTATTTGTTCATTTTTCTTGTTTTTCAACCCTAAAGGTCCTTTGAGTGGTCCTGTGGGTATTTATTACAGCTTCTGGTTTTGTGTTTTTATGGAATTCCTGATTGGGAGAAAGAGTGGGGTCTCTATGTCAATGTTCTTATATACATTCTTGTGAGGTCTTTCCTTTCTAGGCTTCTTTTTCAGTCCTATACTGACATGCTTGTTTCATTATTATCCCTTGGAGGTCTGCTTTTTAAATAGGGACAGAAAGGAGGTGGATCCAGATGGAAGGAAAGGTAGAGAACTGGGAGGTGTAGAAGGAGGTGTTGCAGGATATTTCGTAACACTGTGAACCCAGGGCTTGAGTTCTTTACTGAGCAAAGCTGTTTCTATATGTCGTGTGGCTCAGCCCTAGCTTTAAACTAAGAGCCTTTTGCTCAAATATTGTCAACAACATGAAATAAAGTCAGCCTTGGGTCAAGAGACTGAGCTAGCAATCAGTTGACAGGAAGTGAACATGGGATTTTTTTTTAAAGCATAGAGAGTAAGAGGGAGTCAGGAAGATGGATAGGGAGATACACAGGAAGTAGAAGGGAGGGGCATTCAGTTTGAGGGTCTTGTTTGAGATGGTATAGAAAAAAGGGATTCGGGGATGTCAGCTGAGGAGGAAGGTCGGCTGGGTGCTTTTCTGTCTCTCTCGCCTAGCAGGCTTTCACTCCAGCATCTGGATCCCAAGTCATTATTGGTAAAATAGAATGGTTGAGAGTTTGTTAAAAACGACATCTGGTATTTCAATGCATGGCATGACCACACAGAGAAATCACACCAGTTGTGGACAAACTGAGAAGCCATCAGATTTGGTAAGACACATGGGAAGTCCTCAAGGAGAGAATTAAGTAATATTAAAAGGAAAAATCTTTTCCCCATTAAGAATAAGAAATACAAGCCAGGCTTAGAACTAGGGACTAAGAGATGCCTCCGTAATTAAGAACACATACTATTCTTTTTTTTTTTTTTTTTGGTTTTTTGAGACAGGGTTTCCCTGTGGCTTTGGAGGCTGTCCTGGAACTCGCTCGGTAGACCAGGCTGGTCTCGAACTCACAGTGATCCGCCTGCCTCTGCCTCCCGAGTGCTGGGATTAAAGGCGTGCGCCACCAACGCCCGGCGAACACATACTATTCTTACCAAGGATCTGGCCTCAATTCCTTGTACCCATACAGTGGCTCACAATAGTCTTTCACTCTAGTTCCAGGAGATCCAACGCCCTCTTCTGGATTCTGTGAGCACTGCACCAATATGCTGCACAGACATACATTCAGGCAAAACACCACCCCACAAAAAAAATAAAGACATTGAAAGGATGAAAATTAAGCATATCCAGCAGGGCAATGGTGGCACATACCTTTAATCAGGAGGCAGTGGCATGTAAATCTATGTGAGTTCGAGGGCAGCCTGGTCTACAGAGAGAGTTTCAGGACAGCCTCCAAACAATACAGAGAAACCCTGTCTCGAAAAACCAAAAACCAAAACCAAAACCAAAAAAAACCCTGTCTCAAAATACAAACAAGAAAAAGACAATTAAGCATATCTAAACACAAAAGAGGTACAGGAAAAGTAGGGCATTAAAAATTAAAAGTGAGAGTCTGGTCTTGGTGGCAGACGCCTTTAATCCCAGCACTTGGGAGGCAGAAGCAGGTGGAACTCTGGTCTACAAGAGCTAGTTTCAGGACAGTCTCCAAAGCCACAGAGAAACCCTGTCTCAAAAAAAAAAAAAAAAAAAGAATAAGAAATATAATAGCATTAGGATCCTGTAGAGTGCTACCTTAAATGACTTGAAAATAGAAGCAGAAAATGAGCCAGGCAGTGGTGGCGCATGCCTTTAATCCCAGCACTCGAGAGGCAGAGGCAGGTGGATCTCTGTGAGTTTGAGGCAGGCTTGGTCTACAGATTGAGTTCCAGGACTGCCGGACTACACAGAGAAACATGTAAAACATGAAAAACAAACAAACTACAGCCTGGTCTACAAAGTGAGTTCCAGGACAGCATCCAAAGCCACAGAGAAACCCTGTCTCGAAAAACCAAAAAAAAAAAAAAAAGAAAAAAGAAAAACAAACAAACTAAAATAACAAATAGAAGCAGAAAATGAAAAGATCAATGAGTTAACTGAGACTAACATAATCCTAATTATAATTACTATCAGTTTAATAATAATTTATATTCTATCTTTAATAGCCATAGTGTTTTTGTGCCAAATATAAAAGATGGTTTGATAATTGTTCCAAACATGAACAGTAGATTGATAAGATACAACCTTTAGACAGAAATAAATGAAAATAAGAAAAAAAAACTCAGACGTAGACAGAAGAATTTAGAGAAGAACCTACTGAACCACTGCATGATGAGGCTGAAGAGGGGTGGGCCAAGAATGTTAGAAAACCAACCTTGGCTTTTCCAGCTACTATACAAGAACTATCAGCAGATGATAGGTACCCCCAAGGTTATGAAGAAGTTAAATGTAATCCTATAGATATATTAGATTTGAAGGGATTTAGGAAAGTGGTATTTCATGCATTATGCATTCATCCTATGTGAAGCAGATATAAAACTCATAGGAAACTCAGAACAAAATTATCTTCCGAGACTGGAAATATTTGACAGCAGCAATATTGGAAGCTAGTCCTTGGTTACTGTTGTAATTTAAAAAAGCGGTGCAAGAGCTCATGTGGAGGTTTGTTTGTTTGTTTTTTAATTAGGGGAAAGGGGGGAGGAAAACAGGGATACTGGCCTCTGGGAACAGGAGAGGTAGAAGAGAAAAGAGAGGCAGGGGTAGGGGGGTGGGAGGTAGGGGGGTAGGTGAGAGACAGAGAAACAGAAGAGAAGAGAAGAGAGAGAGAGAGAAGAGAGAAGAGAGAGAGAGAGAGAGAGAGAGAGAGAAAAGAGAAAAGAGAAAAGAGAAAAAAGAGAAAAGAGAAAAGAGAGAGAAACAGGCAGACAGACAGACAAAGAGAGAAAGATGTGGGCAGTGACCTTTTAAAAGGGAACATAGTGAATGTGCACAGGTGGTGCTCTTAGTGGCTGCAGCTGAGGGTTTATTCTGTCAGAACCCCAAGGGCAGGCCAGTGCAGATTCCTGAATACTAACAGTTTCAAAGGCAAGCATGGTGGAAATAGGAAGCTAGCACTGTAGAGAAACAAAATCAGAGTAGAAGTATTAGTATTTCCCAAGATCAGTTTCTAGGTGAAGATCAATATGCTAAGTCCCAAAGGCAGCTTGAATTTGATGATCATACATTGGCTTTATGTTGTTTAGCAGACTTAAATGCTTAGGACAAGGGTGAAGAATCAGGAAAGGACATAAAACAGAGAATCTGGGATTATGGCTAAAAATGTTGGGGAAATTTCTTTTTTCTTCTTTCAGGAACACTGGCAGCCAATGACACTCTGTGCTCACCAGCACTGCTCCTCCTCCCTTCTAGTCTGTATACTTTATGCTCTTACTTCCACAGGGGGGAAAAATGGGTTAATAGTCATTTATGGTGGCTACACACAGCAGCTCCCATGGGAGATGGATCACCCTAGTTGCTGACTGTAAGCCAGTACTTCCCTGATGCCTGGATGCAGTCTTTCTGTGCTTTGCATCACCTTGCGCAGCTAGCAGCCAACTCAAGAAGAATGGCCAAGGTACAGGTTTTAATGGGTTAATATAATGTTGCCATTTATATGTCCTTGGTAATAAAATATCTGTTCATGGATTTTGCCCATTTCCTACTTGGATCATGTGTTTACATCACTGTTGAGTTTTATATATGTTCTCTATCAGACGTGTGTTTGCTTACACTTTTTCACATAAGTTGTACCAGGATAAAAGTAAGTACATTTTACCAATCCTTCATGCATGGCCAATCACTGACAAAAGAGATATGAGGCTGGGAAAGCACCTCAGTAGGTAGAGCAAGAGACTCCTATTTCTGACTTGTGCCTTCCCCCTTTTAAGGAGCAATAAAATCTACTCTGTTAATCAGAGCTTTCTGTTCTGGAAAATTATGTAAACTTTATAATGTAACAGTCACCCAGGTGATAATGGTTTTAAAGACATAAGGGCATTTTATTTTTGCTATTAGTTATCCCCTTCCCTCAGCCTAGACAGAGGGACAATCTAGTCAGTTTCTGCTAACAAATTCTGCTGCCGGACATAATTCATTTACCTCTTTTGCCTTTTATTTTGGCCACTGACAGTTTTCTTCTTTCACTGGCTCTGTTATACATGGCTTGTTTGCAGAATGTTGTGCCTTTCCAGGGCCCAGTACAACACACATTACATGCAAAATTCCTGCTTGTTCCATCTGCAGCGGATCTACATTCTTTTTGTTGTTGTTGTTGATGTTTTGTTTTGGAGACAGGGTTTCTCTGTGGCTTTGGAGGCTGTCCTGGAGCTAGCTCTTGTAGACCAGGCTGGCCTCAAACTCACAGAGATATGCCTGCCTCTACCTCCCGAGTGTTGGGATTAAATGCGTGCGCCACCAAAGCCCAGCAAAATCTACATTCTTGTCACTGACAGTTTTAACTTACTCCGTCTCTTTAAATGTCCTGTCTGTTTGCTAAGGTAAAACCAGTTACAGTCAGACTGGAGGGCTCTGCGTAAAACACCCCTCCACAGCCTCTCAGTTTGAATCTAGTTCTCCAGACAGATCTTACACGAATGTCATTGTAGCCACACTAAGTACAGAAAAATTTTATAACAGGGATAAACCTTACTCAGTCCCCTGTATATGTTTTCAAAGGTTAAGCTTTAAACAAATAACTAAAACCAAAGTGGTCTATCCAGATTTACCTAGGCAACACTCTTAATGCTTCCAGAGATCTACAGAATATGGCATTTAAAATGTTGACTAAAAATCTTATGAGAGAATTCCAGATCTTGACAGTGACCTAAAGTCTCCAAAGAAGATTACAGGACACCTCAATGTCTACACAATGCTGACCAGAGGGCAGGATGCCCTGATGTACACCTGCTGCCAGGATCTGGCCCAGAGTGTGGACAATCAACAGGACATTGGAGAACTGATTGTACTCTTTTTGCCTAGACAAAATAAGGTCAGTCTTTTCCATGTCTCTCTTCCACAGAGAGAAAAAAAACCACAACAACAACAAAACTCTCACCTTGTAGGCCTGGCGAAGATTGATGCTATTCTTAGATATTTCTACCTGCTAATAGAGACTTGGGTATGGCTAACTGTATATGGACTGGACCCTGTCATTTTTAATAGATTCAGAAACTGTATACAATTTATCCTTCTCAGATCTCTGATAGTATCAATGGTTAAACTATAGACAGCTTAATAGCTAGCTCATTTAATAAATTGTGATAAGCTGATCAAACAGTGACTAACTGATCTTCAGTCAAAATTCAAGGATTTTTTTGTTTTTTTGGTTTTTTTTGGTTTTTAGAGACAGGGTTTCTCTGTATTACTTTGGAGGTTGAGGTTGTCCTGGAACTCCCTCTGTAGACCTTGCTGGCCACAAACTCACAGAGATCTACCTGCCTCTACCTCCCAAGTGCTGGTTAAGCCGGGTGTTGGTGGCGCACGCCTTTAATCCCAGCACTTGGGAGGCAGAGGCAGTCGGATCTCTGTGAGTTCAAGGCCATCCTGGTCTACAAAGTGAGCTCCAGGAGAGCCTCCAAAACAATACAGAGAAACCCTGTCTCGAAAAAAACAAAACAAAACACAAAACAAAAAAACAAAACAAAACAAAACAAAAACCAAGTGCTGGGATTAAAGACGTGAGCCACTGATGCCCGGCTAAAGTTCAAGGTTTTTAGATTTATCTTGGTTATCATCTGAATATAAACTCAAAGGGCTTTTCATCAGGCCAAAGGCACCTCTGTCCAATCTATACCTGACTCTCTGGACAGAAGAAAAATGTACAAACTTCTAACTCAAACCTGTAGTTTTTACAAGGCTCAAAGGTATGAGTCTCTTCCTGCTGTTTTACAGATACCTGATATCTGCTTCTTCTACAATGTAGATTTTAGTACAGATTAATAATACTAATATAGCTAAAACTTTTAAGTCCTTTTGTATAATAAAGTTCATATAGGCTTCAGAGGATCAAAAGTCATAAAGCTTGGATCCATTTTTCACAGGTCAAAAGGACTCCAGATAAGTAGTACAGCTTTTGTTATCCCACCTGTCTGTTGCTGAGAACGAGATTTTCTCCCCTTGTCTTGGGACTCTTGCCCTTCCTGATCACTAAAACTATGGACCTAAGAGTTCTAATTAAGTATTGAAAGACCTCGGCATCAAAGCGCCAGGCACTGAACTGAACCCTCTGCCCAAGAACCGGGCCCAGGCCACTGGCTGCAAATGCAAGAGGTGATTTATTGAGTATACAGGCGCCTGCGGATGCTACTGCAACACGGTGCAGAGCATACTGGGCTTGCAGGGAGTACAATATTTATAGAGTTTTAATGGTTACGTAAGTATCAGCATAGCAACAGGCATTTTACTGGCTCATCTTGGGGGCAGGGGTAGTTCCCACGGACTAAGTTTCCTGGTATTACCTCATGAAAGATCCCAGAATGCTTCAGTAATTATTGTCCAGGTCCCATGACTACTATGGTGATCATAGACACAACTGGGGGCAGGGGTAGTTGCCAAGGACTAGGTGTCCTGGTATTGCCACATAAAAGACCCTGGCACACTGCAGCAATTATTATCCGGGTCCCATGACTGCTCTGGTGACCACAGATCCTGTTTGACATTCTGCCAGCTGGGCAAAGGACCTGGTCTGGGTTTTTTTTCATTAGGCAACAGCCTGGCCTTGCTTTTCTTTTCCTAGGGGGCCCTGGGTAGGGGTCTTTCAGTATATTAAGTTTTAACTTCTGTTTCCAGTTTAAACATGCCTCAAATAGGTTTCCACTTCTGGTTCCTGTTTCTGACAGATGCATCCAAGCATCAGTTGCTGACTACAGGCTGTAAGCTCTAAACTTACTGTGAATGTAAACCAGTCCAGCCAATGCAAACACTCCCTGTTTCTTCAAGAGAGTCTGCCAACAAGATGCTTCTGATAAATACTCCACTGCCTAAATTCCCTCTTTGCTTTTGACTAGTATTTCAGCCTATTTGGACTCCCTGACTATGATACTCCAAAGTCAGCAGGAAGTAGCACAGAAAAGAATACGACACTCCTTTTCCCTGGTTGAGATGCTAAGTCAAAAAGAAAACTCCCTTACACAGGGGACAAGATAACAATAAAAATTGTCCACTAGTAACCCAGGATTGGGTTACCCATAAGAAGAGGAGGGATGAAAGGGGTAAACTAAATTCAAGGAAGTCACAAGGGCCAATCAGTGGAATGTGGTGGTTTGAATGGATCCCCAAAGACCACCAGAGAGACAGACTCACCGAACTGCAAAATCAAGGTTTATTGTTTCATCCAACCATGACAGCAGACCCCAGAGAGAGGGAGTCTACCTAGTCTATTGTAAAAGTTTTTAAAGACAAAAATCACAGGATTATACTAGTAGGAGTAGCACGGGTCAGATCCCGATTGGTTGACATTTGGGGAACAATTAAGGGAATTTCCCTGAGTCAGGGAAACTGTTTTATTAGCATTTTTGATTGGTTGTCTACAGATGGGAACATGTGGTGGTTTCTATGACTCTGTTGCTTGCAGGTAGCCTGTTCTCATTGGTTGGTGCTGGGAGGGAGCATTCTGTAGTTTTTATGGCTTTGTCTGTCTCTTGGAGGTGGTTTGTTGTCAGTTTCCAGGTACTAAGAGGAAGGTGTCTTGGAGTTTTGCTCATAACACAAGAACTAGAGGCTGGGTTTGTTTTGAAGGCTTTTTTTTAAAACAACCTTTACACTTATATAATTTCTCTCTAGTATGAATAATAAGAGTTGAATAGGAACTTAAGGCTTTGCCATACTTACACAGTTTCTCGACAGTGTGAGTCATTAGAAGTGAAGCCTTTGCATTTTGTTTGCCCCTTTCAAAAGAAAATGGCTCTGAAAAGGAGCAGCACGATTTGGTGTTGCCTTTCTGGAAGAAGTATGTCGCTGTGTGTGGGGGGCAGGCTTTGAGGTTTTGCTCAAGCTTCTCTCGGTTGACTGTCAGTCAACTTCTTTCTGCCTTCTGGTCAAGAAATAGCACTCTCCACTCCAGCACCACACATGCACGCACATCTCCATTCTCCGAATCATGAGGATAATGGGCTGAACCTCTGAAATGGGAAGCAAAGCACTCCAATTAACTGTTTTCCTTATAAGAGTTGCCATGGTCATGGTGTCTATTTACATTGATAAAAACCTTAACTAAGACACACGTTATGTATCTTAGTTACTTTTCTGTGTTAAGAGACACCTGTAGGAGTGAACGCCACCATTACCAAGGTAGTAGAAAGCATTTAATTTGACTTTGCTTACAGCTTCAGAGGGTGAGTCCATGACCTTCATGGTGGGGAGCCAGGCAACAAGCAGGCAGGCACAGTGCTAGAACAGCAGCTGAGAGCTTATGTCTGTTCCAGAACCATGAGACAGAGTGTGTGCCTGTGCAAACATGGGGGTAGTGGTGGAAGGGAATGGTGTATGCTTTTGAAACCTCATCTTTTTCCCGTCTCCTCTCTCCGGGGCTGGAAGACCAAGATCAACTGGGTGCATTGCATCCATTAAACGTGGGCTTTTAGAATTCTTTTTTCGAGACAGGGTTTCTCTGTATTGCTTTGGAGCCTGTCCCGGAACTCACTCTGTAGACCAGGCTGGTCTCGAACTCACAGAGATCCGCCTGCCTCTGCCTCCCAGTGCTGGGATTAAAGGCATGCGCCACCAACGCCCGGCTTAAAATTTGGTTTGATTTGGATTGCTGCATCGGCAGAGGCTTATGGGGTACAGACACTTTTCATCAAAACTACTTTAGCTGAAAAACCTGTCTCACTTCTGCTCACCTACTTATCCCTCTCAGATCCGATGGCATTTGATGACTAGGCTGCCTATGGCTCATTAGTTCATTAGTTTTGTTTCCTGCTAAAAGCACAGACAGGTGTGCCTCTTTCATATGTTTCGTAGTGGAGGATTAACAGATTTCAGAGGTTCAAAGTTTTAAATTTCCAGATTGTCTTCTAAAAATGCTCATGCCTTTTAGCCTAAAGCCATAGCCTTGTACTATATATAACACCAAGATGTAAATCTGTTCCAGCTGTCTTACAGACACCTGCTATTTCCTGGGAGACGTTCTGCTTCTATATCAAGAAATCTGGTCTGATAAAAACAGTCTCTAGAACCCATTTTTGCCCCATCCATTTTTTTTTTTAGGTTATTTTGCAGGTTCCTGGAACTGCACCATTGGTACTCCCTCTCCAGCTTTAAGTGGAAGCCTAACCCAACAACTGGAAAAGAAGGGCCTGTTTACCTGCCTGACCCATTCACCTTTGTCCGTACAATTGGGGCAGGCGGTAATGATCTGTTTGTTCACCTCAAGGAACAGGTGCCTGAGTTTCCATGATGGCAGCTAACGAGATGGTTCTCCACCCATACCTCCCGCTGATCGTGAGCCCACCAACTCCTGACTTTCCCCCTCCCAGCAGGAAGAAGCCAGACATGGATAGGCATCCATCTACCCAAGAATCTGGGATATTATGGTGGAAGTTCCATCCAAGTCCCCCTCCCCTGTCTCTCTCCAAACCCTGCTGCATCTTAGAAAGCCCACCAAATGATGACCCCTCCCCGCAGAAATATCCAAGACCACGCCCACAGGGTATTTAAACTGCCCCGCAGACACTAGATGGGTGGTTTTCTGGTCTCTTTCCCCTCTCCTCTCTGGGTGTCTAAAAGGCCATCCTGGAGCTTTTTATCCATTAAAGATGGGCTTTTCCTAATTTGGCTTGATTTGGATTGCTGCATTGGCAGACAGGCCTATTGAGGAGTAGAAGCTTTTCATGTATGTATGTGCATGTGTGCGGGTGTGTCATGTCACAGAGCACATGTGGAAGGCAGAGGACACTGGTTCTCTCCTTTCACTATACGAGTCTAGGTGATCGAATTCAGGTTCATCAGGCAGCAATCGCCTTTACTGGCTTAGCCACTTCGGCAGACAGGCCTCAGCGGTTTTGTTTTGTAAAATCACCTTAAAGTGATTGAGGGCACACAATTACAACATCGTCAGGTCCAAAATGACAAACACAATTACAGTGAAAAATTACATATCTGACATTGTGGAACATAGCATACAAACTACATAGTAATTATACATTACGCCATTTGTTATTGTCCGGCTGGCTCTGTAGCTAGCTAGCGTGGAGAAATGGAACCACGGAACAATCACACCCTTAGAACCTAGCCGAGGTAGATACAAGTTACCATGACAACAGGCACTCAGACATTTTCTGAACACGCCACGCTTGGAAGCACAGGGCCCGGGTTGCGTGTTGCGTCATCACTGCGCGCTCGGTGGCCCGCTCGGCGCTGTCTTGGAAGGTCCCGGCAGGGCTACCGTCGCCTCCCGCCAGGCATTCTAGCTTGCTCTTTTCCACCTTTGTTACAACGCGGAGCTCGTGAGGCTGTAAGTGTAGGCGGGCGGACTGGCGGGCGGGCTCCCTTCGGAGGCGCGCAGGCATGTCCGCTTCCTCCTAGCGGGGGCCTCGCCGCGTCTACTTCCGGCCGGAGCGCCGCTCCCCGCTCGGCCCTTTGTGTTCCCGCGGCGGCGGCGGCGGAGGCGCGGGCCTGGCGGGCTGTGTGGAGGCGGCGGGCGACGCGGCGGGAAGGCGGGCGGGCGGGCGCGCGCGCGCCTCTGCGGCCCGGGTGAGGACCGCCAGGGTTGGCTCGTGGGACCGCGTGGGCCGGGGCGACGACGCGGGGGCGCGACGGGCACCTGGCAGGGACTCCCGGCCGCCCTCCCGCCGCCACCGTACGGCCTAACAAAGCGCAGCCGGAACCGGGCCCCGGCATGAGTGCCGACCCCCCTTTCTCTCGGAGCCAAGTGTGGCGGCTTTGTGTTGCTCCGTGTTTGCCCGGCCTCATCCCCGGTTGTTTTTTGTTTTGTTTTTTTCTTCCTTCCCCTGCAGCTAAGTTCATTGAAAGCTGTCAACCCCGTCAGGGAGGTGGTTTTCTCTCAATATGAATCTTTTCAACTTGGACCGCTTTCGCTTTGAGAAAAGGAATAAGAGTGAGGAAGCTCCCGAAGCAGCCCCTCAGCCTTCCCAGCCCGGTCCTTCATCACCAATTTCTCTTAGTGCTGAAGAGGAGAATGCTGAAGGGGAAGTTAGCAGGGCAAACACCCCAGACTCAGATGTAACTGAAAAAACAGGTGAGTTAAAATGTTGCAAACTGATAACAGCATCCGAAGGTGACGGACAAGAGAAATTCGCAGTATTACACAGATTGATACATTGCCTCTGAGGTTCCTTTGAAGTACGATCAGCGTGGGTATTGCCATAGACACCAAGTGCCTGCCATCCGAGCATGCCTCCATTGTTATTTCCCTTGTGGGAGTTCTTGCAGTACAGCACAATGGACGCTGGAAGCCTAGTTTACACGAGTCCTAGGTCAAAATGGCTACTGAGAGGCAGTCCTATCGAGTGGTCGACTTCGAGGATGTTAATTTGATCACGGGTTTTCATTCATTTTAATATTCTTTTAGATTCCAACCTCCCCTCCCCCTCTCTTTTTGCTTGAGACGGGATCTGATTGTGTAGCTTTGAGCTGCTGTGAAACTCACGATGTAGACTGTCCGGTTTTGAAATCGTTGTCTTCACGTCTCTGCCTCCCCAGTGCTGGGATTACAGCTACGTGTCACCACTCCTGGCATCTCTTGTATTCCAGTCTGCTTGCTACTCACTGTGCATCCCAGTATGACAGTGGACTCAAAGCAGTCCCTCTGCCTCAGTGCTAGGATTTCAGCCATGGTTCAGGCTTGACACACCTCTGATCCTCTATCTCTGTGAGTTAGATGCTTAAAGATAATGTCTAGCCCGGAGGGGGGGTGGAGGCACACCCCTTTAATCCTAGCATTTGGAAGGCAGAGGCAGGCAGATCTCAGTGGCGTCCAGGTCAGCCTGGTCTACAGAGCAAATTTCTAGACAGCCAAGGCTACACAGAAAGCCTATTTCAAAAATAGTGAAAAGAAAGAAAGAAAAAAGGAAACAAAAAGGAGAAAGGAACTGTCTAATAATATAATTTGTGGCTCATTCTCAGAAATGTCCGGCTCAATAACATTTTTCTAATGGCAAACAGTATTTCAAGAGCTTTTAAATTAGCGTGGCCAGAAAGATTATTAGCATGTATTTTTACCCACTGTGCAGATGGTTTTATATGCACTGGACACAAGCTAATGTTATGTGAGAGGAAAGAACCTCAGTTAAAATGCTGTAAAGCCAGGCTTTGGTAGCACACGCCTTTAGGAGGCAGAGGCAGGCAGATCTCTGAGTTTGAGACCAGCCTGGTCTACAACAGCTAGTTCCAGGACAGGCTGCAAAGCTACATAGAGAAACCCTGTCTCGACAAAGAAAAAAAAAAAGAAAGAAAAGAAAAGAAAATGCTGTAGATCAGTCTGTAGGCAAGCCTGTAGGGTATTTTTTTAAGTTTAGTGATTGATGGGGGAAGGCCCAGCCCATTGTGTATTGTACTACCCCTGGGCTAATGGTCCTGGGTTCTGTAAGAAAGCAGGTTGAGCCGGGCGTTGGTGGTATATGCCTTTAATCCCAGCACTCGGGAGGCAGAGGCAGGCGGATTTCTGTGAGTTCGAGGCCATCCTGGTCTACAAATCGAGTTCCAGGAAAGCCTCCAAACAATGCAGAGAAACCCTGCCTCGAAAAACCAAAAAAAAAAAAAAAAAGAAAAAAAAAAAAGAAAAAAAGAAAGCAGGTTGAGCAAGCCAGGAGGAGCAATCCAGTAAGCAGCACCCTTTAATGGCCTCTGCATCAGCTCCTGACTTCAGTTCTCTGTCCTGTGTGAGTTCCTGACCTGGCTTCCTGCCAAATAAAACCTGTTCTGCCCAACTTGCTTTTTGGTCATGGTCTTTCATCTTAGTGAAACATCTGTTTATCTTTTTTACTTGCTACTCTTTCTCTGCAATGTAACATTAATGGCTGATTATTTGCAATTATCCTTAAATAACCTTGTAATTTTTTTCCCCTTTGGGACAGGGTCTTATATAGATAGCCCAGTTTGGCCTTGAATTTGATAGGTAGTGGGAAACCAACCTTTCACTGCTTCAGGCTCTGTGGTGGGCAACACTCCCAGTAAGCTCAGGATGACATTTTAAAGATTTGATGTAATTGAAATGTGGTGGATTAAGAGTTAGATTTCCAAAGGCTTTGATTTAACTGGAAGGATTTGAAGCACAGAATTGATAGTTTTGTTTTCTGTCTCATATTTGAATTGCATGAAAATGCTGTGTGTATGTGATTAATGTCTGATATCCAGGTAATTTTCCAGTAGTCATACCCATACCCATTTTTTTTTTTTTAATCTAGACAGGGTTTCTCTGTATAGCGCTGGCTGTCTTGGAACTCAGAGATCTGCCTGCCTCTGCCTCCCTAGTGCTGGGATTAAAGGTGTTCACAACCATGCTGGACTGATATACTCAGTTTTCAAGGTAGCCCAGACTGGCTTTGAACTTGTTATTTTCCTAACTGTTTGTTTATATCTATTCATTTATGTGTTTACTTTTTGAGACAGGGGTTCTCCGTGTAACCTTGATTGGCCTGAAACTGTAGATCAGGCTAGCCTCACAGATCATAGATCTGCCTGCCTTTGTTGGGATTAAGGTGTGTGTTACCCCATCCTGCTGTTTATTGTTTATTTTTGAGACAGCATCTTTTGTGTAGTCAAGGCTGAGCTTGTACATGTGTTCCTGCCTCTGACATACATGCCTCCTGGTTGCTCAGAGCAGAGCTGTGAGCCCCTATACCAGACTTTAGGTTTCAGACTTCATTGGGTCATGAAAGAATTGGGTGTAGGTAGGACATTTTGTGTGCATAGAAGCCTCTGTTTCATTTTACTCAAGTGGGCATTGGGTGAGAGTAAAAGCGCTTTGTAAACCAGATTTCATGCAATGTTTTAGTTATTTATCAATAATATATATGTATTTTGTGTTTTTTTTATAAATTTAAAAAAGTTATTGCTGGGCTATGTGGGCATGTGTTTGGAGGTTGGAGTACAGCCGACTCCTTCCATGCAGGTCTTGGGGATTTAAATTTGCTCCTTCATCTGCTAGCTACCTCACCATCCTCTTTCAAAAGGATTTATTTTTATTTTTTCTGTTGTGCCTGTAAATGTTGATGTATGATCCATTGGTCATCTGGAGCTGTAGTTACATGTGTGTGCTAGCCTCATGTGTGTAGTGGGAACTGAAAAAACAGCAAGTTCTCTTAACCTCAGCCATTTCCCCATCTCCCTCTTTTTTAATATATGAGGAATTTAATTGTTTCTTTTGGGGCTGAGGATGGAGCTCACTGTTAACCTACCTATCTAGCATGTATGAAATTTAGTCCCCAGTACTGTCAAAAATGAAGCAAAACAAAAGGATAGGATTAAATTACCTTTTCTAATCAGAATGTGCTTTTGTTTAACTTTTAATTTTTTTAAATTATCAATCACAGTACTTGGGAGGCAGAGGTAGGCAGATCTGTGAGTTCGAGACCAGCCTGGTCTACAAGAGATAGTTCCAGGACAGCCTCCAAAGCCACAGAGAAACCCTGTCTCAAAAAACAAAAAAAAATTTTTCATCTTCTGAGTGTGTGTGCATGAGAGAGAGATGAGAGAGAGAGAGAGAGAGAGAGAGAGAGAGAGAGAGAGAGAGAGAGAGAGAGGAGAGGAGAGGAGAGGAGAGGAGAGGAGAGGAGAGGAGAGTGAGCATACAGAGGTGCATACAGAGGTGCTTGCAGAGACCAGAGGTATCAGATTTCCTGGAGCTAGAATGCCAGGTGATTATAAGCTGCCTAATATGGTTGCTGGGACTTGAACATGGATCTTCTTGGAGAACAGAAGATTGAGTTTTCTCTGTAGTCCCAGTCTTAGTGATTTGTTTTCTTTCCTGGCTGCCCTGGAGTTGTAGACCAGGCTGGCCTTGAGTTCAACTTATAAGTGACCCAAATACCATGAATTTCTTGATCATCATGCCTACACCTGCCAAATGCTGGGCTTACTGACATTTTATCATTCCTTATTGTTGTACCTTCCCCCATGGGGGTTTGTTGACTGATTGTTACTAGGGGCTTTTAGGAAAACATTTCTCATCCCCTCCTCCCAGTAAGGCCTGCATGCAAGTTCTTGTTTATTGTCTAAAATCTAATTCCTGTTTTTGGTCCACCCCTTTGCGGGAGGGTCCTGGGAACATAGGCGTCTGACCTTGGTGTTTTTCCACCATACCTGCCTTTGGTATATAAGTCTCCACTCTTGTAATAATAAGTGCCATTCTCCTTGTAAGAATTAGCCGCTGTCTTTGTCTTTATTTTCATCCTTAGCCCTTAGCCTCGGATCGTCGTGAAGTATGGTAGCACTGTAGCTGCGAACACACTGGCAGCTCGATACACCTTCTCTTTTTTTTTTTTTTCCCTGTCCCTAAGATTTTAACACAACTTTGACCTCTTAGGCTACAGAATATTAGACCCATATTCTTCCAAAATTAAAAGAGCCCCATGAGAAGCATGATAAAGTAAGTCACATCAGTACAGACCACATTAATTTGTAACAGGGAGTGAGACTTCTTTTCTTTCTCTGGTACTGGAAATTGAACCCAGGGGCTCCCACATGCTGTAAAAGTGTTGTAGTTAGTACTTACATTCTCCAGCAACAAATAAACTGTAGCTGGCAGCCCACCTATATATGCTTACAGGTTCACTACAGAAGTGTAATGCCACAGAAGCCCTTATCTTTCTTCAAAATGTTTGTATATTTATTTACTTATTTGTGTGTATAAGCATATTTTCTTCCTCCCCCCTCCCTGCCCACTCTTCCCCTCTGTCGTATCTCCGCATGGCCTTATGCTTACTATGTAAGCATTTGACAATGAGCTACATAGCCTTGTAAGCATTCTTTAGCATTCTTATCTTTTGGATTTGAGGGTGTTGAGTTAATTAGTGAGTTTTGATTTATTATTTCATTTATTATGCAGAATGAGCCATTTGAAATAGCAGGTAAGTGCTCTGCCAGTGATCTATAACATTAGCCCCTCAAATTGACTTTACTCTGTGTCCAAGTTACCGATACTTACATGTTTTTCTTTCAGTCTTTGATTTTGTGAGTACAGTGGGTTTGGAGGGATTAAATTAATGGTAGATAAATTAAAAGAAGCTTCCTGTATTTTATTTGTATGTTAGAGTAGAAAATGAGTGAATTACAGTCCTTAGGGAGTAGCAAGAAGAAAGGATGTTTAAATATGTACTTTAACAAGTACCATATGATAATCATGATAGAAAAAAATACTAAAGAAAGTAAGATTAGATTTGAATCATAGATTCATAGCAATCATTGTTCCAGTGTTGAGTAGTATTTATATTGATGGAGGAGTTGAAGGGGGAGAAATACAGTAAACTCTTACATATTATTCTCAAGAAAGATCATAAAAAGTCTCAAAGAAATAACCTTTGGAGTAGACTACAGACGGGATCATCATGGAATCATTGTTGGATGAAGAAGTTGATGAAAGTGTTGAAAATACATGTTGCCTTGAAACAGATGTGATGTGTTTTGTTATCTCAATGAAGTTTAGTTAGCATAAAGTAAGAAACCACAAAAGCAATGTATACATATGCAAATATAGTCTCTCTTCCAAACTACCCTGAGTAGCTTCTAAATAGCAGGAATTTAATCCTTAGGTTGAATATTGGAAATCAGTTCATGGTACCAGGATTCTACTTCTAAACTGTCTTCTTTAAGAATCTTGGATTCTGAGTGGGTGGCATACCATAATCCCTGATCACTTGAATCATTTTGTCTCACCATGTAGCTCTGGCTGGCCTGGAGCCTTCTCTGTAGACCAAGCTGGTCTGGGACTCAGAGATCAACCTCCTCTGCCATTCAGGTTCGAGAACTAAAGGCATATGCCCCCACACCCAAACATCTGTTTTTTAAAAGTATAGTTTGGCAACCAGGGGGTGGTGGTATGTGCCTTTGAGTCCAGTACTCGGAAGGAGGAGCAAGCAGATCTCTGAGTTGAGGCCAGCCTGGTCTACAGAGCAAGTTCCAAGACAGCCAAGGCTACATGGAGAAACCTTGTCTTGAAAAACTACAGCAACAAAAAATATAGTTTAATGTTCGATATATTTGTTTTAGTGCATTTGCAGCATTTTGCAAACAATCTGTAGAAGTCTTTTCATCTTGAAAAATTGATAACTGCTCCATGTACCTGAAAACTCTTTTCTCTCTGAATTTTATTACTCTGTGTACCCCATTAGAGTTGCACATTTCGAGTCTTTTTTTTACTAGTTTTTAGGATTATCATAATGTCCTCATGGCTCATCCAAGTTATAGTATGTATCAGAATTTCATGGTTTTTTTTTTCAAGACAGGGTTTCCTCTGTGTAGTCAGGAATTTTTTAAAAATGATTTATTTTTGTTTTTTGTGAATGGATGTTTTTCTGGCATGTAGGTTTGCAGTACGTGCATGCTGTGAGTAAGCCAGAAGAGTGCATTATATTACCTGGAACTAGAGTTACAGATACTTGTGAAATACAGGGTGGGTACTGGCACTCAAAACTCTGCTCCTTTGGAAGAACAGCCAGTGCTTTTAACTGCTGACTATCTCTCCAGCCCTGAATTTTTCTAGTTTTTGTGTTACATCTGTTAGTGGATACCTGAGTTACTTTTCACTTTGTGAATCGTGATGCAGTGAACATGGTATGTGCATATTTTGTTTTTAGTATCTTTCCTTTCATTGCTTTTTGAGGACTGCTCTACTGTACCATAGTGGCTGTACCAGTTAACATTTCTATTTCCGGTACATGGATTTCAGTTTTTCCACTTTTTGAGTTTTTTAAAAATTTTATTCTGTGTGTGTGTGTGTGTGCATGGCGGCACTAGGAATTGAATCCAGAGTTTTTGTGGGTTGACTGTATACAATACCATTGAGCTGTATACAATACTATTGAGCTGCAACCTGAGTTATTTTCTGTTCTGTTGCAGTTTGTCTTGGGGGAAGAAAAATCGTTTTAAGTTTTGCTTTTGAGAGATTTGTAGCTCAGATTGGCCTCATTGTAGTCTTCTTGCCTCAGCCTTCTGAGTGCTGGAATTACAGGCATGAGTCATAACAGCTTGCTGATTTATGCGTTTTTGATAATAGCTAACCTACAGAATAGGAATTGTTATACGTTGATTTTTCAACTTTAAATCTCATCTAGAAATAAGGGTGATGACTTTTTCCTCAGCTCAGTATTTACCAGTTAACAGCTATTTAATATATCATCCTCATTAAAGTCTTTTTTTTAAAATTTATTTTTCAGTTTAAATTTAGATAAGAAACAAGGTTGCTTCACAAGTCAGTTCCAGGTACCTCTCCCTTTCCCTCCCCTCCTCCCGTGCCCTCCCCCCCAACCCCTCCCCAATATCCCCTCATTTTCCCAGGAAGGGTGAGGCCCTCCATGAGGGTGTCCATAGTCTGTCATTTCATACAGGGCAGGGCCTAGACCCTCCCCCAAGAGTTCAGGGTGAGCGTGCACCTCACATTGTTGGATGGGAGTCCAAAGTCCTTGTATATATTCGGGATGAGT
Source organism: Mesocricetus auratus (assembly GCF_017639785.1). NCBI lineage: Eukaryota > Metazoa > Chordata > Mammalia > Rodentia > Cricetidae > Mesocricetus > Mesocricetus auratus. Next base: position 127,356,620 of record NW_024429266.1, read on the forward strand.
ACTGATCTGCTTTCCAAGGCTCAATAGATTACCTAGGCCTCCTCACTGACACCCACATTTAGGGGGTCTTGATCAGTCCCATGCTGGATTCCCAGGCAAGAGTTAACCTTTGTAAGGTCAGCTATTTCTGGGGTTTAAACCAGCCCAGTCTTATCCCTTTGGTAATCAGTCCTCCCTCTCTGTTACTGGCTTTCTTGAGTTCAGCTCAGTACTTAACCATGGGAGTCTGCCTCTTTTTCCATCAGCCACTGAATGAAGTTTCTGTTTCCCAGACTCTCTGGCCATGGAATTGTAGGCTGGCACCCCCCAGATCTATGTCAAAAATCCATATATGAGAGAGGACATGCTATGTTTCTCTTTTTGTGACTGTGTGTACATCACTCAGGGTGGTTTCTTCCAGTGTCATCCATTTGCCTGCAAATCTCAGGATTCCATTGTTTTTTTCTGCTGAATAGTACTCCATTGTGTAAATGTACCACATTTTCTCTATCCACTCTTCAGTTGTGGGACATCTAGGTTGCTTCCAAGTTCTGGCTATTACAAATAATGCTGCTATGAGCCTAGTGGAACAGACATCCTTGTTGTATGAATGGGCATCTTTTGGATATATGCCTAAGAGTGGAGTTGCTGGGTCTTGTGGTAGGTTTATTTCCATTTTTCTGAGGAATCTCCATACTGATTTCCAAAGTGGCTGAACCAGTTGACACTCCCACCAGCAATGGAGGAGTGTCCCCCTTTTACCACATCCTCTCCAGCATAAATTGTCTTTGGTGTTTTATTTTAGCCATTCTGACAGTAATGAGATGGTATCTCAGAGTTGTTTTGATTTGCATTTCCCGGATGGCTAAGGATGTTGAGCACTTTCTCAAGTGCCTCTCAGCCATTTTAGACTCCTCTATTGAAAATTCTCTATTTAGTTCTGCAGCCCACCTTTTAATTGGATCCTTTGGTGTTTTGGAGACTTGCTTCTTGAGTTCTTTGTAAATTTTGGAGATCATCCCTCTGTCAGATGTGAGGTTTAGTGAATATCTTTTCCCAATCTGTGGGGTGCCTTTTTGTCTTGCTGACTGTGTCCTTTGCCTTACAGAAGCTTCTCAGTTTCAGGAGGTCCCATTTATTAATTGTTGATCTCATTGTCTGTGCTACTGGAGTTATGTTCAGGAAGCTATCTCCTGTACCAATTCTTTCAAGAGTGCCTCTCACTTTCTCTTCTAACAGGATCAGTATGGACGGATATATGTTGAGGTCTTTGATCCATTTGGACTTATATTTTGTGCAAGGTGATAGACATGGATCTATGCGCATTCTTCTACATGCCAGCATCCAGTTATGCCAACACCATTTGTTGAAGATGCTTTCTTTTTACCATTGTATATTTTTAGCTTCTTTGTCGAAAATCAGATGTTCATACATGTATGGTTTAATATCAGGGTGTTCAATTCGATTCCATTGGTCTACCTGTCTATTTTTGTGCCAAAACCAAACTTTTTCTATCATAGAGCTTGAAGCCAGGGATGGGAATGCCTTCAGATGTTGCTTTGTTGAATAAGGTTGGTTGTTTTGGCTTTCCTGAGTCTTTTGTTTTTCCATACAAAATTGATTATTGTTCTTTCAAGGTCTGTGAAGAATTGTGCTAGGATTTTAATGGGGATTGCATTGAATCTGTAGATTGCTTTTGGCAGGATTGCCATTTTTACTACATTGATCCTATCCAAGAGCATGGGAGATCTTTCCATTTTCTGAGGGCTTCTTTAATCTCTTTCTTTAAAGATTCAAAGTTCTTGCGATACAGGTCTTTCACTTGTTTGGTTAGCGTTACCCCAAGGTATTTTATGTTGTTTGTGGCAATTGTAAAAGGTGATGTTTCTCTGATTTCTTTTTCAGCCATTTTATCATTGGTATATAGTAGGGGTACTGATTTTCTTGAGGTGATCTTGGAGGCTGCCACTTTGCTGAAGGTGTTAATCAGCTGTAAGAGTTCCCTGGTAGAGTTCTTTGGGTCATTGATGTAAACTATCATATCATCTGCAAACAGTGAAAGTTTGACCTCTTCCTTCCCAAGTTGTATCCCCTTGATCCCCCTTTGTTGTCGTATGGCAATGGCTAGAACTTCAAGTACTATGTTGAAAAGGTATGGAGAGAGTGGACAACCTTGTTTTGTTCCTGATTTTAGAGGAATTGTGTTGAGTTTCTGTCCATTTAGTTTGATGTTGGCTGTTGGTTTACTGTATATGGCTTTTATTATGTTTAAGTATGTCCCTGTTATCCCAGATCTCTCCAAGACCTTTATCATGAAGGGGTGTTGGATTTTGTCAAAGGCTTTTTCAGCATCTAGTGAGATGATCATGTGAGTTTTGTTTTTCAGCTTGTTTATATGGTGGATTACGTTGATGGATTTTTGTATGTTGAACCATCCCTGCATCCCTGGGATGAAACCTACTTGATCGTGGTGAATGATTGTTTTGATGTGTTCTTGGATACGATTCGCCAATATTTTATTATTTTTGCATCAATGTTCATGAGGGATATTGGTCTGAATTTCTCTTTCTTAGTTGTGTCTTTGTGTGGCTTGGGGATCAAGGTTATTGAAGCCTCATAGAAAGAGTTTGGCAAAGACCCTTCTTCTATTGTGTGGAATACTTTGAGAAGAATTGGTATAAGCTGTTCTTTGAATTTCTGGTAGAATTCTGCACTGAGGCCATCTGGACCTGGACTTTTTTTTGTTGGGAGACTTTTGATGACTGCTTCTATTTCATTAGGGGTTATAGGTCTATTTAACTTGCTTATCTGTTCTTGATTTAGTTTTGGCAAGTGATAGCTATCCAGGAAGTCATCCATTTCCTTTAAATTTTCAAATTTTGTGGAGTACAGGTTTTCAAAGTATGACCTGATGATTCTCTGGATTTCCTCAGAGACCGTAGTTATGTCCCCCTTTTCATTTCTGGTTTTTAAAATTTGCATGTTCACTCTCTGCTGTTTGGTAAATTTGGACAAAGGTTTGTCTATCTTGTTGATTTTCTCAAACAACCAACTCTTCGTTGCATTGATTCTTTGTATTGTTTTCCTAGTTTCTACTTTATTGATTTCAGCCCTCAATTTGATTATTTCCTGGTGTCTACTCCTCCTGGGGGAGTTTGCTTCTTTGTGTTCTAGAGGTTTCAGCTGTGCTGTTAATTCTCTAGTATAACTGTTCTCCAGTTTCTTCATGTGGGCACTTAGTGCTATGACCTTACCCCATACCACTGCTTTCAAAGTGTCCCATAGGTTTGGGTATGTTGTGTCTTCATTCTCATTGAATTTGAGGAAGTCTTTAATTTTCTTTTTTATTTCTTCTTTGATCCAGGAATGGTGCAGTTGAGCATTATTCAATTTCCATGAGTTTGTAGGTTTTCTGCAATCTGTGTTGTTGTTGAATTTTAATTTTAAAGCATGGTGTCCTGATAAGATGCATGGAGTTATTCCAATTTTTTTTGTAGCTGCTGAGGTTTGATATGTTGCCAAATATATGGTCGATTTTTTGAGAAGGTTCCATGTGGTGGTGAGAAGAAGGTATATTCTTTTTTATGTGGTTGAAATGTTCTATAGATGTCTGTTAATCCCAGTTGGCTAATTACTTCTATTAGACCCTTTGCGTCTTTGTTGAGTTTCTGTCTGGTATTCCTGTCTAGTGGTGAGAGTGGTGTGTTGAAATCTCCCACTATAACTGTGTGGGGCTTTAGATGTGATTTAAGTTCTAATAATGTTTCTTTTACGAATGTGGATGCCTTTGTATTTGGGGCATAGATGTTCAGGATAGACACTTCATCTTGGTGGATTTCACCTGTGATGAGTATGTAATGACCTCCTTCATCTCTTTTGATTTTTATTTTAAAGTCTAGTTTGTTAGATATTAGGACTGCTACACCTGCTTGTTTTTTGGGTCCATTTGATTGAAAAAATTTTTCCCAACCTTTAACTCTCAGGTAATGTCTGTCTTTGAGGGTGAGGTGTGTTTCTTGTATGCAGCAGAAGGAAGGGTTCTGTCTTCGAATCCATTCTGCTAACCTGTGTCTTTTTATGGGTGAGTTAAGGCCATTAATGTTGAGGGATATTAATGACCATTGATTGCTCATCCTTCGATTTGCAATGGTTGTTGTTGGTGGAATTGTGTGTTCACCCCTTTGTTCTTTTGGCTGTTGGTAGAGAGGGATTCTCTAATGCCTATGTTTTTCTGGTTGTAGTTAACTTCCTTGGGTTGGAGTTTTCCTTCCAAAATTTTCTGTAGGGCCAGGTTAGTGGATACGTATTGCTTGAATCTAGTTTTGTCATGGAATATCTTGTTTTCTCCGTCTATAATGATTGAGAGCTTTGCCGGGTATAGTAGTCTGGGCTGGCATCCATGGTCTCTTAGTGTTGGTAGAATATCTATCCAGGACCTTCTGGCTTTCAGAGTTTCCATGGAGATGTCAGGTGTAATTCTGATAGGTCTGCCTTTATATGTTACTTGGCCTTTTTCCTTAGCTGCTCTTAATATTCTTTCTTTATATATTTGGGGTCTTGATTATTATGCGGCGAGGGGACTTTTTTTTGTGGTCCACTCTATTTGGTGTTCTGTAAGCTTGTACCTTCATTGGCATATCTTTCTTAAGGTTGGGAAAGTTTTCTTCTATGATTTTGTTGAATATGTTTTCTGCCCCTTTGAGGTGGTTTTCTTCTCCTTCTTCTATACCTATTATTCTTAGGTTTGGTCTTTTCATGGTGTCCCATATTTCCTGGATGTTTTGTGTTAAGGATTTGTTGGACTTAAGGTTTTCTTTGGTTGATGAATCTTCAACACTTGAGATTCTCTCTTCCATCTCTTCTACTCTGTTGGGAATGCTTGTATCGGTAGTACCTGACTGTTTGCCCAGCTTTTCTATTTCCTGCCTTTCTTCAGATTGTGTTTTTTTTTTTTAATTGTCTCTATTTCAGTTTTCAACCCTTGCAGTGTTTGCATTGCTTCTTGCAATTTTCGGTTTATCTTTTCGTCCATTTGTTGCCTTTTATGAATTTTTTGGTTTGTTCTTTATTCCATTTCTTGCATTTTTTGGTTTGCTTTGTCTTCCATTTCTTGCATTTTTTGCTTTGTTTCTTCTTCCATTCCCTGCATTTTTTTGGTTAGTTTCTTCTTCCATTTCTTTCATTTGTTGCTGTGTTTTTTCTTCCATTTCTTGCATGTTTTGCTTGTTTCTTCTTCCATTTCCTGCCTTTTTTGGTTTGTGTTTTCTTCCAATTCTTGCATTTTTTGGTTTGTTTTTTCTTCCATTTCTTGCATTTTTTGGTTTGTTTTCTCTTTCCTTTCTTTGAGGGATTTTCCTATATCCTCTTTTAGGGCCTCTATCATTTTCATGAAAGTGCTTTTAAGGTCGTTCTCTTCTGCTTCGTTCGCATTGGAATGTTGGAGTCTTGCTTGTATGGGGTCTCTAGAATCTGGTGGTGTCATATTTGCTTTTCTGTTGCTGAGTGTGTTTTTGTATTGTCTCTTTCTCATCTCTTCTTCTAGTGGGTGCAGAAAGAGCCCATTACTGGTCTGGTGGTTAGGGGACCAGAGTTCCCTTTTGGTGGGTGCTAGCAAGTCCAATAATCTGTTGGTTCTTCTATTCCTTGTCCTCGTTGTGGTCCCGTGGGTGGAGAAGAACAGGAATCTGGGGTGCTTAGCCTCCCACCTGGTCCCCTGGACCCTTTGCTGGATCCTGTTGTCCCTGATCCTGCGGCCGGAACAGCTGCTCCCCTGGTCTCCCTGGCTCCTCTGGTTTTCTGGTCTCGTTGGTGGGAGAGAAGACCCGGAGTCTGGGGTGCTTGGCTCCCACCAGGATTGGAAGCTCTATGCAGTTCCCAGGCGATCCCCAGGCACTGGAACACAGGCCCAGAAGCCGGCCTGTTGTACCTGATGCCTCCACTGGAACAGCTGCTTCCCTGGACTCCCTGGCTCCTCTCCTCCTTAAAGTCTTATATGTTTGTATCGGGGGTCAGTAGTCTTTCTGATCTATCAGTTTTAGTTTATTTTAATTCTTATAAATTAACACATGCATATGTGTTCTAGGCTTGAATGTGTTTCTTTCCCCACTCTTTGATTTGAAAGTTGTTAAAAAGTGATTTATATGGATTTTGTTTTCTAATTAAAATTTCCAATCATCTGAAATTGTGCTTGCATTTAAAAAATACTTGCTGCAATTTAATTGTAGTTCATACAACGGTACAAGTGAGGTTTGCTATAGTATTTTTATATGTGACTATGTTGTGTATTAATTGTGTCAGTACACCAAACCTTATTGAGATTCTCTTTGTAGCTTAAAATGGAGCTAATTTCTACCAAGGCTGTAGGAGCTTGAGGAGAAGAAAATATTTAATTATATGTCAATTAATATGTAATACTTAATTTTTTTTACTTGAAACTTCGGAAAACCAAAAGCTGAATATAATTTGCAGAGGCTTAAAATTATTCACTAGATATTTTACTTTTTGCAATACAGCAGTTAACATGTGCTGTGTGGTTTATGAACAAAGGATGGAGGAGGTTAGACTTAACTCACTGCTTTGGAGTGAGGAGAGCAACACAGGAACCTAGAATTTCTAATAGTGGAATTTTATGTTCTATACTAAATAAAACAAACTGAATGTACTTAAAACTATTTGTTTATCATTCTTTTTGTTTTAACTAAATAGTGTATACAACAGCACAGCAAGATGAAATAAATGATTTCAAGTCATATTTTCATCTCTTTTCTGATTTTTTTCTATTTTAGGTACTAGGGATAAAAAAGTCCAAGGGCTGGAGTAATGGCTCAGTGATTGAGAGAGCATGATGCTCCTGTAGAGAACCTGGGTTTGGTTCCAAACACCTGAAATGACAACCAATTTCAAGGGATATAGGACACCCTCTTCTGGCACATACTGCTGTACATATATGTACATGCAGGCAAACACTCATACACATTTTTAAAAAAAAAACAGTCTAAAAATAAACTCCAGGATGCTCTTTGCATCCACTAAACATTTACTTTTCTATCCACAACACAAATACACATACAAAAATAGGCCATGTCTCCTTTATAATTAAAAATTATTGTGTGTATATGGGTGTTTTGTCTGTATGTGTGCCACAATTGTGCCTGGTGCTGTGGAGGCCAGAAGCAGACATCAGATTCCCCTGCAGTTGGAGTTGCAGTAATGAGATGCTTTGTAGGTGCTGGGACTTGAATCTTGACCCTCCATTAAGAGTAGCCAGTGCTTTTAACTGCTGAGCCATCTTTACGTCCCCATAAGCTATTTATTTTACTTTTTTTGGAGATTGGGTCTAACTGTGTATCTCTGGCTGTCCTGGAACTCACTATGTAGGCCAGGTAGGACTCAGACTCATAGAGATCCCCCTGCGGCTGTTACCTTGAGTGCCTACACCATTACATGCAGCTTCAGAAGCCTCTTTTTTTCCTTTTGGTTTTGCGAGACAGGTTTCTCTGTGTAGCTTTGGAGCCTGTCCTGGCACTCACTCTATAGATCAGGCTGGCCTCGAACTCATAGAGATCCCCCTGCCTCTGCCTCTCGAGTGCACCACCAGTACCCAGCCAGAAGCCATTTCTTAATGAGAAAAACAAGAGAAACTGGAACAGATTCAAGTTTCTCCATTGAAAAAATAGCTGGGGTTATGGCTCAGGCAGGTCATTCTCAGCTACCCTGGGTTACATGAGGATGCCATTCTCTTGTACATTTGTGTACCGAGGAGTCCAAGACAAAGGAGATCTTTAGGGACAGTGGTCCAAAGTCTATAGCTCTGTTGTCCTGATAGAGCTTTTCTAACTAAAGGAGCTCTATTGTCTATTTTATTAATTCATAAGGGGTTTTCAAACTATCAAAAATATTTTTGTCATACAATTAATTTCTTGGTTCCTGACTAAATATATGTAACTAGTTTTTTTTTTTGTTTTTTTTTTTTGTTTTTTTTTGTTTTTTGTTTTTTTGCTTTTTCGAGACAGGGTTTCTCTGTATTGTTTTGGAGGCTGTCCTGGAACTTGCTCTGTATACCAGGCTGGCCTTGATCCGCCTGCCTCTGCCTCCCGAGTGCTGGGATTAAAGGCTTGTGTCACCAATGCCCAACTGTAACTAGTTTTTCGAGACAGGGTTTCTCTGTACAGCCTTGACTTTCCTAGAACTCACTCTATAGACCAGGCTGTCCTTGAACTCAAAATATCCACTGCCTTTGCCTCCCAAGTGCTGGTATTAAAGGCCTGTGACTTTTATTTTGAGATAGTGTTTGTAGGTAGGTAGCCCAGCTAGGCACAAACATTTTTAAAGCAATTCTGTGTTTTTGTATCTTTTGCTTTCCTGAGACTTGAGGCATTAACTTTTGTGCTTTTTATTGCTTTACACATCCTGCAGCATTGGTGAATTTTGTTATTAGTATTAACTGAGATTTCCAGTTACATTTTTTATTATTGATGAAATTCTATGATCAGATTCCTTTCATAAGCTTAACGCTTTCCTTTTCCATGGTGGGGATAGAACGCAAGGCTTCACAAATGCTATACAAGCACTTACCATTTAGCTGTATACCAGTCCTTTCTTTACTCATTTTATTTCCTCCTTTGGCTTAAGCCTGAAGTGATTCTTTATTGACATTTCATCTTGGAATATATGGCTTTCCAGTCCTGTATTTAGTATACTCATCAATTTTTTTCCCTAATGCTTTCCTGAGAGAGAGAGCGGGCATGTGAGTTATGTATTAGAAAGTATTGTAATAAAATGATTTTCCTATTATATCACTCAAATTAAGATGGTCCAGTTTACAGTGGATTGTTTTTACATTCTAGCTGTCCTTTTGTCCATTTTGGTATTTTGACAGGGCTTTACTATATATACCAGCCTGGCCTCAAACTTAAGGTCCTCCTGCCTCAACCTCTAAATGTAAATATTAGGGCTATTACTGCTGCATGTTGAACTTGGTTCTTTTTAGAAAAGTTTTTAGAAAAGTATGAGAGAGAGAGAGAGAGAGAGAGAGAGAGAGAGAGAGAGAGAGAGAGAGAGAGAGAGAGAGAGAGAGAGAGAGAGAGAGAGTGTACACACACCTAAGTGTATATACATGCCCCATTTGCATGCAGGTGCCAGAAGAGGGTATTTGAATAGTCTGGAGCTGGAGTTGGTTGTTGATTGGGGGTGCTGATAATCTTTGAATGGACCTTGAGAAAAACAGGATAATTGTTAGGTCTTGGCTGTAGTATTCTGTGAGGCTGGATCATCCAGCTGCCTGGAAGCTGTTTTGGATGTTGGATCAGCTGAGCCATCTGTTTTCATTGGTGTCTGGCCCCCTTGCTTTAAGATACATGAACCTTTAAAAGTAACATACATGTCTGCATTAGTACAAGTATAGGTTGGGCATAGTATACAAATCATTTAAAGATGAATAGTTTGTTTTATGTGTGTGAGCAGTAAAAATATACATCATGTATCTTGTAGTTGCTTTAGGTTTATTTCTTTATATTTGTAGCCAGGATTTTCAGGGGGTTGTCCTTTAGCAAGCTTGATCATCTTTAGCTTTGAATTCACAGCCTTTCATTTCCTATGGAAATAAAAGCAAAACTTCTTCCCCAAAGTAACACACCTTTTGGCTTAAATTTTGATGTCAAGCTATTTTAAAAATATATAGGTTGTTTGAATCTAGCAGTTTCCATTGTTTGTTGGACAGGGTTTCTTTGTGTAGCACTTCTGGAACTTGCTCTGTAGACCAGGCTGGCCTGGAACTCACAGACATCCGCCTGGCTCTGTCTCCCGAGTGCTGAGTGCTGGGATTTTTTTGTTTTTCGAGACAGGGTTTCTCTTGTTTTGGAGGTTGTTCTGGAACTCGCTCTGTAGACTGGCTGGCCTCGAACTCACAGAGATCTGTCTGCCTCTGTCTCCGAGTGCTAAGATTAAAGGGGTGCACCATAACGCCTGGCTTGAGTGCTGGGATTTTAAAGGCATGTTCTACCACTGCCCAGTGTAGCAGTATTTTTGATTCAGTGTCTCTCAGCAGCCAGAAAATTAAAAGACAACACAGTAAGGTCCAGGATCCAGACGATCTGTGTAGTTCCCATCTTTGTATGTCTTTTTTCTTGTTATATTACTTTACTCCCCTCTTAAGGACTTTATTATTTTTAAAAAAAGAATATATATATATATATATATATATATATATCTTACTGTATATGCACTTTCTTTTCTCTCTCCCAACCTGTGTATATTTTTAAACTGTCAAACAGCTAGAGGTTATTTTTTTCTTCTGAATGTGTCTTTACTGTATATTTCTTATCTTTTTCTGACCAGACCACATGAGCCTTTAAACTGCTAAGCTCCATGTCTGGAACCCAGAGTGGCTAGGACCAAAGCAGTGACTTTGGCAGCTGGCTCTGCCCCGCTTGGCTTCCTGAGAACCTAGCTTCATGGCTGAGGTACCAGCAAGAGTCATGCTTAGTGCCCCTACTCTTAAAGAAGTTTGGAAAAATATTCCTATCTCTACCTGTACAACTGAACTATTGGGTTAACTTGACTTAAAAATACTGTTCACGTGCCTTATAGTTGCAGGGCCTAAGATAAAGCTCTGAGGTAGTTTTCCTGCGTGAGAAGGCATGTGTTCAGTTCCTAGTACTGCATGGAGAATAAAGGGGTGATTATGATGGTTACCATGGTTCTGGGATTTCAGAACATGCTAATTTAGACTTGCAGAATAGAGCTGCTCCTTTCTTAGCATGGAGCAGGAGATGATTTTTTTTTTTACTCTCCACTTTAGTTTCATTTGCAAAATACTGATAAACTGTGTGTTCTACAGGGTTGTTTATTATGGTTGAGGGCTTGATATCGACTTAGGAAGTACTTAGTCTAATTGCTATTATTATTTAAATGTTTAAATATTATTTGACAGTTTCGTACATGTATATAATATATACTGATTACTCTCTCCCACCTTCTCACCTACCTCTCAGTCTTATCAATCCTACCCACTCATCCCTACCAACCTTTTCCCAGACTCATGACTGTTGGATGGCTTCTGCGACCCATTTAGTTTAGTTTGATTAGAGCTATTCATTGTAGGTTAGTGGGGTCATATGGTGGTTATCACTCCTCCTGAGTATCAGTAGTGGGGAGGTAGCAATTATTACCTTGTTTTTTTTATTTGAGGTTTAAAAATTATTTTTAATTATTTATATGTGTGTGTGGCTGGTAGTATGTGCACATTGAGTCCAGGTGCCTGCAAAGATCAATAGTACCTGATCCCATGGAACTGGAGTTACAAGAAGTTGTAAGCCACCTGATGTGGATGCTGGGAGTCAAACCGATTCTCTGCAGGAATAGTGTATATACTCTTAACTGCTGAGCCTTCTTTCCAGCTGTAAGATTTTCTTTTGAATGTTTAGATCAACTTTATTGATAACACCCAAAGCCAGAACATCATGATGTTCAGTAACAGGAAAAACAATGAATATGAAACACAAAGTTGTTTTGGGAATTCCTTGGCATTCTTGCTAACCATTGAGGCACAGTCATTTCATACTAGCCCTAATTGACTACTGTAATGAACATCCTTCCCCACCAGCTTAGTCCCAGAACCACATCAGTTCCAAATGAACACACAGGGTGCTATATTAATTATGAAGCTGTTGGCCGTTTGCTTGATTTCTTATTGGCTACCTCTGACTTAATTATTAACCCATAACTGCTAATCTGAGTATTTACACGTGGTCTTCGCTTACCGGAGAAAGGGTCCGGACCTCTTATGTCTCCCTTGTCATACATTGTGACTGACTGTGCCTCTTGTTTCCCAGAATCCTACTCGACTCCTAGTCCCACCTGTCTTGCTTCCCTATTGGCCAACAGTGCTTTATTTAATGAACCTGTAAGTCAGCATATACACAGAAGGATTTCCCCCATCAGACTACTAATTCTTTTTTTTTTTTTTAGATAGTGACAGGATCACCTCTTGAGTATATTATGATGGGGAAGGGGTGACAGTTTCTTCTGTGTAGTAGCCTCTAGTAGGGTACCTATGCTTGGTGTAAACAAACCTCCTGGCATGCTTCTGTAAGTGATCCTGTTGAAACCCAGGGTCTTCAAAAACACCTGGTGGGAAAGATGCAAGGGGTCAGTGGGGAGGGATGGTGCTGGTGGATATAGTTGAAAAGGTGTGTGAAAAATGTCATGATGAAGTCATTATTGTGTATGATTAAATCATGATAATAAAAGGAAACCCATTAAAAAGTTGTAGGAGAGCTGGGCATGTTGGGGTTTATGCCTTATAATCCCAGCATATAGGTAGCTAAAGCTGTGGCTCCAGAGAGACATGAGTTTTCAGTTTATGGAGACCTTTTCTCAAAGAAAAGTAGTGTTCGCAGTGGCAGGGGCAGAGGCAAAGCTCAAGGCTGTCACTCCTAGCAGCCTGAGGAATTCCTGAAGTGTTTTAGTACCTTGACTTAGGTACAACTGCATTCTTGTATTCCTGCAGAAAATAATTTCAGGATGAACCTGGGTGAAGCAGATTGAGGTTTATTAAAAGAGATTCTCAAGCATGAGGGCTAAGAGAAAGAGTTGCTTGTGTAGAAACAGAACATGATGGTGGATTAGGAGTAACTATGTATGATTGTGCAAGTTTTGGGAATATCCTTGTTCTGTGAATTTCTCAGGCATCCTTCCCTCCTTGCTTTATTTCTCTTTTGACAATTCAGATACCACATGGCTGTATCTGTGGGATTACCAAAAGAGTTAAACCTTTTACTGTAAATCTCTGGTGAGAGATTTCTAGAAAACTCGGGTTTACAGTTGGGAAGAGAGAAAACCTTAAGCAAATGTTGGTTATATTGTAATTCTTGTTCTCAACTGGGAAGAGGCTTCAGCTAGACTTAGTCAGGCTGAGGGCCTCCTTTCATTGTCTCCATAGTTTTTCCTGCCTTGTTCTTTGTCAATGGGAAGCTATTTTCGTTTTAAAACAGAAATGAACTGGGCGTTGGTGGTGCACGCCCTTAATCCTAGCACTCCCAGCACTCGAGGCAGAGGCAGGCCAATCAAGGCCAGCCTGGTCTACAGAGCGAGTTCCAGAACAGCCTCCAGAACAATACAGAGAAACCCTGTCTTGAAAAACCAAAAACCAAAAAAAAAAAAAAAAAAAAAAAAAAACCAAACAGAAATGATGTGTAGAATTGGTGATTTTTATAATAGCGCATGAATGGAATTAATAAAAATTTATTTTGGAATTGCTCAGAATGTCTCGTTTTTTTCTTCTGCAGAAGATTCAAGTCTTCCAGAAACTCCAGACAATGAAAGAAAAACAAGTTTATCATGTTTCCAAAGTCAAAGAGGAATACAGTACATTGATTTGTCTTCTGACAGTGAAGATGTTTCCCCAAATTGTTCCAGTACAGTTCAAGAGAAAAAATTGAACAAAGACACAGTGATTATAGTGTAAGCCACGCAACAGTCAACTATGTTTGCACTTGTTAGAGCTTTCAGAAATGATAAGTAATTTGAAATATTTGTGTGATTATTTTTGCCTTTATTCATCTGCATCTTTATTGTTTTTCCTGTCTTTTGTTTTCTAGAAAATGATTTTTGATAAGGTTTAATGAGAAAATTTTGATATAATTAACCATCTATAGATAAGGATATGACTAACTAGTACCTTTGCACATCTATAATTGCCTTATGATTATTGAGTCCAGGAATCGAATCATTTAGCATTTATTAGGTGTATTCTATGCATTTTTCTTAGGAAAAGAGCAAGGAACAAATCAGCTCTACATTCTTGCCCTCATGCAATCTCTACTTTATCTAGAAAGATAAACAATAACGCATACTGTGTGTCAAAGAAAAAATATTATAAGCAAAAAAAGAAGAGTAAAAATAGGGGTTTTGCACCTTAATATGGTGTCTTCCTCTCTACCCCCACACCTGGCTTTTCAAGACAGAGTTTCACTGTATCACAGCCTAAAATTACTTTGTTTTTTTCTGTGCATTGTTACTGTATCTGTGTAAGGGTGTCAGATTCCTTGGGAACTGGAGTTAGAGACAGTTGAGACCTTCAGTTATGAGCTGCCATGTGTCTGCTGGGAATTGAACCCTGGTTCTATGGTAGAGCATCCAGTGCCCTTAACTACTGTGCCATCTCTTCAGCCCCTTTTAATATGGCTTTTAAAAGAACAGGTTATAAACACTTCATTGAGAAGATGACACTGAGCAAAGACCTGAGGAAATAACATGTGTAGTGGCCCTGTGGTGGTAATTGCCTACTGTTTGTAAGGAAAGTTGGAGGCAGGTTATGAGGTGAAGATCTCAGTGTAAAGGATAGGGTAGAGGTGGTTTCTCATTATGTTAGAGTCATATTCCTTTGGTTTTTATTGCTTTTGTTTGTGTTTTGTTTTGAGACAGAGTCTCATACTGTGTCTAGGTTTGTTTGTGTAGTAGAAGCTAGTTCAACCTGAGTTCTAGGATTATAGCCATATACCACCAATCCTGGCTTGGTTTTCATTCTGGATGAAATGACTGTTGAGCAGAGGTAAAGTGATCTTAGTTTAAAAGATTTTTGGTAATCCTGGGGGACAGTAGTAGAACCATAGATGCTGTTTTACTCTTCAGTAAAAAAGATTGGAGATTCAAATGCACTCAGTAATTGTGCAAGTGAAAAGTAGTTAAATTCTAGACACTCTCTGAAAGTAGAACACAAAGAATTTATTAATTGATGTCTTGTGGGTTGGGAGAGAAAGTTGTCATCCTATCAGTTTTGGCTGAGCAAGTGACAGGATGAAATTATCTTTTACCAAGAAAAAGCCTTTGTTGTGATTGGGAAATAACTTCAGAATGAAAGTCAACAATTCAGTCATATATGTATAGTGTCAAGAAAGCTCTTGAACATCTGTAGAGATGTCAGTGAGGTGGCTAACTTGTGATATTCAAGATCTGAGAAGTCTAGTTTGTGTATCCAAATTCTGGAGTCTGTAGAGTATTACTCTACCTACTTATCTATTAAATGCGTCTTTTATCTCTATTTGGTGTTGGGATTCAAATTCAGGACCTTGCTCATGTTAGGCAAGTGTCTGTCAAATTCCAAGCTCTTGTTATGTCTATGTAGCTCAGTTTGTATTTAAGTCATATTCTCCCACCTTGTCTTTTAAGTGATTGGACCATTAAAGCTACATTGTGATATGAGGTCACTAAAGGATACAAGTATAACTGAAGAAGACAGGGCCTCTAGATTAAAATGCTTAAGCCAGAGGGACCCTGGTTGTTAGGGAGGTGAGATGACATCTGTAGAAGGCTCTTTAGAAGGATCAGTCAGTTGAGCTGACACTCAATCAGTTATATTATCTTAGGGTTGGAGAGATGGTTCAGCAATTAAGAGCATTGACTGCTCCTGCAGAGATGACCCAGTTTCTGGTTCCCAGCACCTACATGGCAGCTCCAACTCTAGTTCCAAGGGATCTGAGGTCCTCTTCTGCTCTCCATGGGCACCAGGCATGCATGTATTGCATGTCCTTATGTGTAGGCAAAATGCTCAGTAATATAAAAATACATGTTAGAAAAAAGTTATATATGATCCTCTAGAATCCAAGCAAAGAAAGGGTTGGAAGAGGTCAGATTAATTTCCTGCTTACAGTTAGATGACGACTTACCTTAAACTAAACAGAGCCATAGTAACATCTTATTATGAATGAAATAGAAAGCAGTGAAGCAGCTCAATGTTTAGTCATGAGGAAAATGGATGCATTGGTTTTCCTGGTTCCCATCCCCAATGCTACTTTTTTTTTATTTTGGAAAAGCTTTACATTAATGGAAAATTGCAAAAGCAATGTATCCAGCTTCCCTGAAAGAAAAGTCACTGATAATTTCATATTTCCTTTATGTTATAAGCAATTTAATAAATAATAAATGAAGTATGGTATTGCTACTCAAAATGCTGATTTTTAAGGTACTAATGTCTTTAGCAAGAAAATTCTTTTTTATAATTTTTATTTCATCTGCATTTGTGTTTGCCTGCATGTATGTTTGTGTGATGATATCAGTTCTTGGAATTACAGACAGTTGTGAGCTGTCATGTGGGTGCTGGAAATTGAACCTAGGTTTCCCTGGAAGAGCAGTCGGTGCTCTTAACCACTGAGCCATCTCTCCAGCCCTGCAAAACAATCTTTTTTTTTTTTTTTTGGTTTTTCGAGACAGGGTTTCTCTGTGGCTTTGGAGGCTGTCCTGGAACTCACTTGGTAGTCCAGGCTGGTCTCGAACTCACAGAGATCCGCCTGCCTCTGCCTCCCGAGTGCTGGGATTAAAGGCATGCGCCACCAACGCCCGGTGCAAGAAAATCTTTAAGTGGTAAAAAATCAGCTGTAATAAGCGATATCCTTAATAACATAGTTTTTTTTAAAAAATCAGGGTAAGTTGCTTTTGTTGTGTGGACATGTTAAGCAATTGGGAGTGCAGCAGTCAGGTCTTGGATCATGAATTGAGTAGGATTTTATAGTCATTTCCCCCAGAATCATGCAGTGGGGTGATTTACTGTTATTGCTAATATTTTGAGACAGGGTCTCATTCTGTTTTAGCCCATGCTGGCCTGGAACTTACTTTGTATCCCAGGCTGGCCTCAAGCACTTAGCAATTCTGCCTTATCTTCATATTTGTTCTTTGCCATATCTTTTTTGCTTTTTTCTAGACAGGGTTTCTCTGTATTGTTTTTGGAGACTGTCCTGGAACTCACTTTGTAGACAAGGCTGGCCTCGAACTCACAGAGATCCGCCTGCCTCTGCCTCCCGAGTCCTGGGATTAAAGGCGTGCACCACCAACGCCCGGCTTGCCATATCTTTTTAATTTCATTTACTATAAACTGTTTCTCAACATTTTTTTTTCATTATTAACTATCGTTAAAGGTGACAGGTCAGCTTTTCTTAGGATATCTTTAAATTTAATTTTTGTTGCTCTTTCTTTATGATTACGTAGCTTAGTGGAAGGGATACTACAGAAATGATCTTGTGCCTACAGGAAGTGAATGGTATCCATGTGTCCCAGTCTTTCCTCTTGTTTTTTTCTAATCTGAGCTGAATTTCTCTAATGAGTTACCATTTTTTCCTTCGGAGTGAGTCTTCAAGACTGGATAATATCCATTCCCTTTTTTTGTTTTTGTCAAACAGGGCTTCTCTGTATTGTTTTGGGGCCTGTCCTGGAACTCTCTCTGCACACTAGGCTGGCCTTGAACTCACAGAAATCCGTATGCCTCTGCCTCCCAAGTGCTGGGATTAAAGGGGTGCACCACTAACGCCCGTCCCATTTTTTTTTTCCCCTCCAGTTTTTCAAGATGGGGCTTCTCCTTGTAGCTTTGGAGGCTGTCCTGGAACTAGCTCTGTAGATCAGTCTAGCCTCGAATTCACAGAGATTCACCTGCCTCTGCCTCTTAGGTGCTGGGATTAAAGTCGTGTGCCATCACCAGCCATCACCCATTTCCATTTTTATCCTGTAGTTCTTGCCTCCATTGGCAATGCTAATTATAAAATGGGGTGTTTTGACTGTTATTCTAGAATTTACACTTTCCATTAGTTTTCTACTATATCAAAATTATACTCTCCTAATTTATTCATTTGTTTCCATGTAGAGTATACCAAATGTCAGTGTAGAATCTTAGATGCTTATCTATTCTGTGGCTTATAATCATAGTCATCTTGAACGTAATTGTTTAGTTAAATGATGACCGCTTCAAGTTGTCTGCTTTATCTGGTAAGAATATTATTTTGTGTGTCATTCTTCTGGCATAAGAATTTTAGCTTAGACTTTTTCCTACTTCAGGCCTGAAATTAGGATGACCCATAGCTCTCGTTCATTTTAGAAGGAAGTGGGTGGTATTTTAAAATTTGTTGATCAGTGTTCATTTTTTGCTGTTGTGTGAGCTAGAGTGTTACGGTATTGTCCTTCAAACAGAATGACATAGGTCCTGAGACTGGACGAAAGAGAAAGGGAAAGTGGAAGGATGTGGTGGTACAAGCCTGTAATCTCAGGACTTGGGAGGTGGAGGCCACATGACACAGGAATTCAAGGCCATCTTTAGCTACACAGCTAGGCTAGATGAGACCTTGTGTCCTCCTTCTTTTCCTGTTGCTGTAATAAAATAAGATGACTAGCAGTTTGTGCTTACTTCGCTAGCTTGGTTTCTCACCTTACACAGTCCAGGATTCCCTGTGCAGGAAATGATCCTGTTTATAATTACTGTGGATCTTCCCACATCAGTTAACATGACCAAGATAACCCTTCACAGATAGCCCCAGAGGCCCATCTCTCAGGTGATTCTAGATTTTTGTCAAGTTGACAATACCATCCACTTTACTCTATCTGAAAAGAAAAGGGGAGAAAAATTGAAAGTAAAGGTGAGAGAGAGGTGTGTGTCTTAGAAAAGTAACAGCTGACAGTGAGATTGGCTTGGGGGATAAGTGAGTTAAGTTTGCTCTAGACGTCATGCATAGCAGAGAGGAACAGGATTAAAACTGGTTGTTATAGAATAAACCCCCTTGTATATCTGACAATGTTAAGATGGTAAAATTTCTTTTCTTTTGACAAATACTGATTATATTTAATATTCCTGTAAATGTTGTCTTGTGTCATGTGTTTGCATATAGACAACGTGACAGAAAGCATTAGTGGGATACATTAAGAATGTGTTTTCCCCTCTGATAATTTGTAGTTCAGAGCCGTCTGAGGACGAAGAGTCCCATGATCTTCCTTCTGTGACACGAAGAAATGACATTTCAGAACTGGAAGATCTTTCAGAATTAGAAGATCTTAAAGATGCTAAGCTTCAGACATTGAAGGAACTTTTTCCACAAAGAAGTGACAGTGATCTCCTAAAGGTTGTACCTTTTTTAAAAAGTTGTAAATCATGTTAGTTTTTTTTTTAAAGACTTTTTTCCAAGTTATGTGTCTGTATGTTTGCTTGCATGGGTGCATGTGTACTGCTTGCATGCCTGGTACCGGTAGAGACTGGAAGAGGGTGCCAGATGTCATTGAACTGGATTCACAGACCATTGTAAGTTGTCATGTGAGTGCTGGGAATTGAACCTGAGTACTCTGCAAAACTGCTCTCAACCGCTGTCTGTGGTGCATGTCAGACAGACAGACAGACAGACAGACAGACAGTCTCTCTGTCTCTGTCTGTGTCTCTGTCTCTGTCTCTCTTGCATACCTGTGCAGGTCAGAACACAGGTTATCTGCACTTTCACCTTGGGATCTGGGAAGCCAACTCAGATCATAGAGTTTGTGTGGCAAACACTGCCCGTGCCCACTGACCTATTTAGTTTACTCAGGTTATACCTTTTATAGCAGTTATTTTCAGCTACAATGATTTAAAAAAATCTCTCCCGAATTCAGTGTAGAGTTATAATACATAGCCATCTGTCTTGGCACCTGTTGAGGCATGCTGGGAACAGAACCCCTAAAAAGCAAATATGTTTGGAAGGCAGTGCTGCAAGGCCAGTTTTGTTGACTATATGTGAGGTCCTCAGAACCAAAGAGAACCAACAGCCCTTCTTAAAATTGAAGATGGGTATGTTGGAACTGAAACTGAATTCTACTGAGGCAAGAGATGTACTTATGTCTGTAAAGCAAAAACCAACATGGCAACTCCTGGAGGTAAACCAAACAAAACCAGAGTATCTGAGGGAAACAACTCAGGCCAGTAGAAACAGTGGTAGGACTTCATGCTGTATTCCTAAGTGGTCTTCAAGCAAAGGCTGTTGAATACAGAATCTGTGTGATACTTACTGTATTCCTCTTGGGTTATGTGAGAATGAAAAGTAAATAAATAAAAATGGATTTGTGCTCTAGGTTTTTGTTTGTTTGTTTTAAGATATCTTATGTTTAAATGAATTTTCAGTAACAAGTGTAAACTTAAAAAATTTACCATAGGGTTAACCACTGTGATCACATGCCCCCACTTAGATAATGTTTCCTAGATTTATTCAATACTCAGATCTTTGCGAAATCATTTTTTTCAAGGTTATGTTGTAAACATCTGTCTTTTCTCCTTGTTAGTTGATTGAATCAACAA
The DNA here is from genome assembly GCF_017639785.1 of Mesocricetus auratus. Taxonomy (NCBI): domain Eukaryota; kingdom Metazoa; phylum Chordata; class Mammalia; order Rodentia; family Cricetidae; genus Mesocricetus; species Mesocricetus auratus. The sequence goes on from NW_024429266.1 coordinate 127,376,670, forward strand.
GCACTATGGATGGAGCCATCGCTGCTGCCTTGCTGATGTTTGGTGATGCAGGTATGCTTTTTTTAGCCTTAGGTTATCACAGATACTATTTATTATGTTTGCTTAACATTTAGTCCAATTTTGTGAGTTGTCAGTAACTTCAGTTTCTGGCCGAAGAAACCAGTTTAGAAAGGTTAGGTAAATCACACAGTTGTTTAGTGATTTTGCATTTTTTCTGCTTATCAAATTTTATTAATTAAAACTTTTGAAAGTCATATTTAAGTCTCCCTTCTCATTGCATGGTGGTTTTGTTGATAGATCTACAAACCTGAGTCAGTAAGAACTTAATATCTTGAGGAAAACCCTAGCTGGTGGTCAGCATTCTTTCATTGTGTAAATATTTTTGTTGTTTCAGACTTCTGATAGAAAAACACATAGATTTGCGGGCAGTGGTGGCGCACGCCTTTAATCCCAGCACTCGGGAGGCAGAGGCAGGCGGATCTCTGTGAGTTCGAGGCCGGGCTGGACCGATAGCCTCCAAAACAATACAGAGAAACCCTGTCTCGTAAAAACAAAAACAAAAACAAAAAAAAAAAAAAAAAAAAGAAAAGAAAAACACATAGATTTGAAGGAGCTTACAATAAAAAAACTTCAGTTGTTTATTAGTTTTGATTGTCCTTTAATTTATACATATAGATATTTTTACTTTTTCAATTCATATGTTTTTGTAGTAGGTTTACAGGTTTGTTGTTGTTGTTTGTTTTTGTGGCAGGGTATCTCCAAGTACCTTGATACTGTCCTGGAACTTGTCTGTAGACTAGTCTGACCTTGAACTCACAGAGACCCACCTGCCTTTATCTCCCTAGTGCTGGGATTAAAGGTGTGAGCAAGTTCCAGGACAGGCTCCAAAGCTACTAGAGAAACCCTGTCTTAAAAACAGAAAGCAGACAAACAAACAAAAAAGGTGTGGCGGGGGGAGGTTGCTGGAGAGATGGCCTAGAGGTTGAGAGCACTGAATGCTTTTGCAAAGGGCCCCAGGTTGATTCCCAGCACCCACATGGCAGCTCACAACTGTCTGTAACTCCAGTTCCCTGGCAAAGCACCAATGAACATAAAAAATTTAAAACAACAACCAAATAGCTTCTCAGTTAATCTGGGTTTTTCTAATTTTAAAAAGGACTTTATGGTACTCCTTTGTGATTCCTTATAGGATTAGTTTATTTGTTCTTTTCTGTTGGCACTATATCTATTATTATACTAATAAAATAAATATCCTACATAAATCTTAGGTTATTCCTGTAGGCCAAATTTCATATTATGTTGCTTAATCAAAAATATACACATTTTTAATTGCTTTGTGTTACTTTTACTAAAAGTTGTACAAGTTTATGATTTCAAAAAATGAATGCCCATTTTCTCGAGTGGATTTTTCTATTGAAAAATTAAAATTTTTAAACTTACAATACATACCTAAAATATATATAGTATGTTCTCACAGGCCTGTCATCACTTTCAAAAGGTTGTCTACCTCATTTTCTATCCCCTCACTGGATTGACTAGAGAGGATTCTAAGTATGATACCATTTCCTCCCCATTAAATACTTGTATACCTTTAATTTCCTTGAGTTTTGACAGGGAACAGTATTATGTGGGTACCATGTGTATAGAATATTGAGAAGATTTTTGTAACTTTTTCTGGGTCTTGAAATTCTTTGCAGTGAAGGGTGTAAATAATAGTGTCAAACTTGGTTGTTGTGAAGAGCTGATGAAGCTGATGCTATTTCACTATGATGACTGGTGCTTGTTAGAATTCTTAGTGCCATCTGGGGAGAGAAACACTACAGGAGCAGGTTGACTTTATTATTTCACAAGTTCTGGAATGCATAGGCTCAGTTACTACATTAGTTGCATGATGACTTTGGAGATTTTACACATTACTTTTTTGCTTTCTTTTTAATCTTTCTATTGAAAACAGGTTTTAGAATAACCACTGTTCCCAGCACTCGGGAGGCAGAGACAGGAGATCTCTGAGTTTGAGGCCAGCCTGCTCCTCAGAGCGAGTTCTAGGACAGCCTCCAAAACAATACAGAGAAACCCTGTTTCGAAAAACCAAACAAAAAAACAAAAAACCACTGTTGTTAACACTAATCTTTTCTTTTTTGTCTTAAGTAACATTTCAAGTATTATTATTACTGTTCAACTAGTAGGTAGCACTTACTATTTTAGGCACTGAAGATTTATAAATAAACCAGATACCCACCCCTCCCTTGGTGAAGTTTTCAGCTACACTGAACCTTAACCTCTGGGTTTGTTCCTTTTTGCCTGATTTTTTTTAAATTTTTTTTATTTTTTTGGTTTTTCGAGACAGAGTGTCTCTGTGACTTTGGAGGCTGTCCTGGAACTCGCTTGGTAGTCCAGGCTGGACTCGAACTCACAGAGATCCGCCTGCTTCTGCCTCCCGAGTGCTGGGATTAAAGGCATGCGCCACCAACGCCTGGCTTTGCCTGATTCTTATATGTTACTTAAATTTTAAGTGGAAAATTACAAGGAAACAAGAAATTGGGATTTTCTTGTTATTTAAATAACTTTCCTTTCTAAATCATGGAATGAACAAGGCAGTCATTTCAGACATCCTCACTTTTAGTAGAGTGAATTTTGGGTTCTTGTGTAGAATGACAGCTTTATCTGAGCTGAAGATAAGCTGATCTTCAGTTTACCACCTGCCCTTAAGACAGAACATTATTTTAGATATTTTGAGTTATTTTCTAACAAAAGGCTTTTCAAATAACTGTGAGTAATCTTAGATAGCTATACCAATCAAGACTTTGAACAGTCTGTAGATAGTGTCACCCAAGGTTTTTAAACTTAAAAATTTTCAGTTATTCATACTAAGGTGTTTTTTTTTAAGATTTATTTTTTGTGTATTGGTGTTTTGCCTGCATGTATGTCTCTGTACCACTTGTGTACCTGGTGCCTATGGGCCAGAAGAGGATACTAGATCCCCTGGAACTGGAGATAACTGGTGCTATGAGTCATCTTGTGGGTGCTGGGAGTTGAAGCCAGGTCCTTAGAAAGAGTAGCAGTGATCTTAACCTCTGAAAGATCTCTGTAGCCTGGACATGCTGAGTTTAAAAGACTATGTATCTACTTTTTTATTTTATGAGATTAAAAAATAACACTTTATTGACGTTATGAGAGAAGACTCTATTCTCTTTTTAGGTAAAAATTAAGCATTTGTATTTGTATCAAGCAGTCTATATTAAAGCTTTTTTATGAGTAAAATATTACTGTTGTCAATACTCACTTAAATCCACCAACTATATGTGTGATGATGAGGTGGTTTTACCTTTCCTTTTAAAAGTAGATGCTGAAAATCAGTAGTGTATGCAGGAGGGATGTATTACGAAGTGAACCAGGAGGACACATTAGACTTTCATACTAATATGATTGTTAGTCTATAGAAAACCAGGATTCTGTTTTCTCTTGGAACCATAATATTGGGAAGTTTTAGACTTAGAATTTTAAAGATGCCAAGATTGTACTCACTTTGAGTTAAGTGTACTTAACTATTGGTTAAAAACTTGTGTTTTCGTTCTTTCTGATTTGTGAAATAAAAATATTACCCTTTTGTAGGTTTGTTATGCAAAGTAAGTGAAAATAGTTTATATAAGACCTTTCATAAAGCCTGATTTACTGGTGTCAGTGATGCTGTTCTGATAGCTTATGCTTGATAAGTAGCCTTTTTCACTTCTCAATAGTCTGGTATTGGTGAGAACTCATAGTCTCAATATTATTTTGTAGAATTACTTATTAGAAGAAAGAATATTTTTAGCACCAGTAATGTAATATTTTATAAATGAAGTGTAGCAATGACTCCCTTTGAAAAGATTGCAGTCTTTTCCTTTAATTTACTCATGCAGCTATAGAAGAATCCTAGCCCTCTGTCAAAACAGCTATATTGATATAATACTTTAGGTTTAAATTGGTTCTTTTTATTTCTGTGTAATATCTGAGTATTTCTCTTTTAAAAGGTGGTGGACCCAGGAAAAGAAAATTATCTTCTTCTTCTGAGGCATATGAGGAGGATGAATCTAATGACGATCAGTCTTTAAAAAAGCCCCGAGGGGATCGTGTAAGTGTATGGGAATTGCTGCATCAGAGTTAGAGGATGTTGAGTGTAGGGCTAGTGAGATGGATCAGAAATTAAGAGCATTGGGTGTTTTCCAGAGGACCTGATTCTAGTCTGAACTTGTGCTTTACAGCCCTCTGTAACTCTAGTCTCAGGGTATCCAACGCCCTCTCCTGACCTCAATAGGCACTGCAACTGCGTGCTCGTGGTACGTATATGCTTATATGCTGCAGATGAAAACCCACCATTCATATCAAATGAAAATAAATACAATCTCAAAAAAAAATGCTGAGTGTGTGGGTATCAGACCTGAAAGTCCACCTAAGTAACTCTGTATTTTTTTTTTTTGCAGCTTATAAGTGACTATATGGTTTTAATAATCAAGCCGATGTTCTATAAATCATGGCTAAGGTTGTTTCCTTTGTGTGGTCATAAACTACTTCCCGAAGTGCTGTAATACTGATTGAAGAATTGTTATGTGTATACAGGGCCTGGGCCTCTGCAGTTCCCTTAGGAACATGATTGTGATTATTGTTTGAGTGAGAAGGGAAATTCTTGGCACTTTAATTTAGTATTTCCCACATAGTATTTAGTATTTCATGATTCATGGCTAGTATGTGCTTTCTGCCATTGGTAAGTATGTGTTCTAGCTATATATTCTGGTGCTGGAACCATAGGATTAAATAATAACTTCTAGGCCCACTGAGACAGATGGTTTCAGACTCCTCATATATCTTCTGGCTGTGTACCAGTCAGTGTAAGGACTGACCCCTTGGGTACTTTTCAGCAAACAGTGTCTACTCTAGCTGTGTAGATGTACAGATTAAGATACCAGGGACTAGGATAAATATAGGTTAATTTTATTCGGGGAGAAGTCACTTACATGAGAAACTGATGACCCACAAATTCCAGCTCCAAGGATCCACACCCAACTGCTCTCTGTGACCCCACGGGAACAGAGGGCAAGTCTGTCTTGGACCCCAGACCAAATCCCACATTCTTAGTATGCACCTGCGACCATGGGCTTGGTCAGCACCACATAGCTGAGAGAAGACTAGGATCCTTCTACTTCAGTCAGTTTAATTTTCTATTTAATGGGTATATCTCTCTCACACACACCATAGTTTGCTTTTCCATTTTTCTTTGAAAGATTTTAAAGACAAAACGGGAATACATAATTATGGCAGTTAGAGCTCCTATTCCCATAGCATTTGGGAGGTGGAGACAGGATAATCAGGAGTTCAAGGTCATTCTGGTTGTATAGCAAGGCCAAGGCCAGCCTGTGCTACACAAGACCCTGTCTTAAGAGATGGTTCAGTTTGTAGCACATGATGCTATAAACTGCTTTTAGAGAACCCAAGTTTGGTTCCCAGTACCCATGTTGGGTGGCTCTCAACTGCCTTTAATTCCAATTCCTAAGGATCTGACGCCCTCTTCTGACTTCTACAGGCAATCACACTTATGTAGTAGGCACACTACAAACAAATAAAAGTAATAAAATTAATTGTTTGGTTTTCCGAGACAGTTTCTTTGTGTAGCTTTGGCTGTCCAGGAATCCCTCTGTAGACTAGGTTGAACTCAGATCTGACTGTTTCTCCCTTCCAAGTGCTGGGATTAAAGGCATGTGCCACCATTCCTGGCTTAATGCAAATCTTTTTAAACAGATGAACCAACAGGGGCTGAGAAAGTGGCTGAGTTGGTACAGTACTAATACTTGCCAGGAAAGCATGAGAGCCTGAATGTTGATTCCACATAAAAAGCTGTGTGCAGTGGTGGTCCTGTATAAGCCCAGTAGTAGGAATCAGAAACAGGCTAATGTTTGGAGCTTGGTGTCCAGCCTGTCAAGCCAGTTGGTGAGCTCCAGGTTCGGTGAGAGTACCTGTGTGAACAAAGGAGTAGGGGCCAGAGGAGAACAATGCTGTCAACCTGTGGCCTCCAAGTGCACATGGACATTGATCCTACACACGTGTCCCTGCAGGAACTCATGCCCTCTGTCATGACTGAGATTTAGGAATGTGTTGTGGAAAAACATGTTTGTTTTGCCCTGTCACTTTGCTATGTAAGTCTTATTTGTGGCCTTTAAAGTGTTTTCTTGGAGATTTCAGTGTTTTCATGGAACACAATGTTTCAGTTCCTTAATGTTCATCAGCTTTGTTTGTTTCTCAGGTAATATGAATATGTTCAGGGTTATTAATGCTAAGTGAAGCTGTTGGTATGAATTTAATTTCTGAGAATTTTGAAATACTTAAATACTATTGTTCCTCTGCTCAAAATCCTACTTTTTCTGATGCTTCTAAGTAGAGACTTGTAGGCTGTAAAGCTCACTGTACTCCAGCCCACTGCATCACTTTTTGTTAGAGAATACATGATTTTTTTTCTTTCTGTTGTCAGTGCTTGCTGTTTGTATATTGTTGGTGACCCAACCCTGACCTTGTGTGGGTGAGGTCTGAACATTCCCATAGCTGTTATGTCCTCATATAGGACTTGATTTGCACCTGTCTTTTATACAGTGTTATCTTGTCCCTCGGTGCCAGAGACTAACAGTCACAATTAGTTATTTCTTCTTTGGTTACTAAAAGAGAACGGTAGCAGCTCTATTGCCAGATAGTACAGATAATGGAGAATGGAGAAGACTTGATGATCCTGTCTGTTTTCCTCTTCCCACTCTCATCACCCCACAGGGAGAAGAGTCAAGCGAGTCTGCAGAAGGTAGCAGCAGCTGGGAAAAACAGGAAAGCATTGTATTGAAGTTGCAAAAGGAATTTCCAAATTTTGATAAAAAGGTAAGAGTAGAAGTGTTCAAAAAATTTAGTGTGTGCTGCATGTTTTATTACAAAATAGTGTTTGAGTTAAACTATGTGCAAACTCTGATTAGAAAACTGCCTGCTAATTACCTTTATTATTTACTGTGTTACTAATTGTGGTGTCTGCCTTATAAATGAAACCATAATCAACATTATTATAGTAAAGTTGTGAATCCTTAAGTGCAAAAGGGTGTCCTGTCTCCATCATGTTCTCAATCTTGAAATTATGCAAAAGAATTTTAAGTTGCAGTGCTGATTTCAGTGTCTTCATGCTCTGTATAAAGGTTGATCTCCTGGGTGCTGGAGAGATGGCTCAATAGTTGGCTATTTTTCCAGAGGACTAGGGTTCAATTCCCAGCACCCACATGGCAGCTCACAACTGTCTGTAACTCCAATTCCAAAGGAACTGACATGCTCATATGAACATACATACATGCATGCAAAACACTGATCAATGCTCATAAAATAAAAAAATAAGTAAGTTATTTTTAAAACAGGTTGTTCTCCCTAGTTAATATGAAAGTATCTAGTGTCACCAATGTCTCCTGCTGGTGCTTTGAAGAAGCCGCTGCACTGTGTCATTACTGCATGTTGAAGCCCATACTTTTTATAATTTATTTTTATTTTCTGCACACTGGTGTTTTGCCTATATTAATGTCTGTATGAGGGTGTTGGATCCCTTGGAGCAGAGTTCTTTAACTATTTGAAAAATGTTTACATTGTCATGGATTTGTTCCATTTTGTGCTCAGGCAGTCCATCTGAATTCTGGTGAACTGAATGCACAGTCTTGTTAATGCTTGTTCTTTACATGTGTTACATCTGCATGTTTTCCAGCTGGGGACATAGCCCACATGGTAGAGCATACTTGCCATTTATGCACAGAGACTAGGCTCTGTCCCCAGGAACATGCTGTGTATACTGATGCATGCCTGTTATCCAAGCACTCAGCAGGTGGGACAGGAGGATCTGAAGTTCAAGGATATCTTTGACTATATAACAAGTTGGAGGCCAGCCTGGATTACATGAGATCCTGTTTCCAGAAAAAAAATGAATTACATGTTTTTCACCAGTGTGGTAATGAAATAATTCATAATCTCAGTAGGCAGGAGGATCAGGAGTTCAAGACCATCTCAGGCTACATAATCCCTGCTTCAAAGAAACAACAGAAAACCCAGCAACAACAAAGGTTGAAGTTGGCAGTTTATAAATGCCTAGCTTTATAATGAAATACTTGTTTTAGTTACTTAAATAGATTTTGGCTCTCTAGTGTTTAAAGTTCTTTAAAGCGAGCTAGGAAAAAAAAGTCCCACTTCCATCCCTGTATTTGTGAATTGAAATTAGACAGAAAGAATTTATAAACTAGCACTAAAATTATGATAGTGCTGGGTGAGGTGGTATACTCCTAGTCTACATAGAGAGTTTTGGACAGCCAATGCAGCACAGCGAGACCTTGTCTCAAAAAGACAAAAAATAACAAAGACAGTGATATGAATTCTTTATTTTTTCAGTGATTGCATTTTTAAAGCGCATAAATGTTTTTGTATATTGCCAGTTTCATATTTTTAACAGAAAAATAAATAACTTGATTTCAGGAACTAAGAGAAGTACTCAAGGAGCATGAGTGGATGTACACAGAAGCCTTGGAGTCTCTCAGAGTGTTTACAGAGGGTCAAGGTAATCAATGGGCAGTATGCATACCTTCCTCAACCCTATGTCTTACTGTAGAAGAGCAGAACCTATCAGCTGCTGACTTTCAAGTAATGCTAGGAGTAATGATGTAAAATGTTCCAAAGGATGAATTCCGAATATTTTGACCTGTTCTTCACTATAATAAAAGTCAAAACAGTACACGACTTTTTCTTATACAATCTTTCCTGATTCTTAAGGCAACTTTTAAGTTGTGTTGACTTCTTTACATTTTGACATCTGTCAGGATGGATCTTGCAATTGATTGCATACTTATTAGCCAGCACTTTTGTGAATTTGGAAAGCACTAGCCTTAACAACTCAAGAGTTACCACCCTGGAGGAAGTCCCTTAATACATATGGAGCTCTGAATTGCAGAAAGTGATGGAAGAGAGGTAGTGACACAAAGTTAAGTTGTGCATATATAGTGATATTTCAACCCAAGAGTGAAATAGACTCCACATTTCATAATTGTAAAGATGGTTTCTAAAGTATAGCACAGTGGCTTTGATTTTCATTTTATTTAGTTCATCTAAGTAAGTTTTTATATGGGCAAAAGCATGAACATAAAATAACTCTGGAAGCTCTTTGAATAAAAAGAAAATAAAAATTTTAAACAAAATACACTCACCTCTTATTATATGTGGAGTTTAATCAGGACCTATTCTGATACCAGAAATCATTCGACACTCAGGCACTCAATTCCCTTATGTGAAGCGGCATGCTATTTGCATATGACCTACAAGTTTTTCCCATATGCTTCAAATAATCTTAAGAGTATTTACAACATCTGATATGACATAAATGGTGTGCAAGTTCTTTTTTATCTTATGTATGGGATAATGTTGAAAATATTTATACATGTTAAGTGTAGGTCCAGTATAGGTTCAATTTTTCTAATGTATTTTTATGGCTTGTTGGTTCCATAAATTTGGAGCCCACAGATACAGAAGGCCAGGGAAAATAATGTAAGAAACACTGTGCCTTCATTCTCAGGAAGCTTACAGGTCAGTGAAATATAGAGTGTGGCACTTCATATATTTAAATAATGCTTAAATGATAATGGGGATACTAACACTGTGCAGCAGCCCGTCAGGGTGCACGGAGGCCTGGGCTCTGTATGCTTTGAGGGCAGTTTTTGCACATGGAGCTGTCATCTGTATCCTAGGACCTTGGATAGAAGCAGATTTATGTTTGAAAGGAAGTTATTAATTAGTTTGAAATAAATCATTCTAGCTTATTGGTATCTTCACATTGTCAAGATTTGAGAGTAAGTTGTGGTTGAATTCTTCAGTGTTCACAAGGAAAATGTAATGTTTACATAATCTTCTCACCTTGTTTTGAAGTCTTCTGTTTTATTTTTAATTTACATGTTTCTAAGTTAGTTACAATGTTTGTATTTTTTGTACACAGATTTGCAGGGCGCTTCACAAAGTGAGGTTACAAATGGAAAAGCAGTTGCAAAGAATCAAAATTATTCTAAAAATGCAACTAAAACAAAAATGAAACAGAAAATGTCTGTGAAACCACAAA